>NC_140778.1:44114240-45364240 GCF_044657685.1 Stegodyphus dumicola
TGCAACTCTTCATCCATATCTTTTGCAAAAAGAGCTTGCCGATGAATCATACAGTGATTAAATACCATATGAGGCGCCACCTTCTGAATTAAGCCTCTGAGCCCTTTATTCGAACCTGTTAATGCTGCAGCACCATTAGTACAAACCGCAACACAGTTTGCTCAGGTAAGGGACTTTGTTTCAAAATATTCATTTATTACTTCGAATATTTTTTCTCCGGTTGTTTTTTCTTCCAAACTTTTGCAACATAAAAACGTTTCTGTTATATCTTCATTAGAAATAAACCTAACGTAAATAATTAGTTGTGACATTTCAGTAATATCGGTAGTCTCGTCCAGTTTTAAAGCAAATACAGATGACTTTTGCATGCGTTTTATGATTTCTGACTCGATATTTCGTGACATTTCGGAAATCCGCCGAGACACGGTATCTCTTGATAATGGTATTGTTTTTAGTTCACTTCCATATTCATCGCCATACGTAATTGATGTCATCTTAGTTGCTGCAGGAAGGATAAGGAATTCTCCAACTGTATGGGGTTTCATTGTTTTTCCTATTAGATAAGAAACTTCTAAAGAAGCTCGTAATGCTTTCTGAGGTATTGTTGTAAATTTCTTTAAATGTGCACTTTGAATTTTCAGATTTTCAGCTCGTCTTTAAAAAAAAATCGGCATGTTTATTTTGAAGTTCTTTATGTTAGTTTCCAGGTGCCTTTTTAATTTAGCTGGTTTCATGCTCTCATTTGCTAATTTTTCGTTGCAAATGACACATATCAGGAGTTCTTCATCATCAACAACACAAAATGTAAAACCATACTTAATAAATTCCTCATTGTATATTCTTATTTTTTTAGATCGGGCATTTAGTTCAGTATTTTGCGACTCCTCATCAACATTTGTTCGCTTGTTAGCTGAAGATGTACCCATTTATCCATTATGAAGATAGGAGTTAAATTATTTAAACTAAAACAAATAATATATACAATTTTATAATTTTTTCGAGAAATTCAATAAAATTAACAGAGATCTTTCTTTAATGATAGTACATACCTGATAACAAAGAGTAACAAAGGCCGATAAAAATATAAAAAATCATAATTACACAACGTCACATAATAAAACTCGAGGATAAACTAAAACAATTGCAGGCCAACTGCTACATGCTACAACTTCATGCGAACACTTCACGTCTTCACTGTGACCATCAGATACACCGCGTACCTCGCCATCTGATTGGCTGATCACGGAAGCGAATTTTTCTCCTTTCCCTGCGGTTAACGTCTAGTCAAATAGGCGCTTATCAGTAAAACTGGCGAATTACCGCGAAGAGGGCGCTATCTACCGGAGTGAAAAACTTGCGTCTTCACACTTTACATACATTACGCATTACGGTCAAAGAAAGAGCGGACAGCAGGAATTTGCAATTAAACAGTGAGTGACGGCGCTTCACTCTTTATACGTACACTGTATGGTATGCAGCATGCAGGCATAATGCATTTCATAAAAATTTGGCGACCCCCCAAAAAACTTCTGGCGACCCCCACAGGGGTCGCGATCCCTAGTTTGCGCACCACTGTTTTAGGCAAAGTGGTGGTTTTCAAAATAATTAGATTATTATTTGCTTTGTAGTTTGTTTTAGGATGGTGTTGGCTGCTGAATGCCGTCCGCGACATTTCATTTGTAATGTCAGTTAATTTGAAATTGTAACAAAACTCGAAAATCCTAATCTACACTTTTTTTTAATCAAAACGTGAATTAAGTTGGGTACGAAACTGAGTTACGATTACCTTCAGGAATTTATCAAATCGAAATCGAAATCGAGTCAATGGCTAGGCGGCAATTAGTAGCCAACCGCTACTTTA
Source organism: Stegodyphus dumicola (assembly GCF_044657685.1). NCBI lineage: Eukaryota > Metazoa > Arthropoda > Arachnida > Araneae > Eresidae > Stegodyphus > Stegodyphus dumicola. Next base: position 44,116,102 of record NC_140778.1, read on the forward strand.
ACCGTCTCTGTTGGTAAATTGCCCTAAGGCGTTGGTACTTAAGTTTTAAATTAAGGCGATTTACGCCGCGCCAACTAGTCGAAACTTGTCAAATTTTGTGAAATGTAGGTGGAGTGAGGGAGATGATTGGCAGGAGCCTGTCACGCGGGTGGTCACCAGCTTACGCGTACAATGAGAAATATTGGAAATATTAATAATTATCAAGTTTTGAAACAGGTTATCTAGATTGGAATAATTAAACTAATATCGCGATCTAAATGAAGACAAATGGCACAACTAAGTGCAACAGATTAGCTAAACAAAATATTCAGATTCATCCTTTCTGTAAAACACAGATTCGACAGTGGTAGTCACGTGGGAGTCACCCTCCCGTGAACTGTCCACAGCCCAATGCATCTTGAATGGAATATATTTAAAGCTAAATGGAATGATTCATCAAAGCAGCATTAAATACCGGTGGATATTATTATTATTCATTTTTCCCAAATCTAAATTCGGATTTCTGATAGAACTTTCTATATTTACTGTGCTTGCGTATTTCGGCATTTTAATTAACAAGTGTTAAATGTTATTGAAAGGCTGATTGATAATGCCAAAAATCTTCAATTATATTCGAATTCCCTAGACTAGCTTGAAAATAAAGCTAGAAGCAGAAGCAGTGCATAAATTATCTCTCAAAATTTACCTCTCAGGATTACTTTCAGTATCAAGTATTCCCAAACCTTTAGCCAATGGACGAAGTGTCGCATATGGTAAATAAAAATAACTCCACTTACGGAAAACATCTCATTTAAAGAAAGACTCAGCTTTGTTCTTTATTTTTAAAAAATAAATCAAAATTTTCGAAACAAGATTTAAATAACTGTGCTAAAAATGGGGGTGTATAAAAAATGAGTTAAGCAACGTAGTTCAGTTTGCTTAACAGTGAGAAATTAATATTGCTATTTTAATATTTTTACAAAATCGGTTCAAAATAAGTATAATAAAAAAATGCAGAACCAATGGAGCTTCTTTATTTTCAGGTCCCATTAAAAATAAGCAAATGTCCGAAGTAATACAAATTTACTACATCTAAGTGCTAATTTTGATCCGTAATGTTATATGAACATGTAATACTTGATATAATATAGTGTTTGATCTGTAATGTTATATGAATTTCTTCAGGTGTTGGGCAGTTAATTGTTTTACCTACTATATATTATGAAGAGTAATACGTTAGCAGTTTCCTTCGAATATTTAAGTAAGCAATTACGAATTAAAATCTGCTCTTAGGACATTATATTTGTTTCAGCGGCTCATAATATGGACACTTTCATAACTAAAATAGGTCATTCATATGAGCACACAAGACGATTCAATATTTGAAAGAGAAACTTAGCTCTTGTTTACTATAGGGAAGAAATTAGTATCATATGGCGGTGCCAAAAACTCCTTATCTGCTTAACATTATACAATGAAAACTGGTGTAAATTCAGATTGTATTTCTGTTTATACTGTACGTTAAAGTATTGCACCAAATTAGCACTGCTACCTTTTTAATGGCAGGCACAAAATATGCACTAATAACGTCTAGTCAAAAGGAGATTTAAAGATTGGTATCCTTCTGTACAGAAGACATTATTCGATGTAACCCTTTCTATAACTGTTTATAATAACTCATATGAACAAAACTTCTGGTACGAAAGTAGTTTGAAGTTTTACAAAAACCAAATTTGCACCCTATTTTATTTTGAAAAGAGATTAAGATTTCAAATACTTGCTACACGTACTTCTAAAATTTGGCTAAGTTTCAGGCTAAGGTTAAAATGGCTCAGGTTCAAAATGGACGAAGAGAGTAACACATATTTATGTCGTATGCAATTTGCAATACAAAGTACATATTATTGTAAACAACTACTTATTTATATGCTCGTGGGAGAATATTCCCTTAATTTCACTTCTGATTATGTTCACTATAGAAAATAGTTCTGTAGAAACATACAAATACATTGTATATCTAAAGAATTTCTTAAATTTTTTTTCAATTACCTCGTGCATTCACCACGTGTATAGCTTCTACTAAGCCATGTTGTACCATATATTCTAAACGGATTAGCTATTGTATTCAATCTAAGTAACATGCACTAACATATACGCGATTTGAAGTCTTTTGTGCCATCAAAATATGACTAAAAACAAAACTATTGCGACTCAATATTAAGTTCTGATCTTGAAATCGGAAACGTAAATTAATCACAAGTTCTGTATGTATTATCACTACTACTGCAAGGAATATTTATCAGTATCCTCATTTATCAGTTAAATTCGTTGTTCGATTCTTAAAGATCCCAACCCTGATTTTAATTCTTATAGAATTTTAGAATATCCTAAGGGGTGGTTTGACAAATGCAAACTAAACGGAAATATTTTTGAAATTTCTCGTTAAGGAATATAAATCGTATTTTCGAAAAGTACAAAAAACCAATTTTTGACAGCTAGCCACAGTTGTTCAACGCAAATGAACAAACATCAGCCTTTTGAACAATAATAATAGTGTTTGGATCAGAATGTAGTTCATACAAAGCCGTTGTTCTTTTAACGCTGATATGGCAATGCGACGTACCTCAGGTTTTGAAAATAGCTAAATAAACATTTGCCAAATCAGTGCCATGCAGCTTTGCATTCAATTTTCAAAAATTTTAATTCCATACCTAAAACTATGCGCAATTTTCTGATTCCCAAATTCTGCAGTTGTGAGTATTCAGTGCACCGTCCAAATGAAAATGCTGTTCATCTGTCGTGAGTATATTCCAAAGTCATTCCGTATCGACTTCAAAGCGAGCAAAAACCTGAGGTGAAAATCGGAGCCAAGCGTCAAAATCATGTGGAAGCACCCGATGGAGTAGTGAACGTTTGTAAGAATAATCTCGATTATATTCCAAAGATCTTATAGACAGCATAAAGGGGTCTTCCCAGCGTCGCTGTTATACACCAGACGCTGATGCTAGCCTAAAAATTTGAAGCTGTGTAATCTACGAACTAAAGTGCAACCTCCTATACTGCTTTTGCATACAGGATTTATTCCTCTTCCAGGACGAACAGAAAGCTATTATCTTCCTTTTCCGTTTGCATTTTCCGAAGGGTTTAACAGCCATTGAACCTCTTAGAATCCTTTTCAAATTCCAAAATTTCCGTGCAGTAACTTCTGCGAAATTACTGTTTTGGTAGAATAGTTCTCTTAACAAATCGCGATCTCGTCCGCATATAGTCTTTGAGAGCAACAAGCACATTGAAAACAGTGTCTGAGAGTGTTTCAAGGTTTTTACAACAGCTGCTGCATGGCGTCGACAATTATTCACATTTTTACCAGGTTTTTCAAAGTAAAACGCTCTCTGGCGACGCTATTTGTAAGTGATGGTTTTTCGCTGTAGGAAATTCTCAGCCCTCCATTAAGTCCGCCACAACATTTCACGATTTTCTGATCAATGGTTTCGCTTGTACACAGCTTTGAAATAGGGACTTTAATTACACACACCCTGCAATTTATTAATTTGAATTGTATCTAACACATTTTCCCATGGAGAGCTAACCCTGCAGAACGCTATTAAACCCTACGCGCAATGTAGTATTGAAGAAACGCCGCGCTTGGGAATCCTTTACTGTATTAATGGCACATAGAATCGGTGCAGAAAGAATTTCAAAACTGTTTTAACAAAAAACAAAAACGGTTTTAAAGATGGCGGTTTCCACCAGTCGCCGAGTGGTAGAGCCCGCCAAATACTGGTAGTGTGACAAGAGTCCAGGCTAAAGGGCTCTCTCTGTGTGATCTTAATTTTTGCGCTATATTTTTGTTTCTTGCACAACATGAAGACGAATCAGATAGTCTGAGAAAAGCCTTCACAAAGGCATCCTTCCCCGAAAGGATAGTGTTCATAAACAACAAAACTATGTAGGAGTAATACGTGCCGACTGTTGTTAATATTTACGAGAGAAATATTGCAAAGCCTTTGTAAGTTTTAACTTGAAAACAAAATGCATAAATAATATTGCAGCTTTGTTTTCTTCAGTGAATAAAATGTTTCAGCTAGTGAACTTATTATTTTGTGCTATATGGTACATCACTTTCATTGGATAAAGGTTTCAAAAATACTGCTGTTGAAAAGTAAATTTTGTATAATTATTTACGGACGCTTTTTTGCAGTGCTGGTCTTCAGCGTTTGAATCCTGTTGATGATTCTTAGCATTATTAATCATCATTTCAATAATAACCGGTATCTGCTAATTAAACGCCGAAATTCGCCTGCAAGTTTAATACATCAAATCCTGTTAGAAATCTCAATTTATATTTTCAGAAAATAAATAATAATCCCTACTGCTATTTGAGTGGGTTGAATGATAAATCATTCCGTTTAGCGTTCTATAAATTCCAGAATAAAATATAACATGGTATCTGGCCTAACTTCATTTTCCTTAAAGCTTCCAACTCTAAAATTGCTTATTGTTTGTTAATTGAAAAACCGTGCTGGTTTAAATATTTTTCTTTGGGAAAATGTCTAGGTTATAGATTTTTCAAATTTATGTCAACTTTACATTTATTTAATTGTCCTCACTCACGTTCCAAATCAAAAATCCGAAATATAGCGAGAATGCATTCGTAAGCTAAAAGCAGTCTAAAGACCTAGCCAGAAGGCAAATATTCCAGCATAACGCGCGATGTAAAGACAATCTAATTACAAAGCAAATAATGAGCTAACCTATACTCTATAACCCCTGCTTTGCTTCAAAAACAAAAGCAGTATCATTAAAAAAATACTACCAAAATATCATCGGACGCATTAGTAAAAATAATTTCAAATTATTTATATCACAAGGGGTTACGCAAAAACTGGTGGTCAGCAATTTCTTCGATTATATTTGATTGTAAAATTTTTACCTCTTTGAATCAAAACTTGTGTTGAAAAATTCAATTTCACATTCTTCAAGGTAAAACCGCATAACTAGACTTAAAAAATACTCTTGCCCTATTTTCCATTCACCAAATAATATAAGCAGGCTTCTCTTTATTTATATATTAATACTAAATAAATTATATTTCTTACGCCTTTTATATACATATGCGGAAGCTTCCATGAATATACTCCACAGTCCATAGAAGTCAATGTTTTTTAATTCGGATTCCAAACATTTCATCAGTATTGATGTTTTGCTGCACATTCAAGTGTTCAAGCAATAGAAATTAATATACCTTTGATAACGAGGATAGAAGATTGCTAGGTCTGTAATTTTGAGCGTTCCAATGGCACTAGACAGGTTTGGAATAGGCTTAATTAATTTGCATTTCTGCCTTTCTGGACAATAGCAATGTACTTAATAAGCAATTAAAATGTTTATGGAAATAATAATTTTCTAATGTGTACATAAAGGTAATTAGAAATTATCATTATTATGGAGGGGAAAACCAAATTTAGAGGGAACGTTTTAGACCATACGACTGGAGAAAGAGTGCAGTCAACGTGCGTTTTTAGGCTTATATTTAGCAATATAAGTGCTAACCTCAAAAAGTGAAGTTATTAAATCCGGTTTCGTGTGTGTGTGTGATGATGGCAAAGCCTCCAGGGCTATCTGCCTAAGAGGAGGGATACCTTCGTGGAGGACTTTCTAAGGGAAACTGGCTCGTATACACGTTACACATGGGGAAAACCACTAAATCCGGTTTCGAGACTTTTAGCAATAAGCTCAACTTTCTCCGAGTCTGTGTGTGAGCTACCATTGCATCGATAGCAAAGAATGCAATCAGTGCTTTCTGTTTGCATATTCCGGCGGAGTTACGGCAAAGACTGCTGTCATTACTCATTAGAGACTTTATATGTTCTGGATATTGTGATTGCAACAACTGATCACATGATGTCTTGATCTCATTTTGGAAAATAAGATGGTGAATTTTAAAACTTAAATTCCTAGCTCCATGCCAAATTCCTCGTAGTTTAGTTTAAGGTACAGGTTAGGTGATCAAATGTAGAATCAAAATCTTTACTGGATATAATTTTATGGGTGGAATACTTTTATCGTTAAGTTTAAAACAAAAATTGTCCAAATTTTATGATTCATAACGAGCTTATGTTATATTTACAAACAGATTCTACTAGAATAACCCCACATACGACTCCTCAAGAAATTCCTTGTAGCATCAAAAAATTAAATGTTAAAAACTCTAAAGATTTTGTGAAATGAACAACAGGGCTATCAAAGAGGCACCAAGAAATTTAACAGTACTTATTAGTACATCATAAATGCTTACCTGCGTTTGGCTTACTTTCCAGCTCAATGTAAGCATGCTGTGAATGTTACCTTTTCAAAACCTAGAAAAAGGTTCTAAGATGCCGGTCAGTTATCGCCTGTCAATTTGCCCCAGTACATCGGGAAAATACTCGAAAGTGTCTTTCTTAAAAGATTGAAGGAATTACTAGTATATCGCAATATTATTAATAACGATCAATTCTGCTTCAGGCATGGTCACTGTACAATTTACAAATTTTCAACGTTGTGGAGACTATTGCGGAGGCTTTCACTAAAAACAATATATAACAGTTTGCTTTCTTGACATTGTGAAAGCTTTCGATGAAATATGGCATAAAGGTGTCTTATGTAAACCTTCCTTCTTCAGGCTTCCTCCTATCCTGATTAAATTTCTTGAATCATATTTGCATTGTCGAAAATTCCAATTTCTTGAGGGAGACGCACTATTAAGTGTAAACGTTATATATGGAGTTCCTGGAGGGCCTATTCTTTTTTAACACCCACATCGATGATTTGCCGGAACCTATTACAGCAGCAAGATTGCAATGGATGCCGACGACACAGTTGCTATGACTAAATCAGTTAATCCAAAACATGGAATAGAAAATCTCTCTCTGGTGCCATTTATGGAAATTCAAATTACATACAAGTAAATGCAGTATAATTCTATTTAGAAGGTACAAAAGAAACCACCCAATGAACTTAAACATGCGGACTGAAAAACAAATGTTTCCAGTTGTAAATTCTACAATATATCTGGATTTAATCTTAGATAACCAGCTAACTTTCAAAGACATGTTAATTATGCGTTAAGCAAGGCTAATGCCGCTTTTATGACATAGAGCCTCTTGGGAAGAAGTTCAAAGCTTACCTGCAAAGTTAAAGGTAAGCTTTGAACAATGCAAATCATTGAAAGGTAGAGACCTTTCAATTTGCCCAGTTCTCTTTTCTGCTATACCAGCTTGGGCCTAGGCACCCAAATCTTATCGGAAGAAACTTTAGGTTTTCAAAATAAACTAATTAGGTATCTTACGAATGCATACTGTTTTGCGCGTAACCAGATTATTCATAATATTGCCGACATTTTCAAGGTCATGAAATTATCCTCGCAAGTTTATATAATTTCTTTGAAAGAACTGCAGACTCTGTTTATGCCAATGTAACTAATGTATCGGAGAACGATCCTACTATTCAGCATTCATTTAAACGTTCTAGGACAATTCCGCATAGTGCTGTATATTAATAGCTAATGTTTACATATTTTTATAAATTTTCAAGTTGCACTATATTCTAGGACTTTCTTAATTTTCATTTCAATTGTATTTTGTAATTATGCGTTTTCTTTATTTTTTAACCCCCCTGAAGTAGTTATATTGTTACGTGCGTAAGGTTCGTAACACAGTCAAAAGTCTTTAATCCGGACGTTCATAATCCGGAATGATCTATAATCCGGACCCTCAAAGCTAAAAACTTTCTGCGCATGCGTCAACGCATGCGCATAATACCTTGACTCATGCGCATAATACGTTTACGCATGCGCGTTTAATGTAAAAGGGACGGTATAAGCTAAGTTAAAATTATCTAATTATCTATTTCAGTTAATGTTGCAGATTGCGTTGTTCCTTAATCTTCTAATTGGATCCGGCTTATTATTTTTTAGACTGTTAGAGCAATTTTATAAAAGTAAGCTTGAACTTTCAATTATGTCGAAAAGAATTTCCGATTCCGGAGTTACCAAAGGATCTACAAAGCGAAAGCATGTTCCGATGTCCATCAAACAAAAAGTGCAATTGCTGCAAAAAATGTATAAAGACATATCCTTTGATTCTCTTATCAATCCGAAATATGTTTATCAGTTTCACGCTGCCCTGCGGGGAGGGGGAGAAACGACGCGGCGCGCAAAGAACTGGAAGTTGATCTGTCAGCACTATTCGCATTTTCAGGGCAAATGTTTTTATTTTATTCGGCTTATAATTCCTTACTAAATGTAGTATTTCATCTCGATGTACTCCGTCTTTGATATGATTTAAATCAAATACCTCGTCATTATAAATATCACGAATACACATCAAATAGTTTCCTGGTTGCAATTTTCTAACTTCGACTATGCGTAATGTATGCTTTACGCATGCGCGCGTTGAAAGAAATGTTTAATAAAGTAAACAAATAAATATAAAGCATTTTTTTTGAAATTTTGATACCCTTTAGATCATAATTGCTCTTTATTTCATAAATTACGGTTTCATATTTTTAATTTTATAATTTCTGCATGCCATCTTACCAGATTTAAACTGATGATCTGTAATCCGGAAAAATCGATAAACCGGAATCGCCAAAGTCCCGACGAGTTCGGATTAAAGACTTTTGACTGCAGTTTGAATGCACACAGATCCGATAACAGGTTGATAAAATTTATTTAAAATTTATTTTTATCAAAAGAAGTGTTTCAGAACTCTCAAATTTTCCAAAGAAACATTCATAGTATTAAACAGTACAATCAGAAAATAAACTTCAAACTACTAAGAACATTCGACTCAATGCATTGCAAAACGCATCTAAATTGCGAAGATCTCACCGATATCTCAATACTCCTAAGTCGCTCTGAACTGACAACAGAGAAACTGATGCTCTATCCGGTCTCATTCAGTTTTCCCCCAGCCGCGAAAAAATCTGCAAGTTTCTCTGCTTCTCGAAATTATTGGAAGGTATACCAGGCCTGGCTACGGTTAGATCTAATGTAGGAATCATTAACAGCTATTTCATTACAATATCAAATGCAGTTATACAGAGAATGAACGAAAGCGGCGCCAAATGTTCGTCAATTTTGGCGATTTCTTGAAATTTCTCCCAAAATATTGGCGGCAGAAAATTAATCACTGAATCCGTAGCCACATTGGCGAAATTTCGCAATTTTAGCGACACAGTCGTTTACTCAGTGTTAAATAGACTTATCCCTGTATTCTTATTTTTCGGGCGCAACATCGTTCCTCTCAGACATTTCATGTTACTCTGTATAGAATAATGCAACAATTTCACATATTATTTCACTAAATTTATCTATCTGTATTTAAAATTCGTGACATTGCGCCCTTCAAAAGGACCGCACGTCCTAAGCAGTGCAATTACTGAATTACTGGACAGGAAGGCAGACTTACAATTAAGGCAGTCAGTGCCATATAGAAAATCAAATAAATACCATAAATGAAATCAAATACTAAATATTTAATAAATGCTTAAATTAACACATTTTATATGCAAATAGAGCCATGGTCTTTGTTTATGTGATGCGTGCGTGACTGACCTTAACCAATAACTCGAATTTAACGAAATGTGGACTGTGAAATCATTATTTTATTTTACAGTTCTAATCACGTGCGAGCCAACTTTCCAAGCTATGACTTACGCAGCCAACAACAAAAAACTAAGCAAGAGGTACAGGCTTGCCGTAATGGTAATATGATCCAGTTTCATGGTCTTGAATTCTAGAAGAGAAAAATTAATTTCACTGAAGTTCTTCAAAATACAGAGTAAAAAGGGGAAAGCCAAAGAAACAGACAGGAATACATATTTGCTTGTCATATGAGTCACACGTTGTGATTGATTTACAGAAGCTGTCACATGAATGCAAAGGACTATGTTTTCGTTTAAAAATGAAAAAGAAGCTTATTTACTAAATCTAGAAATAAATTCAGTCATCACTAGAGAGTTTTAGTGGTGTGTGCCGTGAGATTATTCATTGCCTTATTCTTCAAATACCTGATTGTCCCGAAGAGATACTCAGTGAAGCAATTAAAACCTGTCTTAAATGAAAAATATATTATATACTTCGAATCTCGGAAACTGTCATCCAAAAGTGTTTGAAAGTTCTGAATTTAAATCCTTCACTATAATTCACGATACCGACACACTTACTCAGAAAATACAATGGTATGGAATGTCTGGAAAAAGAACACAAACTTCCGCGTTACTACCTGGTCTTCACAGTTATCGCACCGTTCTATCGAGAAGACAAAAAAAAATTTTTTTTTGCTATAAACTCAAGAGCTTACTGAAACCTTTTAGCTGTCTGGAAATAAGAAAAGAATAAAATTCCTCCCAAAATTAAAATAAAATAGTAAAAATAAATTCTTATAGATTAAACATCGGTTGCTGATCAATTATGGTGACCTAATCTCTTACTCATTTTTTAGTAAACGTATCGTACGATGATGAGTTACCTTTCTTCACTTATCAGCATCATAAAATCTCTTGTACTCTGATTCTATGTAAACAACCAAAGCCTATGTGTAAACACAAGAGGTATATTTAGTACATACGCAAATACTGAGTTAGTCAATTAAAATTCCTCTATTTATATAGACCAAAAATATTTAAAAAAATTTCATAAAATTATTTAGAATTCTGTGTTCTAGCTGCACATGTTTGAGTCAGGACCATGTGAGCTTAAAATTTGGTGTCCCCTAGGGCCTACATTTTGGGCTATCAAAGAACAAACATACAGATTCTCCAATTTTAACATCTGAGACTAGCGGTGTTCATGGCTATCCGCCTAAAAGTGTTAATGAAAAAAAAAAAAAAGCAATATTTAAAGTTTTTCATGTGGAAGGTTAATGAAATAATATATTGAACACATTTTCTCCCCTTAAAGAAAAATTTAAGGCCTTGCGTTCCAAACAGCAGCATGGAAACATTTTTATATTACGATACATTCAAGCACATTTCTAACAGCCCTAGGTTTGAAAACATTACAGTTTGGTGTTAGGGAATACAAAATTGACGCATGTCATGCAAGAATCGTGCCACGGATGTTCCGAAAATGTTTAATGGAAAAAACATTTCCTTGTTTATGTATAATACTCTAATGTCCACAACGGAAGTTTAAGATTGCCAAAGATAATGAATGATATGCAAGTAGATGAAACTAGAATTACATTTTAAAAGAAGCAAACCAGTTTTGAAAATGAATCTCACATAATCATTATGCCTAATATTTAGCAACTAAATTGTTTTAATAACATAACAAAAATTGTAACATTTATTTCTACTCTTTCGCAACTAAGATCTGTTAAAAGCAAAATGTAATGAAGTATCTTTACTAGTACTTTTAATTTCAAGGTTATTCCATTCCTATTTTAAGATAATCTCGCACTTATCTTTCAAAGGAAACGTAGGTATATATATCAATAATCATTGCTATAAGGGTAACATTTGTATGCTTATCAGTTCTCATTTCAGATAAAACTGTGCTTACTCAGATACATCATAGATTTGTCGTTCGAAATGCGGCTACAAATTTGAGATTGCGTTAAGTTTTCAAGTTAAAACAAGCTCCGAGTTTAAAGACAAAATATTTTTGTGCATTTCAGCAGTATTTGATGCTTAATACTCGAGGTTGACAAAAGTTATTTTGACAAGGCAAAGCTAACAAGAGTTATTTTGGAGGAATTTCTGAGAACATCTGGCTCGTATTAACATCACACATGGGACAAACCAAGAAGGAAGGCATCAGTTAGCCTGGGTTCAAATCCCGGATTCTTCGTTCTTTGCCACTGGAAAACTGGTAAACTCGCAGTAGCTAAGAGCTACCTGACACCACGTTTTCCTTTAAAATATCGTCTTGATTACAAATACAGACAGTTGAACAGTTTGATTGCTACAACGTTCTGCTCAAAATGTAATATGACGTTAAATATGTTTTTAAGCTTAAACAGTAACATCGGATATCCCTGTACGTATGAATACGAACTAGTGGCAAGTAGCTTTTACATACTGCGTATCCGTCAGTTATCTAGCTCTTAAAAACGTTCTTAATGCTGGTAACTGGACCTAATTTGGAACCCAGCCCTACATGTCAGCTTTAACTTAGTGAAACATTAATACGACTTAGATGATTTTTAGAAGCCCCTCCCTCAATGCAGAATTCCTTGTAAACTGAAAGTTCTTCTATGCTTTTCATTGCTATATGAACCTAATTCAACTTTGAGTAGTATGCGTAACACGCTTTGAAATACCATAAATGACGGTGCACTACATTTTGAGGATATATTTTAACATGAGAATCTACGCAAACACTTATTTGCGATCGCGTTTCTCGTGACATTAAGAAGAATTAATCCGAACTGCGGTTTTTTGTCTAACTTCCGCCGATCGCCGCGATCATCACGAGTTCAGCCTTAGTCCGCTTGTCGAAAGTAGTTCATTCTACGGTGGCTTAAAACAGTTTGACAGAACGAAAGCCCAGGACAAAACCGTAGACAACTAACATTTTCTGGAAGAAAAAGCAAACACATTTTCGCTTTCTTTCTACCACTATTTTAAACGAGCCAAAAAACTGGCTTTGCGAGAAAACTTTGCAATCAAGCATTTACCGACCAATTATTATTCTTTCGAGATGGAAAATGATAAGAACACCAATTTTATTTCAGTAGCGGTGACTGTTGATGAGTTATACGTTCATTTGTTTTGAAAGGTATGTACTGGAATGTGTTAAACTCGGAATGATGTAGTCTCGTAAATAATAATAATATAAAAAGAAAGAAGTACATTTAAGGGCGCTCCCCATTGCGGTTTATCTGAGTTAACGAATACAACAGACATAGCCGACCCATCTCCCAAACCTGTTTTTTCCCATACGGCAGCAAGTTGAAAACTCTAAACTACAGGCATAGCGGAGCTAGTCCACACATGAAACTAACTCCGTTAGCTTAGATAAACCCCAAAGCTAAACCCCAGTGGGAACGGCCCTTTATTTGCTAAAGAGCGGAAGCGTCATTATGCATTATTCACTTTCAAAATAGATTTGCTTGATTTGAACTCTAAAATGGTAGTCTCTCCAAACATTTGAAACTTATTGGTCATATTGGAACCACCTTTTATGTGGTTACATTATATTTGCAAATATTGAACTTTTTTTTTATTTCAAGCACTTTTGCTACGTTGTACTAGTCATGTACCCGACAACCAAAAGACTCTCTAATATAAGTAACTAAAGAGAAACAAAAGGTTTCATTTCTTGAAATTCTGATTTAAGTTCAGAATTAGCTACGTCGTCAGCGTTACGCAAGCCATACGAGATGGATTGATGTAGAAATGACGCAGTCGAGAAAATGTAGGACGGTTTTTAGAATAGAGAGGAGAAATTAAGAACGATCGCTAATTTAAATTATAATTTTGATTTACATAATTTCTATATCATAAATCTCTATAACACGTTTTTTAATCTTAAGCTTGTTTTTTAATCTTTTTTAATCTTTAAATTTCATTGCTACAGCTTTAATGTTTTTGCTAAAACCGCTTTCTTGTCACCAAGCCTTTTAATCTTTAAAGTAGGGATATGTAAGAGGGAGTTCAGAGTACTGTGATATCTCCGCGTAAGTTTCGCTCTTTGGAAGCACTTTTCACTGCATTGTGGTTAACGTTCTTACTTTGAAGTGGAACTACTGATTCTACTTTATGACACTGCGAAGAGCTGTATGACTATTTTTGGTTGAAAGTTCCAAAAATTTTGAACTGTTTCAGTTGGTAAAATAAATTTTATCAAGCTATCATCCGAGCATTGTGTATTGAATGTTTTATAAACCCGTACTCACGCAACAATAAATTATCAGAAGAAAACAACGAGTAAAACATCGTCGAATGCTTTTGAGCAAAATTATGTTTTAAATATATTATATTTGGATCGTCGTGTCAATATGCTCATCAGCTGTGAGTTATATGTTCATTATGTTTGAACTGTGAGATCACTATACTAATCATGCGTGTTTAACGTGTTAATTAATCTTCAAATGGGAGATTTATTAATGCTTGATTTTTTTTTTTGCAAAATATTTTATGAGACGATTGCGACTTCGAACTAAAACACGATTTTATCATTTGCTATGTACAAAATATTTGAAAAAAAAAACTATTCAACGTTACATGCGTTCATCTATATTACATCAGTGTCACGTCATCATTGTTTTACTATTATGATATCTCTAAATTCCTTTTCTAGACGTGCTGCTGCTCGAACAGAGGATATTTGAGTACATGGTAATCATTCTCGCTCTCTCTCTCTCTCTGCATATATATGCTGACTACATGTATATGTAATAAAAAAGCACTTTTTAGTACTGATGGTATTGAACGTAGAAAGTTGAACCTTAATGGGGGAGCAAGAATTTCAATTGCCTAGAATGCTGACCAGTAATGAATAGGAGACTGGCAGCCGAGGCAGATTTAATCTCCATTTTATTTTCAGTAAATATATTCTGGCCACAAACAAATTGTCATATTAATTGTGCGTATTTAAAAGTGTTTGCGTGTTTAATAGATTTGCAAGAAGAAGAGAGCAGCAGACAACAAACCAGCTATGTCGAAGAGTAGAAACCGAGTACCTCATGTTATGTTAGAGCCACACGAGATCCACTCATAGGGCACATTGATTAGTGTTACAAAACATAGATATTAAAAATGGTTACATCTGTGTGAACACAGTACTTATGAACAAAACTTTAGCAAGTGACACATAAGATTACAATTCAATACCCTAGCAAGTAATTTTAGCAAGTTACATATAAAGTTTACAATTCAATACATAAAGAAGATATATCATACATAATGAATATATTACACTGTTGTGATTGATAAGTGACGACATTGCTCATGTTAAGGATGAAATCTTAAAACAAGCGAATTAGTTTTAGTTCTCAATGCATTTTCATTAGATGATAATTACTGCTCCAAAATTATTATTGGCGGATTATGTTTTAATTCTGGTTTTATCATTGGAATTATGTGGGGCTCATAAGATGTGGATTGGTCTCAAAATGACGCAGCCCAAAGAGAGATTGCAATTTTTAGAACAGAGAAGGGAAATTAATTTACCCTGCTTATTTAAATTAGAGATTTAAATTTAATCGTATATGACGATTACATTTAAATCTATAATTTAATAAGAAAAATAAAGAATATTTAAAAAATAAATTTAAGACTGTCTAATATAATTGTTTTGTAGAATAACATATAAGTGCGATACTGCAGAAAACTGTGAATTTAACTGAACGTTTCAGAAATTCGTTTGCAATATAATATACTAAATTCATAAACGGAAAATGAATTAAGTACATAACGTGAATATAACTAAATACATAAAGAAATTAGAATTAGGTAAACACATAATAAAACTATACATTTAAAAGCAGAATGAGAGTACTGAATTCATAATTGTTATTCAAGTTTCCATCCTGCTGCATTAATGGGCATTCAGTAGTGCATATCTGCTAACATGCAGCATCGCGTGGTTTGAATGGACAAAGAAATACAATTGCTTTGGAGAATTTCATTTGGTTTAGTTCTAAAAGAAGGTAGCTTAAATCTTCACATTTTTTTTTTTTCAATATGCGGAAGAAGAATTTGAAAACAGTTAATAAAATAATCTCAGAAAATAATCGGAAATAAAGCTCAAAGAAGAACCAAGATTCACAATCATTCAAAAAAGAATTCAGTTTATTCGCACTTGGAAAAAGAAATTTTGTCATTCAAGGTGTCTGGAATAATGGATTTCGACTGCATGATTCGAAGCACTACATCAAAAGTCGCCTTCTAGACCAGACGAGAGTTGTTTGAAAATTCAGTGCATTTCCGACCTTTCCATTTTACAACATTTTGAACGAATATCTGTCTGCACTATTTCATTGCTACATTGCGAAAGAGTCTTTTCAGTTCAATCCAAAAGGAATCCCCTTTGCTCTTTACATAATGAAAAACTTATTTCTATGCATCTTCAAGGAAGTTGCAAAAATAAAATATAAAAGCAATTTGCTGATAATTCTTTTAGAGAGAATTTATCGGAAAAAAAAGGTTAGTCATGATACAGATATTGGAAAAGTATATAAAACCACAAAAATGACATGCAGTCTCGAAACTCAAATCTCAGTTTACATTAGAAGAGTTATGAAACCGATGAAACGTTCTGAGACGATTGTGTTTCATAGCTCATTCAACATGCGGGAGAAGTATGTGTCGCAGAGCATTTCAAGTAACCTCTGTTCTCGGTGATCGCCGATTTTAAGCGCACGTTGTAGTTGTACCGTGTTACTGTAAAAAAAAATGGTGTTTCAGATCCAATCGACGGAAGATCAAATCTGAGAGAAAGATTTAAGATAATAAAAAAGATAATAAGAAAATTATTAATGAATTATTAATGAATGAATGAGGCACTCATTACACTATTGTTACAATACAATTCATTATAGGAATTGATGTATTGATTTGCTTTCGTTGTAATGCAATTATATACGTCTTATTGCAATTAAACGCGCCTAGAAAATCCATGCTGCAGTGATGACTGATTCTCGTCTGTCTCTTTTTAATTTGATTTTATCGTGTCGTCATGTTTCTAATTTAAAAGGTTTCAATAATAATGTCGACTGAGTGTAATCAGGAGATTATAATAGAACCCTATCTGAAAATGAAATGCAGTTAAGAAGAAACGAAAGTGAAAGTTTTAAACTTCGAATATCATTGCGGAAGAATTGGTACAAACCGTGTCTACTAATTCTAAGAGAACAGGTTTTTAAAACGGCTTAAAGTACTAATGTTCACCAGCACCAATAATGTCAGCTTCGTAACTGTACGGGCATCCCTCATACTGGTAAAATCGACAGTAAATAAACATCGTTTGTTAAAATAACTTTGTTAAACCTAAAATAAAAGATTTTCTCTACTAAAATTTCTTTAAAATAGAAATCAAATTCCAAAAAATTAAGGCTCAATCCTAGAAGGCGCTGCACAAATCTAGACACTGTTTTCTTGTTTTAGGCCTATTTATAGCGTAATAATGACTGCGTCTCTGTCTAGAAATTACAGATCTCTACAGTTTCGTGTTTGAAGAAAATTTAAATTATATATTTAAACTGAGTAGAAATGCTAGGTTTTATAATGTTACTGCGCGAGATGTTTTGCGATACATTTACTTAAATGTCTGCTGTTTGCTGTCTTTAACATTTAACACGACGAGTTAAAGCTCAAAACTGTATTATTAAAATTCACCAAACGATTTAAAAAATTGAACGAATGATCTAAGTTTATCATTGTAGCTGCTGAATATACAAAAACGAATTAACTCAAAACGTTTTTTGATAAATTTGATTTTTTTAAATTGTAAAATATATACCCAAATTTAACATGTGTCGTATATATTTTTTATTCGATTTTTTTTTTTTTTTTTTTTTTTTTTTTTTTTTTTTTACGGTTTCCTTAGGAACGTATAAAAAAAGAGTTGCCGAACAAAAAAGCCAAGAACAGAAACCTGTTTGCCCTCTTCTTTCATTTTTGTTTGCAATTTCATTTTTTTGATTAACATAGATAAAGCTTATATAGCCTTTTATGTTGAATTCAATATCTTTTCTTATATTTTTAGATGTAAGCAAAATGTGGATTTTATTATTATGAAAACAAATAGGAAGAATTTAAAAATTATTTTAATATTCCTGTATATGCATGAGGCACGTGTACGTCAGAAACGAAAGTAAAATACAAGAAGAATTATATTATTTTATTTTCTTCTCTTGTTTCCTGTATTATACTTTTCGAAATTGTTTCAATAGCGTTTGAACGGTTAAGCTGCAAAGCAGAAAAAGGGATATATGCACTTAATAGATTTGAAAGATAAGGATTATAAATATATTTTAAAGATATTTCTCTCGCTTTCTTAGCGGGCCTTCGTGGTGTAGAGGTCTGCACTCTGGGCGCGTATTACAGAGATCCACAGTTCGGCGTTGCTCATTTTTCAGAATTCGTGGTTTTGAAAAATCCTAATAACTCTAAAATGGCGCCCAAACTAAAAGTTGGTGAGGGATGATTCTTCACCACCAGGATTTGGCGATTGGGTCCCCTAATCCGTAGCTGCCCTTTTAAGGGGGAGTATATAAGGTATTTCTCCCGCCTTCTTAGCGTGCCTTGTTTTTTTCACACAAACAACTGTTTCGGACAATTTTTCTGCCTGCTTTACTATTGAAAGAAAGACGTGTGACTTTTTCCTTCATTTCCAAAAAAATTGCAAATTGTTCGTTTTCAACCAATCAGCTATCAGCTTCGAATGCTGGAAAACCAGTTTCCCCTGTATTAACCCCAAAGCGAACTATGATGATTGGCTGTTGTAACAAAGTAGAAAAATTTGTCAAACAGTTGCTCTTCCGAAACAAACATACATGTGATAGCAGCCTAAACCATTAAAATAGACCAGAAATAATCAATGGCTTAATTCATTATATCACTGAATGTAATATGAGCAAAACTTTCAAAAATCACACCAATTAATGCAATAATTCCACGAAAGATTGCAGAAGACTGCAGTAAGTAACGCTCTCTGTCTACTCAAAAGGCTTCGGCGTATAACCTGTTAGTAACTAACAGGAATAGGATGTAAATCTCCAAAATTTGGAGAACCCATTACATTTGTAAAACAAAAGAATGAAAAAATAACGTGCTATGGCAATAATTGTTATAATATAAATAAGAAACATAGAATTCTAGCCTATAATTACATGTATTTAGTTTTATTGTATGTCAAAAAATTAAATTACGTTTTGATTAAAAATTACCAATAAAACACAAAAGGATGCATTTTTGTGAAAACAACCTGCCAAACCTAAACTCACATCTAGAGGGAACAACTCAGGAGAGGGAACCGTGATCTGAACATTAAATAAACTTAGAGAACTAAGTAATAAATTACATCACTTTGCATCATAACACAAAAGCGAAAGAGACATCTTAAACCGTCAAGTGGGTACTTCACAAAAGTTCATTAACAGAGTGCAGAACGATTTATCACATCAGAATTAACTCTCCGTACCATGCGGGTACGTACAGTTTAAGTCAGAAATGTAAAGATTAATAAAAGATATTAATGCTGAATGTATCAGCCTGCTAATTAATAAATTCTACAAATGCCGCGAACTTTCATAATTAATTGTCTTACATTGCATTTTTGTGTAAACAACCTGCCAAACCTAAACTCACATCTAGATGGAACAACTCAAGAGAGGGAACCGTGATCTGAACATTAAATAAACTTAGAGAACTAAGTAATAACTAAGTAACTAATCAATAATATTTCGATGATGAGAACTAAGTAACTAATCAATAATATTTCGATGATTACCATTTGTGAAATTAAGCATTCCGCTCTGTTAACTTTAAAATACCATTGTGATAATTTATAACAAACTTTCGAAGGATGGGAATGTAGCTTCCACACTGCAACAACTGGCAAATTTAAAGTTTTATCTGAAATCAAATTTTGCACTTCCGCTTGGGTTAACTTTTTGACATAGGATTTTGGGTAATAGGCATGAAATCACAGGCGACTTCATTTTAAAACAAAACGATCCAATATTATACTCATTATAAAGAAATATTTTGTCGAATCTTTGTCTACCAGTTTCTACCTGCAAAATTGTGACATAAAAGTTTTTAATAAATGTTAATCATTCAAATTAATTTGTACTTAACTATTTTTAAAAACTACTTTGCAACTTTCAGGCAAAGTGGTGAACTTAAAATGTATTGTGTATCACTCTTTACTGTTTCGTATTACAGCTGCAGCATCACGTATTTCTGTTTTAAAGTATCTGCCGTCAATATTTAGAACTCTTGATACTGGTATATGTTATACTTCTACCGTCCTAAATTAGTTTCTACATTTAGGTTGAAAATTTTGTCTCAAATTAGTTGCTCCATTTCAAGTAGGTGGAGTCACAAAGAAATTTCGGTTCAGTTAGTAGATCGACAGCAGAGAGAGAGAGAGAGTGAGTTTTGATGATGATTATCATGCGCCAAACAAATGGTGGGATGACCTAATTTAATGAAATAAAATACTTATTAATAAAAAATTTTAAAAAGATACTTGTACCAAATCCGGAGGATGAAGTCATATAAAAACCTGGTAAAAGTATTAAACTTTTACCATTAAAATATAATAGAAAATCTTACTCACCATTAAAATATAATAGAAAATCTGCTGAACAGATTACATCTAGTATTGAAAGCCAGTCTCTTTTAAATAATAAAATAAATTACAATTGGCCTCTCTTCCGATTAAACGGTCGAGAGGTAAGTCACAGCTATTAAAATATTTCTGACGAAGATTGTTAAAACAGGGACACTCAATTAAAATATGACGAACAGATAGACAAACATTTCAATTTGAACAAACAGGCTCACTCTCAGCTTTTAAAATATAGTTATGTGTCACTCTAGTGTGACCAATTCTGAGGCGAGTCAAAAGAACTTCCCAATGCTCAATTCTAGGCTTTACATGTCTTAACTTGTTTTGAAGCTGAACATCCCAAAATTGCTGCCATTTTTTTCGGATCTTCTCTTTCACAACACAACAGATGTCTCCAAAAGGGATGAGGCGACTGGACAGATCAACAGCACATTTCGCTGTGATATCTGCCAGCTCATTCCCTTTAATTCCCACATGACCGGGAACCCAGCAGTACAGGATTTCATATCCACGACTCGTTAGGTTTTTATGTATCTTGAGAACATCCACTATGACTGGGTTTCGAGTGTTAGAAAAAGCTTCTAATGATTTAAGTGCACTATAGGAGTCTGTATAAACTAAAAACGTTTTGTGGCAGAGCCTTGAGATGTACAAAAGACAATAATATATTGCAGTTAGTTCAGATGTTAAGACAGAGAAGGCATGGTGCAAGCGTCTATCCTCCATGTGATCTTTGATCTTTGATCTTTGATTTGGATCCATCTGTGTATACTGGAAGGTAACTGCTATATTTGTGCCTGTGCTCAGCGAAGAGTCGTCTGTAAATGATCTCGTTAGTATTTGCTTTCACGTGATGCTTGAAAACATCAAGAAGCTGAATCCGTGCATTTTTCCAAGGTGGATTTCAAAATTCTGTACTGCTTGGGGGTGCATATCAGAGAGGGAAAGTTCCTCAATGACAGGGCCAACTCTTAAAAGAAATGTAGGAACACAGGATGGACGTGTTTCAAATAAGGTGTTACACACATCATCAAGTAAGCACAGATTATTAGGATGTTCAGGTTGGGATAGAATATTAAAATATTGCAAAAGGGACAATTGTTCACGCCTCAGATAAAGTGATGGTTCATTAGAGTCAACATATAGGCTCTGGACAGGAGAAGTCCTGAAAGCTCCTGAACAAATCCGCAGAGCTTGGTGATGAACAGGATCCAGTTTCAACAATACTGATGACCGGGCGGATCCGTAAACAACTGAGCCAGAGTCCAGTTTAGAGCGAACAAGCGCTCTCTCGACATTTTCCTATCTCATGATCACATCCTCCTAAGTTTGTATAAATTCTTTGAAAGAATTGCAAACTCTGTTTATGCCCATCTAACCAGTGTAGCGGACAACGATCCTACCACTGAGCATCCATTTAAATGTTCTAGGACAGTTCCCCATAATGCTGTATATTAATAGCTAATGTTTACATATTCGTATATATTTTCAAGTTGCACTATATTCTAGTATTTTCTTAATTTTCATTCAAATGTATTTTGCAATTGTGCGCTTTCTTTATTTTTTAATATTACTCAAGTAATCATATTGTTACGTGCGTAAGGTTCGTAATAGATTGAACGCACACAGGTCCGATAATAGGTTAAGAAAATTTATTTTTATCAAAAGAAATGTTTCAGAACTCTCCAGTGTTTCAGAACTCATAGGAATATTCACAATATCCTACAGTACAGTTATTAATTAAACTTCAAACTACTATGAACATTCGACTCAATGCAGTGTAAAGCTCATCTAAATGGTAAAGATCTCACGGATATCACAATACTCGGAACTCACTCTGTGCCAACTGAGAAACTGATGCTCTCTCCGGTCTTCTACATCCCCCCAGCCGCAGAAAAATATGCAGGTTTCTTTGCTGTTCGAATTTACTGGAAGGCATACCAGGCCTGGTTACGGTTAGAGCTAATATAGTAATCATTTGCAGCTATTTAATTACAATATCAGTTAGATTTATACAGGGAACGGACCAAATCGGCGACAAATGTTCGCCAAGTATGGCGACCTTCGGCAATTTCTCACCAAATTTTGGCGACAGAAAATTAGTCACTGAATGCGTTGCCACATCGGCGAAATTTCGCTATATTAGCGACATAGTCATTTACTCAATGTTAAACACACTTGTTCCTGTGTTCTTAGCCCACCAGCGGCCGAGCGGTAAAGTCGCTGAACACTGGTAGTTCGGTCCGAGGTTCGAATCCCGCGAACGGGCTGGCTGCATGGGCGTTTTCGCGGTTTTCCCAATGTGTAACGTGCATACGAGTTAGTTTACCTTAGAAAGTCCTCCACGAAGGCAACCCTCCCCTTAGGCAGATAGCCCTAGTGTGCTCTACCGCATTCTCAATACATCATACAATGTGTTCTTATTTTTCGGGCACAGCATCGTTTCTCTCAGACGTTTCATATTACACTATACAGAATAATACAAGGATTTCACATATAATTTCACTAAAATTATCTATCTGTATTCGAAATTCGTAACATTGCCCTCTTCAGAAGGACTGCACATCCTAAGCAATACAATTCCTGGACAAGAAGGCAGACTTACAATTAAGGCAAATCAATGCAATATAGAAATTCCAATAAATACCATAAAAGAAATCAAATACTGAATCCTTAAAAAATGCATAAATTAACACATTTATATGCAAATAGGGACATGATCTTTGCGTACGTGCCTGAACTTAACAAATTAAAAAACATTTTGCACCAAAGACTTTGTGCTTTTAAAAATCATTTTGACAAAACGAACTGTTCACCGCTTTTGTAAATAGTCAAGTTTAGTGATTTTTAGAATTTTTTTTTTTTTTTTTTTTTTTTTTTTTTTTTTTTTTTTTTTGTGTGTATCTTCGAACTGTGTAATTTAAATATTGCTACGAAGGTGGAAATTACTTACTCTCTAAAGTTCAGACAAAAATAATCTACTCTAAGTTCCCATTGAATTACGAGTCGCACGTGACCGTTTACGTGCTTCTATAAAATAGGATTATCACGTCTATGTGTTAAAGTTTTTACTTCATTTTTCATTTAAAATATTGTTGCGTGCGTACGGGTTCGTTATGAAATGAATGCACAAGTCCGATGAAAAATGAACAAAAATTTATTATTATCACAACAAAAATGCTTAAATTTTCTCAAATTATCATGCAGAATTACAATATCTCACAGTAGTTATCTTTTAACTACTCAAATATCCAATAGAACGTAATTCAAAACAGCTAAAGAACGCTAATCCGCGAATTCGCTACAATCAACAAGAGCAGTTTTCTAAGCAACAACAAACTAAGCAACTGCTACAAACTGAGATGTTTTCCTCCTTTTATAAGATTTTAAAATCACGCGCTAGAATTTTCCAGTACTTTCTCGAAATCAAAAAGAGATATTTATTTATTTAATGCACGCGCTCTTGTATTTTCAATTTTCCGGCTTAGCTTTCTTTTAATATTCGTCACGCGCTGCACTGCGCGAGAAATAAAACCATTTAATTTATAATTGAACTAACATTAGCTTTTTAAATACTAAATTCGTAACACTGCCCCCTTCCCAAGGACTGCACGTCCCGGGCAGTACAATCCCTGGACAGGAAGCTAAACTTACGACTGTGGCATAACTGCAACTGAGGAATAAACATTACATTACAATATCAAACAACATGAACAATAAATGCAATAACTAACTTAAACAAATCAAATACTATCAAATACTAAATACAAAACAAATCAAATACACATTTAAAAACAAAAAAGGACCGTGGTCTGATACTATTTACAATTATTTACATTATGTACTATGGCCATAGTAATGAGCTAACCTGTCGTAATGAACGACTTTAGGTTTAGAGTTCGAAGACTTACGAATCCGAACCACGACGTCATTCAGCCTGTTCAGGACTGTGTACGGCCCATCCCAAGGTGACTGTAATTTCGGACAAAGTCCTTTCCGTCGAGTCGGATTCCACAACCACACCTTGTCTCCTTCGTGGAATTGATGTTCAGTAGCTCTTGTGTCGTATCGGGTCTTCATCTTCTCCGTCGCCAAGTTGACTCGCTCTCGTGCAAAATTGTGCATCACTTCAAACCGGGCCTAGAGATCTTGAATATATTCCTCAGACGATGAAGGAGCATCCGGAGGGCGGCCAAACAATAGATCACAAGGCAGACGAAGGTCACGACCGAAGAGCATCTGTGATGGGGAATAGCCGGTAGTCTCGTGGACAGCACTGCGGTAAGCCAGTAAAAAGAGTGGTAATTTCTTGTCCCAGTCCTGTTGGTTTCTGGAAACCACTAATGAGAGGTTATTAAGGATGGTTCGATTGAACCTCTCTACCATGCCGTGCGACTGGGGATGCAATGGCGTCGTTTGAGTTTTGTCAATGCCAAGTAGTTTGCATAGTTCTTTGATTACTGCCGAGGCAAAATTCCTTCCCTGATCGGAATGTAACTGAAGAGGCACTCCGAACCTGGAAATCTAGTGCTGTATCATTACCTCAGCTACTGTGACTGCCTCTTGATCAGGAATAGGATAAGCTTCAGGCCACTTGGTGAAGTAATCAATGACAACGAGTATGTATTTGTTGCCATCAGCAGTTCGTGGCAGAGGTCCCAGGATGTCAAAGGCGATACGTTCAAAAGGCGCACCTACGTTGTAACGTTGCAGTCTGCCTCGGCTGCGTTTCCTCGGTCCTTTCCGACCTGCACAGGCATCGCAAGATCGGCACCACTTTTGCACGTCATTCTTTGCATTATTCCAGTAAAGGCGCTCACGAACTCTCTGTAAGGTCTTCATAATTCCAAAGTGACCTCCTGTAGGGCTGTTATGTAGTTCTTTGAGGACATCAGGAATCCGGGATCTTGGAAGTATCAGTTGCCATCGGAACGTCTTCCCATCATCCGACTCGAATTTCCGGTATAAGACGCCGTTTCGAATGTGAAGTGAATCCCAGAGTGCCCAGTATTGTTTTGTTGTAGGACTACAGATAGAAATGTCCTGCCATGTAGGTTTTCTGTTTGATGACTCTATTAAATCAAGTATGGGTTTAATGTCGCGGTCTTCCAGCTGGTCTTTCCTGACTTCATCATCACTCCACGGGTCTCGATCAGCCGATGTTGATAATGTAATTCGTCTTGCGACCGGAGTCAGCAGCTCGTATTTCGCTTCCACCCTGGAACAATATCGGCAGCTTTCTTGGCAAGGTCTTCTAGACAGGGCGTCGGCGTTTCCGTGTGATGATCCCTTACGATGACGGATAGTGATGTCATATTCTTGGAGTCTCTGTATCCACCTGGCTATTTGACCCTCAGGATTTTTGAAATTTAAAAGCCAGTCCAATGAGGCATAGTCCGTGCGGAGGAGGAATTTTCTCCCGTATAGATAATGATGGAAATGTTCTACAGCTTTGACTATGGCGAGCAACTCTTTCCTTGTGACACAGTAATTCCTCTCCGGTTTAGACAGGCACTTGCTCCAGTAAGCTACTACACGTTCTTGGCCGTCTATTTCTTGGGACAAAACAGCACCGACACTTTCATTGCTCGCGTCGGTGTCGAGAATAAATGGTCTGCCGAGCTGAGGATACGTCAGGATTGGAGCAGATGTTAAAGCTTCCTTTAAGTTGTTAAATGAATCCTCGCATTCCTTTGTCCACAAGAATCTTTGCTTGCTCTCTGTCAGCTTGTGAAGTGGTCTTGCGATGGAAGAAAAGTTCTTCACGAATCTCCTATAGTAGGTGCAAAGCCCTAGGAAGCTTCTCAGCTGATGGACATTTTCGGGACGCGTCCAGGATTTAACCGCTGATACCTTTTCAGGATCCGTGCGCACACCTTCTGCAGAGATGACATGTCCCAGGTAAGTCACTTCCTTTCGAAACAATTTGCATTTAGCGGGAGTCAGCTTCAGATTGGCCTCTTTCAGTTTCTGAAGCACCTTTCTAAGATTTTCTAGATGCTCTTCAAAACTCTTTCCGACGATGATGATATCGTCCAGGTATATCAGACAGGCTTCGTAGGAAAGGCCTTTCAAAACAGTCTCCATAAGACGTTCGAATGTTGCCGGCGCATTACACAGTCCAAACGGCATCACTTTGAACTGCCAAAGTCCTTGTCCCGTAGTAAATGCCGTCTTTTCTCGGTCATCAGGATGGATTTCTACCTGCCAATACCCACTCTTTAAATCAAGTGTTGAGAACCACTTGCTTCCAGAAAGAGTGTCTAGAATGTCATCAATTCTAGGAAGAGGGTAACTGTCTTTCTTCGTAACCTCATTCAACCGGCGATAGTCAACGCAAAATCTTGTTGAGCCGTCTTTCTTTCTGACGAGAACGATGGGAGATGCCCATGGACTCGCTGAAGGCTCGATGACATCGCCTTCTTCCATATCTTTCAACAGTGTTCGCACTTCTTCCTGTTTAGCAAACGGTAGACGTCTTGGATGTTGCTTGATCGGGGGATGATCGCCAGTATCTATTCTATGTTGTGTCAAACTAGTTCGACCCACGTCAGAAGACGAGCGGGAGAAAACAACTTGAAGATCTTTAATGACGCGATCGGCAGCATTTTTCTCTTTATCGTTTAATTGTGCATTCTGCAATAACTCCGATGTAATACTCTCTGAGGACACGGATTCTGGGATGTTACTCTTTCTTTCAACGCTGGTTACTGGAGTACATGTTGCAACCACTTCACCTTTCTTAATAACTCTCGACTTTTCAGTTACATTGGCGACTCTCACCGGGATAACCGTTCTGGATAGGTCGACAAGTGTTGAGGCTACTAGTACTCCTTTTGGGATATTACAGTTATTGGGATATTCTATGATGCCGTAGCGGAAATTTCTGTTTTCGGCTATGTATCCAGGAAGTAAAATTTCTGTTCTTGCCGGTATTGCGATATAGTCTTGTGCTATGATTTTATGGACAGATTTAACTTCTTCATCATTAACGAGAAATAACGCTATGTCCTCAGATGTAGAATGCAATTCGTTATTTTTAAAATCCAAGGAAAAATTGTATTTCCTTAGAAAGTCCAATCCGAGTATGCAAGAATCAGTAATCTCTGCTACATATGCCGTGTGATGGTAAGCGGCACTTCCAAACGTGATGTTAACATTTACTTTTCCGACGATGTCGATCTTCTCACCGGACACAGTCTGGAGGGTAACGCAGGGCGGCGTCCAGATAAGTTTGTTTCCTAGTTGTTGAGCCAAAACTTTTCGGATGATGGTGACGTTGGCTCCTGTATCTATAGTCATATTGCACGGAACTCCATTAATATGTCCTATTATGAAAAGTCCATTACTGCCGCCTCTCACTGCAGAAATCTGAAGCGCTTTAAACGGGGGCTTTTCATTATCTGGCAACCTCCGCCCCGCGAGATGGCCACTACTTAGTTTCCCTGCTGCTTGTTAGAAGCGGTCTTAACATCAGTACCCTGGGGTGTTTTGCGGTTTCGTCGTATGTGTCCTTCAATACCGCAGTTCCAGCACTTAACGGTCGGTTTCTTCTCACCAATATTCCATCTCAAGGCGTTCAGTTATCTAGTTAAATCGTCAAGTCGAGCGGTGACCTGATCCCCTGGCTCCTGGACTTGAGCAGCTCTGACTGGGTGGCGGTCTCGACGAGTGGCTTGCTGGGCTGCCTCCAATTTCATGGCGTACACTAGAGCACTTTTTAAATCTTTTACATCCGCCATTCGTAGAGCTTTCTGTATTTCAGTATCTCGGATGCCGTCGATAAAGTATTGCAAGGACAGGATTTCCCTTGTTTCTGTCGGGCATTCCGAAAAGGCGAGATGGGACAGCCTTTCAACATCCGCGGCGAGCTCCTGAATTGTTTCGGTAGGCTTCTGTTGACGAGATTTTAATTGGAGCCTGCTGTAGTCTTTTAAACACTTCTCCCCAAAGCGCAACTCCAAGGCGCCGGACAGAGCTTCGAAATCTAACCTTTTGTTTTCGGGAAGAGTCTGAAGGATATTCGCTGCGTCGGCTCTTAGAGAAGCGGCGAGATGACAGGCCTTAGCTTGGGAATCCCATCCATTCGCATCCGCCACGATAGAAAATTGTGTCTTATACACCTGCCAGGAGGTCTTCCCATCATATGTGGATAGCTTCAGAGGTGGACGAGCAGGCATTGGTAAGAATTTAAAATCATCACTCCTGCTCCCTGCCGACGATACGAATTTCTTTAAAGTATCCATTTCCTTGGCAAGTGCAGAAACTCTCTCATCAATTTGTTGTTCGATTTGGTGTTGGACGGCACAAACCCTTCCTTCAATTCGTTCCTCCACAGCAGAAACTCTCCCTTCTATATGTTCTTTTACAGAAGAAACTCTTTCTTCTATTTCTTCTTTCACCGAAGAAACTCTTTCTTCAATATGATCTTTTACGGAAGAAACTTTTTCTTCAATATGTTCAACTTTATTTTCAACTGCGTCAATTCTGCCTTCCATAGCTTCAAATTTATTTTCTATTATGCAAGTAATTTCTCTTTTCATTTCTTCTTGACCAGCTTGAACGGCTTTCATTTCGTCCTTAACGGATTCCTGGCCCAATTTCATTTCTTCCTTAACGGATTCCTGGCCCAATTTCATTTCTTCCTTAACGGATTCCTGGCCCAATTTCATTTCCTGTTTAATTTCTTCTTTAAAAGATGTTTGGCCAGCTTCCATCTTTTCTTGTACAGCTTTTATATCTTCCTTAACGGAGTTAACGGCTCCTTCCATCTTTTCTTGGAAAGCAGCAAATGCAGTCATCATTTGCCTGAATTGTTCTTCCATCGCTCTTGTTATTGGCATTCAAATCCCACTTCTGACACCAAAAATTGTTGCGTGCGTACGGGTTCGTTATGAAATGAATGCACAAGTCCGATGAAAAATGAACAAAAATTTATTATTATCACAACAAAAATGCTTAAATTTTCTCAAATTATCATGCAGTATTACAATATCTCACAGTAGTTATCTTTTAACTACTCAAATGTCCAATAGAACGTAATTCAAAACAGCTAAAGAACGCTAATCCGCGAATTCGCTACAATCAACAAGAGCAGTTTTCTAAGCAACAACAAACTAAGCAACTGCTACAAACTGAGATGTTTTCCTCCTTTTATAAGATTTTAAAATCACGCGCTAGAATTTTCCAGTACTTTCTCGAAATCAAAAAGAGATATTTATTTATTTAATGCACGCGCTCTTGTATTTTCAATTTTCCGGCTTAGCTTTCTTTTAATATTCGTCACGCGCTGCACTGCGCGAGAAATAAAACCATTTAATTTATAATTGAACTAACATTAGCTTTTTAAATACTAAATTCGTAACAATATCTTAAAAGGGCAAAGTTATTCAGTAATACTAAACTATTATAAATTACAGGAGTATTAGAATTCATCCGTTTTTGCGTCTCATTATTATGATCGCCCTGCTTAAAGCAAGGATCTATCATAATTTGACTTTATGTCATGTGACTTCATGATGTACTTGTTTCTTCTGCTCTATGAACGCTCACATAGCTGCTAACTATGTGCAAGACTTGAGCCGCACGTACTCATGTTTTAACGAAGGTTATTGCCTAAATGGACTAAAATCAGCACCTTTGTTTAAATACTTGAACTGTTACGAAAGACTGATATTCCTGACTTGCTTTGGGCTGTCCTGACTTGACTTTGGGCTAGCCCAAAAGGGCTTATAATCTCGCTTTGTCATTTTGCTTTGATTCAGGATAAATATGGGTTCAATTTTCAAACTGTTCCCACCAAATAATACAGCCTGTATTATATTTAAAGAAGTGAGATAATGAAGAATCTGGATAAAATGTATGTATTTTTCTCGCATTGTGGTAAAACAACGGTTTCTACATCCATCAAAATTTGAATTACGTACGTTTCCACCCAAATATGGAAGCCCAAATTTGGAATTTTTTTTATTATCTGTTTCATATTTTGTAAAACTTTAACGAATTTTCGATTAACAAACTGAACTATTTCAAAGCCAGCTATGGCAGCACTGTACGGAAAAAAAATTATCTCCAGCGTGCGAGATTTTGTATCGGAAACTCCTAAGATATGCTCATTTTAAAATTATTTTGCTATATTGCTGTTGATTGAGTTTTATAGTTTAAGAGCGAAGAACACGATACTTAATAAATAAAGGTAACACAGAAAACGTTACAAACGTCCCCTTGGGCGTAATGTGAAATCTGATATTTTTTTTTTTTTTTTTTTTTTTTTGCTGCAATCATATATCTGCTAATCTGAAAATGCTAACTTGTTTCAATTAATATTTATCTGTTTAAAATATTTTGCGGAATTTTTATGAACATGTAATAAAGAAATTTGAAATAATGTTTAATAAGTATGAAATCTGAAGAAATGAATGTAGGGAATTCTTGTAATGAAATCATTTTGATGGCGCTTTTTATGTTGAGATATACAGAGCAATATTTTACGAAGTATAGCAATTTCGAAACGTTTACCCATCAGGTACACGTTGTAAGATTGTTCTGCTGGTTATGTGATTTTCTTGGTTTTTCTTGGCTAAGAGTTTTGTCAAAAATCTATAATGAAATTGAATTCTCAAAGGTTACTTTCGCAGAAACAATTCACCTTTTGTGTTTTACTTATCACTGGGCTAAACGGCAACGGTGTTATGGTCCATATGAAGATTTAAAAACCTTTCTGAAAAACTCCTAACAGTGTTTAATTTAAAATCAAATTTTGCTTTTCGCATAAAATTCTAAATTGCCCATATTACTAATTTTTTAGTTGGAAAATCTTGCAGAAGGCAAAATTCAAAGTAAAAAATCTCTCGATCTTGATTTTGAAATATTACAAACTGCGATAAATTGTCATCACATTTATTGCAAATTTCTGAATGGTATCGTTGAGATAATTTGATAATTTTACCATTTTGAAAAACACCTCAGCTACGAAACCCCAACAATACAAACGACTTGCAATTAACATTTAATTTTTATATGATATAGATATACAAACAAATGGTAAGCAGGTTATCAGAGATAAATGCTTACTTTAAGAGATGGTAATAATTATTACAGGTTCAATTTACGTATAATTTCTGTGGAATCATAAAAGAGATCCAGCAAAATAGCGCTCTCATCGGCGGTTATGAATAAAATGTTCTTCGAAATTAAAGCGGGAGAATTTCTACTCCTGCAAACGACGAGAAACTGCCGAACCCCTATGGCTATTCACAGCAATCGGGACATGCCTTCGGGAAAGGTTTAAATGGCGGCGTAAGAAATTACATTTCTGCTGCATTACCCAACCACTTTATGGAGAATTATACGGTGAAAAATATAGGTAAGTAAAAAGGAACAATATAATAAGATTCACCGCTTCGCCTGGATGGACATAGCAGTGCTTTTAAAAATATTTAGAAAAATTTATCTCAGGCAAACTTTATAATGACTCGCATTTAAAACTTTTGTAGGGAGTTTTATAACCAAAATCTGGTGGATAAATATTCAGTTAAAGATGTATATTTGACATCTGGTTTTTATGCCTATTGTGATGTTTTTTTGCAGTTGGACAAGCATTCACGTTCCGGTTCACACAGCCAAGGTGCCTGCTCCCGTGTTCTCAAAACATCAGCGAAGGAGAGCATTGCCCTTTTTAACTAAAAATATTTTTAAAAGGCATATCTTTAGAGTTTCCGCTTTTGACAAATATGCATTATTCCGTACAGTGTTGTCCCTGCTGGCTTAAAACTCAATGAGTTTTTTAATCAAATTTCACTTCCAGGTGTCTATATTCCGGTAGAGGTTTACGTTATTCAAAATTTGATGGTTCCGTTCTAGGTACCATTTTTTTCATAATGCGAGGAACATACGTACATTCATATAGATTCTCCATTCTGTAGTTTCTTGAATTATAATACACGGCGATAATATTTGGTGAAAACCTCAAAAGTAACTCAGCGCAAAATACCGTTTTGAGACTAATAGCCCTTCTCTGCTAACGCCCATTTAGGCTAAAATTAATAAGAATATCTAGAGTATTAATATATTCACTCACTTCCAAAAGTTAAGCAAGGAGAGGAAAATGCTAGTTTCCGGAAGCCAATCAGAATTGAAGAGGATGCAATTAGCTGGAGAGGTAGAGGGAAGTATGCAAATACGTTAGGTAACAGCCAATCGCGCTTTCATGTCAAGAAATATACAAAAAAGGCAGTCTTCAGGTTTCAAAACTGCGAAGTTTATTCACTCTAACACACATTCAACTGGCACTGGCAGATCCAAGAACAAGAAGTATAACATCATGAAAGATTTACGCCCTCTTTGGCGATTAAAATATATTTCCACATAAAACTTCTTACACTGCTAGCTACGCGCCTGATCAGCGCTTTATTTTATTTTATAAACCGTATCTAAAACTTGTTATCCACAAAAATAGTGTTGCGTGCGTAAGGGTTCGTAATAGATTAAATGCACATGTCCGATAAAACGTTAATAAAATTTATTCTTTTCTTAAGAAATATGACAAAACGCTAGATTTTTCCCGAAAGATATTCGTACAATATCACAATATCGCGCAATATAATCAGTAGTTATATTTTAAACTACTAAAATGTTAAATAGAACGCAATCCAAAGCGCAGAGAAAGCTAATCTGATCAACAAGAATAACAGCAACTGAGCGGAGATGTTTCTCACCGGGAGGCTTTTCAAAGATTTTTAATCGGTTACGAAAACGTTCTGGCAATTTCTGTTTTCTCGAGATTTCTGAGAAGCAAGGGGGTACAATTACAGTTACAGCTAACATAGTAATCAGTTACATTTCTTTAATTTAAATATAAATTACCAGATATCTATTTGTTAAATGTTAAACGCGCGTGTTCCTGTGTTGTTACCTTTCCGGCGTAGCTTTCTCTTAAAATATGTCCCGTGCTGCATTGCACGGGGATATAAAACAATTGTATTATAATTCCACTAAAAAACGCAAACCAAATACAAAACCCGCAACAAAGGTGTCTACACAGTGATCTAAAAATATAGCTCTCAGTTTTAGGCATGGATAGCTAGACGCAATAGAATTAAAGGATCGCTTGAAAGAGGACAATTATTTATACGGATTAATGATACTGAAGATATTATGATTGCGTTTGACCATTTTTCAGAAATTTCAGGTTGGTACGTTATCAATCAACAACACTTACTTAAAAAGCATTCCCGTCTTAAATCAGTACCTAATTAGTTTCAAAAATCCAGGGTTCGCACACTTTTAAAGCTCGCCGCATTTTGTAAGGACTCCTCCAACAGTAATCGAATAAAACTATCCTCTAGCTAATGAATTGTCAATTCGGAGTTCTCCAAGAAGACATCCCTCAGGCAAACAGCATTCGAGGCTTTACCGTAATCATATAAACATGATCTTTTGAATATACTGGCGGTAGAGTCTTTACAAAATGGGGCGTTGCTTTTAGGAGTGCGCGAACCCTGTAAATTTGCTTCGACAAAATGGTCCCAAAATAAGTGATACATTTGTGGAAAGTAAAAATCGAGAATGAAAATTTAATTACAGTGTTATACTCATTGAGTACATTGTATAATTTTACTGCTGTCGATCTACTAACTGAATCGAAAGATATTTATGTTTCCACCTACTCGAAATGGAGGAACTAATTGGAGACAAAATTTTAACCTAAATGTTGCAACTTGTTTGAGACGGAGAATGTATAACATACATCAGCATCAGAGGTTCTAAATATTAATGGTTGATATTTCAGAAGGCAAAAATTTGATATTGAATCCGTAAAACTAAAAAACAGACGAGAATGACCTACAATATATTTCAATGCCACCACTTTGGCTAAAGCTAGCAAAGCAGTTTTCTTTAAATAATACATAAACGCTTTCTATTATATTGAACGTTTTTATATCACAATTTTGCAAGAAGAAATTGGTAGACAAAGATTCGACAAAATGTCTTTTCATAATAAGCATAATATTGGATCTTTCGTTTTAAGATGCAATCGCCTTTGATTGGATGTCCATTACCCAGAAATCCTGTGTCAAAATAGTGAACCCAAGCGGAAGTGCAAAATTTGATTTCCTATAAAACTATAAATTCGCCAGTTGCTGCAGTGCGCAAGCTACATTCCAAACCTTTAAAAGTTGTTATAAATTATCACAGACATATTTTAAAGTTATCAGAGCTAAATGCTTAATTTTGCTCAATTTCCTAAATGGAAATCATCGATATATTATGAATTACTTATGTAAGGGAATGCAATGTAACAGAAGTTATTATGAAAGGGACACGATGCGTTTGTAGGATTTATTAATTAGAAGGTTGATACATTCACTTTTAATATCTTTCATACTAAATATTTAAATTTCTGACTTAAATTATACTCGCATGGTACCGCTACTTGATTCTGATGTGATAAATTGTTCTGCACTTTGTTCATGAACTTTTGTGAAATACTTGCTTGACGTTTAAAGATGTCCCTTTCTCTTTGTTGTTATGATGCAAAGTGTTAATAGCTTCAAATGTAATTTGCTACTTAGTTCTCTATGTTTATGTAATAATCAGATCACGGTTCCGACTCCTGGATTTTACCACCTAGATGTAATTTAATTAATTGACAAATGGATTGGCAGGAATTTTTCACAAAGATTTTCGTGTTTTATAGGTAATTTTTAAATTAAAATGTATTTTAATTTGTTGCACATACAATAAAACTCCATACATTTATATGGTATTTTCCCCACCTTCTTGGCGTGGCTTCGTGGTCTAGTGGTTTGCACCCTGGGCCGGTATTTCAGAGTTCCGTGGTTCGATTCCCGGCGAAGGTGTTGCTAATTTTTCATCTTGTCTGCTTCCAAAAAATACGTAATGTCTATACAGTGGCGCCCAAACTAAACGGGTGGCAGATGATGATTCTCTCCACTTAGGATTTGGTGATTGCACACCGGGCTATTATTCTAGAGGTCCGTGGTTCGATTCCCGGTGAAGGCGTTGCTAATTTTCCATCTTGTCTGCTTCCAAAAAAATACCTAATGTCTCTACACATTTAATAATAGTGTAAAATTTTATGTTCTTAATTTACATTATAACAATTATTGCCATAACACGATATTTTTCATTCTCTTGTTCTAAAAATATAAAAGGTTCTCCAAATTTTGGAGATTTTCATTCTATAGTTTCATTCATGTTAGTTACTAACATGTTATACGCCGAAGCCTATTGAACAGACGGAAATCGTTACTTACTGCACAGTCTTCCGCAATCTTTCCTGGAAATATTGCATAAATTATTGTGATTTTTGGAGGTATGCGCATACTATATCAAGTGATATAATAAATTTAAGCCATTGACTATTTCTGGTACACGTTAGTTTAGGATGGCTTAGCAAGTTCAAAGAGTGGGGCGGGGCACCCGTTATTCTTGTTATGGTTATATCGTCTGCCTATTACAGCACCTTTATGTGTATAGGTAATAATTATGTGACGAATATACTATGTTTAGCACAAAAAATATTACATCATATATTTTGATATAAATAATAATAAAATTACGCAATATAATTATCGATATATTACATGTAATTAACGTATTTGAAATCATTACATTACAAACATAATAAATGCATGTATCACTTTTTCTCCTTTACAGCTTAACCGTTTTAAGCTTTATTGAAACCATTTCGAAAGGTAAAATATAAGAAACAAACAGAAAAAAATAAACTGATATTAGTAATTATACTTCCTGTATTCTATTTTCATTTCTGACATATACGTTTTCTTGTACGTAGACGAATATTAAAAAACATTGAAATTCCTTTTTTTATAATAATACAACAATGAAATCCACATTTTGCTTATATCTAACTATATACGAAAAGATACTGAATTGAACAGAAAAGGCTGTATGCGCAATATTTATGTTAATCAAAGAAAGAAACTGCAAACAAAAAGGAAAACTGACGGCAAATAATGTTTTGTTCAATCATTTCTAGTTCGGCAATTAAAATACACTCAACTCATTTTTACTCGGTAGATACGTTCCTAAGAAAACAATACAAAAAAAAATCATGTACTAATATATGTGACATATGGTAAAATTTGGCATATAAACTGCTCAAAAGAATTAAAGGATATTGTAAGTTTTATATAAAATAAAGATATAAGCGAAAATTTTTTTGTCGAAAATGGAAGAAGAGAATCACAAATGCAAATTTTTCTGATTTTCAAATTGTGGTGTATGCTAATTTTGAGTTCGACGTCAAAAACGTCGCTTCAGCTGCAGCGAATGAAATTTGACTTTCAACTGAATAAAAGACAATGAAGACAAGGATGATCGGTATTCAGTGACTGCTTTGTTTCGATGAGTACGATGTTTCAGCGAAGTCATTTAACCGATTCAGAAGCTTGGAGAGTTGTTGGTAGGTTAGAAGGGGGTCACACTCAAGCCGAAGTAGCGCAAACCATTGAAGGGCTACAAAGTGCTACTTCCAGGATCTGGAGCCGTTTTTTGGAAACTGGAAGTGCAGGCCGAAGACCAGGGTGAGGTCGTAGACTGGCAACAACGCCCAATGAAGATCGTTATTTAGTGTTAACGGCTCGGAGACAGCGAAATATGAATGCTACTCTTCTCCAACAACACCTTTTTTCGGCTACTGGCACCACGGTTTCAGCTCAGACTGTCCTAAACCGGCTCCATGGTGTAGGTCTGTATGCTCGCCGACCGATGGTATGTGTTAGACTAACATCAAGGCATCGTCGTCACCGCAGGGAGTGGGCAACAGAGCATGTAAACTGGAGGAGAAATGAATGGAGCAATGTTCTTTTTTCTGACGAGCCTCGTTTTCCTGTTCATCCTGATAATAAACGTATTTTCATCTGGAGGGACCGTGGCAGTAGGAATAATCCTGCGTTCGTGCACGAAAGTGTCAGATTTGGCTGTGGGGAAGTGTTGGTGTATGGTGGCATCTCCATTGACGGGCGCACAGACCTCTACATCATTCGAGATGGACCTCTGACTGGTCGCCGATATAGAGATGAGATCCTCAGACCTATTGTAGTCCCTTACGCTGCAGCAATCGGAGATGACTTCATTTTAATGGACGAAAACTGCAGGCCACATCGTGCTAACCTGGTGGAGGATTTCCGTTTCGAGGAAGGAATCGTACGAATGGAATGGCCAGCGTGTTCTCCAGACATGAATCCAATAGAGCACGTTTGGGACGCTTTAGGAAGACGAGTTGCTGGCCGCCAACCACCCCCACAAACTCTCCAAGAACTGGAAAGAGCTCTTAGGGAAGAGTGGGACAGAATAAGCCCAACTCGTGATTACTAGCCTCATTGACTCCATGCCTCAAAGGTGTTCAACGTTGCTGGCCGTCCGTGGAAACCATACCCCCTACTGAAAATGAGATTTCCTTTGAAGAAAACACCTTTTCTTATTCTTTTTTTCTCATATGCCCAAATTGTGTTTTTTTCCTTTTGTACACAAATGCGCAATAAAATGCATTTTTTTCTGCGAAACACGTGTAATTTATTCTCATATAACCTACTACGTCTGTCGACCACGTATCAATCAGCTAAAAAGTTCCCAGCCACAAGATATACCTAAAACCTCAATATCCTTTAATTGTTTTGAGCTGTGTATTTCCCAATTTAAAAAATCGTGTAAGATGAAAACCTGTAAAGATTTTCCCAAAAACCTCACAAAAAATAATAACAAAAGCCATATTACATATGTAAAAAATCATTTTTATTACGAAAAAAATTTCAATTAGTATATAGTGAAAATTCAGTCCATAAGTATATATGAAAATTTAAATTTAAATTAGGAATAAAAATTAACTTTGCTCTTGATTGATCCATATCGCCGTTTGATCAGTAATTTAATTTACGTCTATTCGATTGAAAAAAAAAAAAAAATATTGTCAGAAGTTTGAACTCGCTAAACATTTCCTTCGACATTCATAACCTGCTCGACAGCTATATCGCGCATGCGCGTAAGACTTGATGGATGTACCTCCTCGGTGTGGCAGAGCTTTTATGTTTAACATTACAAATTCTTTGATTTAATAGACCAAGTCGCTTACACATGCTTGCGTAAACCAACTAACAGCTGATCAAACTGTCAAAATTAGAATAAAAAAAAAAAAAAAAAACATTTTGGAGGGGATTCGTCTAGAATAAAAAGTGTATTTGGTCTTATTGGTGAACCTCGATATTTAAAAATCGTGTAAAAAAAAAGGAAAACGTTGGGTGTTTAACTAATTCCAGATGTAAGAGTCACTTGCTTATCTTCTGTGTGACAACTGTAGATGTAGTAAATAAGTGTAGGAATTACAGAAGAAGGGTTAAAAGTACCCTTTATTAAACTCTTTAAAATTCACAATACGTAGACCTAGTCACATTTAATGCTTTAAAATTTTAGCCATTTATAGTGGAATATTTTCAGTTATAAAATATTATTTGTATCACTCCTTAATTTTCTATGAAATAAATCCCAACAATTAGATTTCGAAGCACTGACCTCATCTTTATGCAAAGTGAATCAAATGCGGATGAGTTGCATTGTACAGAAGTTAGGTTTTTATGAAGAAGAAGACGTGAAGAATGAGCAATGCTCTCGACGAGACTCGAACCTCGACCTCTCGAATACGCGCTGAGTGTGCTCTAAATATGCATTTTAGAACTGTACTCCCTAAATATAGTTGTACTCTTTGACATATCTAAATAACATAAATTAACTCACATACAATCGCAAAAAATGAAAGATCCCGCTATATAAGCAGATAACCTTCCAATTCTTTGCAGTACCCTTTCATAACATGAAACTTCGTAACGCGATATCGCATATTCGTGTTACCTAAATTGCTTCCATTTAATTTGCAAAGCGCTAGAAATATGCAGCTCAATATTCATACGCTGTTGAATGTTAATTCATCAAGACTGGCTAGTTTTAGCTCTCTGGATTTTCATCGACTGAACATGACGCGAAGGAATTGTAACATAATTTTTCCATACAGAGAGAAGAGTGCTGAATGCCATTTCCCCCTAAGGGTAGTGTAATATTGAAAAAACGCCGCGCTTGGGAAACATATACTGTATTAATGGCACATAGAATCGGTGCAGAAAGAATTTCAAGACTGTTTAAAAAACACTGTTGTTTGAGTCCAGGCTAAAGGACTCTCTGTGTGATCTTAATTTCTGTGTTATATTTTTGTTTCATGCACATTATGAAGACGAATCAGATATTGTGCGAAAAGGCCTTCCCGAAGGCGTCCTTCCCCGAAAGGACAGTGTTTAGAAACAACAAAACTATGCAGGAGTAATTCGTGCCGACTGTTGCTAATATTTACCAGCGAAATATTGCAAAGAATTCGTGTGTTTTAACTAGAAAACAAAATGCACCAATAATAATACAGTTTTATCTTTCTTCAGTGAATAAAATGTTTCAGAAAGCGAAATTATTATTTTTTGCGATATGTTACATCACCTTCATTGGATAAAGGTTTCAAAAATACTGCTGTTGAAAGTGATGTTGAGAATTAAATTTTGTATAATTAATTACGTACGCTTCTAGCTTTCTAGAGCGTTTGAATCCTGTTGATGATTCTTAGCATTAGTAATCATCATTTCAATAATAACCGGTATTTGCTAATTAAACGCCGAAAATCGCCTGCACGTTAAATACAGCAAATCCTGTTAGAAATCTCAATTTATATTTTCAGGAAAAAAATAATCTATACTGTTATTTGACTGGGTTGAATAATAAATCATTCCGTTTAGCGTTATATAAATTCCGGAATAAAACATAACACGGTATCTGGCCTAACTTCATTTTCCTTAAATTCCAACTCTCAAATTGCTTATTGTTTGTTAATTGAAAAACCGTGCTGCTTTAAATATATTTCTTTGGGAAAATGTCTAGGTTATAGATTTTTGGTTTAACTTCCGTCAACTTTAAATTAATTGAATTGTCGTCACTCATGTTCCAAATCAAAAACATCACAGTGTAAACTATCAACTAAATCCCAGCCTGGAAACGGATCAAGGTACGAAAGAGGGCTCGTTGGCCGCGAAGCGTGTAAGATAATCGTTACATAACTACCACTTATCGAAGATGTTGTGGGAAAAATTAGTAACCAAAACATACATATGCAAATATAGCGATATCAAGTTGCAGAAAAATAAACAAATAAAGTGTAAATTAATGATATTTACAATGAGAAATGTAGTAAAGTGTATGCCTAAGTGACGAAATTATGGTCCTGCATTCTGTGAGCAGTAAAAGGCCTTAGTGTGACATCTTCTGGGACGCATACGTAATTTAAAGAAGCATTAAAATTGCCCACCGTGCACTTTAAACCCTTATCATAAAATTTACCGTTTAATCTATGGAGGTACTCATCAATGTATTCTACCTTCAAATCATCATGCAGTAGTTTGTTCCTAATATAGAAATGTGCGTTTGTAATGGTGCGCAAGATTTTATTTTGTACAACTTGTAAATTATGCAGTTCATTGCTCTTTGCCGTAGCCCAAACTGGCGAGGCGTAACTCATGATAGGTCGCAAAATGGAAAGATAAATTTGTCGCTTCCTGCGTAAGTCCAATTTAGAACACCTACCAAGTAGAAGACTCAGCTGCTGCGCAACACTTTTAGTTTTGTTAGCTACATAGTTGATATGGGTGTTCCACGTTAGCCTTTGATTTAGATAAACTCCTAGATATTTGCCGTTGTCAACTGTGGGTACCCGCTGGCCGAATAGGTACAGTGGCTGAATAACAACTTTTAATTTCTTCTTGCGTACGATAAGCAGTTGAGACTTATCAGCATTAATAGAAATCCTCCGGTTGGAGCACCATTCTTCAGTATCAAAGACAATATCTTGCAAAACGCTAATGGCTCTGTTAGGATTTACTGATTTAACTGCTATCACCCGCATAGCAGGCGAGCAGCATGTTCCAATTTAATTTGTCCCTTGGAAAATCCGCCGCATAGAATAAAAATTCATAATCCAGTCAGTATTCGTAATAGCCTGCATTTGGTGAAAAGTATTATTTCCGGTAATAAAGACGGTCTTCTTTAGAAACATCGAGAGAAGCAATGACAGGCACATGATCAGATGTAAGTTCTGCCTTGACTTCCAAAGTAAAGTAATTTTTCAAAATTTTGTACGTCAGAAAAGGACAAAAAATCTGGTGGGTAGTAATTTCATAATAATTCTTGCTAAGTATTTTGTGTTTTGATTGTATCTGATTTGAAAGTCCATTACTTCTTCGAATCAAAGTTTGTTTCTAAAAATTCTTTTTCAAATATTTCGTCCCATGTGAAAATGTATATCTTGACTTAAAACTCAAAGAATAAATTTGCCCAGTTTTGCTATCAGCAAATAGAATATGCCTGCTTCTCTTTCGTTAAATATTAATAACTGAAATACATATCATGCATACATTATCGTTTTAATAAAATATGAATTTTTTTCCTAACCATACTGGTATAGTTATTAAAATATTTCTAGTAATCTATAGTGGGACGTAAAATGCTCTTTTCCTGTATACGAGTCAGTTTCCCTTAGAAAGTCCTCCAAGGAGGCATCCCTCCCCTTAGGCAGATAGCTCTAGTGTGATTTGCCATAATTAAATAAACCAAAATGTTCTGTTCGTCTTTTTTTATTATTGAAAAATACATAATGTGTAACATACTTTCATATTTTATGCTCGCATTTT
Organism: Stegodyphus dumicola; assembly: GCF_044657685.1. NCBI lineage: Eukaryota > Metazoa > Arthropoda > Arachnida > Araneae > Eresidae > Stegodyphus > Stegodyphus dumicola. The sequence goes on from NC_140778.1 coordinate 44,158,129, forward strand.
AGTCAGAGCATTTTTCCCACATCATACGAAAAGTCTGTGTTATCGCCAGCCAACTTTCGATACTCACAGGAAATTTTTCCGGACTGATTTTCAAAAACGAGTGAAGCCTCCACGTACTCATTATAAGGCCAACGTTATGTTACGCTTCTGTGACATTGCGTATAATTGCTATGGATCAACGATTCACCTGAAATTATTTATCGAAATTGCTTATACGGACTTTGTATCAAATTGCTATGAATTAAGTAAGTACCTGACTAAGTCAAGAATGCTTCTCGCCTCCGGGTGTTAGTGTTAATACACCATATTGTTTTCTTCTACAACCGCAAAAGGACTAGTGCAGCTAAAGAAATTTACTGGTTAAGACTCCTTGAAGTCGTGCACCAGCAGAAAAGTGAAATTCAAAGTTCAATCGCTTCTGAAGCCTAGCCATCAGACTCAATGCAGAATTCCACAAACTTCATGAAAAGGACTTCGTATACAGAATACTTCATGTACAGAATAAGATTCTGAGAGAAACGAATTGATAAATACTGAATCAAGAATCAACTCTCTAGTGGAACACATAACTAAACGAGCGTTTCTTCAAAACAGGACTAGCTGTAATGAAGCAAATGTTTCAGAAAGGCTTAGTTACCAAATCATTCCATAAAATGATTAGATCAAATCTTTTCTCCTGACGTACTTAACAACTACAATTTCATAACCTAGCTTTGACTGCCGATTTTTATATTTTATTTAGGCTGCGCGACTTCTATCATTCGTCGCTTTTAATCTGATTGGCACACATGCACTACAGGAGACAATGGTGTCTCCAATTTTAATTCTTATCCTCAATAAATGTTTGATCTAGAAAATGTGTTTATTAATGACTGCACGATTTGTTTCTTTTTATCGTACCTGGCAAGCAATTTAGCTCATGCTCCTTCAATAGAATTATTTGATAATGGAATATCTCGAATTCTAGAAGCCAAATGTCCAGTCGGCTAATTGTCCCTGTCGGCTAAATCTCTTGTCGGCTAATGGTGTCGGTTAAGTGTCCCATCGGCTAAGTGTCCGCGACCCAGCCGGATCGACAGCAAGTATTCCTATCAAAAACTGAAATTTCTATATTTGATAAAATATTATGCATTATTGCAAAAAAATAAATATATAAAATTCATCCAATCATTAAATTTACTCGCAAACAACAGGAATATTCTACTTCGGTAAATTAAAGTTATTAATAGTGGAATTTTGTGGAACATTTGGCACATTAACAACATTCACTGAATCTAGCAAGTTTGGATACTGAGGTTTCAAAATAAAATACTTCGATGCAAACTCTTCAGTTTCTGACTGCTCCTATGGCAACTAGGCATCAGATTAACAAAATTTAAATAAATCTTTTCCGAGTGCTCATTTCATTTTTAGTATCAGAATTAAGAGTATTCTGATGCGTTGTAAAGGCCGCTTTTCGTTTCCCACGCAGTTTAATTACAGCAGTTTGATCCATAATAAGTAATTGAAGTATCCAAATTCAAAATGAAAACAATAAAAATATATATATAAAATTTCAACCATCAAATTTAGATTGAGACACAATAACACGCCGAACAAATACTAATCAAACAACAAAAATCAGTGTTATATTTTCTAATTTTCACAGGACTAGTTTCGATAGTTTTACCGAACCACCATCCTCAGCTGCAAAAGCGCAAATGAACGAGATAGGATATAATAACTAGATAAGATAAGAAAGCCTGGACAAGAATAAGCAAGTTGCGCCATCTGTTGATGAAACGAAAACTAAAACATAATTTCTTTAAAGGCCAAATGGAAAGATGGATTTTAATTAGGATCGTTAACTAGAACAGAAATATTTTTTTGAATGTGAAATACTTCTAGAAAACCCAGTTCTCCAATGGAAGATGTTTTTTGAATAACTTTGGCCGCAGAACATTTGAAAGTGTGATTTTCGGACCAACAATGTTGGGCAACAGAAGACTTCTGTGTTTCCTTTTTTCTAACATATGCTTCATGTTCCTTGACGCGAAATTTTAAGGCTCTCTTAGTTCGGCCAATGTAAATTGAACCACACTGGATACCCCAGGAATACATATCCGGAACAGGGTCCTTAAGTATGGAGAACTCGGAAATTGAACTGATGGGAGAATAAACGACCCAAAAGTTAAATTTTTGAAAAATATATGCAACTTTATAGCTAACTGGTGGAAAGAATGGAATGACAACAGAATTTTTATAATCTCCTAAAACAAGAGTGTGCCTTTTAGTTTGTTGAGATTAGATTTTTTTAACTGCTTGATTCATAATGTTGGGTGAAAAGCCGCTGTCAATAGCTATTGCTTTTAAATAATTTAGTTCTTCATCAAGGGATAGTTTGGAGGAGCAAACTTGAAGAGCACGGAAAGCATAGGAATAAAATGGAGGTAACTTTTGTTTAGTCGGATGATATGATTTAAAGTGTGGTGGAAGGCAAACCGATGGTCTACAGTAAACCGTAGTACTAATGTTGGATGTGTTACGTGTTTCGAGTATTCTATTATTCATGGGTATTCTATTTTCAGCTCTCGGGATTTTCGTCGACTGAAAATGGTGCGAAGGAATTGTAACATAATTTTTCCATAAAGAGGGAACCGTGCTGAACGCTATTTTTCCCTACGGACAGTGCAGTATTGAAGAAACGGCGAGATGGTATTAATTACACATAGAATCGGTTCAGAGAGAAATTCGAAGCTTTTTTTTTTTTTTTTTTTTTTGACTTTTAAAGACGGCGTGTCCACCAGTCGCCTAGTGGTAGAGACCGTCAAATACTGGTAGTGTGACAAGAGTTTGAGTCCAGGCTCTCTGTGTGATCTTAATTTTTGTGGTATATTTTTGTTTCATGCACAACATGAAGACGAATCAGATACTCTCATAAAGGCCTTCCCGAAGGCATTCTTCCCCGAAAAGATAGTGTTTATAAACATAACTATGTAGGAGTAATACGTGCCGACTGTTGCTAATATTTACGAGAGAAATATTGCAAAGAATTCACAAGTTTCAACTTGAAAACAAAATGCACCAATTATAATACATCTTTTTCTTTCTTCAGTGAATAAAATGTTTCAGAAAGCGAAGTTATTATTTGTTGATATATGGTGCACCACCTTCATTGGATAAAGGTTTCAATAATACTGGTGTTGAAAGTGATGTTGAGAAGTAAATTTTGCATAATTATTTACGGACGCTTCTAGCAAAATCGCCTGCAAGTTAAATACAGCAAATCCTGTTAGAAATCTCAATTTATATTTTCAGAAAATAAATAATAATCTATACTGTTATCTGACTGGGTTGAATGATAAATCATTCCGTTTAGCGTTGTATAAATTCCAGAATAAAACATAACATGGTATCTGGCCTAACTTCATTTTCCTTAAAGGTTCCAACTCACAAATTGCTTATTGTTTGTCAATTGAGAAACCGTGCTGCTCTAAGCATACTTCTTTGCGAAAATGTCTAGGTTATAGGTTTTTGTTACAATTTCCGTCACCTTTAATTTAACAGAATTTTCATCACTCATGTTCCAAAAAAAAAAAAAAAATCCGAAATATAGCGGGAATGCATTTGTAAGCTAAAAGCAGTTTAATGACAACCTAGCTGGAAATCAAATTTTCCAGCCAGACGCGTTACAAAGACAACCTAATTGCAAAGCAAATAATGAGCTAACCTACATTCCATTACCACTGCTTTGCTTCAAAAACACAAAGCAGTTTCATTAAATAATTTGACGGACGGATTGATTAATTACATTAACAGAAGTAATTTTAAATTATTTATATCACAAGTGGTTACAAAAAAACTGGTGGGCAGCAATTTCTTGTATCATATTAGATTCATGGACCTTATAAGAGATAGACTAACCCAGTGGGCAGGGCGCGCGTACCAAAATGTCGGCAAGAATAAGTAGGGACGGTCTTGATTTACTTTAATACTGAAACCTATAGCGTTTGTATCACATAACTCTTTTTAATTATTCAATGTGAAACGCTGTATAGTGATGAGATTATAAAAACCACAGTTTTTCCAAATAGGATTTAATATATCTCATGAAAGCATTTTTTACTACATTTTGCGCATTTTTTTCAGGCGTAATTCGTGTACAAACGTCTTTACTTTGGTAAAAAGGAAAAAATTGTAAGCACAAAATTTATGAACTTAATTTTGCGTACAAATAACGTAAAATTAAATAAGATTGATAGTACGTGATGCTTTGAAATAAATAAGGTAAACTTAAAGAAGATCTTATATTTTTTTTGTTTTGTTTACCGTTTTTAATTTAATGAACATTTTCAGACGGTGAATTTCAAAACTATAATAACATTACAAAACGATCATATTTATTTTATTATATGATCATTAAATTATTACCATTAAAGTGGATTAGTTATTTTAATAATTCATATAATTTGGAGTTTAAAATTTTCTGAGCGAAAAAAAAAAAAAAAAAAAAAGATAAAATAAAATCTAGAAGCACTCAGATTTTATATTACGTCCAAAAGGAACCTTTTTTTTAAAGTTTTGTGCGTTACCTACTTTTATTGAGTATCATGTTCTTTGCCCGTAAATCACGTGCATTTGAAAACAGCATATCTTTAGAATTTCCGCATTAGAGATAAAACTGTTATTTTCTGTACAGTGCACGCTCTGAACAAGTTGAGTTTGTTGATCAAAAATTCGTTAAAGTTGTACAAAATATGAAATAGATTAAATCAAATTCGAAGTTCGGCCGTCCAGATGCCTATGTTCGGGTGGAGGATTACATTATTCAAAATTTGATGGCTCTAGATGTCGTTTTTGTCACAGTGCGAGAAACATACATGTATGCATGCAGAGGCTTCATTATTTGATTTCTTTACATATAATTCAGGGCGATAAAATTTGGTAACAAAATTTTGCGAGGAAACACGGACATTTACAGTAAAACAGCGCAAAATGCCGCTTCGAAACTAACAGTCTTTCTAGCTACCGCCCCTTTGCGCTAATAAATTAAAGTAACAGTAAATAAAAGAAATTTTATGCAGAACTAAAAATAAATTTAAAATAATAATGACTATAAAATACAAGCAAAATTAATTATTACGGCTAAATACAATTTTACTATTAGAATTAAATGTATAAAAATATTTAAGGAGTCAAAAGTGTTTATCACTATGATGTATTAGAAATATGATTGAAATAAAATTCCTGGATAGAAATTATGGGGGGACTGTTATTACCTATTATTATTTATTACGTATCATTTATAATACTCATCTATAATTTTAAAAAAGCAGCACAATTTAGAACTTTAAACAAAACTTTCAAAAATTCGTTTTTAAATATTTTAGTATTCTTCACTTATTTACACAAAAGTTAAAAATTGCAAGAGAAAATTGCTTGTTTGAAATTTTCTATTAGTTGAGATTTAAAATATTATTTTCCAAAAGAAGTAGTTACAAATTTCCTTACAACATAGGTAAAGCTAAAAAAATATCCAGCCCTGAAAGCATGCAATAGCTTTATAATTATTTGGAACGTTAATTATGCTTGATAAATATGCTAAATTGTTAAAACTCAATCTCAGTTTCAAAATTAAAAATATGTAGAAACTCTAATTTGTGAAATGAGGGGCTACAACCAGCTTTTTCTTGACAATTATACACGCTGCAATAGGCAACGAATGTTAAATTTCTGCAAGTCGTCCCTACTACTCCGGATGTGATCAAGGTGACAGCCAGCAACGCTTTAGATGAGGGAGAAAACCCATTTGGGTTGGTCTATTTCTTATAAGGTCCATGATTTGATTGTAGAATTTTTTCTTCTTCGAATAAAAACTTACGCGAAAAATTCAATTTCACATTCTTCACTCAAGGTAAAACCGTATAAATCAATGCCAGGATCATTCGGAGCTGGCTCGTCGAACAAGAATTTGTTTAGGCTCCTCGCTTCTGTATCTTTTCACTTAAGGCATTTCCCAAAGTTTTTTTTTTTTTTTTTTTTTGCTATCATTGCTTATCACTTTGTTTATTGCCGAGTAATAACAGTCCCCCATTGCGTTATTTACTATACAGTCACCCAGGGCCAGTTGTTACATTTGAGAGAAGGAAAGTGTTTTCTTTCTTGGTGAAAGCTGATAAAGTGTTTATAGCTATTTTTGAATCTGTAATGACAAAATTTGCAGAGTTTGGGATCTTGTCCTAGTCTGGTGTAATAGCTCCTATGGGAGGTTAATACCAAACTCGTGAAAATAAATTTAAAAATGGATAAGGGCGTGCAGCCTGAGTACATGATGGACACCGCGCCAATTTATGAGGCTCAACTATCGACAATTGGTAATGAGACAATAGTTGAACGATCAACTAGAATAAGTAGAACTAAACAAAAACGATTATTTTAACAGAAGAGAGTGTATTTAGTAGTGATTGTTTCACAATCATTGCAATTTTGTTTAGTCAAAATGGAGGAAAGAACGGAATTCGGATAAAAAAAGAATACTGAACCCTCCTTTGTGGAGTTTTAAAAAACGCAAGAGGCAGAAGAAAAACGTTTTCACTGAAAGGGTGAAAAAGGAAAGAAAAGAGCATGTTTGTTATTATATCCGAATAAAGCAAGTATTTTTCTGAAGAAACAAAATCAAAAGTTGTGGGTGTAATATATCCTACTAAACTCAAAACTGGAATCACGAATACGCGGAAAAAACAGAGAGGGTATACTGTTTGAATGCATGCATCAAATGCATGCGAAGACTTAAAGGGGAAGAAATAAAGATAAATCCTTTATTAAAATATGAAATTTAATCAACGTTACCTGCTGAAAAAAGATATAAAATTATTTCTTATAGTACTGATGCAGAGATGATTCGTGGTGACATTGAAGATGCTATCCAAAGGCAAAATGAAGAATTTTGTGATGATGGTTTAAAACGTTTTTATAAAAGTTTCTAAAAAAGTTAAAAATGGTAAATTAAGTTGCTTTGCTGAAATGCAGCCAAAAAAGTATAAAAACGTCCTTGAAACTAGAAAATTGAATTTGAAATGGTTAAAAGAATATCTTGAAGAATGTCGATAAAAGAATTTCTTAACGTGATAAGATGCTTTAATGCCAATAATACGGACATTTTCATCAGAAATGTACCAAATAAATTCGATTTGCTCAATATGCAAGATCAGGACATAAAGAACGGGATTGTAGGAATGATTCTGAATGCACCAATTGTAAAAAATGCTAGTGTTAAATATAAGTTGGATCTTAGCGTAAAACTCTAAAGTCTTGACAAGACATGTGTCTGCTTTAAACGATAGATAGACTTTTTAATGGGAAAAACAGATTATGGATCTTAGTATGTGGAAAATGTTTTAGAAAGATAAAAGCTTTAAAAGACTGAAAAAGTTGCGAAAAAAAATTTTGTTAAATGTGAATGTAATTTGTTTTCTTTTAGAAATTTATCAAACGCGTTAAAAATAATTTATAAAATATACTATTTGTTATTAAGAAAGTTATACTTTTTATACTATTTGTTATTAAGAAAGTTATACTTTTTATACTATTTGTTATTAAGAAAGTTATACTTTTTATACTATTTGTTATTAAGAAAGTTAAATGAAAATTAGTAAAATAAAAAAGGAGCTGGATTGTATTTAGAACGAATTATGTATGCTTATCTTGACTTTTAAGTCGTAATTTAATTAAAAGTATTAAACAATTAAGAGATTAAATAATTTTTTTTTGGAATTCAATTGTTATAAGAGATGTAAAAGTATGATTGTGTAGTATTCTGAGTTTCGCTAGTGAAGGTGTACGTCTTTGTTGTGTTATCAAATTATTGTATATCAAGTTTATATGTTTTGGTAATCTACCAATCTAGAGAACGAACACTCAAACAAATTTCATTCTCTTCCACTGATTGAAGAGATGGACGAGGAGACAATAAACAGTAATCCTGAAGAATCGGATAACGCAACAGCAGTCGAGACATGAGGAGTACCACGCAACAGCCATCAAGACATGACCTATAGCAATCAAGACGGGAATGGAATCACGTAACAGCGATCAAGACATGAGAAATAATATTCCTGCAAGGCAAGCCGTTAATAAAACCCCATCCGTTATTATTTCGGAGTTACATATTAAAGGGAAAATGGTGAAAGAAGATTTAGTATTCTTCTTCTGTAAAAAAATTGTGTAACCTTTAATGGAAATCTTACATTTTAAACTTTACGATGCCGAAGATTATAGGAAAGCTGCAGGTTGCATTCTCGAAAGGAACATCCATTTACTTTATTTTTATACCCAAATCCCTCATAGTAAGGCGCATTTGTAATATACGATACAAGAGGGATAATAATTTTTAAGCGATCTGAAAAACTCTCTGCTGCACGTGAAATGATACCTGCTCTTGTAACGACTTTTACATCTATAGAGATTAACTATTGTGTTTTCATAGTAAATTACTATTTTACATGTTTCAAATATTTATGGAATATTCCGATCAGGCTACTAAATGAAATGTTCGCAACTAAGTCAGTAAATGGAGTATCGCAAGCCTATCTATGCATCAGCATCACGAAATCTGTTATTAAAAGAGCTTAGACATGATCAACAAACAAGTTATGTAATTTCGATTAAATAAAGACCTTAATAGCAATTCATTAAATTACTGTAACACAATTATAATTTTCGACACAACACGCAAATAAAATTGCAGAACAATTGAGATTTAGACGTGTTATGCATTACATTTTTATTAAACGTTTTCCAAACAAATTCTAATACATTAGTCATGAAGTGGGCACCATATAATTACTTCATTTCTTTAGCGCGCTATTTTTCAATTGCTGATTCATAAGAACAGCCTCTAATAAAGTAGAAAAAAAGCTATTTTTTTTTTCAATTTTGTAGACACATGTTTAATTCTAGTGAATGAGTTTAAGATGAAATTTCATTATTCAGATTTATAAGAAAAATCGCAAAATTTAATTGCACATCATATTGACTATTACAATAAATAACATTCAAAGCTAATTGCCTTAACATGCTTCAAAAACATACAATGCTCCCGTTTTGAACCCTTTCTTCAATCAGGAGGCCCACGTTAGATGTCCTCTGCACTTTATATCAAATATGAAGTTAGTAGTAATGGATTTCTGGGTCCTTTTTCCCCAAACACAGGAGACAGTACGAAGTTGGTGATTTACCTGATATTATATGTCAATTGAAAGCACAACTATATATATTTGGAACACATGAACTAATTCTCACTCGCAAAGGTTTAAAGCAGAATATTAAAACTTTGATATTTAATACTGCTCATTCCATTTAGCATTTAGCCGTAAATAAATTCCTGAATGTCTCGTAACTCAGTTTTGCATCCAACTTTATTCACGTTTTGTTAAAAAAAAATGCCTAGATTAGGATTTTTGAGTTTTGTTACAATTTCAAATTAACTTACATTACAAATCAAAGTTCAAAAAATTATCGCGGACGCATTTAGCAGCCAACGCAATCCTAAAACAAACCTAACTACAAAGCAAATAATGATTTTATTTGTTTCAAAACCACTGCTCTGCCTAAAAGAAGCGAAGCGATTTCTTTTAAAAACTCGAACTAATGAAAAAAGGAATTTTGGAATTGTTGTTAAAACACTTATATCACAAAAGGGGACGAAGAAACTGGTAGTCAACAATTTGCTAATGCTTTTTATTATCCATTAGATTGGCTTATACTACATTTTAAAATCGATTACTCCTTCGCAAATCAAACCTTGAACTGAAAAATTCGATTTTAGAATTTTCATACGAAATGAAAATTCGTATCTTGGCTTAAAATTCAAAGAATAAATCTGCCCAGTTCTGCACTCACGAAACCGTGTGATCTTGCTTCTGTTTCTTTAAATATTAGTAGTTAAAATCCATATCCGCCAATTTATGTATATATATATATATATATATATACATATAACTTAAAATTAGAGGAAAAGAAATAAAGAATACAGTATCTTAAAAAAATTTAAATGGATTTTTTAAATAAAACATAATCTACTGCCAAATTTCAGGGCCAAGTAAAACGTAAATTGAAATTTTTTATAAATATTTTAAACCAAAACATGAAATAATTATTTATATTTTAAAGCAAATAATTATTTATATTATTTCAAATTGACTCATCAAGTTGTAATAATTTAAAACATTAAAATTCGTAGAAATATGTTCTTCTGACGACGTGTTCGGTTCCACTTGACTTTTTGAGCGGCAACAAATTCCAAAATAAAAATAAAAAATATAATAAAAATATGAATAATAATATAATAATAATATTAAAAATAATATAATAATAATATTAAAAATAATATAATAATATCACTTTTACTACTAGTAATAATAATAATATATACATGTAAGTAGAGAAATGGAAATAGTAAATAAATAACTAATTAGATGTGCATACGAAAATGCAGTCGTTTATCTAGAACAAATATGAAAGCAATTACAAGCACAATTACCATGCACATGCATGCTGAGTATTTTAAAATTTAAGATTAAAATTTCGAATATCCAGGACTCAGCTAAAAGTGTAACTACCGCAAGCAAGCAGAAATTTTAGAATTTTAAAACCTCTTCCCGCTCTTCCTTTTCTTGTAAAGAAATAAGAAATTCTTTGTAAAGGATGTATCTCAGGTAAAACTAGGTCGCTAATGGTCGCTAAATGGTCGCACAGTTTGGACGAGGTGGTGAAAGCTTTTTTATCCCCCATTTCCTGGAATGATAACATCGTTCCCAAACTAAACAAGAAATATTTGTTTTAATCTAACCAGAACAGGTACTTTACTCTGGAACACGAATTCTGTACATACAAAAATTAAATTTATTTCACGGTTTTTTTCACATTTTAAACATGCTTTATATTGATGCATTTGGTTTTTTGCCTAATTTCAGAAAATAGGTACTTAAATTTTGTATACGTGCTCTATACAAGCCCGTGGTCGTCATTTGCAGCGTAAAATAATGTGTGAACATGCCAGTGATTTTGAGGATCTGAGAAGTGAGTCCTTAAAATAAAGGCTAGAAAAAGCACTTTTTGTTGGGGGGGATGTAAATTTTGGGTTTATTAAGTTTTTCGATTGGATGTAGTAGTAACGAAATAAACGTTTCAAAGAGTGTGATCCCCTGTCTTGAAATAACGTGAAATTGTGACTTGAAATAACGTTAAATAAATACTGTAGGTTAGGTTAGGTTATTTAATTAAGGCAAAGCCTCGAGGGCTATCTGCCTAAGGGGAGGGATGCCTTCGTGGAGGACGTTCTAAAGGAAACTGGCTCGTATACACGTTACACATGGGGAAAATTACGAAAACACCCATGCAGCCAGCCCGTTCGCGAGATTCGAACCTCGGACCGAACTACCAGTGTTCAGCGACTTTACCGCTCGGCCCCTGGTGAGCCTATATACTATAGGGCTTTTTATTTACGTTTCATTCGGTACTAGTAATTAACACTTCGGAAGAAAACACACCACTCAACACAAAACGTTTTTGTAACTAATTCATTACAAGCAAAATATTTGCAAGATTGTGGAAACCTTCGAAATTATATTTCATACAATAACTTTAAAACGCCCAAATTAAGCAGAAAGTTTCTCCTTATATTTATAGAGGCCGCTGCCTTTTCGAGCCGCTTAATTTATCTTTGCTTCTCAAATAATACTATGAGAAAGTTTGAAATTATATCTCTAATGTTTGAGCAAAAACAAATAAAAGAAGCCGTCTGCGTACAATAGTGTACAAAGCTTCACTCAAGAACATTTTTGGAAATAATGCATTTTGAAAAAAATAAAATGTTAAATGCAAGAACATTTATAACTTTTGTATTGGAATCAGAAAAAAAAAAAAAAAAAAAAAAAAACCTAGTAAGGGACTCTTTGTATATTTATTATCAATACACGATAATCAATACTATCTATAATGAACAAAAATGCAAAAGCAATTAATTTTGAATTTAATATCAATAACAATAAAACAATCTGAAATTTTTCCGATTTTATGTTACGTACTATAAAGAAGCCTTTTTTTTTTTTACGTTTACACATACAAACACTTTTCAAGAGGATTCGAACTAACACCCCTTTGAGCTAAAAATATTTAAAAAGAGTATATCTTTAGAATTTTCAAAAGGCAGTCTCACACGCTGGAAATAAAAAACGTTTTATTTCTTTTAGTATTGCCGCTGCTCGCTTTGGAACTGTTGAGTTTTTTAATCATAAATTCGTTAAAGTTTTACAAAATGTGAAATAGGGAATAAGAATAAATTCGAGACTCCAAATTCCCGGCTTCCAGGTGCCTATGTTTGCGTGGAGGACTATGTTATTCAAAATTTAATGACTCTGGATACCGCTGTTTTTTCTCAATGAAATATTGATGCAGACTCTTCATCATTTAATTTCCTCAAATATAAAACTGGATGATAATATTTGGTGGCAACAATCTGAAAAGTGATACAACGTGTGAATAATTAATGCAGACACAAACGAAAATATAAATAAGGATCCTTCAGAGAGTAACTGTTGAATTTTTTTTTTTATTTCTTCTTTCTTTTTTTTCCTACTATGCTACCTACTATGCAATGCATGGGCGACGTCGCCCATATACGAGTGTTCTGGGTGTTGACATCCCCGAGTAGTGTGGACTGCGTCTCATCCATCCAGAAAACGTTGAACGAGCACTGAGGGTCGCTTTCAATTCATGCCAGAGGTCATTCGGCAAAATGGATTATTGCTGTGTTTCCGGGTTGTAATTCATGCAGTGATTGCAATTACGAGGGATAGAGATGCAACATCTCGTGGAGGATACGTCAAATCGATGAGTGAGGTACGTCCAATATCCTTCCATCTATGCGAGCACTGCTATTCCCCGCGGATGATTATATCGCTGTATCATTCATTCACAGTTGTTTCTACCGCAGTAATACGTCCCTTCGCCAACAAGAGTTCAAAGTTCTCTTTTTCTGCTCATTATTATTACACATAATAAACCTGGGTTTGATCGGTTATAAGGCGGAATTTGTACGGTATGTACATCAGACATTATACAAGGGTGAAACCAAAACTGATGTAAACAGCAGTGATTAAAAAGTTTTAACCACAAAATATTTTCATTCCATCAGATTGTTTATTTTGAAGAAGACACTGTAGAGACATTAGGATTTTTTTTTTTTTTTTTGGAAGTTGAGAGACGTGAAAAACGAGCAATGCCTTCCCCGCGACTCGAACCATGGACCTCTCGAATATGTGCCGAGTGTGCTGATCATGTAGACATGCTACGAAGGCAAGAGAAATACCTTATAACACAATCCGATAATAAGATCACAAATAGAAGATAAGAACTTTTTTCTTCTGGAAAATTAAAAAAAAATATTCATATTGCATATATACAAGCTTATACCATAAATTGTATCATACATAAAATTCTTGGATTATCTAATGGGAAAAAAAGGATAAATGTAAATATTTCAATAAATGAATGGATGAAAAATGGCCTTAAACAAACAATAGAGAAATTAATGTCAACAAAAACGTTATTATTGAAACACATGTAAATAAACACAAATTGCCTAATGTATTTAATTTGAATATCTGTTTTGGAACGAAAGGTGTAAACAGAATACACAATACAGAATGTTACAAAAAAACTGAAACTTTCAGGAAACTTAACTATAGAAATACCTATTATAAATCCCAGTTCATTTTTTAGAAAAATGGATGATAATCTCTACTATTATTTAGCAGGGTTGATTGATACATCATTTACGTGCAACGTTTAACTTTATCTACATAAATTCCTGAATGAAACGTACTCTGTTTTACATGAATCCTAAGTGCATTTCTCGAAAAAAGATCGAAAATCTTTCAAATTGTCTTTACTGGAATATAAGATAATTGAAAAAAAACCTTCCTGGTTTAAGCACACTTTTTGAAAAAAACAAAAAGGTTTAGGTTAAGATTTTTGAATTTTGTTATAATTTCCGCCACGTTTACCATAAATGAATAGTCGTCACTCACAATCAAAGTTCCGAAACACACCACGAATACATTGAGCAGCTAACAGCACGGTAAACACAGCCCAACTATTAAGCAAAGAATGATCTAAAATTTGCTGTAAACTACTGCTTTGCCTCGTAAAGACAATGCAGTTGCATTTTCAAAAACCCCAGCATACCGATTGAATCTTACACAACTTAGCTGAAATAAAATTTATAGATATTTAAATTTTATTCTGGTAGCGGTGACGATGGATATTTTATACGTATGTTTATTTTGGCGTGGCGTGGTGTATTTAATTATGGCAAAGCACACTAGGGCTATCTGCCTAAGGGGAGAGATGCCTTCATGGAGGACTTTCTAAGGGAAACTGGCTCGTATACACGTTACACATGGGGAAAACCACGAAAACGCTCATGCAGCCAGTCCGTTCGCGGGATTCGAACCTCGGACCGAACTACCAGTGTTCAGCGACTTTACCGCTCGGCCGCTGGTGGCCCCGTATGTTTATTTTGAAAAAAACTATTAGAATGTATTAACCTAGGACTGAAATAGTCTTGCAGTTAACAATAATAAAGAAAAACAGAAAGAGCTAATCCACGACATAATGGTTTTATTGACTTTTAGTTGCTAAAGATAAGAACAGGTATTACGTGATGTTCATTTTCAAAATAAATCTGATTTACTTAAACTCTAAATTCGAAGTCACTCCAAACATTTGAAACTTGCATATCGTTAACATTGGCAATCATTTACCTTTTTAGTTTTAGATTAGCCAACAGTAACCTACCAATTAAAATTGCAGTGATTCTTGTAGCGAGCAATTCCAAATGGCGAGAGTCAAATATTCAACCTTACTCTTCAGTGGCTGAAACTCATTATTTGTACCGCCGTTAATGTGGCTACATATTTGCAAATATTGATCTTTATTTGTCATTTGTAGCAATTTTGCTACGCTCTTCTGACCTTGTTCCTGATGACAAAAAAAAAAAAAAAAAAAAAAAAAAAAAAAAAAAAAAACCTCTATCAGTTAGCTAAAAAGAAACAAAAGTTTTCTGTTCTCAAAATTTTGAGTTCAAGTTCTGAATTAACTATATCGTCAGCGTTACGCAAGCCATACGAAATGGTTTTATCTTCAAATGTCGTAGTCCAGGAGATTTATTATGATTTGTAGAATAGAGATGAGGAAGTAAGGACTTTTGTTAATTTAAATTATAATTTTGATTGGAACACTTTTATCTCCTAATTTTGATTTACATATTTGTTTATCTTTCATGTAAAATTTCCTTGCTACTGCTTTTGCTAAAAAGTCTTTTCTATGGCCAAGCCTTTTCTTCTTTGAAAAGGGGGGATATGTTCACAGTTAGACCAAGTAATGAGATATCTCCGGGTAAGCTTCACTCTTTAAATGCGCTTTGCATTGCGTGGTGTTTAATGTTCTTAGTCTGAAATGCGTGATACTGTGAACAGATGTACCACTCTTTTCCTGGAAAGTTCCAAAACTCTGAAGTGTTTCTTTTGACAAAATAAATTTTATCAACCTATCACCGGACCTGCACACAATCAATCTATTTCGATCCTGTTCCCACATTACATATAAAATGTTTTCTTAATAAGCTAATACTTTTGCTAAAAAGGCTGTTCTGTTGCAAAGCCTTTTTCTCTCCGAAGGGGGTTAGGAATATATATAGTTTGGATTACGGAAAGGAAACGGACAAATACCATCAGATAAAATATCTGTTTTTCGGGATTTAAACACAGGTTGTGCGAATATGTTCTGTAGAGGTATTAACTTGTCTTTGGTGGAACGAAAAAATAAGAACTTTATTAATTCTTATTATTTATTTCTCAAAACATTATTAACTGAATGAGAGACATACGGCGAAATTAAATTCTGTAGTGCACTAATATGCTGTACCAAATTAACAATGGACAGCCTGAATAAACAGTGATTTTAAGGAATTAGTTGCTTTTTCTCGGGCTTTATTAATTAATGTCGGTCACTACACAGGAAGGGAAGAGAAAAGTTTTCACATTCAAAAATTTAAATTATTTAAAAGATTTGGGCGTCGTCAAAAAACACTGACATTGCTTGAATTACTATGTAAATCGACGAGTTTTTTACGCAAATTTTTATGCATTTCGCACAGAACAAAAAATAAATAAGTAGAATCGAAATTCAATGTTCTGTCTTCCTGATGCACATATTAGTTCCCTTCAGTAAGTACAGAGTAGAAACGATAATTTGGATAGTTTGCACGGATAAACACTTAATATAAAAGGAAAATATTAAGGTAAGTAGCTGGTATCTCCTTCTCCAAGCCGATAAATAGACTAGAGCGATATATCATAAAAGTGTCACAAAAAATGGAGCAATATAAAACAGTGTGTCACAACAGAAATTACCTTGATTACTGCGTGCCGAAACTGAGATGGAGTTAAGCTGCTGAATACGAGTAATTCCCGACCGGGGTTGGGGATCAGCGGATCAGCCTTACCAATATAAAATCCAGACCTGGACAGTTTCACTCACTGCTATCCTTCGACCTCTTCACGCAAAAGTTCCAAGAGATTTGAGAGGCTTCACAACTTTTTCAATACAGCTTTATCCGCTTGAACATCTTTACTAAGTTCGTTCCTTAGAACCTTAACCGTTCTAGTGACAGCACTGCGTGGCCTTTCACGCCTTTTCTTTAGCATATCGACATCTACTTTTACCTTCAACATCTATTTTTACCTTCAAATTTATTAATCTAATTTATCATAAGATTTCTAATGACGTTTACAGGGCTCGGAACATTTACGTCCGAGTCGTCAGTAAATATTTAAACCGTGTATTCTTGTCGCATGCACCGTAAAAAAATTTTTGATTATACTGAGTACCGTACAACTTAAAACTCAAAATCTATAATTTTATCAGCATTCCTGAGAAATCCTAAAAAACAACTTTACTCAACAATTCCAAAAATATAACTCAATATAATTAAAATGAATAAAAATAGATCATAATATTCACGCCGATGAATCGAAATTATTTCAAATACAAATACGCAGATGATTAAACACAGAACTTTTCCGAATGAAACTTAAATTAATATTATCTTCTATAACAATATAAGACAATTAAAACAATGCTGTTTTCAACTATATATACATATAATAACCCTGGCCGGATCGCCTTTTTCTGTGTTGTGAGCTAAAATTCTTACTTTTCACACCTGACTGCAATAGGCTCCGACATAGAATGTATACTCAACATCTACAAATTAAAATACCATTCCAGATTGCTTGAAATCATTTAATAGAATTATATTCGCAGTCATCTTTGCAAATTGTATATAACCACAATACACATAAAATTTCACTTATCTATACATGGAAAATAATCCCAACGTATTTTTTCTAAATTTGAGAGAACTTTTGTAATTCATATACCGCAAATCAGAATATACATAACATAAACATAGGAGTAATCTAAAGATAGCAGTAGCAACACGCAGCAAATCGAGGAATCTTATGATTTCATATTATGATTTGATATTAGGAACGCAGCGGCTTTCATTTCATCCAAACTAGAACTCAATTTCTTAACGCAATCCTAACCCCCCTTTTTTTAAATTAACCTCTTTTTTTCCTAAACTCGCGCAAAATATTCTGTAGCCATAGTTACCATTACATTTGTAACGGTCACATTATGTCTATGGACCCTTTCCTTCTTTACATAGACTTTCTTAGACTCAGCCGACACACGTTTCGGTATCGGTACTATGTATAAACGTGACGTAATCGGTGTTCAAAATTATTTGTTTAAAAAAACCCTGGAAATTATGACTACAGGAAACAAGAGATTAAGCTATAGAATTTAGTATAAACTAGGAGTGTTAAACTAAGCCAAAGTGCATGGAAACAGAGCAGCAGCAAGACATTTCGGTCCACCACCTACCGAAAAAATGATACGTATTTGGCGACTGCAGAAAGATCAACTGAAAACTGCTAAAAACAAAAACATAACCTTCGATGCCCAGCTCCATCTTGGCCTGAACTTGAAAATGCCGTAAAAATGTGGATGATATGTAAGAGGAAATGTGGGATGTTTCAACCAAAATGATAATCAATGAGGCCAAAGGATTTGCAGAAAAAAATGGGAATCAGAACTTTTCAGGGTCTGAGGGCAGGTGCTACAGATTCATGAAAAGGCAAAGTTTATCAATGCGCACAAAAACAACTATTGCACAGAAAATGCCAGCAGATTAAAAAAAAAGATACTAGCATTTCATAGATTTGTTATAAATGCACGCAAAAAAACTTCTTTTGAGCTCGGTCAAATAGGAAATATGGATGAAATTCCACTCACTTTTACATATTCAAAAGAAAACCTTCCAACGGGTGTAATTGTTCATGTTCATCCGAAAGGCTAGATGGACGCAGCTGGAATGAAACTGTGGTTACAGAAAGTATGGGCGAGGCGACCTGGTGGACGCTTAAGAAAACCCTCTCTTTTGGTTTTGGATCAGTTTAGCGCGCATAGAACTGAAACCATAAATAAAGCGAGAGAATTAAAAACCCAGATAGCTGTCATGCTGTCATTCCTAGTGGACTGACTAGCCAATTTCCGCCTTTAAATGTATCAGTGAATAAGCCATTCAAGAAAAAAGTGCGAGAACGATGGAACAAGTGGATAGGAGAGCCACATCACGCCCTCAGATAGAGTGAAGCGGCCTTCTATTTCACAAGTGTGTGAGTGGGTAAAAGGATCTTGGGAGGACGTAAAGGCTGAAGTAATTGTTAAATCCTTTAAGAAGTGCGGAATCAGTAATGCTATTGACGGAACAAAAAACGACGCATTATTCGAAGAAGGCGATACTAGCGATTACGGAAACAGTAAAGATGAGGATTTTCTCGTTTTCGATGATGATGATAGTGAAAAGGATTTTTATGGTTTTGGAAGGGATTAAAGACTAATTTCATGATAGGCAACGTTTTCCTTGAATCTGTGTTTCTTTTTGCTTCTGCTTTATTTTGTATTATGTTTGATTTCTTTCCGTTCATTCATTTATTCATTACTGAAATTTACATATCATGTTCAAAATAGCTTGCCGTTTGTTAATTTTCCTTAATAAAAATATGATTGGTAATTGCATTGAATGACTGTTTATTAGGCTTTTACGAAACGTGAGAACTAAAAGAAACCACATTTTAAGTTATTGTGGTACCGCGCTTTTGCGCGGACTATTGAAACATTTTTTCCTTGCGTGTGGCCTTCTAAATAAGGGTGCGTCTTATATGCCGTTAAATATGGTACTCAGTATAATCAAAAATTTTTTTACGGTGCATGCGACAAGAATACACGGTTTAAATATTTACTGACGACTCGGACGTAAATGTTCCGAGCCCTGTAAATGTCATTAGAAATCTCGGTGCAGTTTCTCGTAGATTGTACTCTCAGACGCTTAGGGCGTGAAGAAAATTCTTATGATAACCCGCAATGTGCTCTCATTTCCTGGGTTCCTTTAATGTCTGAGAAATTATCTTTAAATCGAGCCCGAATAATATGTTTGAGAACTTCTTTTTCTTTCCCACGAAAGAGTTTCTTGAAGGACAAATATAATTTGTTTCCTTGGTTCGTGCACATTTCCTTTTAAGATGTCCCATCGGGTGTTTTTATGATTGTTGCAAATAGCGTTACTAGTTAACACAACCTATTACATCGGTGTCGTAATGATCATCGTACATTTTGCAAAAAAGCATAATTTTAATATTAAATCTGATAAATGGACCGTGATATTGTATGTTTGGTGATGTGCCTCATATTTTACGAGACATTTTGGCTTGCGTAGCGGCCATTTTTTCGCCAAAAATCGCCGCTACACAAGCCAAAATAACAAGTCAAAGCATTGCACAAACTCGGTATCCATGTACCGCCAAAAATTGCCACGTTTCGCCAAGGGGTACCCTAAAATATACTTTTACCCCTGTTTCTCATTCTGCAGCTTCACGGGTACATCATCTTGTGTTACCTCTAAAGGATACAAAGTTCGAACTGCTCTAAGCAAAATCCCATTCCCAGTCTTTACTCTTGCAAGCCGACACGACCAAGTTGCCAGAAAAGTCTTTTGTCATTACTACTAATCAAAACAATATCATTCAGTTTAGTAGTAACTTTCCTTCCAGCTCTTTTATGCGAAACCTTGAGAATCCCAAATATTCTTTACGAAACCTATTTTTAAATGCCTCTCGTACAGTATTTATATCCCGCAAACTACTAGTTCTAATTTCTTTTAAAAAGTCGGCAGGGGTTAAAGCTTTAAATTCAGGACCAGAAGGAATTACGGTCAAAGGTCTGTCATTCAAAATCACTTCACAGTCATACAGTATCGTGTACATTTCTTCATAATTTAAACAAGCATGCTTAAGAACCTTTTTACAGACTTGCTTCATCATTCCGATAAGACGTTCCCACTAACCACCCGACCATGGAGCACCAGGGGGGATTAACTTCCATGTTATTCGCTCACTGGCTGCCTGCCGATTAATCCGCTCAAAATCCATTAATTTGAATGCATTCGGAGCTACTACAAAATTAGTTCCATTATTGTGGGTTTACCTCTTCGAGACACGAATCAATGAAAAGCCTGAAGAAACACTTCTGTAGATAGACAAGTCCGCAATTCCAAATGGACCGCTCCATAAACGGCACATGTAAAATTACAAATGCATGCCTTTTCAGTATTTCTCAATAATAAAGGACCACAAAGGTCTATACCCGTGACTTGAAATACTGCTGAATCATTTACTCGCTCTATAGGCGGTGGGGCTGATATATGGTCAGCAGGTATAGCAGAATATCTCTTGCAAGTAATGCATTTACTCAAAACAGAACGCACAGTTCTTCGGACAGATAACAGCCAAATCCTTTCCCTTAAGGTATTCAGTATATATTGTACACTTGAATTTCCTTTCCTTTTATGTTCCTCCATAATTAAATTTCTAACTAACGGATGTTCTCCTGGTAATGTTTTAGGTGTTCTGAATTCTAACGTGTCAGCTCTTCGAAATGCACAGGTCTTAATTCTTAGAATTCCAGCATCATAAAATGGACTAAGAATTCGTAAGCCTGCGTCTTCTATATACTGAAACGATTCCGATTGAATCAAGCGAATAAAACCTTTTCCGCAAAATCAAGTTCATCAACAGCGAGTTCACCAATCCTTTTTTTTATATTTCTGCAATTAAAGAAAAATCGTTGAATCCAACCAACAACTCTCACTGTTTTTCGATAGCTAGAAAATCGTTCACTCAAACCAGACTTTTCAGTATACACTAGAGATGAAACCACTACCTTTTTTTCTCTCACTGGCTATTTCCACTTCATCAGTTAAGGATTCGGCACTCGGTCAATTTTCTTGGGATTTTAAATGCCAGCTCGGACCCTCTCACAATTTTGACCGAGAGAGATGGCGAACAGAAATCAGGCCAATTTGTATAAATGCCTTATGAATATCAGAAATCACCCCTATTTTTCTTGGCGAAATCTATTTAAAATTGTGGGAATAAATGCAATAAGGTTTAATCCCTTTTCCATACAATCGTTGAGACTCGGATAACCCTTTGCTTTAGACGAAGCGTCAAATACTGGCCGTAACTTCGTAGTACTGTTATCTCTCAAGTCTTTGGTAGTTTGTTTCCCTTCTTAACCGTTCTTACGTTTTGTTTTGTGGTTCTGTGTTGCTTCTGTATGATTATATTTTGATAGTAATTTATATTTATACTGGTTATTTTCATCACTTATAATCATTCCGTTGTCATTTTAGTATAGTTTGTGAGTGATTTTATATATAATCGGAAGGGTTTACTGCATTTTATTATCTTACTGTGCACTCGTCGGTAAAATGGCTGATAAGGCTTCTAAACGTGCTTCTGGAAAGCGTTCAAGAAAGCGCCGATTTCATGGAAGCCAGTTCATTAAAACTGGTAAATCGACAGTTTCAAATGAACTAAATAACGGATTTACAATTTTTACTCCAAACTAAGTTGCAACTAGTAAAACTGTGGCTGCACATACTAATAGTTTTCCTGGAAATTCAGAACCAAATACAAGTGCTTCAAGTAAAAAACTAAATGTAACGTACATTGATTTTCAAGTGAAAGCAATCGATTTGATGGCAATATGATTGTCGATAAGAATATTCTGTGTTGTTTTTTGGAAGAAAACACTGTGTGTAAACTATGCCATAGTAAATTAAAATTTTCTACAAAACGATCTGCAGGTCTATGTTCCAAAATAATTTTGGCTTGCCAAGGATGCAAAAATGTCGTAATGACAAGCAACACTAAACTTGTTGTTGAGAAAAGGAACATAGCAGAAATTAATCGTCGAATTGTTTATGCAGTACGTTGCATTGGCTAAGGTCTTGAACCTTTGAAAACATTTTGTGGAATAATGGGTTCAAATCCCCCAGTAATGCAAAAAACGTATGACAGAATCTGTAAGTTAATTCATAATGCAGCAAAAGAGACTGCGACTGAAAGCATGAAAAATGCAACAGAAAAAGAAGTATCAGCCAGTTATTCTACTAACATAAGTGTACGTGGTGATGGAACTTGTGAAACTAGAGGCCATACATCTCAGATTGGTGTGTGTATCGTTATTGGTGCTGAGAGTGGAAAAGTGATCGACATAGAGGTTTTATCCATAGCATGTAAAGGCTGTGGAAGGGTCCTGGATCTGGTCAAGCCTTTGATGAGTGGCAGAAAACTCATTCTCGCACTTGCCTGAAAAATCATTTCGGATCATCTGCCAAAATGGAAGCTGTCAGAATGGTTAAAATTTTTCAGAGGTCTCAGAGTGCAAGGTGTGTGAGATTCGTCAATTATATTAGTGATGGCGACTCGAAAACATTTCTTTCCATAGCAAAAAGCAAACCATACAAAGGTGGGATTATATCAAGACTAGAGTGTGTAGGGCACATCCAAATGAGAATGGGCACTCGCTTAAGTAAATTGAAAGCTGATTATAAGGGACGAAAGCTTTCGGATAAAATGAAAAGGAAAGAATTCCAAACGTTCTACACAAATTTATGAATAATTAAAAAATGAAACAAAACGAAAAAACAAATTCTGTATAAATGTTTTGCGTAATGTAAACAAAAGAAAGGCATTTCAGATATTCTATAAAAAGTTAAGATTTGCAATTGTATCTTTTTACACCTCTGTGACTCCGCGGGCCGAAAATGTTCACGCGATGCGCGCAGGAGTAATCTTTTCAAGTACCTCAAAAATTAACGACAAGTGGTTTGTAATACTAATACATTATTTCTAAAATTCTAATCACATGCGAGCCATCTTTCGAAGCAATTAGCCAGCAAAAAGAACAGAAAAAAAAAAAGAAAGAAAAAAAGAAAAACAAATTAGCATTAGAGGATTGCTGTAAAGACAAAATCATGAAAATGCTGTAAATCATAAGGCTGTAAGAAGAGAAAACATAAAGCAATTTTAGAGATAAACTATCTTAACGACAGAACACTTAAAATTGCTTTAATGAAATCTTCAAACAGGAAGCCTACTTGGCAGGATATTTCAATCTATAATTCTGCGACGAAACAATATTTGGCTCCCTGGGACTCACTACATATGCAAATTGCATCTTATACCGGAAAGTTCGAAGGGGATAGTTCAAATTCATTGAGACGGCAGCTGTAACTTCCAAGATCCCGGATCTCGAACGCTTTTAAGGAATTGGATAGCATTAAATCAAACATAGTTACCTTGTATATCATCAGAAAATTAAGTTCCTAATTTAAGTACTTTTTAATTCTATAATAATACTATGGTAAGTAGTCGTTTTATAGAACATAGTTAGTCATTCTGATCAGTAGATCAAATTGTCTAAACTAATTGAATTAGTTAATTGCAAGTATACAGTTCCTACACTCAGGGTTATTTCTGCAATCCTAATGATTACGTACTCTTCGTGAACATAAGGCGCACATAAATTCTTTTACACATTTGTTATGAAAATGGCAAAATTCTTGATATAAATCTGAAACTTACGCTTACGGTGATCCTGCCGATATACAATCATTTTAAAAGAAAAAACGCTGTGTAATAAATAACGCAGTGGGAAACACTTGCTACCTGGCGATAAGTAATCAATGCACAACTTTAGCAAAAAAAGTAACATTCAAACATGTCCGAAAATAGAAAGATGCCGGAGCGAGTTGGCTAAGGACATTCTAACTCGGCGAAGCAGCTCCAAATGATCCTATCATTCGCATGGACCTTGGGCTGTTAATAGTTTAAAAGACGGTATTTTCAGATCAGTTGTAATTAGCTTTGCATGTTATGCTTTGTCAAGGTTAGAAGTCAGAAACGAAGGGTTCATAACGTTTTTCACTGTGAATAAATGAAATTA
Organism: Stegodyphus dumicola; assembly: GCF_044657685.1. Classification (NCBI taxonomy): domain Eukaryota; kingdom Metazoa; phylum Arthropoda; class Arachnida; order Araneae; family Eresidae; genus Stegodyphus; species Stegodyphus dumicola. Next base: position 44,182,588 of record NC_140778.1, read on the forward strand.
CCCTAGCAAATCATTTGAAGTATAATGTCCTCAGAAAGACGAGTGTAGGGTTCTCCCTCAGCTCTTTACTTACCACCAGACCAATCGAGAGTCCTTTTGGCTAGCTGTGTATTTTAAGTGCACCATGTCCAACAGACGGTACGCAGATACAAACTTAAATTCGAGATTCAGCATGTTTTTTCCTTTTTACTATTTTTTGAAATTTCCTTATTACTCAATTTATATATTTGAAGTAACAAAAAATAGCAGAACACGAGCGCTAAAATATCGTTTCGTACTATTCTTATGGAAATCGGGGAAATCGTTTTTATTACACCGATATAGCATGCCACTTGAAAGACCGTGGCTAAGCAAGATTTGTGAGGTGGGTATTAAATTATAAATTCCTGTGTTACCTTCAAATGTAACCTAAGCATTATCTGCAGTGCTGTTGGACAATGATATGGAAACCAATCTTGGAGAGCAGATGTGTTGTAAAACATCACAATTGCACATACAAGTGACAACGTCCACATGTCCTCAAACTAAAGGATAAGGGAACCTAACAGCAGGGGGGAAGCAAACGTCTAGGTACAGCAGGGTTACAGTATAGCACGCATATGCATTGTGATCTGCGACCAATGTGAGGCCTTCACGAGTTTAGCGGTGAAGCATTACACAGCATTTATTACACACCAGCGAAGTCAAAAAACGGCGTGGAACAAAAGCAATCATGCCCACGAATTCCCCCACTATCACATTCGCTCCTTTCGGACCAAAGACGATATTTCATCGAACAGCTCGCAATGGGATTACCTCAAATTACTGCGAGGTACTGCTAAGTAGAAACAAAGTATTACAACCTATGTATCAAGCTATCGTGACATCGTTTGATGATTTATGCACTCAATAAGGGTTATCTGCACACTATACCTGACACCTGGACCACCATCTCCACAGCCTATCAGATGTCTCAACAGCCTCGCTTGACAAAGCAATCACGGCCTCTTTACCTTACATTTCGTCCTCTGACTCACGCATTTCTGTGACTGTCCATTTCTGTACGCATTTCTCTTCTCTTCTGTACACATTTTTTTCTGTGCACTTGTGACTCACTTACGCATCCTTTTATTATGTATAGATGAAATTATGCTTATTACGCGAATTGCTTATTTATAATTGCTTCACTCAAGGAATTTACTATCTGCTTCAAAGATATGTCATTGCTATAGCTTCAACTCAGGTCAACAGATGGCGCCTCCTGCGAGCATCGAACTTCATTTTCTCTTAGAGACCATCACACTCAGACTAGTTGGTGTATTTAATTATGGCAAAGCACACGAGGGCTATCTGCCTAAGGGGAGGGATGCCTTCGTGGAGGACTTTCTAAGGGAAACTGGCTCGTACACACGTTACACATGGGGAAAGCCACGAAAACGCCCAAGCAACCAGCCCGTTCGCGGGATTCCAACCTCGGACCGAACTACCGGTGTTCAGCGACTTTACCGCTCGGCCGCCCCACTCAGACTCAAAGACTTGTTCGGATTTACTATTTCTCTTCTTTCGTATGCCATCTAAATCAATATATTATAGACATAAAAGCCGTATGCCTTTTATATGAATGATGGTCTCCCCATTTGTGTATCTGCAACACTACAGGTAGCATCATCTCATGACAGCCATAGCTCAGCTTGCGAGATGCAAGCTACAGCGACAATTGGAACTGTATTGTGATTTGAAAACTTAAATACCACCGCTCTGTGTCAAAAACCCAAGCAGTTTTATACAACACTCGGAAAAAATCGGAAGTAAACGTTCTGTTTTTAAATTTGAAATTTTTAGAGTAGAATAGCGTAAGGAAAAACTGGTGATCAATAATTTTGAAACAAAAGGGGTTTGAGTTTTGGATTATCGTATTTCATTTTAAAATCTATTTTTTCTTCCAAACAAATCTTATTTCGAAAGATTCGATTTAAAATTTTTCATCCAAACTGAAAATGCATATCTTGACATAAAACGCAAAGATTAATTGCCCTTTTTCATTTAACAAACAGTGTATGCTTGCTTGGCTTCCATTAAATTAATAATTATAATATGTAACTTCCATGTTATGTGTATTACTTATATATATAATTTAAAATTAGAAGAAAAGAAAGAAAACGACTATAGAATCTTAGATAAAATTTTACAAGAATTTAAAAAAAAAAAAAAAAAAACATAGGGAAATATTAAATTTTAGAACAAAGTAATATGTAAATTGAAATTTTAAAATAATACATTGAAACTATGGTATTATATTATATATTTATATTACATGGGCATTGTTTATTTGATTAGGCAAAGCCCTCGAATACTATCTGCATTCTCCACAAAGCGAGAGTTGCATCGTAGAGGACGTGCTTAGGAAACCTGGTTCGTGTATACGTCATACAGGAGAAGAATCACAAAATAAACCGTGCAGCCAGAGCGTTGACCGGATTTCAAACCCTCGACCGAACGACAGTGTTCACAGACTTTACTACTTTGGCACTGTTGGGCCTAAGCCAATTTTCACCTCATCAATATTGCTTAAGTGATTTATGTAATCTAATCTCGAAATCAGGGTTTTCGTTTTTCATGCACAATTTCATCTTCAAACGGCAGTACTTACGTTTACCTTCTACTGTTTAATTACTTTCCACATAATATAACCACTCTGCCGACGTTTGAAATGTTTTATTCAATCTCTTTTTACTTTCTTGTACGAAGTAAAAAGGAAGTATTGTAATCGCGAAACGTTTCAGGCATCACATTTCAACGGACATATCCATTTTCACCGCTATCGAATGCAATTTAACGAAACGATGTTTTTGCGTGACATCGGTACGTAAGAAAAGGATAAAGGACTCTTTTCTCTCTAAAAAACTGTAAAACTAATTTAAAATGAATTCTGAAGAGAATTTTTCGTGGCGTCTGTGCGTGCGTAAGTACGTATATTTCTGATATAACTCAAAAACGAGTAGCCTCAGAACGCTGAAATTTTGTGTATAGGACTCCTGTAATATATAGATGTGCTCCTCGTATTTTGGTTGCAATCGGACGCACCAAAAGTATATAAATTTATATATATATATATCCACTCTGCTACTCGTCTCAGTGCTCTCAGTTTCTTTATTCTTATATGTTTGTAAATTGTGCATTTTTTTGCTTTAAAAATGATTGAATTATGTTGTTTTTATCTTCCGGTTAAGGTTTTTGTTCCTTTAGTGAATCTGTATGCAATATATTTAGAATTGTCAATAATTTAAAAGTTTTTAAGTGCCGCAAAGTCTAATATTTTTTTCCTTGCCGGTCATTGCTTGTTTACATTTGAAACAGCAGAATAGTAGATTTGTTGCCAATCTACAGAAAATGTATGTAAAATTTTACCGCATTGCGAATTACATCATGCTTAATCCATTCTAGAATTTATTTGAGGAAATAAGTGTTTAAGATTTACTTCATAATTTTCAATACAGACATCTTGAGTTTTTATGTATTTTTGCCTTGTCGCGAAATGAGAACTGAATTAATTGAATAAGAAATACTGAATAGTCTGTGAAAAATTGCTTCTTTTTTGTTGTTGTTGTTTTTATTCTTTGCTTAATTTCTTTTGTACATCGTTTTAGGTTTATTATAGCATTTGAATAGAACATATCGCAATGATTTGATAATTCTTAAGATGATATAAATTTTGTGCATTCTGAGTTAAAAAATGAACGAAATGTAATGCTGTTAAGTGAACCTAGGGCCAAAGTGTCGCTATGATAAACAAATATAGTGAATTTTAAAGAGTGCATTTATTCTGTATTGTGTTTTATGCGCTATCGAAGAAGTAGATTTAATTCAATCCAATAAGTTTAAATGAAATGCAAGAAAAAATGGGTATAATTTAATATTCTGTGAAAGGAAGTCATGTAGTGCACACATCAGACTTTTTTTTTTTAAATGTTTTAGAACCCGAACAAAAGGAATCTGATTGAATCGGTACGCTTTAACTGAAAGTCTTTGCGAATTATGCATGTGTTTTTGCCTTTGAAATCTCATTTTATCTCGGTCAGATTTTCTAAACTTGCTTCCATTGGTTTTTCAAACAGGGTAGCAAATATTAGTGGTGTTTAGATTTATAAAAGAATTTTGAAATTGGATTTCGACTATGGCTTTGAATTACGCAAAGAGAAATACAGCATGAGCTCTGGGTACCCATTTACAAAAGAATTTGAAAAAAATGCAGTTTCTTCTGAATTTTGTAAATTTTGAAAGTTTACATATAAAACATTTGAAACTAGAATAAATTCTTGAGCGCTACGAATTCGAAATTTAGTTTTTTTCGAAAATCCATTAGAGGTTTGTTCTTTCGCTCCATGCTTTAAGTTCGACTTTGTTTAGTGAAGCACGATGTAGAACAAAAATCTTGATTATAAGACTACATTTTAATCCCTTCATACCTTATTAATTTAATATACAAGTTCATTGCAAAGTAGAATTAAATTCCGTTTGATGAATGGAATAAATTAAAAACATTTCGAAAGAAATATAAAAACACATTCTAAGTCTTGTGATACTTATCTTGCAACAATGAATGAATATCAAAAAACGACTGCTTGACATAATACTTCTAATATATATATATATATACTGCTATTATATATTCAGCTTCGTTGAAGGTGTTTAGAAAAATATCATGGATTTGAAAAGATGAAGTAGATTCCTTTTATTTAAAACAAAAAAGAATCGTTTGCAATGAAGCAATGTAAAATGGAAAGGTTCGAACTGCCTTGAATTTTGAAATCTTTTTGGCAGATCTAGCAGACTCATGTTGGGTGCTGCATCATGCTGTCGACATCCATTACGCCAAACGCATTTTACTGAATGATAAGATTTATTTTTATACCGCCCAGTCTTAATAAATTAAAATGCAGTTGAAAAGAGCTGTGTACATAGCTTCGTTTCCGATTTATCCTTCTGAGATTATTTTTTGTTAACTCTCTCCGAACTACTTTCCAAATCTTGAAGAAATTCGAAGATTTGGCATACCTTCTCCTAAAACCAAACCAAATGCACTTTTATAAAACAATTTCATTTCTTTGCCCGATCAAAAAATGAGATGTTACGTATTAGTGTATTTGCGTTACTGAATGCGCATCAATGCAGCAGGGTCTCATTTTGAATACTTTTATGAGTTCAGTGTTCTTATTTTGCTTTTAAAAGTATAGTTTCATTATGTACGTACTTCATTGTACCTTTTTATTCGTTTAGTTTCATTTTATATTGAATATTTAATTCAATTTCACTTTATGTACTTAATGTATTTATTTGCAAATGAATTTCTGGAACGTTCACTCGAGTACGCTGTTTTCTGCAGCGTCGCACTTCTTCTCTCACTTACATGTTATTTTAGAAAACCAGTTATATCAATTAAGAACTAGAGAGAATAATTGTCATACCCTCTGACCGAGTACCAAGAATTATGTTATACGAAGCATCTATGGTTCAAACCCATTTACCTGCACATCGGAATATACTAGATAGAGAGCATAAATGAGAACATTACGCAAAAATAATTAAAAAGCAAAAAGCCAGAGGGAGCCATATGACTCAAGAAAGATTAGGTATAGGAAAAATCATTGAATTATGATGATTTTCTTTGTTTTTGTTTTTACACGTTTTTAATAATTTTGTGTATTTTATGTATATGTATATATTTGATTTTTTTGGTATTTTTATAAATTTTTTTAATTCGCAGCACAACACTAACGCAAAAAGCGTAAAAGCGATTAATTATTAGTGGATACCTTTCGCCAATGCCAATGAGGTGAAATTACGGAGTACCTGTGGTAACACCACGCATCTCCACATCAGAAGAGTAAAAATATGTACAGAGAGAAACAGAAAGAAAAGAAATGGATGAAGTACTAGGAAGGCCTGCATGGCTGAGAAGCAGCAGAAAGAGAAGAGAAAACAACTGTGGAAACAGGGGAAGAATCAGGAAAAATCAGAGTTAGGTGAAGAAGCTAATAAAGTTCGGCTTTCTAAACAGAGCTTTCGTAAACAGCCTTTGTACAATACAAAAGTAGCAATAGTGTTTTGATTTATTTTCATACCAAACACAAAAAATTCATTTTAGGCTATTCTTCTCGAAATATGATTTTGCATCGGTACACCTGTCAACGGAATATCATTTTTCAATTTCGTGCTCTCAAATATTATCGCCCTGCATTATTTTTAAGGAAATTAAATAATTCAAAATCTGCATATATGTATGTCCCTTGCATTGTGAAAAAAAGGACTGCACTTAGGGTCATCAATGTTTGAATAATATAGTCCTCCGAACATTTTCAGCTGAAAAGCCGAAATTTGAATTTCGAATTTGTTATTGGGCTATTAGTCTCGAAACGGGATTTTGAGTCTTCCGCTATAAACGGCGGATCACGTTCAAAATTGTTGCCACGAAATATTTTTGCCCTGTACTATTTTTAACGAAATTATATAATGAAGAACCTACATGCATGCACGCATGTTTCTGGCGTTGTGAAAAAAAAATATGGTATCTAGGACCATCCAGTTTTGTATCACATAGTCCTTTACCCGAACATGTGAATCTGGAAGCCGGAATATTGAGTTTCGTCTTTTACATTTCTTATTATGTAAAATTTTACCGAATTTTTGATCTATTACTCGACTATCTGTAGGCGAGCTATTGCAACACTCTGACATAAACCATTTTTATCTCCAACGCGCGATGCTATTGCCATTCTAAAAAATAGAAGATAGTAATCTTTTAATTTCAGTAAAAAAAAAAAAAAAAACTCGGCTCTGTGAAAGCAATGTGTAACCGTCGTCGGAAGGATTAACAAATTGAACTGTTTGGAAACCAGCAACGGCGACACTTGTACGGAATAAAACATGTTTATTTCCAACTCGCGAGACTAAAAGAATTCGGAAATTCTAAAGATATGATGTTTTCAAATACTTTGTGATATTGCTGTTGAAATGAATTTTATGGAGCATAAGTATGAAGAACATGATATTTAAACATTAAATTTAACACACATAACGTTAATAATAAAAAGACAAAGGAAGCGTTTTGCGAGCCATCTTACTGAGCCAGTAAGACTACTGGACATTAAGGTGATGAACTGAGAAGAGCCTGAAAACATTTGAAAAATATATGCCGACACTTAATACTGCATCAGGTATTCTGGACGTATGCTGCGTTTCTGTAATTTATACTGGTGAATTGTATATGGCATAATTAAAAAGGAAAATGATACTTAATAATAAACCGAAAAAGATGAAACGAAATGTAATAGCAGAAGTGAGCTCAAGAGCAGACTGGTAGACTGTAAGCTCAGCGATAGCTTAGAAAAACCTTCACGGACCCTTTCGGGCAACCGTTAAAATCTGAACCCATTCAGAATTTCCTTTTCTTTTTCTATTATTTTTTCTTTTTGAATTTTTCATTTCATATTTTGTAAGAGTTTAATAAATTTTTGGTTAATTACTCAACTATTTGTAGACGAGCTATTGCAACACTCTGAAATAAATCATTTTTATCTCCACCGCTCGATGCTATTGCCATTCTGAGAAATAGAAGATATTAATTTTTCAATTTCAATAAAAAAACTCGGCACGATGAAAGCAAGAGGTAACCGTGGTCGGAAGGAAAATACTTTCATCTTCCAACTCGCAAACGCGTTGTCATTGAGCGAAGCTAATATAATTTTAAATTGAATATGGAAGGCTAATGCGTAATAAAGTAAGCGATTTGGAAGCAATAAAAGCAGTTCTTAACAATATTCTCTTCTACTTTTTAATGTGATTGACTTCAACAAACATTTATTAAATCACGAAATAATATTAATCATGAGAAATATTTCATACTTTCAAGAAATTACACTATGTGGACTTGTTGAAATCATTATATAATTTCATCTTGCCGTCTAACAGATATATTCTTCGACATTTCACACAGATGCAGAGATTCGACGTCATTTAAACTGATTCATGCCTTACAATTGCTTCCCCAAAATGCTGACCTCTCACCTCCAGTGATCTTTCATATCTCCGACACTCCCGCATTATGTCTAGCTTCATATATGTGCATGTGTTAATGTACCTGACCGTAGTCGATCTCCTAAGTAGTCCTTTCAGTCCGCTCTGCCTCTTCGTTATACTGATAAGCTAATTTTTCAACTTCGTTCTTAGTTTTTACTCATCAGTGTATGTATGGCAACCTTTAAACCTCTATGGGAATACCTAAAAATATGCTGTTTTAGAATATTTTGTGATTTTGCTGATGAACTGAAATTTACATGGCGTAATCCTGAATATAAATTGTCGTAATATTTTAATAGTAAAATAAAGTGAAATTTCTGTTTTAGCCTCCCGCTCTAAATTGTGCATAGAATGGAAAATACTGAAGAAAGAAAAAAGGAATTCTATAAGAGTTAAAACAGAGATTCGACACTTTTGTTTTTCTTTTCAAATATTTTTTAGGAATTTTCTTATTAATCCATTTATTTATTTGTAGTAATAAAGTGTGCTGTGGATTTTCCTAGATCTTGGTTTCCTCTATTCCTCCTGAAAGTTTGTAACCGATTTGGTGAATCCCCCTGTATGTTAATATGTCTATGATGTAAGACATGCATTTTAATTATAAATATATAACGAAAGAGAAGCAAGCTTACACAGGTTGCTGAGTGCAAGTTTTTTTTTTCAACTTTCAATTCGGAAGAAGAATGATAAATCGATTTTTTTTAACAAGCTTCGAATATGTAATGGATTTAAAAATCAAATATTGTACACTAGTTAAATTGAGTCATTTGAGAATTGCTGACCACCAGGTTTTTCGTAACTTTTTGTAGTAAAAAATTTTAAATTACTCTGTGCAACAATTGTCGCTTGAAATCCATTCTTAGGTATCAAGAAAAGACATTTTTTGGTAATTATAAAACAGTGGTGGATAAAATATGACTTACGTTTCAAGTTTAGAGTGTCAGCGATTGGTAGAGGTCCGTAAGGGTGAGAATTGCTGACCACCAGGTTTTTCGTAACTTTTTGTAGTAAAAAAAATTTAAATTACTCTGTGCAACAATTGTCGCTTGAAATCCATTCTTAGGTATCAAGAAAAGACATTTTTTGGTAATTATAAAACAGTGGTGGATAAAATATGACTTACGTTTCAAGTTTAGAGTGTCAGAGATTGGTAGAGGTCCGTAAGGGTATTAATATTTCTATTCAAGAAATATAGCACCTGTGAATTGGATAATATCTTAGAAAACACGGAAGTCCAGCTAAATATAGTGTGGAAAATTGCAAGTCCATTCCGTTCACAGCAATATTATCACCTCCACCCAATTAATTACGGGGACAGATGATGTACTCCGAGATCAAGATTGCTTCAGCAATGGCCGATAATCTCAGCAAAACATTCGAAAAACATGATGAAGAAAATTCTGAACATGAACAAGAAGTAAACAACGCAGTCGACCTGATCAAAATTAGAAATAACAGAGACTATATCAAATTTACTTCCCCAAGAGAAGTTAGAGAAATTATCAAACATTTAAAGAAGAAAAAAGCAAAAGGCTATGACAACATTAATGACGCAGCCCTTAAGGCTCTTCCCAGAAATTGTGCTCCTTTGCAACATTTTCAAAGGATGCATTAGGATTTCGCATTTTCCCCAACAATGGAAACATTCAGTGATAATAATGCTTCTCCGGCCTGGCAAAAATCCAAAGGAAGTGTCCAGCTATCGTCCGATTAGTTTATTACCGGCCATCAGTAAAGTGTTTGTAAAAGGTATCAGCGCAAGACTTAACGAACACCTCGAACGGCTCGAACTTATTGACGATCATCACTTCGCTTTTAGAACAGGACATTTCTACTACTCATCAGATTTTAAACCTTACTGAAAATATTGCTAATGAATTCAAGAAGAAAAAAGCAGTCACCGCATGCTACCTTCGATTTCGAAAAGGCTTTCGATCGAGTGTCGCATGCCGGCTTAATTTACAAGCTTTATAATTTTATATTACCTAATAGCTTCCTCAAGCTTATTACTTCCTACTTAAAAAGAAGAACCTTTCAAGTGCGCTGTGGTGATGTTCTCTCAAGTAAAAAAAGTTATTTTTAAAGGATCAGTAATTTCACCAAAAAGTTTTAATATTTTCGTTACTGACATGCCAAAGCCCTTCTCTTCTAATATTTAAAAATATGCCGACGTCACCGTAATCATCACGAACTCTACAAACCCAAAGAACGCAATCGAGAAACTAAGATTCCAAGTTAGTAATAAGTCCAAGTTCGAGATAATTGTTATCTGGTGCAAATTTTGGAAAATTAAATTAAACCGCCGTGAAATCTCTAGGAGTTATAGGAATTACTGGAAAGCATATTCACTTAAGATTACTGAAAGGGTCTGTTACGATTACAGTTGAATAAATCGATTAGTTGCATTTATTTAATTACAATACCCATTACATTTATACAAGGACAAGACAAAAATGTCACTAAATTTGGAGACTTCATCACCAAATTTAGAGGCAAAAATGAGTCCCCTAAGCATCGTCAGCTTGGCGATAGCTAGCCAAACTAGCGAGATAGTCGTTTACTCAGTTATTAAATAGAATTGCCCTTGTATTCTTTATTTTTTTTCTGGGAAAGTAAAACCTCTTTAGTTTTTCATATTACATTATACATGTTATTCGAAATTGAACCACTGATAAGTTCCTCACTCTCTGCCGTTGTTAGTATTTATGCAAAGTGGATAAAAAGTGTCAGTGAAACCTGCAGTAGACCTAAGGTGTTAGACATCCACGCATCACCAAAGAAAAAGGAACTCGGAGACTGTCCCGGTTGGTACAGCAAAATGGGTGGCAGACGATGTCTCTGCTGACAACCCAATAAAATGCAGGTATATGTGTTTCGGGAGACCCAGTTCAGAGGACAGTGTTGTTTGTGGAACAGCGCAGCAGACGTCGACTTCTGTCGCTTGAAGAAACGTCGTTGCAAACCCCGCCTAGTGGTGGCTCGGGAATATAGTCTATGGATAGGTGGAAAACAGTTGCCTAGACGGAAGAATCACGATTTCTCATTCATCACGTCGATGGTCATATTAGTGTACGCCGTCTTTTAAGCGAACAGCTGTTCTCTTTTTCAGCAGGTCATACATCTGATGGTGGTGGCGAACTTATGCTTTTGAGGACATCCTCGTGGGCGACTCTTAGTTATGGTAGCGCAGACCATGAAAGCTGCGGACTTTCTGAACATAATTGGAGATGCTTTGCATCCTTACATGGCGTCTGATCTCCCAACGGGAAATGGAATCTTCCAGCAGGACGTCGATCCGTGTCACAGGGCTTGACTTCTGTTGGAGTGGTTCGAGAAGCCCAAGGATCAATTTCAACAAATGTCCTGGCCACATAACTCACCCGATCTTAACACGATAAAGCCCATTTCGGATGTCATGCAGCGGCAGCTCAGAGCCCAAAGACCCACATGTCGAAATTTCTCAATTTTGCTTGACCGCTGCTTAAACATTTGGTATAACCTGCTTCTAGGCAACTACCAAAAATATGATATCTGTGGCAAGGCGTTGCAACTAATTTGTAAGGCAAAGGACGCGCAATGCATTATTGAGTAGGTAGTCTTAATGTTTTGGCTCTTTTGGTGTTATAAAATATGTATATATTATTATTTACGTTTCTCTTATTATTTTTCATTTTTATATTACTATTAATATATTTTTATTTTTAAATTTGTTGGCCAGGTGATACTTAAATGTCACGTGGAACGAAATTTGTGGTTAGAACATCTTATTTGTCCGAATTTTAATGTTTTATGTTATTACATCTTGACACAGTTCAGATTCAGTCGATTTGAGGCTTTAATACATAAATAAAATATTTTGCATTTTCGTATTTCTGAGATTAAGGTATCCCTAAATATGTCAATGTATTTTAATGTTTGCATATACATTTAACTTTTTTTCTTAAATTTAACAGTTCCTTATGTTTTTATTTTCAAATTCCTCTTAAAAACATTTTCTAGAATACGATATTTTGTTTCTTCTAACCTTGAGTTTTAACTTTCAAGTAATACATAACATATAAGACATAATATTTTAATTTTTAATATTTAACGGAAGAGAAACAAACTTGCACTGTTTTGTGAATGCAAAACTGGATAAATTTATTCATTGAGTCAATACATGGATTTTCAGTTTTGATGAAAAATAATGAAATCGAAGTTTTCAGAACAAATTGCGATTCGGAGAAGTAATGGTTTTTAGCATGAAACAAAATTCTATCAAACACTTAAAACATGAAATATTGTGAAATTATTGACTACCACTTTTTTTAGTCCAGTTAGTCGGAAGAACAAACTAACTTCTAAAATGAAACTGCGTTAGTCATAATATGAGATTTCTGAGTAATAATATGATGAGAATATGGCGTTGGATAACGGCTGTTCTACTTGAATATTGAGTGAGTACGTTCTTTTGCTTCTTATTGTTATACGCTAGCGAAAGGGTATTTACGATATACTGACTCTTGATTTTCTTTACGACTTTTTTTTTTTTTTTTTTTTTTTGCTTACCTAACAATTGACGACATGGCTGTGGACATGGACTATTTTAAAGAAATGGAAACGCTTTACAATCTTAGAAAGGATATGGAAATTTTGAATCTTAATTCCCTGAGAACTTTTCGGAAGAGGAAACTAAAATGTTAAAAAGTTTAGAATCCCAATGCACTCAATCTGAAACCTTAGTTCTTACGCTTCTCGCAAATAAGCAAGCTGCAATGGATGCTATTTCTAAAAATGTACCAATAATTAATGGCGAAAAAGATAAATGGACTCAGCACATCGAAATAAAAGTGCGAGAAAGCTATCTGACTCAGATGATAACCTCCCTCCTACACAGCTTAGCAATCAATTTAATGCACTAAGCATAGATGAAAATCTTGACAACCCCACAGAAAATGAAAAAATGGATGAGGCTGACACTAATGATGCGCCTTTTGTAAAACCAAGTAAATATGCCGGGAAAATCCCACCACTAGTAATTACAAAAAACTTTAAATTGAAAAGATTTACGCAAACTAATTAAGGAAGTTTTAAAAGTAGAAAAAGTAGATGTCAAAAAAGAAGAAGACAATTTAGTCTTAAAAGTTTACCACTCAGACGATTACAGGAAAATACAGGATTGCCTTAAAACAGAAACTATACCATTCCACACTTATTTGTTAAATTCTGATAAATGCGTTCGCGCCATAATAAAAGGATTATCTGATGACATAACAGCAGACGAAGTAAAAGAAGATCTCAAATCACAACAAATTCCAGTTATTAAAGTTAGACAACTACAACGGACCAGAGATGGCGCCACTGTATTCCTCCCTGTTTTCTACGCTGAAGCGCCCAGGACAGACGAGGGTAAAAAGATATTTCACGTCAGGAAAATTATGGATATGTTTGTCAGAATAAGAGGTTATAAGAGTAGACCGGGACCTACGCAGTGTTTTAACTGCCAGTCCCACCAAGATGCGTGAGATGTCTTGAATCTCACAAATCTAAAGAATGCCCAAACAGACTTAAGAAAGATTTTGTTCCTACATGTATCCTATGTCATGGATCATGCAGCGAGGAATGTCCCAAGAGGCCAGGGATCGATGATAATAAATTTAAAAATTCTAATACCAACAAAAACCAAGATTTAATTCCAAAAATTGACCAAAATCGCACTACAGTTACTGACAACAAATCAGGAAATAGCACGACTCCTCAGACCTACGCCGCTGCTGCTGCAGCCTCTCAAAACAACAACAACAAAAAAAAAAAAAAAAAAAATATTTTTACTAAAAATACTACTAATAATTTTAAGAATAATGAAGTTAAAAAAGAAGAAAGTTTTGACGAATTCAAAGATTTCATCATAAATTTACACGATATGTATCTACAAAGTAAAAGAGCAAAAGATTCTTCAAGCAGATTGAACATCGCCCTCGAGGCTGTAAGCTTTTCATTAATCACGAACATGATTAATTACAGCCGAAATAAATATACCAATAATTTAAAACAGATTTCTTACGCAAAATTTATTATGTTCTACAATTGCAACGGAATTTACCACCAACTACTAGAACTCAGAGATTATATTTCTAATAATAATTTAGACGTAGTTATGCTTAATGAAACGCATTTACTCTGTGCACATAAACTAAAAATTTCTAATTACGATATTTATCGAGCTGACAGACTTTATAACGGAGGCGGTGGAACCGCAATTGCAATAAAAAGCTCTCTAAAACGTTACGCATACCCTCTCCCTGCTTTTAATAGCATAGAGGCTTGTGCTTGTATCTTACCCTGCAGCAACTGCAATTATTTAATAGTTTATGTTTATAAACCTCCGCAATCACATCTCAATACCCAAGACCTGGATGCAATAGTTAACTTAGGATTACCCACACTAATAGCTGGACACTTCAACTGCAAAAATACCATCTGGAACTCCAGCACAAATAACTCGGACGGCATTACTCTATATAATTACTGCCAATTTAAGGATATGAACATTCATGCACCTGATGATCCTACTTTTATCTCTTCAGCTTATGGCTGCAAAGATATTCTTATCACCGCCAATATTAACCAGCAACCGTATCTTTTCACCGATAATGTTTTATCCTCTGATCACTTTCCTGTACGTTTTACTCTTTACGGGTTATGTGGTGTGGTGTATTTAATTATGGCAAAGCACACTAGGGCTATCTGCCTAAGGGGAGGGATGCCTTCGTGGAGGACTTTCTAAGGGAAACTGGCTCGTATACACGTTACACATGGGGAAAACCACGAAAACGCCCATGCAGCCAGCCCGTTCGCGGGATTCGAACCTCGGACCGAACTACCAGTGTTCAGCGACTTTACCGCTCGGCCGCTGCTCTTTACGGGTTAAGCTACGGACTACCACCTGTAAATAGCAAGATCAACTGGGAAGACTTCAGTTATATTATGCAAGAGAACACAGTTATTAATCGAAATCTAAACTCTCCCCAAGATATCGAAGACACAATTGACAAATTCACCCATAGCATGCACGAAGCACTCAATAAATCTAAATCGACCATTCATCCAGAAAAATTCACTCTCCCTGTGTACATACTTAACAAGATTAAAGAAAAGAACAGGCTTCGAAAAATTTATCATGGAACTTTAGACCCCATCGATAAACGAAATTTCAATCAAGCTAACAGAACAGTTAAAAAACTCATCAAAGAATATGAAGACGACAGCTGGAACAACTTCATTAACAGTCTGTCACATATTAGTTACTCCGTGTGGAAAATTGCTAAAGCTATTACAAGAAATAAAGATGAAATAGAACCTATTAATTACAATAATAAAGTTCTAATTAATCCAAAAGATATTGCAAACGCTTTTGCCAAATCGTATGAAAATCAATTCACTGTCAATCATTTTGTTAACGCTAATGATTCGGCAGTCATTGATCACGTGACTCAGCAGTTAGAAAGTTTCAAGAATGAGACCAACCCACTTACCACACCCAGAGAAATTACAGAATTAATTCGAAAATTAAAACCAACGTTAGAACGTTTTTCCAATTGATATTTGCGATTTACAAGCTGAGAGTTTGAGAAACTGTTACGTAAAATAAAGCTAAAAATAAAACCGAGTTACGTTTTATTTGAAAATTTATTTAATGACAAACGGAATGATTTACAAATCAACCTAATTAAATAGCAGCATGAGATTATTATTCATTTTTCTCAAACATAAATTGAGATTTCTAACAGAAGTTTCTAGACTTTGCCTACAGACTTTGTACTTTTATTTTACTTGCAAATTTTATCATTTTAATTAACAGCTGACAATAGTTATTGAAATGATGATTCCTATTGAAGAGAAGCTTCAGTGGGATTTAAATTCTCTAGACAAGTTTTCAAATAAAGCTATAAGCAGTGCATAAATTTTTGCACAAAGTTTGCCTTATGTATAAATTATTACTCAAAATTTACTTCTCAGCATCACTTTCCATATCAAGTATTCCTAGACCATCCCATGGAGAAATATCGCAATGGCAAAAAAAAAAAAAAAAACATAGCTCCCTTTAGCGAAAACATCTCATTTGCTGAAAAAAAGACTTAACTTTATTATTTATTTTTTTAAATAAATCATAAGTTCAGTAACAAGATTTAAATAACTGTACTAAAACGGGTGTGTATAAAACGTTCATAGTTCAGTTTACTTAATAGTGACAAATTAAAATTGATAATTTAAAATTTTTCAAAATTAGTTAAAAATAATCTTAACTAAAAACATGCAGAACCAATAGAAAGACATCTTCTATATTTTCTGGATTACAATATTATTAAACGAATGCCCGAAGTAACGCAATTTTACTTCATCTAAGCGCTAATTTTGATCTGCAATGTTATATGAACTATCAATTTCTACAGTTTACTTTTTACCTATTTTGGACACTTAATTACTTTTTACCTACAACATATCACAAAGAAAATTACATTAAAAGTTTCCTTCGAATAATTAAGTAAGTAATTACGAATTAAAATCTGCGTCTAGGACATAATATGTGTTTTTCAAAGGCTCATGTATGGACACCTGCATAATTAAAATAGGTGTTTCATTTGGCCACACAAGACGGTTCAATATTTGAAATCGAAGCTTAGCTCTAGAGAAGTAATTAATTTTATATCGCGGTGCCGAACAATCCTGTCTTCTTAACATTATACAATCAAAACTGGTGTTAATTAAATTATATCCCAGGTGATATGTTACGTTAAAGTGATTCACCAAATCACCAGTGCTCCCTTTATTACTGCACTGACAAAATGTGCACTGATTAGTCTAGGCAAAATGACAGTTGAAGCTTCAGCTCCTTCTTTAGTCTATGTCACAACTTTACACTCCGTAGATGAATATTGAGTAAGGATAGAAAACATTATTCGGTGTTACTCTTTGTATAACTGGTTAAAATACCTCATATGAACAGAATTTCTATTATAAAAGCAGTTTGAAGGTTTATACAAACTAAATTTGCAGCTCTTTATTATTTTCAAAACAGATTTGAGATATGAAATTATTGTTACATCTACTTTTACTTCTAAGTCGTACCTTCGACCGCATCGCACTGTGCTGTGCTCACCATGTATTAAACATTTAGGAAAATTCGATGGGATGCATTATGTAATTTTATAAGAAATGTAAAACATCATCTTAATTCTGTTGCTTAAAAGTGATGGGAAGAACCGCCTCTTCTCTCCTAGAGGGTTTCCCTAGAGCAGGCATGCCTAACCCGCGGCCCAAGGCCCAATTGCAGACATATTGCGGCCCAATTGAAGTTTCTAACTGTCTATATTGTTATAAACATTTGGACTATAGGCGGTTGAATCGAAAAACTCGTGTTTTAGCCCATCCCCACCTCTCCCTGTGCAATTTTTTTCCTTCATTTGATTTCTTAAGTTTTTTAATTTCAACGTCAATGGATTTAATATTCAGATCCGAGTGAATCACATCTGAACGGACGTACCAGAGTGCATTACGTATAATCATACGTAGGATATTACTTTGAAAAGATTGAAGTTTTTTTACATGAGTCTTAGCCGCAGTGCGCCAAATAGTGCATGCGTATAAAATATTAGGTCTTAAAATAGATGTGTAAGAGTTAAGTAGTTAAGATGTTAATTAGTTAAGATGTGTTTTATAGTGTAGAGAAGAGATAGAGAAATAGATGTGTTTTTGATTAACAGTTGGCTGTTACGAGCTAAAAGTGGATAAAGTTGGGATCTGACTCCCTTTGTTTTTTTGATCATATTATCAATTTGAAGGTGCCAGATTATTTTGGAATCAAGTATAACACCAAGATACTTGTAAGAATTAGTCTAGAAACATAATCGTTAAAGTACTTTAAGCTAATGGTAGGGTAAATGGGAGGGGAACTCGTTTAAAAATCATAGCAGCACGTTTAGCGACAGTAATTTTTATTTTGCAAGTAATGAGCCAGTGTTCGAGGCTTGAGACATAGCTCAAGGCTTGAGATGTTATATTATGAACCAATCTGTCCAGGTGTTTGTGTCTTGCTAGGATGGCTGTGCCATGCGCATAGAGAGCTAGGGTGACAGTGGGTGATTTTGGTATGTTTGGTTTTATTAGATTACAGCAAAGCACTCGAGGGCTATCTGACTTTGTGGAGGATGCCTTTGTGGAGGACTTTTTAAGCGATTTTGGTATGTCATTAATAAATTGGATATTTATCGGCTCATAAGTTAGATAGCTTTCAGAAATAATACTGTCAGTATTATTCATTTGTTGATGTAATAAACACTGTTTAAGTCTATTACTTAAGAATCAAAGAAAAACAAAATTTTTCGTAATTGTTATACCCATTTTGATATAAGTAAATCTTTTTTTTTTCTTTTTTTTTTTTCGGGGAGGCTCCATTCATTTCTCATAGCTTTAGTTGAATTATTTCACTCAAACTGAATATCTTTCAACAGCCCTGGAATTTATTCTGACAGCTAGGAAGCGACTATACTTGAGAATGGGAGGATAGACCTTATCAATATATTATCGATATAGTAAGGATTAAAATGTAGAAGTCAATACAACGCAGATATCAGTTTCAGGCTTTATTGCATCTTAACTGGTGTGTAAAATTTTGCCTACGGAAAAATAAATGATAAAAAAATAAACCTCATGTGCGCTAATTGTTCTTTTAATGCCAAAATGTTGGGGAAATGATGTAATAGCTGCGATAGGTGGTGTTGTAGAACTATTTTCGGTATATTTCAGTGTTTGTTACACCACGTTTAGGTGCAATATGTAAGCAGAGAAGGACAATTAATCGCTGAAAGCGGCAGGGTTACTTCGAGATGCAAACTCAAATTCGGCTGAATGTGTAACACAATTCTCGAAATAATAAAATTTATTAATATACCCTTATTCCGAATATGTATACTTCTTTGATTCTCAGACATCTTGAGAATTGACTGGATTGCCTTCTTTAAGACGCAAAGAGGATAAATGCTGTTAGCCTGTCTGTATCTTAGTTCTGACAGCAAAAATATCGAGAAAGGGAATTTAACGGAAGCACAAAATTATTTTATTTTGTGAAATTTCATGTAATGAATGGCATTAAAATTAAGCAAATACTGTTACCATAATAATAGAAATGATTTACGATAAATATAAGCTTCACTTTCAAAATCACTATGGAAAGAATTAAGAATCCACAAAAATTAGCATATATTTGCATTTCGGAAAAGAAGTTTCAAATTGTAACCCCAGAGTTTCGAGATGCGAACATTCGTTATTCCATAATTCTTCTCCAATAATAATATAAGTTTCTACTAAAGGTATTCTAAAGTTGAAAATGGTGAAAGTCTTTATTTCACAAAACTAACCCACAAACTAAAGTTCTTCTCAAAATCCTTTAATTTCTCGTGAGTGTTGAGTCTAAGAAATTCCTTGTAGATAGATGTTTAGTTTAGTTTCGAGAAGAGATCTGGAAGACATACCGGTGGACTCAGTCACATGTTATCAGCAAGTAATGAAGTAAAATAGTATTAATTGCATTTATAAATAACAGGACATTTTTGAGAATCTAGGACAGAAAGATCATGAAAATTGTACTATTTGATTACTTCTATTCTGTGCTTCTGGTCTTTATTTTATCTGTTAAGCAGCGTCTTAAGATACGATTACCTTCGGGTTTGTTTAGAAATTTTCTCAAGCTCGATAGCTTTTCTTATTACCACATGAAGTAAATATTTGCTGCAAGCCTCATGTAAAAGCCGATGCACTAAATAAAAGTATAACTATGTCATCTTGAACAATCCAACTTTAATATATTTTTAATTATGTATTTTTAATTTAATTTATTTGAGATCTCGAAGTATATCATTCGATGTTAGAAAAAAGGAAACACAGAAGTCTTCTGTTGCCCAACATTGTTAGTCCGAAAATCACAGTTTAAATTTTTCTGCTGCCAAAATTATTCAGAAAATGTCTTCCATTGGAGAACTGGATTTTCTAGAGGCATTTCACATTAAAAAAAAATCTTTCTGTTCTAGTTACGATCCTAATTTCAATCCATCTTTGTCTTCGGCTTTTAAAGAAATTATGTTTTAATTCTGGTTTAATCAACAGATGGCGTCACTAGCTTATTTTCTCTCATGGCTTTCTTAACTTGTCTAATCATATCCTATCTTGTTCATTTGCGATTTTGAAGCTGAGGATGGTGGTTCGGTAAAAACCATCGAAACTAATCCTGTGAAAATTTGAAAATATAACGCTGATTTTTGTAGTTTGACTTCTGAATTAGTATATCATTACTTTTAGTACCCTTAACTTACTCTTAAAATTTAGCAAATGATAAAAATTTCAACCAACTTTTAATTTATGTGAATCTTCATTCATATTGACAAGTGCCAGTTTATCACATTTCGTTTACTATCAAATCAAATAAAGACAGAAAAGAGCTGATGAAACACCCACACCAAGTTCCGTTTCTACAGTCAACCCAAACCAAAATAACCAAACTAAAAATCAACAAAAATCCTCCAGAATAATAATAGAGGGACTAATAATAACTTCTCTTTTTGAGGTTAGAAATTATATTGTTAAACCCCAGAAATGCCTAGAAATGCACCTTGACTGGATTCTACCTCCAGTTATATGTTCTAAGACATTCCCTCTAAATTTGTCTTTTCCAATAATAATAATAACTGCTAATTAACTTTATGTACAAATTATCATTATTTTTTCCATAATAATGGTCATTACTAATAAACTACATCTCCATTTTCCAGAAATTCAAAAATGTGAATTAATATTGCCTAATAGAAACCTGGTCAATGCCATCAAACCCTCAAAATTACAGATCTAGTAGACCTGTCTTCGTTATCAAATTAAACGAACTTATGTTGCTTGAACGTTTAAATATTTTCCACCGAAAACTAAATATCAATATTGATAAAAAGTTTGGATTCGAAAAAAAAAAAAAATACTATACAACTCAACAGATTTTCGAACAGTATAGCATATTCATGAAGGCTTCAACAATAAAATGCTTTAAATTTTAATTTTTGTATATGTATATGAATACATACTATGTAAGAAATGTAATTCATTTGTTAATATATAAGAAAGAGAAGAAAGCTTACACTGTTTGGTGTATGAAAAACCAGATAAAATTATTTTTAAATTATGCGTTTTTACTTTGGAAGAAGAATGTAAAACTGGATTTTTCGTCATAAGTTTGAATCAAAGAAGTAAATTTTATAATCAAATATAATCCAAAATATTGCTCATCACCAGTTTTTTCGTAACCTCTTGTAATATAAAAAAGAATTTAAATTACTTCTATTAACACCGTCACTTGAATAGCATTTCCTTTAAATAAAATCGCTTTGTCTATTTAAAGCAAAGCGGTAGTTTTGGAACATAGATTAGCTCATTTTTTGTTTATTATTCGATCATTATTTGCACATTATTTGGTTTGATGTAAACCAGATTAAATGTATAATAACAAATCTACATAAATTAGAAGTAGTGACTGCTAAAACCAAACTTTTAATAATGGAATTTAAATGCCATTTAATTAAAACTAAAATGCATCTTTGACAAGGTCTTATCCTTGCAAGGGAGGCGGAATTCTCTTTTCAGTTAATTTTTCTTAACAATAATGATAGAAGTAATAACCCTTAATAAATTTAATATGCCATTTACATTTGTGTTCAATTAAATTTTGTTTGTTTTAGGTAAACTAAAGTAAAACATAAATTTTAAACATATCTTGACATATGTTAATATGTTCTAATGTTTAACGGTTTGCTGTTGACTACTCGATAACCGTCCTCTGCTCAGTTTACCTAATTTTGCATATGATTTTTCCTTAAGGTATTTCGATTGCGTCTTAAAATGATCCCATCTTATGTTTATTATGGAAAAAAAGTATTATCGAATTTTTATCTACCAGTTTCATCATATACAAATGTGCTATTAAAATTTAAAGTAATATATAATGCCAAAGGTGTATATAAAGTAGCATTTTAAAAAACACTGCTCTGCAATTTCCAGCCAGAGCGGTGACTGTGAAGTGCAATGCAACTGAAGACGTAGAAGTAATTGCGATTTACGGCTGAGGACGGCTTAAAACTCCTAATTCTCAACTCCCGCCTCTGCCATCCTGCCGTGCTATTTTCGCATAAACATTTCATTTACCCTCTTATTTCGGCCTAACCTGTCTCTACGTTTGTTATAGTTATTTTACCTTTTTATATTTCTGTTAGTTTGTGTTAGGTTTTTTGTCTCCTTGTATATATTATATTTCGGTAAACATAGAAATTATTACATTTTTTTTATTTTGTTACGAAGTTTTATTTAAAGATTAGTAATAATTGAAATTAAATGCATTTTCTTTTTATGCGTGAATTTTTTTATTGTGATTCTAAAAAAATGAGCTTAAGCCTATCATTATAACGCAAAGAACAGGAGATCGTCAAACTAAACATTTAGTTCTGCGTTTAAACACAGTTTTATGCACGAGCCTGAATTAATTTCTTTCTAGTTCTCTGAGTTTTGCTGTTTTTTAGAGTTCAAGCTTTATTGCAAGGAAACGTAATACAAGAATGAGCTTTTATCCTAATAGAAAGCTGTCGCACACCGCTTGCACCTGCTAACTAGATTCGTTCTATCGGAATGGAATAGTTGAGTACAATACAACACTGTTCTACAAAAATCGCCGACTATAAGCAAATACTGTACGAGGAGGAGAAAACTATAACACGTGAAGCTTTAATCGGAAAATGATGATATTCCTGTCTCATCTACAAATTAATTAATTAGTTTAAAAATGGCATGTA
Source organism: Stegodyphus dumicola (assembly GCF_044657685.1). Lineage (NCBI taxonomy): Eukaryota > Metazoa > Arthropoda > Arachnida > Araneae > Eresidae > Stegodyphus > Stegodyphus dumicola. The sequence goes on from NC_140778.1 coordinate 44,205,501, forward strand.
TAAACTGACTGTTAATTAGTTTAAAAATGGCATGGATAAACTAACTGTTAATTAGTTTAAAAATGGCATGGAAAAACCTGATAGAAAGCTAGAACAGTAGATATTTATCGGTTCATAATTTAGACAGCCTTTAGAATCGTATTGTCAGATAATATTTAATTCAGTTTGAAACAAAGTGTTTCAAAGTGTTTGGCGTCACTTGGAAACAAATCAGTCTGGGATTTATGCCTTTTATCCGGGTAGGTTTCATTCATTTTTTACAGTTTCAGTTGCATTATTTCATTCAAATTTAATATCTTTGAACACCCTGGAATTTATTCTTACATATTTGAAGTGAGAATAAGAGGATAGGTTTAACTAAAATATTGTTGCGTGCGTATGGATTCGTATAGACTAAACGTACGCAGGAGATGATAGGTTGATAAGATTTATTTTATCAAAAGAAACATTTCACGGGTCCAGAACGTTCCACAAAATTGCTCGTAAAGCTCTACATCATATGCTATCATAGAATGCAATCAATAGTTACACTTCAGACTCCTAAGAACGTAAAACCCCGTCCAATGCAAAGCACATCTAAAAGGAAAGTTTCACGTGGATATCTATATACTTCGAAGTCGCTCTGAACTAAAATTACTCAGAGCAGATGATCTCTCCGGTGTTATACAGTTTTCATCCGGTAGAAGATAAATCTCTAGCAAATTCCATTTCTCGAAATTACTGGAAGGCATATAGGGTTAAAGTTGCATCTAAGGGCCGCATAGGTTACAGTTGCATATTATAGTTTAATTACAGTTATTCAATTATAATACCCATAACAGTTATATACGGAATGGACCAAAATATAGCCAAATCGTAGTCACGTTTGGAGACTTTTGGCGATTTCTTCCCAAATTCGGCGACAAAATTAGTTGCTAGCTCTGCAACTCGAGATAGGATTCACCTCAATGTTAAAAGGATTTGTTCTTGTAATATTATTTTTCCGGCAGAGATTCCTCTCTTGAGGCATTTATTGTTAAATATGCAAAATATAGTACAATTTTACATGTGATTATGACTAAAATTATTTACATATGTGTAAAATTCGTAACAGCGTTGTCCATATAAAAGTAATTAAATGCCGCAATAGGTGCAACCCAAATATCAGCTCTATTGCATTCTTTACTAGTATAACAATGTCTGCCTGCGGAAGAATAAAAGGTAAGAAACAAAGCTTATGCACATTTATCATTCTTTTTATTCAAAAACGTTGCGGAGAGTAACGCAATAGGTGCGATAGGTGTTCTTATATAAATCTTTGCGATATATTTCAGCGTTCATTAATCCACGTTTGGGTGTTCATTAACTTGTATTTTTCTAAGCAGAGAAGGAAATTTAATCGCTTACGGGAAGGTTCACTTCAAGATGTACACCAAGCAACCCAAATATCAGCTCTATTGCATTCTTTACTAGTATGACAATGTCTGCCTGCGGAAGAATAAAAGGTAAGAAACAAAGCTTATGCACATTTATCATTCTTTTTATTCAAAAACGTTGCGGAGAGTAACGCAATAGGTGCGATAGGTGTTCTTATATAAATCTTTGCGATATATTTCAGCGTTCATTAATCCACGTTTGGGTGTTCATTAACTTGTATTTTTCTAAGCAGAGAAGGAAATTTAATCGCTTACGGGAAGGTTCACTTCAAGATGTACACCAAGTTTTGATTGAATGTGTAAAACGCATCTCGAAATAATAAAAATTAATGAGTCATCCTTATTTCGAAGATGTATACTTGTTAGACTCTCAAACATCTTGAGGACTGACTGGATTGCCTAAGTCACAAAACCCGTAAGTGCTGCTAGCCTCTGTGTATCCTAATTCTGACTGCAAAAATACTACGGAATAATATTTAACCCGACTCGCCTATTTCCTTATATGAAATTTCGTGTAGCAGTAAAATGCATTAAAATTAAGTAAATACTGCAACTAGATTAATAATAATGATATCGATAAAAACGAACCTTCACACATTTCAATTTCAGTATTTCTGGGTTTGTAATTGGAAAATGTCTATTGATGCTCACATAAAGTTTATAGTTAACGCCATACAGAACAGTGGAAATTCTCGGAAAATTTCTAAAACTTTCGAAAGTTATAAACTAGTTTTAAGAGCAAATTAGCAAGTTGGAGCACTGAACAAGAACTCGCGATATGATTCACCGAAAATTCGCTTGCAAAAGGATAATGTTTGTAATTTAAAATTTTAGAATATATATGTAAAATATAAAAAAAATACAATGGCTTTGCTCTACGCGAACACGCAACCTCCAATGAATCCGCAATTTAGGATCTTCCCCTAGACCAGTACTTTCCAGAACATTCTAGTCTATTACTTAACCGCTACTATAAATAAAGAATGCGCGCCATTTAGTGACACAACAGAAGCTCCTCTCCTCCTGTGCTACGAACCTCGCTGATGTTTTCTGCCTTTCTTTGTTCAAAGTATGACGGATTAAATTTAAAGTAATCTTATATAGTGACGAATATTGATCTGCTTCTTGAATTGAAATAAAGCATGGAGCTATAAACTTAAATCCTATTGTGTCGTTACTTGATGTTGCCTTACCACTCTGTAAAAACAATGCTAAGTTTCAAGATCCAAATGGCTTTTAAAATATTTTCTCTGTCTTTGGAAGATATTTTACCGGCAAGCCTCGACGTCAGTTCTAAGCGTCTTTTAATATTGGAGAATTATTTAAACTTCTTTACTTCAATATCTGTGAAGAATACATAAAGTCTGTGCTCTAAGGATCTTCTGATCTCATCCTATTTACAGTTTTTACCTTCCTTAATTAATTATTTATATTATTATATAGTTTTGTAAACTAGTTGAAAACATTAGGTTATACAGCCAAATAGGATCCAGCTTTCTGGTAATTCTTGCTTTTTTTCCAGTATAAAAAATTGAATTTCATCCAAACCTTCGAGAAATCTATGACGAAAGTGTCCACGACTAAATTATTTTGTTCTTATGTCTCCACTTTATAAAATATATATGTATAAAAATATGTATATGTATATATGTATATATATAATATGTATAAAATAATATGTATATATGTATTATATATATATGTATAAAAATTTTATATTTCTGTCAATCACATACTTGCTCTATTTCTACATTAATTCACATTAGAGTCTGCTTTTTCTCCTGTCATTAAAAATTCTGTTCTTAAAGATCCCATCTCTGTGTTTCATTCCTGCGTGATTTAGCATATCGGACTGAAAAAAGTTTGATATTTCTCGTCAGGGAACATGAATCGTATTTTCCAAAAGAAGAAACAAAAAGTATTTTCAAGAGCTAACCACCGAAGGACTCTTATTTACATTTTCGTTCGTATCTGCATTAATTATCCACACGTTGTATCACTTTTAAAATTGCTGCCTCCAGTTGTTATCACCCTGTTTTATATTGGAAGAAATTAAATAATGAAAAACCTGCATGGATGTTTCTCCCATTGTGAAAACCCATCGGTACACTGAGTCATCAAATTTTGAATAACATAGTCCTCCACCCGAACATGGGCACCTAGAAGCCGCAATTTGGAGACCGGAATTTGTTTTATTGCCTACTTCATATTTTGTAAAACTTTAACGAATGTACGATTAAAAAACTCAACAGTTCCAAAGCGAGCAGTGGCAACACTAAAAGATTTTTTTTTTATTTCCATCTTGTGAGACTCTCTTTTGAAAATTCTAAAGATATCTTCTTTTTAAATATTTTTACTCCACAGGGGTGTTAGTCCAAATGCTCTCGAAAGTGTATCTATGTGTAAATGGAAAAAAAAAAACCTCTTTGTACGTAACATAAAATCACAAACATTTCATATTTTTTATTATTATTAATACTAAATTCAAATTAATAAAAAATACTTTGGAGCACATCTTCAGCATTTTTTAGCAGAAAAGGATTAATAAGAGAAGGTGTTACTGTCCTCGAAATACACTGCGCGTTGTTCAAAACCTTCGCTTCATTCGAACTGCTGTTTTTGGCTAAAAAAATGGCTAGACTCAAACGCCCTGAATTATTACTCGGTCTCTGATCGTGTTTGCAGTTTTGCTCATCGTAGTTGGAATTGATTATCGTATTACTGATAATAAATACATAAAGAGTCTTTTATTATTATTTTTTAATTCCCATAAAACAAGATATAAATGTTCTTACACTTAACATTTTATTTTTTCAAAATGCATTATTTCCAAAAATGTTCTTGTGTGAATCTTTGCATGTACACTTGTACACTATTATATGCAGACAGCTTCTCTTATTTGATTTTTTCTACCATTAGAGATATGAATTCAATCTTTCTCATTGTATTATTTGAGAAACAAAGACATATTAAGTGGCTCGGAAAGGCAGCGGCGTCTATAAATGTAGGGAGAAGATTTCTGTAATTCGAGCATTTCATAGTGTTTTGTATGAAATATAATTTCGAAGGTTTCCGTAATGTTGCAAATAGTTTGCTTGTAACGAATTAGTTAGAAAAACGTTTTGTGTTGAGTGGTGTGTTTTCTTCCGAACATGTGTTAATTACTACTAGCGAATGAAACATTAATAAAATGCCCTATACCCTATTTAACGTTATTTCTTGTCACCACAAGACAGGCGATCACACTCTTTGAAACGTTTATTTCGTTACTGCTTCATCCAATTGAAAAACTGAATAAATCGAATATTTACACACACACCCCCCATTGAAAGCGCTTTCTCTAGCTTTTATTTGAACTATTCTGAGATTCTCAAAATCACTGGTATGTATACCGATTATTTTACTCGGCGAATAACGGCCACGGGCATGCACGGAATACTCATCCGAAAGGTAAATACCCATTTTATGAAACGAGGCAAAAGCTCAAATGCGTTAATATAAAGCATGTTTAAATGTGAAAAACCGGTGCATAAAATTTAATTTTTTATGTACAGAACGTTGTATTTCGTGCTGCAGAATAATGAACCTGTTATGGTAGATAACAAATATTTCTTGTTTACTTTCGGAACTAAGTTATCATTACAGGAAATGAGCGATATAAAATCTATCTCCCCCTCATTCAAAGTGTGCGACCATTTTGCTATATTTTTACTAGGTCTAGTTTTAGGAATTCCGAGTTTTTTATTTGTTTAGTTTTATAAAGGGGGTGGATAATTTAAAATTCTAAAATTTTCTTTCTCTAAAATTTAAAACATTCAGCATGCCTGTCCATGGTAATTGTACTCGTAATTGCTTTCCCATTTGTTCTATGCTAAAGCCTCCATTTTCGTACGTGTATCTATCTATTTAGTTATCTATTTATCTATCTCTACCTCTTTCTACATATGCATATGTAGAAAGAGGTATTAGTAGTAGTCAGTGGTATTAATATTATTGTATTATTTTAATTACTATCATTAATACTATTGCCATTATTATCATTAATGTTATTATTCTGATTACATTTTTATTTGTAGTACTTATACTTTTGTGTGATTGTTTCCTCTCAAAATCTCAAGCTGAACGAAACGCGGAATCAGAAGAATATATTTGTACAGATTTTAATGTTTTAAATTATTACCCCTTGATGAGCCAGTTTGAAAAAAATATAAATAATTATTTATTTAAAAATATTAATAATTATTTTTCATTTTATTTAAAAATATTTATAGAAAATTTCAATGTATTCTAAAATTTCAATTTACATTTTACTTGGTTCTAAAATTTGACAATTCGTAATTTTTTTAAAATCCATTAAAATTTTTTTTTAGGATAGTGAATTCTTTTTCTTCTTTTCCTCTAATTTTAAATTACATATATATATATATATATATATATATATATTGCAGGATTTGGATTTTAATTACTAAAATTTAACGAAACAGAAGCAAGCTTACACGTTTTCGTGAATGCAAAACTGTGAAGATTTATTCTTTCAGTTTTAAGCAAAGATACGGATTTTCACTTTGGATGAAAATTCTGAAATCAAATTTTTCAATACAAGCTTTGATTCGTGAAGAAATAGTGGATTTTAAAATGTAACATAAGCCAATTTAATAGACAATATAAAGCATTGGCAAATTCCTGACCACCAGGATTTTCGTCCTGGTTTGTCGTATAAATATTTAAAAACAATTCCGATAAACAATACAAAATGAATTAACACGGCATTTTTTAAATGAAACTGCGTTGCTTCTTTTAGGCAAAGCGGTGGTTTTTTTGAAAAACTTGGATCATTATTTGCTTTCTAGTTAGTTTTGCTTTAGGATGGTGTTGGCTGCTAAATGCGTTCGCGATATTTTTTGGAACTTTGATATGTAATGTCAGTTAATTTGAAATTGTAACAAAACTCAAAAATCCTAATCTAGATTTTTTTTATCAAAACTTGAATTAAGTTGAATGCAAAACTGAGTTACGATTTATTCAGGAATTTATTTAATGCTAAATGGAATGATTCATCGAAGAACTATTAAATACCAGTAGATATCGCTATTATTCATTTGTCCCAAACGTAAATTCGGATTTCTGATAGAACAATCTATATTTACTGTGCCTGCAAATTTCGGCATTTTAATTAACAACAGATAATCGTTATAGAAAGGATGATTGATAATGCCAAGAATCTTCAATAAGGCTCAAACTCCCTAGACTAGCTCAAAAATAAAGTTAGAAGCAGAAGCAATACATAAATTATCACTCAAAATCTAACTCTCAATATTACTTTCAGTATCAAGTATTCCTAAATATGGTAAATAAAAATAACTCACCTTATCGAAAACATCTAATTTGCTGAAGAGACTCGGCTTTATTTTTTTTTTTTTTTAATAAATAAAAATTCAGTAAGTAGATTTAAATAACTGCGCTAAAAACGGGTATGTATAAAAGAAGAGTTAAAAAACGTAGTTCAGTTTGCTTAATAGTGAGAAATTAAAATTGGTAATTTAACATTTTTACTAAATATTTAAAAAATAAGCATAACTAAAAGAATACAGAACCACTGGAACGAAAGCTTCTATATTTTCCGGATTCCAATACTCAAATGTGCAAAGTAACAGAAATTTACTACATCTAAGTGATAGTTTTGATCTGTAATGTTATATGAATATGTAATCTTTGATATAATGTAACGTTTAATCTGTAACAAAAGTTTTGTTCATAGGAACAAAACTTTTACTTCGAAAGTAGCTTGAAATTTTACAAAAACTAAATTTGCATACTCCTGTATTTTGAAAAGAGATTAAGATATCAAATACTTGCTAAACTTCCTTTTATTTATAAAATTTGGCTAAGGTTAAAATGGCTAAGGATCAAAATGGACGAAGATGGCAACAAATATTTATGTCATATGCAATAGCAATACAAGGTACATATTGTTGTAAATAACTATTTATTTATATGCTCGTAGGAGAATATTTCCTTAACTTCACTTCAGATTATGTTCACTAAAAACTATTCAAACGAAAAAATACAATTTTCATCTCTCATGCTTAAAGAGACTCATAATGCCCTTTATAAAAAATCAGTTTTAAGGGCAAGTGCTTTAACATTTTTGGGCTATTAAAAGAGTCGTACTAAAATTAATAATAAAATGGTTGTATCCTAATACAGATTTATATAAACATGGAGCAAATTTTAATAAACGGTACATGGAATTTTTTACTTCAGTCAATAATAAATTTCTAGGAAAATATATTTCATCAGGTACGTATATGCATGTAGGACTAATATATGTGCTAATCATAAGATCTTCGCCTTTGTTTATTAATTATCTAAAACACGAAGGATGAACTTTCTCATTGAAAAGAACAAAGACAGGGATTCTGTAAGGAAAGGCTGTAGTATTTCTTCCGTTACTTATGAAAAGAGGAAAAAATATTGAGTTTAACAAAAACTTACAAATGAGCAGCTCTTACTGCCACATATGGCAGTATTGTTATGGGACGACCTTTCTGCGCTTTTTTTACTTGACTCCTGTTTGAGACTTTGCGGGGGCGGTTTGTGGTGAGAGAATCGAACTGTTATACATTGTTAAATTAGAAAAGTAAACGATTAAAGACGTAGCTCGAATTATTAAGAAACTAAATTTTCGTTGTCAAAAAAGCTAGGACATGAAAATCTAGCTACACGCCCCTCCTACAAACTAACATGCACTAAGCATTCGTAACAGTCAAACCTAAAATTATTTAAGATATGTCAGTTTAACTCTGCACACCAGTCGGAAAACTTACTATAATACGCAATCAACAACTTACAATCGCGTTATTTCTGTAATTGATCCTCGTGAGTGAAGGTTGCTCATCATGAGGTCTCCGACAGCGACGAGTGAATCCAACGCCGACGAGAATTTACTGGTGGATGGTAGTGCTCCTTCGGAGTCGTCTTCTGTCAAGGAAAGCTGTATAGGCCTACCGCCAGGACATTTGTGTTGTTTATCGGAAGGGTGAGGTTCTGAACGCTTGTTTATCTGTTAACATCGTGCTCTGATTATCGTGTGAGCTATCGATATAGATTATTTAACTGTGTTTCTAGCTTCGCATAAGTGGATTACATCGTTATTTATGTGATATTGTGTTTGTGTTAGGCTGCCGCGCGGTTAGCCCTAACTAGTGCTGAAACGGCCGATGCGGAGTTTTCGCCGTTACCAGCTAAGGATACGAAAAGTGTGTTATGTGAATTAATACCTGGAATTACGGAGGATATATGTGTGTTTGCGGACAATATTCTTGATTCGAACTGGAGTGAACTCCAGCGAAAAGAGACTTATAGGCTTCAGGAGTACCTTAATGCGTTACAACATATCCATACTTTGGAGATCGCTGTATTGCGCGTGCAACTTCCGAAGAGGAAAAATTAGTGCATAGGAAGGATATTAAGACTCTTAAAGGCATTACTGAAGGATTGATGCAGTTATATAAAGGTAAGTGTGCCTCTTTTGGTGCCAATAATCCTATTTGTATAAACTCTGCTATTGCAAAACTTAGTAATAGTGTATCGTTAAATAATGGTGTTAGTAATTCTGATTGTCCGGTTATGTCTGATAATTGTGAAAGTAATAATCATGTAAATAATGAAAATGTTTCTGATAATGCATGTTGTTCTACTGATAGTTCTGATGTTATTAAACCTAGTAAAGTTAAGAATGTAAACGCTAGTGCTAGCGTACCACGCCCTAAGCGGCCCTCTAAGAAATCTAAACGTATTTCAGAAGAGCTACAGGACGCCGATGGCTTCATTCAGCCGCGCAATGCGGCCAGGCCATCAAAAATTGTTAAATGTAATAGCGAGGTGCCTGTTAATAACAAATTTGATAAATTAAGTGAGAATAATAGTAATGTTAATAATGTGAATGTCAATACAGATGGTAATAATATGGAAGTAGCTGATGAGGATGGAATCGTAGAAATAGTTCAGCCGAAAGTTAAAAAGATAATGATTAAACCGGCTATTAAATTCTCTGACTCCCTTAAGAAACTCAGAGATGATACTAAGTTAGAATTTGCAGGGAAAGTCAATGGGAAATTTTTAAAAGTATTTCCCAAGTCAGAGACGGATCATAGATCCATAACTAGATATTTAGAGGATAATAGTGTTGATCACTATATAATTACTAGAAAAACTGAGAGGCCAGTTAAAGTAGTCATAAGAGGACTGCCAATAGATTGTCCCCCTGAGGACATTTTTGAAGAATTAGAGCATATGAAGTACAAACCACGAAAAGTGGTTCAAATGAAAAAACCTAGATCTAGAGCCCCGATGCCGTTATTTCAGGCTCACCTCGATAACATACCAGGGGTGCAAAGTATTCATGATGTAAATAAAATATTATGTTTTTATGTAGAAACACATCCATACAAGGTGCGCGGAGGTGTTGTGCAATGTCACAACTGCCAACACTTCCACCACTCTAGTGAGAATTGCAAATTGCAGCCCCGCTGAGTAAAATGCGCGGGTGCACATAAAACCACAATGTGTAATGTTAAAAAATTAGAAACGCCAGTTTGCTGTAATTGTTTACGATAGGGCACACCGCAAATTACCGTGATTGTCCTAAATTTTCAGTACGACGCACGGCTGGCGTTAAGTCAGCTAGTACAAGTAATGTTAAAAATGCTGATGTCAAGGCACCCAGTGCGCCTTATTCTGCTATGGTGGCCCCCGGCCGAAGCTACGCCAGTGTGGCCAAAGGTTCAACTGTTAATCCTGCTGCGGCTTCCGTAACAAAACAAGATGTTGTAAAAAATGTAAATAGTGTTAATCGTGTTAGTACTAGGACTGTAAATAACAACAAGACACATGTGGCTGCAAGTAGCAGCAATGCTAATGCTTTTACGGATATTTTTAAAGTGTTTAAAGAAATTTTTGACATGTTCAAAGGAACTTCCTTTGTTACTGTTTTAGCACAAATCTCCGCAGTAATGCCTGAGTTAAGGGCAACGGAGAACACTATTGATAAACTGTTCATCTTGTTTAACGTGTTAGATGATGTTTTCAGTTCTTCTTTAACTGCTTAATTATGAATTGTACTGTATATAGATATTTAAACATAATTACTTGGAATGCGAACGGATTGTATCGTAAAATCAATGAACTCAGGGAGTTTGTAAATGAGCACGCCCCCGACTTACTTTTCCTACAGGAACACAAGATTGACTCAAAAATACCAATTAATGTTGCGAATTATAGCACCTACAGATCTAATGGAAGTGCCAATGCTTTACGACCAAGAGGAGGAGGAACAGCGCTCCTTATCAAACGCTGCATCCCCCATAATCATGTAACAATACCACAGCTTTCGGTCGTTGAGGCCACAGCTATCTGCATCACAACAGACACTACTATAACATACACGTTTGTTTCCACCTATATACCACCAACGAAACCAGTGGCTGCTGTTCAGGCAGACCTTGAGACGTTACTGACACTTGAAACAAATATTGTCATAGGTGAAGACTTAAATGCACGACACCGCGCGTGGAACTGTAACACCTCAAATGCTACAGGCAAATTAATTTACAGTTTAGCCGGTTCGACTCGATTTAATATAGCAGTTCCAAAAACCCGAACACGGTATGCTGCTGGGTCAGCTGCAATAATTGACTTCTTCCTGCTCAGAAACACCAGCAGTCAGCTGGATGTTTCTGTGCTGGATGAATTGTCATCTGATCATAATCCGGTCAGAATTATTCTGGACCTCAGCAGTTTTACTACAACAAACAGAAGAGCCTTTCGCATCGACTGGCAAATTTTTGCTAAAGCTCTAACCATCATTCAGTACACGATTCCATCGATACATTCGGGGGATGACAATGATAGTTTGGTTAAGGAATTCACCTGCCAATTTCAATCTGCTCATGAGAAAGCAAGGATAGAGGTTAAACATGAGAAAGCCTTCAAACCATTAGAGTTACGTCTGTTGTTAAAACAAAGGAATGCAGCCAGAAGGCAATACCAGAGAACAAGGCACCCACAAGACAAACGGCACTTCAACCAACTATGTGAAGCAGTCAAGTCTCTTACAAAGTTGCACAAGATCGCTGGACCAGCTACCTGGGATCACTTTCCTGTGAGGATAGCTCATTATGGAAAGCTGTGAAAAGGTACAGAAAATGCTACAAGTCCATTCCCCCCCTTAACGGGCCTCAAGGGATCCACTACACTGGAGCTGAGAAGGCAGAAATTTTAGCGTAGCATCTAGAATCTCAGTTCTGTATGAACAACATTTCAGACAACAACACAGATCAGCTTATTGCTGACTTTCATCACAATTACACAACAAGCCCATACACCGACAACATAATCTTTGTCATGCCGTCGGAGGTCTGCAGTTACATCAAAAGGCTGAGAAGGTATAAGAGCCCTGGGTTGGATAGCATTTCCAATCAGATGATCAAGAATTTTCCACCAAAGACCATATGTTATTTCACTAAGCTGGCTAACTGCATCTTATAGTGGCAACACTTTCCGGCATGTTGGAAAACTGCTCAAATTACGCCAAACTTCACAAACCAGCCACTGCACCTGAGTCCTATCGTCCCATCAGCCTCCTGAAATCTTTCAGTAAACTAATGGAGGCAATAATACTGAGCAGATTGAATAAATATCTGGAGGAACATAAGGTCATCATTCCATACCAATTCGGTTTTCGTCAGAAGCATTCAACCATCCACTAGCTTTATAGAGTTGTGGAGATGATCAGTGATGACTTACAAAGAAGCAGAGTGACTGGAGGTCTGTTTCTAGACATTGCTAAGGCCTTCGACGGTGTGTGGCTAGATGCCCTCACATACAAGTTACACAACCTGGGGTTAGTTTAGTTTAGTGACGGAGGACGTGGGCACCACCCCTTTACCATAACGGTTAATTGGTTTAGCGCCACGTCCACACTTATTTAAAGCTGACTCATGTTAGGGTCACACGAGATCCACTCATAGGGCACATTGATTAGTGTTACAAAACATAGATATTAAAAATGGTTACATCTGTGTGAACATAGTACTTATGAGTTATGAACAAAACTTTAGCAAGTGACACATAAGATTACAATTCAATACCCTAGCAAGTAATTTAGCAAGTTACATATAAAGTTTACAATTCAATACCTAAAGAAGATATATCATACATAATGATTATATTATACTGTTGTGATTGATAAGTGATGACACTGCCAACATGAATTTACTAATGCAAAATTCAACATTTAAGCTCGGTATACAAAAACCGAAGAACATACAAATTCTTATATTTCATACATTCCCAACTTAAATTTATAGTGGAGAAGTATAAAAATGCTTAGATCTCACATAAGTCTCTAATTATTCTGAATGTCATTGTTAACTTATGTATTACAGCTTACTACTAAAGACACAGTTATTATATTAAAATTGGATATTAATACAGTTAAATGAATAATTGCACTTAGACTATAAATACACTAGAAAAACATTAATTCTATACAATTTCTAAAATGCAAAGATTCAAAACAATGATTATATGCGAATATTAAAACAATGATTCACTATAAATATACAATGATTCAATACTATTACTTAAATTAATGATAATACTATTCATATTATTAATCATATAAGCCATGTTGACATCAAAATAATAATTTTTCATATAGGTGCTTCTTACTGAAATGATGTTACATATTACTAGCAAGCAATTCAATAATAAGATATGTACAGTACAATTTTACTTGCACATTTGAAATACTATACAAATAAATAATTCAATACAATGATACCGTACGATTACTCATGAATAATTCAATACTATGATTCTATACGATTATTCAAATGCAATAATTTAATACAACAATTCTATGCGCTTATTAGAACAAAAATCTATATAATTATTCAAAATTTCAATATTATTTCTCAAATTAATAAAAATACCATTTATATTATAAACCTCACTAGCCAAGTGACACAAACATTTAAATTACACCATTAATTAATCATTACAGCAATGATACTACATGTTACTTGAAAGCAGTTAATTATGAATTGTGTACTGCACAGTTTTACCTTGCACACTGAATATTATAAATAATGTCATAATGCAATACAGTGATATTATACTGCTTCTTTAGACCATGTACCAAAGCAATAATTATATGCAATTACTGAAGTATAAAGATTACGATACAAATATTCAGTGATTTAATATATATACTCAGATCTGTAATAATACTATATATGGTATTAATAACATTTAAATATATAGTCATTTAAGTACCTATTATAGTACTGATGTTACATTTACTTGTAAAGAAATCAAATTTTAAATATGTACAATACAGTATAACTTGCACTTTATTTGTTCATTACAATTCAGTGATTCAATAGAATGATTCTTTATGATTACGAAAATTTAATAATTTAGTACAGTGATTCTATGCATTTACTAAGTACAATGATTAATCATACCAAACCAGTTAACACAATGATACTATAAAACAATACTATTACTCTTATTCAATATGATTACTCTATTTTGTAACAGAACTATTCCGCTATCAATTACACTAGTTAGGTAAACGTTAAAAGTAATAACCTTATCATCTATACGATCATCAATACGATTACTCTATTACAATATTTCAAAACTATGATACAATGAATTAATACTATACACAATTTCTCTGATACAAAACGATTACTGTACTAAAATAATTATTCAGTATAAATGTTGCCGAGGGAGTCCACATAACGGGATAATTCTTAGTGTTTATTTACATTAGCTTTAGCACAGGTCAAAATAGTTTATTTTATGATATACTTTAGAGACATATATAAAATTAGATTTGACACAGGTCAGTGCCGAGGTCCATAAGTTTATTAACAATTTTATTAATCTTTCGTACTGTGTGTGTGTGATTATGGCAAAGCCTCGAGGGCTATCTGCCTAAGGGGAGGGATGCCTTCGTGGAGGACTTTCTAAGGGAAACTGGCTCGTATACACGTTACACATGGGGAAAACCACGAAAATGCCCATGCAGCCAGCCCGTTCGCGGGATTCGAACCTCGGACCGAACTACCAGTGTTCAGCGACTTTACCGCTCGGCCGCTGGTGAGCCCTTTCGTACTGTATGCTTGTTATTAATCATGAACCTGCTAAATGCTTGCACATTCGTTAGCGGGATCGGCAGGTGCAAATCAGTTGTTAGTGGGCTGTTAGCTACATAATGTTCGGGTGTGCCCAACTCACCGCAAATGCACTGTGGCGTATTTGTAATGCCAAACCTTTCAAAATATACAGGAAAAGGACCGTGTCCCGTTATATACCCTACAAGTTGAGCATGTATTATGAGGCGATCATAAGTTACTGTTGGAATATGATAATAAACGCGACGTCCTGTGTCATCAGAGTTCCACTCTTCCTGCCACAGGGATTTGATTTTTTGCGTAAGATTTTTCTTTAGCCAGGAAATTGGCCAAGGTATCTTAATTTGTTCAGCATTTATGTTTTGCGCCGCTTCTTTGGCTAGCTGATCCGCCAGCTCGTTTCCTGTTTGGCCAGCATGGGCCTTTATCCATTGCAGCTTTACGTTTAAATGACTGTTGTCATGTAATTTCGACTGTATGTCTGCTATGAGCGGGGAACAGTGCACTGGATTTAAAAGTGCATGCAGAGACGATAAGCTATCTGTCAATATGAAGCTTCCATTATGTTGCTCCTGTATGATGTGGGTTAGTGCCCGGTCAATTGCTAACACCTCACTCTCGAACACACTATTATTGGTGTCCAGGTGACCTTTCCAAAGTGTTAGCGTGTCCAGGTTTCGCAGGGCTATGTAGGCACAGCCTGTGTTATCATCTATTTGGGAGCCATCTGTATAATATACTAAATCAGCATCCGTTATGTTGGTATTTTGCTTGAGATTAATGTTCAGCCCTTTTCCCTGTTTCGCTGGATGATCACATAGCCGTATCAACTTCTTCTCATATTCCGCTGGGAAATAATTATCCTCATGGAGGGTTGCTGGTTGGCCTAATTGGGCGACTGTTTGATAAGTCGCTTCTTTTTCCACACTAAGATGCAACGGTGGCAGACCGGTCAATACACATAGTGCTTTAGTTGGGGAAGTACGAAATGCATTGGTAATATTCAGTAAGAACGGTCGTTGCATGCTTAAGAAATGTTTTATCTTGCGACCTTGCATATGTAATGACCAAACTGCCGCCCGCATGTAACAATTTTTTCAATTACTGTTTTATACAGTACCTTCTGTATGTACGGGTTAAGGCCCCATTCGTGACCTTTCATAAACTTAAGTTGCTGAGCTATTCCCAGCGTCTTCTTCTTGAGTTCCATAATATGTGGTATCCAATTTAGTTTGATATCAAATACTATTCCTAGGTATTTCAGTTCTTTAACAATTCGAAGTCGATGATTATTCAAAGTTATTTTTGGTTGTCTTGCGAGCGTACGTCCCTTTTTGGGAACTAGAAGTATTTATTCATAGGTTGGACGTAGATAGTGACTTCGTTAGTTATGCATCCTGTTATTTAGTTTTAGTTGTACTTTTCTTTTTTGGTTACACCGCCGGGTCGGCGTAGTTTATGAGCGTCAAGTGAACGCAACTGTAAGTTCTAAAGTGAAATAAAAAGGGATTAAACCCTTCCTACTAGTTTGTGTAACTTCCAGTTCATAGCAGTCACTACTACTGTTGCGGACAAGTTGGGGCCACGCAACATCACAAGGTTACAAATGATTAACACATTTTCCGAAACATTCATCCCTCAGAATTATTTCTAGCAAATTTCTCAAATGATGAATATAAACAGTGCGAATATTGACCACTGAAAAATTCGAATAAATAAACTAATCAATCTAAAATAATATTGCGTGCGTACGGGTCGCAATAAATTGAAGGCACATGTCCGATGAAAAATGAATAAAATTTATTTATGTCACAACAAATAAAAAACCAAAACGCTTACCTTTCCGTATATTTACATTTACGTATATTCGTACAATATTGCAATATATCGCAGTAGTTGTCTTTTACACTACCAAAACTTTCAACAAAACTAATTCAAAATAGAGGATAATAATCCGATTTCACCGCAAATTCGCTACATTAAAAAAATCTTACGTATACACCACATGTTTTCCTTGATACGGAATATTAAATTATACGCATTTTTCTTGCATTTCATTTAAACTTATTGGATAGAATTAAATCAACTTCGTCGATAGCATATAAACCACAATAGAATAAATGCTTAATGCTCTTTAAAATTCACTATATTTGTTTACCATAGTGACAGTCTGGCGTTACGCTAATTCATAGCTCAGAATGCACAAAATGTATATCATCTGAAGAATTATTTAATCGTTGACACATGTTTTATTCAAATATTAAAATAAATCTAAAACGATGAATATACAAAGAAAAAAGAAAAGAAAGAAAGAAACAGTTTTTCCCAGCGATTCAATATTTCTCCTGCAATTAATTCAGTCCTCACTAAAATACATAAAAACTCAAAATATCTATATTAAAAATTACGAAGTAAATTTTAAACACTTATTTCCTCGAACAAATTCCAGAATGCATTAAGCATGATTTAATTCGCCATAATAAAAGAAGGCGTTTAAAAGAAGACGTTATCTTTGTTCTTGCGAAGCTTAGTTTCTCTAAATTTGCAGCAAATCACCTATCTGCGAAGTTTCAAATGTAAACAAACATGGCCGCCATGGCAAAAGTAATTAGGCTTAGCCACACTTAAACAAATTTTAAATTGCTGGTAATTCTGCAACTATTGCGCGCAGATTTGCTAAAGGCATAACAACCTTAACCGGAAGATAAGAACAACATAATTCAATCATTCTTAAAGCAAAAAGTGCACAATTTACAAATATATAAGCATAAAGAAACTGAGATCACTGAGCCGAGTAACAGAGTGGAGATATATATATAAGATATCATTTATATTTTTTATATCATTTAAACATTTTTGAAATTAGTGTGTGGAAATAAGAAGTACTATTGCGTGAATCAAAGGGAAGTCTACAAGGATGAAAATTACGAAGTTCAGTGCAAAATCCCAACTTTTCTTTATCAGAGTCTTGTAACTTGATTTGGAAAAGGGCTGATTTCAAGTCGAGTACACAATATGAATTCCTAACCAGCAATGATGTGTAAAATTTCAGAAATTTTTGGTAAACAGATTTTGTACGATTCTGTAATGTTCTTTAATAGACGATAATCTACAACCATACGAAATTTTTGTGTGTTCCTATCCTCACCAGGTAATTTCTTTTTTTTTTCTGACAAATATAACATTAAAACTATAACTGGAAGAAGATGGCTCAATTATGCCTGCTTCTAGTAATTTTGCAATTTCTTGTTGTGCATAATGTTTAGCAATTTTAGGAATGGGATAAGGTCTAGTCTGAATCGGAAAATTATAAAGAAGTTTAAATTCTGCCACAACTTTATCAGTGGATCCTAAGGTGTTATAAGACTTTGAAAATACAGCATAGTTATTCATTAACAAGTCTATCATTTCACGTTTTGCCTTTTCATTTAAATGATCTAGTTTAGAATCTGATACATTTAATTCCTCTTTTCTGAGCTTAATTACTTTACAGATTTAGTGTATTGATTTGTAATGTTTCATGATTTTTTGGATTGACAATATCCTCAAAATGGAATGGTACATGTAGTTCCCATGACAGAATTCTTTCTTAAAATTAATTTTTCATTGGTATTATTTTCAGTGATAGTTTGAATATGGTTGTAGCGACGAACTGTATGCACACATTCATTGATGTGAAATCTATTTTTGATGTTTTTGGACAAAGTAAAATTTCTTTAAATTGTTTTATTTAAGTCGAGGTATATCCGGTCTGCATTAAAGAAAATATTGTAACATTAGTTCATCGCACTGTGTAAAATATACTAATGTTATAATGTTACCATCGATCAGCGTAAAACAAAATGACTTTCAGAAAAAAAGGAGATAGCAAGCAGTAATGACAGCAGATGACAACGCATTAATTTGTAATATAATTATTTAATTTTGTTATTTTCAGTGTAGTTTAACTGTTGCATCATTTATATTGAATAGTTTTGTTTTGAATGCAGGTTTAATTTAAGCAATCAAATCAGTTTTCACACTAATTTAAAATTCTCTGATACTGGTAAATTTCTAATTCTGTTGTATTTTAGTAATTATATTTCTTTTCTATGTTTCCTTAGTTGCAATGGATTGACCATGGTTCGACCTAAAATGGCTTGAGCTACGATTTCATTGACATTTCTTTAATGTTACAGACGGTTATTAATATTGCTTAATTCAAATTTAATATTTGATTTAATAATTTACATTGGATAATACACTTTGAATAAACTTTAATACATGTAACACTTTAAGACAAAGATTACTCCTTACAATTGCCTTAAATATTGCATTAATAAATTATTACATTATAAATGTCCCAGTAACCAGATTAAATCTGAAGATATCCTGACTTACGCATCAGGACATGTAACATCAAATAACAGATATGAGATTACTACTTATCGCTATAGATTTTTGAATAATACTCTCCTTTCACTGATCCTGCAGTTTAAAATAATTGGAAAGAAATGTGAAACTTACACTATTAATACAGTATATTTTCTGTCACATTGTACTGTAGAAGAAAGGTGGGGATCTCAGGATTTATATTTTCTTTAATAAATGCTGGGGCATTTACCGACTGGAATGTCACAATTTTAAAGAATGCTTTTTAAATTTTAGCTTCTACTAAAAACTTTAATATTAATAAAACAATTTCCACGTTTTTCCTTTTCTTGTTAGCCCACCAGCGGCCGAGCGGTAATGTTGCTGAACACTGGTAGTTTGGTCCGAGGTTCGAATCCCGCGAACGGGCTGGATGCATGGGTGATTTCGTGGTTTTCCCTATGTGTAACGTGTGTACGAGCCAGTTTCCCTTAGAAAGTCCTCCACGAAAGGCATCCCTCCCCTTAGGCAGATAGCCCTAGTGTGCTTTGCCATAATTAAATACACCACACCACACCTTTTTTTGGTAAATTTCATTTTTATCGTTTTAGATTTTAAAGTTCTCCATGATTACGTCTTTCTAGTGAAATAAGAATTTATAATAAATTTAAAATAAGATATTTTGCGGTAATTTTGTATATAAGAGAACCCACTTCTAGTAAAACGTGACTAACAGTGGTTATGTTCAGCTTTTGGAAAAGTAAAAGCTTTTCTCCAATTCTCGTTACGTATGCTATATAATGATGCCCTATAATGGTAGACTGGGATGGATCCAATGCATGCCACTAAAAAGATCTCCCTTTCGGATCAAGATGTTTATGTTATGCACGATTTAGACTGGCTATTTTTTCCAGTATTATTTACACAGGAATGGACATAAAGCTTTATAGTGATTTTGGACATATTGGCATGTCTAGTCAAATGGTTATGTCAGCGATGACAACCAAGGCTAGGCAAAGGGTACTGTATAACGAGCAACAAATTTTATAATTCTCTGCAGTTGGCTCACGTACTGGTGCAAGAATTATACTGTTATATACGGCACAGTACGTTCAATTGGTGTCCGCCGATAACATCGCGGACGAAAACGTCGCGGAGAAAACAACGCAAAGCGAAAACGTCGTGCTACAAAACATCGCAAAGAGAAAACATCGCAGTCCTAAAACATCGTGGGAGAAAACATCGCAAAGAGAAAACATCGCAGTCCTAAAACATCGTGGTACAAAACATCGTCGTCGAAAATAAAGCGGTTCAAAAACTTCGCAGCTTAAAAACATCGTTGTCGAAAATATTGTGGTAAAAAATAAAGTATCTACAAATCATCGCATGACGATAACAACGCAGACATGCTTTTTTCATACATGCTTTTCGAAAACATGCTCTAATAACTGTAAATGGATATTCAAATAATGATTTGTGAGCGCAAGATGTAAAGAAGGATAATTTTTACTTTCACATTTTTTATTAACTAATAAATTTTTGCTGAAAAAGTAAGAAGGAAACTTAAGCATAGAAAATTAAATGCAACTTATAGTTTACACGTTTCATGAAAAATTACCAGTAAAAACTTTATAAAAAATTATTTATTAATGGCCTTTGTTAGTTAACTATGTCGGTTTAAAATTCTGTTAATTGCTATAAGTTGCATTAATTTGCTATGCTTAAGTTTCCTTCTTACTTTTTCAGAAAAAATTTACTAGTTAATAAAAAAATTTGAAAGTGAAAATTATCCTTCTTTCCATCTTGCGCTCACAAGTCATCATGGGAATATCCATTTACAGTTATTAAAGCATGTTTGAAAAAAGCATGTCTGCGATGTTATTGTCATGCGATGATTTGTAGATACTTTATTTTTTACCACGATATTTTCAACGACGATGTTTTTAAATTGCGAAGTTTTTAAACCGCTTTATTTTCGACGACGATGTTTTAGGACTGCGATGTTTTCTCTCTGCGATGTTTTCTCCCACGATGTTTTGTAGCATGACGTTTTCGCCTTGTGTTGTTTTCTCCGCGACGTTTTCGTCCGCGATGTTTTCGGCTGTAACCCGTTCAATTAGGAATGAATTGCTATCTGATTTAAAAAAAAAAAAAAAAAAAAAAATACGTAAGGGTTCTCGTTTTGAAGGTAGAAAAGTGAAAGAAATTGAAGCCAAAAGTAGTTCATGACTACAGAAACCTTAGAAGAGGTGTTAATAAAGATGATCAATATGTTGCAGACAACCCGGTTGCAGGAAAAAGGGGTAACAAGCATTACCAAAAGTTATTTTTTCATCTCCTAGATCAGGCATTATGGAATTATGTCTTTGTGAATAATTCAGCAGAAGTTGCGAAAAATAATATTAACTGTAGACAAGCAATTGCTGAACAACGGACTAAAAATATAAGCCGAATGTTCAGTTGCCAAGGTGTCCTAGTGTACGTTTACTGCGGCTAACAGATATACACTTTCAAAACATTTCACCAACGGAAAAATAACTACAACTAGACTGTGATGCTATCCCAAATCCGATGAAAGAGGGAAGAGGATACGAAGTAAGACTCGAGTGTATTGCAAAGAGTGCAATACATGCTGGTCTGCAGTACCGTGTTTTGGCCTTTATCATTCCCTAAAAGATTTCTGAAATTTGATTATTCAGAATCATACTATTGTAATAATATCGGTTTACATTAAATTTAGATTCCAAATTTTGTTTAATTTGCTGTAATTCAATAGCATATGTCTGTAACCCATTACTTTTTTATGTGTGTGTCAAAGTAGCAAATATATAGTATATATTGCGTTTAACTCTTTTCTTTTTTACTAAATAACCATTTTCTGACTTTTATATTGATATAAAAAAAAATGAAACTGTGAAAAATATTACCCATGTTTGATGCGTTTTTCTGACCTATGTGGTACAGTTAAGGGGTTAAAATTAATTTAGAAATTGAGATTATATTTATTATATAAAAAATTCTAAGCGATTTATTACATACTAGTCTTTTCGTGCACTCTTACGTTATATGTAATTTAAAATTAAAGGCTGTGTTATTTCGTTGACAAATGATGGATTAGCTTTTTAAATGCTTATTATTAATTTGCGTTTATTATAAAAAAGTTGTAAGCAATGTGGAACGAACTTGTTTTCTCGTATGCTTTTACGCTATGTGTAATTTAAAATTAAAGGCTGTCCAATTCTGTGTTCGTTTCCTATCTTTTCAAATGAAACTGCACTGCCTGTTTTAGGCAAAGCGGTAGCTGTGTAGAAAATTGTACTACTAATTTTCTTATTGTTTAGTTTTGTGTATAAAATGTTTCTTCAGTTTGCATCCTTAAAAGTGTACTCAGCCAGACATTTCAATGACAGTGAATGGAAGTGAAGTCGAACTACGACTGTATCTATCGTGGCCTTAGCTGTTTAACAACTGATCAGCTTAAAGAAGAGAGATCCCAATCCCGTCTGCATACATCGCTTCTTTAGAAGAAATGCTAATTTGTGGTTGTAATTTAGTAAATAAACATTTGTTTAATATGCAGTTCACGAAAGAAAAGGAATTGCTTTCTATAACAAAAAGAAGAGAGGCCGTTGTCAGATCCTTTCAAACGCGTAGAAAATTTCGTTGGAATTAATGCCAGGCAAAGGTAAAATTTAGGATAATTTTAAAGCTCATACGTTTCACTACATTTATTATTTGCTAATGCAATTTAGTAGATGATATTTAGCCCGAGTTCAGATATAAATTTTTATGTAAAGCTTTTTTCTACGAGTTTTTGGCTGCATTAAAAATTTCAGCATTAAAATTTATTCATTATTTAACTACTGTGCACCTCAATGTTACGCATCGTAAAATAAAAATTCAAATATTATCTTGCCTTTAATAGAATTAAACTATGAATTGAAATATATATTTAAAGCTGAAAAACGTCTGAACTTAGTAGATACTTCAGAACAAAAATTTTGTGACACGTTTTCCTCAAAAATGTCCTCCTCGAAGGCATCACTTACTCGTAAACAGATAGCCCCTGTGGCCTTTTTATATTTAAATGAAGTGCGCTAATCTAACCTATAACATATATTTCATTAAGAGTTCTGTAGCCATAAAAATATTAAAAGAGTTTTACTAAACATATTGACATTTATTAATGTTAATCACTATGTTGTTCGTCTGAATGGTTTAAAACTCGTTTAGGACCAGCGTCACGTGTACGCGACGCAACAATTCCATTCCTACCAGCCCAGCGTCCCGTATATGCGACGCAACGACTCTGCTCCTACCAGCCCAGCATCACGTACACGCGACATTAAAACGGAATAATTTATTTGAATTTTTAAAAGCTAGAAAATGGAAGCTAAATGTGGTAATTGTTTTCATATGGGTTGATTCATACGGCATTTGACTTTCATGTACTGGCATTAGTTTCTGTTTTGTGCTTCTGGTTTTGAGAGATTTATTGAAATAAACAAACTGGAAATCACGGCTCTTTATAAGTGCGCCTGTGAATTAAAGAGTTTTTGTTTATTTCGTTAGGATTTTTTTGTTATTTTTCTATTTATTTTGAAACTTAACATACGCTTCCTTGGTTAATTAAAAAGTAACGTTACAAGATTATTACAGAAGGGTAAAGACTATCAGCTTTCTCGACGCGTAATGCGTCTTGATCACATTTCTCAGGAAAGAGACAGCGTTTTTGTTTTTCTTACTGGATTTAATAGGTCATTATATATAATACTTTGAATGGTCATTATATATAATGATACAGGCATTATTTTTTGGTATATTATGTATTTGGTATATAATGTATTTACTTTACATATAATGTAATTATAGATAATGTATATATTGATGGGATCAGTAACGGATATCCCGCCAGTGGGGGTCTTTACTGGGTCACTTTCCGCTCATCGTGGACGTTGTTTTTGATTTAGAAAAACAGAAGTTTCCTTATATAAACCTGATGTCACACAGTGTTTGAGGAGGAAATATTTCTGAGTGTCTTTTGAAGAAGTTTTGGGATATGTGTTGGGGTTATATTCAGTTTAATTCCGTTAGCCCTAGCTAAGACATTTTACTTAAAAACTTAAAAATTTGTCCAAAGTCACCGAACACTCCACCTTTCCGTTTAACTGGAAGACAGTTTCGGAAAATTTACGTTGACGGAAAAAGTAATAAAGGTAGGAGAAGACGCGTTGTGTGCGGTAAAACTAAGGAAAATCGAAAGCAAACAACGTATTTTGAGTGCGAAATATGCAATGTAGGACTGTGTGGCGCTTCCTGTTGTGAATTATTTCACGCACAGCAGAATTTTTAAATTGGAATTTAATTACCTACAAGTAATTCTTGTTTAGTTTTTTTTTTTTTTTTTTTTTTTTTTTTTGTAATTCTTTTTTCATGTTTAAAGTATTTATTTCTGTGCGTATGGATATGATTTTGGTATTTTGCCTGTTTAATTTTTTTCTATTAATGTGATATTCTTTATATTAATACAGATTAAAAACAAGTACATTAAATACGTAACTTCAAAAATTGAAGTCATAATATCAAAATGCTGATTTTATACGCTTTCTTTTTGTAAAATTAGGATAAACTGCTGAAAATGCGCGGGACGGTGGCGATGAACCATTTCAGCGGGTCCGGTCCCGTGACTGCGCTTCGTTCTCCCATCGCTGGTCCTTAAGGGGTTAAAGATGGCATATGCTGCGAAATAAATTATACAGTGTGCAAGGCCGCAAGTTTAATTTTCCACTTACCTCTGGCACGAACAAATGTTAAGGTAATGTTAATGAATCCTTTCGTGGTTTTCACTCAGTGAACTCCGGTTGTTAATGCTGGGTTGAAATCGCTGCGAACTGGCTGGCTGCATCGGCATTTTCGTGGTTTTCTCCATGTGTAATGTGGATATGAGCCAGTTGCTCTTAGAAAGTGCTCCACGAAGGCATCTTTCTCACATATGCTTAGTCAGAGAGTCTATTGCGTGCGTTTCTGTAATAAAAATAAACCAAACGCCCCAAAGTTCCATTTATTTGATCATGGCAAAGCACTCAGAACTCTCTTCATGGGAAAATTGTAAGGGAATCCGAGTGCATGCACGTTACTCGTAGATTATTGGAATATGGAAAAGTACACAAAAGGTAAAACTAGTTGCTATTCATATTACACGTGGAGAAAATCATGAAAAACATATGTACAGCGGCCACGTTGGCATGGGATGATTATACAAGGGAAAAACGATCAATTTTCAGCAATCTTGTTTATATGGCAACTGATTGTGTAGAGACATTAGGTTACTTGGCAGCAGGAGAGAGGAAAAATAAGCAACACCCTCTCCGGCACTCGAACTTCGGAGCTCGGCATCGAACCTCGGGAATATACTGCTGCAATAATATCGGTTGATATTAAATTTAGCTTCAACGTTTTGTGTAATTTGCTGTAAGTCAATACCATATATCTGTAACCCATTACTTTTTAATGTGTATGTCAAAGTAGCAAATTTAGTAGTTATTCCATTTAATTCTTTTCTTTTTATTAAATAACCATTTTCTGACTTTTAAACTGATATAAAGAACAAAATCAAAGAGCCAAAAATATTTTCCATGTTTGATGCGTTTTCTGACCTATGTGGTACAATTAAGGTGCTAAAATTAATTTAGAAATTGAGTTTATACTTATTATAAAAACATTCTAATCAATTTGTTACTTACTAGTTTTTTCGTATACTCCTACGCTATATGAACTTTAAAATTCAAGTCTGTTAATATATTAAGGTCATGGGTTGTGTTTCCATCTTTTTAAATGAAACTGCGTTGCCTGATATAGATAAAGCGGTGGCTGTGGAAAGATTTCAGTAAAATTTTTGTATTGTTCAGTGTTGCATATAATATTTTTCTTCATTTTGCTGCCCACCGCAAAAGTATTTGGGAGTGCAATTCAACAGTTTAATTTAAAGCGTGTGTGACGATGATTCAAATACTGATCGAAAATTAATTGAATTTTAACGAAATTCTGAAATTCTTATCTAGGATGCATTCTTGAGAATATGCGTAAAAGTTCGTTCTTTAAGTAATTTGCAGTTCGAAGATATTAATTTTTATAATATATATATATATATATATATATATATATATATATATTTAAAAAACGCATTTATTTATAATTATTACTTTTCACTTTCAAACACATAACACTCCGGCAGCATTAGCTGAAGTCAGCGGACGGGACCCCCCGGTATATCGCAGTTTGAAAATGTATGCTTACCTTCATTTCATTTTAATGCTTTGCTCCCATTTTAACCTTAACACACAGTTCGTGATCCACTTGTAACATAATATTGTAATAATATTTCTTCTTTATGAACGTAATATTAATTAATTAGTATAATGTAAAAAAGCACATAAATTTAATAGAAACAAGAAAAAATTATTATAATAATATTATATTAGAAGAAAGGGTACTTTTCGTTTTGCCGGCACAAGCGATAAAGTCGCCAGTAATGGTACAGCCGATGCCAAACGAAATATCCTCGCCGGTAACCTTTTACTTTAACATTTACATTTTCAAAATAAATCGCAGCCATTTCTTATCAGATTGATTGTTTCTTTCAATACTGGCATACAATTACATAGAAATTTTACCAGATAGTTTAAATTTTATGCCCTAAGGCCATTCGCGGGCGGTAATTAAGTCAATTAGGATGCAATCACACCGCTCACCCGATGGCGAAAATATAGAAAAGGCAGAGTCAAGGATTAAATTCATGCATTCTAATGAGAATGCACCAGCGAAGTAAAGCACTGCGATTTTAATTTCTAAGTAAACTATTCGTACGAATTGGAATAATTCTTGTATTTATACTTGTACTCCAAATTAAGATTTAACTTGAAATTAATGTAGATAATTACTGAGAGAATTAGATTTTTGTAGCGTAGTTTAAGTGAGATGGGGTCACGTGATGTGAACCGGCGAATCAGGATGTTGTACGCTGAAAGCATAGTAAATTCATAAATTAATGTCTTTTTACCAATTTATTGTCTTTATTTATTGGATTCTTACAAAATTTTAAACGAATATTAAAATATTTATATTTTCAAAATAAAAAGTTCTTAGAACTAACATTTGTAAAAAATTTTTCTGCGTGTATGCTGTGTGTTTTCGCCAATAAAGTCTACTTGGCAAGATTTGCGCCGGCGAAACGGAAAAGTACCGAAGAAAGATTATTAATATAATATAATTTTTCTTTATATTAAGTAATAATTTTTTGTTTTTATGAAGACTTTTCTGATTATTGTTGATTAATTTTAATGCAGTTATTTTGTTCGCAGTTTAACGGGACGTATCAATTGTAATTCCAGACTCTCCTTTCAGAAAAGGAAAAAAAAATCTCGGCAATAAAGAGCTTTAGTCACAGGTAAACAATTGGGAAATTAAATTAGGATACAAGGAATTTTTTCGTGCTTTCAGAGGAACGCGATTCTAATATTTGGCTGTTTTATTTATTTCTGCTGAGTGAAAATTTGTTTTAGCTATAACAACTTTTTTAAAAATATGGACATTTATGTACGTTTATATTGCCTATCTTCTTGCAATATTTTAATTTTATCGTTAGATTTACTTTTAAAGCACATTTAAAAAAAAGAAAATATTAAAATGCCATGGCGAGTCTGAATCTTTATGGCAGAATATGTTGCCCCCGTACATATTTGAACTTTGGCTGAACTTAAAAAAGTACAGAACTGAAAGTGTATAATTTCTTCCATTCTAAACCTATAGTACGAAAAACACTAATCCTATAAGCCAGTGATTCGAAACTAGAGGCAGTCGAATAAACCTTATGCAGCCAGCGAATACATTTTCCTTTCCGTTAAATAGCATTATTATGATATTAATTATTATAGCAAGGGTTTGCAAAAATTTTAGGATTTTAATAGTTTTGATTCCAATATTATATCATTTTGTTTATCATTAAAATCGAACATAAGTAACGCTTCTGAAAATCTGCAAACTGTGATATTAAACTTATTCAAAAATCTGAAGTGCTAGATTTGATTACTCACATGACTTAACATTAAAAATCTTTTTAGAATATTTTATTTTCATAATTACGTTTTAATTTTATTGCTGCTTGTGTAATGACAACCGAAGTATCGGGAAACTTCCGGCATCAAACCGATGCACACATCTACTGCAAACATGCTGATTAAAACGTTTTAATTAAAAGATAAACAATCTAATAATAAAATACAGATCAATGTTTCACATTCAGAATCCATTTCCCGTACCCATTTGAGACATATAAATTATTGAATTATATCAGACTTTTAGAGAGTCATAATATAAAACTATTAAAAGTGAGACTTGACCGTTCAATAAATCTCACAAATACTTCGTTTCTGTCTCTAAACAAATGCATGGTATCCTCATTCATTGTTGTCGATCAGTATTAGCGTTTATCTCTGGTACCTTTTTAACAAAATCTGTGATAACTCCTTACTAGATTTTAAACAAACGTATGCAACTTATACAGGTTGGATTGTCAAATATATTGAAAAATTAGTTCTTCAGATTAAAAAAACAATTACGTTTTTCGTACACTGTTAAGTTATATATAGTTTTAAGAAAACCTAAGACTTTGTTGTATTTTTAAATAAAATTACGCTGCCTTTCATAGGCACAGCGGTGGCTTTAAATTAAATTTTAGTTTTTCTATTCTCCGTTATTTGTTTTTGTTCCTGCAGGGTTTTTTTAGATTGTTATTCACCGCAAAAAAATTAAAAACGTAATTCATAAGCTTGGTTTTGAAGATTTTAAAATCTTTCAAAAATGAATTGATTTACGCTTTCAAATGCTGAATTATGTTTAACTGAAGAGCACTTTTCGAACGTCCCACGGGAAGGATTTTGTCAGTTAAGCAGATGTGGGCAAATAGAAGCCAGCCTAAAGGATTAGAAAATCCGTTTTATTCGAGATTTCCTTCCTGTACGAAACCGAAGATTTATATCGTATTCCCCATTAAGACGGACAGGGTCCATGCGCACAGTAGAAACGATGTGCAGTGTTTGCCGGAATATCTGGTAAATTTCTATTTTGTCTTTGTCACATTAACTATATAATTCCCAACTTTAGTGAAACCACGGGCCGTCCGACAAGAAGTAAAATCGGTGATGAATGTCGTGTATTTAATAAAGAATGGGCTAACAAATATTTCTTTGGCAGTACAGGGAATAAATCAGTATGTTTACTGTTTCACGAAACGATAGCCGCATTAAGGAATAAACTCTCAAATGGCAACACAAAATATTAAAAAATTGAAATTTCACACACACACACACACTATCAGAAGAAGATCCGCACAGTTCATTTTTTGATTCGAGATGGATCAGACTACCAGGGTTCAACAATTTTAGCACTGCTGCAAATAATTATAACACAATAACTACAGAGCGATATAAATGTGATTTCAAATAGTACTCACAGTTATGACATATTCAGCTTTCTTTCATAATCTAAAACAAATACCCAAAAAGAATGAAACTGATAGAAGGCGTTCATCAGGCAGTGCAATTAAACCAGTATTGCATATTCATTGAACGTTTATCAATAAGTTAACTTTAATTTTTAGTGCTCATTTGATTCTTTGCTTTTCTTTATGTATCTTATGCAGATATAAATTTAAATGGCGCAACATATATTAAACAAAGAACATATATAAAAATAAGAATCCTCCAACTGGCCGGGCCGTGTACTTATCCAAGAATATTTTAACGATTATTTTCAATATTAATGCTTACGTGCATCTTAAAATGTGGCCAAATGTTGAAGAATATTTATTATAAGAGAAATAATCCAGATATAAATCATCAGCCTCGTTTTTGAATTACGATCACGATACTTTTCATGGCATTTTTAGAAATTTCTGGCTTTTTAAAACCAAACATTAGGAACTGACATATTTTAGTGAATGTTAACTGAATGGTACTTTAATTTCAGTGCAGCTATCAAATCCAATATGTTTGTTACGTAGACATTTATATTTTGTTTCTTTGCATCCAGAGTGAAATATGCAAATATCCTGCATGCATATTGCTTGCCGTTCCCAGTAGCGGAACGATTGCTGAGGACAGGTTTTGGATATCGCGTTCTTGCCGTTACACGTTCAGCCCTTAAAATATCCGATGAGAACATTTCTGGCAATGCAAACAAACCAGAAATTGAAGTAACTGGAAAATTTTATTCGCAGCTTTTGGCTGTACAAATTATGTACGTCAAACGTATCAAGTGCCTTTTTGGAGAGTTCTCAGGAAAGCCTCTTTGCTAAAATATATAAATAGAAGTTCTTCTATATTTAAAATATTTATAGATTTTAGAACTGAAATTTGCAATTTAGTCAACAACACCCTAAATTGTTGCAGGAATTATTGTAAGAAAAAGAAAAGTTTATATTTGGAGCCAAATTTATTTGCTTGTTTTTATTACATGTTAGCTACTTTTCATTTCCTATACATGTAAATACGCAGTTTCATTACAATGTAAATATATCAGTGAGTTTTTAATAAAAATTCATTCTTGAAACGTTTTTTGCAGTGGATTTTTAAATTGCGACATTTTTGTTAGAGTATTAGAAGTGTCTGTTTAGAATATTCACGACTTGGCGAATAAAAGAAATCAAGAAATCTTAAATGCAAATTATTACCGTATTAAAGTTACTGACTTTAGTAAAAATGTCTACATCTTGGAACTTGACTTTTTCTATCTCTTCTTAGTTGCGCAGTCTTTCGATATATCTGCACGATTGTTCTAATTATGAGATTGTGAACGTTGGTGCGATGCTAAAAATTCAACCTTTATATCCTATACGAAAGACAGAGGAAAACTCTAACGGATAACTTCAGTTACTCGTCATGATCATAAAATAATTATATCATCCTCATGTTATGATCATAATGCAACTCGTGTTATGATAACCTATAAATTTACTTCCCCTACTGATGTAAAAGAACTTTAAAATATTTTCTGTTGATCATATTTTTGTCATGTATATAGGAAAGACAGTTGCTACAGCCTTGGTTTCCTGCTCGAATTCTGAAGAAAGCCAATTAAGTGTATAGTCTCTTTGCATCATGGAGGCATTAGAATGTCCATGCTTTTAATTGGTTTTTTTTAGTTGATTATGGCAAAATACACTAGGCCTATCTCAATAAGTGAAAGTAGGCATTCGCGAAGAGCTTTCTAAGGCAAGCTGACTAGTATATACTTTGCACATGAGGGAAACCCCCACAAGTGGCCGAACGGTAAAGGCGCTGAACACTGGTAGTTCGGTTCGAGGTTCGAATCCTGCAAACGGGCTGGCTGCATGGGCGTTTTCGTGGTTTTCCCCATGCTTAACGTGCATATGAGCCAGTTTTCCTTAGAAAGTCCTCCACGAAGACATCCCTCCCTTTAGGCAGATAGCCCTCGTGTGCTTTGCCATAACTGAATAATAAAATCAAATCCACATGAGGGAAACCTAGGAAACGCCTATGCAACCAGCCCGTTCGTCTGGAACTAACTCAGGTCGGAACTGTTACTTTTCAGTGATTTTATCGCTCGACCACTCGTAGGGGCTGAATTCCATCGAGCCAAAAGTCTTCGAAGGAAGATCCAATGTCCTATCATCGGACATAGGCTAAGAGTTTAAATGCGTCCTCTGAAATATTCTTCAGCAAAAAGAGAGCAGAATTTTCCCTTTATCGCGAATGAAATTCTTCCATTAGACTAACAGAAAAGACTGCAATTTTATCGAACAGCGTTAAAAATTCTCTTAATGTTTTCGTATTTCTCAGATTTAAGAAAAACCCTGAGATTTCGCGAATGTAATTTCCTTTCGCGGTTACCAAATACATTCACAAATTTCTGATATATGATATTTATTTTCCATCTTATATGCTGAATCATACACTATCTTTAAGCACATTTAAAACTTTATTAATTAAATTTACTCAGATAACATATTTCAAGGTGTATCTACTCTAGAGTCTGAACATTAAGTCTGAGTAACCTTTAACCTTTACCCTGGTTTTGTATCACAGAACTTACGCTCAATTGTTATATGAACTCCAGAAAATGATATGTACTTAGACTTTTGTGTCCTATACGAGCCTATACGTTCTTGAAGAACTGAAGTCTAAGTAGAAAGGCTACTTTTGCTTGTGGATGAAGCATTATAGAAGGGGTTTCTGTTCAAATGTTGAGGAATAAAAATCAAACATTCATTTTGCAAATTAGCGTAACTCTCACGCAGATACCAATTTCCTCGCAGCAGTTCGTGACTAATTCCATTCCTTGAGCTTTTTAAATAAGGAAACACATTCATTTCCATCTGGAATCTTGTGTTAAAAAATGAAGGCAAATGAATTCTGTGTTTCGAATAAGCATAAAAGAATTTCATATTTAGAAAGTTTGTGATTACTATTCATAAATTTCACTACCATTTGCATTTTGAGGCGTTCTATACTTCTTTGCTCATGCAACAATTTTGGCACACCTCATATCAGAAAGTTATGCAAATGTATAAATATATTTCATACCAGAAAGTTATACATATTTAACAGCACGAGAAAACAGCTCACCTTGATCATTCTATTTCTATGACGCCCAACCGGGATAGAGGCTAGCTGCCTATGCGGCATGGGGCACTCTAAATATGCGCCGAAACGACAGTCCTCTCCAAAAGTTTTTGGTAGTGGAGGAGAGATGGGAGACACTCGGACCCCTTCTAAACGGATGCCACTTTAAAATTTTGGCAGGAACTGAAGAAATCTCTACTGTCAACTATATGAAAGCAACGTTGTTTGCAAATTAGGTTCCCATGCAATTTTCGCTATGTCAGGTTAACAAAATGAATGGGGTTTCCGAGCTGATGGTGCAACATAGTAGCCACGACCTTCTATAGACTGAACATCTTTAAGACAGCATTTCATAGTAGAAATCTTGCGAGTTCAGTGAATACTTTTTGCGTTCACTTAATTAGCATTGTTATGGCATTAATTATTACGGCAACCATTTAGAGAAATTTTAAGATTTTACTGGTTACAAGTCCAATTTTATATTATTTTGATGATCATTAAAAACGAACATGTGTAACTTCTCTGAAAATCTACAAACTCGAATATAAATCTTATTCAAAAGTTTGAAGTTATATATTTGATTGTTTATATAAATTTGTATTGCAATCATTGCTGGCATACTTTATTTTCAAAGTTATGCTTTTATTGCAGTTTGAATAATGACGACTCAAGTCTCAAAATTTAAGAGTGAAAGCCTAGTAATCAAATGCAGATCAACGTTTTGTCACAGTCAGGATCAATTTTGCTACCTAGTTGAGTCATGTAAATTGTGCGAGACTTGTAGAGATTAATATAAAAATGTTATAACTGAGACATGGAGGAAATCTTAAAATACTTCTTTTCAGTATTTAAACAAATGTACAGGCTCGGTAAGATAGCTTCCCCGCAAAGCAATTTTAGGTCTGCCATAAAGTGGCAAAGGAGGGCAGGGTTGCCACATTTGGCGAGAAATCGCCCATTTGACGGCAAAACTGGCGATATACCATGGACGGTTCGAGAACCTTCTGGAACGAATTCTTACCGGTTTAGTCCAGAATGTTCCCGAACACAAGCCGAAAGTTTGAATATATAGCAATCGGGCCGTACTCTATCAAATGCCTTTGAGACATGTAAAAAATTCATTCCTGTGGGAGCTTTTACACAGTAACCTTTAAAATGTTTTTTCTTTAAAACGTTTTTGCAGCTCAAATGAAATGAAATGAACTGGATGAAATAATGACCTAATCAATCTTAAGAATCTTTTATTCATATTTTGCTAAATTTCAAAAGATGCTTACATTTCTACCAGGCAGTTTGGTATTTAAACTTCCGAGGAGTAGAGTCGAGCATAAACGTCATTTAGATGTTTCATCACCGAGAACATCGCCGAAGAAGCACCAGAAGGGACGAATTATACTTTCTGCAAAGGGGAAGATCCTCTCCAGTTTTGCTGAACAACATCTCAGCGGACGAATCCAAAGGCTTTCCAACCCTTCTCCTATTACGACGCTTTGTAGAATATTTTCGACTGGATAGTAGCTTACTCCCATCAGCGGCCGAGCGATAAAGTGGCTGAACACCATAGTTCCGGAATGGCTTTATTTGCAGGCGAATGGGCTAACTACATGAGTGTTTTTATCGTATGTGTGAAGAGTATACGAGCACAGTTTCCTTGGAAAGTTCAAAACGAAAGCATCCCCCTTAGGCAAATAGCCCTACAGTACTTTGCCATAGTCATTTAAAAAAAACCCGACAGAATTTCAAGTACCTCCGTGGCTCAAAGACGATTTCAAAGAGCACTTAACGAACATCCAGGCTTTCTTCAGGACTCCAACACGAAACCAAAGCTATGGCAACCGGCGTCCATATTTCCATGACAGAAAGCGCTTCAAAAGAAAACATTTAAAAATTTTGACACGCCAAAGGGAAATAAATTTATAAATTATCATTGCAGTTAAGTTATTATCATAATCAGAGGATGGCGCGCAGATTAAAATTTTCAATTTGTTTCTAATTTGAATTTTTACTTCGTGAATTAATGAATTCTTTTACAAATATTTGATTAATCAATAGTAAACGTTGGATTCTCTAAATTCTTCCTTTCATTTTACGTAATATTAATTTCCTAAACTAATGTGGTCTTGGTCTAATGTGGCCATTGTATCAGAATGCGTATGTATTATGTAGTAAATCCATGCGAACCCATTAACAGTGCATAAAATGTAGAAGATATTCCTCTATGAAATCGGATTGGTGAAAGACAGTCTGAAAATACTAATTACCTCAGCCATGCAAATATAAAGCTATCAGAGAGTTTTAGAAAATTATCGAACATTTTTATTTTTAAATTATTAATACAGAGTATTAATATCATTGCGCAGAAAGACGCTGAGAGATTCATAATAAACACTAGATTTAACAACGAAGCATTAGAACCAGAGCGTCCAATATTCGGTCGAAGTGAGTAGCAATGCGACCTCATGGGCAGAGAAATGTTATGATGCCCCCCTCGATGACATAGTATTATCATGGAGGTAAGAAAGGACTTCCTACCTCCATGATTATTATGGATAGTTTAGCCTATGGCTCGTTACACGCTCAATAAAGAACTGCATTCAATTTTTTCTTGTAAAAATTGCACCAGTAAAAATATTATAATGCACCCCCCCCACCAGTGCTACATGTACCACAAATTTGAGAACCGGTGATTTAGATCGACGCGTATGATTTTAAATTTCAATTTCTAAAAAATCTATGGAACATAAAGTTGTGCTATTCTCAAAGATTACACCATAATTGAGAAATACTAATTTCAAAGTTCAGTATTACACAAACCAAAATTAACATTTTTTAGGTTGAAGTGATTCTTTCTACACGGTTGTGTAAAGAACATTGTATGAAACCGAAATACAGAAAAGTCTTGTAAGAAACGCAAATTAAATAAGCGGTTACCGATATAGAAGAAATATAGGTTAGATCAAATGTTATCATTAAATATAATTTTACGCTAGATGTTCTATAAATGTAACTGTATTCTCGAAATACGAGCTTTATAAGGCTTTATAGCAAACAGTTTTGCATTTTATCTTATTTCAAAATTAGAATTCCCTGTAAAAGACGTCTTCGATTTCCATTTAAATATCTGTGCTATTTCCGGCTTTTAGGATCGCTGGATGAAAATGTTTCTTTATGATTATGTTTTTGCATGCAACGTTACGATTTTCCGGATTATTGACATACTTCGAAGATTCTCAATGAACTCATTTCCCAGATCCACCCCTAATGAGTTTTTGTATTAGCAGTAAACTGAAGAAGTATTTTCCCAGTTCACGAACTATTTGATTATATAATTAGTATGCGAGTTTCATTAAAATAAAAAGAGGTACACATTCGTAGAGGACTTTCTAAGGAACACGGCTCGTATTAATGTTAACACGTGGAGAAAATCCAGAAAAAACGCGAGAAATTTCCCTGAGGTTTGTTTCCAGATCTAACCATTAATTTTCAATGATTTTACTGTCGGTCGGCTGGACAACTGTATGATTCTTGTTAAAACTTGCTACTGTGTAGCAGTGAATGCTCGATGTATAGGTCGCAGCCTAAAAGAAAAAGCTTTCATTTATAAAACTTCCTAATGAGTCTGTCAGGGAAATTAAAATTGCCTTTACATCTAAAATCATCCTGCACATTTTCATGAAACATTAACATTTTTACACGGGCATTTATTTTTTATTGTGTCTTGAATTTTGTCAAGCAAACGTTTCGAAAATCATTTCTACTTGTTAATACCTGTTTCTTTCTTGTAAGACTGAGTCGCACCATTGGTCATGTGGATAAGATTGCTGAATACTGGTAGTTTCACAGAACTTATGAATCATCCGAGCAGTAATTTCCTTTATTTATATACGAAAACATTTTGAAAGCAAGAAAAACACCAATACGGGTTGTTTAAAAGTCGAATCTGCGGCTCGTAAGTGGTGATGAAAAATAATGTACAATAAAGAAATGTTACTGTATGATATTTATTATCGCTTAAGTAAACAATATTCTGTTTTGCTCAAATGCTGAGTTAAAAATACCCTGTAAGTGTTATGAACCCCTAAACTTCATTTCACTAATTATTAATATGTAGAATCGGTACTTACTGTCTAAGAATATGATGTTCGTAAACTTACTTCCGATGTGGCTGTCTAGGGGCTAATAAACTAGTCCGATTTACAAATAACTTGAATATTTAATGAAACATGAATAGTTGCTACAAACTACAAAGTAATTACATACGTAGAAGGAAATAGATGAGAATATTTACAAACGAAGAGAAGGAATCGCATTTTACGAGCAAACACCTTTGAATCACGTCATCGTATTAATGGCGGAATCGTCTGCCTTCTATCATCGGAAAAGTGAAAGATTTCCTCTCACAACTTGTCGCGTCATCCGATTATAAATGAACGATGCCAACCCACAACTGCTCGTCCATCCTGATGGAATGCGGCCTCGCATTCTCATAGCACCACTGTCTACATCTAGGGATCTGAAAAATAAAATTAAAAAAACAAAAAAGAGATTTTTAGTTACTATTGATGGAAAAGTCGTCTTAAATGGTTTATTTTAGCCATCTTTTCTCATCATCTTAACATCCTCAGAAATAACGGCGTTAGCTCTTCTTAAATGCTCTTTCAGTGTTCGTTCATCTTTAACAGTCTATCTGAATACATGTATTTTTCAAACACGTCTTCCTTTGATGTTGTCGGGAACAATTCATCTTCGTATTTACGTCTTCTTAAACATCATCTGAATACGTCTTCTGAATGGTCTTTTTAGATACCGTCTGGATACGTCTTCTGAATGCGTCTTAGATATCTTCAAGATCCGTCATTCGAATGCGTCTTCTCAAAAGCATCTTCTTTAAGCCGTATTTCTTCATACATTTCATCCTTAGACATCGTCTTCAGTGTTCTTAAATTAGTTCACGTCTTTAAAATAATAGTTCATTAGTCAAATCGGGAGAAATTTGTCAACTTGGGAAAAAGTTTATAATCAGGAATCATCAAAATCGGTATTTCACTGTCAAAACCTTTTGGTTTTCTTCCTGGATCTTTTGAATCTGCTTTTTCGCTTCTTTTTACTCACCTTCATTAATTTCTTTTGTTCCGTCTTTGCTTTCTGTATCAGCGTCGTTGTGATCAGGTTTTCTGACTGACTTCTACTATATTCTCGATTATCTGTCTGCGGAATACCAACACCTTGGGAATACCCGTCTGGCAAGCTGGACCTAGAGGCTGTCGGAGCAATCTTACGCGACCAGTGAATATATTTTTCATCCAGTTAATCTGTAGAACTTTTAATCTTTTTAAATACAGTTTTACGTTATTTTGATTGCCATTGAAAACGAAAATGAGTGAAAAATGAACACTTGAAAATCTCCAAACTGTGATAGAAATTATATCGAAAGATTTGAGAATACAGATGGGACTAATTATATGACCTTGGCATTACAATCGCTGTTAAGATATTTTATTTTAAAATTCATGTTTTTGCATTTATTGCTGCTTGTATAATGATGAATGAAATTGCTGGGAACTCCGGGTATTAAATCAATGCAAACATGAATTACAGACTTGTTAATTAAAAATATTAATTTCAGAAAAAAATCATGTAACAAAATACAAATGAGTTTTTTCTTCTTATTATTATTTTGTTTTACAATCAGAATCAATTTTTCGTACCTAGTTGAGTCACGTAAATTTTGACACACTTGTAAATATTAATTTAATAGGATTAAAACGGAGACCTGACTGTGTAGGAAATCTCACAAATACTTCTGAACAAATGCATAATATTCCCTTCATTTCTATAAATCAATTTTAATATTTATCTCCCAACTCTTTTTTATGAAACACTGTGATAACGCTTTACTAACATTTAAACAAATAAATGAAACTTATGCAGATTGGACTGTCAGACGTATACAGATACTTTGGAAAATTAGTTCTTAAATTTCAAAACTTTTCAGATTTCTTCAACAGATATATCTCACATCAAAACAGGTTCCGATTCCATGATGCCATGGATTTTTAGAATTATGTTCACAGTTTATAAATTATACTTGTATTATGAAAAATATTAAATAAATTTGTTAATCACTAGTTTCCTCGTATACTCTTGTGGTGTATGTACCTTAAAGTCTGCGATAAACACAAGCAATTCCGAAAATTTTATTTAAATAAAACTGTGCTGCCTGTGTAAGGCAGAGCGGTGGCTATGCAATTAATTTTAGTTATCTCCTTCCTTCTGCTGTTCAATGAAAAACGTTTTAAAAGCTTACATCAGAAGTTTGATTTACAACGTGAGTGACGACAATTCATTTTTAAAGAAAATCCTTATGTAGGCATGCAGTCTGAAGCATATGCGTAAATCTGATTCCTAGAGTAAAATAAAATTAGCAACACCAAAATTTTTTATACTTTAAAACAAAAATTATTAAGCTGAATTCAGGAGCTGGATTCAATTTCCTTCAAGAGGTCGTTTCTGAAGTCCGACTGGAAGGTTATATCAATCAAAATATTTCAGGAATAGTAAAACCTTTCGGCTAAACTTTCAAATGTAAAAACATATTATAAGTTAACCTACTCTAATGTTCTAACATATTAAGTATTAATATTGTTACGGATTTGGTATTTAAATAGCTAATATTAGTAGAATTATAAATTAAATTGTTTTATTCCCAGTGCATGGCAGCGCGTGACGAATGTTAAGTCGGAAAATTAAAAATACAAGAGCACGTGCATTTATCATTTAATAAATACATATCACTTTTAATTTATATTTAATTCGAATAAATGTAATTGACTAGTGTGTTTACCTGTAACCGTAAATCTACTCTTTTTGCTTTCGAGAAATTGCTACAATCATCCCGCGCGGCCGATTTAAAAAACTAAAGAAGCCAGCTCAATTGTTTTAGTGAGCTGTTGTTTACTTAGATCTTGTTGTTGATTGTAGCGAATTCGAGGTGAGATCGGATTATTTTTTCCTGCGTTTTTTAATGGTGTTCTATTTAACGTTTTAGTAGTTCAAAATAGAACTAGTGTGAGATATTGTGTGATAATGTACGAATATCGCTGAGGAAATATTTCAGCATTTTGTTTTTTTGATAAGAATGAATTTTATTAACTTTTTACCGACTTGTGCATTCAATCCAATACGAAACCGTACGCACTCAACAATATAGTTCTGTCGGCCATTTCCTAAAATTTTTAACTTCACGAACATCCGTCCCATGTCGTTTGGTGACTCGATCTGGATCAAACATCCACTGTTCAGCAGTGTTACCCGTCCGCTGATGATGTGTCCCCTCACTAAAAGCAAAACATTTAATTTTGCACGTGCTCCAGTAATACATGAAACTGCATATTTATCCTCGTTTAATCAAAGAGACAAAACTTATACTCGGATACTCGCTTG
This sequence comes from Stegodyphus dumicola, assembly GCF_044657685.1. Lineage (NCBI taxonomy): Eukaryota > Metazoa > Arthropoda > Arachnida > Araneae > Eresidae > Stegodyphus > Stegodyphus dumicola. Next base: position 44,245,557 of record NC_140778.1, read on the forward strand.
ATTATAAGCATTCAACAGCTATTGCATACGTGCTGATTGAAAGCTCTCGGATATGCTGCAGTTTGGCTATTAAAATAAATTTCAGAATTTCACCTTTAAGGGGTAAAGGCACGGGTGGGACTGCGTTCTTGGACTCCTATCACTAGGGGTGGCTGTGGAGAAAAAGTTAAGTCATTTCAAAACTTTACTAAGTTCTGATATTTTTAAATGCAATGACAGCAACTTGAAATTATATGACATGTTATGTGATATTTTACACATAAAATTTCTTTGTAAATTTTGGTAGTAATTTCGAACAATCATGAAATAAATATTTTTACGAGTTCTGTACATATATAGATGATTTGATGCAACTGCATGTGGAACTGTTGTATTTTTTCTAGTTTTCTGTGTAATATAACATGAAATTCTAGAGGGAGGTGCTCTGACGGAAAAAAGAATGCAGATGCAAGTCTATTTAGCTTTCAGTAGACTGCTGTCTCGCTAAATTGGCAAGTTATCGCCAAGCTAGTAGCGGTTTTGGCGAGTTATTTTGTCGCAAATGTAGCAAGAAATCGTCAAAAGTCGGTAAACGTGACGACATTTTGGTCAGGTCCTTGTATCACAGTAACATAGTAACTGAATAAATGTAATTGATCACTATATTACCTGCAACCCTAATTCGGCTCTCATATGCCTTCCAGTAATTTCGAGATTTCTTCCAGTAATTCTGGAATTTCCATATTCCAAAAATCTAAATGCCTAAATCTAAATAAGATCTGTCCGATCTTATTTAGAGTAAATGAGATTCGGTTGTCATTTGTTGTTGTGAACTGTTAGTTCCGAGCGACTTCCGGGTATTAAAATCTTATCAAAAATTCTATATTTAAAGAAAACTATCTTCCCAGTCAGCTTTCCAAAATTGCAGAACAAAATTATTTTTTATCATATGAATCAGGTTATTCCTCTGAGCCCTTGCATACCTGAAGATGAGTTTGGATTCGGACATCTTCACAGTACAAATCACCAGTTACCATGTGTCATATATTACATCACTGATGATTTCATCTGTTTGAGAAAACTTTTGATAGAATATTGCACGGGGATTCATCTATAATATCATGACGCTGAACTTTCCTTCATTAAAGTAATTGCATTATTGCATCAATTCATTGGATCACTCATTCAATTAATTGCTAGCTACCTCAACAGTGGAAAATTTGCTATCAAACTGGAATACTGTTTCAACTGGGAGAAATATCTTCCCTGGTGTGCGCCACGGCTCATGACTTTCTGTTTTTTATATATCATATATACCTGTGATATTACGAAAGATTAACAGACACCATTGACCTTTTTGCTGATGACACGGCAATTATTAGCCAAACCTCTTGCAATTACAACAGTCCGAGGTTTAGTACAGCACAGCATTATCGCAATCTTCTGGGAGATTGGCTACCTCTTTGGAGGGTCGCGTTCAATACTGATAAATACAAAATAATTATTTTTCGAAAAGAAACTCAAACTTGTCTTCCGCAAGACCAATTCTGTTTGGGGGAGAGATAACGTGGGTTGATGAAGTTAAATATCTAGACGTTATCCTAGATAAAAAGATAAAAATTAAATTTTCATATAAACTTCTAAGAGAAACTGTCCAAAAAATCAACATCAAACTTTCAATAATGAGACAACTACTTGGAAGAAGGAGTCACAAGGTCATAATAAACTGATCTTTTATAGACCTATTCTTTGACCGCTTCTACTTTATGCTAACCAACGGTGGGATAATTTTGCCAAAATCCACATCCAAGAAATCCAAGTTCTGCAGAACAAAGCTCTTAGAGAAATTATCAACTCTTCCTGGTTCATCGCCAATTCATATATTTGCACAGACCTTAAAATATATGTTATCGGCAATGCAGGAAATCCGGCATTTAACAGAATATCTAGGCATTCCATATCATGCCGAAATCTTACCGACAATGTATGAAACGATTAAACATTTCACACATTGCTTATGCATTCTATAGAATATCAAATGACAAACCGGCAAAGTATGAAATACACCTCCGATTTGTTTCGAAGAACCGAAACTTACATTTATAGAAAAATCGAATCGACATTTCTTACCAGAAGTGATGCAGTATAAGTATGATGTGTATTGTGTATTTAATTATGGCAAAGCACACTAGGGCTATCTGCCTAAGAGGAGGGATGCCTTTCGTGGAGGACTTTCTAAGGGAAACTGGCTCGTATACACGTTACACATGGGCAAAACCACGAAAACGCCCATGCAACCAGCCCGTTCGCGGGATTCGAACCTCGGACCGAACTACCAGTATTCAGCGTCTTTACCGCTCGGCCGCTGGTGGGCCTTGATGCAGTATAAGTGATGCAGAAAAACGCCAAAATGACCAATAAGGGAGGACCATGGGACTTCGGGTTGCTGGATCGCTATGACGTATGTTTTTGGAAAAAAAAAATTAACACATTTATCCTGTTAAAGAAGACGTCAGTACTACACAGTATTAATTCCCGGACAATGAATTATTTCTCATAATCCATGAAATTCACTTGGCACGGAGGACATTACACACATTGAACACGGAGGACGTGACAGTCTGTTGAAAGACCTTTCGACGAAATACAAAAAAAGTTACATTTAATGATACTGGCATATACCCTTGTGAGCCTTGTCAGAAAAACGATAAACTTATTAAAAAAGGTACCGCTGTGAAATCTTTATTTCTTTCTGAACTTAATTCTCGTTTTCAGGTTGATCTCATTGATTTCCAGTATCAGTAAGATAGAGAACGAACACATATTTATTATTGTGTGCCACGATCCTGTGACTATTTTTTCACGTATTTTGAAAATGTTTTCTAATTAAAATGTTTCATTATTTTTTTTAAAATAACTTCTGCATTCTGTACGGAATGAACATCCGTGAAATAATAGCCTTATCATGACGTTTTTTGCCTTCTTTACCTATAGATCATTTGCCTAAATTTCATACTTTGCCTAAAAACTTTGCTATTTAAAAAAATGCCTATGTATTCTACAGAATGCCGGTGCATAATGCCTTATCGGTACCATATGCACTACTCAAAATCATATTCAAGGCAGAAATGTTTTCTATTCATTTTTCGCACATCCAAGCAACTGCATCAACACACTTGACTGTTCAACATTTCGTAGAGAAACGCAAAAATGCTCTGATAATATTTCACATTCTTAACACTTTTTACTCGTATAAGATTCCTTTTGCACATTGATTTTGATATTATACTTGAGTTTCACTTTTTCCTCGACTTTATACAGTTTCTTCTTGTTGATTTGCCCAAACTATTTTTATTTTTCTTATTGATGGCCATCGAGATAGGGAAGCGGAACTCCACTCCTGAAACTATAATGTATGTTGCTAGTTTTAGTAAAAACAGTGAAAGTCCGAATAAAAGCTTAAATAAATGAAAATTCAACATTAAATTGAATTTGTAAATAAAGGAAAAAAATACTATTTTAAAAGGTAAGAAAGCTGTAACGGTACGACTTTGTAACCAATGGTATTTTCACTTCCGAAAAATGAATGCTGTGTTGGCACCTATTAATTTAAATTAACGCTAAATCCTCAGGGCACAGTTTGATTTCCTCGTGAAAACTCACTTTAGTTGATATTAGTGTTAAGTGATGATTCGCGATCCATGATCCAAAGATTAACAAAATAGTTCCATCATCGCATATTAAATTTTGTGATTAAGATTTATTATTACTATCAGTATTATTATTGATAATTACGTGAAAAGAGAATTCCTCCTTCCTTCCAAGGTAATAAGGATAAAGACTATGTCCAAGATGCATTTTAGTTTTTGTTTAATGGCATTTCATTTAATTTCCATTATTAAAAGCTTTTGTTTTAGCAGTGACTATTTCTAATTTATGCAGTCCTTATTCATTTTGAATTGACTGTTGAATTAACATGAGTTACATCAAACCAAAACATTAGAGACTGCTATATATATTATTAGCGTGCAATTTTTTTCAGAGGGCAAAATATTTATTATATTAAAGTAAAGCTCAACAAACGTACTTTTAAAATCAATTACAAAAAAAAAATATTTCATATGTTTCAAAAAACTTTGAAAACCATATCAACGAATTTTAACGTATGTTCTAAAAACCACAGCTTTATTCAAATGAAACACGCAATCAGCGAATTTCACATATTTCAAAGATTTCACAAATTTTTATACCACATAAAGGGAGTAAAATGCTGGTGGACAATTATTTATAATTGGTATTAGGTTCGATTAGTTTGATTATAAAATTCATTATTTCTTTCAATCAAAGCTTGTATCGATAAATTCGATTTCCGGATGAAATCATCCAAACCGGAAGCGCATATATTGACCTAAAACACAAAGAATAAACGTGCCCAGTTTTGCATTTACCGCACAATGTAAGTTTGCTTCTCTTTCGTTAAATATTAATAATTAAGATATATATCTTACATCTTTTAGATATATACAAAAGCTAAAATTTAAAATTAGAAGGAAATATGATATAAAATCCTAGGAAAAAAATTTAAAAAGAGTTTAAATACAAAACATATGCAGCTATTAAATTTTAGAACGAAGTAAAATATAAATTGAAATGTTAAAAAAAATATGCTGACATTTCTTACAAATATTTTAAACTAAATAAAATGTGAATAAATTGAAACAAAAAAACAAAAAAAAAAAAACAAAAAAAAAAAAAAAAAAACTAAACAAGTAGTATATATGAAAATGCAAATTAATTATTCATTTTAATGCTTCAAATCGACACGTAAAGGGCGAATAATTTGCAACATTAAAATTCGAACTAGAGTATTGCCTCACGATTCGTTCCCCTTGATTTTTTGAGCACCAACAAATTTTAAAGTAAATATAAAAATAATAATAATAATAAATAAGTCGTAAAAATAAAAATAGATACATATAGATAGATATGTAGACAACAATGCATGCACTAACCTGGAATACATGCAAGCGTAGTTACAAGTGAAAATATTATGAACATGGAAGCACAACAGTATATGACGTCTACTTTCTGTAATGATAACTTCGTTCCTAAATTAAACAAAAAATCAAATTTGAATCTAGCAAAAAAGGTTACTTTCCGGATACCTGGTCTATGCACGGCCATTGCCCGAATGGGCCGGCATCCGCCCAGTAAAATACTGTGGGAATAAACTAGTGATTTTGGGGATCTGTGAAGCGAGTATTTCAAATGAAACCTAGAAAAAGAGCGGCGGAGAATGTAAATATTGAATTTTATGCTTTTTTCAATTGGATTCTGTAGTTACGAAACAGTTTCAGGCAGCATTTCTTGTGGTGGCATCAAGTAACTTTAAATAGATATTACCAGGTTTTCATAACGCTTCATTCCATAGTCGTAATTAGCACATGTTTGGAAGAAAAATCATTCCTAACAAAAACGTTCTTTGTAACCAATTCTTTACAAGCAAAATCTTTGCAACATTAAGTTAACCTTCGAAACTATGTATTATATAATACAACTAGTAACATTCAGATTAGACAGAAATTATCTCTGTTATGCAAAAAGTTACGTGTAAGAAATTTTATATGTTCCTGTGTGGGAATTAGGAAAAACCGAATAAGGAACCCTTTCGATCAGTTTATACATTTATCATCAAAATCGCCTATGAACTAAAATGTAAACACAATCGGATATTAAGTAATGCAGGGCGTTTTAGATGTGCCATTGTTAAAAAAGTTTACAGAAAACAGCATTTTGAAAGAGCAAAAACCTGTAAATAAAGCGCAGTGAATTTCGAGGGGAGTAAGGACAAGGGACGCTTTTCCTCAGGAACAACGCTCAAGATTTCAGGCAAAGTATGTGTTTTGCTTAATTAAAAATTTAATATTAATAACAAAGTTTAAATTTATATTTCCACCATAACCTCTCTGATAGGAGTGCACACGTAACGTAGCCCGTGATGGAATATTCCGACGTTGATGCTACCCAAGCAACCCTTCTTATCGATCTCTCTTACCTTTAAACCCGTTGTCGTTCTTCACTTTAGGCATGCATAACTCTTAATTATTTATTATTTCTTAACGAAGTTGTGGAGGTTATTGCTGTTTTGAGCAAAGGTACTCCGGAAGCCATCGCTTTGCTACTTTGTCCCAGGCAACATTATACAGTCTTCTCAAAAGGGACAAAGACTTCCAAGAAAAATTTCGTGGGCAGTAATTAGCTTGTGTTCAATTATATTGCTGCTAACGTGGTGAGCTTGTTTATTTCATATTTACTCCAAGCACTTGTTCTGTCACTACTGAAGAATAAAAAGGACACCGAGAGAAAGTCCTTTCTTTGACATGATAACCACTAACCAGCTAATTTTTTTTTATTTGCGTTTGTTGCTTCAGATTTTTAAAAATTAAATTTCCTTAGTTTTGCAGAATAATACATTATCACATGGAGCTTGGAAGGGGTACTAATAGATTTTAAATTAAATGCGTTGTGCAATGCAAACCTCGAAACAGAAAACTTGCCTCTAAGGTTCTAAAAAGTAGCAAGAAATTGTTTAAAATTTTGAAAGACTACGAAATATTCTTCCCCTGTGGTTATGCGCGGTAGTATGATGGAGAACGAAATTATTTCAATCACTCGCATTGCTGAGGAAAAAGTTAGGAGTTCGCTTTGTCCATTGTAAACACGATCTTCAACATGCACGATTCCTTTACGATGAGGAATGGGTAGAAAGATAGTATAAGAAGTGACACCATGCAACTCATTTCACTTTGAGTACCTAAGAGTGACTTATCTCTTGCTCAGTTATTCAGGTCAGTTACAGAGTAAAAATACTTAATTAGTTTAGTAAATTTTATTAATACATATCAATTTTTTAATACATAAGTACGTATTTTTACATTTATAGGAATGTCCCACATGCGTCGCATGCCATAATGCGAAGGCCTAAGAAAATTGAGGACTTAAATAAAGTTTCACTTTTGTGAATTTCAAATGTTCAAATAATTTTATGCGATATTAACATAACGCGAATATTAGGTAGAAAATAAAATAATCCCGAGCAGCTTACAAAACTACTTAATTGTGGGAGAGAAAAAATTCCTTCCTTGAGATCTAAATGTATCCAAACCTGGAAATCCAATGCTGTATCATTTCCTCTGCTACTGTGATCAGTGACAGTAAACGCTTCAGGCCACTTTGTAAAGTAATTAACGACGAAAAGGATTTTTTTTTTTTGGCATCAGCAGTTCGTTATTCAAAATCTGCCCAATCTATATTTTCGATACTTTAAGCAATCTAACTTAACTTTTTGTTGTGTAACAGTATCTAGAAATGCATAATTTACCGAAATTTGGGAATCCGATTACACTTTATTTAATGCTATTCATCTTTCGTATTAGATATAAATTCACTGTAATAGGGAGGAGTGGGAAAAAGTCTAACTATAAAAGCAATATTACATTTGGTCAATATATTAATAACACTGCATTTCTTACTAAGAAAGCTACAGAATGGGAAAACCTGAATTTCTAATTTGCCTTGTCTTTATAATATATATTTATTTTATTCGATGGTATACGGTTAATCCGAGTCGCATGCATTTAAATTTTTCCTTCTTTAGAAACATAGGAGCTAACAACGAGTCCGCTTTCATTGTGAAATTAATTCACCAGAACGTCAGTTATTCGGATTTTAACTGATATCTAAAAGTTCACTTTTCTAGATTTCTTTCTGTTTCTGGGTCAAATGAAAGAAACACGTCAACATGTTAATGTGTTTTGCAAATATTTTATTATTTTAAGTATTATAAAAACAGTGTGTTGCACATTTTTAAAGAAATTGTTCAGTTCCTTTACGTGAACATGTGCATTTTAAAAACGAGCCTAAAATTTTGAATAAATATTAATGTCAATGCCTCTAAATGTTAATGTTACTTTTAATTTACATTTAGGAATTTGGTTGTCATTCAGTTATTACTTGATATAATAAATGATCAATTTCGAAAAATAGGTTAAAAAGAATAAGTTTACATTATATAATTTCCGTTCCCATGCAAGGACTGTTCATCTCGCACACTGAAATATTCTCAGTTACTTTTTAAAGCTTTTCGGGATACAATGCGTTTTTGAATCTGGAAGTCTTACTTTTGGGCTATGCTGTTACTGTTTTGGAAAGTATAAGTTCTGACATTTTAATAATTTAATAATTTTAATAGTTTTAATTAAAAAAAGGACAGGAAACTAAAACGTACAAATTATTTCGAAATAAATATCCTTGATATAATTTTTGAGCAGCTTTTAATCTTTTCCCTTATTTTCCAATAAAATAAGAAAAGCAAAAATTACAGAGCCGCTATTTGAATTGCAATAAAGATTTTAAGAGAAATGGTAGACAAAATTTGGAAACATTTCGAATATCGCTAATCAAAATCTGCGAATCCTAGTTAATTAGCTTACCAAGAACAGCAGTTTCTGAGCAGGATGCCCTCAAAAGTTAGTCGTAATTCTCTTTTTTACTAGTTTGACTGGCTATCTATAATCCTCATTTCTCCTATTTCCTGCTTTGCCTAGCGCTGTTCCTTTCAAAATTTTAACGATTTAATCACTCGAATCAGCATTAAAGATGTCCCCTTACTTTCGCTTGCCCACACGCGGTCGAGAGAATGATCCCTTTTAATACTAGGCTTACGGCCTCTCATGATACTCTAAATTTACTCGAACCTAAACTCTCTATTCTAAGTTAAATTTCAGTTTCAAATAAGCATGTTTCTGTCCCATTTGAATTTCTTGTACAATTTAAGTAATTCATTTGAGCTATCTTAATGTGTTATCAGAATTGTGTTCCTGTAAGTTTCGGGGAAATGCAGAATGTCGAACATTTGTTGTTCTGCTGTTCAAAGCTTACGTGGGGAAGAAAATAACTCATTTTCCAATTTTAACTGGGAAACATGAGTTTCTTTCCACGCTCCATGTGTTGGGTCAAGATAAAGTGGCTTTTCCTTACATATAGTTATTTCTTACGGTTATCTGTAATTTGTTTTTGTTTGTGTCTGTGTGTATGCGTGCCCTGAATATATTTTTTTTTCTACGTTCCTATGTAAGCCTTGCGTTACAATATCCGGTTAACAAAAAAGTGAAATATTCAAAAAATAAAAACAGTATCTAAAAACATATGGTTTGGTTTGGTTTATTTAATTATGGCAACGTACGCAAGGGCTATCTGCGTAACGTGGGGATGTCTTCGTGGAGGATTGTGTAAGCGAAATTGGCTCCTATAAACATTACATTTAGTGAAAACCGTAAATATGCCCATTAAACAGTCCGTTCGCCTGGAATTAACACACGTTGTGTTTGGAGGAAGGACATCTGATATGAATCATAAATGTTATAAAATTAATGTTGAGAACTGCATATTAGTTATAGCTGCAAGATTCCTGATTTAGATCAGGCTATAATTTGTGGATGTATATTTACTCTACAGAAATGACCTTGGTTATCAGTAGGAGCTGGAAAGGGAATTCATATCACAGATGTTGATTGTGTTAACCCGTAGATTGATCATTTTATAGGCTCAGACTTTGCAAGAAATATTTATACAGGAAAAATACAGAAATTAAGTACAGGTACTTTTGGCATGGAAACACTGCTCTGATGGGTTTGGATGGTTAAATTTCCAACAACTGGATCTGAAAATCCTATTGCTGCTGTAGTTACCTCCCTCTTAATTCACAATCAAGGTATTAGAAACCTCTAGGAATCACAAGCCATTGGCATTACAGATCCCTTTGAATTGAAATCTAGAAGTGAAATTGATAAGGTCGTAAGAGATCATTTTATGGCAAACTTAAGAAAAGGTGATGAGAGAAAATGTGATTGCCATGGATATATGACAAAATTCTTCCTGAGAGATATAGCTGAAAGAAAACTAGAAAAAACAATAGCTAAGTTAACATTGCAAGGAAAATATGATGCATAAAATAATGTGTTCGAAGAGTAATTAAAAGAAGCTGTAATTGAAAAGGTACCACTTGAAGAACCATCTAAATCCGGTTGCTACTTGTCACATAGAGGGATTTTCAAAGAAAATTCAACAACTAAGGTTAAACGAGTTTCCTACGCATCAAATATAAAGAAAGAATTTTTTTATTTAATGATTATCTTGAAAATAAAAAAAGAAAGACTAGAAAGTCTCGGATTATCTTCGATTTCTGTGGTGGAAGAATAGTGCGAATAAAGAAATTCAAGTTTTTAGGCACCGAAGGGTAGTTTTCGGAGTTAAATGCACTCCATTTATTTTTGGAGCAGTCATTTGCCATCGTCTAGAAAATACATGCAGAGAACGTAATTTACAGAAAAGTTATTGAGATCGTTTTATGTCGATAACTGCGTCATTTCATTGGACACAATGAAGTTCAACATTTTATAGAAGCCTCTCTACAATTAATGAAAATGCTAAATTTGAATGGAGAGGCAGGGAGTTTACCAATTTTAATGTATCAACTGCAGAACTAGAAATATCTCATAGCTCAGGAGTGATGTGGATTCGAAGAATTGACACCTTATCCTGTGAAAATTTAAAAACTGAAATGATGGAACCATTTACACGACGAAAGTTACTTTCTATTGCACAAAGAGATGTTGATCCGATTGGGTTTTGTTGAACTGTAACATTGTATCCAAAATTAATTCTTCAAGAAAGCTGGAAATCAAAACTTGGTTGGGATGATGAACTGTCAAAAGATGTATCTGAAAAGTTTAAGAAGTGGTTGAAGGATCAACTTTTGAAATTGGTAGAAATTCCTATATATATATATATATATATATGTCAATAGAAAACTGTGTATCCATCAGCCTGCATACATTCCGTCATGCATCTAAATTATCTTATTCGACTGTCATTTTCTTAGGAATTAAAGTGAAAGTCAAATTTCAGTGCAACTGGTGCTTGATAAATCGAGAATCGCACCACTGGAAGCAATGACAATTCCTAGAGTAGAGTTAATGGCATGTACAAGAGGCATACGTTTTCCTTTGATGCTTTGGTTGCATATTCTGGTTTACAGCGGAATTAATTACGCTCTTACCAGAGCTTATCAAAGAATCCCACGAGGAGCCACACACATACGGGCTCATCAAATTGGTCCACCATAAACCTTAATATAAAATACAGTCAAAAAAAAAAAAACAATGGCACGCATTGTCTCTGAAACACGTCTTCCTGAGATGGTGAAAATGGCTTTAAGTGTCCAAGATTCTGAAGAATATTACAGGACAGATTAAACTTACATGGACTGTGTTTGTAAAAAAAAAACGAGTTAAGGAGATAAGAATTGTCACAGATCTGACAAAACGCTTACATCTACCAAACACTACTGAAAATCCTGCTGACTTACCATCAAGAGGTTGTTCAGCGAAGAAAATAATATAATCATATTGATGGGAGGGTCCTAAGTGGCTGAAGTTGTGGGAAAAAGAATGCTCTCGTTATACCCCAAAATGATGACGAAATGAGCGTTGACACGGAAAGGCGCAAGGTAATTCTAACAGCATTGAATAATGTCACCGACTTGTCTTCAAGATGTGTTAACCTTTCGAAGTACACGAACATTTTAAGAATGAAAGGGTGGATGTACATGTTTGTAGAAAATTCCTGAAAGAAAAGAGAACATGGAGAGCTTAAAAAGCAGAAAAATTTATAGTAAAGCTCATACAACTTGACTCATTTCCATCTGAAGATATTAAAAATTTAACGTCCATAAGCGTGTTTAAAGATGAAGTAATTTTGCGAGTTAAGACAAATTAACAGCGAGGAAAATTTTAAGTAGCCACTTTTATTGGCAAGTATACATAAATTAGTTAAACTACTCATCCTAGAACATTATTTGATTTTACATGATGCTGGACTGTATATGCTGTTAATGAATCTTCGAGAGAAAGTTTGGATTACAAACGGTAGAAAAACAATAAGAGGGAGCTCTTTCTATATGCATTGTTTGTAGATGGCATAGTTCAAAAGCAATGAGAACAGTTTCTGTGCCAATTCCAGAAGACAGAATTAGAGAAGCATCCATTTTTTAAGTTGTTGGCATAGACTTAGCAGGCCCTCTTATTCTTAAAGGTCGAGCAAAAGCTTGGTTTGCTTTGTATACATACGCTGTATTCAGAGCTATTCATCTGGAACTGCTAACCTATCTATCTACGAATTGCTTTCTCTTAAGCTTAAGAAGATTTATTGCCCCAAGTGGAATTCCTCAAGTAATGTATAGTGATAATGGGACGAAATTCACAGGAGCTAATAATCTTTTCAATGCTATTGATTGGAAAATTATTGGAGGTGAAGCAGCTAATAGAAAAATTACACGGTATTTTAATCCACCTTCAGCTTGCTGGTAGGGTGGTTTCTTAGAAAGTTTGATACAAATCGGTAAGAAAATGCTAAGAAGAGTCTTGAAGAAAGCTTCACTAATTTATGAAGAGATGATCAGCTTACTTTGTGAATGTAAAGCTGTAATTAATTCGAGGCCCTTAACTTATGTATCCGAAGATTCAGATGAGTTGAAAACAATTACCCTGCAATGTTTCTGCAAGAAATTCCAGAAGTTGGTGTGACAGATCTTGACCATATAGACAAGATAACTTCAACTAGAATTTTACGATACTAGCAAAGGCTTCGGGAAGAGTTGAGATAATGTTTTAGAATAGAATATCTAGGAAATCTCATGCTCAAGCGAAAAAATAAGAAGTCATCTTATGAATTAAAAGTTGGGGGCATAGCTTTACACGAAAACGAAGATAAGAAGCGAACATTTTGGCCTGCTCGTCGCTCTCTGAAGCCATCTACGTATGATTAGAAGACCTCCTGGGAAGTTTATAAGACATAATTTTCAATAGTGGCGGAAGAGAATGGACGGGATTTCCAAGCTAAGGCCTGTCATCTCGCCGTTTCCCTGAGAGCAGAAGAAGCATATATCTTGCAGACGCTCCCGAAAACCAGAGATTTGACTTTGAAACTCTGTCCGGCACGTAGGAGCTGCGGTTTGGGGAGAAGTGTTTAAAAGACTACAGCAGGCTTCAATTAAAATCCCGTCAACAGAAGCTCCACGAAACACTTCAGAAGCTCGCCACGGATGTTGAAAGGCTGTTCCATCTCTCCTTTTCAGAGCGCCCGACAGAAACAAGGGAAATCCTGTCCCAATATTTCATCGAAGGCATCCGGGATCCTAAAATACAGAAAGCTCTTCAAATGGCGGATGTGAAGGACATAAAATACCCTCTGTTGTACGCCGTGAAATTCGAGGCAGCTCGGCAAGCAGCACGTAGAGATTACTATCCAGTCAAAGCTGTGCGAGTCCACGAGCCAGTGGATCAATTGATGACTCGTTTAGATGATTTATCTAGAAAAGTCGACGCCTTGATACGAAGTAGGAGTGACAACAAAGTGGCTCTAAGGTGTTGGAGGTGTGGTAGTGAAGGTTTCCTAAGACGGAATTGCATAACACCCTATACCATTCTAAACCTATAGTAAGAATAAACACTAATCTTATAAGCAAAAAATCCCTAATGCTAAGCTTCAGATGTTGCGCTACCTACTTTGCCCCATCGTAGATGATTAATTTTTTCACAGTCAGAATAATTTTTCCGGATTTAGTTCATTCACGCAAATTAGGTCACACATGTAGACGTTAATATAAGATTTTAAAAACTGAAACTTGGTCGCGCAGGTAATCTCACAAGTACTTCCATTCTGTTTCTAAACATGTTTCTAAACAAATGCATAATATTTTGGTTCATAGCTATGAATGAATATTAGCTTTAAGCTCTGGAAACATTTTAAAAATATGTGGGACTATCCTTTACCAACTTTTAGACAAATCGAGCTTAGATAGGGTGGACTGCCAAATACTTCGGAAATTTAGTTATTCAAATTTCAAATTTCTTTATGAAATTCATCTGACATCGAAACAGGTTTTGATTCTATGATACGGATCTTTAAACTTTTGTTTAGAGTATGTAGAAATTCTTATTGTGAAAAGAAATTATAACGAATTCATTACTTACGAAATTTTTCGTACAATTCTGCACTCTATGTATTTTAAAATTGCTAACAATTTCGTAAGCGTCGGAGTAGAACTTTTCTCTTCTTAAATTAAACTCCCATGCCTTTCTAGGCACAGCGATGGGTTGCAAATAAATTTCAGTTATTTGTATTGTTTTATTCCATTTTTATTATGTTAGTTTCATTTTTTTTTTATTCTGACTGTTACTTAAATTCTTTTTTAGGTTTCCTCTTACTCGGAAAAGCTCTCGGAGGCTTAATTTTGTTGTTTCATTCTCAGCGCGTCTGGTGATGGTTCAATACCTGATGTAAACTTGACAGAAGTTTCAAGAAATTCTAATATCCTCATCTAGAGATTCATTCTCAATGTTAAAGGTAAATGCATATTTCTCAAGTAAAAAAAAAAAAAATAGTAGTTTGAAAATTTTAAAATTGTTCAATAAAGTTGATTTGTGCTTTAAAACGTTGAATTATTTTTTATTCAGGAGCGATTCTTCTAAAGATCCACACGACGATGTTTATAAGTATTTAAATAACAGTAAAGGCTTTCTGATAATTTTTAAAATGCTGGAACAGATTGTAAATCCCACGTGTTTAGCGTTAATAGAGTTTTGTCAGAAACTTATCTCTATTTTATAACTTCATGAAGATTCGTTCTCATTCTACTTGTGTTTCCACACGAATCAAACTGCCAATGTTCACAAATTTACCACTCAGCTGCAGCTGGATCTCCCACTATAAGCGAAAAATACCTAACAATCGCATTCGCTTTGTTAACCTGAGCAAGCGGAAACCTTACGGGAGCCTAATTTGCAGACTACAGTAACTTGAGTTGGGTAAACTCTATTACGAAAAATAGCAACCTGTGAAACTGCGAAGACTCAGCCTAACAACTAACATTCAAAATTATCTAAATCTTTTGAAGGAAGAGTGCACTTAACAGCAATTTAACTGTCTTACAAAGCAAGTTTGGAGAAAATCGAAATAAATGTTCATTGAGTCATTCTTGTGGTCTTAACCGAGTATATAACAGAAATCTAAAAAGATACTTTGTTGTAATAACAATTTTATGACCAGGATGAGGCCGCTTTCTCTTGCAATTATATTTCAAGTATTTACAAGCGCAAAGATTAATTAAAACTTGTTATAGCATTTCATTACTATTAATTCTTACATAGCTTACGAGTAGCAGAGCCACTCTCTAATGTTTACCCTGTGATGGATTTAGCAGGAACTACTTTTTATTGAAACAGTGGCAAACATCCCAATAGCTGAGCTAAATCCGTACTTTTAAGCTCTGCCACATTGAGTGTGGTTTTTTTTTTTTTTTAATTAATGCAGGGCCCCCAGCCGACTTTGGGTTGGCTACTCGTAAGGCTAGAAATGATGGTCACTTTATTATGGTGAGTCACTTTGCGTTTGCGTCCTACGAAAGAACGGGCATTTACATCCCTGCCTTCTTCGGGATTCGAACCCGGAACCTTTGGTATCACAGTCGGCTCTCCTAACCACTATACCGTCTGAACGGCGAGTGTAATTTGTACATGTTTCTGATTTGATCAAATATTGAGGGATGAGCAAAGAAGTATAGAACACCTCGAAATGCAGGAGTTACTGAAACATATGAATAGTTATCGCAGATTTTCTAAATGTGGAATTTTTTTTACGTTTGTAAAAAATTCAGAAATTGTTTGCCTTCATTTTTTTAACCCAAGGCTGCTGCTGAATAAAATTAATGTTTTGGCTATTTAAAAACTTCAAGTAGTTAAATTACTCACAATATGCTCACTTAAATTACAACAACAACTTACTGAAACTTCGCATAACAATAACGCACAACAAGAATTTTAAAGCGTAAACTTTTATTGCAAACTAACCTATATATATACACTCATGTCCATAAATTAAAGGTAATTCGGAGTCACGCGGAAATCGAACTCTAAAATAAATATATCACCTGTAAAATCACTACACACATCTTCAAGAATCATATGCAAATTTCAGGAAGTAACCAGATGACACCGATGGTACGTCGAGAATGACGAGACGTCTTACAATGACGAGAGTGTAAGAGAGTGATATATAAGGAATACAGACAAAGAAGTAAACTTGTTTGCAGGCGCTTTATAAAAATTTCAGCGCAATAACCGAATAGTTATGACACAAAGGACGCATTTGGATGATTTTTTACGTGGTAGAATTATCGGCCGTCTGGAATGTGGGCGTACCCAACTGGAATAATCAGACGAACTTGGAATTGCCCAGAGTGTCATCTCCAGGCTTTGGCAACGATTCCAAGATGATGGTAATATGAGTAGACGTTACAGCACAAGTCGCCCCAGAGTTACAACGCCCAATGAGGACCGGTATTTCTCAGTTACTGCCAAACGAAACAGGCAGAGCACAGCCTCAGACCTGTCTCGTCAGCTCTCTTCAGCCAGTGGTACGACAATTTCAAGGCAGACCGTGTACAGACGCTTAGGGCATATTGGTCTATATGCTCGTAGACCTGTCAGATGTGTTCCACTTACTGCAACTCACTGTCGCCTGCGGTTAGCCTGGAGTAGAGAGCATGCATTCTGAACACCGCAACAGTGGGATTGTGTGATGTTTTCTGACGAGTAGAGGTTTAGCTTGCAGTCTGATTCTCGTCGGACATTCATATGGGGAGCTCCAGGTACCCGTTACCAACAAGAAAACATCATTGAACGACACCGTTACGGTGGTGCAGGAGTGCTCGTTTGGGGTGGAATTATTCTGGGTTCCAGAACTGACCTGCATGTTCAAATTTGAACCATGACAAGCCAAATCTATCGGGACGTCATTCTGGAACAACATGTAGGTTTGTTTCGGGGCGCCATGGGCGCACAATTTGTGTTTATGGATGACAACACCCGTCCTCACCGTGCAAATATCGTAAGCGAATGCCTTCAATCGGAGGTTATCACCCGTATAAACTGGCCAACATTCTCACCGGACTTGAATCCAGTACAGAACGTGTGGGACATGCTTGGCCGATGCGTTGCAGCCCGTCAACCTCCTACATGTGTACCGGAACTTCGGAGAGCATTGCTTTTTGAGTGATGTAATATTCCCCAAGATCAGATCGAGAATTTGATACTCAGCATGTCTAGGCGTTGTACGGACTGTATTGCATCGTCTGGGAGACATACAATGTATTAACAATCATACCAACCATGTAATATTGGTTTTTTGTAAATAGGCGTTTTTTGCAATTTGCTCCAGGAAGGAAACATGGCTAATTTTTTTAATAATATCAAACATATAGCATCTTTTTTTGCTCTTTACCTTTTGTTTAATAAATAAGCTTTACAAATAAGTCAAATTTGTTTTGCTTCTAACTCTTCCTTTGCCTGATTTTGCATTATCCTTAATTTATGGACATGAGTGTACATTGATGAAATTCCATATTTATATGCCTATTAAATGAAAAATAGATCAAATATTATTAAAAAAGTAAATAAATTTGGCTCTTAAAATAAACTTCTTACCTTCCTATAATAATTGCTACACAATAATAGAGCTTTGGTGACCAAATTGCAGCTCTTTGTTCCAAAGAAACTCTTGAGTTCTAAAATCTATAACTATCTCAAAATGGAGTAAATTCTATTTAGAAATATCAGTAAAGGGACACTACTGAGAACTCTCAAAAAACCACTTTGTACAGACGCAGACTTTAAAACTCTGCCCAGATGGTATGGGGGTTTGGGGAGCCGAACCCCATACCGAAGCCCCGGGTTCGAATCCCGGAAAAGGATTCTTTTCAACTGTCTGTCGACTGATAGAAGGCGACATTAGCTACCTATTACGTGCTTCCATAATAAAATGGCCACAATTTCCGATCTTAGAAGTAGCTGATGTCGGAAAACTAAGTGCCCGCCATTAGAAAAGTAATTTAATGGGTTTTACAATTAATGCAATGGCTGGCTTGATTACGAATAGTTGTACATTGCTATGAAATTTTTCATGCTATAATGGACGGGCTGGATGTATAACAGGATAAATATGGCGTCCAGAAGATATCCTCAGACATCGTTTCTCGACTGTCAATAATGAACAATGTAGTAAGAAATAAAAACTACATAGAAAACGTTATGCATATTTCCCTTGGATGCAAAGAAACAAAACATTAATGAGTTCATAACTGAAATAATGATTTTGGTAACCGCATGAAAATTAAAGCACTAAATATTCGCTAAAATCCTCTGACCGCTGTCTGGTTCTGAAAATCCCAAAGCTTCCAAAAATGCCATCTAAAAAGACGATGATCATAAATCCAAAATGCAGCTTCAGTTTCTCTATTTTTCTTAGCTCGCTATTTTTCATTTCGCTGTCGCTCTCTTCTAAAAGAAAACATTCTTCGGTGTTTGGCCACAATATAATATTCACGTGCACGATAATATTTAAACGTTTCGTTAGAAATGTTCTTGTGTTTTATGCATAAGGCTCAGTTAGGATTTTAATTTTTTTGAATTCGTCTAAATTATATTGCGGCTATTTTATATTAATAATTGGATGGGATGAAGACATGTAGCCAAGCAACGATTGCAAATGTAGAATAGGATAAAAAGTTAATGACTTTTAAACATTTAACGAACGTATAACAACTAGTTTTACTGCACTGGCTGATGAACATTTTCATAATTTTGGGTAGTCGTTTTAGAGCATGAAATAAAGAAAGATGAACATACGTCATAACTCTGTTTGTTGATGAGCATTTGCAGCCACATTCATGTGTTATAGCGTTATGTAAGAGAGTGAATTAAATCAAGCTGGATAAATATCAATTCGCAAGACATAATCGCCGTCGAAAGAAACTTGAATTTCTTGGAATGTGTTATTACAGGTGAGGGGGTATGGGAATATAGTTCTGAATCGAAATGGTTGTACTACATTGAAATTATCTGATTATGGAGAAAACACTTAACTGAAAACAATCATAAATCAAGGTTTGGATTGGATTATTCAATTATGGCAAAGCACACGAGGGCTATCTGCCTATAGGAATGGATGCTTTCGTGGAGGACTTTCAAAGGGAAACTGGCTCGTGTACACGTTACACAGGGAAAAAACCTTGAAACCTCCCATACAGCCAGCCCGTTCGCGAGATTTGAACCTCGGACCGAACTACCAGTGTTTAGCGTCTTTACCGCTCGGCCGCTGGTGTGCCTAATCATAAATCAAGAGTCAATGTTTTCTATGAAAGCAAAGGAATCAATTTACTATACAAATGTAGCTACGCGTTTAAATATGACGGACGTAAAAAAGGTTACATCTCATAGTTTTATCGATATAGGATTCCATAGGCTAAGTTAAAACTGTAAAAATTTTATTTATTTTAATTAACCAGTTATTTTATGTTACGCATATTCCCTGTGTGTTCTCCCTTTCCGTTTTTCTGATAGAATGTAAATTGTAGCTAACGCGTATTTAATAACTTAGAAAGATATAGTATTTCAAGGAAAGTGTTAGACGGTTTTATGACAGCGTGTTCTGCACGCTGAAGGCCATGTTACTAGTTTAAATTCTGCATTAGCTGTCTGCTTTAGAGTTGCGTTATTCCTGGAGTTAGTGCTTGTCGTGCCCATGTAGGTTTCAGCCAACATCCGCGCTAATCATTTCTATGTCGCCTTTGGGTTAGCTTAAAATTTAGCTTAGTTTTAATTTGAAATTTCTTTATTTTGTGACACGTCATTGTTATGTAATCAGAAGTGCCTTATATTCAAATATATTAACATCGTAATAAAAGGGGCTTTTACATTCTTAAATTTCTGGTCTTTATCTATACGTAGCGATAATTTGCTCAAAACGCATTGTAATTTCCTGTCACATTACTAAGAAGGTTCTGCGTACTAAACCTTAGTTTATCATAGCATGAAATACAGGTGCAATATATATATATACTTGATTATACATTTGAGAATGTTAAGATTTAACATGCAGGTAAAGCATACCTGTAAAAGCTCAAAAGCAAGCATTTAATGCATACTTTAAAATAAACTATCAGCATAATTCTGCCATTTTAAAAAAGCTAATTTATTTTATATAATAATATTTTCCTTCTTCTTTACATTAACTGCATATCAATTTCCTACACCTAACTGTTCTTTAATTCTGAAATGCGTTAATTTAATATTCAGTAACATGATTTGGTATTCAGTACGATATTTTTCGACTAGATATGTGTTGAGGTGCGGGTAGTATTATACCTACTCTAATACAGTTAGTTATATTATTTTCGATCTGATGGATCACATTAAAAGAATGAATAAACAGAGTATGAAAGTTGGTAGTATTTTGAAGAGTTCATATCATAAGCAGCAGTCGAGTAGCATTTCGTGAAGTCGGTGGTAACAAAGTAGATAGCGTTGAAGTCAGTGGAATAACATAAGCGACGTCATCCGAACTAAGTTGTCTCCGCCTAGGAGCTTGTCGATAGCAATATGGTTCGAAAAGCAGTCGATGAATTGTAACAGAAGTGAAGTGCTGAGTTGCTGAAAAAGCCTTTTATATGGCAGGCGACTTGAAAGCAAAATGGTGTAATGACGAACGTAATGCAATGTTGAAGTACTCTGCGGCCCGCCGAAATTAGCGATAGGTTTGTTCGATTTCAAAACAAAGGTATTTTTGTTTGCGGAACTCCTCTTTTGATGACGATTTGTGGATTGAAGAGTTAGTGCCCTTAAAATCTATTTATCTAGAATTAAATATTCGCTACAACTATTCGCCGATCACCTCGACATCAAAAGAACGTGTAGAATTAGGAAAAAAGAGTTCAGAGGGGAAAATAAAAATTTACAACAAATCCACCGCTCAAAGCAGTTTGGCTTAAAAGCGTTGAAATAAGGTTTTTTTTAGCGAGACTTTCATAGCTAGCATAGGTCATAGGTCAAGTAAAAACTAGTAGGTAAGAAATTTGTTCCGATTTTTTTCATAGTAAGCATGATCCTAAACAGTAAACATAATTTTGAAAATCCATGCTTTCATCGAATCGAAAACTGTTTCCATAGCAGATAAATTTCATATAGAAATTCGATTTTTTTTTTAATTTGAAGGTCTAAATTCCCGAAGTAATTGGCAGTGAAATCGCTATACGTTGTATTCATTTCTTTGAATTTAGTAGTGTTATCAGAGGCTAACTCTTGTAGTTAGTCATCGTCAGTGATAAATGCTGATCGTTGCTTGACGCATAGTCACTCATTTTTTTTACTTTTAGATCTCGTTTGCCACCGGTCTGGACATTATTATGTTATGCGCCCTTGTGGCAAATATATCATTGGGTAGGATAACATCGCAAGATTAGAGCGATTTCCCGGCAATACATGCATGGAAGGATGAACAGCAATGGATGAGTATGTCATGCATTTGGTTCGGAAACAGAGACGAAGTATTTACGTGATTTCCTGGATGACTAAGTGTATTTTTTCCCATTACATAGATTACTGCAAGATTGATATAATAATTGACTCACACTGTTAAAATATTCATCTGCATGTTTTTTAAACAACAAATCTGTAATCGATGTGAATACTGATTGGATGACGGGGCTGTGGACGAAATAATTACAGTATTAGCTTAAAAAACGTACTTTCAAAATCACTTAGGAATAAAAGGGAATTTTTGATAAGTTTCAAAACAGCTTAAAAACTCTATCAACAACTTCTAACACATATTATAAAACCACTGCTTTGCCTGTTAAGCGGCAATGCAGTTTTATTTAAGAAGACTCAAGGTCCCACACAACGTTCAGGCTTTTTCCAAATTTTTATACCACAAGAAGGGAATAAAATACTGGTGGTCAGTAATTGGCAATTATTCATATTAAGTATTAGATTAGATTTTTTTTACTTATTCCATTACTTCTTTGAATCAAAGCTTGTATCGATGAATTCTATTTCCCACTGTAATCATGCAAACTGGAAGCGCATACATTGACTTAAAACACAAAGAATAAGTTTGCCCAGTTTTGCATTTACCAATGTAAGTTTACTTCTCTATCGTTAAATATTAATAATTAAAATATATATCTTACATCTTTTATATATATATATAAAAGCTAAAATTTAAGATTAGAAGGAAAAAAGTATATACAATATCCAATCAATACAGTGAAAAAATTAAAAAGAGTTTAGATATAAAGCACATGCGACTATAAAATTTTAGAACGAAGTAAAATATAAACTGAAATGTTAACATACGTTGACATTTATTATAAATATTTTAACTAAATAAAAAATGAATACATTTAAACTAATAAGCCTAAATAAGCACCGTATGAAAATGCAAATTAATTATTTATTTTTAGTGCTTCAAATCGACTCGCAAAGGGCGAATAATTTAAAACATTAGAATTTGAACTAAAATAGAGTACTACCTCACGTATCGTTTCTCTTGATTTTTTTAGCACCAAAAAATTGAAAATAAATATAAAAATAATATTATTAATAATAAATCATAAAAATAAATACATATATATATATATAATTATACAGACGACAATGCAGACGTTAACCTGGATTACGTGCAAGAGCAGTTACAACTGAAAATATTATGCTCATGGAAGTGCTATGAATCTTAGGAATTCAAGTCCGAATATCAAGTATTAAACTAAAAAGCTAACTACCTCCAACAACAGCAAAATTTTAGAATTTCACAACCTCCTCTCCCTTTGGATAAGTAAGCAAAGAAGAGACTTGTAACACAAGGCGTAATAAAGACGTCGCAAAGTAATCCGACGTTCTACGTTGAGGTGGTGGTAACTTTTATGACGTCTATTATCTGTAATGATAACTTCGTTCGTAAATTAAACAAAAAATGTTTCTTTTAATCTACCAAAAACAAGTTACATTTTAGATACCGCTCTATGCACGCCCATTCCCGGAATGGGCCGGCATCCGCCCAGTAAAATAATGTGTGAACATACATGAATGTGTGATTTTTGGGATCTAAAGGAGCGAGTTTTTCAAATCAAGACTAGAAAAAACGCTTTTTATGGAAGACGTAAATATTGGATTTTATATGTTTTTCGATTGGATTCTGTAGTTACGAAACAGATTCGAAAGCATTTCTTGTGGTAGCATCAAATAACTTTAAATTGATATTACTGGTTTTCGTTACCCTTCATTCCGTAGTCGTAATTAGCACATGCTTGGAAGAAAACGAATCATTCCTAAAAAAAACATTCTTTGTAACCAATGTTTTACAAGTAAAATGTTTGCAACATTAGGTTAACCTTCGAAACTATGTATTATATAATACATCTTGTAACTATCAGATTAGACGGAAATATTCCCTGTATATTTGTAAGGACAGCTACGTTTTCGAGCCGTTTAAACATATGCAATAGTGTATATGCAAAGCTTCGAAATAAAACAATCTGGGAAATAAATGCTTTAAACTAAACAAAAGGTAACTTGTAAGAAAATTTATATCTTGTTGTGTGTGAATTAGGAAGAAAACCCAATAAGAAACTCTGTCGGTCATTTTATACATTTATCATCAATATTATCCATCTATAATGAACTAAAATATAAACACAATCAGATATTAATGAGTTATCGAGGGCATTTTAGCCTCGACTTTGTTAAAAACGTATAGACAAAACAGCATTTTGAAGGAGGAAATAGCTGTGCATAATGAGCAGTGAATTTCGAGGGTAGTAAGGACAAGGGATCCTTTTCTTTAAGAACAACACTCAACATTTGAGGCAACGTATGTGCTTTGCTTAATTTAAAATTTAATATTAATAACAACTTTTAAATTTATATTTCCACCATAACCTTTATGATAGGGAGTGTACACGTAATGTAGACCGTGGTAAAATATTCCGACGCTGATGCTACCCAAGCAACATTGTACAGTCTTCTCAAACGGGTACAAAGTCTTCTAGGAAAACTTTCGTGTGCAGTAATTAGCGTGTGTTCAACTTTTTTTTTTTCTTTTTGCTAATGCGGTGAGTTTGTTTATTTCATCTTTACTCCAAGCACTTGTTCTGTCACTAATGAAGAATAAAAAGGACACCGAGAGGAAGTCCTTTCTTTGACATGATAACCAGTAACCGGCTAATTTTCTTTATTTGCGTTTGCTGCTTCAGATATTTAGGAGATAAATTTCCTTAGTTTTGCAGAATAATACATTATCATATGGAGCTTGGAAGGGGTACTAACAGAGTTTTAAATTAAATGCGTTTTGCAATGCAAACCTGGAAACACAAAACTTGCCTCTAAGGTTCTAAAAATTATCAAGAAATTATTTTAAATTTTGGAAAACTACGAAATATTCTCCCCTTGAAGTTATGCGCGGTAGTATGATGGACAACGAGATTCTTTCAATCCCTCGCATTGCGGAGGAATAAGTTAGAAGTTCGCTTTGTCCATTGTAAATATTGTGCCACCTGAATGCTGACGATCTCAGCATGTAAATCTCTTTACGATGAGGAATGGGTAGAAAGATATAAGAAGAGATACGTCGCAACTCGTTTCGCCTTGAGTACCTAACTCTTAAGAGTGACTTATCTCTTATTCAAGTATTCAATGCACAGTTACAGATCAAAAGTACTTAATAAGTATTTTATTAATACATTTTAATAATGCATATCAGTCTATTAATACATAAGTTGTCCTTATTTATACATTTATAGAAATGCCTTATATGCGCCGTATGCCTTAAGGCGATGGCGCTAAGAAAATTTAGGACATAAGTAAAGTTTCAGTTTTGTGAATTCGCAATGTTCGAAGAATTTTATGCAATATTGACATAATGCAAATATTAGGTAGAAAATAAAATAATACAGGTTTTATCTAAGTGAGTGGGCGGTGCTTGCGGTCTCCCATCTCGGGAATATATCATGTGATGCATGAATAATTACGCTCTGCAATATAAGCGCACCAGCTCGACAGATGTCACGATATCGCAAAGATTGCCTTCATGATCTCTTGCTTTTGTCCGCCCAGCGTGGTTGTGACTCTCTTTTCTTCTATCCTCATTGCCTCCAATTTTTCCTATTACAGTT
Source organism: Stegodyphus dumicola (assembly GCF_044657685.1). Taxonomy (NCBI): domain Eukaryota; kingdom Metazoa; phylum Arthropoda; class Arachnida; order Araneae; family Eresidae; genus Stegodyphus; species Stegodyphus dumicola. Next base: position 44,270,659 of record NC_140778.1, read on the forward strand.
ATGAATAATAACAATAATAGATACAGTTATATATATATAACAGTAAAGTTTAGCACAGCAATTAACTTTCTACTTGCATTAATTACGCTGTGCGGCCCATAAGACAGTCAAACCACAAAATACACACACCAGAAAAAAAAAATAATAATATGTAAATGTTGTAAAATGTTTAACATACTGTCAGGGTAAAAAACAGACCGATGGCAGAAACATGAATACTTTTTATAGCACAAATCCATTCGCACACAAATTCATTATAAATTAATCCAAAAGTGGTTATAAGCAGCCTAATATTTAATCTTTGGATTTACTCATAAGAAGTAATTAAGCGCTTTGTAAGTGATCCACAGAAACCTGGTACAGGAAACATTCGTTCAACATATGAAGAAAATTAGTTCGGAAATCTCATAACAAAACGTATCGTATATCGAATAGACATATAGGCCAGTGACGCATCTGCATATATAGAAAATATGGCAACCTCTCTGGTGTAAACGATAACAAGAAATCTATTCAGCTATTTATAAAATTATTCAGAATTTACGTCTATTCATGTTCTGTCAAATCATCTTTCTTCGGCAGGTATCAACTATCCTACTAACAGTTATTTAATTTTTTTTTTCTGTATATTTCCCACGAACCTAAAAGTTTCTGCAATCACAGTTGATTTTCGACGAATAAAATTCAAGGACTTTTAAGTTCAGACTTTGCATTCAGTATGCACTTTCGATCAGCAGTGTATTGCAGCAGTAAACAAATATATATTACTTGCATTTTGCTTTTAAGTCTTAAATACTAGGTTCTATTACTAGATTACATTTATATACTAGGGCTGCAAATAAAGCTTTTATCCATTCTTTTATCTTTATCTTTTACCTGTCTATTCAATATATCCACTGGCAAGGTCATTTATTAACATAATAAGTATATTATTTGATTATGGCAAAGCACGCGTAGGCTGTCTGCCTAAGAGGTATGCCATCTTGGAGGGAGATTTAAGGGAAAGTAGTCAGTATATTCTTTAAACAAAGGACATATCATGAAAACGTCCGTGCAATCAGCCCCTCTGCCTAGAATCAAGCTTAGGTCGAAGTACCAGTGTTCAGGAACATATTGCTCATCGGTCCACGCAATTTCACATCACATAAATACTGTTTTCACACCATCGCAAAATAAATCTGGAAGTTTCGTTCTTTTGCAACTAGTTGAAGTTTAACTGCAATCGACGTTCACATGAAAACTTTGACAAAGCGATTATAGAATCGGTTTTTTACCTTGATGCAGATGTAATTCTATTGCACATAGCAGTACTTCCCAGGAACCTGAAATACTTCCACATTGGGTCTTGCGTTGAGAATTTTCCTAATTAAATACTAAAGGATCAAGGATTATAAGTTTCGAAGCACGTGCTATCAAAATTGTTTCTTAAACACCAGATATTCAAAAAGTGAACAGAAAGGAGAAAACAGACAATAGCTAAAAATGGGAAAATTCAATGTGAATATGGCACTTTATTGTTGGTCTCGCGCTTTACCAGCTCAGATGAAGTGAGAGATAACTGATACTTTGACACATATGTGATTATAGTGAGTTTCTGCTGTTTAGGTATTACTTGCCAGTAACTTTAGATTAACTGACTGTAGGCGTTGTAGAGAGACGTCCTTTAGTGAGTTCTCGAGCTGATTGAACGTGAATATGACTAAGGGGGTGAAACGCTTAAATGTTGTAACAATTTGTGGAAACATTTGTGCGGAACAAAGTTTATAAAGGTATAAACCAACATTACACTCAGAGAGCAACTCTGAATTATTATTAGGACTCAACCAAAATTTTTTATATGAAACGTCGAAATGGTATTATTTATTTGTGCAATCATTTTATTTACTTGTATGCCAAAAAAAATCCTGCCTAAAAATCTCAATTGCTTTTATACTTAATTATTGGCATTTCTTGCAGAATATTTTACTTTCCAGTAAAAAACATCTGATAAAAAAATAATCAATCACCTCTCAATCATCGTCTCAGACGTTCAAAACCAGATTTCTGAATCACCTTCCTGAATGCTCTTGCGGCTAGAAATAAACTGAACAGACAACTTAAGCGGAAAATTAAGAACTAAACAGAAGATTAACACAACTTATTCCAAAGGCACCGCTCTGCCTAAAATTAACAAAGCAGTTTGATTAAAAAAAAGGAAGAGAAATATGCCTATGATAGTTATTACTTCTAATTTTAAGATACATAAAGCACATGAGTATATGATAAAACTAGTGAGTAACAAATTCGTTCTATAATTATTATCATTATACCTAAATTCCAGACTGTGAACGTAATTTTAGATATCGGTGACTTCATCCGATGGAAACCTGTTTCTATGTCAGACGAATTTCATTAAAGAATTTGATTTTTTTTTAAATTTTAAGAGTACAATTTCTGAAGTATTTGACAGTCCAACCTTCATAAGCTTCATTCATGCAAGACAACTCATTTTCGTAAAAATATACCGTTTGTGACACTTTTAGTTGTACATTTCTATTGTGGCAGCGCGATCAAGAAAAAGAAAACGATTAAAGTTGATATGGAAAGTTAAAGTTGCTGATTAAAGTTGCAGAAGACTTTTTATTTTTAGTCCAAAACGGGCAATTTACTCTGAAGGACTATTTCGTTTTGGCATTTTGTGTTGGTTCACTATAAATGTCGGTTTCCCTTTCACATTGTTGTCACCAAATATTATCGTCCTGTGTTAAAGTTTAAGAAATTAAGTCATGAAAAATCTCCATAAATGTATGTATGTTTCTCCCAATGGGATAAAAAAAACGGTACCTAGAGCCATCAAATTTTGAATAACGTAATCTTCTACCGAATAGGATCATCTGGAAGCCCAAACTTGGAATTTGAAATTTATTTTTTGATCAATTTCATATTTTGTAACGCTAATGAATTGTTGATTAACAAACTGAACGATTTCAAAGTGAGCAATGGCAGCACTGTACGAAATAAAAAAAAATTATGCTCAGCGCGGGAGTCTGTGTATCGGAAATTGTAAAGCTTTGGCCATTTTAAAATTATTTTGCGATATTACTGTCGAGTTGAATTTTATGATTTAAGTGAGAAGGACAAGGTATTTAATAAAGGTTTGGTTTGGTTTATTTAATTATGGCAAAGCATACTAGGGCTACCTGCCTAAGAGAAAGGATGCCTTCGTGGAGGACGTTCTAAGGGAAACTGGCTCGTATACACGGTACACATGGGGATAACCACGAAAACACCCATGCAGCCAGCCCATTCGCGGGATTCGAACCTCGGACCGAACTACCAGTGTTCAGGGACTTTACCGCTCGGCCACTGGTGGGCCATAAGAAATAAAGGTAACACACAAAATGTTAAAGGAACGCCCCTTTGGTTGTAATGCAAAACCTTTCAGATTGTAAGTAAAATGAATTCTTTTTAAAATATGTCCATAGAAATTCTTGTAACAAGTGCCAATATTCAGCAACAAAAAGTTTTATTAGTCTAATGGGGCAATTTGCCCAGAAGAACTACTAATTTCGCTTTGGCATTTTTGTGTTGATTCTCTATAAATGTCTGCTCACTTTTCAAATCGTTGCCACCAAATAATAGAGCCGTGCATTATATTTAAATAAATTAAATAATGCAGAAGTGTGCATGAATGCATGTATGTTACTCGCACTGGGAAAAATCAAAGGTACCCAGAGCCATCGAATTTTGAATAGCGTACGTTTCGACCAACGCTAAGTACCAAACCAGCGTACGTAACAAATATGAGCATATGGAAGACCAAATTTGGAATTTGGAATTTGTTTTATTACCGACACTTATGGAATCTCTGAGCTGAATGCATTAGAAATGAATGCGAAATTATATAGTAAAGTGGAAAGCAAAATTTAGAGAATTATCCTGTATAACCTAAGGCTTAAAGAATGCTTCCTATTTATAGCGTTTAAAAGCAAATGAAAACTAGACTTTACGTTATTAATTTTAGAAAACCATGTAAGATAGGAAATACAAAATGGATATAAGATAGACGCATTATTTTTTTTAAGACATTTCTTTAAATTTCACTGAGAACTGAAATACCCATTCGTTCAGTTTAAATTATCATTCAAACAAACGTTCCATTTACTAGGATGTGAAATTCTAAAGAAATATTTTCAAAACTCATTAATAATTTGGAGTAAAAAAATTTAACATGGAAGAAATATGCGAAAGAATGGTATTTTCAATAATATTCAACTCAGTCTGGCAATCTAACAAAAGCCGTATAATAACAAGAGTTTCTACGCTATTTAAATATTACTTGTTAAAGTTCAATAAGAATTAGAGTAATATATGTACTACTTATGCGAACTTACATTTATTTTTCATGGTAAATTATAGATTTGCTTCGTAGATTTCGCTAAAATGAAAAGTACGTAATAATGTATTGATTATTAAAGCGATGTTAGCATGTATTGTACGTGATAGTCTTTAAAAAACGTTCAGTTTGCATGAAGTAGCAAGCAACGGGATTTCGCAATGGTGTCCTTTAACAGGAAACAGCATAACGTATCGGATACATACATAGAACAGAAATCGACATACACATATATTCCCAAATAACCAGGAAATCAAAGAGTCATTATCTGTAACAGATATTCCGTATTAATAATTTTTGCAAAACTGTAGCAAATAAATCAGTAGATTTTGCAAACCGTGATGATACGTAAAATATCTCATATTAAAAATCAAGATTGCTGTATCATTAGTTTCGGAAAATGGTATGACAACGAATTCAATGAAATACTTTTGCATGAGACACTCTCTCCAAGCTAATACACGCAGAACTGTTAAACAGTCTACAGCAGCCAACAAAAGCGTGTCGTTGTCACAAGAGATTGAATCCCATATCTATTGCATTTGATGCGAAATAATCAATTAGAGCACGTGTCTTGGAGTTTATCATACTGACGCTCTGCATGCATTTTATACTTCTCAAGAGATAGAAGAAGTGTCATGGTTTACATGGTATTGTTAGCACCAGAGATAGTCTCGAAACATAATTTTTGAAAGTGTCAGTTTTGTCTCGGATTTACTTTTCGAATTGTTACCACCAGATGTTATCTCCGAGTATTACTCTTAAAGAAATTAAATAATGAAGAATCTGTATGTCTGTATGAAAGTTTCTTGCAGTGTGGAAAATCGACAGTACCTAGAGCCACCGAAATTTTCATACTACGAGAGTAAGGCAACGCGAAGATCGAAATTTGCATTCCGAATTTTCTTTGTATTTATTAAATACTTTATTCCAATTTAATGAATTTTTTATTAACAAAATGAACCATTTAAAAGCAAATATTGGTAACACTGTTCGAAATAAAACATTTTTATCTCCAGCGTGCACGACTCTCTTTCAGAAAAATCTGATGACGACTTTCATACGACTTTTGATCATACGACTTTCTTGTATGGCCTATTAAGTTATAATTTTTTTTTGCTGCATTTCATTTAAACTTTCTCGAATTTCACCAGAGATATATTTCTCATTCAATTAATTCCGTTCTCATCTTGCGGCAAAGCAAAAATACATAAAATCTTTTAAATATTTAAATAGCTAAATTATTTAAATATTACCTGATAAGCATCTTCATTAAACGTTGTAAAACACAGAAAAACATAAAATATCAAAATACAATTAAAAATCAACACTTACAATTAAAATTACGATGTTTTACGCAAAAACAAGCAATTTGGCCAGGCAAAAAGGCAGGTATCTCGGTGCACAAAACAGCAAGTTTATTCTTGGTCCCACTGGGCAAAAAGGTCATTGAAAATGGAGAAACTGACATAATTCACTATTATACTGATTTTCAAATGTAAAAAAATGGCGGTTCATTAGTCTAAACTCGCTATTGTTAAATTGTTGGAAATTCTACAACTATTACATGCAGATTAACATAAGTCATAAAAAACCTCAACTGAAATATAAAAACCACATAATTCAATCCCTTTTAAAGTAAAAAAGGGAAAATTTGCCGATATATAAGAATAAGCGATAAGCAACGGAGGACGTGGGCACTGTCCCTTTACCAAAAGGTTAATCGGTATAGCACCACGTCCACCTATATCTAGAGCCTAAAGAGGAATCACAAGACGCCACGCGCCGGGCGCCCAAACCCAGAGCCAAATTCAACCCGGGGGCAGTCCAACAGACCAAATGCCCACGAAAGACAGTCCCAACAACCGCCCAGGCCCCACATTTATTAAATAAAATAACAAAAGCATGCAGGGCCAAAAAGGGCGAGTTTGGACAATAAGCAAAAATTTTACAAAGGTGTAATACACACAAATATAGAATATACATAAGCTAAAGTACAGTCTGATGTTGGGCAGCCCAATAATATACAATGAATAAAATATAGACAGTAGAATTAGACTTAATGACAATATAACATAAAAATAGAGAACATAGTGAAATAATGAATGTAAATGATTACAGCAATACAGAGAGGATATACCAAAAGAAATAAAAATAAAAGAATACAATGTAACAGAATGCAATAGCGGTACAATAGAATAAGAAAAGTAAGCTCACGGAGCCAGGTATCAGAGTGAGAATAACAGATATTTTTTTCCTTATGCCCATGCGTATATTAATTATGGTGGCGCAGCTGTCTCTCCTCCCGACACATCCGTCATTCGAACGGATGGAGATGGTGATGTACAGGAGAATTTCTAAGGTTTCGCGAATTGAATTTTTTTAGCGGCTTCCTGTTCTATCAATTTTGTACACAATGAGCCTTGTGATGAAACTTCCTTACTAAAGCGCTCGAAGCGCGATCATGTATGCGAGAAATTTGAGACATATCATACGCAGCAGTGGAGTAGCATTTCGTGAAGACGTCAGTAAATAGGAGGCGGTGGTAAAAATGTAGATAACGTTGAAGTCAGGAGAATAACATGAGCGATATCATCCGAACTTTACGTGAGTCGTCTCCGCCTAGAAGCTTGCCATTAGCAATATTGTTTCAGAAGAAATCGATACATTGTAACTGAAGTAAAGTGCTGAGCTGGTGGAGAAACGTCGGCAGGCTGCTCGAAAGCAAAGGGTGTAATGAGGAACGCAATGCAATGTTGAAATAGTCCCTGACCGTGGAAGTTAGCGATTGGTTTGTGCGATTTCAAAGCAAAGGCACTTTTGTTTGCGGAACTCCTCTTTTGATGATAATTTGTGGATTGAAGATTTAGTGCCCCTAAAATCTATTTAGCTAGAAGTACATATTTGCTATAACTATATTCACCCATTACCTGTATATCAGAGGAGTGAGTAGAATTAATTTAAAATAGCAGACAGTGAAAGTTTTCTAGAAATCCACCACTCTGCCCATTGTAAGCAAAGCGGTTTAAATTAAAAATGTTGTCACATTCAGGTAGATTTCCCAAAGCTATTTCTAATTTTAAACTACATATAGCACAGGAGTATAGGAAAAAATAAGCAGGTAAGTAATTAGTTATAATTTTTTCATAACAAGTATAATCTCAAAAAGAAAACATAATTTTTGAAATTCATGGCGTGATTGAATCGAAAAATGTTTCCATAACAGATGCATTTCATATAGAAATTTGATTTTTTTTCTAAAATTGAAGGTCTAAATTCCCGAAGTAATTGGAAGTGCAATCATTTTTTAAAAGTTAGTAAAGTACTATGAGAGGTTTACTCTTATAATTAGTTATCATCAGTAAATAATGCTGGTGGCTGCTTGACGCATAATCACCCATTTTGTTCTCATTTTAGAACACGTTTGCCAGTGGTCTGGTCATTATAATGTTATGCGCCCTAGTGGCAGATATACCACTGAGCTAGATACATGGCGAGATTACAGCAATTTCTCGGCAAAAACATTTCTGTACAACCTAAATATATTTGCTTCAAGTACCACCGATCACCTCCACATGACAGCAGCGAGCAGGAAAAACAAAAAAGAACGAAGAATTAACTATTTGCTACATATCCACCGCTTTGTCTATTATAAGCAAAACAGTTTCCTTTAAAAAGATGGAAAATACCGATAACAGTAGTACAATTATTACCGTGAATTTAAACTACATATAGCGCAGGAGTATTCGAAAAGACTAGTGTGTAAGAAATTAGATACGATTTTATCAAAAGTAGAATTTACATACATAATTTTGAAAATTCATAGCGTCATCAAATCAAAAACTGTTTCCGTGACAGATGCATTTCATATAGAAATTTGAAATTATTTAAATTTGAATGTCTAAATTTAAGAAGTATTTGACAGTACAATCGCTACACGCTGCATACATTTTTTTTAAAAGTTAGTAACGTGTTATGAGAGGTTTACTCTTACAGTTAAGAGTAATAAATACAGATGGGTACTTGACGCACATCGCATCCATTTTCTCTATATTTTAGATACCGTTTGCCACTGGTTTGGATATTATTATGTTATGCACACTCGCGGCAACTGTATCATTGAGCTGGATGCATCGCCAGATTACAAAGATTTCTCTGCTATACATAGTATATGGATGGATGGATAGCAATGAACGAGAATATCATGTATTTGTTTAGAAACAGAAGCGAAGCATTTGCAAGATTTCCTTGCATGACCAAGTCTCAATTTTATTACTTTTATATTCATCTCTACAAGAGTGACATAATTTGCGTGTACCTTATAATATATACTTAATAAGGTACGAAAACTTGATTCAGATTGTTAAAAAATCCATCTGCATTTTTTTTTTTACGGTTTTCTTTTGAAACACAAATTTTTAAACCACAAGTCTGTAATCGATGTGCACACTGACTTAATGACGGAAGTTTCCACAGACTTCAATCATCTTCATACAAAATCTTGTAAATGTAAAATATAATTAATAAAATAAAATATTCTAACAACTATTCTAATGCCAAGTCATATAAATAATTAAATCTGTATCATCAAATCTTATAATAAGATTTGTATCACAGTTTGTCGATTTTCAGAAGCAATTAATGTAGTGGCAATCAAACTACTGTGAAACCGGGCTCAAAATTACTGACATCTTAAAATATTTGCAAATTCTTGCCATAGAAATTAATGTCGTAATAATGCTAATAAACGGATTGGAAAACGTATTCGCTGGCTGCGTTAATTTGCTTCAATGCCTATGGATTCAAACAACTAGCTTTTAATATAGGTGTTTTTTTTTTCTTACTATAAAATGTTAGTTCTTCACAGTGTTTCAGAACCACCGGTGACCGAGACTTTAAATCTCTAAACACTGACACTTTCAACCTGGATTCGAAATCAGGCGAACGGTCTGACTGCACGGTATGAACGGGGTGGTTTCTTACAGTTGATTTTATAGAGTTCATTACCGAAACCACCTGTTCCCACGTATATGATCACCCGTACTTCATAAACAGTGCTATTATAATTTTTTCCGTGGCCAAACGTCTTTTGTGGAAGATCGTTCCATTAGTCAAGAATTACGTTTTCTTACATTTAGATGCAAGATTTGTAGGCTGGAATATCACTTTTAACCCTTTAACCCTTTTGTCAAATTTGTTCCCCCATGTAGAATTTTCTTGACATTCTGTCAATTCCATTTCAAATTTTTATCATTTACGAATTCAAAAATCTCGCTTTAAGGTCATCCATTTTAGTAATGTAAGTTTCTGATAAAAACTGCATTTTTTTTCCTCGAAATTCCGAAACTGATAAAGTCGTGCTGTTACTACTTCCTTTGAATTCTCTAAAATATTCAAATGGCTTTTAAAATATATTCTCTGTCTTTCGAAGATAATTTATCGACAAATCTCGGAGCAAATTCAAAGTGCCTATTGAGCGAGAAGAAATATTTAAACTTCTTTACTTCAGTATCTTTAAAAAATACATGAAGTTTGGGCTAAAGGGGTATTACGACCTGAGTCTATTTTCACTTTTCCTCTTTCCTTGAAATTCCTTATTTACATCATTATAAAGTTCTGTAAAGTCGTTGAAAACGTTAACTCATACATTCAATTAGGATACATTAGTTCTGGTAATTCTTACTCCTATTCTGCTATTGAAAAATCGAATTTCATCCAAAAGTTCGAGAAATCCGTGAAGCACGTATCTACGTCTCAGCCAGCGAACTAAGATATACACAAAATCCTTTCTATAAATTTTCCTTCTATATCATTTTTGCATTTGTATTGCCTTTCATTATACTTGATTTGCAATGTTTCTCTGGAACTTAAGGAGATTTTCTAACTTTAAACTACTGCCACGTAATTTTACGACATTCATTTGACTTGCTTTTTCATACACTCCAGCTTTTCCTTGTTTGAGATTTTGTCGGGTCATTTTATTATCCTCTAGCCTCCACGCCCTGCTACTCTCTTCCATGTCCTACTTATCATGACTGCATTCACGTTATATGCTTTTATGGTAATATGTGTTATTGACACGTACACGTCGCGCTCCGTGCTATGTATGCTCGAATCGATTTGATGAATTCTGTATTGATTGTATTAATCATTTCCTGGATTGACGTAACCTTTCTCATTGCTATTTCTCTGATTTTGGTATGAGACTTTGGTCTACTTGTTTTCCACCTTACATCCTGATTCCTTTATGGATATTTCAGCTCATGAATCATTCATGTGACGCATTTAGGTGGCCGATTTCATTAAGCTTGTGTAGGCCAAAGTTCTTGGCCATTTAAGCGTATACATGAAAATCAAAATCAATATGGAGTCTATATTGTGATTTAAACTTTCTGTCATAACTTCCAGAACTAGAGATTATTTAGAGTACTTGCAGATAAAGTTCAAAACTTAGTTATTACACAACATTTTGAAATGACTTTATACTAGCTTTCGCACATAATGCTTCTTGATGCAAAATGCAAGGAGTTTGCAAAATGAAGTGTTGAACGTTTTCAGCCCGAAATTTTACAAACCCTTTATGTACTACTAACGTATCGGAGGCACCATGAGTTGTTACAGATACAGGTTTCCTTAAGTCAAACTCCATTTTTAGCTCAAGTTCTTGTTTTATTTCAGTCATTATATGTTTACCTATGGTCCGGCAGGCAAACTCAGCAATGCAAATAATTTCTGTCTTATTACATTTATGCAAACAAATCGAAAGAAAACAGGTAAATTTGCTGGTAAAAATCACATCGGTCTTTTCATGAAGGCGTATTGAAAAGTATCTCGATCTTATCTAAAACGGAATTTATTTACTCTTGAACACCATTACTCGTTTTTATTATTCTATCCTTCAACGTTTTCCTTCTGGCAGGCAATTCTTTAATTCTACTGATTATTTAATGTTTTTCTAAAATTCTTCAAATAATTTGTGGTATATGACTAAGAAATAAGTCTTGAGAATCTCATATCAGAAGGCGGTTTTCCATGCTGTGCTAAACAGTGAGGCGTATGTAAACTCGTTTCAGTGATATTATTCTTTGGCCTAAAAGAAGATACGAAACAAGTTATTTCGTTAGCGTATCGCTTTACTTATTATGCAAACTCACTTCTTTCTTGATTTTGCAGAGCAAACATTTTTATGATTCGTCTCGAAACGAAGCTTTGCATTAAATGGGCGTGATACTAACATTACGGAGCAGAAGAAGTACACAACTTACTCGGATGTTTTCTCCTATTATTCAGCTCCGTTGTCCAATGTTGCTGAAAAATTAGTTTCTGTTTTTCCTGAAGCATATTGCAGGTATGCGTTCAGAACCACAGAAAGAAGAAGAAAAAAACAAATTTAATACCCACCACACGAAGAATATATTATATACGCAAATTCAAATTTTTTAACACGAGTGAATAAGAAAACTGTAACTAGCTCGGAAATATTTCACAGATTTGTATTTGCAAGACTTTACTTCTATGGGATTTCTTGCAATGGGGCCAAACGTGTGTGTGGGGGGGGGGGTAAACCCCTCTGGAATATTCTGGACATGACAAGCCCTCTTTTGAGCAGGACTGTTCAATCCACTATATAAATGAAAATAATTTATTCTTTTTTACTACCTCGCAGGAAATAAAGGAAGCATTGTTACCTCGATGAATCTTGAATCCTTTAAACGAATTTTTTTTCGTGACAACTGTAGGTACGGGCAGAATAAAGCACTATATGTTCCAAAACAGATTCTAAAATGAATTCAGAAGAGGATTTTTAGTAATGTCTCTACACATTTCTTTATTTAGCATAACTGAAAAATGATTTGTCACAGTACGTTGAAATTTTCTATATGGACTGCTATAACATTTAGATGTGCACCTTCCTTTCTTCTCGCAATCGGCAGGACCAAATTATATATATATATATATAATTGTGTGTGTGTGTATGTGTGTGTGTGTGTGTGTGTGTGTGGTTTCAATGTTAAACGTCAGTTGTCGCTGAGTTGCTCATCGTATAATTCGCTCTAATGTTTCAGTTTGGCAGTTGTCCTATAGATGTATTGAAAGAATGACGACGATGGATTTTTAAGACATAATAATACTGCATCATAGAAGCGAACTACATGTATTCTATCTATTGAAAATGTGCACATATTTTAATGTAATTAAACTTGTTGTCCAAGATAAAGAAACTCTGCAGATGTCTCTATCTTCTACGAAGTATCCACTACATTTTTCTCCAGAAGTGGGATGAATAGTGGAATTTTTCAATTTAGAATAGTAGTGTTTTTCCACAGATTACTTCTTAGGATTACATATTGAACAACTTGAAAACTAGAAGGTATGTAGCTTTTGCTTTCATTTTTGACAATGATTATAAGTGAAATTAAACAAATCTGTGTAGCACTGAGGAATTGTATAGCAGATAAAATTAAAAGTTTACATAGATTTATTTTCGATTCTGACGGTGATAGGTCAAATCGAAAGACAATTAGGAATTTTTCTTATTTTGACTTTGCTTCAGGTAGAGAGAAATTTTAAAGGAAATTAAAAGATATAGAAGAAAGCTTTTCATTTAATAAGCTAGTCACATCTTTTTATATCTTAAGCATTTCATTCAAAAGTAATAAATCCGAGCTAGCAAAAATAATTTTATGTTTCTTATGTGATGCTGAAATATTAGCTCAGAATGTAAATGGGGTGCCGGTACTACTAGCTCCGATGAATCGCAAACAGAAGTGGAAATAAATAAAAGAAGTGAAAACGATTTTCAATGCAGCGCGATATTTTTGAGAACAAAAATTTCCTTGATTCTTCTATACAATATGATTATGCTTGTAAAAATGTAATCAATGCAAATTATATAAATCTGAGTGTTAACATTAATTATTCTGAGTGTTAACATCTTATTAATTATAATTATGAATTTTATAGTAGAATCGCATGAAAATGTTGTTCTTTGGTTCCAACATTTCGCGAATACATTTTGTCGGATTAAACAAAATAAGACCAAACGATTACCTCGCGAAAATACTGTATTATTTCTTCGAACAGAGCCAGAAATTGATTCGTAGCCAAAATTGAAAAAAAGCCTTTACCCACAATTTATATATTTTTTTAAAATTATCTTATTTATATGAGCTGTTAAGTCAAAGAAAAATGGAAAATAATGAAACGGGCAAGAATATTTTTAAAGATGAAATAATTATGCAATTTGGGAAAAATAGATGACGTTGCCATAATGTATTATGTAATAAGAGGAATAAATGATAGGCACGAAAACAGAGTTTAGAACCTTATTTGAATTTAAAGAAAACTTAAAGTGTACGAAGTGATGAGAGACGATTTTGCAAAATGTAAAGTTGCTTTCGATAGAACGAAATCGAAAAGTGAATTTAATGATAGAGATAACTCAGAACACGAAATGGTGAATAAAAATAAAGTTTCATTGTAAATCTGATATGAATACAGTTTTGAAGTCGTAACAATGTCATTTCTTTAAACTGTGGTTTGAAAAATCATGTTTCTAAAAATTGTATTCATAAAAATAAGAGAATTAAATGGTTTTAATGTTAAGCTTTTAGTCATAAAACTTCCGAATGCTCTAAAACCAATTCTAAACCAGAAGTAGCCACTTTGAATGTTAATGTTGAATCGAAATTGGACAAAATGGTAATGACTGGTAAATTAACGGTAAAATCAGTACCAGACACTGGAAGTCAGTAATATTGCTTAGAAAAACTCTTTTATAAATTAAATGCTGAGGAATTACGTCCTTCGCCTTCTAATTTTTTGGAAACAGTTTTAGCAATGTGTTCAACCACTCCGTGCAGCTGATGTGTGGTGAAGAAGCAGTGGCGCAAAACAAACTGATGTGGAATTATCAGATTCTTTTCTTGGATGACAGAATTAATTCTTCTTAGAATTGTAGCCTCCACGATTTTACTTATCCTAGATAGCAGTCTTATCGAACCAATAAGACGATTGGTGACGGAGGAAGCCTTTTCGTTTTAAGGATCGGTATAATTACCGCTATTTACAATGGTCCAGGAAAATGCTTATAATCAAAGAGAAGGTAAATGATTTCAGTTATCAAAGAAAACCTGTCTTCAAGGAGAACTTTTTAATCAACGTATTTACAATTTTTCCAATCCCGAGCCTTCCTTCTTTTAGATTTTCTTCACACAATCGCATACTTCCGAAGAGAAAGTTAGAGTAATATTATTCGAGGTGTAGACTTCGAGTGATGCCCTAATATGGGAATTACTGCAGAATGCGCGGTAAAACTATCAAGAGAGTAGTGCTGCCGAACATGCCATTCAAAGAATTTCAAGAATCTTTCTTTTGCTCATCGCTTGACACATCATATAATCGATAACGGATGTCATCCACCAGTCAAACGACATCCAAGACGTCTACGGATTGCCAAACAGGAAAAGGTAAGATAACTTCTAAAAGACATGAAACAAAACGATGTCATTGAGCCTTCAGCAAGTCCATGGGCGTCTCCATAGTCTTGGTCAGAGAGAAAATTGGTGGAGCTAGATTTTACTTTGACAATCTCCGGTTTAAAGAGGTTACGAATAAAGATAGCTACTGTCGTCCTAGAATTGACGTGTGTTTCAAAACTCCTCCCGACGAAGATAAGATCATCCGGGTATATCATGTGTGTGTGTGTGATTATGGCAAAGCCTCGAGGGCTATCTGCCTAAGAGGAGGGATGCCTTCGTGGAGGACTTTCTAAGGGAAACTGGCTCGTATACACGTTACAGATGGGGAAAACCACGAAAACGCCCATGCAGCCAGCCCGTTCGCGGGATTCGAACCTCGGACCGAACTACCAGTGTTCAGCGATTTTACCGCTCGGCCGCTGGTGAGCCCCCGGGTATATCAGACAGGCTTCGTAGGAAAGTCAACACGGTGCTCATGTTATGTTCGAATGTCACCGGCGCATTATGTATAAATGTAGTGCATATTGTAATGGATGTTAGATGTAGAAGTAAGCGTAATTCGGCTCTCATATGCCTTCTAGGAATTTCGAGAAGATAAAAAGAGAGAAATATCTCGGCGGCAGGGGAAAAACTGTATAAGATTGAAGAGAGCATCTGCTCTCAGTTGTTGTTGTTGGTTCAAAGTGAGTATTGAGATACTTCCTCTTTAGATGTGCTTTGTATTGCGTGGTATTTAACGTACTTAGTAGTTTGAAGTGCAACTACTGACTGTACTTTGTGACGCTGTGAGGAAATGTACGACAATTTTTGTATAAAGGTTGGGAATTCTGAAGTTTTTCTTTCGATAACATAAATTTTAACAACCTATCATAGCAGTTGTGGTCATTCAATCTATCACGAACGCGTACGCTCATTATTATATAGATATCTATATGTAGCTTTTATAATTTTTTCATTTTTTATATTATTATTACTTCTGTATGTTTATCCCAAAGGCGGGCTGGAGTAGGAGTATATTATTCTCGAAACGGCATTTTGCGTCGGTTCACCATACATGCCTGTTTCAGTTTTCAAAATGTGTTGCCACCAAATATTATTGCCCTGTATTATATTTAAAGAAATTAAATAAGGAAGGGCCTGCATGAATTTATACATATTCTCGCACTGGAAGAAAAACGGTAACTAGAGTCATCAAATTTTAAATAACCCAATTTTCCACCTGAATATGCACAACTAGAAGCCCGAATTTGGGGTTTGTTTCATTGTCTTTTTCATGTTTTTTTAAATTTTAACGGATTTTTGATTAACACATTCAACGATTTCAGAGTAAGCAATGGCAACACTGTAAGAAAAAGTATATTTTTATCTCCAGCGCGCTAAATTGTCTATCGAAATTTCTAAAGGTATGCTATTTGTAAATATTTTTTGTCCCAAGGGACATTAGCCGAAATGCTCTAGAAACGTGTATGTATGTATGTGTGTAAATGACAAAAACGCACATTTAGCGCAATGTAAAATCTGGAATCTTTACGATTTTTAAAATTTTTTGTTTCATTTTTATTTTAATTTGTTGTTGCTCAAAATGTGAAATGGAACGAAACAGATATAAGTACTCCTTTTTTGTTTAAGATTTAATGTTTAAAATTATTACCCTTGGCGAATCGATTTGAAGAGATAAAATATGAGTAATTAATTTGCATTTTCATAGTTTTTAGTTTCAAATATTTTTTAAAGACTTGAGTATATTCTAACGTTTCAATTTACATTTTGCGTTTTTCAATTAACAGTCCCAATGTTTTATTTTTAAATTCCTTTTAAACACGCTTTCAAGGATATCATATTCTTTTATATTCTGATTTTGAATTTAACTTATAACACGCACGAGCTATTAATATTTAATGAAAGAGAAGGAAGCTTGCACTGTTTGGTGAACGCAATACTGGAAAAAATTATTCCTTGAGATCTCAAGGAATCAAGAAGTCAAGATATGCATTTAAGTTTAGATGAAACATTTAAAACGAATTTTTCGAAACAATCTTTGCTTCGAAGAAGTAATGAATTTAAATTCAAATATAATCCAATTGTAATACCTAATACGAATTATTGCAAAATTGCTGACCACCAGTTTTTTTCATATCCTACCTCGGTATAAATCCTTGAAAATTGCGAAACGTTTTAATTTGTATTTAGTTCTTTTTGCTTTTTTTTTAATGAAACTGTGCTGTTTCTTTGAGCAGAGCGGTGGGTTTTAACGTATATAAGATCAATGGTTGCTTAGTAGCTCGGTTGATGCTGTTGGTTCCCAATGGCGCGAACTCTGCACTTGTAATAGTGGTTATATCACATGTCAGAATGTTATCGAAAGTATTGGTCTAGGGGGAAGATCCTGAAATTGCGGAAAGTTAATTAGAGGTTATCTGTTCGCGGAGAGCAAAGCCATTGTATTTTTGATATTTTGCGTATATATATATATATAGATAGATACATAGAGGGACTGATTATCATGTACACAAATATCATTTATTCGAGCAGCAGCACGTATCCATAAATCCCAAGAAAGGAATTTCGAGGTACCATAATAGTAAAATAATGATGACGTGACACTGATGTAATAGAGATGAACGCTAATAACGTTAAATAATTTTTTTTCAAATATTTTGAACAGTGGGAATGATAAAAACAACTTTTATTTCGAAGTCGTAATCATTTCATAAAATATTTTACAAGAACAAAGAATCATTATTTAGTCTCACATTTCAAACATAATTAACATGCACAGGATGAACATAGTAAGCTCCCAATTCAAACATAACTAACATATAACATACAGCTGATTAGCATATTGAACTGACGATCTAAATATAATTTACTTAAAGCATATTATTGCTCAAAAGCATTCAGCATTGTTTTACATATTGTTTTTTTCTGAATATATATTGTTGCGTGGGTACATGATTGAATACACACATATGAATTTTCGTAATAGTTTGAATACACACAGGTCCGGTGACAGTTTGATAAAATTTATTTTAGCAAAAGAAATACTTCGGAATTCGGGAATTATCCACAAAAAATAGTTGTACAACTCTTTAGAGTACCATAGAGTACAGTCAGTAGTTACATTTCAAACTAAGAACGTTAAACACAAATGCAAAGCGCATCTAAAGACCGAAGCTAACCCGGAGATATCTCAATACTCTGAACTCAATCTTATATATTCCCTTCCTCCCTTCAAAGAGAAACAGGCTTGGAGGTAGAAAAATCGTTTTAGCAAGTACATTAGTGCAGTAGCAAAGAAATTTTATATGTAAGATTAAAAAATATGTAAATCAAAATTATGTGATAAAAAATATGTAAATCCAAATTTTAATTTAAATTAGCGATAGTCCTTAATTCTTCCTTTTTATTCTAGAAATCGTAATAAATTTTCGGAACTGCATTTCTATAAGTACTGCAGGATGAGGTTGAATTTTTGCTTGTCGCCTTTCAGAATTGGTAGCTAGAAGAGTCACTTCTTTATTAGTTGGCAGGTAATCCAAAACTAAAAAGGTAAATGCTTGCCAATGGTAGTGATATGTAAGTTTCAAACGTTTGGAGTGACTTGGACTTTGGAGTTGAAATCAAGCGCATTTATTTTGAAAGTGAATATCGCTTAATGACTCTTCCTGCCTTTAGGAATTAAGAGCTAATAAAACTGTATTCTGGTGGAGTAGCTCATTTTCTATTTTTATTATTGCGAGACTATTTCATTCCTAGTTAACTCTTTCGTGTGCATACCTTTTAAAACAAATGTGCGTATAGTGTATCAATAATCACCGTTACTGAAATAAAATATTTGTGCTTATGGTCTTCTATTTCGGATGAATATCAATATCATTACCGCCACCAAAGGCTGACACATCTGATTGCTCGCTATTTTTCTTCTATTCTTTTCCTCCTACTCACTGCTCCCTCGATGGGATTCATCCAGGTAATTTTCATCACGATTCCAATTGTGGACTTACTTCATGTTTACAGGGAAGTTACAGTCGGCAGCCGGAACGCGCAACGATTGGCGGAAGTCTAAGGCCCATATCACACGGCGTTTGTTTCACACGAACAACTGTTTCGGACAATTTTTCTGCCTGGTTTGCTATTGAAAGAAAGACGTGCGACTTTTTCCTGCATTTCCAAAAAAATTGCAAGTTGTTCGTTTTCAACCAATCAGCTATCAGCTTCGAATGCTATCAGCTTGTTTGTAATGACGAACCAGTTTCCCCCTGTGTTAGCCCCAAAGCGATCTATGGTGATTAGCTGTTGTGACAAAGCAGAAGAATTGTTCCAAACAGTTGCTCTTCCGAAACAAAACGACGTGTGATAGCAGCCTAAGAGAGAAACCTCAGTTCCGGTTAATTTCTTGTTCTTATGTCACGAAAAACGCGATTGCATATTAGTGTCTGCATTGATTTATCATATTACAATATGACCTCAGAACGTAGTGTACCGCCATTCCTGGTATTTCAAGGCCCATCAGTGGCTGATAGGTAAAATCGCCGAACACTAGTAGTTTCGACCTAGGTTCAAATCCATACGAACGGGCTAGCTGCATGAGCGTTTCCATGGTTTCCCCCTTGTGTAACGTGTATACGAGACAGTCTTCTTAGAAGGTTTTCCCTAAAGGTACCCCTCCTCTTTGTTTACTTTGCCATATTCTACAAAACCAACCAACCAACCTGGTATTTATTCAAAGCGTGTGAGACATTATGCTCAAAGTTAAATTACGTTTATTTAACAGATAAGAGCACAGTAGAGCTATCAGCCTACGGGAAATTCTGCCCTGAGTAGGGGAGCCTTCTGAAACCATCCAGGTCATATCAATTATACACGTAGGTAAAATCCAACAAGTGAGCCTGGGTTCGAAATCAGGTCCAGTTACCAGCATTTGAAGGTCAAGCTGACTGATCGGCAATATCTAATAGCGGCTTGCCACCATTTCGTATTCATGTGAGCAACAATATCTGATGCTACCGTTTACGCATTAAAAAACAAATAGTGTCGTACTAGTTTTGAATAGAAAATTATAGCAATAAAAGTGTTCAACTGTCTGTATTGTTACTCAAGACGTTATTTTAAAGGAAACACTCGATTCATTTCATTACAGCATTTATAATAGCAGTATTATAATACTTTAAATCAGTGAAAGAATTTATTTTCTTCAAACTTACTTTACGCGAATACTGACCATTCGCAGAAGAAAGTTCTTATGCAGGTCAGTACTTCTACAATTCAAACTATCCAGATTCAGGTCTGCAAAGAAAAACAAAAAGTTTGATATACAAAAACAAACTGAGCTTTATTAATTTCGAAGCAATAAGAGTTGAATATTTTAGATAATAATGATAATAATAATAATAATTGTCATACGGGAGCCACCTATTCGGCACTCCGCAGACCGATCCCAGATGAGGAGGCCCTATGATAGGTGACTAGTCGATCATCCTCAAGAGGTAAATGTGCGCTAATCATGCTACCGCCCCGAGCCCCAACCCGAGACGGCAGACTAAAGTTTTCTCTATAAGCACTGCTGCCCGCGAGCGCATGGGGTCAACATTCCTGGTCAAGTTCGCATTTTTTTTTTCTCAGTGCCGAGACTGCTAAGGTACAGATTCCAACCAGTAAAATGTATGACTGCAAGCTAAATGGGGATGAGATAAAAGATATCATCTAGTTTAACAACAGGTAACGAAGTAAGTGACATTTTAAAAACCGAGCGCAGAATGAATTATTGTGTATCTTCTGTTTGCGACTTTCATACTGGTGATGTCTAAAAAGTCGTCAGGTGTTTATTTATACCCAACACGTTATTTTAAAGAAACGAGCGAACATTGCAGCAAAGAAAAGCATAAAATATTACTTCTTTCAAACCTCATTTCTAAGTGTAAAGATACATATAGATTATAAATTAAATCATGAAAATGTGAGATTTCCATTTTTCCCGGAATCGAATAGAAAACTGGTTTCAAGAAATAACATGAGAGAGTCTAATCACTAAATAAAACAAGTTTATAATATCCAAAACATATTCAACGTGACCGTATGCCTCCATCAGGTATTGCACAGCGTACACTTTCTTTCGGGAAGATAAAAAAAAAAAAGATTTTTTTGTCGCAGATAGACAGCACTGATAATTTTAGCTATCTTGAAATAAGTAAGAAATAAAATTCATCGAAAAATTTAAGTAAAATAAAATTTTAAAAAATTCCTTTCAGTAAAAAGGAAGTTTCGTAGACTCAAATATCTTCTGTCGGTCAATTTGCGTCGACATAAACTCTTATTTATTTTAAAATAGGTATCGAAGGATGGTGAGGAATCTTTCTTGACTTTACACCATCATGAAATTTCTTCCTCCTTGTTCAAATACTTTTGAGTATTTGCTATGTAAGAGCAATGTAGAGCTTCATGTTTTTCCAAAAATTTTTAAGGCCCACAAGCGGCCGAGCGGTAAAGTCGCTGAACACTGGGAGTTCGGTCCGAGGCTCGAATCCCGCGAACGGGCTGGCTGCATGGTAGTTTTCGTGGTTTTCCCCATGTGTAACGTGTATACGAGCCAGTTTCTCTTAGAAAGTCCTCCACGAAGGCATCCCTTCCCCTTAGGCAGATAGCCCTAGTGTGCTTTGCCTTAAGTAAATAAACCAAAACTAACCAAAATTTATAAACATTATTAAAAATCTGAGCTCTTTGTTATTAAAATTATTAATTATTTAATAATTATTAAAAATTATTAAATTATTAAAATCTTAAATATATTTATTAATTTAGCCCCTGTTATTTTTCTCCCTTTCTAAATAGAAAAATTAAAAAACTCTATTTTGTTCGCAAGTTTTTTTTTAGTTGTTTGCCTTTTAATACTGTTTTTCTTCTCCATTTCTCTCTTCGTTAATTGCGTTTCCTTCCAGAGAAAGAAATGCATTATATTTCACAATTAGGCGAAACAAAAACCATTTTAGTACTATATTTATAAAATATATACCTATTCGAATATTTCCTCGCATAAAGAAATGTTTTATAATGAATGAAACCCTTTTGTAAAACAACACAATTTTTCACTAGTCTTAGCTTTCAAACTAGCGATTTGTGGCTTTAATTGTAACAGTGAATGAGTGGCTATGAGTACAAAAATCAACGGTTGGAAAATGTAGCTCTAGAAACTAAATTTCAGAAACGTTTTTTTTTAGCTATAGTAGACGTGCATTCTCTTCTATCATAATTCCTCACTGTACAAACCACAATTTTATGAGATCTTTAAACTATAAATTTGGAATAACAGTCTTTATTTTTTATGTATTTTGAATAACAGTCAAAGCTTCAGTTTATTTAAATACATGCATTAAATTAAAATGTTATATAATTCGTTTCAGAAGCTTATTAATGGGAATCACTTTGAAATTTAACCGTAACTGTCAAGATTGCAGCGAAATATGTTTAGGAAATGCAGAAATCTGGATTACTCTCTTTGAGAATATACGCTATACTATAAAATTTATAGCAATGCTTAAGTGCTATTAGTAAAACACACGGTAAACTGAATGAAATTCAGCTGTTTATGTGAAAAACGTCATAAATTCTATATCTTAATCAACACGTACGGTGAGTAAACAATTATTGCATGAATGAAACGAATGAAGTGAATGATAGCAGTAATGATTAAAATATAATAATCAAAGCGAAATTTAAAAAATCAATTTTAAGAATGCATTCAGAATCAACGGATTCTAGAAAACAACCCATAGATGCATGAACTTCATAGTAGAAGCGCGAGAAAATGAAGGAAGATTCTTTGCTATCCACAAATGTCTGCAAATATGGAATGAAATCAGAACCGTTTTATAACTTGGATATTTGGACTTGTTTTAATATGATTTTACAGAGCAAAGATGACGACTCAGATAATATGTTTAAAAATGAGGTAACATGATATATGTTTTCTCATTCTTCTTCTCGTTTAACATAAATGTGAAACCAGACAGGATTTTCAATTACCTGAAATAAGATATCCAAGGTTCTAGTAACGGATTACTTATTATTTTTATGTTACCCGAAAATAATTTCATTTTTGACGTCGTTCCATATTTTTCTTTGGGTTAAATAATTTGATGATATTTTAGAATGCATATTTTTTAAAAAGTTTTTAATTTAATCTAGAACTAGATGAACATGTATAACATAGAGACATACTGCTTCTGAGCGAGTCTAGCACTTGTCAGGAGTGGAGAGCAATTACTTCATGAATACGATTTTGAAAGTAATAAAATTATTTAAGGAAAGCAAGTATGAGATTACTTTTAGATATTAAAATCTAAAGGTATGGCTCAGGTGCTACACAGATGGATTTTCTTTAAAGTAGTCATTCTATTTTCTTTACTAAAATCAAAAACAGCTTGTTACCTCACTGCTTAAGTACGGTCCAGAGAATGATGTCTCCGAACATTGGTTCTTCGGCCTCGATTCGAATAGCGACACTTCATTCAACGTAAGAAAAACCTTTTTTGCATTTTTTTTCTTGTAAAATATTGTCTGTATTTCAGGGCACTCTAAATTTTCTCCTATCAAAAGTTCCTTTCTGCATGCGTTAAATTTCAGTTTCACATCAGGATGTTAAAGTTTCAGCTACATTTCATCTACAAGTTAAATAACTTATTAGAGCTGTCTCTTACAGGCAGCTTCGCGGGCGTGCAAAATATCGAACATTTGTTGCTCTACTGTTCAAAACTTATTCCGGAAGCAAATAAGTCATTTAAGTCTTGATTAATCAATTATATTCGTATTTGAAATTGGGCAAGCTGCAAGGTTATAGCTCGCAACATCCTGACCACCTGCATTTCCCCAGACTGTTTTGTTCTCGTAAGAATAGTTTTAGTGTAAATATTGTACACTGCCCCCTCCCCGCAAAAAATGGGACAGTTATGTATCTCCCGTTCTACTGGGCCAATTCACAAATTCAAATAGAGTTTTTCATGTCCCGAAAGCTCAACTTATGATATGTATTAGATTTATATATAGCATTGTTCTAATATAGGTGTTTTGACACAAAATCGGTTTTTTCCGAAACGAAATGCCATTTTTTCCCAAATTTTGCTTCTAATACACAAATTATGCCAAACTGCCAAGTTTTGTGAAACTCACACGAGTAGCTTTTAAAAAAATCAGCTCACAAAATTTTAGCTCTTCAATGTTAATTGAATTTGATATATATTTATTTATATCTCTTGTTTTCTTAAACTTACTTGATTCCTTCTTCTAGAATTCGAACGTTAGGCATAATACCAATACAGTTCGCACATTTTTTTACGATTTATGTCCAAAATTTTTATTTTTTATAAATTTTTCGAAAAACCATTTGTATTAAAACTTACAAAATTGTTAACATCATCTTAAGCTAGATGTCGTTCAAGGCACACCTGAAAAAATTAGAGTTTTTTATTCAAAATTTTCTAAGATATACGTGAATTTACATACTGGAGCGTTTTGAAATTCGGCATCTTTTTTTTGAGCGATAATAACGCAAAACGATAATACGCACTTTGTTAAAATTATTTTAACAAACGATGACATTTTTCCTCTCGTCTACAATGAAAAAAGAAAAAGAAAATAGGTTGCTTTAAGTTAAGAAGTTCCCCAAGTAAATCATTCTTGACGAAAACTGAAAAAATACTTCAAGAGAAATTTTTGAATTTATCCTCACATTTCGCAATAAATTTTACAAAATCTAATATTTAGGCAAAATTTGAGTGATAGAAGCGATATATGGAAAACTATTGGCATGTATTTTCAGAAAAGTCCGATTCTGTGTCAAAATACCTCTATTAGAACAATGCTGTATATAAATCTAATACATTTCCTAAGTCGCGCTTTCGAGACATGAAAAACGCAAGTTGAATTTCGTGAATCGACCAGTAGAACGGGAGATATAAAACTGTCCTTCTCTTTTTTTCTTGCAGTGTACGTTATTAATAAACTTTAAAAGCGACAAAGCAGAATCACATGTTTGACGTAATGAACGTAACTTCTTTATGATAGAATTGATTATATCTTTTATGTTCAAACAATAAATTACATGCATAACTGGAATCCAGAATTGGAGTGGACTATTTAACGCATCTACCTTACAAGAAATCTTCAAGTACTGAAATTCCTGCGCATTAGCTAATTTAACGTTTTTATGCTCAGCTGCCGATAATAAATCCTTCATTTCAATCTGTTCTTTGATTTCACAAAATACACGAAGCCACAATTTAGGCAACTTAATATCCGAAAACGTTATATGATCACTCGAGCCATTTTTAGTTGATCAACTATTCCTTTGAAAACAGATTCCGAAATTTGTTCTTTAAATTTTCAAATAAATTTCATTGAGACTGTCTACTAAATTTTGCTTTTCCTTTATAAATTCACCAGGTTCTTTTTCAAAGAATCAAAAATGTTACTTAATTATATTTTAAATTCTAATATTTTTAATTCGTATAAAGAAATATCTGTTTTATTAATTGTTGAATTTACCTTGTATTCAAGCTTTCTGATGCCTCCTTTCAAGCTCTTTTCATTAGCTTTAATCGTTTGCGGTTTAGTCATAATGAAGAAATGAATAATTTCCCAATTACCGAAATTGTAGACTTCTCGACAGCAAGTACAGAAAACGAACAATGACACAGTATCCAATTTTAATTGCGTAAACCAAATAAAAACGAAAGTATTCCAAACGTTTTATACAAACTTATGGTGTGGTGTGTATTTAATTATGGCAAAGCACACTAGGGCTATCTGCCTAAGAGAAGGGATGCCTTTCGTGGAGGACTTTCTAAGGGAAACTGGCTCGTATACACGTTACATATGGGGAAAACCACGAAAACACCCATGCAGCCAGCCCGTTCGCGGGATTCGAACCTCGGACCGAAATACCAGTGTTCAGCGACTTTACCGCTCGGCCGCTGATGGGCCACAAACTTATGAGTAATCCAAAGAAATCGAAACAAAACGAATTCTGTATAAAGTTTTGCGTCTCTCAAACAAAACGAAGGCAATTCAAATGTTCTATATAAAGTTAAGTTTTGCAATGCTATCATATCAGAAAAAAAAGAATGAGCGAGCGTTACAGGGTAGCTGTAATGACGAGACATTGAAAATGTTGTAATGATAAAGCTCCAAAAAGAGAAAATATTAGATAATTTTAGGGATAAACCATCTTAACGACAGAACATCCATCATTGATTTAATGAAATTCTCAAACAAGGAGCCTAATTGGCAGGATACTTCGATCTATAATGCTGCGACAAAACAATATTTGGCTCTCTGGGACACAAAACATATGCGAAATGGCGTCTGGACCGGAAAGTTCGAATCGGATGACTGAAATTCATTCGGACGGCAGCTGTTACTTCCAAGATCCCAGATCTCGAACGTCCTTAAGAAATTGCATAGCATTAAATCAAACTAGTCTTATAATAATTATTAATATTATATATTATATTATTAAATATGCATCAAGCCTTGCATATCATCAGAAAATTAATTTCGCAATTTAAGTACAATTTAATTCTATAAAAATACTATGATAAATAAATGTTTTACAGAACATAGTTTGTCGTTCTGATCATTAGATCAAATTGTCTAAACTAGAATGTTTAACATCTACACCTAAGTTATATTTGTTATTTGCAATAATACAGTTCATACATTCAGGGTTATTTCTAAAATCCGAATGATTATGTGTGTTGGTGAGCATATGGCGCACATAAATTCTTTTACACATTTGTTATGAAAACGGCCAAATTCTTGATGCAATCCTGAAGCTTACGCTTACGGTGATCCCGCAGATATACAATCATTTTAAAAGAGAAAACGCTGTGTAATAAATAAACCAGTGCGAAATAGTTGCTACCTGATGATAAGCAACATACAATTTTAGCAAAAAAAAGTAACATTCAAATATGTCGCAAAGTATCATTCGCATGGACCTTGGGCTGTTAATAGTTGAAAAGACGGTGTTTTTCAGATCAGTTCTAATTAGCTTTGTATGTTATGTTTTGTCAAGGTTAGAATTCAGGAATAAGAAGCGTTCATAACTTTTTCACTGTGAATAAATGAAATTTGTCTAGCAAATCATTTGAAATGTAATGTCCTCAGAAAGACAAGTCTAGGGCTCTCCCTCAGCTCTGTACTTACCAACAGACCAATCGAGAGTGATTTTGGCTACGCGTGCATTTTAAGTGCACCGTGTCCTACAGACAGTACGCATTTACAAACTTAAAATAAAGATTCAGCATGTTTTCACCTTTTTACTATTTTCTGAAATTTCTTTATGATTCTATTTATATATTTGAAGTAGCAAAATATACCACAGGAGAAAAGCTTAAACAAGGTTTCAGTCATAATATTCTTATGGAAATCGATGGTGTTAAGGCTCTAATTTTTATTACACCGATATAGCATGCCATTTAAATAACATGGCTAAACAAGATTTGTGAAGTGGGTATTAAATTATACATTCTTGTGTTAACTTCGAATGTAACCTAAACATTATCTGTAGTGCTGTTAGACAATCATATGGAAACCAATCTCGGACAGCAGATGTGTTGTAAAAGATCACGATTGCACATAAAAGTGACAACGTGCACATGTCCTCAAAATAAAGGATAAGAGAACCTAACAGCAGATGGAAACAAACGTCTAGGTGCAGCAGGATCACAGTGAGGCTCGCATATGCAGTACAATCTGCAACCAATACGAGGGCTGAACCAGTTTAACGATGATATTTTTTCATCACCAACAAAGTCAAAAAGCGGCGTGGAACAAAGGCAATCATGCCCATGATTTCCCTAACTATCAAGTTCACACTTTTCGATATCAAAGAGGAATATTTCATCTCCGGGCCCGCAGTGGGATTGCTTCAAGTTGCTGCGAAGTACTGCCTAGCGAATTACATGGAAATCCAGTATTACAACCT
The DNA here is from genome assembly GCF_044657685.1 of Stegodyphus dumicola. NCBI lineage: Eukaryota > Metazoa > Arthropoda > Arachnida > Araneae > Eresidae > Stegodyphus > Stegodyphus dumicola. The sequence continues at coordinate 44,298,494 of NC_140778.1, forward strand.
ACGTTCGGTCTTAGAAGTTCGTGGTTACTATGTTGTATCATCAGTTCGGAAACCATATTCATTTTGTTAACCTGAGGTAGCGCAAACCGCATTCACTCTAATTTGCAAGCAACCTTGCGTTCCATACAGTTGACAGTATAGCTTTTTTCAGTTCGAGCCAAATTTTTAAAAGAGCTCCCCTTTAGAAGGGGTCCGAGTGCCTCCCATCTTTCTTCCACTACCAAAATCTTCTGCAGAGGACTTTAGTCTTACCGCATATTTAGAGTGCCCTATGACGCAGGTGCTATCCCGGTTGGGTGGCATAGAAATAGAATGACCAAGGTGAGGGTTTTTTCTCGGTGTCCGCCGATAACATCGCGGCAAAAACATCGCGGACAGAAACGTCGCGGAGAAAACATCGCAAGGCGAAAACGTCGTGCGACAAAACATCCTGGGAGAAAACAACGCAGTTCTAAAACATCGTGGCACAAAACATCGACGTCGAAAATAAAGCGGTTTAAAAACTTCGCAGTTTGAAAACCTCGTTGTCGAAAATATCGTGGTAAAAAATAAAGTATCAGCACATCATCGCATGATGATAACATCGCAGACATGCTTTTTTTCACGTTTTAATAATTGTAAATGGATATTTCCATAATGATTTGTGAGCGCAAGATGGAAATAAGGATAATTTTTAATTTCACATTTTTTATTAACTAATAAATGTTTGATGAAAAGTAAGAAGGCAACTTAAGCATAAAAAATTAAATGCGACTTATAGATTATACTTTTCACGAAAAATTACCAGTAAATACTTTGTCAAAAATGATTTATTAATGGCATTTGTTCTATTAAGGCTTTTGTTCTATTATCTTAAAATTCTATTAAGAGCTATAAGTTGCATAAATCTTCTATGCTTAAGTTTTATTCTTATTTTCTCAGCAAAAATTTATTAGCTAATAAAAAATATGAAAGTACAAATTATCCTTCTTTTCATCTTGCGATCACAAATCATTATGGGAATATCCATTTACAGTTATTAAAGCCTGAAAAAATGCATGTCTGAATTGTTATTGTCATGCGATGATTTGTAGATACTTTATTTTTTACCATGATATTTTCGACGACGATGTTTTTAAACTACGAAGTTTTTGAACCGCTTTATTTTCGACGACGATGTTTTGTACCACGATGTTTTAGAACTGCGATGTTTTCTCTTTGCGACGTTTTCTCCCGCGATGTTTTGTAGAACGACGTTTTCGCCTTGCGTTTTCTCCGCGACGTTTTCGTCCGCGATGTTTTCTCTTTGCGACGTTTTCTCCCGCGATGTTTTGTAGCACGACGTTTTCGCCTTGCGTTGTTTTCTCCTCAACGTTTTCGTCCGCGATGTTTTCGGCTGTAACCGTTTTCTCGTGTAGTTAAATTTGTATAACTTTCTGATACGAAATATATTTATATGTTTGCATAACTTTCTGATATGATATGTGCCAAAATTGTGGCATGAGGAAAGAAGAATAGAATACCTCAAAATGCAAGTGTTAGTGAAAGTTATGAAAAGCAAACACAAACTTTCTAAATATGAAATTCTTTTATGCTTGCTTGTCGAAACACAGAACTCATTAACCTTCATTTTTTAATCCAAGATCCCAGTTGGAAATTAATATTTTTCGTTACTTGAAAAGCTCAAGGAATGAAATAAGTCGCAATATGCTTCGAAGAAATTGGTATCCGTATCGAAATTGAGTTAGGCAATTAATTTGCAAAATGAATGCTTGATTTTTATTCCACAAACACGTGAACAGATCCTCCTTCTCTAACACTTCACCTGCAAGCAATCGAAGTAGCCTTTCTACTTAGGCTCTAGTTCTTCAAGACAGTATAGGCTCGTACAGTTTGAACTTATAAAATTGTCTAAGTACGTATGAGTTTATGGAGTTCATTTAACAATTCAGCTTAAATTCTGTGATTCAAAATCAAGGTAAAGGTTGATCAGAGTTAATGTTCAGAATTAGAGTTGATAAACTTTGAAATGTATTATCCGGTAAGTTTAATTAATATAAGTTTAACTGTTCTTAAAGGTAATGTATGACGCAGCGTATAAAATGGAAAGTAAAATATAATGAGGAATATATCTGAAAATTGTGAATTTGTTTGATAACCGCGAAAGGAATCACTAAAATCTGCGAAATAATCTCTAAAATCTGCGAAATAAAAAATTAGTAACATCATTTTTGAGATTGTTTTTCGATAAAATTGCAATCTTTTCTATTAGGATATATTTTGATGTATCGTTATTGAAAAGTTCAATATATTTTAAAGTTTTCTTAGAGATGAAACTAGAGCTTTGTCTCATTACCGAGAACATTGTCAAAGGAACACCAGAATGGACGATTTTCATTCACGATAAAGGAAAAATTCTTCTCCAGTTTTGCTGAAGGCTATTTCAGGGAAAGTATTGAAAGTTCTCTCAGCCCATGTCCGATAATAGGACATTGGATCCTCTTTCGAAGACATTCGCTTCGACAGATTTTAGCGCCCATCAGCTGTCGAGCGCTAAAATCACTGAAAACTAGCAGTTTCGACATGGATTAGTTACAGGAGAACGGGCTGGCTGCATGGGCGTTTACTAGATTTTCCCCATGTGTAACGTGTATAAGAGTCAGATTCCCTTAGAAAGTCCTCCACGAAGGCATACATTCATTAAGGCAGGTATCCCTAGTGTACTTTGCCATAATTAACTAAACAAAACCAATTTAAACAATATACACTACTCGACATTGAAAATGCAACACCAAGAAGGAGTGGTCAGAAAGTGATGAAATTTTGAAAAAAGACAGAGACAGCAAGCAGCAATAAGTGATCTATATTTCAAAATGGTAGTCAGAATACAGAGGGAGAAAGGCGTCGGCTCAGTAGGATGTAGGACCACCGCGGACATCGATGAACGAAGAAACACATCTAGGCATAGCCATTAAGAGTGTGGATGGGGTCCTGAGGGATGGCTCTCCATTCCCTTTCAACCACTTGCCACAGTTCGTCTTCTGAACGAGACAGGGGCAGAGTCTTCAAAAAGCGTTCAATCACATCCCACACATGTTCGATTGTTGACAGGTATCGATGGGCCGTCATAGTGCCCTGAATACGAACTAGAGGTGACTTGGAATGGTAGGCAATAGCGCTCCAAACCATTATGCCACGTTGTCGCGTGGTGGGGCGTTCCACAGTTACTGTCGGATTAGATCTGTCTCCACGTCGACGCCACACAAGTATGCGGCTACTGGCACTGGATAAACAGAAGTGTGACTCATCTGAGAATACGAGGTTTCGCCAATCTGTCATTTACATCGCTCCACTCCGGCACCATTCTAAACGTTGGCGTCTATGCTGTGGGGTCAAAGAGAGTCTTTTTAACGAACGCCGTGGGTTCAGGCCACGTTCAACCAATCGACGGGAAATGTATCTGGTCGACACGGGAACATCCACGGTATCTTGCACATGCTGCAGAATCGCGGTACAAGTGACTTGCGGGACCGCCACAGCTTGTCGGCGGATGCGTAAATCCACGCGTCTTGACGTCACTCTTGCTGCACCTGCCCCCTCCTTCTTCCCAACCATGTTCGCCATAGCCGATGCACCGTGCTCGCATCCATGTGGGTATCAGCTGTGATTTGACGTAATCACTACACACCAACCCGCCCTTCTCAGTCCGATCACCATCCCCCTCGTAAAATCGTCTATCTGTTGGAAGTGCCTTCGTTGACGGCGGTCTGGCGGGACAAAAACCAACTTTCTTCGATAGTTCGTCTGGCAGAAATAATGACACGAATTTTGCCCATTCTGCACGTTCCTTCCCTGATATCTTACTTCCCGTGCGTCGGAAAGCTGCGCATTTCACACCATTCGCATAACTCAGCGACGTGCGTCTACTCTAAAATTTGCATAAATTTCCGACCACTCCTTCATGATGTTGCATTTTCAATGTCGAGCAGTGCATGTTCTGGTACGTCCATGACGCAAATTGATTATGCACTTAAGCAGCATCCATGCGTTCTTCATCCTTGAAGCACGAAACCAAGGCTGTCTCAACTATTTCTGTATGTCCATGATCAAGCGGATCAGCAAAAGCTAATAAAAAATTTATTGCTGGAGTTACATGTCAAACATAATAAGGAGTTAATACAATTCCGTTATAATTATGATCAATATTCATAACTATCCTCCAGAGTTTTCGACTGCTTTTAGACTATACGAGTTGAGAGTAGTTAAAACATCTTTCAAGATCTCCTAATAACAACATTTGCGCAGATACATAGAAAGACTGCACAACTAATAAAAGAGCTCAGAAATCAAGTTCCATGATGTCGACTTTTGTAATGCTAGCAACTTTGTGACTTAAACATTTGTACTTAAAATTTCTTGAATTTCTTTTATTCAATAAGTCGTGAGTATTCTAAAAATAAACTTCTAAAGCTACAACAAAAATTTGTCGCTGTATCACAATATAAAAATCCGCTACAAAGAATTTTAAAGCACATATTTTTATTAAAAGCTGACTGATCAACTTATATTATAATAAATTGCATATTTACGGATATAAGAAATAAAAAACAGCTAACATAAAAAAACAAGCAAATAAATTGGGCTACAAATATCAACTTTTGTTTTTAGTACAATAATTCCTGCACAAAAATAGAGTGTTGTTGATTAAATTGAAAATTTCAGTTCTAACATCTGTACACATGCTAATACAGAAACACTTCTATTTATAAATATTAGCAAAGGGGTATTCCTGGGAACTCTCAAAGAGGCACTTAATACGTTTAAAGTACATAATTTGTACAGACACAAGCTGCGAAACACGTTTTCCAGTTACTTCATTTGCTGGTTTGTTTTAATTGTCATGAAATGTTCTCATACCATATTTGAACATGTAACGGTAAGAACGTGACATCCAAAAGGTAACCTCAGCAATCGTTCCGCTACTGTGAATGGCTAGCAATGTAATGAGAGTATAGAATGCATACAGGATATTTGCACATTTCACTTTGGCTGCATAGAAACAAAATATAAATGTTTACCTAACAGAACATTGTATTTGATAGTTGCATTTAAATTAAAGCGGTAAATATTCACTAACACCCTCCAACCGTTTCAGAAGAGCCAAAGCTTCAAAAAATGCCATGGAAAAGATAGTATTTCAAAATGCCGGTGCTATATTTTACCTGATTTCGTTCTCTTCTAGTAAACATCCTTCATTGCTTTTCTATATTTTAAAAGGCATGTAGACGTTAATATTTGTGTCGTCAAAAATATTCTTGAATAACACATAGCCATTCATCTATTATTAACATTAATAGATAACACAGCAGTTTTATCAGGAAACAATCTCGAAAATTTTAAAAATTGTTTCGGGTATTTCGCAAATTTCCTGAGATTTCGCGAACATAATTTATTTTCTCTACGGTTGCCAAATACACTCATGTCCATAAATTAAGAATAATCGAACTCTAAAATAAATATATCAAATATAAAATCACTACACACATCTTCAAGAATCATATGAAAATTTTAGGGAGTAACCAGAGGACACCAATGGTACGTCACAATGACGAGAGTGAAAGAGGGTGATATATAAAGAATACAGGCAAACAAGTAAAATTGTTCGTAGGCGCTTTATAAGCATTTCAGTGCAATAACCAAATAGGTATGACACAAAGGACGCATTTGGATGGTTTTTTACGAGGTAGAATTATCGGCCGTCTGGAATGTGGGCGTACCCAACTGGAAGTATCAGACGAACTTGGAATTGCCCAGAGTGTCATCTCCAGGCTTTGGCAACAATTCCAAGATGATGGTAATGTGAGTAGACGCTACAGCACAAGTCGCCCCAGAGTTAAAACGCCGAATGAGGACCGGTATTTGGCAGTAACTGCCAAAAGAAACTGGCGGAGCACAGCCTCAGTCCTGTCTCGTCAGCTCTCTTCAGGCACTGGTACAACAATTTCAAGGCAGACCGTGTACTGTCTATTTGCTCGTAGACCTGTCAGATGTGTTCCACTTATTACAACTCACTGTCGCCTGCGGTTAGCCTGGAGTAGAGAGCATGCATTGTGGCACCGCAACAGTGGCCTTGTGTGATGCTTTCTGACGCGTAAAGGTTTAACTTGCAGTCTGATTCTCGCCGGACTTTCATATGGAGAGCTCCAGGTACCCGTTACCACCAAGAAAACATCATTGAACGACACCGTTACGGTGGTACAGGAGTGCTCGTTTGGGGTGGAATTATTCTGGGTTACAGAACTGAACTGCTTGTTCAAATTGGAACCATGGCAAACCAAATCTATCGGGACGTCACTCTGGAACAACATATACGTTTGTTTCGGGGCGCCATGGGCGCACAATTTGTGTTTATGGATGACAACGCCCGTCCTCACCGTTCAAAAATTGTAAGCAAATGCCTTCAATCGGAGGATATCACCCGTATGGACTGGTATTCACCGTATGGATATCACCGTATGGATTCTCACCGGACTTGAATGCAGTAGAGGACGTGTGGGACATGCTTGGCCGACGAGTTGCATCCCGTCAACCTCCTCCTACATGTGTACCGGAACTTCGGAGAGCATTGCTTTATGAGTGGTGTAATATCCCCCAAGATCAGATCGATAATTTGATACTCAGCATGCCTAAGCGTTGTACGGACTGTATTGCATCGTCGGAGAGACATACAATTTATTAACAATCATACCAAACATGTAATATTGGTTTTTTATAAATAGTTTTTTTTTGTAATTTGCTCCAGGGAGAAAAAATCGCTAATTTTTTTAATAATATCAAACATATAGCATCTTTTTTTCGCTCTTTACCTTTTGTTTAATAAACAAGCTTTACAAATAAGTCAAATTTGTTTTGCTTCTAACTCTTCCTTTGCCTGATTTTGCATTATCCTTAATTTATGAACATGAGTGTAAATTCATTATTTTAGGATATATTTCTCATTAGTTTTTAATTTCCATCATACATGCTGCCTCATACTTTATCGTTAAATATATTTAAAACATATGTTTATTAAATTTAGGGAGATAATATGTTTAAAAGTTTTTGTTGAATTTTAAGTTTCAAAGTCTGAAACTTAACATTCATCATCCTTTTTCCTGATATTGACACAAAGAAATTAAGTTGAATTGTTAATTCAATAATCCATAATCGTATACACATTTGCATAATTCCATAATCGTATACACATTTGCATATGTCCATATTGTGCAAGCCATTATTTTCACGAAGAACTAGAGTCTAATTAGAATTATTACTTCAGTTGCCTGCGAGTGAAGCCTGTTAAAAGGGGATCTTCCATTTGTTGATGTATAAATGTTAAGCATTTGATAAATTAAAGACCTAAATCTTGGGATAAGAATGAAATTCTTCATAGCATATTGTGATCAACTTAAGTCCTTGAGCTTTTTAAATAATGAAAACAATTATTTTCCTTTCAGAAGAAATCCTTTGTTTAAAAATGAAGGCAAAGCAATTCTGAATTTCGAGCGAACATAAAATCGTTTTACATTTAGAAAGTCTCTGACAACTGTTTATAAGTTTCACTAACTCCTGCATTTCTAGGTGTTCCATTCTTCTTTGCTCATGCAGCAAATTTTGCTCAACAGGCTGGCTGCATGGGCGTTTTCGTGGTTTTCTCCATATGTAACGTGTATACGAGCCATTTTCCCTTAGAAAGTCTTTCCCGAAGGCATCCCTCTCTTTAGGCAGATAGCCCTCAAGACTTTGCCATAATCACACACACACGCGCCCATCTCAAGGTCATACTTAGATAGGCGTGAGTGATTGTAAATGTATAGTGACTGACCGGCATATGGCTCTCTAAATAACCGGCGACCGAAAGTCCCCAAAATGTGTTAAGGGAGAAAAGGCTGGGATATCCTCGAATGCTTCTCCCCCAGTGTGCACTTCTTTAAAACTGCAAGCAGAACTCAACAGTGTTCTGTTATTACCTGTATGGGGCACTAGCAATAGGAGTAATCACAATTCATTGCCACAATGAATTTCGTGGACTTGATTTCATTCACACAATAGATCAGTAAAATCAACAACGACTTTTATTACAGCAAGTGATCGTTTTAGATCACTGCTAGATCTTCCATTATAAACCACAAGAATAGCTTAATGAAATTTATTTGGATTTCATCAAACTCACTTTTTGATTGCAGTTAAATAGTTGTCAAAAGCTTTAGTTTTTCATTTGGTTAAGATAATTTTACACATTAGCCGTAAGGTTGACTGTTTACAGATAATTCAGCTTCGGAATACGTGTTATCGAACTCATGGTAACACAGTTTGCAAATTATTTTCCCGTGCGGTTTGCAATACCTCAGGTTAACAAAAGGAATGTGATTTCTAAGCTGATGATACAATATAATGGAATCCATTATCTATTAGACCGAGTATCCGTTACGAATTAGCATTTTAAAGAACGAAATAAGCACTAATCCTATAAACCTGTGGTCTGAAACTGGAGGCCCTCGAAACAATTTACGCGGGCAGCGAGTACATTTTGCATTCAGTTAATCATTATAACATTAAATTTTGAAGAAAGAATTTGCAGATATTTTAAGATTTTAGAGGTTTTGAGTGCATGTTTATATTCTCTTGATTACGAACATGAATAACCCTTCTGAAAATTCAAAAACTCTAATGCAAATCTTATTCAAGAATTTGAATATACAGACTTGATTATTTATACGACTTGGCATTAAAATTGTTGCTAACATATTTTCTTTCCGTAATTATATTTTATTTTTATTGCAGCTAGTATAATGATGATTGAAATCTGGTGCACAAGCTGATTGCAGGTATGTAGATTAAAAAAATAATTTAGAAAAAATCTTGTAACGCAATGCAGATAAATTTTTCCACAGTTAGAATAATATTTCCGGACCTAGTTCATTCACGTAAATTATATCACACATATAAACAGTAATATAAAATCTTTTAAATTGAAACTTTGTTGCGCAAGAAATTTCAATTATCTGTTTCAATTTCTGTTTCTAAACAAATGCACGACATTCTTGTTCATAGCTATTAATCAATATTGGCATTTATCTCTAAAAACTTTATAAGAAAATCTGTTACAACCCTTTACTAACTTTTAAACAAATGAATGGAGCTTATACAGGTAGGATTGTCAAATTCTTCGGAAATTAAATTCTTCGAACTTCAAAAAATTTCAGATTTCTTCAGGAAACTCATCTGTCACGGGCACAGGTTTCGATTCCACGATGACATGGATTCTTAAAGTTATGTTTACAGTTTCAAAAGATACTCATTATGAACAAAGTTATAACTATTCATTACTTACCAATTGTTTCGTACAATCTTTCGCTCTAAGTATTTTAAACTTCCATAAATCTCAAAAATGTTTTTTTAGAAAGTTTAACTTTTTAAATGAAACTGCGTTACCTGTTGTAGGCAAAGCGGTGACTTAAGAAAAAATTTTTGCTCTCCTTTTTCTTCTGGTTGATTTTTTATCTGAATTCTTTCTTCGATTTCCTGTTAACTAGAAAAGTTACCTGGGAAGTAATTAAGAAACTTGATTTAGAGCTTGTTTAACGATGATTCATCACTTAATGTAAATTTGACAGAATTTCAATTAAATTCTAAAATTCTTACCTAGACTCTTAATATTACACTCTTAATATTAAGTAAATGCATATTCCTCAAGTGAAACAAAACTAGCAATTTGAGAATTTTAAATCTGAACATTGCTAGTATATTGTACTTTGCTTACACCATACTTTGGTGATATTGTTGACCCAACAGCAGCCGAGTAGTAAAATTGTTGAACAATGGATGATTAATCCTGTTCGTATCACAAAAGGAAACAGGAAGGATCTTCGTGAGGTTAAAACATGTAGAAAATTTTCTGACTAAATAGTATTAATAGTTAACACGTTAGTCTTAATTTACGTTTAACATTTAAATTTTTAGCAGAAACTCTTTACTGTTATTTAAATATTTTAATTGATAGAGTCGTCCTGTGAGGATTAAGATAAATACTCATGAATGAAATATAATTCAGCTCTTTAAAGCCTAAGAGTATATTCTTGAGAATGGATTTCTAAATAAGGATTTTTAGAATTTCTTTAAAATTCCGTAAATTTTGCACCAACTGCTGAATTATCGTCACACAGGCTTTAATCAAATTTTTGAAATACGATCCTGAAATTTTCTGTGGGGAACAGCAGACGTAAGAAATAATTCACTTACAAACAGCAAAAATAAAATAACGTACTCTAAACTCACCGCTCTTCCTATATTAGGCAACGCAATTCCATGTAAGAAAACTAAACTTCATAAATCCGATGACTTAGACTCGTTGTTAAGACCGGGCTATTGCATAGTGTAACGATGCCAGTTCAATGAAATGAAGCGCGAAGACACATGACGTAATGAATTCTGAACGTGGATATAACCTCGAAAGAGAAATCGGAGAATAGGGAAAGAAAAAGAGGGACTATAAAGGACCAAAGGTAGAAATTAATCAAATAGAGGACTCTGACGAGAGTGGTAAAAATACGAGTATTACAATGATTGATCAGATTCAACCAAAACATGCGGTATTTAAAACACATGTAGTGCAATATTTCGTGAAAAAACTAGTAACTAACAATCTGGTTACAATTATTTTCATATTAAGTATAATCTTAAAGTTTAGATATGATTTTAAACGTTCATAGCAATATTTTTGAAATTTTAAAATTTATACAGCGCATGAGTATACGAAAAGGTAACAAGTAAAAAATTGAGTATAAATCTTTTTCATAATACATATAATCTCAAACTCTGAATGTGATTTTAAACTTGCGAGGGTTTATCCAATTGAAACACAGGAATTTCAATCTTTTTGAAATTTGAAGAACTAAGTTTTTGAGATATTTGACACTCCAAACTATGTAAGTTCTGAACTCGTTTGCTTAAAAGTCAGTGCAAGTTTACCACCGATTTTCTGAAAGAGTCATCAAAGATAAATTTCTGAAAGAGTATCAAAGGTATATTAATTGCTTGGGGGAATTTTTTGAATATATTTTGCGGCCACTTTAGATTAATAACTGCATGAGATGAAAAACTGTAAAAAGCAACGAATCAATTAAGGACTAGAAACGAAAGACACTTTTTAGATAAAGCTCAATGACTATGTAATAACTGTTTTAATTGCATTGGTTGATGAAATCTTCTAGCATGGTCGTATATTGGGGTAGTTGTTTTAGAGAGTGAAATAAAGCAAGTTGAATATATGTCATAACTGTATTTGTTGATAACATTTCGCACTCAAATTCGTATTTTTCAGTATTTATATCAGAGAGTGAAATAAATCAAACTGGATACATATCAGTTGGCTAAATATAATCATGGTTAAAGAAACTTACTTTTAGTGGAATTTGTTATGACAGCTGAAGTGGCATGGGTAATCTAGTTTAATTCGGAATCCAAATGGTTGTTTCCAAATGGAAATTATCAGATTCTCGGAGGAAAGAAAAACTGAACTGACACAAATTATTAAATCAAGAGTCATTATTTTCAATGAAAGCAAAGGAAAAGTGTGACCACACAAATGTACATACCTCTTTAAATCAGTACCAAAGCAGTTTAAAAACTCCAGGGTTCGCACACCCTTAAGCCAAGCGAAGCCCCATTTCGTAAGGAGTCTTCCACAGTAATCGCACTAACGATTTACGAATTCGATGATCTTATCGCGCCCACAAGCTAACTCCTGTGTATCCCAACTTTTTTGCTTTCACTGCATTTTACGAAAACGATTTTTCGAAAAACAATAAGTGACAATATATATAATGATAAACAACGTTTTCAAAATTTTGAAAAGAACAGACAGGGAAGTCCATAAGTTTTAACGATAGGACAGGAGTTCTGTGACGTTTGCCTTCCGGCTTTAGGCTTTTACATGACTAGTAATTCTTTTTTTTTTTTTTTTTTTTATTTCTTATGATGTGATGACACATACCTTCAGTGCAATGTAAGTTTTAAATAAGGAGATAAAACATTTAAGAAACTCATAACGCTTGGAATTATGGTATTCTGGTTAAGCATACTAATTATTCATATTTTAATGCTACAAATAGACACATCGGGTGATAATTATTTAAAATATTAAAATTGAAGAGTTAAGTATTACTGAATACTATACAGATTTATAACATCCTATATAGATGTTCAGCCTGCTATGGCCCTTTCTATCTGTTAAATAGCACAAACACTCCCTTTCAAATGTATCTATTTTCAAAAATAGTATCTCCTAAGCTAAGAGAAAATGATGTTAAACTTTTAGTATAAAAATGATATCTCCTAAGCAAAGACATTAGTAATGTTCGTCGGTTGTAGCAACGATCCGGAAACATCACACACATACACATACGATACGACACACGAAATGCCACGCCCTCATAGCATACATTTAATTATAGGTTACGGAGAGATAACTATGACTGATGAATACTCATACGAGGTGTGACACTAAAAAAGAGACTAAGAGTATAGCTTGAAAACAGAGTGGAGCTGGCAACAACTGTTTTGCTGACGTCATGTGACGCAGCTCTTCTATCTATGCGGCTAGTTTGGACTTAACAGACCACGCCATTGGGGAGTACTGCGCCACTGAGTGAACATGTGAAACTGCATTCTGCCAGAAAAATGTCTCATGTAAGCACTGAACAGCGAATTAACATCAAGATCAACACGGAGGAAACATTTCAAATGTTAACCGAAGCTTATGGAGATAAAACTTTGTCTCATGTACGCATGTTTGAATGGCATAAGCGGTTTTCAGGGGGAAGGGACACTGTGAAAGATGATCACGATTGACATCATGATTGAATGTGTTCTCAAATGGCCAAACTGTTAATATATACTACTACATTGAAGTAATAAAAAGACTTCGTGAACAAATTAGGAAAAAAAGGCCACAATTGTGGAGTGATGGATGGCTGTTTCACCAAGATAATGCACCCGCTCACACGGCTCTACCTGTCAAGCAGTTTCTCACCAGCAAAAACATTATTGTGATGGGACATCCTCCATATTCACCTAACTTGGCTTCATGCAATATTTTCATTTCCTAAAGATAAATCTTACCTAAAGGGAACCCATTTTACCTCAGCTGAAGAAGTTCAGTCCCAAAACGGAGAATCTCCTGAAGAGCCTTTCAAAAACCTCGTTGAAGAGCTCCTACCAGGTGTGGCAGCACAGAATGCAGAAGTGTGTGACTGCTGAAGAGAGCTACTTTGAAGGAAGGTTATGACGTCATGGAGAACTGATTCTGTAAGTAGAATGATTCATTGAACCAGTCTCGTTTTTTTGTGTCACACCTTGCATATTCCAAACATGGTTCGTTTTGTTTGATTATGGCAAAACACGCTGTGGTTATTTGTCTAAGAGCAAAGATGACTTCTTCGAGGTCTCTGTAAGGCGAACTAGCTCTAAGTTACGTTCCACATCAGAAAAACAATGAAAACGCCCTTGCAGCCAACCCATTCCGGACTTGTGCGATTTTTTATTATTTCGATCTATCCAATCACCTCCGAGGGCATTACAACAGGGATGCTGTTTGTATTTGTGCTTGAAAATAATTATAGATTGAACAATTACACAACTTGTTCTGTTTGAGGATGGGATATGTTGTGAGTGGAAAATTAAGAGGCGTAGTGATTTGGTAGAGACTCATCTTTATCAGTTTCTTTGTATGCGATGTCGCTAGTGCTATTAAGAGGTGTAATAATTGTGTTGCGTCTTTATATTTAGAAACAGCGTTCAAGACAGAACTATAATCCGTTGAAAGTGTTTATAAGAATCTGGTCCAGTCAAGTTGAAATATTTTTTCATAAGGGTCCGAACCTCATTCAGTGTATTCATGATAATTCCGTATTGCGAACAACATGATATTTTCCAGGTTTCCTTAGCATGATTTGTATTTTTTAATCAATTCTCTTAAGGCAGGAGTTTTACGTTGTTTTTCTTCTGCATCGTCCTTGCTGTTTTTGGTGTGTGCAGAGTGTGTAACATATTCGTATATTCTTTAGTCAAATCATATATATATCAGCGGTTCTCAAACTTTCAACTAACGCGTACCATTTAAAAAAATTGGAAACCTTTAGTACCATCATTACATTTTACAATGATTTTGTTTGAATTTCTGAATAGAAATATTAAACAACAGCAACAATAATAATAATGATAAAAAAATTCGAAAGCTTTGAGATTTTGCATTACGTCAAAAGGGACACTTTTTAACCTTGTGAGTGTTATCTTTATTTATTAAATATCCTGCTTTGCACTTAAAAATAAAATTCAATTCAACGGATATATAACAAAATAATTTTAAAATGAGCATATATTTAGTTTTTCCGATACACAGTATCGCGAGCTGGAGATAAAAATCTTGTTTTTCTCTGTCCAGTTTTGCCGTTACTCACTTTGAAATCGTAGAGTTTGTTAATCAAAATTTCGTTGCCCATTTAGTTTCAGGTACGGCTTTCTTTATTTGAGAAATCTCTTCGGAATGTTTTCCTGTTAAAGCCCGAACACCGTCACAGCATACGGCAATACACTTACTCCAAGGACATTCTCATACATAAAATTGTTAATTACTTTGAATATTTCACTTGCAGGTGCTCTATCATGAAGGTATTCACAAAATAAATACTCTTCAGCAATTGGTTTATCTTCTTCGAAAACGTATGTAAAATAATAATTGAACAATATTCGTTATATCAGTTTTTTTTTTCATCCAATTGCAAATGCTCACTGTTTTATTTTTTAACAAGTGTGCCTTTTGCGGAATTTGTCATTTCCTGAATTCGTCGACTTACTGCATCATTTGATAACGGAATATTATTAAGTTCATTAGCCTCTTTTCATTGAATAATATTAAAATGATATCTCAAGCTGTTGCTAATGTAAGGATTTCTCTAATAGTGTGAGCCTGCCCAGTCTTAGGAATATTTAGGCTTACCAGGTAACTAGAGCTTTCGCTCGAACTAACAAGACCTTTCATTACTTGCTTAATATTTTTGAACTTAGGTAATTTCCTCCTGAAATAGTCTTCAGATTTATCCTTTAAATTGGCATGCTTAAATTCAAGATGTCTCTTACGAGACGATGGTTTCATACTTTGCTTCGGTAACAGTTCACCACAAACAACACACTGAGGCATTTCATCTCCATTCCAAGTAAATCCAAATGATAAATAATTTTCATTATATTTTCCAGAAACAATTTTCCTTTCTTTTCAATATTGAGTGCTAACAGATTGTCCTGGATCCGTCACTTGTGAATCGTCACCTTTTCGCTTAGTCAAATCTTAGCCATTTTTCCATTTTGTAAATCAAGGTTTTATTTTATTATTTTTACAGAAGTATTTAAATGTACATTATATTACTAGTTCTTCAAAGCAGACGACGACATTCTCAAATCGCGTAGAAAAATAAGGAAAACAAAGCAACAAAAGACAAAATATTTACTGTTAGAGACAATAAAACGATGTAAGAAGTGATTATCATTGAAAATGGAGCAATATGAGCCAGGAATTGGCTACATATGAAGTACCGACATGCTAAAAATTCGATAAACTCTCAGAGAATTAATGAGGTACTATTATCTATTTTATACAAACTTAATTTTATTTCCTATTAAATACAGCATCCATTTCTATAACGCCTTTTAAAAACATCACGGGGCATTTGGAAAGCAGTTCATGGTCACAAAATCTAAATTTCGACACCCCTTTATTGCTGAAACCAGTTCTTTTGTAGAAAATGTCGCAGATTACATTTTGTTATCTCATCAGAAAAATTTTTAATGAAATTTTTCGTCACGCAATATAGCTGAAAGCATTTATAGCTTCTGAGTGAAATTAAGTTTCCAATAATTAACAATAAAATAATAGCAAAATTATTATTAATAGATAGTATATTACATACTAATAATTATATTATTAATGTTTCTCCAATTTAATTATTATACTAATAATAAAATTATTAATGTTTCTCCAATTTAATTATTATACTAATAATAAAATTATTAATGTTTCTCCAATTTAATTATTATACTAATAATAAAAAAAATTAATGTTTATCCAAATAAATTATTACACTAATAATAAAATTATTAATGTTTCTTCATGCCATGTTACAGTTTGTATGAGGGGGGAACAGTTCATTTCTTTAACTGAAACATCTTTGAAAAGCATGCAAATTCCCTCTTACGCTCGTATTTAAGTGCCAAACAAAATTCTAGAGCCAGCTGAAACCCCCAAACTGCTTATAAATTTAATCAATATTTAACGTAAAGGGTACTCTGATTTGAAATGAACAGAGCAGGGCATTAATTATAAGGTGATTCAAAAGGAAATCTCTGAAGCTGAGAAATCATCTCACATTTGAGAAAGAGTTTCAGGAAGAAACTCTGTAAATAAAAAAGAAATAATACATAAGTTTAATATTAATAATACAGTAAACTTTGGTATTATTTTGGTAATCATTGACCGAATAAAATCGAATTACCTTAAAATTTCTTTCCAATGTAATTAAAGAAATTTTGTGAAAATAATTCATTCAAATTTAACTGTTCTGAGCAAACAGTCCTGGGAAATGTATAGCATTTCATTCCGTTAAGATCGAAATGTTGTTTCAGCATATATGCTTTTGGCAAACTTAGGACTCTGAAATATTGTAAAAAAAGAGCAAATATATATATTTATACATATATTTACGATGTAATTGCAAAATGTTTACCGCCGATCATGTCAAAACACGTTAATCTTAGCGGCAAGTGGCTGAATGTTTTTGTCTTCACGACGGTACGTAACTGCTTCAAGGCAGGGCATGGGGAAAAAAAACAGTCAGGGCCTCTCCTCTTACTTCCTTTCTCCATGCTGCTCTAGTTCAAAATTAGGGACAGAACTGAGAAAAGTCGTACAATCACTTGTATGGTATTCAAGGCAAAGATTCTTGGTAAAGACAGGCGCAATCTGGAATCCTTGCCACAATGAATTCCGTGAGATTGATCTGATTCAGACAAGCCAGGATAGGAAGAACAGCAGCTACTTGTATAACAAAAAGTGATCGTTTAAGATTTGTGTTATATTTTACGTTATAAACAACAAGACTGACTTAATCAACTCTTATTTGGATTTTTACGAAACTTGGTTTGTAATTACTTTTAAATAGTTGCTATGGGCACTATTTGTTCAAATGGGTAAAGAAATTGCGCATTTTAGGCGTCTGAGAGTGTTCATGTATAGTTCGGCCTTTTAGAAATGTTTAACAAACTCAAGCATACATGTACCATATCTCAGGTTTACAAAATGAAGGTGATTTCCTAGAGGATAATACAACATACTAGAGTACATGATCTATTAGAATGAAACTCTGTTAAGAAATAGTATTTCATAATACGGAAAAAACGCTATTCCAGTGATCACAACACAGAGGCAGTCGAAGAAATCACGTAATGACAAGCGAACCTATTTTCCATTCAGTAATTAGCTTTATTATGACAATAATTCTTGCTGCGTGCGTACGAGCTTCTGATAAATTGAATGCACACAGGTACGATGATAGGTTAGTAAAAATATCTTTCATCAAAATAAACACTTTAAATTTCTGGAAGTTTCCCCAGAAATACTTGTACAGGAATTCACAATATCACAACGTACAATCAGTAGTTATAAACTCACAAATAAGCAAATCACGTAATTGCGTATGTTTCATTGAAATTTGATGGATTTGCTCAAGTTTGACTCTTGAAGAAATTTTGTAAATTGAATTGTAAGAGAGAGAATTTTACCGGTTTGCCTACGTTATTTCAAAATTACTAAATGTGACAGCTTGAATGTTACAACAGATTCTCGAAGTTTGCACCATCACACGCCAAACATGCCTGAAGCCGACGGACCATTTATTGCCAGACATGGTCAAACACACCGGGAATTTCTTTGATTGTAGCAGCAGCTTAGATGAGTCTTGCCACGAGATCCATTTCAAACACAAAAGGATCGTGACACACGACAATTTTGATGGCTTCTCACAAAAAGAAATCAAGACTGGATAAATCCGGTGAACGTGAGGGCCAGGAAAGTGGTCGACCACGCCCAATTAATCGATGCGGGAATGATCTCTTCAAATGGCTAGGAACATCTAGTCCAAAATGAGCAAGGGCTCCATCATGTTGGAATCACATGTTGCGCCTCACATTTGGTGGACCATCGTCAAGCAAATCGGGAAGAACCTGCTCCAGAAAGATAAAACAATTCTGGGTATTCAAATGAAATCCGAATGAATGATCCGTCGGTGTCAGGAATGTTTGGTGTTTGATGGTGCAAACTTCGAGCATTTCTTATAACTTAAGAAATACAATAACACTCTTAAGATACAATAACACGCCGAACAAATATTAATATTAATATTAATCTCTTATAACATTCAAGCTATCTTATACCATTTGTATTCATGTCAAATAAGTGTTTCAAATTAATCACTCTTGCTTCTTTTCTCATATTCTACCTGTGCTACCACTTACCCCTGACATTTCCGGGTATAGGTTTCTACGCAATTCTTAATCCTTATGATGCGCCCAACCTCCCCAAGAAGTTTGTAGCAATATTTACGTTACACCTTGTATATAAGAAAACGTAAATATAGCGCATATACAGAAAATTTATACGAATCAATGATTTAATTGTTACATATGGCGAGGCATCATTGCCTATATCTCTAACGATGGCTGATAAAAAATAATTTTAAGTATAATAATTAATTTAAAAAGCTTCATATGTTTTCTTAAGCAATGACAGCGACGTAGAATTATTTTAACATTTCATTTGACATTTCATTCAAAATTCAAAAGGTGAGGCTGTATATTTTCCCATTTTTAAGTTTATGTTTGTCTAGACAGGGTTTCTTAAAAGTTTTGGTGTGGGAACCCCTTAATATTAACGCAATTTTGTGCGACCCCAAATTCATCGCGCAAATCCCACACACGCTTGAACGAAACTATAAGTTTCTTCACTTGTACTGTAATATACTATTGCAGTTTTAGGTCATTAATTTTAATTTTTAATTTTAAGATCCTGAACAATGTGAAAATTTTAAGTAAGTAAAAAACTTCAAAATATAAAGCAATAATAAAATTAAGTTCAGTTACTTGAGTAAACTCAAGCACTAACTCTAGTCCATCCATTAAGGGCAGTCATTCGGAAGATCGCTGCTTAGAAAACCTTATCAGCGCATATGCGAGGATTAAGTATCAGTGGGAAGGATGTGTCTGTGAAGTATTAATAAGTAAGTCTGTAAGTATCAATGGGAAGGATGTCTGTGATTTTTAATTATGTTATCAAAACTTGGCAAAATTGTCGACACCGCACTTCTTCACTATTCGTTACATTTGATTGATACTTTGATTTTATGGTGGTTAAAGACGAAAATGTCGCCTCACTCAAATACGTCGTTGAAAAAGTTAAAAGAAAATTTATGGCAGTTTCAGAAATCGTTGGAAATTCTTTTGCAACTCCTAACCAAAGATCTTCTAAGGGCTTCGTATTAAAATCAATGTTCAAACCCCGAATAATTTGATAATTAAACAAGTTCTTCTTGTGATTTTAATGGCAAATGAGTAACATTTTCCGCATGAATTCCGAATGGTTTCACAGCCCATATTAGTTTCTCGGCACCAAAATTCGAAGGGAAAGATTTCACAAAATTTTTCTCAAGACACCGAAGATGCTTAAATATCACTTAACAACTCATCTTTTTGAAGATCTCTTTCATCCTTTTCACTTGTTGTGACAAACATTTCTAACGAACCCTTTTCGTTCATGGTTCTCCACATGGTAACTTTCTTACTAAAAGCATCGAGTTTTGATTTGAATATAAAAACGTTGCAAGATTCCTTGAATTGGAAAATTTAGCTCATTTAGGTTTTCAAATATATCATTCAAATAAAATATGTATATTATTTAGCCACAGCTTATTACGGAATAACTTCACAAAATCAGATTTTTGTTCATGTATTATTTTATTTTTTAAAATCAAATTTTTTCTGTCCGAAAGAGAAGAAAATTACCTTTTAACTTTAATAATTTTTTAAACTGTGGCTTCTTGAAAGCCGCCTTAGCTCTGCATGTAATAATACGCTTTCGTATTCAGGTCTAAGTCTTGTCCATATTACGTGGAACAATGGTTCGCAAAATCTACTCCGAAGAGAGGCTGGACTTCTGTTTTCCATCCCCAATTTTGAGGGAGAGCACCCCGGGGGGCATCCAAGTTTCTCCCGCCAATCCACACGAGAGGATAATTGGCTCGCCGCATATTTAGAGTGCCGCCATGCCGCAACGACACTATATACTTACAGACATCCATGTCTTAGCCGGGATTTGAACCCGGGCCTTTCGGTACCGCAATAGGCTCCTCTAACTACTATACCGTCTGGGCGACTCGGTTAGGTTAGATTAGGTTAAGTTATTTTATTTAATTACGGCAAAGCCTCGAGGGCTATCCGCCTAAGGGGAGGGATGCCTTTGTGGAGGACTTTCTAAGGGAAACTGGCTCGTATATACGTTACACATGGAAAAACCACGAAAACACCCATGCAGCCAGGCCGTTTCCGGAATTCGAACCTTGGACCGAACTACCAGTGTTCAGCGACTGTACCGCTCGGCCGCTCTGGGCGACTCGGAACCAAGTCTTTATAAAAATTTGAAACAAACGACTGTCCAGCACGCATTTTAATACATAAGTTGACCACTTTAACACTATCTCGAAGCACAACATCTAACTCCGAAAATATTTGTTTGGCCACCAGGGCCTCCCGATTTATCATGCAATGAGTGAATGTTATATGTTCTTAATCGTGGGTTTTTTTTTTTTTTTTTTTTTTTTTTTTTTTTTTTTTTTTTTTTGCTTTGACTAGAAATCCATTTTTTTCACCGACCATCTCTTTAGTACCGTCTGTACAAATGTTAACATAATTTTTCCATTGCAAACTCTCTTCAAAGAAAAATTCGTTACTTCTAGAAAATGTCCTGTCATCATGTACGTCCATTCGAAGAGCGGCAAGACAAAAAATTCGTCATGAATGCCCCCTTCAAAAATATATCTAACATACACTAATAATTGAGGTAAGCTGGTAATATCAGTTGATCTTTATTTAATTATCAGTTGATTCATCAAAATGAATTTCAAACTTAAGCCTCATTTTGAGACTAATTATTATCTACTAATGCTGATCTTTATTTAATTTCCGAAATTCGCTTTGAAATTGAATCGTTGGTTAAAGGAATTTTATGGATTTCTGCCCTGAACTATTTCGGACATCTTAATAGAACTCGGCAATATCAGAGTTTCCTCAACTGAATAGGCCCCTTTTTTCCGAATAAAATTGAAAATTTCCTAAAATTTCAGTTTTCTAGTTATTATCATAGCAATAACTATTGCAATTGACTTTTTACTTCTGCTTGTTTTACAAGTGTTTTACGAATCCGAATGTTCTGAAAGAAACCACTGCCTTTATGGTATATTTCATTCGTCAATTTTACGGATCTTATACGAAGTCTAAAAAGATTGAAAATGAAGTTTATTAATTCAAAATATTTAGTGCATTTTTGGCATTTCACTTTGTTTTCCTTTTCCACGAATATGAAAAAAAGGGCATTCATATATGAGGTTAAATTTTTCTATAAATTTTAACGTGTGAGCTCAATCTTTACGTGCATTTTTGCAAAAAATTATATTTTGGTACTGTTAATGACATAGAATACCAAATGAATAAATTAAAAAAATTTTGCACAAGTCTGTTTCTTACTGTTTGTGTCACTCCTGCTTGCATGTGTCTCACCTTTTTATAGTTATATTATTTTTACTCAAACGTTTTAATATTTATCTTAAAGCATACTGTTATTAAGCAGGAAATAGCTTTTAATGGAAAAAGAAAGGCAATATTAACATGACTAATTGTTCAGAAATCTGTTTTGGAAATATTGTCTATTTTATGCCAAAAAATAAAGCATGTAACTTTCATTTATTTATGAAATTCAAAATTTTTTATTTGCTTAGTGTTTTCCCTAAAAATAATTTAATTTCTTATTTTTGAATTTAGTTTTATAAATTTGCTTTAATATATAATCTTTAACTCAAAGATATTGTGCTATTAAAACAGGAACTTTTTTGCGATAGAAACACAGGTACATTGTTTCAAATCTTTGTTCATTTTATTTTATATATACTGAATTTTCATGTACTTGTAATTACTGAAATATATCCTTTCATGAATAATAAGTAAGTCCTAAGTCCTTTCATGAATGCATTTCTTTTTTGTTTGTTTGATTTTGTTGTTTTAAAAGATCTGCCATAGTTAAAGAAAGAAAATAAAGTAAGAATGCTTTACTTTCAGTTTTGAATAAATTTATTACTATTTACTGCAGCTTCGGGTTTCTCTAAACATAATTTTCAAAGTCAAAACTTGATAGTTATGATGATTATTAGACTTGCATGAAAAAATTTATTGAAAAGTTAGTATTTGATCTAAAATAACTTAAAGTATTTGAATTATATTTTACTAAATCATGTATTTTGATATAACTAGATAGTTAAAAATATGAAAATTGTAAATGTGCAGAAATGCTTCTATAAAACCAAGAAATTGTTTATATATTATTATAATTAAGCTTATTGAATTATTTGGATGGTACTTAAAGGTTTTTTTTTTTCACAAATATGCATATCCTTTCGTTTTAGTGACTTATTCAGAATTCGAAAAAATGATTCTTAGGAAAAAATGGAAGTTAGTATTCGAATAGCTTTTTAATATCAATATGTACGGCAAGATGGCACCACTTACAAGATGTGTTTTAAACTTTGTGCTTTTATGTTTTCTCATGAAAAGATTACCATTTTTTTACTCATTAAATTCTAAATCCTTTAAGTTCCTCCTTAAATATTTGCATCAGAATGGTTACAAATGTCTCCTGTTGTCTACATTCAGATCAATTTAGATTTTAACGTGAAAAAAAACAAGAAAATGATACTATCACATGCATGTGACAATTTTTTCAATTGAAGCAATTGAGCAATATCTTTTTTCCTATATTTTCTGGCCCTTAAAAGGGCCCTTTTTTTAGACATCCTGGTCAATGTCAAACTACGCTTTCTTTTCCATCTTATTCGGGATTAGTGCAGCCTGGATATTGGGAAGCACTCCACCCTCTGCAATGGTGATGCCAGAAAGCAATTTATCTAACTCCTCATCGCTTCTTACTGCCAGCTGAAGATGTCTAGGAATTATTCTAGACTTCTTGTTATCTCGAGCTGCATTACCGGCCAATTCCAGAACCTCAGCAGCCAAGTATTCTAAAACTGCTGCAAGATAGACAGGAGCGCCGGCACCTACTCTTTCTGCATAATTTCCTTTTCGCAGAAGACGATGGATACGACCGACAGGAAACTGAAGACCAGCATGACTGGATCGAGTCCTGATCTTTTCCCTTGCTTTGTCATGTTTTCCGCAACCAGACATGATGATATGATTGCAAAATTACACAAAATCCTTTCCTTTTCCCACTATTGCCGTGTGTAGCTTGCTGATAGCAAGCTGTATACCGGCTGTCATGAATTAAAAAGTACATTGCAGGTATAGCAAATGCATGAGTGTGTCCGGAGGACAGGATGCAAAATGAAAGAAGGTGTGACTACTTTGTCACGTGAGGCTATAGCGGTGTCTGGTAGGCTGGAGAGATGCTGGTCCAAGTTTCAGGTACAGTGTGCATTTTTACAAATATTCAGTGCATTAACTCATCAAAGTGCATTTTTCTCACAACTAGAAAGACTATATACAAAAGTAAAATTCCGCAGGGAGTCCAGCAGAAGCAGTCAAAGATATCTCTTAGTAGAAGTCTTTTGATTGGCTGTTGAGACATGTATGCGAAAATCATGAGAATTTGCTATTTACAAAATATTCAATTGCAGAGACATAAAAACATACTTTCCAGTAAACTAAAAGTTAAATTAAATAAAATAAAAGAAATTTGAAACCAATAGGAGCAGTGAGAGATCTACAGTAAGCAGTAGAAGACTTTATAGTTCGTAGTCCCGTGGGAGGTCACCCTCCCGTGCCTTGACCCCGATAGTGGCTGCTTAACTTTAAGCATTTCAGTTTTCCAAGTAAACACAGGGTAAAAACTTAGGTTGGAAAGTTCTGATTTTCATTGAGGATAAATGCAGTAAATGGTCTAAGGTGCCTGTCTTCGTGCAATATTTCATATTCAAAGAGGTTAAATTGACGCATATGATTGCAGTCCTGGGCTTCTCTGAAGAAATTCCGATTTTGCTTTGCGATGAACTTATAAGGGGTCGATCTTGAGGTCATCTTGTAGACACTTATTTGTCACGAAATAATGAGCATTCGTAATAATCCTGAGATAGCGGTTCTGCACAACACATAATTTATTGAGGTCAGTTTTGGTCAGGGCGGCCCACGCTGGGGAGGCGTAAGTCATGATCGGTCTGATCGCAGACGTGTAGATGAGCCGCTTTTTTCCCAGGTCGAGAGTGGAGTATTTACCAATAATTGGGAAGAGACATTTGATAATTTGTAAGGCCTTATCCCTGACGTAATTTATATGGTTAGTCCACGTTAAGCGATCATTTATAATCACTCCGAGGTACTTGGCATGGGGAACAATTGGAACAATTTCGTTAAATAGATAAAGTCCTCTTTTGACAGGTGTGTTCCTTTTATTTCTGCGTATGAGGAGTTGAGATTTGGCTGCGTTTATTTGGACTTTCCATTGCGCGCACCATCGTTCAATGCTAGGAATGACATCTTGTAGTTTTTTGATGGCGTGATTCATATTAACAGACTTTACTGCCAGGGCAGTGTCGTCTGCATAACAGGCCAAAATAGCGTTATTTTGAGATGCTTGAGGAAAGTCAGCAGCATAAAATAGATACATATAAGGTCCTAGAATTGACCCTTGCGGAATAACGCTATGGATATTTCTAGACGAGGAGATAGCACCGTTCACACAAACACAAAAAGTCCGGTTTGTAATGAAGGAGTGAATTGTCAAGATCATTTCTCGGTCCACGTTAGCAGTAATTAATTTGGATATGAGCCCCTCATGCCAGACGCGGTCGAAGGCTTTCGCCACGTCCAACATGAGGAGAGCAACACTTTGTTTGTTATGCAAAGCAGAGCCCCAAAAGTCAGTAATGCGTAACAATTGCTTCGTAGTAGAAAGGTGCTGGCGGAAACCAAATTGTTCCGGAGGCAACATGTTTAGATAGGATTGCATACGTGAGAGAATAATGCGCTCATAAATTTTTCCGAGCACAGGCAGGAGACTAATAGGTCGATAGCCATCTGGTTTCGTGTGGTCCTTTCCAGGTTTAGGAATTAAAATAATTTTTGCACTTTTGCACTGCTGTGGAAAGTAGGAGTTAAATAAACACGCATTTAAAATGCTAGTGAAATTCGCTACTGCACAGGGAGGTAACATTTTAACTGCAGTATTAGAAATGCCATCATTTCCGGGAGCTTTGCGTGATTTGAGTTTTTAATAATTTGAGACACTTCTACAGGGGTAGCAAATTTGGGAATATTTCGTGCTGTGGGGGCATTTAGCCAATCTTTCACATGAGTAAGGGTGAAAAGTTCAAAGTTTCTGTCCACAGGCCAATCATTTGGCGTAAATTGTAGTTCCAAATGCGAGGCGAAAACATTTGCTTTATCTCCATTTGAAAGGGCAACAACTCCGTTATGGAAGATGGGACGATTGGTAACAAAATTTGCTTTGAGGTTTTTTATTAAAGTCCAAAGAGATCCGTCACGGAAATCTAAGTTGCACATTTTTTCACACCAGAGTTCGTCCTTGTGTTGCTTCACAGCAGTTTTGATGTCCCGGTTTAGGCGATTTATCGCCCTTTTGGCGACAGGATCCCAGGTAAGGTTGTAAATTTTTCTGAGGCGATTTCTATGCCTCATCATTTGACGTATTTTAGGCGGCAGTCGGAAGAGCGTGTTTGTATTTACAACTGTATCACTAGCATTTTCAATAGCCCTTTGAATTTTTGAGGTAAATGAGGATACTGCAGAGTCGATGTTATCAACACAGATCAAATTTCTGACATCAAGAACACTGTCTTTCATGAAGAGTTCATAGCGCTGCCAGTCAGTAATTTTCCTAGTGGAAGCAGTATTACTTTTGTTCACTCCTAAAGTAGCAATGATCGGTAAGTGATCCGAGGATAGTTCGTGCAATACTTCAAGCGTGATAGGGATAGTTGTGGTGGACAAAACAATATCCAGAATGTCGGAATATTCTATTCTGTCCGGGTGATAAGTGTATTCGTCCGGTGTGTAAATAACAACAGGATGGCTTAAAATGTAATTTTGTAGAGTTTTACCGTTTGTATTTCCTTTACGGCAATTCCATGCGATGCTCTTGGCATTTAGGTCTCCTGCCAGGATCGTAGGAGTATCAGGAGGAAGGATTGAGTCTAGTAGGTTATAAGTTAACACATTATGCGGTGGATTATAAAAAGCACTGAAATAAATATTTTTGTACACCGGAAGGGTAATGCACACTGTAATCAGCTCGCAACCAAAGTCTTTACACTCTTTAACTACGCAAAATGGTAAATTTCTCTTCACATAGATGGCGACACCTCCGCCTCGATGGCTAGTTCTATCACAGCGATAGATTCTGTAGTTGGAGATATTCAGACTGTAACATCTTTGAGCATGTGTCTCAGTAATGAGCGCGAAGTCAATATCGTGCTCGTACAGAAATTCTTGCAGTTCTGAGATTTTATTGCGGAGACTATTTGAATTCCACACCATGAAGCGGATTAAATTTGCCTTATTAGTGTGTTGGCCCATTATCTGAGATCACATTTTCTTGAGGTAGAGCGTTTTTTTCTTGGGTTAGTTGCTTGAAGAGCAGGGGAAGTCCAGAATTTTGAATAATTGCGACAAAGCTTTTAAGTTCATGTAGAATGGTTTTAGCTTCGCTTACCGCTTCAGGGGCAAGTCCACTGGCTAAGGCTTGCGAGTAGGATTTGTTACTAATTACTCGATCTGCATAAAATGATGGCTGAACCTGAGCTTTAGGCTTTGGAAACTTTTCACAACGACGAAAGTTCGCAGTGTGTCCAGTCATCTTACAATTCGCACACGTAGGGGGAGTATTCTTGTCTTTTTTACATAAAAACGATTGATGAGCGTCTCCACACTTACACTTAACGCACCGAGGTTCATGGTGGTAATGTGTCTGAGCATGGTGAAATCCCTGGCGGCGAAAACACTGCAGGGGTCCAGCTCTACCTCGGTATCTTTCTACTTTAATCCTCATTCCTAGGATGAATTCTTCGTCGAAGATATTTTTACTTTTTTCCTTACGATCCAGGGTGATCAAGAAGAGAGGCATATTTATGACTTTTCCGTCTCGCCTTCGTTTGAGTTGATTCACTCTGATGATGCTATAACCTTTTTGAGTTAAATACTCAGCAATTTCGCTTTCGTCCGTGTCATTGGGGAGATGTCTAATAACAGCCTTAACATATTTGTTTTCAGGCAATTCGAAGCAGTGATATCGAATACCTTTGTCTTTGAAGACCTGTATGATTTGTTTATAAAGCGCAGGGGATTTGGATTGGATTTTAAATCCACTCTGAATTAATTGACCAAAGTAATCCTTTTCAGCCTGCAGATTATAACCGATGAGGAGTGCTTTAACTTCTGAAAATTTGAATCTTTCATCTTTAACCATGATAGGCGGTGGTTTTCTTGAGTTCGTGTTAGGATTGGTCGATGGTAGCGTCAGCATTGGTTGCAGACTGGGAGAAGTGTCCATGACGTTATTTTTTGGTGTTTCGGTAGCCGGATCTGCGACCTGTACTTCTGGGGCTGTATCCATATTATCAGAAGTTGTTTCCGTGGTCGGCTCAGCTGTCGAATCAGAGGAATTCGTCAGGGTAGGCTTTCGAGAGGGTTTTCTTGGTCTTCTAGTAATATCTCCTTTAGGACCTGAGTCCGTATCGGAGCTGTCTTCATCCAATGCTTTATATTTTTTCGATTGCTCTTCATCTGAGCGCGCAGGGCTGCTGGCTCGTCTGGCATTAGTTTTGTTGATTCCAGTTATTGAAGAATCGTTGTCATTAACCTTAGGAGCTATGTTTGGTTTGGGAAGAGAAGTAGAAGAACGATCAGCATTCAATTCTCTGTCGATGAAAAGTTTGAGACGACGAAGGAATTTAAGGTCTCGTGCATCTTTAGATGAGAGAGATCCATCAGCTTCTTCAACGCATTCTAAGTTGGTAATCTCAGCGGCAATAAAATCAATCATTCGATCCATGGTGGAGCGGATGGCAGAGAATATAGCAACGGGGAAAGCAATCAGAATCTATTGCAATGCCGGCCTACTGTTACAGCAGCATGCACTCTGATCAGGTATAATAAAAGAAGAGTTCCAATATCACAAAATCAGGAGCGAGCAGATGTACGTCTTACATGTACGACCGTCAAACTCTGATCATTACACAAAACTAACTGGAGCGCATGGTTTATGAACCCTGGTCCTATTATTACGGACCAATGAAACGGCTAGGTTTGATTTGGATGGTCCAATAGAATCTTAGTTCGGATCATAATCGGTCGTCCAATAGAATCGTAGTATTGTGACCCACAATAATTTATGGAAATAAGAAATATCATATTTATAATTTTTTTCTTTATATCAACTATTTAGCAATACTATTACACTGTGTTCCTGTATGAAAATATTACTGGGGCTATACTCATTTACAAAATCTCTGAGTTCACTTAGTTTATAAAAAAGATCGTTTGCGTTCCATGTAACTATAATAAAATCGTTTGATGTATTACACATGATTAGTGCTAAATATATTTGCTTCTTCGCATATGTTGAAGAGGATAAATAATTTCTCCATTGGAGTATCTGCGTTGCGAATTGCCTGCATGATGGTTTCTAGTAAATTTAGGAATTTGGATAGGCTGCCATTACGAAATACAGTGTAAATATCTTTAAGTGTAGAGAAGAAATCTCAGAAATTGCTATTGATGGAATTGCTATTGCTATTATTTGATTCATATGATTTTGGTGTTTTTGAGGTTACTTGAGCATATGTTTTTGTTTCTGTAACAGTGGCTGAGGGCTTGATGAGAGAATTTTGTGTGGTGGTAAAATGTGGTTTGTTCATGTTTATGCGTGGTTTGATTTTTGTGAATTTTTCACACCCTCGATATGAAGCTGCGTGGTTTTGCTGAAACTTTTCACATCTGGGGTTATCAGTGTGTCCTGGTGTGGGGCAATCTGTGGTCTTATGATTTTGTGCACATTTGACGCACCTGGGTGCAAAAAAAAAACAGTTGTCTGATTGAGTGGTGGAATCTTTGGCAGTTGTGACATTGTGGAACTATGCTTTTGTTTATGTATTTTTCTACTGTGATCATGAAGAGGCCTAGGTGAGTTTCGTTGTATATGTTTTCAATGTTTTCTGTTTGGTTAAACTGTACTTGAAATAGTGGCATAGGTTGTTTTGTGCGAAAACGTGTAAGTTGTACTACTTTGAAGACAGAATATTCGAGTTGTATGAGTTCTTCTGTAATTTCTTCTTTGCTGGTTGTGATGGGTAGTCCTCGTATAACTATTTTTATGGGTCTTTTATGTCGAGGTGTGATGATGTAATGTTCGATGTTGTGCTTTTGTAAATCCAGTGTAAGTTGCCTGTGGTCATCTGTGGTGCTGGGAAGTAGTTTCAGGTATTCACCGTTTATTTGCCGTAAAAAGTGGCTGTCAGTTTTGAAAGAAATGAATGAAATGAAAAATTTATCGCTGCCTTTGTATACAATTTTACCGTCTTCCGTTTCCAACCAATCACTCGAGCTAATGTAGCTCTAATTGTGAAACCTATTATCACTTGATTATGAGTATTCTTCCTATTGGTTGAACTCATACTTTTTGTCAAGTTATGCATATAAAACCGATATAAAATTCTTTTTCATATTCTGTTCTCGTCAACCCAGGTGCCCTGGTGCTACATCGTTCCACTGGAGGTCTTTTCATATTCTGTTGATCTTCCGTCCACTATTGGGTAGCTACAGAAATGTCCGGTCGTGTTAAAGGAGGCAAAGGTCTTGGTAAAGGGGGTGCCAAAAGGCATCGCAAGTTCCTGAGAGGTAATATCCAGGATATCACCAAGCCAGCAATCAGGCGTTTGGCAAGACGAGGTAGAGTAAAGCGTATTTCTGGCCTCATCTATGAGGAGACCCGAGGAGTACTTAAAGTTTTCTTGGAAAATGTGATTCAAGACGCTGTTACCTACACTGAGTATGGCAAGAGGAAAACTGTCATTGCTATGGATGTCGTTTATGCATTGAAGAGACAGGGACGTACTCTGTATGGAATTTTTGGTTAAATCTCATTACCTTGCCCTTACCTCCCCCCCAAAAAAGCCTTTTTCAGGGCCATACAAATTTTTTAAAAAGTTATGCCTTTATTCTAAAATTAGCTTTACCCGTGGTTCTTCTCATCCCAAAGTTCTTTGCGATGATCTGCTTTTTAATCTCTCTGCTAAGTCTATTCATCTTCTTCTTAGTATTCGGATCAAAGGTAAGATGAAACCTTTTCCTAAGATATTTCTATCTTTCATGAGATTTTTTATCCGATTAGGTAACTTATCAGTAACCTGACTTCTAGAGATTTTCCTAGTAGCCGCTTTATAGGCATTTTGAATACCTAAAGTAAGCTGATTGGCAGCAAGTTCATTGTCATCCGGTGTGCGTAGTCTAGGATTATTATTGTGTCATTCAGTGAGAATTTCATGAAAGACCTTCCAATTAGGCTTGTTGATCTGCTCATCCAGGACATCCTTGTTCGTACCTAGGGTCGCAATGACCAGGCAGTGATCGGAATCCAGTTCTTGAATTACTTCTAGATCGAATGAGAAAGAGATGGTAGAGAGGAAAATATCTAGAATATCCCCAGGCAGCACGTCTCCAAAAATATACGTATAATTTTGGTGAAATAAGGGTATGGTATTTTTTGCACGTTACTTTTACGAAATTTATACGAATGAAAAAGGCTGAAGTTACTGTTGACTCTTGATCGTTATTTTCCACACGTTATTTTTACGAAAATTATACGAATCCGAATGTACTGATAAAACTACTGCCTTTATGGTATATTTCATTCGCCACTTTTACGGATCTTATACGAAGTCTAAAAAGATTGAAAATGAAGTTTATTAATTCAAAATATTTAGTGTATTTCTGGCATTTCACTTTGTTTTCCTTGTCCACGAACATGAAAAAAGGGGCATTCATATATGAGGCTAAAATTTTTCTATAAATTTTAACATGTGAGCTAAATCTTTACGTGCATTTTTACAAAAAATTATATTTTCTTAATTCAAACATCTACAAAATAACTTATTTACTTTCTTATAGCAAATTTGTTATTTTTATTCATATCAACACTTACATTAATTTACACAATTTAATTTCTTTTATGAAAATCCTATTACCCATTTAACTGGAATAAGCTGTATATTAAATTTGTGTACTTACTGAGTTTGGTATAATACTCGCCTTATTTTATTTAGCAAATGTGGGCAATTAAATTGGAATAAGACTAGCAAATCTTTCATGTCGAGGAATAGAATAATAAATACAGCAGAAGATGCTCGAAAACGTTTAATTTCTTGAACAATAGTTTAATGTAGACCAAAGGTTCATTAATTATAATCAAAGATATACTAATATTTTTATTTAATAATAATAATAATAACTCTACGAAATTGCAAGCTGAATCCTGATATTTTACATATATTTCAGTTCCTTTAATCTTTGTTATAAAAATCATATGAGGCTAATTTTTTTTTTATTTTGTTTAATGTACGGAAAAATTGATATAGCGATTTTAGTAATTTTTATATGAGGAAAAAATTAATAAATAATGTAAATAAATCATTATATTATATTTTATATTTTTCCTGAAACAGTTAAAGACATTCTTAATATGGAGATCTACAGAATAAGTACAAGGGTCCAGTTAAATGAACTCAAAATTTGCATAGTTAATTTTACGCTAACTTTTAAAAATTAACCGGATTTACGATTATACACTGAGCATGCGCATACACAGACATTTCTATTTTTCGTAGAAAAATTTAATTATTACCTTAATACAGAGATGCTGTGAATATAAATTTATATAATGCAAAAGTAAGTTTATTTCATATGCTAATTTAGAGGCTTTCTTAATATGTTTAATTATAAAGAAAAAAAACTTGTTCTCTGACCAATGGCAAAGCAGACACTTTCTACTTCCCGTTGTGGCGGGATATTTGTGAAGTCAGCACTCAGCAATGGCGGTCGGTGACCACCTCACGTGATTGACCTGACCACTGCAAAGAGTCTCGCTTCAAACAACCAGCGCTGTCTTCTGATTCGCCAGCCCATGATCCTGGCTCTCCGCCTACGGACTGTGAATTTCTTTTTAATCGACATCACCGCCACCAGATGGCGACACACTGGACTGATGCTACTTCATTCTTTCCCTCTCACTCACAGCTCCCTCCATGGGATTTATTCAGGTTTTTCTCATCACCATGCCCATTGTGGATTTACTACAGGTTTACAGGGAAGTACTGCAAAAGCAGTAGACCCCCTGTATAAATACTTCTGTATCAAAGTATCAATGGCGGTCGAAAAGAATGGTAAAGTCGCAAAGAATACTGTTTGTTCGTGGATTGGCGTTTGTGACTGAATCCATCGAAGTTACTAATTATTTGAAGAAAGTAAGTGAATATTTTATATTTTCAGTGTTTAATACTCGTACTTTCTTCACCTATATAAAATTTTATAAATAACGTCTGTGTAGGAAATGTGATTTTCCATGTGCCTAATGATTCATTTTCAGGATTTTGGTACTGTTAAATTTTGCACTAGTCTGTTTCTTACTGTTTGTGTCACTCCTTTTTGTATGTGTCTCACCTTTTTATAGTTATATTATTTTTACTCAAACGTTTTAATATTTATCTTAAAGCATACTGTAATTAAGCAGGAAATAGCTTTTAATGGAGAAAGAAAGGCAATATTAACATGACTAATTGTTCAGAAATCTGTTATGGAAATGTTATCTACCTTATGCCAAAAAATAAAGCATGTAACTTTCATTTATTTATGAAATTCAAAATTTTTTATTTGCTTAGTGTTTTCCCTAAAAATAATTTAATTTCTTATTTTAGAATTTAGTTTTATAAATTTGCTTTAATATATAATCTTTAACTCAAAGATATTGTGCTATTAAAAAAGGAAATTTTATGCCATTGAAACACAGGTACTTTGTTCCAAATCTGTGTTCATTTTTTTTATATATATACTGAATTTTTATGCACTTGTAATTACTGAAATATATCCTTTCATGAATAATAAATAAATCCTAAGTCCTTTCATGAACGCATTTCTTTTTTGTTTGTTTGATTTTGTTGTTTTAAAAGATCTGCCATAGTTAAAGAAAGAAAATAAAGTAAGAATGCTTTACTTTCAGTTTTGAATAAGTTTATTACTATTTACTGCAGCTTCAAGTTTCTCTAAACATAATTTTCGAAGTCAAAACTTGATAGTTATTTTGATTATTAGACTTGCATGAAAAAATTAGTATTTGATCTAAAATACCTTAAATTATTTGAATTATATTTTAATAAATCATGTATTTTGATATAACTAGATAGTTAAAAAAAATTAAATTGTAAATGTGCAGAAATGCTTATATAAAACCAAGAAATTGTTTATATTCTTGTTGCTTTTTCCCTTGTAAATTAATTATATATATATTACAGTCTGGGGAGTCAGCACCCTGCTGAATTGTAGTAAACGAGACGTCCAATCTACTAGACCATCAAAGATGCAGATTCGGATTTTCTATTTCATAGTTATTGAAATCATAATGGTATGTTTGTTTAAATTAGTACTGTTTATGAATGTGATAAAAATAAATTCTGATAAGCTAAGAAATGATTTATTTTCTATTAATTATGAACTGTAAATAATATAACCAATTTTCTTCATAGTATTTACTAAACATTTTTTTTTTAAAAAAGGGAGGTAGTCTTATTTATACAATTCTTGCAGAGATACCAAGAAATAAAACATTTCAGGAATTTTCACTCAGTATATCTTGATGTGTAAAATCGTGTTGTTCAATGCCTTATTACTTTTTCACAGGAAAGTAATTTTATTGATCTAACATCTGCATAAATCAAACTTTTTTAAGAATTATTGCAGTTTCTAAGCTAACTTAAAATTTTCAGATTTAGAAAATGTATGTTTAATTTAGCATTAGTTTTCCGTGGAATAGAAAAGGTTTTCAAAATGTTCAGTTGTTAGAGGGAAATAATATAAATGAGATTGTCCTGATACAGTTTCAGCTGGAAATGAAACTGAATTTTCGGATAGTGAAGATTTCATTTAAGAATTCTAATAAAACTGATTAATGTAAATCCTCTGCATTTAAAAATTCTAATAAAACTGATTAATGTAAATCCTCTGCATTTAAGAATTCTAATAAAACTGATTAATGTAAATCCTATGATTCATGTAGGTATTCTTCTGAGCTATCATTTCTGAATCAGACCAGATTCAGAAATGTGTGTTTATATGCATGCATTTTTAAATGTAGGTGCTCGTGTGTGCATGTGTATATTCTTTATGTATGTATATGTATATTTTACACATATATGCGCATACATGCATATACACATGTTTACATATCTACAGTGGAACCCCGAGATACGAGTTTAATTCGTTCCAGCATTCAACTGGTATAGCGAATTTCTCGTATTTAGAAACAAGCTTCCCCATTGAAAATAATGGAAATTCAGTTAACCCGTTCCATACCCCAAAAAATATCAACATTTTAATATCAAGTCAATTTTTCGTAATAAATAACAGTGGTAAATAATATAACAATAGTTTAACTTTGTTACCAACATTTTAACTCCTAATTAATCCACACCAACAACAGCTTCTCATTATCTAGGAGTACTTTTATGGTGCTTGAAAGAAACAATAATTCCTTTGGCTACATCAGGTTTCTTAATTTCTTCCTGCTTCTTCAGAATAGTATAGATTTTCGATGTTGAAAGGCCGCAAGTCTTCGCCAATTCCGTCACCATGCTTATGTTTATCTATGATTTCTTTCTTGATATCGACGGCCATGGCCTCCTTATTTTTCTTTGCAGCACTATCTGAGGCAACAATCTTCTTGCGAGGCATCTTGAAATAATTATTTTCACGTTAAATGTCAAAACAATTAACTTACAAGTGCACAAACACGTATATAAAAGAACACTGAGTGATCTGTCGAGGGGATTCCCCGAGTTGAGCCGGATAGGGAAATGGCGCCACCCGTACCAACAGCCTGGCTCGTTACTCGAATTAATGCTCGTATTTTGCTCATACTTTCCTCGTATCTCGAGGTTTCATTGTACATTTCTGAATCCCGTCCTAATAACAGAGGAGTACCTTTGCCAGTATTGCAACAGAGCTAGAATGAATTATTGTGTTAAATATGTGGAAAATGCATGCTTAAAGTACTGTTATTTTCTAAAAATATTCTGTATGTCTATTTTTTACAAGAAGAAAAAATAGCTAAAAGCTGTTAATTTACTCGTATTTATTAGTCCAAAGGGGCTTTGTCCC
The DNA here is from genome assembly GCF_044657685.1 of Stegodyphus dumicola. Taxonomy (NCBI): domain Eukaryota; kingdom Metazoa; phylum Arthropoda; class Arachnida; order Araneae; family Eresidae; genus Stegodyphus; species Stegodyphus dumicola. The sequence goes on from NC_140778.1 coordinate 44,334,272, forward strand.
TAAAGAACTATTGTTTTTGTTTTGCATTGGTTAACTATAAATATCTGTTTCACTTTTCAAACTGTTCCTACCAAATGTTACAGTCCCTAGTGTGGGATTAACACTCTCTATCTTAGTGCCCTCTATAACCTATGTTAGGGTTAACCTGTATAACCTACAAGGATTGCCAGTTTAGGCGAGATATCTAGGTAGTCATCATAATACGTACCTTATTTTTTATTATTTTTAAATTAAATTGAAAGTAATAAACTAGTTTTCAAGAATGGAGTTAAACTAGATTTGGATTCAACTCTGGTTTATTGTGTTAATGATGTTTTGCTGTAACAAATACGAATTTTTTGTTTAAGTATAATAATTTAAAATGTTTTTTCTAGAGAATGAAGTACTGCCACTAAGGTAAAGGTGCTAACTTGCAAGGTAATTTTCTATTCTACATTAACTCAATCTTTATGTCCTGTTACAGATATATTGGCAGAAATAATGAAAACCTGACATTCAAAAAGAAAAATAATAACGTTGAATGTAGTATATTAGATGGTTAACTGCGGTTTGGCAGCTCATTAATAATCTTACACATATTGAGTACGTATAACTTTGACAATTACCGGTATTTTCAATAGTATAAAATTAGGCAAGAAAGCAGCTTTAGCTTAGCACCGATTTTAAATACAACTCTCTTACCAATATTGGTTTGACGAAGGTAAAATATAATTGAATTTAATAAGTTGGAAATACTGTCTGTCTTTCCATGAGTTAAAAAATAATTTCAAATAAAATTTCTTTTTTCAGTTTTTCATGTTATTTGTTTAATGTTATTGTAATCTGATTTATCATATTTAGTCACATATTCCATCCCTCTTTGCACTATAGTATATAATTCAAAGGACTTATCAGTTTCAGCAATATTTTTTTTTTTTTTACCAGTATACATTTTTACCATAACTCTGTTTCTAAATCATATCCTGAAAAATTAAGGAGTAAAGTACACAAAGAAGGAAAATATGCAAGTAAATAAGGGCATTTAGTGTTGTTTATGTGTCTAATATTTGTACTAGATTGTAAACATTATAAAATTCTATTAGCTTTTTTAAATCATTCTTTTTTAAATTGAGATGCTTCTTTGCACCCAAATGGTTAAAGCCCTAGTGTGACTTTGGTACTTTGATCTAACTTCTATTCCTAATAAATAATCCAGCTGCATACAGTTTACTCAATTTCTGCCATGTGTAAGGTAAACAATATTAGCTTTTTTTAAATATATCTTTTACAACTATTCCATCAGGTAGATTTCTTTCATATTTTGCCTTAATTGAGTCATCCTGCTAATTAAGAATTTATTAAAGTTAATATGTTAAGTTTTTGTGTGTATAATTCATTTTAAGTATGTGCAAGCAAATGCATACATTAACAGTTATGTAGAATTATGTTTTGAGTATCAAATTCAGAAATTTTGGGGCTGTTTTTAGAAGATTTATTAATGATTTATACTATATTAATATTGGTAAAAATATTCTGTGGCTTTTATATGAGAGTATATATTTTAAAATAGCTGCATGATATGGTAGAGGTAAAAAGCTTCATGTGAATCATAAATTAATATTATGTGGGAATTTTTCATTTATTTAATAAAGAAAATATTCAAACCATAATTAAAATTTTTTCACTGGATTATTTGCATACAAAGTTTGCAGCAAATATTTCCTGCAACAGAGGTGACAATTTTTATTTTGCCAAGACAGGAAATTTAGTTAGTGAAAGCAGTAACCCTATTTTGAGATGTTAAACAGGAAGGCAAATTTTTGAATTTCAATTGATTTTTGAAGGAAGACTTCATATAGTCTTGCTATCATTCTACGTGGCTCTTAACTTTTTTATGCTATTTATAATTTTATTGTTATTCAGCTTTCTGTTTGCTTAGAATGCACATGAATGTAGACTTGAAATATTTTATATTGCAAACTGAGATGCCATTGTTATCATAATTAAAGATTTTTGCTCTGATTTTGGAGGAATTTACTGATACTAATTTTGATTGTGTATTGGATTCTGGTTTATTGAAATGTGTAAAATAGCCTGTTAATGCATATACGTATGTTAATGACATGTATATGTTTATGAAGTATTCTGTTATATGTATATAGTGTTGTGATTAGTTTTCTGTTTACTCTTTATTTAAGAAAAAGTTATCTGTAAGAAAGCGAATATTCTTTACTATATGAAGGAGTAAAATTGAAAAGGCTAATGCAATATAATTAATACAAAATTAAGTTTTTTCTCATGTACTTAAATACAAACATAGCCATTAAAGACTTTCTCAACCTTGCAGTTCTAAACAAATCTTAAGTATTTTTTACTTGAAATTATAGGCATTGTGTAAGGTATATAATTGAAGCTTACTGTGTGATAGTATGAAATTAAATTTTTAATTACTGAAATGTAAATTTTTAAATATGAAATACTCAGTGCATTTTATATGCATCTTTTAATACTTCAACTATATTTAAAAACTGAAAACATCTGAAGTGTGAAATTATTACAAATTTTTCTTTTTCTTGTTTAGGAGCTGTTCTCAAAACATTGGGTGACAAAGAATTCACTTTTACAAAAATCGAGCAGGATATTAAAGACAGCGAACTATAGAACAAATATGGCGAAGCTGCATGAAGTCTATGTTGAATTTTATTATTGAAAAAAATATGCTCTTCAGATTTAATGTTAGTTTTTATTGTTTAACAGTAATTGCAGTTTTCGAATACCTGTAAAATAAACCTAATTCTTAAATTAATTTCATGTGTATTTCTTTTGCAAGTATTACAGTTCATAATACTTCAAACAACTTGAAATTTTATACTTGTTAATTTATGTGGGATATGTTCATAATAATTTTATAGTTTAAATAACTCATTGTCATCATATGAGCATAATCTAAAATGCACAGCATTTGACAACAAATTAATAAAAAAAATTAGCCAACTTCTAATTGCTTTCTTTTGTCCAGTTGCCTCTTTTTAAATCATTTAATACCATAAAGCTATTTGATGAAAAACAATAATTGGTATGTGCACATCAACATGTACATTTATAATGATGTTATAGAAAAAGTCACATGAGATAAATATTTAAAAACTTTAATATTCCTAAACAAATTAACTTTTTAAAATTTTATCTGGTATATAAGATAAAATAAAGAACATATTTAGGTAATTTTGAATTTGCATAATTTTATGAACTTATTTATGAAATTAGTTACATTGTAAAAGGGAACTTTTTAAAAATACCTCAATAAAGCATTTCTTTTGTAGAGGTGAACTTTTAGTACTGATCTAATATATTTATAAGATTTTAAACTGAGAAAGACAACAATAATAGATTACAATACATTGCAAGATTGACTGATAAATGTAAAATTTTTACATATAATTATGTGTGTAATTAAAACAGAAGTTACTCGATTAACTTGCATGCAAATTAATATTTTCTTTAACATGTTTGGGATAAACTGAATTTTAATAAATAAATATGTATATATTTGTGTATTATCTGAAGATATGAATGAAATATTTGTGACATTAAACATTCATCTTCAAGGAAAATAACAAAGTCAACTTGGTAAACTATTGGAAAAGGTAAGTTTTCTACAATTTCCTGGTCTATATTTAACAATTTTAAAATTTAGCACACTCATTCAAATAATCTAAACGTATGATGTTTTCTTTTGTGCTACATTCAATTACTGAGTTTGTTAATTAACTATATTGTACTTTAGATAGAAATTAACGTAGATATTCCCTGTATTTTACGGTACAAAAACTTATATATTTGATAATAATTGACCTAAACCTTCCCTATGTTTTCTTTGCATATACGAATGACTTTGGTAAAATTTTAGTCCGATGTCTTCTCCTCTTTACTGTGTATAAGTGCACATTTTTGGTAAAAAGGTTGCATAAATCTCCAATTACCTATTTACTGCATTTTTCGTAAAATGTGCTTATTTTTTATATAAATCTATGCAAAAATGTTCTGCATATTATGATTAAAAGATAAAATTAATTTAATATCAAATTTTTACATATCCAACTTTTAGGTATGTACAGCAATATGGAATACATGTAACTGGAAAATTTAAATGCAAAAAAATTAATTTCTATTCAAAAATTACATAACACTAAAAGGCTCAAAATCACTTTTAATATTTCATTTCAAAGTGACTACAAAATATGCAATAAATTTTGTAAACCTGAGTTTTATGTTTTAATCAATTAATGCTATCGTTCATTTACATGGCATAAGAAAATGTCCTTCGGAAAGGCAAATAATTTATTTAAAGTGTTATTTAGTAAACAACTGTTTGCTATAGATTTTTTACTAAACTTAAATTTATGAAAGGAATTTAGTAAACAAAAATGCAAATGAACGATAGCATTAATTGATTTAAAACACAGAATTGATGTTTACGAAATTTATTGCATATTTTGTAGTCACTTTGAAATGAAATATTAAAAGTCATTTTCAGCCTTTAAGTGTTATATAATTTTTTAATAGAATTTTTTTTTTCATTTACTAGTGCATTTAAATTTTCCAGTTATATATATTCCATATTGCTGTACATAACTAAAAGGCAGATATGTAAGAATTTGATATAAAAATTATTTTACCTTTTAATCATAGCATACAGAAAGTTTTTGCATAGATTTATATAAAAAATATGAGATTAAAATAAGTGCATTTTATGAAAAATGCAGTGAAAAGGTAATTGGAGATTGATGCAAATTTTTTACCAAAAAATGTGCAATTATACACAGTAAAGTGGAGAATACGTCGGATTAAATTTTTACCAGTCATTCGCATATGCAAAGAAAACATAGGGAATATTTAAGTCAATTACTATCAAATATATACGTTTTTGTACCGTAAATTACGGGAAATACATACGTTAATTTCTATCAAATATATACGATTTTGTACCGTAAAATACGGGGAATATCTACCTTAATTTTTACCTAATATATACGTTTATATACAGTAAAAAATCGGGGAAATTTACGTAAATTTTTACTAAATATATACGCATACGTGAAGCAAAAAAATTGAGAGTTACGTATATGCGATAAATATACGTAAATTTTTACTAAAAATATACGTAAATCCCTGAAATTTACTTATATTATACGTAAAAGTTGCGAATGAACAGTAGTCTCTCGCGTAAATATACCTAAAATTTACGTAAAAGTTACGTATAGTATAACGTAAAAATATACGTAAATATTTAGTAATTGCCACTGGACACTTTTTATGATATTTTTACGTTCAACTTGAACGTTTTTTATACGAAAGGCCATTCGTAAATTGCACGTATTTTTCTAGTGCAATTTACGAATGCATGCTGCCTGGGAACATTTTAAAAAATTTGTATGCCACTGAAAAGGGCTTTTTTTTGGGGCGGGGAGGTAAGGGCAAGGTAATGAGATTTAACCAAAAAATCCATACAGAGTACGTCCCTGTCTCTTCAATGCATAAACGACATCCATAGCAATGACAGTTTTCCTCTTGCCATACTCAGTGTAGGTAACAACGTCATGGATCACATTTTCCAAGAAAACTTTAAGTACTCCTCGGGTCTCCTCATAGATGAGGCCAGAAATACCCTTTTCTCCACCTCGTCTTGCCAAACGCCTGATTGCTGGCTTGGTGATATCCTGGATATTACCTCTCAGGACCTTGCGACGCCTTTTGGCACCGCCTTTACCAACACCTTTGCCTCCTTTAACACGACCGGACATTTCTGTAGCTACCCAATAGTCTACGGAAGATCAACAGAAAAAGAAAAAAACTCCAGTGGAACGATGTAGCACAAGGGCACCTGGGTTGACGAGAACAGAATATGAAAAACAATTTTATATCGGTTTTATATGCATAACTTGACAAAAAGTATGAGTTCAACCAATAGGAAGAATACTCATAATCAAGTGATAATAGGTTTCACAATTAGAGCTGCATTAGCTCGAGTGATTGGTTGGAAACGGAAGATGGTAAAATTGTATACAAAGGCAGCGATAAATTTTTCATTATTCATTTCTTTCAAAACTGACGACAGCCACTTTTTACGGCAAAGTAAACGGTGAATACCTGAAACTACTTCCCAGCACCACAGATGACCACAGGCAACTTACACTGGATTTACAAAAGCACAACATCGAACATTACATCATCACACCTCGACATAAAAGACCCATCAAAATAGTTATACGAGGACTACCCATCACAACCAGCAAAGAAGAAATTATAGAAGAACTCCTACAACTCGGATATTCTGTCTTCAAAGTAGTACAACTTACACGTTTTCGCACAAAACAACCTATGCCATTATTTCAAGTACAGCTCAACCAAACAGAAAACATTGAAAACATATACAACGAAACTCACCTAGGCCTCTTCATGATCACAGTAGAAAAATACATAAACAAAAGCATAGTTCCACAATGTCACAACTGCCAAAGATTCCACCACTCAATCAGACAACTGTTTTTTTGCACCCAGGTGCGTCAAATGTGCACAAAATCATAAAACGACAGATTGCCCCACACCAGGACACACTGATAACCCCACATGTGCAAATTGTCAGCAAAACCACGCAGCTTCATCTCGAGGGTGTGAAAAATTCACAAAAACCAAACCACGCATAAACATGAACAAACCACATTTTACCACCACACAAAATTCTATCATCACACCCTCAGCGACAGTTACAGAAACAAAAACATATGCTCAAGCAACCTCAATAACACCAAAATCATATGAAAAAAATAATAGCAATAGCAACTCCAACAATAGCAATTTCTCAGATTTCTTCTCTACACTTAAAGATATTTACGCGGTATTTGGTAATGGCAGCCTATCCAAATTCCTAAATTTACTAAAAACCAACATGCAGGCAATTCGCAACGCAGATACTTCAATGGAGAAATTATTTATCCTCTTCAACATATGCGAAGAAGCAAATATATTTAGCGCTAATCATGTGTAATACATCAAACGATTTTATTACAGTTACATGGAACGCAAACGATCTTTTTCATAAACTAAGTGAACTCAGAGATTTTGTAAATGAATATAGCTCCAGTATTATTTTCATACAGGAACACAGTGTAATAGTATTGCTAAATAGTTGATATAAAGAAAAAAATTATAAATATGATATTTCTTATTTCCATAAATTATTGTGGGTCACAATACTACGATTCTATTTTTCGACCGATTATGATCCGAACTAAGATTCTATTGGACCATCCAAATCAAACCTAGTCCTTTCATTGAGGATTCCGAGGATGGACGGCGAGGTTGACGGTCGCTCGTGTAACGAGCTCCCGCCAACGCAGGGCAATTCTCCGAATTTTGGTGAAAATAATGTTATTATTGACCAGGACATGAATGAATTTAGGGATCAAGCTCCCTCTGTGCAATCAGCGTCGCCAGATGATGAGCGCATGAACCTTGTGATTCAATTTTACGACCTGAAGCAGCAGTTTGAAGCGATACAACGGCAGAAGAGCTTCATGAAGCGGACTCCTACTCCGTTGGATACAAGTGGATACGATCAGCTCGACCGGGCGGGTAAGTCACTTTTCCATAAGATTAATGACATTGCTAATGCTCTAGATGTACCCATTTTTCACCTTCTTTCAACTAGAGAGGAATTTCTAAATATATTGGAGAGCGAGCGCTTAGCCAAGATGGCTGCCGCTCAATCCGCAGAAGATCGTTGTAAGCACGAGGCATCTATTCCCACGCACGAGGTGCGGGGGAAACCGGTCCAGTCGACGTCATCGCGGAAGCGAAAGACGCAGACTATCGACTCCGACGGGTTTATTACCCCCGCGGCTCGAAAGCAAGGGAAGGCGCCTATTGTGGATCTCACAATAGACGATTTGGCTTTGAACACTAAAGATGCAAATAATATTCCATATTCCAAATCGACAGCCACTTCAAAAAATGCTACTACAAGTATGAAAAAATCAAAAATTCATTAATCAATGATCAATCCAATGACGCAGAAATTGTTACTGCAAGTACTAGTGAGGGAGTTAATTCCGAGCAGGCACGGAACGTACCCCCCCACCGCAGTCTGAGATTCCGGCAATACATCTCAAAAGCAGCAAAAACTGGAAGACACAAGTGTCTTTCATGAGAGAAATTGCCCCTTATTTACGGAGCATCCTGACTGGACCTTATCTCAAAATTTTTGTTCAGACAGAGCTGGAGTTCAGGGAGGTCACCCGCTGGATGAAGCAAGCCGGCATCCAGTTCAAAACTTTCGATTTAAAGCAGGATCGGCCAGTCAAAATCGTCATCAGTGGCCTCCCTGTTGAAACTGAAATCGGGGATATCAAAGAGGAAGTTGAGGCGATGGGATTTAAAGTGCATCGCATCGTTCGGCTTACTCAGCCTGGCTCCAGACACCCAATGCCACTTGTTTATTTACAAGTTATCCCACACCCTTTCCTCGATCATCTGTTTGCCATCACTGACACGTGGGGCACAGAGATCAGCATTGAGCGTTACCGCGGCCGCAAGGGCCCTACTTAGTGCTTTCGGTGCCAGGGCTTTTTCCATTCTTCGGAACTCTGCACCCTTCCAATCCGTTGTGTCAGATGCTCTGGACCCCATTGGGCACGTGAGTGTACCAAAGGATTAGACGTACCTGCCACCTGCTGCAACTGCGGTGGAGATCATCCAGCTTCATATAAATCTTGTCCCCGATACCCAGGTAATAAACGGGCTCGCGGTAAAAATTCCGCTCCTAGGACTAGGGCAGCTGCTCAGACAGCCCCCCCCCGCAGGGTTCTTCTAAGCCCCCAGCAAATGCTGAGACAAGACGTCCCATGCCTGCTCCCCCAAGCAACGTCAGTTCACCATCTTATGCACAGATGGTGAAGAACACCACCGAGCACGGATTCAAATCCACGAATCCAAGACTGCCGGTTGCAGAAGCCCCTGCAGCCCCAGCAGTGTCAGCCACAGCAGAGTGTAGCAATGATTCAGACGATGTCTTCTCATCTACACTAAAATGCTTAATCGAAATCTCCCGCGACCCAGCGGTAGACAAGCATATTCTGCTCCTTGCCTTCAAAAAAGCAATGCCTAAACTCAGGCAAGCGGATGCTTTAATGAGGGCATTTTATATTTATGAAAGCTATGTTGTGCTTTCAACCTAATTCGGCTTTTTTAGACCCATGTCTTCTGTTTTTCAGTGATGAACCTCTAATAACGGCTTAAAATTCAATTGTGTGAATAACAGTTCAAATACCACCAGAGAACTGACCATTTGCACGTGGAATGCCAATGGGTTAACATAAAAAATTCACGAAGTTCGTGATTTTGTAGTAGAGCACGATATTGACGTGTTTTTAGTCCAAGAGACTCACCTTACCCCAGGGAATACTCCCAAAATTGGGAATTATGACATTTATTGTACTGACAGGGTGTCACAGGGCAGAAATCCCTGTGGTGGCACTTGTATCTATGTGAAGCGTTCGTTAAAGCACCACTTGATACCGTCCCCTGATTTAAATTTTTTGGAAGCGACAATCATCAAAATTTTCCTTCAAAATTCTTCCCCGCTGACAATAGTCTCAGCTTATCTACCTCCACTGTCTACAGCACGTGGAAGGCCAGCTTTTCCTGTCAGTGATTTTGATAAACTTTTGAATATTTCAAATCACCTAATAATTGCTGGGGATCTAAATTCACGCCATACCGCATGGTTTTGTTCTAACAGGAACAGGTATGGTATTAGTCTAAATTCAGGGTGCCAGAGTAACCATGTACAGATCATAGCTCCTACCCTCCCGACTTTTTACCCTATTAGAGGGTTCCCTGCAGTTCTTGATCTGGCTGCCTTTTATAATATATTTTTTCGGCATGAGATAAAAGTGATTCAGGAATTGGACTCTGATCACTACCCCGTTTTGATATCCCTAGATATTCAAAATCGATACTCAAAATTAGAGGAGCAAGTCTCAACAAATTGGGACGACTTTAGATTTATTTTGGAAAAAACTTCACTCCCTCCCATCAAAATTTCGAGCAATTCGGACTTCGACAGGCATATCAAAAGTCTGGAGTCTTTACTGAAAGAAGCGAGAGCTGCGGCTTCAAAACCACGCAAACATCCAGGTGCTAGGCTCCCACCTGAGACTAAATTCAAAATTAAGCAGCGAAATGACTTGCGAAGAATTTGGCAAAGGTCACGAGATCCCAATATCCGTGCCCAATTTCGCAAGATACAGAACGAGATAAGGACCGAAACCCGCTTATTAAAACAAGCGGAGTGGAAAACATTCATTGAGTCCCTAACGACTGAAGACAAATCGATTTGGCGCGCAGCCGCCCGATTACGCAAACATAAAACACACATTCCGCCCCTTCAAACGGCCGATGGCGCGCAGATGGCCTACACTGACTCAGAAAAGGCGAATGTCATAGCTGACAGCCTTGCAACTCAGTTCACAACAAACCACGACTCCTACTGTAACCGCCCGGTTAGGGCGCATACAGGCACGGGTTAAAGATTTTTTAACACAACCTACCACATCTGAACTCAGGCCGACGGACCCTTCTGAAGTCATGGTTTTCATAGACAAACTGAAGCCTGATAAGGCACCTGGCATAGATTCTATTTCGAATCGCATGATCAAAAACTTCCCCCTATGTTTATCGTATGGATCACGGTACTCATAAATTTAATGCTCAGGAGAAGCTATTTCCCCGACTGCTGGAAAATTGCAGCAGTCGTCCCCATTCCAAAACCGGGACAAAATTTAAACCTGCCCGTCAATTACAGACCCATCAGTCTGTTATCTTCTCTCTCTAAGATCTATGAATTTGTCTTACTTAATCGCCTGAATGAATTCTGTCGGGATCAAAATTTACTAATCCCGGAACAATTCGGCTTCCGACCTAAACACTCCACGGTACACCATTTACTCCGTGTTGTGGAATTCATTCACGAAGGCTTTCGTAAGCGAGAGAAAACTGGAATTGTCTATCTAGACGTTGCCAAAGCTTTTGACAGGACTTAGCATGACGGGATTATTTACAAGCTCATGCGGCTTGGTTTTTCGGCTCATCTCATTAAAATTATTAACTCGTACTTGACCGGACGCAGTTTCCGCGTGCGTGTTAACCACGAATTCTCCTCTCCCCGCCCAATCTATGCTGGGGTGGCTCAAGGAAGTCTCCTCGCCCCCGGAATCTTTAACCTTTATGTAAATGATATTCCTAAGGCCCCAAATATCGATCTTGCATTATACGCAGACGATACAGCCATCATTTCTCAACACTCCAATACCCTCCAGGTAATCTCACAATTGCAGAGTTACCTTTCGACCTTAGAACTCTGGCTCGGTCTGTATAAAATCAAAATCAGTGTCGCAAAATGTGCTGCCACCATGTTCATCCAAAGAAACATCCCAAATTTACCTAACTTAATGCTCTTCGGTGAACCCATTCCCTGGGTCTCTTCTTACAAATATCTAGGTGTTTTACTAGACTCAAAATTAACTTGGCAGCCTCGCATCCGCAAAATCACAGCGGGTGCGACAGCTGTCAAAACCGCCCTACGCCCCCTCTTAGCTAGGCATAGCGACCTGTCAACTGATAACAAAATCTTGCTCTACAAATCAATGATTAGGCCGGTTCTTACGTATGCGTGTCCCGTATGGGGCCCATGTGCACTGACTAACAGAAAAAATGTCCATATTTTTCAATCTAAAATGCTTCGGCAAATTCTAAAAGCTCCGTGGTTTGTACAGAACGAACAGATTCATAACGACCTCAAAATTATGCCCATTAATCGCTATATACAGCGACTTTCGGAAAAATTTTTCAAAAATATTCAACGTGTTGCAAATCCTGTGCTTCATATGCTACCCGTATACGATCCTGCTGTTGCTTCTTCCCGAAAAAGACCCAGAGCGGTCCTTAATAGGGAATATTCAGCTCTGCCATTTAAACGGGCTAGATATGAGCACACTGATAGCCACGTGAATAACTACCTCTCGTTCCTTAACCCCCCCCCCGCCTCTAAAGTTCTTTAACGTACACGGCATTAACTCGAGAAACCTCCTTAACGTTTCTTTAATAAGAAATATCACAGTCAAATAGGACTGATTTAACATACTTTAATCTATCAACTGCAATAAAACTAAAAAAGATTTTTTTTTTTTTAAACTGAAAAAGATTCTGTAAACTTCAACTTCTCTCTTCCTTTAAAAAGGAACTTTCTTAGGCGCTTAACAGCGTCCTTTTGGCTTTTAAAAACCGCATTAAATAGCGGTCAAAAATGAAACTTCTCCCTCCCAGCTGTTCACTGACAGAACTACTTTTTCGACCTGTAAACAGGTTCCCCCCTCCCTCCCACCTCGAAGAACGCGTATCGGTATTCCCCTGCGTGTCCTTCATCTGACGTATGCAAAGAAAATGTTTATCAAGGTTCAAGGAAGCTTCACCTTTTATTTTTCTAGTCAAAATTTTTCTGGCTGCCCCTATCTAAATTATTCTGGCCCTTTTTCGGCGCAAAATTAAGACCTTCTGAGTTTTTTGCATTTTTTTTGACTCAGTGTGAAGGCACTTACTCCAAGTCATTCGGTTTATCAATTTTTACCCTATTTGACAATACCCTCTTTCGGATGATTTAATTTCCTTTGAAGATGTGGAGGTAAAGGCGTAATTGCCTATGAACTCCGTAAATTGCACTTCCTTGATCCTTGATCCGTTTCATTGGTCCGTAATAATAGGACCAGGGTTCATAAACCATGCGCTCCAGTTAGTTTTGTGTAATTTTTCAATCATATCATCATGTCTGGTTGCGGAAAACGTGACAAAGCAAGGGAAAAGAGCAGGACTCGATCCAGTCGTGCTGGTCTTCAGTTTCCTGTCGGTCGTATCCATCGTCTTCTGCGAAAAGGAAATTATGCAGAAAGAGTAGGTGCCGGCGCTCCTGTCTATCTTGCAGCAGTTTTAGAATACTTGGCTGCTGAGGTTCTGGAATTGGCCGGTAATGCAGCTCGAGATAACAAGAAGTCTAGAATAATTCCTAGATATCTTCAGCTGGCAGTAAGGAGCGATGAGGAGTTAGATAAATTGCTTTCTGGCATCACCATTGCAGAGGGTGGAGTGCTTCCCAATATCCAGGCTGCACTAATCCCGAATAAGATGGAAAAGAAAGCGTAGTTTGACATTGACCAGGATGTCTAAAAAAAGGGCCCTTTTAAGGGCCAGAAAATATAGGAAAAAAGATATTGCTCAATTGCTTCAATTGAAAAAAATGTGACATGCATGTGATAGTATCATTTTCTTGTTTTTTTCGACGTTAAAATCTAAATTGATCTGAATGTAGACAACAGGAGACATTTGTAACCATTCTGATGCAAATATTTAAGGAGGAACTTAAAGGATTTAGAATTTAATGAGTAAAAAAATGGTAATTTCTTCATGAAAAAACATAAAAGCACAAAGTTTAAAACACATCTTGTAAGTGGTGCCATCTTGCCGTACATATTGATATTAAAAACTATTCGAATACTAACTTCCATTCTTTTCTAAGAATCATTTTTTCGAATTCGGAATAAGTCATTAAAACGAAAGGATATGCATATTTGTGAAAAAAAAAACTTTAAGTACCATCCAAATAATTCAATAAGCTTAATTATAATAATATATAAACAATTTATTGGTTTTATAGAAGCATTTCTGCACATTTACAATTTTCATTTTTTTAACTATCTAGTTATATCAAAATACATGATTTAGTAAAATATAATTCAAATAATTTAAGGTATTTTAGATCAAATACTAACCTTTCAATAAATTTTTTCATGCAAGTCTAATAATCAACATAACTATCAAGTTTTGACTTTGAAAATTATGTTTAGAGAATCCTGAAGCTGCAGTAAATAGTAATAAATTTATTCAAAACTGAAAGTAAAGCATTCTTAAAAGTAAGAATCATCATCGATTCATCATCGATTCATCATCATCATAAAGAAAATAAAGATATTCTTTCTTTAACTATGGCAGATCTTTTAAAACAACAAAATCAAACAAACAAAAATGAAATGCATTCATGAAAGGACTTAAAACTTACTTATTATTCATGAAAGGATATATTTCAGTAATTACAAGTACATGAAATTTCAGTATATATAAAATAAAATGAACAAAGATTTGGAACAAAGTACCTGTGTTTCTATTGCAAAAAATTTCCTGTTTTAATAGCACAATAACTTTGAGTTAAAGATTATATATTACAGCAAATTTATAAAACTAAATTCAAAAATAAGAAATTAAATTATTTTTAGGGAAAACACTAAGCAAATAAAAAATTTTGGATTTCATAAATAAATGAAAGTTACATGCTTTATTCTTTGGCATAAAATAGACAATATTTCCAAAACAGATTTCTGAACAATTAGTCATGTTAATATTGCCTTTCTATTTCCATTAAAAGCTATTTCCTGCTTAATAACAGTATGCTTTAAGATAAATATTAAAACGCTTGAGTAAAAATAATATAACTATAAAAAGGTTAGACACATGCAAGCAGGAGTGACACAAACAGTCAGAAACAGACTAGTGCAAAATTGTTTCAATTTATTCATTTGGTATTCTATGTCATTAACAGTACCAAAATATAATTTTTTTGCAAAAATGCACGTAAAGATTTAGCTCACACGTTAAAATTTATAGAAAAATTTTAGCCTCATATATGAATGTCCTTTTTTTCATGTTTGTGGAAAAGGAAAACAAAGTGAAATGCCAAAAATGCACTAAATATTTTGAATTAATAAACTTCATTTGCAATCTTTTTAGACTTCGTATAAGATCCGTAAAATTGACGAATGAAATATACCATAAAGGCAGTGGTTTCTTTCAGAACATTCGGATTCGTAAAATAGGGGTAAAAGTGACCAATAAAACCTACCATTATGGCGGTAGTTTTTTTAGTACATTCGGATTCGTATAATTTTCGTAAAAATAACGTGTGGAAAATAACGATAAAGAGTCAACAGTAACTTTAGCCTTTTTCATTCGTATAAATTTGGTAAAAGTAACGTGCAAAAAATACCATACCCTTATTTCACCAAAATTTTATACGTATATTTTTGGAGACGTGCTGCCTGGGAATATTCCGGCATAATCGATGATGATGATGGTGATGAATTTGGGAGAGGTCATTCATCATTCGCGGGGTGGAAGAGAAGGGAGTAGGTTCGTCGTAGAGATTGTGCCTGCCTCTGATCCTGTTGCTGCGTGTACACCCTGTCTGATTCAGCGTGGGTTGCAGGGTGCGACCACATGCAAACACAATCCTCTTGCATCAGCATTTTTAAATGCTAATCGAAGGTTGGTATTGCTTTGTAAAAGCCTTGATGCTTTTATTATTTAATTATTTTGATTTATTTTATAATTTTATGAATTAGTTTTCACTTTTTCTTGCGAATTACGCTTAATTGCTGGCACGTGTGATACCTCACCATTTTGATACTGCGTGTTGCGGCGCTTATTTGCGTTAATTAATTAAGTAATTTAATTGAAGTTTCTGATTTATTTTAATTTATTGCGTGCGCGTAATTAATTTGACTTTGGTCGTTGTGTCTGCTTAGTGTTACCCCGAAGCACACGCTGTCAGGGGCCTAGTAGACTTTCGCCCGCTCATTCGTCTGCCGGGACACTGTCGAGTGGGTCCGGTTCCGGGGCGCGGGACTCTGGATAGCTTATTTCGGCGCTGGATTTCTTGAATTTTGGACTGCGAAAATGGATACGATACTGGATACCGTGAGGATTCAAGTTAAAGAACTCGAAATTATCCGAAAACAAAATGGCTCATTTACTGACACAGAAGGTAAGTTGCACAACTTCTTATTCATTACGCTAGATAAGCTAGTTGCGGTTAACTCACAGTTAGCACAACAGGATTCAAACAAAACATCGGATAACTTTAAACAAAATGTTGAAAATGATAGGGAGAGAAGTCCGATTAAATTACACGGTAATTAATTAAATGAAATATCTCTGGATCAACCAACATGTTCTGAAGATGACCGGCCAAAGACAAAAGGTGATCAGACTATCAGAAAACGTACACAAAGACCGAATCTTAAGGAAATAAAACTTAGTTGTCCATTTCAAAATACACCACAAAGGCCACACCTCTACGATAGCATTCCAAATGAACAAGATACGTCTGTAGCAAACAGTGATAACACACACAATCAGAATAATGAAAACATGGATACTACTTCACCAGATAATGAAAACTCCACTGCGACTAATTCCAATAATCAAACACAAAACAATAGAAATTCCAGAATTCCTCCGATTACACTTAACAAACTGAGCTGGAGCGAAATTAGCATGATCTTCCTTCAAAGTAAAATTAAATTTCACGGAGAACGCATACCCACGGGTAGTATTAAAGGACGCAAAGGTCTTGGTAAAGGGGGTGCCAAAAGGCATCGCAAGGTCCTGAGAGGTAATATCCAGGATATCACCAAGCCATCAATCAGGTGTTTGGCAAGACGAGGTGGAGTAAAGCGCATTTCTGACCTCATCTATGAGGAAACCCGAGGAGTCCTCAAAGTTTTCTTGGAAAATTTGATATAAGACGCTGTTACCTACACTGAGTATGGCAAGAGGAAACTGTCATTGCTATGGATGTCGTTTATGCATTGAAGAGACAGGGACGTACTCTGTATGGATTTTTTGGTTAAATCTCATTACCTTGCCCTTACCTCCCCCCCCAAAAAAGCCCTTTTCAGGGCCATACAAATTTTTTAAAAAGTTATGCCTTTATTCTAAAATTAGCTTTACCCGTGGTTCTTCTCATCGCAAACTTCTTTGCGATGATCTACTTTTTAATCTCTCTGCTAAGTCTATTCATCTTTTTCTTAGTATTCGGATCAAAGGTAAGATGAAACCTTTTCCTAAGTTATTTTTATCTTTCATGAGATTTTTGATCCGATTAGGTAACTTATCAGTAAACTGACTTCTAGGGATTTTCCTAGTAGCCGCTTTATAGGCATTTTGAATATCTAAAGTAAGCTGATTGGCAGCAAGTTCATAGTCATCCGGTGTGCGTAGTCTAGGATTATTATTGTGACATTCAGTGAGAATTTCATGAAAGACCTTCCAATTAGGCGTGTTGATCTGCTCATCCAGGACATCCTTGTTCGTACCTAGGGTCGCAATGACCAGGCAGTGATCGGAATCCAGTTTTTGAATTACTTCTAGATCGAATTAGAAAGAGATGGTAGAGAGGAAAATATCCAGAATGTCACCAGTATTTGGATTTCGCGGTAGATATGTGTAGTCACTAGGAACACGAAAATAGACTGGGTAATTTTTAATAAACTCAGATAATTTAATTCCATTTTTGTTCGTCCTTCTACAACTCCATTCCTGACTTTTGGCATTTAAGTCTCCCGCAAATATGACTTGCTTATTGGTGTCGAAAAGTTTGGCCAGGTAATTGATATCAAGGATATTTTTTGGCGGGTTGTACATTGAATTGAAATAAACATTTCCATAGTGAGGAAGGAGAACAGACACAGTGACTAGCTCATGCCCATTATAGCGCTCGTCATTTATCATACAGGATTGCAGAGGGTTACAGACATAAATTGCGACCCACCCCCTCGGTGACTTAGACTGTCGCATCTGTAGCAGTTATAAGTCGGAATCCTCATGTTAGTACTTGGCGTAGCGAAGGTTTCAGTAATCAAAGCCACGTCTATGTCATGACTCGTACGAAAAGTTGAAAGTTCCGTGATCTTGTAGTGAATGCCTCTTGCATTCCAAGTCATAATAGTGATGGGAGCATTTGTAGGTCTAACTTGACCCATTATCAACATTAGAGGAGGTTTTTTTAGCTCTTGCTTAATTTGCTTAATCTCTCTGACTTGCTGTGATTTTTGAAATCCAGCATTTTTGATGACGGAAAGGAGTTCCGCGAGGTCTGTGAAGACATTTTTTGCTTCATTTAGAGTATAGGCCATTCATTTAGAGTATTATCTGAGTATAGGCCTGAGGAAAGTGCCTGCGAATACGATTTATTTTCAATTACCCTAGTGGGGTAGTTGTTAGGTTGGTCGGACTTTCTTTTGGGAAATTTCTCACACCCCCTGAAACTGTAAGTGTGAGAACCCCCGCAGTTTACACAGAATCAGGACTTTTCGCTGTTATTATTATCTGGGCAGTCCTTAACAAAATGTTCTTTACCGCACCTGACACATTTGGGTGCATAATTGCAACCCGCTTGAGTGTGATTAAACCCCTGACAACGAAAACTTTGCAGGGGTCCTTGTCTGTCTAATTATTCTTTGAATTTAATCTTCATGTGACATAAAAAACTTTCGTTGTAGATCTACTTCGACTTTTCGTTCTTAGGAAGAGATATTAACAATAATGGGAGTTTGGTGATTTCTCCACTACGGCGTCTAGTCATCTGTTTGATAGCTTTGATCTGATAATTAAGTTGTTCTAATTCAGATTTAATATCCTCGGTCAGGGCTTTTTCGGTGAGTCCCCTAAGGACGACTTTTAAGTAACGATCCTCTGGGAGGATATCAGAATGATGTTCTACCTGTTTTTCCTTTAATATTTGAACAACAGCCCGGTAGTCATCTGGTGATTCAGTAATAACTTTAAATCTTTCGGTAAAGGTTTATATCCCAGATTGTAGATTTGGGAGATATTTCTCATGTTCGTTTTTAATGGCAATCAAAATAATGTAAAGCTTTACATAAAACCATTAAACTATTAAAATTTCTGGAAATCGTTGCCCTTATAAATAATGTCAGATTAATGCTAATTAAGTGAAGGGAAGATGTATTCGCTTTAAACGTAAGCTCGCTACAACGGCCTCTACTTCCAGACAGCTGGTAGTTGTTTTTGGTATTATGAAATGCTAATTATGAAAGGAGATTCAGTGCAATACAACATGGAATGTACTTTGTTGGTATCATCAACTCGGAAATCACATTCGCTGTTTTCGTCATTTGAGCGCTATTTGAGTCTAAGACTCAAATAGCACAAACGGCCATGGAACCTAATTTAAAAACTGCGCTCGCTTGAATTGGTTAAAACTTATTACAGAGCTGAACTATCTGTAAACACCCACCCTAACAAATAACATTCAAACTCATATAACCTTTTTAAACATTAGTCCTTTAAAAATTATTTAACAGTAATCACAAAGCAGATTTGGTGAAAACCAAGTAAAAATTGTTTAAGCCATTTTTGTTGTTTATAGCCGAATATATACCAGAAATCTAAATCAATGACTTGCAATATAATAAATAGTATGAAAAAGATGAAGCTGTTTTTTCTTGTAGTCAAATTTCAAATAATTATGAATACAGTTTATTGGGCAGCTAAGATTTGACAGCTAAAGTTAAGATTAATTTAATATAAGTTTGCATTAGGTTTATTATAAATATCTTTTTAAACGAGACAGTGCCATTTTACCAATCGCACTGCTTTAGTTAAAGCTCTAGCTTCGTCTTAATCCAAAAAAAACCTTTAAAGTATTTTAAACTGTAGAATAACTATAATAGATAGGATAAACATTTTTCGAGAAAAACCCTCGAAAATTTTCTCTGAAGCAATTTTATCGAGAATTTGCCTCGGAAAATTTCCCTAATTTCAGAAGAATTACTGTTATATCGCAAATATATTTTTTCTTTTCAAGTTTACCAATCTGATTACCAAATTTCATAATTTCTATTATACATGTTGCCTTGTACATTATCTTTAAAAATATTTATAACTTATACCTATGAATTAAATTTACAGAGATAATATTATTTCAAAACTTTTCTGAGCTTTCAAATCCAATCTTTCAAACTACTAAAAACGTTCAAATTCAAAACCGAGAAAGCCAGTACGATTTCACCGCGAATTCGCTACAGTAAACAACAGCAGTTTTCTAAACAACACTCATAAAACAACTAACTTGAGATATTTTCATGCCGCTTATATAACCTTTTTAAATGCAACAGAATTTTCTCGCATTCTCGAAACGCAAAAGCGTACAATTGCGAGATATCTATTTATTAAATGCGCGTGTTCCTCTATTTTTAATTTTTCCTTCGTAGCTCCCTCTTCAAATATGTCTCGTGCTGCATTGCACGGGGAAATGAAACAATTTAATAACAATTCCATTAAAAATAACCAACTAAATAAATCAATACAAAAACCCCTAACACTGCCCCTTTCCCAAGGACTGCACATCCCGGACAGTAGCCAAACTTACAACTAAGGCATCAATGGAATAATAAACATTACAATTCAATAACAAACAACATAAATAATAATTGCAATAGTCACTTAAAACGATTCAAATACTCTCAGTTACTAATTACAAATATAATACACATTTAGAAACAAAAAGGACCATGGTCTTACACTATTTACAATTATTTACACTAAGTACTATCTATGGCCATAGTAAGGTGCTGAGTTCAGTGACTTACGGATCCGACCCACGACATCATTCATCCTGTTTATTACTGTATACGGACCATACCAAGGAGACTGTTATTTCGGAAAGAGTCCTTTCCGTTTAGTCGGATACCACAACCATACCTTGTCTCCTTCATTGGATCGATGTCCTCGTGTCGCAATAGTACAATTGCTCTCGTACAACAATTGCTCTCGTGTCGTATTTGATCTTCACCTTCTCCGTCATCAAGCTGACTCGGTGCATCATTTCAAACCAGGTTTCTAGACCTTGGATGTCTTCCTCAGGCGATGAAGGAGCATCCGGAGGGCGACCAAACAGGAAGTCACAAGGAAGACGAAGGTCTCGACCGAAGAGCATCTGGGATGGAGAATAGCCGGCAGTCTGATGTTTCTCTTCCATCCTAGTATGATTTCGGCAGCTTCCTGAGCAGGGTCTTTCAGACAAGATGCCGGCATTTATAGGTGAGGATCCCTTCTCAGGATGGATAGTGATGTCCTCAGATGCTAAAAGCAGTTTATTGTTTTGAAGTCTTAGGAAAAATTGTATTTCATTAAAAAGTTCAATCCGAGTATGCATGAATATGTAATATCCGCCATATATGTCATGTGATGGTAGGCGGCACTTCCAAACGTTATGTTCACGTTTAACTTCACAGCTATGTCGATCTCATCACCAGACGCAGTCTAGAGGGTAACACAGGATGGCGTCCAAATGAGTTTTTCTTTAAACCGTTGAGCTAAATCTTTCCGAATGATAGTAACATTAGCTCATGTGTCAATGCTCATATTCCAAGGAAATCCATCAATTTACCCATTTATAGATAATCCATTACTGTTGCCATTCACTGCAGAAATCATGAGCGATTTTAAGCGGTGTTTTTCATTATCTGACAACCTCCGTTCCTCGATATGGTCATTCATTTGTTTCCTCCGTCGATGCCGAGAAATTGTCTTATTTTCCGTGCCCTAGGGTATTCAGCAATTCCGTCGAAGGTAACCTTCAGTACCACATCTCCAACGCCTTAGAGCCACTTTGTTCTCACTCCTGCTCCGTATCAAAGTGCCTGATATAGGAAATGGAAAAATATCTTTTGGTAATACTTTTTACCCTGTTTGCTTGCAAGTGGATTTTCTGTAACACGCTGATCAACTTTATCAGCACCTACGACAATGTTGTAGTCATGAACTCTTTTGGTCTTCGGCAACTCCTTCTAATGGCACGTACCGTATCTTATATATCAGCAGGACGTTCCAGCAGAAGACTTATTTGAAGAAAAAGCTACGCCGGAAAGGTTAAAATACAGGAGCACGCGCATTTAACATTTTAATAAATAGGTATCTTGTAATTGTACTCCTTTGCTATCCAAACAAAATCGAGAAAATTCGGGAATATTCTCATGCGTGATTACAAATCTTATAAAAGCTGGAGGAAAACATCTCAATTCAGTTGTTTATTTAGTGTTGTTATTAATTGTAGAGAATTCTCGTTGAGATGGGATTAGCTTTCTCAGTGCTTTAAATTGAGTTCTTTTCAACGTTTAAGTAGTGTAAAATATAACTATTGTGAGATATTGAGATATTGTACGAATATCGCTTAGGAAATTTCAGCATTTTGTTTTATTTGTTGTTATAAAAATAAATTTTATACACTTTTCATCGGACCAGTTAAAACGAATGGGATTCCGGGATTCGAACCCGGGCCCTTCGGTATGGCGGTCGGCTCCCCTAAGCCCTACCATCTGGCCGGAGGTTTAGAATCTATGTCTGCACAAATTATATACTTCAAACGTATTAAACGTATTAAGTGGTTTTTTTTAAGAGCAGTGTCCCTTTGCTAATATTTCTAAATAGAATTTACTCCATTTTGACATAGTTATAGATTTTAGAACTCAAGACTTTCTTTGGAACAAAGAGCTGCAATTTAGTCACCCAAGCTCTGTTATTGTGTAGCAATTATTGTAGGAAGGTAAGAAGTTTATTTTAAGAGCCAAATTTATTTACCTTTTTAATTAAATTTGATCCATTTTTCATTTCATACGCATATAAATATGGAATTTCATCAATGTAAATATATCGGTTAGTTTTCAATAAAAATTTATGTATTAAAATTCTTGTTGTGCGTTATTATTATGCGACGTTTCAGTAAGTTGTTGTTGTAATTTAAGTGAGCATATTGTGAGTAATTTAACTACTTGAGGTTTTTAAATAAACAAAACATTAATTTATTTGAGCAGCAGCCTTGGATTAAAAAATGAAGGCAAACAATTTCTGAATTTTTCCCCCACATAAAAAAATTTCACATTCAGAAAGTCTGCGATAACTATTCATATGTTTCAATAACTTCTGCATTTCGAGGTGTTCTATACTTCTTTGCTCATCCAGCAATATTTGGTCAGATCAGAAAGTCATACAAATTACACTCGCCGTCCATACGGTATAGGTCCGACTGTGATACCAAAGAGTCCGGGTTCGAATCCTGAAGAAGGCATGGATGTAAATGTCCGTTCTTTCAAATGAGGCAAAGTAGCTCACCATAATAAAGTGACCACCACTTCTGGCCTTAAGAGTAGCCAAGCCGAAGTCGGCTGGGGGCCCTCCATTGATTACAAACAAAATTTACACTCAATGTGGCAGAGCTTAAAAGTACGGATTTAGCTCAGCTTTTGGAATGTTTGCCACTGTTTCAATAAAAAGTAGTTCCTGCTAAATCCATCTCAGGGCAAGGGTCTGCTACTCGTAAGTTATGTAAGAATTAATAGTAGTGAAATATTATAAAATGTTTAAGTTTTAATTAGTCTTTGTGATTGTAAATATTTGAAGTATAATTACAAGAGAAAGCGGCCTCAACCTTGTCATAATACTGTTATTACAACAAAGTATCGTTTTAGATTTCTGTTATATACTCGGTTAAGACCACAAGAATGACTCAAGGAACATTTATTTCGATTTTCATCAAACTTGCTTTGTAAGACAGTTAAATTGCTGTTAAGTGCACTCTTCCTTCAAAAGATTTAGATAATTTTGAATGTTAGTTGTTAGGCTGAGTCTTCACAGTTTCACAGGTTGCTATTCTTCGCAATAGAGTTTACCCAACTCAAGTTGCTGTATTCTGCAAATTAGGCTCCCGTAAGGTTTCCGCTCGCTCAGGTTAACAAAGCGAATGCGATTGTTAGGTCTTTTTTGCTTATAGTGGGAGATTCAGCTGCGGCCAAGTGGTAAATTTGTGAATATTGGTAGTTTGATTCGTGTGCAAACACAAGTAGAATGAGAACGGATCTTCATGAAGTTATAAAATAGAGATAATTTTCTGACCAAACTCTATTAACGCTAAACACGTGGAACATACAATCTGTTCCAGCATTTTAAAAATTATCAGAAAGCCTTTATTGTTAATTAAATAATTATAAACATCGTCCTGTGGATCTTTAGAAAAATCGCTCCTGAATCAAAAATAATTCAACTTTTTAAAGCACCAATGAACTTTATTGAAAAATTTTAAAATTTTCAAACTGCTATTTTTTTTTTTTTTTTACTTGGGAAACTTGCATTTACCTTTAATATTGAGAATGAATCTCTAAGTGGGGATATTAGAATTTCTTGAAAATTCTGTGAAGTTTACATCAGGTGTTGATCCATCATCAAACGCGCTGAGAATGAAACAGAATTACGCCTACGAGAGCTTTTCCTAGTAACAGAAAACCGAAGAAAGAATATAAGTACGAAGCACAACAAAAATAAAGGCAGCTCCGAAACTTACGAAGTTGCTCACAATTTTAAAATACATAGAGAGCAGAATTGTAAAAAAAAAACTCGTAAGTAATGAATTCGTTATAATTTCTTTTCACAATAAGAATTATTTCAAACTCTAAACATAATTTTAAAAATCCGTATCATCATGGAATCAAAACCAGTTTCCATACCAGATGAATTTCAAAAAGAAAGTTGAAATTTGAATAACTAAATTTCTGAAGTATTTGGCAGTCCAACCTAAGCTCGATTTTTATCGAAACGTTGGTAAAGGGTAATAAAAATCGAGCTTAGGTTGGACTGCCAAATACTTCAGAAATTTAGTTATTCAAATTTCAAATTTCTTTTTGAAATTCATCTGGTATGGAAACTGGTTTTGATTCCATGATGATACGGATTTTTAAAATTATGTTTAGAGTTTGAAATAATTCTTATTGTGAAAAGAAATTATAACGAATTCATTACTTACGAGTTTTTTTTTTACAATTCTGCTCTCTATGTATTTTAAAATTGTGAGCAACTTCGTAAGTTTCGGAGCTGCCTTTATTTTTGTTGTGCTTCGTACTTATATTCTTTCTTCGGTTTTCTGTTACTAGGAAAAGCTCTCGTAGGCGTAATTCTGTTTCATTCTCAGCGCGTTTGATGATGGATCAACACCTGATGTAAACTTCACAGAATTTTCAAGAAATTCTAATATCCCCACTTAGAGATTCATTCTCAATATTAAAGGTAAATGCAAGTTTCCCAAGTAAAAAAAAAAAAAAAATAGCAGTTTGAAAATTTTAAAATTTTTCAATAAAGTTCATTGGTGCTTTAAAAAGTTGAATTATTTTTGATTCAGGAGCGATTTTTCTAAAGATCCACAGGACGATGTTTATAATTATTTAATTAACAATAAAGGCTTTCTGATAATTTTTAAAATGCTGGAACAGATTGTATGTTCCACGTGTTTAGCGTTAATAGAGTTTGGTCAGAAAATTATCTCTATTTTATAACTTCATGAAGATCCGTTCTCATTCTACTTGTGTTTGCACACGAATCAAACTACCAATATTCACAAATTTACCACTTGGCCGCAGCTGAATCTCCCACTATAAGCAAAAAAGACCTAACAATCGCATTCGCTTTGTTAACCTGAGCGAGCGGAAACCTTACGGGAGCCTAATTTGCAGAATACAGCAACTTGAGTTGGGTAAACTCTATTGCGAAGAATAGCAACCTGTGAAACTGTGAAGACTCAGCCTAACAACTAACATTCAAAATTATCTAAATCTTTTGAAGGAAGAGTGCACTTAACAGCAATTTAACTGTCTTACAAAGCAAGTTTGATGAAAATCGAAATAAATGTTCCTTGAGTCATTCTTGTGGTCTTAACCGAGTATATAACAGAAATCTAAAACGATACTTTGTTGTAATAACAGTATTATGACAAGGTTGAGGCCGCTTTCTCTTGTAATTATACTTCAAATATTTACAATCACAAAGACTAATTAAAACTTAAACATTTTATAATATTTCACTACTATTAATTCTTACATAACTTACGAGTAGCAGACCCTTGCCCTGAGATGGATTTAGCAGGAACTACTTTTTATTGAAACAGTGGCAAACATTCCAAAAGCTGAGCTAAATCCGTACTTTTAAGCTCTGCCACATTGAGTGTAAATTTTGTTTGTAATCAATGGAGGGCCCCCAGCCGACTTCGGCTTGGCTACTCTTAAGGCCAGAAGTGGTGGTCACTTTATTATGGTGAGCTACTTTGCCTCATTTGAAAGAACGGACATTTACATCCATGCCTTCTTCAGGATTCGAACCCGGACTCTTTGGTATCACAGTCGGACCTATACCGTATGGACGGCGAGTGTAATTTGTATGACTTTCTGATCTGACCAAATATTGCTGGATGAGCAAAGAAGTATAGAACACCTCGAAATGCAGAAGTTATTGAAACATATGAATAGTTATCGCAGACTTTCTGAATGTGAAATTTTTTTATGTGGGGGAAAAATTCAGAAATTGTTTGCCTTCATTTTTTAATCCAAGGCTGCTGCTCAAATAAATTAATGTTTTGTTTATTTAAAAACCTCAAGTAGTTAAATTACTCACAATATGCTCACTTAAATTACAACAACAACTTACTGAAACGTCGCATAATAATAACGCACAACAAGAATTTTAATACATAAATTTTTATTGAAAACTAACCGATATATTTACATTGATGAAATTCCATATTTATATGCGTATGAAATGAAAAATGGATCAAATTTAATTAAAAAGGTAAATAAATTTGGCTCTTAAAATAAACTTCTTACCTTCCTACAATAATTGCTACACAATAACAGAGCTTGGGTGACTAAATTGCAGCTCTTTGTTCCAAAGAAAGTCTTGAGTTCTAAAATCTATAACTATGTCAAAATGGAGTAAATTCTATTTAGAAATATTAGCAAAGGGACACTGCTCTTAAAAAAAAACCACTTAATACGTTTAATACGTTTGAAGTATATAATTTGTGCAGACATAGATTCTAAACCTCCGGCCAGATGGTAGGGCTTAGGGGAGCCGACCGCCATACCGAAGGGCCCGAGTTCGAATCCCGGAATCCCATTCGTTTTAACTGGTCCGATGAAAAGTGTATAAAATTTATTTTTATAACAACAAATAAAACAAAATGCTGAAATTTCCTAAGCGATATTCGTACAATATCTCAATATCTCACAATAGTTATATTTTACACTACTTAAACGTTGAAAAGAACTCAATTTAAAGCACTGAGAAAGCTAATCCCATCTCAACGAGAATTCTCTACAATTAATAACAACACTAAATAAACAACTGAATTGAGATGTTTTCCTCCAGCTTTTATAAGATTTGTAATCACGCATGAGAATATTCCCGAATTTTCTCGATTTTGTTTGGATAGCAAAGGAGTACAATTACAAGATACCTATTTATTAAAATGTTAAATGCGCGTGCTCCTGTATTTTAACCTTTCCGGCGTAGCTTTTTCTTCAAATAAGTCTTCTGCTGGAACGTCCTGCTGATATATAAGATACAGTACGTGCCATTAGAAGGAGTTGCCGAAGACCAAAAGAGTTCATGACTACAACATTGTCGTAGGTGCTGATAAAGTTGATCAGCGTGTTACAGAAAATCCACTTGCAAGCAAACAGGGTAAAAAGTATTACCAAAAGATATTTTTCCATTTCCTATATCAGGCACTTTGATACGGAGCAGGAGTGAGAACAAAGTGGCTCTAAGGCGTTGGAGATGTGGTACTGAAGGTTACCTTCGACGGAATTGCTGAATACCCTAGGGCACGGAAAATAAGACAATTTCTCGGCATCGACGGAGGAAACAAATGAATGACCATATCGAGGAACGGAGGTTGTCAGATAATGAAAAACACCGCTTAAAATCGCTCATGATTTCTGCAGTGAATGGCAACAGTAATGGATTATCTATAAATGGGTAAATTGATGGATTTCCTTGGAATATGAGCATTGACACATGAGCTAATGTTACTATCATTCGGAAAGATTTAGCTCAACGGTTTAAAGAAAAACTCATTTGGACGCCATCCTGTGTTACCCTCTAGACTGCGTCTGGTGATGAGATCGACATAGCTGTGAAGTTAAACGTGAACATAACGTTTGGAAGTGCCGCCTACCATCACATGACATATATGGCGGATATTACATATTCATGCATACTCGGATTGAACTTTTTAATGAAATACAATTTTTCCTAAGACTTCAAAACAATAAACTGCTTTTAGCATCTGAGGACATCACTATCCATCCTGAGAAGGGATCCTCACCTATAAATGCCGGCATCTTGTCTGAAAGACCCTGCTCAGGAAGCTGCCGAAATCATACTAGGATGGAAGAGAAACATCAGACTGCCGGCTATTCTCCATCCCAGATGCTCTTCGGTCGAGACCTTCGTCTTCCTTGTGACTTCCTGTTTGGTCGCCCTCCGGATGCTCCTTCATCGCCTGAGGAAGACATCCAAGGTCTAGAAACCTGGTTTGAAATGATGCACCGAGTCAGCTTGATGACGGAGAAGGTGAAGATCAAATACGACACGAGAGCAATTGTTGTACGAGAGCAATTGTACTATTGCGACACGAGGACATCGATCCAATGAAGGAGACAAGGTATGGTTGTGGTATCCGACTAAACGGAAAGGACTCTTTCCGAAATAACAGTCTCCTTGGTATGGTCCGTATACAGTAATAAACAGGATGAATGATGTCGTGGGTCGGATCCGTAAGTCACTGAACTCAGCACCTTACTATGGCCATAGATAGTACTTAGTGTAAATAATTGTAAATAGTGTAAGACCATGGTCCTTTTTGTTTCTAAATGTGTATTATATTTGTAATTAGTAACTGAGAGTATTTGAATCGTTTTAAGTGACTATTGCAATTATTATTTATGTTGTTTGTTATTGAATTGTAATGTTTATTATTCCATTGATGCCTTAGTTGTAAGTTTGGCTACTGTCCGGGATGTGCAGTCCTTGGGAAAGGGGCAGTGTTAGGGGTTTTTGTATTGATTTATTTAGTTGGTTATTTTTAATGGAATTGTTATTAAATTGTTTCATTTCCCCGTGCAATGCAGCACGAGACATATTTGAAGAGGGAGCTACGAAGGAAAAATTAAAAATAGAGGAACACGCGCATTTAATAAATAGATATCTCGCAATTGTACGCTTTTGCGTTTCGAGAATGCGAGAAAATTCTGTTGCATTTAAAAAGGTTATATAAGCGGCATGAAAATATCTCAAGTTAGTTGTTTTATGAGTGTTGTTTAGAAAACTGCTGTTGTTTACTGTAGCGAATTCGCGGTGAAATCGTACTGGCTTTCTCGGTTTTGAATTTGAACGTTTTTAGTAGTTTGAAAGATTGGATTTGAAAGCTCAGAAAAGTTTTGAAATAATATTATCTCTGTAAATTTAATTCATAGGTATAAGTTATAAATATTTTTAAAGATAATGTACAAGGCAACATGTATAATAGAAATTATGAAATTTGGTAATCAGATTGGTAAACTTGAAAAGAAAAAATATATTTGCGATATAACAGTAATTCTTCTGAAATTAGGGAAATTTTCCGAGGCAAATTCTCGATAAAATTGCTTCAGAGAAAATTTTCGAGGGTTTTTCTCGAAAAATGTTTATCCTATCTATTATAGTTATTCTACAGTTTAAAATACTTTAAAGGTTTTTTTTGGATTAAGACGAAGCTAGAGCTTTAACTAAAGCAGTGCGATTGGTAAAATGGCACTGTCTCGTTTAAAAAGATATTTATAATAAACCTAATGCAAACTTATATTAAATTAATCTTAACTTTAGCTGTCAAATCTTAGCTGCCCAATAAACTGTATTCATAATTATTTGAAATTTGACTACAAGAAAAAACAGCTTCATCTTTTTCATACTATTTATTATATTGCAAGTCATTGATTTAGATTTCTGGTATATATTCGGCTATAAACAACAAAAATGGCTTAAACAATTTTTACTTGGTTTTCACCAAATCTGCTTTGTGATTACTGTTAAATAATTTTTAAAGGACTAATGTTTAAAAAGGTTATATGAGTTTGAATGTTATTTGTTAGGGTGGGTGTTTACAGATAGTTCAGCTCTGTAATAAGTTTTAACCAATTCAAGCGAGCGCAGTTTTTAAATTAGGTTCCATGGCCGTTTGTGCTATTTGAGTCTTAGACTCAAATAGCGCTCAAATGACGAAAACAGCGAATGTGATTTCCGAGTTGATGATACCAACAAAGTACATTCCATGTTGTATTGCACTGAATCTCCTTTCATAATTAGCATTTCATAATACCAAAAACAACTACCAGCTGTCTGGAAGTAGAGGCCGTTGTAGCGAGCTTACGTTTAAAGCGAATACATCTTCCCTTCACTTAATTAGCATTAATCTGACATTATTTATAAGGGCAACGATTTCCAGAAATTTTAATAGTTTAATGGTTTTATGTAAAGCTTTACATTATTTTGATTGCCATTAAAAACGAACATGAGAAATATCTCCCAAATCTACAATCTGGGATATAAACCTTTACCGAAAGATTTAAAGTTATTACTGAATCACCAGATGACTACCGGGCTGTTGTTCAAATATTAAAGGAAAAACAGGTAGAACATCATTCTGATATCCTCCCAGAGGATCGTTACTTAAAAGTCGTCCTTAGGGGACTCACCGAAAAAGCCCTGACCGAGGATATTAAATCTGAATTAGAACAACTTAATTATCAGATCAAAGCTATCAAACAGATGACTAGACGCCGTAGTGGAGAATCACCAAACTCCCATTATTCTTAATATCTCTAAGAACGAAAAGTCGAAGGAGATCTACAACGAAAGTTTTTTATGTCACATGAAGATTAAATTCAAAGAATAATTAGACAGACATATTTTTAAAATGTTTTCGGAGCTTAAAGCTAATATTCATTCATAGCTATGAACCAAAATATTATGCATTTGTTTAGAAACATGTTTAGAAACAGAATGGAAGTACTTGTGAGATTACCTGCGCGACCAAGTTTCAGTTTTTAAAATCTTATATTAACGTATACATGTGTGACCTAATTTGCGTGAATGAACTAGGTCCGAAAAAATTATTCTGACTGTGAAAAAATTAATCATCTACGATGGGGCAAAGTAGGTAGCGCAACATCTGAAGCTTAGCATTAGGGAACTTTTGCTTATAAGATTAGTGTTTATTCTTACTATTCACATTGTTTTGGAATTTGAAGAACTAAGTTTCCTAAGTATTTGACACTCGAACCTGTATAAGCTGTGTTCATTTGTTCAGAGTTTTCACAGACATTCTTAAAAGATTATGAGATGTAAATGCTAATATTGATCGGTAGCAATGAACGAGAATAGCATACATTTGTTTAGATAGTGAAAGGAAATATTGTGGGATTTTCTGCACTATCAACTCAGTTACAATACTCTTATATTACTGTCTACAAGTCTCACATAATTTACGTGACTCAACTAGGTATGCAAAATTGATTCTGACTGTGAAAAAACATTTATCTGCATTTGGTTACTAGTCTTTGTCTCTTAAATTTTGAAACTTGATTCATCATTATACAAGATGCAATAAAAGCATAATTATGAAAATAAAATATGCTAGCAGTGATGTCAATGCAAAGTTATATAAATAATCATATCTGTAACTTCAAACCTCTGAATAAGACATATATCCGAGTTTTTAGATTTTCAGACACGTTACTCATGCTCGTTTTAAATAGTCATCAAAATAATGCAAAATTGGACTTGGAAGCAGTAAAATCGTAAAATTTCTCTAAATGCTTGCTGTTATAATTAATGTCATAACAATGCTAATTAACTGAACGCAAAACGTATTCGATGGCCGCGTAAGATTGCTTCGACGGCATCTGATTTCAGATCAATGGGCAATAGGATTAGTGTTTTTTCTACTATAAAATGCTAAGTCTTAACTGACTTTCAGTCTGGAAGATCATGGCTACTATGTTGCACTATCAGCTCGGAAGCCCCATTCATTTTGTTAACCTGAGGTAGCGCAAACCGCATGGCAACCTAATTTGCAAACAAGCTTGTGTTCCATGCAGGTGACATTGCAGCTTTCTTCAGTTCCGGTCAAAATTGTAAAGGAGCACCCCTTTGGAACGGGTCCGAGTGCCTCCCACCTCTCTTCCACTACCAAAATATCTTCTAGTGAGGACTTCCGTCTCGGTGCATACATAGAGCGCCCCGTGCCGCAGAGGCAGCTAAACGCTATTCCGGTTGGATGGCATAGAAATAGAATAGCCAAGGTGAGACTGTTTTCTCGTGTAGTTAAATTTGTATAACATTCTGATATGAAATATATTTATATGTTTGCATAACTTTCTGATATAATATGTGGTAAAATTGTAGCATGAGCAAAGAAGGATAGAACGCGTCAAAATGTAAGTGTTAGTGAATGTTATGAATAGTAATCGCAAACTTTCTGAACATGGAATTCGTTTATTCTTGTCCGCAACACAGAATTCATTTGCTTTCATTTTTGAACCCAGGATTCCAGATGGAAATAAACGCTTTTAGTTATTTGAAAAGCTCAAGAAATGAAATTAGTCGCGATATGCTTCGAAGAAATTGGCATCTGCGTGAGAGTTATGCAATTAATTTGCAAAAAGAATGCTTGATTTTTATACCTCAACATGTAAACGGATCCTCCTTCTATAACATTTCACCCGCAGGCAATCGAAGTATTCTTTCTACTTACACTACAGTTCTTCAAGAACGTAAACGCTCGCACAGTGGGGACTTACACAAATGTCTAAGTACGTATGATTTTATAGAGTTCATTTAACAATTTAGCGCAAATTCTGTGATCCAAAATCAAGGCAAAAGTTCAGACTTTATGTTCAGACTTTACAGTAGAATAAACTTTGAAATATGTTAATTACCTGTGTATATACCTGTGTAAATTTAATTAATATAATAATACTTAAACGTATTTAGAAATAATGTATGACTCAGTATATAAGATGGAAAATAAATATAATGAGAAGTATATCTGATATTTGTGAATTCGTTTGATAACTACGAAAGGAAATTACATTCGCGAAATCTCAGGGATTCTCTAATAATCTGCGAAATACAAAATTATTAAGAGAAATTTTAAGGTTGTTCTTCAATAAAATATCAGTCTTGTCTTTAACGTTGCCCTACAATTCAACATATTATAAAGTTTTATTAGAGACGAAACTAGAACTTTGTCACATCGCCGAGAACATTGGCAAAGGAACACCGAAATGGGAGAACTTCATTCGCGATAAAGGAAAATTCTGCTCTCATTTTGCTGGATATTTCAGGGTACGAATTCAAACTCTCAGCCCATGTCCGATGGTAGGACATTGGATTCTGTTTCGAAGACTTTCGGTTCGATGGCATTTAGCTCCCTCCAGTGGTCTAGCGATAAAATCACTGTAAACAAACGGTTCCGACCTGGGTTAGTTCCAGGCGAACGGGCTGGCTGCATGGGCGTTTCTAGGTTTTCTCCATATGCAACGTGAATACTAGTCGGTTTCCCTTAGAACGTCCTCCGCGAAGGCATACTTTCACTTAGTCTGATAGGCCTAGTGTACTATGCCATAATCAGCTAAACAAAACCAATTCAAACCATAGACTTTCTGGTGCCTCCATGACGCAGAGAGACTATATACACTTAAATAGTACCAATACCTTCTTCGGAATTCGAGCATGAAAACCAAGGCTGTAGCAACTGGCTTCCCTATATGCATGACAGAAAGATCATCAACAGAAAATATTTTAATGTTTTTGACATCAGCAAGCGAAGTAAATTTATAGATTATTCATATAGTTGCATAATGATCATACCATGAGGATGAATATATTTATTTTACGATCATGACCAGTAATCGGCGTTATTCGTCACAGTTTTTTTTTTTTTTTTTTTTTTTTTGCTTTTCGTATATATGATATGAAGGTCGAATTTTTAGCATTGAAACATCCTTCACAGTCTTATAATTAGAACATTTGTACAGATATGTCTTAAAATTGCGCAACTAAGAAGAGATCGAAGAAGTCAAGTTCTAGGATGTAGACATTTTTTTCTAAAAAATAACTTGAACACGGTAATAATTTGGCATTTAAAATTTCCTAATTTGTTTATGCATAAAATCGTGAATATTCTAAACATGAACTTCTAATACTACAGCAAAAATGTGTCGATATGCTGCAATATAAAAATCCACTGAAAAGAATTTTCAAGAATGAATTTTTATTAACCAAAAAGAAAACATTGAAAACATATACAACGAAACTCACCTAGGCCTCTTCATGATCAAAGTAGAAAAATACATAAACAAAAGCATAGTTCCACAATGTCACAACTGCCAAAGATTCCACCACTCAATCAGACAACTGTTTTTTTGCACCCAGGTGCGTCAAATGTGCACAAAATCATAAAACCACAGATTGCCCAACACCAGGACACACTGATAACCCCCCATGTGCAAATTTTCAGCAAAACCACGCAGCTTCATATCGAGGGTGTGAAAAATTCACAAAAACCAAACCACGCATAAACATGAACAAACCACATTTTACCACCACACAAAATTCTATCATCACACCCTCAGCGACAGTTACAGAAACAAAAACATATGCTCAAGCAACCTCAATAACGCCAAAATCATATGAAAAAAATAATAGCAATAGCAACTCCAACAATAGCAATTTCTCAGATTTCTTCTCTACACTTAAAGATATTTACGCGGTATTTGGTAATGGCAGCCTATCCAAATTCCTAAATTTACTAAAAACCAACATGCAGGCAATTCGCAACGCAGATACTCCAATGGAGAAATTATTTATCCTCTTCAACATATGCGAAGAAGCAAATATATTTAGCGCTAATCATGTGTAATACATCAAACGATTTTATTACAGTTACATGGAACGCAAACGATCTTTTTCATAAACTAAGTGAACTCAGAGATTTTGTAAATGAATATAGCTCCAGTATTATTTTCATACAGGAACACAGTGTAATAGTATTGCTAAATAGTTGATATAAAGAAAAAAATTATAAATATGATATTTCTTATTTGCATAAATTATTGTGGGTCACAATACTACGATTCTATTGGACGACCGATTATGATCCGAACTAAGATTCTATTGGACCATCCAAATCAAACCTAGCCCTTTCATTGGTCCGTAATAATAGGACCAGGGTTATAAACCATGCGCTCCAGTTAGTTTTGTGTAATTTTGCAATCATATCATCATGTCTGGTTGCGGAAAACGTGACAAAGCAAGGGAAAAGAGCAGGACTCGATCCAGTCGTGCTGGTCTTCAGTTTCCTGTCGGTCGTATCCATCGTCTTCTGCGAAAAGGAAATTATGCAGAAAGAGTAGGTGCCGGCGCTCCTGTCTATCTTACAGCAGTTTTAGAATACTTGGCTGCTGAGCTTCTGGAATTGGTCGGTAATGCAGCTCGAGATAACAAGAAGTCTAGAATAATTCCTAGACATCTTCAGCTGGCAGTAAGAAGCGATGAGGAGTTAGATAAATTGCTTTCTGGCATCACCATTGCAGAGGGTGGAGTGCTTCCCAATATCCAGGCTGCACTAATCCCGAATAAGATGGAAAAGAAAGCGTAGTTTGACACTGACCAGGATGTCTAAAAAAAGGGCCCTTTTAAGGGCCAGAAAATATAGGAAAAAAGATATTGCTCAATTGCTTCAATTGAAAAAATTGTGACATGCATGTGATAGTATCATTTTCTTGTTTTTTTCACGTTAAAATCTAAATTGATCTGAATGTAGACAACAGGAGACATTTGTAACCTTTCTGATGCAAATATTTAAGGAGGAACTTAAAGGATGTAGAATTTAATGAGTAAAAAAATGGTAATCTCTTCATGAGAGAACATAAAAGCACAAAGTTTAAAACACATCTTGTAAGTGGTGCCATCTTGCCGTACATATTGATATTGAAAAGCTATTCGAATACTAACTTCCATTCTTTCCTAAGAATCATTTTTTCGAATTCTGAATAAGTCATTAAAACGAAAGGATATGCATATTTGTGAAAAAAAAAAAACCTTTAAGTACCATCCAAATAATTCAATAAGCTTAATTATAATAATATATAAACAATTTTTTGGTTTTATAGAAGCATTTCTGCACATTTACAATTTTCATTTTTTTAACTATCTAGTTATATCAAAATACATGATTTAGTAAAATATAATTCAAATAATTTAAGGTATTTTAGATCAAATACTAACTTTTCAATAAATTTTTTCATGCAAGTCTAATAATCAACATAACTATCAAGTGTTGACTTTGAAAATTATGTTTAGAGAAACCCGAAGCTGCAGTAAACAGTAATAAATTTATTCAAAACTGAAAGTAAAGCATTCTTACTTTATTTTCTTTCTTTAACTATGGCAGATCTTTTAAAACAACAAAATCAAACAAACAAAAAAGAAATGCATTCATGAAAGGACTTAGGACTTACTTATTATTCATGAAAGGATATATTTCAGTAATTAAAAGTACATGAAAATTCAGTATATATAAAATAAAATGAACAAAGATTTGGAACAATGTACCTGTGTTTCTATCGCAAAAAATTTCCTGTTTTAATAGCACAATATCTTTGAGTTAAAGATTATATATTAAATCAAATTTATAAAACTAAATTCAAAAATAAGAAATTAAATTATTTTTAGGGAAAACACTAAGCAAATAAAAAATTTTGAATTTCATAAATAAATGAAAGTTACATGCTTTATTTTTTGGCATAAAATAGACAATATTTCCAAAACAGATTTCTGAACAATTAGTCATGTTAATATTGCCTTTCTTTTTCCATTAAAAGCTATTTCCTGCTTAATAACAGTATGCTTTAAGATAAATATTAAAACGTTTGAGTAAAAATAATATAACTATAAAAAGGTGAGACACATGCAAGCAGGAGTGACACAAACAATAAGAAACAGACTAGTGCAAAATTTTTTCAATTTATTGATTTGGTATTCTATGTCATTAACAGTACCAAAATATAATTTTTTGGCAAAAATGCACGTAAAGATTTAGCTCACACGTTAAAATTTATAGAAAAATTTTAGCCTCATATATGAATGCCCTTTTTTTCATATTCGTGGAAAAGGAAAACAAAGTGAAATGCCAAAAATGCACTAAATACTCGTATTTTGAATTAATAAACTTCATTTGCAATCTTTTTAGACTTCGTATAAGATCCGTAAAATTGACGAATGAAATATACCATAAAGGCAGTGGTTTCTTTCAGAACATTCGGATTCGTAATATAGGGGTAAAAGTGACGAATAAAATATACCATTATGGCGGTAGTTTTTTTAGTACATTCGGATTCGTATAATTTTCGAAAAAATAACGTGTGGAAAATAACGATAAAGAGTCAACAGTAACTTTAGCCTTTTTCATTCGTATAAATTTCGTAAAAGTAACGTGCAAAAAATACCATACCCTTACTTCACGAAAATATATATATTATACGTATATTTTTGGAGACGTGCAGTCTGGGAATATCCCGGCATAATCGATGATGATGATGATGGTGAATTTCGCAGAGGTCATTCCTCATTCGAGGGGTGGAAGCTGAGGAAGTAGGTTCGTCGTCGAGATTGTGCCTCCCTCCGATCCTGCTGCTGCGTGTACGCCCTGTCTGATTCAGCGTGGGTTGAATTGTGCGACCACGTGCAAACACTATCCTCTTGCATCAGCATTTTTAAATGCTAATCGAAGGTTGGTATTGTTTTATAAAACCCTTGACGCTTTTATTATTTAATTATTTGGATTTATTTTATAATTTTATGAATTTTTTCCGCTTTTTCTTGCGAATTACGCTTAATTGCTGGCACGTGTGATACCTCACCATTTTGCTTCTGCGTGTAGCGGCGCTTATTTGCGTTAATTAATTAAGTAATTTAATTTAAGTTTCTTATTTAATTTTATTTATTGCGTGCGTGTAATTAATTTGACTTTGGTCGTTGTGTCTGCTTAGTGTTACCCCCAAGCACACGCTGTCAGGGGCCTAGTAGACTTTCACCCGCTCATCCGTCTGCCGGGACACCGTCGAGTGGGCCCGTTCCGGGGCGCTGGACTCTGGATAGCTGATTTGGGCGCTGGATTTCTTGAATTTTGGACTTCGAAAATGGATACGGTACTGGATACCGTGAGGATTCAAGTTAAAGAACTCGAAATTATCCGAAAACAAAATAGCTCATTTACTGACACAGAAGGTAAGTTGCACAACTTGTTATTCATTATGCTAGATATGCTAGTTGCGGTTAACTAACAGTTAGCACAACAGGATTCAAACAAGACATCGGATAACTTTAAACAAAATGTTGAAAATGATAGGGAGAGAAGTCCGATTAAATTACACGGTAATCAATTAAATGAAATATCTCTGGATCAACCAACAAGTTCTGAAGATAACCGGCCAAAGACAAAAGGTGATCAGACTATCAGAAAACGTACACAAAGACCGAATCTTAAGGAAATAAAACTTAGTTGTCCATTTCAAAATATACCACAAAGGCCACACCTCCAGGATAGCATTCCAAATAAACAAGATACGTCTGTAGCAAACAGTAATAACACACACAATCAGAATAATGAAAACATGGACACTACTTCCAGACAATGAAAACTCCACTGCGACTAATTCCAATAATCAAACACAAAACAATAGAAATTCCAGAATTCCTCCGATTACACTTAAGGAAAGCAAACTGAGCGGGAGCGAAATTAGCATGATCTTCCTTCAAAGTAAAATTAAATTTCACGGAGAACGCATACCCACGAATAGTATTAAAGTTATTACTGAATCACCAGATGACTACCGAGCTGTTGTTCAAATATTAAAGGAAAAACAGGTAGAACATCATTATGATATCCTCCCAGGGGATCGTTACTTAAAAGTCGTCCTTAGGGCACTCACCGAAAACACCCTGACCGAGGATATTAAATCTGAATTAGAACAACTTAATTATCAGATCAAAGCTATCAAACAGATGACTAGACGCCGTAGTGGAGAAATCACCAAACTCCCATTATTGTTAATATCTCTTCCTAAGAACGAAAAGTCGAAGTAGATCTACAACGAAAGGTTTTTATGTCACATGAAGATTAAATTCAAAGAATAATTAGACAGACAAGGACCCCTGCAAAGTTTTCGTTGTCAGGGGTTTAATCACACACAATCGGGTTGCAATTATGCACCCAAATGTGTCAGATGCGGTAAAGAACACTTTGTTAAGGACTGCCCAGATAAGAATAACAGCGAAAAGTCCTGATTCTGTGTAAACTGCGGGGGTTCTCACACTTCCAGTTTCAGGTGGTGGGAGAAATTTCCCAAAAGAAAGTCCGACCAACCTAACAACTACCCCACTAGGGTAATTGAAAATAAATCGTATTCGCAGGCACTTTCCTCAGGCCTATACTCAGATATTCTAAGTGAAGCAAAAAAAGTCTTCACAGACCTCGCGGAACTCCTTTCCGTCATCAAAAATGCTGGGTTTCAAAAATCACAGCAAGTCAGAGAGATTAAGCAAATTAAGCAAGAGCTAAAAACCTCCTCTAATGTTGATAATGGGTCAAGTTAGACCTACAAATGCTCCCATCACTATTATGACTTGGAATGCAAGAGGCATTCACTACAAGATCACGGAACTTTCAACTTTTCGTACGAGTCATGACATAGACGTGGCTTTGATTACTGAAACCTTCGCTACGCCAAGTACTAACATGAGGATTCCGACTTATAACTGCTACAGATGCGACAGTCTAAGTCACCGAGGGGGTGGGTCGCAATTTATGTCTGTAACCCTCTGCAATCCTGTATGATAAATGACGAGCGCTATAATGGGCATGAGCTAGTCACTGTGTCTGTTCTCCTTCCTCACTATGGAAATGTTTATTTCAATTCAATGTACAACCCGCCAAAAAATATCCTTGATATCAATTACCTGGCCAAACTTTTCGACACCAATAAGCAAGTCATATTTGCGGGAGACTTAAATGCCAAAAGTCAGGAATGGAGTTGTAGAAGGACGAACAAAAATGGAATTAAATTATCTGAGTTTATTAAAAATTACCCAGTCTATTTTCGTGTTCCTAGTGACTACACATATCTACCGCGAAATCCAAATACTGGTGACATTCTGGATATTTTCCTCTCTACCATCTCTTTCTAATTCGATCTAGAAGTAATTCAAGAACTGGATTCGGATCACTGCCTGGTCATTGCGACCCTAGGTACGAACAAGGATGTCCTGGATGAGCAGATCAACACGCCTAATTGGAAGGTCTTTCATGAAATTCTCACTTGAATTTCAATGAGAGAATTTCACTTGAATGAGAATTTCATGAAAGACACAATAATAATCCTAGACTACGCACACCGGATGACTATGAACTTGCTGCCAATCAGCTTACTTTAGATATTCAAAATGCCTATAAAGCGGCTACTAGGAAAATCCCTAGAAGTCAGTTTACTGATAAGTTACCTAATCGGATCAAAAATCTCATGAAAGATAAAAATAACTTAGGAAAAGGTTTCATCTTACCTTTGATCCGAATACTAAGAAAAAGATGAATAGACTTAGCAGAGAGATTAAAAAGAAGTAAAGAACTTTGGGATGAGAAGAACCACGGGTAAAGCTAATTTTAGAATAAAGGCATAACTTTTTAAAAAATTTGAATTGTCCTGAAAAAGGCTTTTATTGGGGGGGAGGTAAGGGCAAGGTAATGAGATTTAACCAAAAAATCCATACAGAGTACGTCCCTGTCTCTTAAATGCATAAACGACATCCATAGCAATGACAGTTTTCCTCTTGCCATACTCAGTGTAGGTAACAGCGTCTTGAATCACATTTTCCAAGAAAACATTAAGTACTCCTCGGGTGTCCTCATACATGAGGCCAGAAATACTCTTTACTCCACCTCGTCTTGTCAAACGCCTGATTGCTGGTTTGGTGATATCCCGGATATTACCTCTCAGGACCTTGCGATGCCTTTTGGCACCCCCTTTACCAAGACCTTTGCCTCCTTTAACACGACCGGACATTTCTGTAGCTACCCAATAGTGGACGGAAGATCAACAGAATATGAAAAGACCTCCAGTGGAACGATGTAGCACCAGGGCACCTGGGTTAACGAGAACAGAATATGAAAAACAATTTTATATCGGTTTTATATGCATAACTTGACGAAAAGTATGAGTTCAACCAATAGGAAGAATACTCATAATCAAGTGATAATAGGTTTCACAATGAGAGCTGCATTAGCTCGAGTGATTGGTTGGAAACGGAAGACGGTAAAATTGTATACAAAGGCAGCGATAAATTTTTCATTTCATTCATTTCTTTCAAAACTGACAGCTACTTTTTACGGCAAATAAACGGTGAATACCTGATACTACTTCCCAGCACCACAGATGACCACAGGCAACTTACACTGGATTTACAAAAGCACAACATCGAACATTACATCATCACACCTCGACATAAAAGACCCATCAAAATAGTTATACGAGGACTGCCCATCACAACCAGCAAAGAAGAAATTATAGAATAACTCATACAACTCGGATATTCTGTCTTCAAAGTAGTACAACTTACACGTTTTCGCACAAAACAACCTATGCCATTATTTCAAGTACAGCTTAACCAAACAGAAAACATTGAAAATACATACAACGAAACTCACCTAGGCCTCTTCATGATCACAGTAGAAAAATACATAAACAAAAGCATAGTTCCACAATGTCACAACTGCCAAAGATTCCACCACTCAATCAGACAACTGTTTTTTTGCACCCAGGTGCGTCAAATGTGCACAAAATCATAAGACCACAGATTGCCCCACACCAGGACACACTGATAATCCCCATGTGCAAATTTTCAGCTAAACCACGCAGCTTCATATCGAGGGTGTGAAAAATTCACAAAAACCAAATCACGCATAAACATGAACAAACCACATTTAACCACCACACAAAATTCTGTCATCACACCCTCAGCCACAGTTACAGAAACAAAAACATATGCTCAAATAACCTCAAAAACACCAAAATCATATGAACCAAATAATAGCAATAGCAACTCCATCAATAGCAATTTCTCAGATTTCTTCTCTACACTTAAAGATATTTACACGGTATTTGGTAATGGCAGCCTATCCAAATTCCTACATTTACTAAAAACCAACATGCAGGCAATTCGCAACGCTGATACTCCAATGGACAAATTATTTATCCTCTTCAATATATGCGAAGAAGCAAATATATTTAGCACTAATCATGTGTAATACATCAAAGGATTTTATTATAGTTATATGGAACGCAAACGATCTTTTTCATAAACTAAGTGAACTCAGAGATTTTGTAAATGAGCAT
Organism: Stegodyphus dumicola; assembly: GCF_044657685.1. Lineage (NCBI taxonomy): Eukaryota > Metazoa > Arthropoda > Arachnida > Araneae > Eresidae > Stegodyphus > Stegodyphus dumicola. The sequence continues at coordinate 44,376,526 of NC_140778.1, forward strand.
AGCCCCAGTAATATTTTCATACAGGAACACAGTGTAATAGTATTGCTAAATAGTTGATATAAAGAAAAAAATTATAAATATGATATTTCTTATTTCCATAAATTATTGTGGGTCACAATACTACGATTCTATTGGACGACCGATTATGATCCGCACTAAGATTCTATTGGACCATCCAAATCAAACCTAGCCCTTTCATTGGTCCGTAATAATAGGAACAGGGTTATAAACCATGCGCTCCAGTTAGTTTTGTGTAATTTTGCAATCATATCATCATGCCTGGTTGCGGAAAACGTGACAAAGCAAGGGAAAAGAGCAGGACTCGATCCAGTCGTGCTGGTCTTCAGTTTCCTGTCGGTCGTATCCATCGTCTTCTGCGAAAAGGAAATTATGCAGAAAGAGTAGGTGCCGGCGCTTCTGTCTATCTTGCAGCAGTTTTAGAATACTTGGCTGCTGAGCTTTTGGAGTTGGCCGGTAATGCAGCTCGAGATAACAAGAAGTCTAGAATAATTCCTAGACATCTTCAGCTGGCAGTAAGAAGCGATGAGGAGTTAGATAAATTGCTTTCTGGCATCACCATTGCAGAGGGTGGAGTGCTTCCCAATATCCAGGCTGCACTAATCCCGAGTAAGATGGAAAAGAAAGCGTAGTTTGACACTGACCAGGATGTCTAAAAAAAGGGCCCTTTTAAGGGCCAGAAAATATAGGAAAAAAGATATTGCTCAATTGCTTCAATTGAAAAAATTGTGACATGCATGTGATAGTATCATTTTCTTGTTTTTTTCACGTTAAAATCTAAATTGATCTGAATGTAGACAACAGGAGACATTTGTAACCTTTCTGATGCAAATATTTAAGGAGGAACTTAAAGGATGTAGAATTTAATGAGTAAAAAAATGGTAATCTCTTCATGAGAGAACATAAAAGCACAAAGTTTAAAACACATCTTGTAAGTGGTGCCATCTTGCCGTACATATTGATATTAAAAAGCTATTCGAATACTAACTTCCATTCTTTCCTAAGAATCATTTTTTCGAATTCTGAATAAGTCATTAAAACGAAAGGATATGCATATTTGTGAAAAAAAAAACTTTAAGTACCATCCAAATAATTCAATAAGCTTATTTATAATAGTATATAAAGAATTTCTTGGTTTTATAGAAGCATTTCTGCACATTTACAATTTTCATTTTTTTAACTATCTAGTTATATCAAAATACACGATTTAGTAAAATATAATTCAAATACTTTAAGTTATGTTAGATCAAATACTAACTTTTCAATAATTTTTTTCATGCAAGTCTAATAATCAACATAACTATCAAGTTTTGACTTTGAAAATTATGTTTAGAGAAACCCGAAGCTGCAGTAAATAGTAATAAATTTATTCAAAACTGAAAGTAAGGCATTCTTACTTTATTTTCTTTCTTTAACTATGGCAGATCTTTTAAAACAACAAAATCGAACAAACAAAAAAGAAATGCATTCATGAAAGGACTTAGGACTTACTTATTATTCATGAAAGGATATATTTCAGTAATTACAAGTACATATATACAGTTATAGGATTACAGTTATAGGATTACAATTACACTTACAATATACAGTTATAGGATTACAATTACACTTGTAGTGGGTAACAAAAAATTATTTTAACTTCTGCTTTTGCGTAATTTAATCTACATTGGGAACTGATGTTTCTTTTCTTAAAAAATTGGACATTAAAAAATGCTACACTCTGATATGAGAAAATATAATTTAATGTCACTAGATATTTAAATTCTAATTGTAGGATGCATGTTTAATATTTACATTTTTTTTTTTTTTTTTTTTTTTTTGTATATTTTATTTTTTTCCCACTGTTTAATTTTATGCTGTGATTTACAATAATTTGTTAGTGTCAGCATGCTTTATTTTACTGAGTTTGTGGGAATGGCCACAGTTGTTCATGTTTATGTTTCAGTAGAATAGTGTTCTTAGCCGCACTGCTCTGCAGGCAATTTTTCTCAAAATATTTCATGTTTCATAATATGAATAAATTTTTTATACAAAGCTGATGCTTTTTAGTTCAAGGCAACTAGGTACCAAAAATTGGAATTCGGAAAAGGTACTATTTTTGCATCTCCTTAATCAGTTAAAACATTATTGTTTATGTTCGTTAACTTAACATCATTGTTTTTATCAGAAAAGCATTAAAGGAGGGGCGCCAAATTCCCTGACGAATTCGAGTATAAATGAGATCCAAGAAGCGAGAGAAAAGTTCCAGACATATATTAAGGCACCACCCAATGATATACTTTACGTTGCCATCAGGATTCAAGTCCGGCCTATAGACGGACGAGCTATTTGACACTCCTCCTGGGTTGAAATAAAATGTTTTTTGAATGCTGAGATAAAGCCAGACTACATAAATGCATACAATTATTTACACTTCAACAAGCTAGACAAAGACAACTCTAAAAAAGTAGAAATAATAGGCTGTCATAATTTTTGGCTTGATAAACGAATATGAAAATTCAAATTTTTCGTAAGCGAAATCCAAATTTTTGCATTTTCGCGACTCTTTTTACATTCCATATAGATATTGCCAACAAATTTTCAAATAGCATACAAAGCTTTTTCTCTCTGACACTCAGTTTTCATTATTTTGTCATCACATCGTCATTTTGTCATGTTGAGATCATTTTTCCGGAATTTTATAAATAATGCCTACCGAGAGATAAATATGCTTCAATGCATGGTCATGCGTTGTTCATTGTCATCATTATATGGTATTACATATATTGTGAACAAATATCTTCAATACTCAGCTCCGTGAGCTCAATTGTTTTATCATTGTATGTTAGTAAATTCCTGCATTTTTTGTTTTAAAAATGATTGAGTTATGGTGTTCTTGTCTTTTGGATAATATATGTATTCCTTTAGTTAACCTGCATGCAATAGTTGTAGAATTATCAACAATTTAAAAGTTGTTTAATTTTTTCCCCATAGCAGCCATATTTGTTTACATTTGAAACTTAGCCGAATAGTGAATTAAGTCAGTTTCTGCCGTTTCGGTGTCATTTTTTCGTATAGGACCAAAAGTAAATTTTCACTTTTGTGCACCGAAAAATTTGCCTTCTTGTCCGCTGGCTGAATTGCTTGTTTTTGCCTAGAAATCCTAATTTTATTTAGAAAAATCGCTTTTTTTAATTACTTTAACTGAAATCGATGCTTTATATTTTTCTATATTTTTGAAGTTTTAATGAACGTATTTTGATGTTTTTATGTACATTTGCCTTGCAAGAATTAAATTAATTTATTGAGAAATAGATCTGTATTGAAATTCGAGGAAAAACTTTTAAATGAAATGGAGTACAAAATACGTATAATTGAATATTCCCTACAAGGAATTCATCTAGTGTGCATATCAGATTTTTTTTATTATTATTATTCGTTGGATAAATATGCAATTTCGTGATTTATTGGAGTACGTAAAAAATAAACTTTTTTTTTTTTTTTTTTTTTTTTGTTACAGTGGGGGGGGGGTACTTACAGTGGGAAGTAAATCAACTAAGGGATGAACAACCAAGGGATAAAGTTGCTGATCACTGGATGTTGGATCCAGTTCGAATCAACAAATGATGTAGGTTGGATTTTTATGGAGACAAAAAAAGAAGAAAATTTATTGGCAAAACTAGATTAATTCATAACACCTTTAAAATACGTGTTAACATTTGAGATTTTAGCAAAAAGGCTTTATAGTATTTTAAATACTTAAATTGTTAAAACTTTCCGGTGAGGCTATAAAAATATGCTTCTGAATGTAACATTATTCAACTTTTTAAAGCCTAAGTCAATGTTTTCAAAAACTTTTAAATCTTCAAACTGTTAATTTTTTTTTTTTTTTTTTTTTTTTTTTGCTATAAAAGTGCATTTATGTATATTCTTGAAAATGCACCCACATACAACGAAATTTAAATTTAATATAGAATTTCGTCAATTTAACACCAAGTCTTGAATCAGCCTCGCACATGCTAACTTACGAAGTACGTCCTTAAAAGCTTTTGCAGTGAACAACAAAGGAAAGAAAACTACAATTTATTATTTAACCACCGCTCTACCTTAATAGACAACGCAGTTTAGTTTAATTGAACCTATAATACACAATTAATGGTATCGCGTTTAATAATTTAAACTACATATAGAGAAATAGTCTACGAAAAAACTACTGATTAATAAATTTCTTATTAATTTTTTTCATAAATAAATATAAATTCAAACAGTAAACATTAACTACGCCACTTAAATTTATTATTACTCGCTAATAAGCTACCAAACATATATTTAAAACTGTGCATAACTAACGAAAGCAGAAATACGGGTTCACATTTAACATCAGAATTACTTGAAACGGCTGTGAATACAGAGAAGGAAGCATCTTTTCTAGTAAATACTGCTGATGATTTGGATTTTACAGGAGCCTTTGCCTATGGTGTTCAAAACTTCTCACCAATTTGTTACCTCAAGAACTATTTATTACTCGAAAATAACTATCTGTATCTCTTTAGTTATTTATGACTCTAGAATAATTAAATAGTTCTTTTATTCATACTCTCAAATGATGAAAACAAAAGTTACACTTAACTCTATAAAAAAGAACAACATCATAATTTTGCAAATTTCATCACTTTCTGACCACTCGTTATTGGTGTTGCATTTTCAATGTCGAGCAGAGTATATAACTAAGAATTGAGTTTCTGATTGTGGTCGTGAAATTGTTTTTTGGACGCCTTTGCATTTTCATGGAGGCATTTCGCCATAAAGTTTAAATACCACTGATTTAAAACGTTTTGCATGCTCTAAATCGCAATGTGCTAATCGGCGTTAATATTTTGAATTTTTTGCCTGAAGAATGAATTAGTTTTTTTACAAACATTTAGTTGATTAGTGGCGAACGCTGAAATCTGCAGAATTTTATTTCATTTTATATAATATTGAGTTTTATAGACTAATGTAATCTTTGACTGTACTTTGCATCAGAGCGCATTTTTATTGTACAGATCACTGCAAATTCATTAAGAGTCTTGGAAATATAAAAAATTCTCTTTTCTGAAATGCACGTGGATAAAGACAGCGTGAAAATACTAATTGCATCAGTTTTAGATATATAGAGAGAATTATAAAACAGTTTCGAAAATTATCGAACAGTTTTGTTATTAAACACATCCGATATAGATATTTTTACTTATGACGTGATCGGCCATTTGGCAATACACGGAAAGAGAAGGGATGGCCGTGGAGGTCTATTTGAGGGAAATTGGTATGTATCCACGTTACACATGGAAAAAACCCTAGTTCTTTCACCGGGACTCGAACACCGAACCGAAATACCAGTGACCAGTATCAATAAGACCAAAGAAGAGAGAAAAAAGGCCAAAATTTAAATAGTAAAATAAAAACGTTTAAATTTTACATTAGCTTCCTTCTTCAGAGTTGCGTTGTTCCCGCCATTAGTGCTTATCTTGCCCATATAGGTTTCAGCCAACTTGCGCGCTAATCATTGATATGTAGTTTTCAGACCAGCTTAAAGTTTAGTTTAGTTTTAATTTGAAATTTCCTTAATTTGTCATTGTTTCGTTGGCAGAAGTAACTTTTATTCAAATATATTAACTTCTTAATAAAAAGGGCCTATAACATTCTTCTTACGTTTCTGGCCTTTATCTATACAAAGCGATAATTTGCTTAAAACGTACTATAATTTCCGATTACATTACTGAGAAGGAGCTGCTTACTAAACATTAGTTTATCATAGCAAGAAATACTGGCAAACATAAATAAGTATATATATATATACAGTGCACCAGTATTTCTGCAATCTCAATAAGGTATATATATATATATATACCTTATTGAGAATGATAAGATTTAACATGCAGGTAAAGCTAATTTCCAAAAGCTTAAAAGCAAGCAATTAATGCATACTTAAAAGCAAACGCAGCTAAACCATCAGCATAATTCTGCCATTTTAAAAAGGCTAAATTATTTTATATAATAGTATTTTCCTTCTCCTTTATCTAATCCGTTAACTCTATCAATTTCTTATCGCTATCTGTTCTTTAATTGTGAAGTGCGTTGTTTCAATATTCAGTAACAGAATTTGGTATTCAGTACGATATTTTTCGACTGGATATGTGTTTTCGACTGGATACATGGCAGGCGGCTGGAAATCAAATCGGTGTAATGAGAAATGCAGTGCAATGCTGAAGCAGTCTCTGTTCGTTCAAGTTAGCGATTGGGTTTGTGCGAATTTAAAGCTAGAGCATTTTTGTTTGCGGAACTCCTCTTTTCAAGTCGGTTTATGAATTGACGAGTTAGTGCCTTTAAAATCTATTTAACTAGAATTATACCTGGATCGTACAGAAATGATTGACACAACGGCCCTCACAACGAAACTATTACACTATGCGAAGGGAAAACAAGATAAATAAACACAAGGGGGGCATGAGCTACTCAGAATGCATAGATGGAGCTGGCTGCAAGCGAACGGATAAGTCAACGCCTGTCCCTTTCGTCGTCGTCATTGAGAGCGTGGACGGCAAGTCAGCGTTGGAGAGCGTCGTTGCTATGGAAAGAAAGTATATAGGTTAGTGAGATCTATCGTCGTATGTTGTCGGTGTGCGGGAGCAAAGCACCCAAGGCGTACCGTACCGTATACGGCCAAGTTCAGCAGTGGAGTGGAGACCCCAGCCAAAGGTGTCAGCGCGGGACGACCAGCAACATCGCATACAGCAGGAAATGTGGCATCTGTGTCGGATTTGATCATGGCGAACAGGCGCAAGATGTATGAAGAGACAGAGCTTGAGAAAGAAACATTGCAGGCGATTGAGCATGGTGATTTGGAGATGACAAATGTGCGTGCAAAGTGGGTGGAGCTCGGACTACTACTTGCTTGACGCAATGGCCAACATGTTGAATCCTCTTCCGAATTGCGTACAGCTGCCCATATGTGGTACGCCAATGCCTCACAGATTGGTTTACCAAAGCCCTTCCGGACCTCCCAGCGAGATGGCAGAAGCGTATTGACATGGGCGGGGATTATTTCTTACTGATGTACTATCATTTTTTTGTTAATAAATTGTATTCCGCTCTGCGGCAGCATTTGCGTCATGCATATCTGTACGACCTACACATATTTGCTTTAAGTATCACCGATCACCTCAACATCAGAGCACGCAGTAAATATAGCAGAAAAAACAAAGTAACTATTTCTCACATATCCACCGCTATGGCTATTATAAGCAAAGCAGTTTTCTTTAAATGTAGGAGAAAAAAAAGAGCAATTTATAATTTTCTTGTGATTTTTAAACTACATATGGCGTAGGAGTACGCGAAAAGACTAGTGGGTAAGAAACTAGTTACAATTTTATCATAAGTAGAGTCTTAAACTGCAAACATAATTTTGAAAATCCATAGCGTTATCTAATTGAACACTGTTTCCGTGTCAGATGCATTTCATATAGATATTTGAATTTTTTAAACTTTGAATGTCTAAATTTCCGACGTATTTGGCAGTGCAATCGCTATACGTTGCATACATTTGCTTAAAAGTTACTAAAGTGTTATTTGAGGTTTACAGTTAAGAGTGATAAATACAGATGGGCGCTTGACGCATGGTCACCTACTTTCTCACCATTTTAGATAGCGTTTCCCATTGGTCTGGACATTATTATGTTATGCGCACTTGTGGCAAATGTATCATTGAGCCAGATACATCGCGAAATTACAGAGATTTTCCGTGCATGGATGGATGGATAGCAGCAAAGGAGAATATCATGCATTTGTTTAAAAAAATTAACCGAAGTATTTGCGAGATTTACTGCGTAACCAAATCTCAATTTATTACTTTTATATTAATCTCTCCAAGACTGACATTATTTACGTGTCTTAACAAGGTTACATAAAAATTATTCAGACTGTAAAAACATTTAACTGTATTTTATTTTATGGTTTTCTTTTTAAACAAGTCTATAATCGATGAGCACACTGATTTAATGACGGAAGCTCCCGCAGACTTCAATCAACTTTACACATACCGTTGTAAAATTAAAATATAATTATGAAAATAAAATAATCTAAAACTATTGAAATGCCAAGTCATAAATTTTTTAAATATGTATCTACAAATCTTTGAATAACATTTACATAACAATTTGCAAAATCTGAAAAGCAATTAATTTAATGGCAATCATAATTGTGTAAAACTGGGTTAAAACATCTAAAATAGCTGCAAATTCTTGCCATGAAAATTAATGTCGTAATAATGCTAATTAACGAAATGAAAAATGTATTCGCTGGCCAGGTAAGTTTGCTTCAATACCTCTATATTCAAACAACTACACTTCAAAAAAAGTGTAAGGTTACTAAGAAAACTCCTGGAAACTGGGATGTCATGGATTATTTCAGTAACAGTAACAGGTGTATTCTTTGTAACTTTACAAGGATTTTGCCTGTAATGGTTACAGAACTTTTTTTGTAATATCACAGCCTATAGTTATGTAATTAGAACATATTTTTCTTATGTAAAATCCCAAACGATATATATCTGTAATGGTTACAGATTATTTGCTTGCATTATTACTGCAAGTAATAATGTAAAAAGAGCATGTTTTTCTCATGTAAAATCCTAACAGGTATATTTGTAACGTTACAGGTTATTTGCTTGTATTATTACAGCAAGTTATTATGTGAGTAGAAGATACTCTTAAGGAAAATTCCAATGGTTCTATCTGTAGAGGTTCAGATTATTTCCTTCTAATATCCCATTAAGTAATTATGCATGTAGAATATATTTTCATAGCTGAAATACTAAAGGATATCTCTATAAAAGTAATAGATATTTTGTTTAAAATGATGCTTATTATAATAAAATATACTGAAATCAATATGTTTTGATTAAAAGAATGATATCTGTATGTAATATATATGCAAGTGAAGCATAATAGTTTGGCTTTTTAAATTAGTCAATTTGACCTCAGAATAGCATTAACTTAAAGATGTGCTTTCAACAGCATTCAATGTCCTTTTTCAAAAAGTAACGTTATTCTGTTACAGAGTATTTTTGTTTTATGAAGAGAAACTTATGTCTGATTGATAAATGAAGTTATTGCATGATGTATTGAAAGGCTTTGCAAATTATCACCAATCTAAAGTTGAATTTTGATTAATTCAAAAGTTCAAATTGATAAGCTACTCCTTATATTAAATCACATGTATATCCTTTACATAAAATAATGGAAAGACTTTTGGAATTTATATTTGTCCTGCAAAATAGCTGAAAAAACAGTATGTTTTAATTGCATGTTTTAATTTAATGTTACGAATTTGGTATTTAAAAAGGCCAATGTTAGTTCAATTATAAATTAAATAGTTTTATTTCCCGCGCAGTGCAGAGCGTGACGAATATTAAAAGAAAGCTAAGCCGGAAAATTGAAAATACAAGAGCGCGTGCATTTAACATTTAATAAATATCTCTTTTTGATTTCGTAAAAATTCCAGAAAGTTCTCGCGCGAGATTTAAAAATCGTATAAAAAGGAAGAAAACCTCTTAATTCAGTTTGTTTAGAAAACTACTGTTCGAGTTGATACGAATGTTGTTTGAGTTCGTATTATTATTTTGCTCTACGACTGTGATTCTAAAATTTAGGAAGTGAAGGAAATTTATTTATAAATAGTAAGTGTTTTTCGTTGGTCTCTTTCGAGAGGTGTACTTGGAGTAGCTCATCTGGACAAGTTCGTGAGTATATTTTTGATTTCTACGCTTTCATTATGGACATTGTCTTGTACATCGATAGGATAGCTTGACTAGGTAAATATGGATGAGATAAATGATTTAGCAATCCTTAATAAGCGCGATATTGTTGAGAATATTCTTAAACATGGCACGATTGAGGATTGTAGGCAGATTATGTCTGAGTTTAACTTAGCGTTTAACACGCTTAGAAATGGCTTACGGAAAATCACCCCAGAAATGGAGCAATGGCTCCAAAAAACCTATGCAGAGCTTGAGAAGTGTGTAGCGATTAAACAAGCTGCAGGAGATTCAGTGCAAAATATCTGCGGTAGCATCCCGTTAGTTAATACTAGCAATGATTCGACATCTAATCAAACTGCAAAGCAACCCAAACCAGTTTCAAATGTTATTCAGGAAATAAGCAAAATAAATAATTATAATGAAAAATGGATTACACCCAAAAAATACCACAAACGCACACTTAGTGAAAGCAGCAACGGTTCAATGACGTCAACCAAAAATAAATACGCTTCACTAAAAATAGATGATAAAATGGACACTACAAATGTTAGTTCGCTAAACTCACAAGAAGACAGTACTAATAATGAAGGTGATTTCATTACGCCCAACAAAAAGGCTAACAGAATTCCGCCGATTATCATTTCAGATGTCACGGACTGGAAAGCCCTCAGAGATAATATTAAGCAATTTACCATATCCATAGAATGTGTACAGAAAGGTGGTGATATCCACATTAAAGTTAAATCGGACACTGGGTATCGTGAAGTCACGAGATACCTAGACGAAAAGGAAATTCCTTACCATACCTTTCCTCTCCCTCAGGATAAACCGATAAGAGTTGTAATCAAAAAATTATCAGTTCACACCAAACCCGAGGACATTTTGGAAGAACTAATAGACAATAACATCCCGGTTAAAACAGTAAGACAAGTTACCAAGAAAATAGACAATGAAATTGTCAAACTACCCACTTTCATGGTTGAAGTCAAACGCAGCATAGAAGGCAAGAAAATATACAACATAACGCATATTCTAGATTTGGCTGTTACTCCCTTCAGACCCACTCCAGGACACAAACAGTGTCACCACTGTCAGAGGTGTGTATTTAATTATGGCAAAGCACACTAGGGCTATCTGCCTAAGAGGAGGGATGCCTTTCGTGGAGGACTTTCTAAGGGAAACTGGCTCGTATACACGTTACACATGGGGAAAACCACGAAAACACCCATGCAGCCAGCCCGTTCGCTGGATTCGAACCTCGGACCGAACTACCAGTGTTCAGCGACTTTACCGCTCGGCCGCTGGTGGGCCCCACTGTCAGAGGTATGGCCACAGTCGTGCTCACTGTAAGCACAAGCCCAGGTGTTTAAAATGCGGGCAAAACCATATTACTACTACATGTACAAAAGACAGAAACTTACCCGGCAAATGTTGCCTCTGCGGGGGCCCCCACATTAGTTCGTACCGTGGTTGCGAAATGCATCCGGATAACTTGAAAAGAAAAATTGCAGAAAAAGAATTCCAAAAAGAAGCGAGAAAAACTTCAAAAAATAGTCCCCCTGATATCAACTTAGAAAATTTCCCACCTCTTCCAAGAAGAAACATAACTCAAAATAGCAGTGAAAATGTTAATGAGCAGAATGCTTCATCCACCAATCAGGACGCAGCTGTCGAAAGTGAGAACTTAGGCTCCGTTTCCGATTTCATAATTTGGCTGAAGAAATTATTCCTGCAAGGAAAAAATCTCTTCGAGCGGTTCTTAAAATCTAAATCAATATTGGAAAAAATCCAAGTCGGCTGGGAAGCCTTTGAACTTTTATCAAGCATCAGTTATGAATTTTAACCACATTAACAGTAATTCAAGAACTCACCTCACTGCCCCCAGCAGTTTAAATCTTGCATTTTTTAACGCCAACGGTATTCGCCACAAGAACGTTGAAGTTGCAAACTTCCTTACTCACCATAATATTGATGCGTTTCTAGTGAATGAAACTTGGCTCAGACCTAATGATAAGTTCAAGATCAATGGTTACAACGCCTTCAGGACGGACAGAGACCATAACAGGGTCGGCGGTACTATGATATTAATTAAAAGGCATCTGCACGCCAACGAGTTTAATATTCCCAATAGCAGCAGCATTGAAACCACTGCGATCGTTGTGCATTCGCGCACAAATGAGCCGATTGTCATCATCTCGACTTATAACCCCCCCCAGAAACATTCTCACCAACAATGACTTGCAAATTTTTAACAATATCACTCACCCTGTTATTATAGCAGGGACCTGAATTCTAAACATCATAGCTGGAATTCTCAAAGAAATAACACAAATGGCAACAAACTTTATAGCTATGCTCTTACGAATGACCTTAGAATTTTTGGACCAACGGAACCTACCAGGTATCATCATACAGGCAGCGCGGATGTTCTCGACATTGTCATTACAAAAAATATCCAGCAAATCCCTTTCCTACAGGTGATTAATCAATTAACCTCTGATCATCTCCCTGTTAAATTTACTTACCATGGCTTTGAGAAGACCTTGCCTTTAAAGAAAATTATAAACTGGCAGAAATTCAATAATTCTTTAGAACAATTACCTGCACACCCGGCTCTTGCCGATATTGTAGACATTGAGTACAATATCACTAAGATCAATAGTAAAATTAAGAAAGCCCTTGATGATTCCACCAAATTCAAAGATTATAAGAAAGATAAGCTCCCCGACCACATCATTGAGAAAATAAAAGACAAAAACCGCACAGCAAAAATCTGGCGAAGAACAGGCGATCCCACTGTTAAAAGAAATCTGAACAGAAAAATTAGGAACATCAAGACCCTCCTCCTAGAGTACAGATCAAATTGTTGGGACGATTTCTTAGACTCCATGGATTTCTCTCCGAATACAGTCTGGCGTATTGGAAATTCCTTAAGGAATACTAATAACAGAAATATAGGTCCTCTCCACACCAGTAGTGGAATTGCTTATTCTGAACATGACATGGCTGAAGCCCTTGCGCAGCATCTAGAAAAGACGTTCACCAATCATGCCTCTAATAATGATGAGACAGATGAAGAAGTCGATAATTTCATTAACCACTTAGCTGACAGAAATTGTAATAATCACTTCAACCCAACTTCTCCAGCAGAAATAAGTAATATAATTAGCAACTTAAAGTCCAGGAAAGCTCCCGGCTACGATAGCATCACCAATACTGTTCTCAAAGCTCTCCCAAGAACCTACATAGTCCTCATTACAAACATAGTCAATGCTTGTATGAGGCTCAATTACTTTCCGCAACAGTGGAAGCACGCGCAGATAATTACGTTTGTCAAGCCGGGGAAAAACCCAAAGGACATAAACTCCTACCGTCCGATCAGCCTTCTCCCCAGTTTGGGAAAGGTATTTGAGCGTGTCCTCCAAAAGAGATTAACTCAACATCTAGAGGATAAGGAAATTATATGTAAAGAGCAGTTTGGTTTTAGAGCCGGTCATAGTACCGTGCACCAACTACTGAACGCTACAGAATTTATTGCAGACTCCTTCGCAAAAAAGAACACAATCGCCAGCTGCTTTCTAGACCTAGAAAAAGCATTTGACAAGGTGTGGCATGAGGGTCTCCTCTACAAGCTGCACCTTGTTCATCTGCCCATCAGTTTTATTAAGCTCATGAAAAGCTATCTTAAAAACAGGACCTTTCAGGTAAAAATTAATGACTCTCTCTCTTCAAGAAAAAGAATTAAAAGCGGAGTGGCTCAAGGAAGCGTTCTGGGACCGCTTCTGTTTAATATCTACAAATATGCCGGTTCCTTTGAATGGAAAAGTAGTGAAATATGCCGACGACACAGCAATTTTAACCAAGTCGCTAAAACCTCAGCTCGCTGTAGATAAACTTGAAAGCGCAGTAAATATCATAGCACACTATTATGATTCATGGAAATTAAAAGTAAATCCGTCAAAGAGCCAAATTCTCCTTTTTAGACGTCATCGGAAGTTCACTCCTGTAAATGTAAATATAAAAATTAATGATCAAGCCCTAGCAATTGTTTCAAGTACCAAGTATCTAGGAGTGGTCTTCGACTCACAGCTGTTATTCAAAGAACACACGGAGTATGCCTTGCGCAAAGCCACCGCTGCTAAAATGTCTCTTTACCCTTTAATAAGAAGAAATGCTAAATTAAATATCAGTCTCAAGAAGAAGATCTATACCAGCTTCATAAGACCCACCCTACTTTATGCAGTGCCTATCTGGGCCACTGTGTACGAGACTTATAGACACAAACTACAGGTCTTTCAGAACAAAATACTGAGACAAATTGTTGACTCCCCATGGTTCGTACGTAACCTGCAGATACATAAAGAGCTAAAACTAAGACCCATAGATGATGAAATTCTCACCACGAGCCACAATTTCTATGCTAAAATAGAACTTTCTGAATACGAACATATCCGTAATCTGATAAATTATGATCCTACTATAGAAATTGCAGCAAAGCGCCCAAGAGGCATCTTCCATAACAGCAAATGGTGAAATGTGTATATATTGTACATAGTACTATTATCTTTATTTTATCTTCATTGTGTCATTTTACCAGTGTCTTTGAAACTTTATAGACTTATGGACATGATCCGTGTACCTGGATCTTCAAAGCACTGATCTTATATTTGTCATTTTCGTAATCTTCTTATTGTTATATCAGAGACTTTGTAATATTGTGGACTTATGTACATGATCCGTGTACCTGGATCTTCAAAGCTCTGATTATTTATTGCTAGTGTAAAATGTTTTTCACCATTTGCCACTTCGCTCAAATACCGCCGTCCCTATATGTACATAGTGTATAGTTACAGTAACTCATGTGCCTCAGTGTTGTACAAGAACTTTAGTGTTTAATTTCTCAGACCAAGACTTCACTGAATTGTGATATCTACTATTTCATGATGCATTGGGCTGTGGACAGTTCACGGGAGGGTGACTCCCACGTGACTACCACTGTCCAATCTGTGTTTTACAGAAAGGATGAATTTGAATATTTTGTTTAGCTAATCTGTTGCACTTAGTTGTGCCATTTGTCTTCATTTAGATCGCGATATTAGTTTAATTATTCCAATCTAGATAACCTGTTTCAAAACTTGATAATTATTAATATTTCCAATATTTCTCATTGTACGCGTAAGCTGGTGACCACCCACGTGACAGGTTCCTGCCAATCATCTCCCTTACTCCACCTACATTTCACAAAATTTGACAAGTTTCGCCTAGTTGGCGCGGCGTAAATCGCCTTAATTAAAATCTTAAGTACCAACGCCTTAGGGCAATTTACCAACAGAGACGGTTAAAGTAGCGGTTGGCTACTAATTGCCGCCTAGCCATTGACTCGATTTCGATTTTAATTCAGTTAGTCAGTGATTTTAGTTAGTTTGTTGTTGTTTTAAGAGTTTGTTTAGAAAACTGCTCCTGTTGACTGTAGCGAATTCGCGGATTAGCTTTTTTACCTGTTTTGAATTAAGTTATCTTAAACGTTTGAGTAGTTAAAAGATAACTACTGTGAGATATTGTAATACTGCACGAATATTTTAGGAAATTTAAGTATTTTTGTTGTGATAATAATAAATTTTGTCTATTTTTCATCGGACTTGTGCATTCACTTCAAATGAACCCGTACGCACGCAACATTATTGATTTATTTGGTTATTAATAATATATCCTCTAGAACTTCCTTTTTAGTAATTTTAGATGAAATAAACACATGTTGCTTTAGATTTAAATTATTTGGGTAAACGTGTTGCATGTTGATATGATCACAGTAAACGACATTTTGTAAAATATTTCTATGAAGAACTCAGAACAGCTGTTCTTCATGTTTCAAAAATATTATATACTCTCCTTCTAAAAAAATGATATTTTCAGTAAATTAAAGAATTCAACATAGCAATGAACTTCATTTCGTTACTACAAGGTATTCAAAATTTTGTTCATATATTTGAATTACAACGTCCAACTAATCTTTTTGTTCTTAACTATACTCAGTGTTTGTCAACAGTCTGTTATTGTTTGAAATAATAGGTGGTAAATGTATAACGTTTTTACCTTACCTTCAAATAATTTCCTTTGAATTAAGAGATATAATTCTTTCATTAAAAACCTAATGTCATGCTTTTTGAACAAGCGTAAAACTTCACCAACTGACCTTAATTTTTAAAGCCTTGCTTCGATTAAAATTCTTAATACTTAATACAATTATGCCTTTAACATATTTGTTTAAAAAATTAATACCTTTTTAACTTAAAATTTAATGCATTTTAATTGCACCTATATTTTTTTACAAACATGATATGTAATAAATTTAAGCTTAATATTTACAATGCAGCGAAAATTAATCAGTTTGTCACTTTCATACTAAATCAACATGCAAAATTAAATCTACAGTGAAAAAAAATCACTTAAAGCTTACAAATGTGTTAATTACTCTTGGACACTTAAGTGTTTCATACAGGCATTCTCCTGTATTAGACAGTACTTTCCTGTTCTATCAATTTTGTCTACAATGGGCCTTGTGATAAAAATTCCTTAGTGAAGCGCTGGAAACGCAAACGTGCATGCGAGAAATTTGAGACACTTGGACTCAGTAAGAATTCATGTCCAGAGAAATCATGAAATAAACCGCAGGTGTGGCGCCATCTGCCGGTCAGGGTTTCTTGCAGTAGCCGTTGAACTGTATTTTGAGAAAGAAATCACTTCGAGGCGGAGCCAGAAGCGAGCGGGAGCCCATCAGGAGTAGGAGAGCGGAGTTAAAATAAGTTGTTATATTAAACCTCTTTTTTATTATTATTAAGGTAGCTGATTATGAATATTCAATAAGTTGTCCACGTACGGCCTTCTAAAACAGTCATCTTCTGTTTTCTCATAATTCAGTAAATCCGCAAAAGTCTGCAGTTAAGTTTTGCTCAGCTTTTCTGTAAAAGCTTTCTTTTAACTTATTTAGATGATCTTGAATGTATTCTATTTTCAGGTCGTTGTGGAGGTTCTTATTTCTGAGAAAGTACAGTGCTCCGATTATTATCCTTAGAAATTTATTTTGTAAGACTTGGAGTTTCTTAACATCGTTTGCCCACACGGGTGAAGCATAGGTAAGGATAGGTCTTATGATCGCTGTATAGATTCTTTTTTTTTTTCTTAGATCTAGGCCTGAGTAACCCGAGAGAAGAAAGTAAAGGTTTCGTATAAGTCCATATGCTTTGCCTCGGGTGATTCTGATATGAGTGCTCCAGGTAAATGACCTATCGAATGTTACGCTGAGACACTTTACTGAGTTGACGATCGGTACTTGCTCTCCGAAAAGGGTTACTGAGGTGATGATGGGGTCTTTAAGCTTATAATTTCTAATGAGTAGACTCTGCGGTTTAGTAGGATTAATGCTGGTTTCCATGTAGCACACCACTTTTCGATCTCTGGGATTTTATTTTTAAGTTTCTGGAGGGTGTGGTTAGAACTCCGGGATCTTTCAATGAGCAGCATATCATCAGCATAACATGCAAGCATAAAGTTATGATCCTGTGAGAAATTTGGAAAGTCATTAACATATATCAAGTACAAAATTGGGTCTAAGATAGAGCCCTGATAATCATTCTTGTGCATGGACCTTATAAGAGATAGACTAACCCAGTGGGCGGGGCGCGCGTCACCGACATGTCGGCAAGAAAGAGTAGGGACGATCTGGTTTACTTTCACTGAAACCTATGGCGATTGTATCACATAACTCTTTTTAATTATTAAATGTGATACACTGTATAGTGATGAGATTATGAAAGCCACAGTTTTCTCCAAATAGGATTTAATATATCTCATTAAAGCACTTTTTACTGCATTTCGCGCAATTTTTTCACGCGTAATTCTTGTACAAACATCTTTACTTTGGTAAAACGGTAAAAAGTCTAAGCACAAAATTTATGAAGTTAATTTTGCGTACAAATAACGTAAAATTAAATAAGATTAATAGTACGCGATGCTTTGAAATAAATAAGGTAAAATTAAACAAGATCTAATATTTTTTTTTTTTTTTTAATTTAATGAACATTTTCAGGCAGTGATTTTCCAAACTATAATAACATTAAAAAACGATCATATTTATTTGATTATATGATCATTAAATTATTAATATTAAAGTGGATTAGTTATTTCAATTTTTCATAATATTCGGAACATAAAATTTTCTGAGCGTAATGAAGGGAAAAAAGACAAAATAAAATCTAGAAGCATTCAGATTTTATATTACGCCCAAAAGGAACCTTTTTTTAACCTTTTAGGTGTTACCTATATTGATTGAATATCATGTTCTTCGCCCGTAAACCACATACATTTGAAAACAGCATGTCTTTAGAATTTCCGCACTGGAGTTAAAAATGTTATTTCCTGTACAGTGTTACGATTGCTCGCTTTGAACTCGTTGAGTTTGTTAATCAAAAATTTGTTAAAGTTTTACAAAACATGAAATAAATTAAAACAAATTCGAAATTCGGCCGTCCAGATGACCGTGTTCGGGTGGAGGTTTACATTATTCAAAATTTGATGGTTCTAGATACCTTCTTTTTTGTCACAGCGCGAGAAACATACATGTATTCATGCAGATTCTTCATTACTCTTGAATAAATTACATTTTACAATGGTATACTATATGTTACTCTTGAATTATTTTATATCCATAAAAACCTTCTCATTTTATGAAAATAGTTCTCATTATAAGTTAAAGTTTCGAAATTTTTGAAGTTACACAGCAATGCTCATTTATATTTCCATGAAATAAAATTAAGTTTTTTAATAAAAATTTTATAATTTCAAAGGAAATAATATAATTTTCCTTTCGTGGAAATTATTTTCCATGAATAATGTTCTTTTATTTGTTAGATTATCCTCTAATTCAACATATTTTAAAGATTATATTAGAGTTAGGCGCCGCTAAAATTTAAAATAAAGCCATATCCCTTTGATATGGACATGGCCCAATAATAGATGCATAGGTTCTCTCTGAAAAACAGCGTTAACAACGAAGAATCAAGACAGGGGCATCCAGTGGGCGGACACCAAAGCAAGTATGGGGCACATGTAAAAAATATATATATATATATATATATCAGCACTTTCCCCGCAAATTAAAGACGCACACCTGTCACGCAGCTCTCTAACGGGGGAGGACACTGGAAATCCGCGAAAGTATTGGCTGGGATATATACCTAGGCGGTGTCGGCCATAGGGCTACAGAATCAGTCTTAACATTATTAGAACCTCCTTTCGGGATTTGCTGACAGTACTATCTGCCGTAATCGTTTCTTCCAGATTTAGGAAGCTGTAGTGCATGAGACTGGCCTCGTGGATTCGACTGGTGTACATGGTGTGAGTAGGACGTATGTGATTTCGCTCCGTGCCTCGTGTTCCTGTGTGCCATTTTCGGCGCCATATTGGATTTTTTTACTCACCTCGTGCTTTTCTCGTAACTGGATTTCGGGCCCACCAGCGGCCGAGCGGTAAAGACGCTGAACACTGGTAGTTCGGTCTGAGGTTCGAATCCCGCGAACGGGCTGGCTGCATGGGTGTTTTCGTGGTTATCCCCATGTGTAACGTGTATACGAGCCAGTTTCCCTTAGAAAGTCCTCCACGAAGGCATCCCTCCCTTTAGGCAGATAGCCCTTGTGTACTTTGCCGTAATTGAATAATCCAATCCAATCCAATCCGTAACTGGATTTCTGCGATTGCAATGTGAAATTGTGTTATTCAGTGTGTTGTGCGAATCTACAAAGTGTGGTTTGTGATCTTTCTGTTCTCTCACCATGAATGAGGGTGATATCTGTGCTAAAATTATGGAAACGTCTGCTCGGCAAATTGTTAATTTCTCTCAGGAGTACATTGAATACGACATTGCGGTTCTATGATGAAACTGGTGTGATATTCTTAATAAAGAGGACTTTTTCGGCCCTAGGGATTACATCGCTTGTGTGAAATTTCGTGATAAAATTAACGCGGATATTAACTCACAATGACGGTACTGTGCCAATAGTTTAAGGATCATGACGGACGATGTTCAGAAGCAGCTCGTAGAAGAGAACTACAGAAAGTCAAGAGCCGTTGCTAAAGGACTTATCTCTGCATGCACAGGTAAGTGCGAGTTTTATAGTAGTCTGGATCCTGATTTTGCTAATAGATTTAATCAAAATGTTATTAGTCGTAATGTTAACTTATCTGATATTTCTGATATTTTGAAACTGTGTAATGTTATTGATGCTCATAATACTAATGATAATGAAACTGGTAACAAACTTAAGCCCAAGGTTCGTAAAAACTCAGTCAAAAGAGTTAAAAGATCGATAAATGATGCAAGCGACGAGGAGGGTTTTATTCTCCTGAAGAATACCTCCCGCCCGACTAAAGTAGTTAAAAACAATATTGAACTCCCATTAGCCAATAAATTTGAAAATCTGTCTTGCAAAAATAATGATTGTAATGAAAATGTATGTAATGATTCTAATGCCTGTGATGAAAATGAGGTTGAAATTATTGATATGGACACGCAACAGCGCTCTGACAGTGTCATACTACCTGCTCAAACGCCTAAAATTCGGCCGATCATGGTTAAGCCTGAAATAAAATTCAGTGACTTTAATAAAGTATTAAAAAATGACACCAAAGCCGACTTCGTAGGCAAAGTTAGTGGGGAATTTTTGAAAATCTTCCCGGCGACCGAAAATGATCATAGAACTGTTACCAGCTACCTGGACTCCAAAAAAGTGGACCACTAGGTAATACTTACAAAACACGACAGACGCATCAAGGTGGTGATTTGTGAGTTGCCAATAGACTGCCCAGTGGAAGAGATCAGCGAGGCGCTGCAAGAACAAGGTTACAAGGTCCGATGAGTAGCTCAGATGCATCGGTTCAGAACCAGAGTACCTATGCCACTCTATCAAGCCCAAATTAACAATGTACCAGGTGTTGAGCAGGTCTATGACATTGGCAAGCTTCTGGGATTCTATGTTAAAGTTACTGCATACCAATCAAATGGAAGTGTTGTGCAGTGTCACAACTGCCAGCACTTCCATCATTCCTCCGATAATTGTAAATTCAAACCCAGATGCGTGAAGTGTGCTGGGCCACATAAATCAGCAGAATGCACTGCCAAAAGGCTAGATGTAGTGAAATGTTGTAATTGTTTACAAACGGGCCATACTGCTAATTATAGGGGAAGCCCTAAGTTCCCCGTTAACAATAATGTGAAAAATAAAAATGCTGGTAACACAGTAGGTTCTAATACCCTCCGCGCTCCTAAGCAGAACGAAACCAAAGCACACAATTCCTATGTATACAACGGTAGATCCTATGCTTCTGCTGTTAAAAATGTCGCAATGGATAAAACTGAAAATGTTATGAGTAAGGTATGTACCAATCCTGTTAAAAATGCAAGTGTCAAACCTAACATAGATAACGTTACTAATTGTAGCCCCTCTGCAGAGGGAGGATTTAGTGCTGTCATGGATGTGTTTAAATAAAGAGTTAAGTTGTGTATTTCAAGGCCTATCAGTAGGCAATATAATTAGTAAAATTACTGCTAAGCTGCCAGAGTTGCAAGCAGCTAATAATGCTATTGACAAGCTATTTGTTGTTTTTAACATTTGTGAGGACATATTTGGTTCCAATCATGTAAATAATGAATAATGTGACAAATAATTGTGTACATATTTTCACATGGAATGCGAATGGACTATCCCGGAAAATACACGAGCTCCGGGACTTCGTAAATAAGTACGACCCCGATATCTTCTTCCTACAGGAACACCGCCTTGGCCCTTCCACACCTATCTTCGTGCAGAATTATTCTGTACACAGATACAACCGACCAGCTACAGATCAAAACCCTCGAGGAGGGGGCACAGCGCTTCTTATTAAACGCTGCATTCCTCACCACCCTATTCCAATCCCACGGCTTTCAGCTATTGAGGCCTTAGCCATCTCACTCATAACAAGCAATAACATAACATACATTTTTGTCTCCACATACATTCCACCTACACGTAATCCACAACTTGTCCGAATGGACTTGCAGGTATTACTCTCACTTGTCACACATGTTATTATTGGTGGAGACCTTAACGCTAGACATCGCGCATGGAACTGCTACAACTCAAATGACATAGGACGTGTAGTTTTCTATTTGGCCAAATCGGCGAATCTACACATAGCAGCTCCCAAAACCCCAACACGGTATACTGTCCGTTCTACAGGAATCTTGGATTTCTTCCTGCTCAGAAATACCAGCGTTCCGCTGGATATTTCTGTGCTGGACGAACTCTCTTCTGACCACAATCCGGTCAGGATGATTCTGAACGTCAGCAGTTTTACCCCACCAGACGCAAGAGTCTTTCGTACTGACTGGCGTGCCTTCGCCAAACCTCTAAACAACATTCACTACACAATCCCCACAGCACACACGAGGGATGACATTAATAGTTTGATCAAGACATTCACTGATGATATCACTAATGCCTACTCTGCAGCACGAAAGCTTGTGCCGACTGGGCACATTCACAGAAGCAACGAACTGAAGCTTCTCATCAGACAACGCAATGTTGCTAGACGCCAGTTCCAGAGGTCTCGCAACCGCGAAGACAAACAGAAATTTAACAGACTCAGGTCTGTCAGATCTCAACTCAATGCACAAGCACAACTCAGCTGGACCAGGTACCTTCAGAACCTCTCCACAGAAGATAACTCGCTGTGGAGAGCCATCAAGAGGTATACTAAATGATACAACATTCCGCCCCTTAAAGGGCCTCAAGGGATCCATTACACCGAAATTGAGAAAGCAGAACTCTTAGCGCAGCATCTGGAATCTTAATTTTGCACTAACAACATTCATGACCCCACCACTGAAAGCACTGTTCAATATTTTCATTTCATTTTTTCTACAAGCCCACGCACGGACAACAGCATTCCAACCTTGCCTTCAGAAGTCCTAGCTATTATCAAGACTCTCAAAAACAGGAAGAGCCCTGGCTTGGATAATGTCACCAATATCATGTTAAAGAAGCTGCCAGTCAAGTTTATTTTCA
Source organism: Stegodyphus dumicola (assembly GCF_044657685.1). Taxonomy (NCBI): domain Eukaryota; kingdom Metazoa; phylum Arthropoda; class Arachnida; order Araneae; family Eresidae; genus Stegodyphus; species Stegodyphus dumicola. The sequence goes on from NC_140778.1 coordinate 44,399,419, forward strand.
TCCTAACTAAACTCTGCAACACCATTCTGGAATGGCAGCACTTCCCTGTGTACTGGAAAAAGGCTAAGATTGTACCCATACTAAAACCTGGGAAGCCACCTAACAAACCGAAGTCATATAGGCCAATTAGCTTGCTGTCTTCCATCAGCAAAGTATTTGAAGCTGTCTTACTCAAGAGAATCAACTCACACCTGGAGGACAATAACATCCTGATACCACATCAGTTTGGATTCAGAAAGCAACTTTTTACAACGAATCAGCTCTACAGGGTTGTTGAGACCATTGCCGAGGGAATGACTACCAGAAAACTTACTGGTGGATTATTTCTTGATATAGCAAAGGCTTTTGATAGAGTCTGGTTGTATGCACTCACTTACAAGTTACACGTTCTGGGTTTCCCAGAATACATCATTAACTCTCAGGTAGGCACTTTGTCGTTCATGTAGCAGGCACAAACTCAACTTTCCACCCGATATTGGCTGGGGTCCCTCAGGGGTCCCTGCTTGGACCTACATACTTCAATATCTATGTGAACGACATTCCCACCACACAAGACACAACATTAGCTATGTATGCAGATGACACTGCGATCCTGGCACAAAGTGCATTTATTGGTCCAGTAATTCAACGATTACAAAACTATATTCACGCACTAGAGATCTGACTCACCCAGTGGAAGATTGCAGTCAACGTAGATAAAACCAAGGCTATCATGTTCACAAGGAAAACCAAGATCAAGAAGAATCTGCAGTTCTTTGGTACTAACATTCCCTGGGCCAAGCAAGTCCTTTATCTTGGGGTGATCCTCAACAATACTCTTACATGGTCACCACACATCACTTCTATTATCCAAAGGTTCCGGGTTCGTAAAGTGCAACTCAACCCCTTAATTGCTCGGAACAGTGTGTTATATATAGACAACAAGTTACTTATTTACAAGTCCATTCTCAGACCATTACTCTGTTATGCCAGTCCCATCTGGGCCCACATACGTAAAACAAACAGAGGCAGGCTGCAGGCTTGCCAAAATATCGTATTTAAACAAATCACCAATGCGGAGAGGTATATTCGCAATAATCGCATACACGAAGAGTTGGGCATGGAGCAGCTAAGATCAGTTTACTACAGGCTTGCTAAAAGGTTCTATACTAGGCAGCAGAATATTGATAACCCCTGTATTAAAATTTGTAATTATGAATACAATGATCTTGTAAATATGGACCGCCCACTTGCTCAACTTAATGTGTATATTATGTAACCTACTATAACTCCTATGCCTGCACTTATGTAATGTCTACTTTTATTTCTTTGTACCTGCCTCTGTTGAGATGTATATTACTTTACTATTTCATATTTGTTAATTTTTATGTAATGTTACTTTTTCATGTATTTTGTATTTTATATGGATCCAGACTATTAACTTGCTCACTTACCTTGTCTTACTGAAGTCACCACTCGACAGCTTCTCTGGGCTTTCACCTTCACAACAAAACCCAAAAATTTAAAAAAAAAAAAAAAAAAAATTAACTTTATTCATTATTTTGAAATTAGCTTATATGCTTTTTTGAAAGGCTATTTGAGGACACAATGTTAAATGGAACCAAAATGTTCTACAAGGGGTAAGGCCTCTGGCCTAGGCACCCAGGTGTTGCAAACACCGCTCTACTGGAGAGTGAGAACCTCCTTTCGTTCGGAGGATGGTTTAAGCTTGGCAGGGATAAAATGGTACTGTGTTGTCTACCCCTTCTCGGAGGGGTTGCAGTACGGTTAGATAGGATGGGTTCCTTGGATGGGGATTGGCTCGATTCCCTGCTGGGAGACTCAGCCAATAAAACACCACATCGAATTCAATCGTTCCGACTGCAGTGCTGCCCGGTTACAAAGGTAATATCGTACTTTTTATTGACTGACAAATTCTTTCGTCCAGTGCTATGTATAAATCTACGCGGTGACATGCGCGCTTGGATGGTCTTCTGGAAATCAGACGATTTTTCCTTAAAGGAAATAACCAGCGCAGGAGTTCGTCTTCGGTGTTCGTGCAGTTTGCTGTATCTTATGTTAACAAAAGAATGGGATTTCCGAGCTGATGATACAAGATAGTAGAATCTATGATCTATTATACTGAAACACTGTGAAATGCTAATTCGTAACTCTGTTAAGAGTTCACATGTCCATGTTTACATACCAGGAATTCTAAGAGTTACTGGTGTGAATCTAGAGACAATTGGACTAATCCTAAACGGCCAGCGAATATAATTTCCATTCAGTTAATTACCATTATTATGACATTAAATTTTATTGCAAGAATTTGGAGATATTACAAAATTTAATGATTTTGATTCCAATTTTACATTAGTTTGATTACTATTAAAAAGAAACATGGCTAATAGCTCTGAAAATTTACAAACTGTGAAGACACAAATTTTACTATGTATGTAACTTTCCATTACATCGTTATTACAATATTTTATTTTCGTAATTTTGTTTTACTTTTGTTGAGCTTGTATAAAGAAGATTGAAGTTTGAGAATCTTACGGCCTTAAATCATTTCACACATAACGATTACAGATATGTCGTTTATGAAATTTAAATTTAAGAAATCATCTGCTATCAAAATGCAGATAATTTATTTCCAGTCTGAGTCAATTTTCCGTACCTAGTTGAGATACGTAAATTATGTCAGACTTAATTCTATCATAATTTACATTCATTGTCTGTGACGTATGTCAGATTAGTATTAAAATATTTGAATTGAGACTTCGTCGTGCAGAAAATCTCACAAAACCTTCGTTTCTGTTTCTAAAAAATGTGTGGTATTCTCGGAGTTTGCTGTTGATAAGCATCAGCATGTATCTTTAATAGCGTTTTGTCATAACCCTTTAATAACATTTAAAAAAATATATACAATTTATGCAGGTTGGACTGTCAAATACTTTAGAAATTTTGTTTTTCAAATTTAAAAAAAAAATTCAGATTTCTTCATGAAATTTGTCAGACGTGGAAACAGGTTTCGATTCGATGATGCAATGAATTTTTAGGATTATATTTACAGCCTCAGATTGTCATTATATTATTTAAAATAATATTTACAGACTCTGGTGGCATTTATTATGAAAGGAACTATAATCAGTTCTTTACTTACTACTCTTTTTGTATACTTTTTGCTATATGTATTTTAAAATTGCGAAGTTTTAAAATTAAAAGTATAAATATAGCATTGCCTTACATACAACTGCTTTGGCAGAGCGGTCGCTATGAAATAAATTGTACTTTTGTTGTTTTACTGTTTCGTTTGTATTTAAACTGTTTATTCTGTTTGCTGATCATTCTAAAACCTTTCAAAAACGTAATTCAGGAGTTTGATTCAGCTTCTCTATCTTGTGTACGTTTATTAATTATAAACGTGAGTACAAGGAAGAGATGTCATATAATCACATTTTGTAATAACTCGTGAAAAATCAATGAAAACTGAAAAATCAGTATTTTTTCTGATGTGTCAAATCTTAAAAGTATGTTTATTAATTACAAATGTGAATACGAAGAAAATGAAATGCTTCTGATACTTTAGCTTTTTAGAAAGTCTTCTTTGAAGTTACTCAGAAAAAGGCTGTGATCAAGTTAAAAAAAAAACATTTGTGATACATGCTGGTGAAAAGGACAATACAAATTTTCAGCCCTTTTGACAAATAGTAATCATAGCTGACGCAAGGGTTTATTAAAGGGAAGCAATGGCAAAAGTACAGCATTTTGTGATGTGTCAAATGTGAAAAATATGTAAGGGGTGTTCAAATGAAAACGCACGAAATGTAACAACCAAACGTTTTCAAATATGAATATGTCGCTTTGGGATAACGTAGTGAGACATCATGGACGTGAACGCATTATCCGACGTGGTTGTGCCTATGCGGAAGCTAAGGCCATTGACGCCGGATTAGAATAGGCAGTGCGTGTGATGACATCTTCGTATTCACAATGCAAAATTCCACGACTGAAGAGGAACATTTGTTAGCAGTACCTATATCAACAGTAAACAGAATTGCAAAAATACAAAAATTTTTATATCTTTTCCTAAGATCTTGAAATTTGTTTTTATATTTTTGTATCAAATCAAAACATAATCCTGGGTGTTTTTCTCAGATTTAGGGTTATATTTATCTAGCGTGTTGAAATCTAAATGATTGTACGCATTTATTTGCGGTTGCTTTATCTGACCATCCAGAATGCTGTTATTTCAAACCAATGCGGAGCATGAAATATCCCGCTCGCCCATGTTGAAAGCTAGCCTTCAATCTAGATCGCAAGTTTATAATACCTCATGGATGCAGCGGCTTGAGATTTGTCTGGAGGTTTGCTCTCGCCTCTATGGTCGCATTGATACCTGCTGTGGTCCACTCGCATTGGATTACCCTGCTTCAACTTTTCGTTGCAAAACGTCGTGTTCAGTAGAACGTATCTTCGTGGTAAATGACTTTAATCATTTGTATTAGCAGTTAGTTAATAAAACTGTGAGATAATTTTCCAAATATTTTAGCTTTATTTTTGCATGTCTTTAAAATAAGAAAATTAGTATTTTCAGACTGTCTTTAAGCGTGCCGATTTCTAAGAGATCTTCTGTACTTCAGAACCTCCTAATGAATTCATAATGATCTATATAATATATATGCATTCTGATGAAAAGGGCAACCAAAGGTCATATTAGTGCATGGAACATATTATCACGTAAAAAGAAATGAGAAATACCAAGCCGAAAAACACTTTCATGACGACAGTCAGTGAAGTTCGATGTAACGGTATTAGTACACCAGGGTGCCTGGGCACAGTGACCTGCCCCTAGTCGAGCAAAGGGTAAAAGTTTAGAATTGTAATAAAAGAAAATTAAAATAATAAGATGATTTAAACGATGAATTAGATTTCTTTAAAAAACAAATTTTGGAAAGCATTCATTTTTTACGAAACAGAAAGCCGTCGAGTAGATGAAATATAGAGTAAACAGTAAGACAGCGAATTCCAGTAATGAAAATAGATAATACGCAGTTAAAATACTAATGTAATACGATTACAAAAAAAATGCAAGAAGAATAATGCAGTTAAAATACAGCACAGAATAACCTATACAGGACAGAACAAAGGTTCTAGAGAAAAATATTGCTTCAGTTTTACATAATTACTGAGATGTTCAGAATGGCCGTAGGCAGTTTAAGTTGTGTACTTTTATTACCACAATTGTAAATTTTTAGCTCAATATTGCTGTTTTCATTTTAGATTGAAAATTTTTGGCAGGGTGATAGTGAAAGTTTCTGAGTTTATCAATATCCAGTTCTTCATGAAGTGTTTTGTCATTAATGTAATAAGGTGAATTTGTACTCTGATTCAAAACACAGTTCTGGGCAGTTTGCAGTTTTTCCTGTTTTACATGAGTACGCCCAGACTGGACAGGCAAAGACCACAATCAGAGACTCAACCCGACCTCAAATCAAATTTTTGTTTAACTTTTATTCACCCTGTGATCCCGCAATTAATTTTCGAGATTCCAGATGTGGTTGCGATTCTATTTTTAGTACGCTGATTTAAATAATTTGTAATTGCGACTTAGACATAAGTGAATAAATGGTTACCAAAGTAGTTTCATAATGAAGTTATATTACCTGCGCTCTGATGTGACGTATAAATTAAAATTCCAAACTTAACCTTATATAAAAGGAAATAAAACATAGGCATGAAGAGAATTTTAGTGTCAAGTAAACATCTGGGAAATTAAATTAGGATACAAAGACTATTTTTAAGCAAATATGGTTCTGATATTTGGCCGTTTTCATTCCGTATTCCGTATTCGTACGAATAAAAATTTCAAAAGCTATGACCTAAAATTCATATTGCTATTAGAGAATATTTTTTTTAAAGAAAGACATTTATATACGTTCAAAATACATCGTTTCATAGAATATTTTGATTTTATCATTAGGTTTAATTTTGACGCAGATTTAAAAATCTAAAAGATTGAAAAAGGCATGGGAAATTTTAAAATACATGGCAAAAAATTAAAACAGCGGTATTTAAATTTCGGTTAAAGTCCAGAACTAAAAACTTCTTATTGCTAATATTCTAAACCAATGAAAATTGAAATAAAAACTAAAGGTGAGATAATTTATCTTTCTGTAAATTTTTAAACGTAATAACGAGTGTTACGGTTTCTCCAAATGAATCATCTAAAAAAATTCATTTAGAAAGAGTGCATTTTAAAATGCATCTCTGATCAGGTCTCTTATACGATATTTCAGAGGCATAAATTTTTAAAGTAACTAACATCTGGTGTTAAAGTAATATTAAATTCGTAAAACTCCCATGTTCTACTTTGTAATAACATTGAATATTTTGCATGAGGTAACCAGGTTAAATTTCCGCATGAAATGATAGAGGCATCTAGCACCTTTTATTATTTGGCTAATTTAACCAACTGAATGGAGTGAATCCGTTACTGATCAGCAAATATTCTCTGAAAATTTTGTTACCCTTCGGAAATAGAAAATAAGAAAGATATTCTGTCTTAAAAAGCAACTGTAAATCTTAAAGGCTTTATGGCATTTCATTTACTGCTTTCATAGACCAAGTGCCTAATTTCTTCATAATAAGATAGTATTTAAAGCTTTAAATCTGAAATTTTGGGATATGTTATAATTTCATGCACGCATCAAAACGTGCTTATTTTAGACCTTCTCAAGGAGAACATCGAAAGCCAGAAATATGAAAATTATGCTTGATGGATACGTTGAATGCTGTGTAAAGTTGGTACGTTACCCGCTCGACGAATTAGGTTCTAGGCCAGGAATGGCGAACATTTGTCGATTAGTGTGCCAAATAAATTGCAATTTATTATTATTTTCAGTTGTTTAGGGTAGTTACTGCTATATTTTGTTTTAAAAATTACCTTTAAACCCCAGCTTTGGTTTCAATAACTAGTAATGATTTCAATAACAATTTCATTTCAATAACCTTTTAAAGGACCAGAAGGTACAAACTACCGAACTCTTTCTCACATTGATGTGGAGCATTGAATATAAGCAAAAATGTTTAATTTTCAAAATTACACTTTGTCTCCATGACGCAATGTAAGAACCACTTCTGTAATATAAGGTTTTCTGTGACATTTAATTGAAAATGCAGTTTCTGTGTGGTATAGAAGACTTTTTTTATCTTGTCACTTTTTCTGATTGTCATTGTAAGGTTTATCTTAAGTTTCTAACAGTTAATTTTAGTTAAAGCTACTTTCCTGTCATTTCTAATTTCAGCTTACTATTTCCTAACCCTAATTCTTGGGTCAATTGCTTTCCAGTTCTTCTTGCACGAATTATGTACTTCTAACGTGATACCGTTTTATGAAGAGCTCTCAGTAATGACCTTTACCTAATACTTCTAACCCTAATTTATTCTTTTTTAAAACAGTTGCATATTTTTAGAGTCAAGACTCTTTTGCTACAACAAGTTGCAATAAAATCGCTAATGCTCTATTCTTATGTAACATTTATAAAAGCAAAAGTGAAAAGTTTATTTTTTTGAGATAAATTTATTTACTTGTTCTTATTTCATTTTATCTATTTTTCATTTCATATACATGTAAATATGCAATTTTGATATATGCAAGTACATCAACTAGTTTTTAATAAAATATTGAATTTGAAAAGTTTTTAATTTTGCAGCATTTCGACGAAATGTCCTTCTAGGAAAATTCCCCATGATTTAACTTGACATCTACAAACCCTTCTTATTTGGCGCAATCTTGGGACATATTTATAAGAATGTTGCAACTAAGTAATTTTAAAGCATCTTTCAGTGCCAGTAATTCGACCTTGAATCATATTGGTCCAAAACGCAGTCCAAAACGTTCACGGATAAACTCAAGCGCAGTTAATGATTATAATGTAATTATATCATCATCTCATCGTGATTATTACGTAACTTCAGGTATAATTTATAAATTTCTTTCACCTATTGACACCAAAAGAAATTTAAAATATTTTCCATTCAGCCTCTTTCTGACATTGAGGTCCTAGAGCCGGTTGCCACAACCTTGAATTTAAGTTCGAAACCTGAAAAAAGCCTAGATGTTTGATAAGTACATAGTCTCTTTGCGCTATGCAGGCGCTTGAACATCTGTCATTTGGTTTGGTTTGGTTTGGTTTGGTTTAGCTGATTACGGCAAAGCACATTAAGTCTATATGCCTAAGGTTAATGATGCCTTCGCGGCAGGCTAAGGGAAACTTCCTCGTATTAACGTTACACATTGGGAAAGCACCGAAAACGTCCATGCCGCGAGCCCGTTCGCCTGAATCAACTGGAATCGAAGACAGGTCGGAATAACCAGTATTCAGCGACTATATTCATCTTCGACTGCGTATATCCTCGGTGATAAGACTCTAAATGATCAAAAGCGTCGATCATACTCCTCGAATGCTTAAATAGCAGGGCGCCTACTTGCTGAGGTAAGCACCCTTCGAAATTTTGCTAGACATGAAAATTAAAATGTAAAGAATTTCGTAAGCTCTGTTTGATATGGCATCTAAGGCGAACATATATACTTTAGCACCGAAATGTTTTCTAATTAAAGTGGACTTTCTTAAAGTGATTATTAGAATAGTCACTATACTCGAGCAGGAATTAAACAATTATTTTAGTCACTGTTTCATTCATTTCATTCCATCTCATGTCAGCTGCAAAAAACTTCTAAAAGACAGATCAAGATAACGAAGTTACATGAAAATGTTGGGGTTATAAACAAATTTCTAAGAATCTACAGTTAAACTGAGATAAGAGACTTCGCAATTAAGCATAATTCGGTATACGTTTTTCTCGTTGATTATCGATCTCAGTTTGAATGAGGCATTTTACCAAGCGCGTTGCTTTAATTAAATTTCTAACTTCCTCTCATTCTACTAGTCTACAAAATATATTAAACTATAGCGTAATGAAATTGATAATGCAGGAATTTTATCGCAAAAAAATCTCAAAACGTTTGTATGAAGCAATTTTATTGAGAAAGTGCTCCGGAATTTTCCGAAAATTTCAGGATAACTTTGAGATAAACGCGAATATGATTTATTTTTTCGCGTTTAACAAATAAATTCACGATTTCTGATATATTTCTGGTTACTTTTTAATTTCCATTATACATGCTCTCTTAAATATATTTAAAGCTTATATTAATCAAATTTATTCCGATACAATATATCAAATTTTCTATAATTCACAGTCTGAACCTTAACTTCAATCATCCTTTCCCCAAATTTTCAATCAAAGAAGTTCAACTTAATTGTTGAGTGAACTGCCTAATCTTATACACATTAAACATTTGCTTAAGTCTACGTTATGTAAGCCATTATTTTCTAGAAACGAAATTCCGTCAAGTTTCTTTAGTTTGTTTTAATACGGTGAGAAACACAATAGGGCTGTCTGCCTAACGGAAGCCAAGGCTTCGTGGAGCACTTTCTGAAGAAAAAGGGGAAAAAACTGGCTCTCATAAACGTTACGAAAACGCCTAGGCAGCCAGACCGTTCGCCTGAATTCGAGCCCAGGAGGGAACTACCAATGTTCAGCAATTTAACGGCTTGGCCACTGGTGGTCCTGAAACACTGTTAAGAATTACCATTTTATAGTACGAAAAAAACACTTATCCTAAAAGCTAGTTGTTATAACCTAGAGGTATTGAAGCAAACTTACGGGGCCAGAGAATACATTTTTCATTCCGTTAATTAATATTATTACGACATTAATTTTTATGGCAAGACTTTGCAGCTATTTTAGATGTTAGTGATTTTGAACCCAGTTTTACACAATTAGGATTGCCATTAAATTAATTGCCTCTCAAAATCTATATTCGAAGATTTGATGATACACATTTAATTATTTATATGACTTGGCATTACAATAGTTGTTAGAATATTTTATTTTCAAAATTATATTTTACTTTTACAAGAGTTTATGTGAAGCTGATTGAGGTCTGTGGGAACTTCCAACATTAAAGTGTGCACATCGATTACAGACTTGTTGTTTAAAACAGAAATAAGTTTAAAAAGAAAACCATAAAACAAAATGCAGATGAAGTTTTTTAACAGCCTGAATCTAGTTTCCGTATCCTATTGAGGTAACTGTAAGGTGCACGTAAATAATGTCAGTCTTGTAGAGATTAATATAAAAGTAAATGTGTGTGTGTGTGTGTGTGTATTAATTATGGCAAAGCACACTAGAGCTATCTGCCTAAGAGGAGGGATGCCTTTCGTGGAGGTCTTTCTAAGGGAAACTGGCTCGTATACACGTTACACATGGGGAAAACCACGAAAACACCCATGCAGCCAGCCCGTTCGCGGGATTCGAACCTCGGACCGAACTACCAGTGTTCAGCGACTTTACCGCTCGGCCGCTGGTGGGCAATATAAAAGCAAAAATAAATTAGACTTAATTTACGCAGGATATCTCGCTATTTCTTCGTTACTGTTTCTGTTTCAAATGCATGATATTCTCCTTCATCGCTATCCATCCATCCATGCATGTATTTCCGGGAAATCGCTGTAATCTCGCTAGTATCCGTACATTTGCCGTAAGGGTACATAACATAATAATGTCCAGACCGGTGGCAAAGGGTATCTAAAATGGAGAGAAAATGGGTGACTATGCCAATGACAATAATTTTATGTTACGGAGTGCTTATGGTTCAAAACCATGTACCTCCACATCAGAAAAATATCGAAGTAGTGACCAGAAATAAGAAAATTGCATAATTGGTTATCATGATGCACACTAGAGGGAGCGACATTAGCTCGAGAAAGTTTAGCGATAGGAAAAATCGAGTTTTGAATTATTTTGGAAATATTATGTTTTAAAACTTTTTTGTATTTTTTAATTATATATCTATATTTTTTTAATTTATCACACATAAATGCGACACTAAAGCAAAAAGCGGAAAGGAAAGATTTTACAGGTTAATATGCTCATTGGCATATGGCACAAATCATAGTGAAGTAAAGATTACATTTTCGCGACGAAATATCCAGGCAGAAATTTATTTCTGCTGGCATGATGTAAATAAATAGCGAACAGATTGATAAGAATGCAGAGGCGGCCACTTTTTAGTAATATTGGACTAGGAAATATGGCAGAGCAATTACATGACAGTACGTCCTTCATGGGCCGGGCGCTGGAACTGAGATGAATGGGGCGTGCCTATGCCTTTTAGCTGGAAGATAGATGCCGTATTCGCTTCCGATGATGGAACGAGGTCTTTTCTGCTAGCTGCGAGTAGGCTGGTAACTGTTGAAGTCCACGGTGATCAATCTGTTCAATTTTAAGGAATAAATTTAATGAAAACATCTATGGGTTTAATGTTGAGATCCGAATGAATCACATCAGTGCGGGCATAATAGGCTGCATTAAGGACTTAAACGCAGGGTCTTACTTTGAAAGCCTTGAAGTTTTTTTATGTGTGTTTTTGCAGCTGTACCCCAAATGATGCAAGCATACAAAAATATTGGTCGAATGATGGAAGTGTAGAGAAGAGCTTTGTTTTTAATTGACAAAGGGCTCTTTTGGCCTAGAATGGGGTGAAGTTGGGTTCTGAAGTTCTTCGCTGGTGACTATGCATCAGGCACCCATCTGTATTTATCACTCTTAACTGTAAGAGTAAACCTTTCGCAAATGTATACAGCGTATAGAGATTGTACTGCCAAATACTTCGGAAATTTAGACATTCAAATTTTAAAAAATTTAAAATTTCTATGTGAAATGCATCTGTCACGGAAACAGTTTTTGATTCGATGACGCTATGGATTTTCAAAATTATGTTTATGTAAGATTCTACATGATATGAAAAAAAAATTGTAATTTCTTATATACTAGTTTCTTCGTATGCTCTTGCGCTACATGTAGTTAAAAATTATAGATTGAAGCATAAAATTAAAAGTCAAAATGTTTTTTTAAAAGGAACTGCTTTGCATATAATAGGCAGAGCGGTGGATATATAGTAAACAGTTAATTTACCTTCTTTTTCTGTTAAATCTACTCATTGCTCTGATGTGGAAGTGATCGTTGATAGTTTAAGGGAATGTGTTTAGTTCGTACAGAACTGAATGACCAAATGCTGTCGCAGAACGGAATACAATTTATTAACAAAAAGTTGTTAGTATGTCAGTTAGAAATAATCTACGCCCATGTCTACAAAAGGCTACAAATTCTCCAAAATAAATTATTACGTGAGATCGTCAGTGCGCCCTGGTACATTCCAAATCGCACTATAGACACAGATCTTAACGTCAGCACTACACAAGAATACATACACACACACCAGCCACAAAATTTTTCCACACAGTACAATTCCATCACAACACAGAAATTGCCAACCTCAGATACCTATTTCACATGAAAAGCACAAATACCCAGCTCATATCTTAGCCCCATAACATTAAGTGTTTTACAGATAGCTTTTTTTAACTTTTACATTTCAATTTTTTCACTGGCTCCCGTACACACATGACTACGTGACCCCCACTAAAAATCGCCGATCGATTGTGGACCTAGACATCTTTTCATGACCAGACTCGAGCACCATAATGATTATTCTAATTCACAGAAAAGAACTTTAATGGAAACATAATAAAAGAGTGCTTCGCGCTCTGAAACTATGAAAAAGCATAAGACCTCGTCGTCGGCTGTCATCGGATATGTGCTCTGTGTGCTCATCACTCCTCGGAGAACTGCTTTTTCGAACCTACATGCGTAAATGTTTCGAAAAGCATAGAACTGTAGAATGCCCAATAAAAGGTCGCACAGATGAGCCCAAGTGTGTAAACTGCCTCGATAAGCACCCAACTTCATATGCTGGGTGCTAGTAAGGACACAAGTCAATAAATGCCCCATTTCTGAATTGCCCACAGGCTGAAAACAGAAATGTCCATAATAATAATAATATGTTTAACTTTAGTAATAAGAGCACTAGTGGCTCAGATATTATGAAATTCCTAAGATATATGAAAGATATTCATAGTGTATTTGTCCACACAAACATAGCAAAAATTATCCAGATTTTCTAGTTAATTACGTACCAAAACCTCCGTGGGTATGGTTCTAAATTTCTTACTTCTTATATACTTTTCATAGATATACAGATATATAGATATTTTTACATGCGTACGGTTTGCAATATAGTAAATGAACACAGGTCCGATGATAAGCTAATAAAATTTATTTCTATCAAAGAATCACTTTAGATATTTGTATCTTTCCACAGAAATAGTCCCGCAACTCTTTCTAATATCACAGAGTGCAATCAGTTAAACAAAGCGCAATGCTCGTATATCTCTGAAGACAAATCTAAGCGGAGATAGTACTCGGAACTTTAGTTGAGCTAACAGCTGACAACAACAACTAAGAGCAGATGCTCTCACCATCCTTACATAGTTCGCACCTGGCCACAGATATATTTCTAATTCCTTTTGGTTCCCGAAATTACTGGAAAGTACTATGAGAGTAGAATTACGGTTGAATCAAATATGGTGACGAATTACATTTATTCAATTGCAATAACTACTATGGTAATACAGGGACCGGACCAAATTGTTCTTAAATGCTCTCCAAGTTTTGACGATTTCTGGCCAAACTACTAAGATGCCCATTTGTTCATTGTTAATGGACTTGCACTGTATTTTTACCTTTCCGGCATATCTTACTGCTTTCGGTATTTCATGTTACATTATACAAAAGAAATATAACAATTCTGCATGTAATTGCATTAAAATCATTTATCTACATACACAATTTGTAAATATTTGTTCATCAAGACCCAGCGGCGGTAAGCTGGATTCCTCGCAAGAAGAGTTTAGGGTTGCCAGAAAGTGGGGAGGAAAGACAGGATTGCCGGATTTGCCTCGCAGTCGCCCATTTGGTGGTAGAAAAGGCGATATGCCAAAGACGTAGAGAGAACATTCTAGAATGAATTCTTACTGGTCTTCCAAAGAATCCACTCGTGGTGGTCTTCTCGAAGGCATGTCAAAAGTTGTAAATACACTGCATGTACGAGGAGTAGCGATTTATCGTGAAGAGTACCTTGAACGTGTTGAGTTCAGTAGTAGTGCTTTGAGTTCAGACATTAGCTTGAGAGCGATCGGCCGAGTTGGGAGCTGTACTTTAGTGCTTTGCCATGAAGCTGTCTTCACTATTAAAGCCTGATAGCCCGAAGGCTGTGTTACTGATTGTTTCAACGTATTTATCGTATTTTATCGACTGCTGTAAACCTGCCTTTCGGACTCTCCTGTATAATACTGACGAATAAATTGTGTTTTTGATTCTTCATCAAAAGGTGTCATCAATCACTCCCAATCCAGGAACCCGTAGAATGCAACAGTATGTAGCATAGATAAGGTAGAATGTAGGATATTAAATGCGTAATGAACAGCAAGGATTTGATTGTGTAAAACGTTGGTACATAATGATGAGTAAAGCAAAGCTGGCAGACGAGGCAATTTAAGTATCTATCTCTATTATAAAAACATGTTACATCTACAAACGGCTTCATACATTATTACTGTTTAATTTCAAGTTTTTTCATTTCGGTAGCTTCGCAGTAAGAAGACAGCAGCAGTCGAGCTAGGCTAGAGAAACCATGGGCAGTTGTGTTCAGGATAAAACCTTACTGCATAATGAGTTCGCTTCGTTTCTTAATGAATTCGATTAGATAATTAATACTGCTATGACGTGGTTCAAATAACGATAATTGTTTTTAGAACAGAGAGAAGAAATTATCTCTCCAAATTAAGCTTTAAGGAACTACTGCTAATTTAAATTATAATTTATATTTACTTATTTTTTATTTACATATTTATACATAATTTTGAAAAGGTGTATGTAATACTATGTCTACTATTTTCCAAATTTCAGTGCTTTTAATAGAATAAAGATGAAACTCTGTGTTAACCCCAAAGATTAGAGGTGCTCAAACTAATCAACAATCGGTAACCTAATCGGCATTTTACTTTTAAAGACTTTATAAATGCTGACAATGTTTAGGCCAGACTCTTTCTGAAATTGATTCATAACTTTCAAACAATTCCAGAAGACCTGAAATCTCATTTCTGTTTGAGGTATTTGGTATATTAATCTGCTTGTTAATTTGGGAAGGTACAACAGCGGTAGGATTTGTAGCATTCGGGTCAGTATTCACATTTTGGGCAATACGACTTTCAGCAGTGGCGGGGTAAGGTGTGGTGTGGTGGTGGTGTATTTAATTATGGCAAAGCACACTAGGGCTATCTGCCTAACGGGAGGGATGCCTTCGTGGAGGACGTTCTAAGGAAAACTGGCTCGTATACTCTTTACACATGGGGAAAACCACGAAAACACCCATGCACCCAGCCCGTTCGCGGGATTCGAACTTCGGACTGAACTACCAGTGTTCAGCGACTTTACCGTTCGCCGCTGGTGGGCAGCCGGGGTAAGAGCCTCAGCATAGTTAACGCCTGGTTTTATTGTAGAATTTCTTGGACTTGTTGTGACTCCCGTAGTGGTCACAATTGCCAGTTCTGTGAAGAAAACTACAAAATGGCGCGCCGCCGTTAACGAAGGTACTTTCAGCAGATAGACGATTTTACGAGGGGTATGGTGGTCGGACTGAGAAAGGCGGATTGGTCCTTACGTCAAATTGCAGCTGATTCCCACATGGATGCGAGCACGGTGCATCGGCTATGGCGAACATGGTTGGAACAAGGAAATGTGGGAAGAAGGAAGGGTGCAGGTGCAGGTGCAGCTAGAGTGACGTCAGCACGCGTGGATTGACGAATCCGCTGACAAGCTGCGGTGGTCCCGCAAGTCACTTGTACCGTGATTGTGCAGCATGTGTAAGATACCCTGGATCTTCCCGTGCCGACCACACTAATTTCCTGTTGAGTGGTTGAACGTGGCCTGCACTCACGGCGTCCGTTAAGAAGACTGCCATTCACCCCACAGCATAGACGCCAACGTTTAGAATGGTGCCAGACTGGAGTGATGTGGATGACAGAATGGCGAAACGTCGTGTTCTCAGATGAGTCACCCTTCTGTTTATCCAGTGATAGTCACCGCATACGTGTAAGGCGTCGAGGTGGAGACAGATCTAACCTGGCAGTAACTGTGGAACGCCCCACTGCGCAATAACGGGACATAATGGGTTGGGGTGCTGTTGCCTACGGTTCCAGGTCACCTCTAGTTCGTATTCACTAGGGCACTATGACGGCCCAACGATTCTTGGATAATGTACTCCGGCCGGTGGCAATCCCCTACCTTCAGGTGCTGCCTAATGCAATTTTTCAACATGATAACGCCGGACCACCCAGTGCTCGCATCTGATAAATATGAGATTTCGTTGGAATAAACAAGATTATGTAATTTTGCCAAAACATTATGCTTTAAGGAAATTTTAAATAAGCATACAGTGTGTACAATTTTACTTTTCAAAAAGGTATTTCTCTTCGAAACATTAGTTTTGTTTCATGAATTGGTAAAAATTAATCCGTCCTTAAACAAAATGTTCAAGAGCATAAACACAGAGCATAAAAATACTTAGTGAAACGCTTTCTATGATTTAGGAATATCCCTAGTGCCCACTTTAAAGATATTGCGTGATCTAAAACTTCCCGTTGCAAACCATTCCGGAGCCTTTCCTTTCTCTTTCTCTTACCTGCGTAAATTGAACTCCCCCAGCTAACAAAAGCAGCCGTTCCAGGATTGACGGTCTAGTAATATATTGTAAGTCTAACCTGCCAAGTAGTGTTAATATAGCTTTTTCAGGAAGTTTTCAGCCCTTTTTATCTTCACTAAGATCTTTCCTATTTAATTTTATGTATCGAGCTCGATCAAACTATAGTTTTAACTTTCAATAAAAACCTACATTTTACCGGGTTCTATCGTTCTATGCTCAAGCAGGAGTTTTTGTTCGGATCAAAAAGTTATACAAGCTCGGTGCGACAGAGCTTAAAAGTAGGAATGTACTTTGGCTAGTGGAGCACTCGCCATTGTCTAAGTAAAGGCAGTTTCTGCTAAATCCATTCGACGGCCAAAATTAGATAATGGTTATGCTACTGGTAAGATAGGTGTGTGTGATTATGGCAAAGCCTCGAGGACTATCTGCCTAAGGGGAGGGATGCCTTCGTGGAGGACTTTCTTAGGGAAACTGGCTCGTAAACACGTTACACATGGGGAAAACCACGAAAACGCCCATGCAGCCAGCCCGTTCGCGAGATTCGAACCTCGGATCGAACTACCAGTGTTCAGCGACTTTACCGCTCGGCTGCTGGTGGGCCCGCTGGTAAGATAGGAAAATAGGAACTAGATTAACTGTAGTGTAGAATCGGATATTTAACGTTGGATTAGACTTTGTGTTTATAAATATTTGCAATTAGGCAATTTTGCTATTTCTGCTCGCTACTTAGATATATTTCTGATGTGAAGGTACATAGTTTTGAACCATAGGTACTCCCTTTTTATATAATCAATGGCATTGGTAATATGAAGAAAGGTGCCATACTTTTTCTAATGAAACTGCTTTGCCTACTATAGGTAGAGCGGTGGCTTCGGAATAAAATATCCTTTTTTTATATCTACTGCTTTGATTTAGCTTAAATTGTTTCTTCAGTTTGCTTTCGCTGTAAGAGCTTTCATGAAGGTAATTCAGAAATCTGATTTAAAAGGTGCCTGACGATGATTTAGAAATGACGGACTGATAAATTTTTATTAGATATTATTTGCTGGAAAGTAAAATATTCTGCAAGAACTCCCAATAATTAAATAGTAAAGTCATGGAGATTTTTAGGTAGAATTTGTTGTTAAACAAATAAATAAAATGCTTGCACAAATGAATAAAATAATCCTCATAGTTATCATTCCGACGTTTCATATACAGAAATTTTGTCTCTCACCTAATAATAATTTAGAGTTGCTCTCTAAATGTAATGTTTGTTTATACTCTTATAACCTTTGTTTCCCACAAATGTTCCACAAAATTGTTAGAACATTAAGCATTCCCCCCCCTTACTCATATTCGCGTTCACTCGGCTAGAGAACTCAATAAGGGACTTCTTACCACAACGCCCAAAGTTGGATAATCTTAGATTACTGACAACCTAAACAGCAGAAACTGAGCATAATTACATATGTGTCAAAGTCTCACTTATGTCTCACTTCGTCTGAGCTGGTAAAGCGCAACAGACCAACGATAAACTGCTATATTCACATTGAATTTTCCCATTTTTAGCTATTGTCTATTTTTAGCTATTGTCTCAAAAAGTGATTCTTTCTGTTCACTTTTTGAATATCTGATGTGGAGTGAAACGAAGGTGCTTCGAAATTTATAATTCTATTTAAAAATAATAATAATAAATAAATCCCATTTAAAAATATTACCAAAGGGACACTATTGAGAGCTCTAAAAATACCACGTAATATGTTTGAAGTAAATAATTTGTAGAGACACACATACCGTAAAACACTGCTCAGATGGTATGGTGGTTAGGGAAGCCGACCACCATACCATCTGATTCGAACCCGGGCCATCCCGGAATGGGAGTCGTTTCAACTGTCTGTCGCCTTATAGAACGTGTCATTAACCTTCTATTAGGTGCCTCCATAATAAAATGGCCACAAATTGCAGCCTTACGAGTTGCTAATGTCGGAAAGGTAAGTGCCCGCCGTTGAAAAAACCAGTTTTCCAATTACTACAATGGCTGGTTTGATTACACTTTGCTATGAAATGTTTTCATGCTATATTTGACAGACCGGATGTTCAGCAGGGAAAACCTGGCATCCAGAAGGTATCCTCAGAAATCGGTGCTCTACTGTCAATAACAAGCAAAATAAAAAGAGAATAAAAGTGCGTCAATGATATTTTGCACATTTCACTTTGGATTCAAAGAAACAAAATATTAATGAGTTCATAACTGAAATAATGATTTTAATAAGCGCATGAAAAGTAAAGCACTGGATATTCAATACAACCCTCCAAACATTGTTTTGCTCTGAAAATCCCAAAGCTTCCAAAAATGCCATCTGAAAAGACGATGATCATAATTCCAAAATACGGATTCTATTTCTCTATCTTTCTAGCTCGCTAAAGTTCCCTTCTAACAAATAAACATTCTTCGTCGTTTGGCCACACCTTAACATTCACATGTACGATACTATTTAAACATTTCGTTAAAAATCTTCTTGGATTTATGCATACAGCATGGTCAGTTTGAAGATTTTAATTTTTTTCGAATTCTTCTAAATTATGTTGCTGCTTATTTATGTAAATAATTGCATGAGATGAAGATATGTAGAGAAGAAATGATGCAACTATGGATTAGAAAGAAATGTTAAAGATTTAATGAAAATGTAATAACTTGTTTAATTGCTCTGGCTAATGAACATTTTCCATCATTTTCACAGTTTTGGTTAGCGTTTCAGAGCATGAAATAAATGAAGTTGAACATAGGCTATAACTCTATTTGTTAAACAAGCATTCGCAGCCAAATTCATACATCTGGGAACTTATCAAGCTGGATATGTCAATTGGCACTTGAAAAAACTTGATTTTCCTAGAATGTGTTATTACATTGCAGGGGGCATGGGTAATGAAATATAATTCTGAATCGAAGTGGCTGTTTCGAAATCGAAATTATGAAATTCTCGTAAAATACTGAACTGAAAACAATCATAAATCATGAGGATTATTTATTTATCAAGAGGATAATTTTCTATGAAAGCAAAGAAATCAATTGACCATACAAATGTAGAATGCAAATCGCTTTAAATCTCATTGTTTTATCGAAATAGGATTCCATAGGCAAAGAGAAAACTGTAATTATTTTATTTATTTTAATTAATCACTTTTTTTATGTTACACACCTACCCGCATATGTTACGTGTGTTTTCCTTTTCGTTTTCCTGACGGAATGTAAATTTTAGCTGACGCTTATTTAATGGGGTAGAAAGAAATAGTATTTAAAGAAAAGTTTTACACTGTTTAGTGACAGCATGTTCTGCTCGCTGAAAGCCATGTTACTAGTTGAAATTCTACATTAGCTGTCTTCTTCAGAGTTGCTTTATTCCTGCCAATAAAGCTGGTCGTGCCCATATAGGTTTCAGCCAAATTGTCCGCTAATCATTGCTATGTAGCCTTCAGACTAGCTTAAAATTTAGCTTAGTTTAAATTTGAAATTTCTTTATTTTGTGTTATACCATTGTTTTGTAAGAAAAGTGTCTTTTGTTCAGATATATTCAGTTCTTAATACAAAAGAGGTTTATAAATTCTTCCTAAGTCTCTGGTCTTTATCTATATATAGCGATAAATTTGCTTAAAACGTACTGTAATTTTCCTTTACATTACTGAGAAGGAGCTATGTAATAAACATTAGTTTATCATAGCAAGAAGAACAGATGCAGTATATATATACCTGATTATACAATTGGGAATGTTGAGGTTGTACATGCAAGTAAAGCAAACGTGCAAAAGCCTAAAGGCAAGGAATTAATGCATACTTTAAAATAAACATAGCTAAACTATCAGCATAATTCTGCCATTTTTGAAAGGCTAAATTGTTTTACAAAATACAATTTTCTTTCTCCTTTACGTTAATTGTATATCAGTTTCCTATACATAACTGTTCTTTAATTCTGAAATGCGTTAATTTAATATTCAGTAACAGAATTTGGTTTTCAGGATGATATTTTTCAACTGCACATGTGTACCGGTGCAGTAGACCCAATTCAATACGGTTAGTTGTACGATTTTCAATCAGATGGATAACATGAAAAGAATGAATAAATAGAGGGTGAAAGTTCTTATTATTTTGAAGAATTCATATAATGAGCAGTAGTGGAATAACATTTCGTGAAGACGTCAGTAATTAGGAGCCGGTGGTAACAACGTAGATAGCGTTGAAGTCAGTGTAATAACATGAGCGACATCATCCGAACTTTACCTGAGTAGCCTCCGCCTAGAAACTTGCCGATAGCAATATGGCTCGAGAAGCAGTCGATGGATTGTAACTCAAGTAAAGCATTGTATATGGCAGGCGGCTTGAAAGCAAACGGGTGCAATGAGGAACGCAATGCAATGTTCAAGTAGCCTCGACCCGCCAAAGTTAGCGATAGGTTTATGCGATTTCAAAGCAAAGACGTTTTTGTTTGCGGAACTCGTCTTTTGATGACGATTTGTGGATGGAAGAATCAGTGCCCTTAATATCTATTTAATTACAATTATATATTGGCTATAACTATATATTCACCGATCACCTTGACATCAGGAGAACGTGCAGAATTAGGAGAAAAGAGGTCAGAGGGAAAATAAAAACTTACTACTAATCCACCACTCTGCCCATTATAAGCAAACAGTTTGGTTTAAAAAAGTTGACATAATGATAATAAAACGTTTATAGTTATCCACTTCTGGTCCCAGCGTTAAGCCGCGAGTGGCTTGCAAATTTGCTCGCTTCGTTCCGGTAGTCGTCACGTGAGTTCCTACTACGAGCGATGCAGTGAGTTGAATGTCAGAGTGGGTCATCCACAGCTATGACTTATGACGTACTTTTTTCTGGTCATTAACTACTAAAGAGGTTTCGCCAGTAGATCGCATTAAAGTGCACTAGGCAAAGATATTTTCAAATAAATGGTACTAGGGAAGTACCAACACCCGTGGGCGAAGAAAATTCAGCTGCGTGAGCAGGCATATCTTAATACTTACGAAAGTAGGCGTTCATCATAAAAATTGTGCAGTGGTAAGCAATGGCATTAAATTGAAGCATGTAGGCAGGTTCAGTGAGTTGTATGGCAAATGCAGGTGGTGAGCTCAATATAGCTAATAAGAGTGCAGGATAAGCAATAGTGAGACATCATGAAAATGGCGCGAAGACAGTTTGAAGCTGTGAATGGCATAAGAGTTCAAAGTCCTTCAGAAGTATGCAGTAGTTAGGTAGGCCGTAAAAAGTTCAAAAGTTCGTAGAGTCATACGATAAAGTAAAAATTCATACAAAATAATTTTAAAAAATGAAATAGTAACATAAAAATCTTGAAAAAAAATTTTCTTGATTAACATAAGCATAAGATGAAACACAAATAATAGGATAGAGTCCAATTAGAGTTCAAGTAAATTTTAAAATTAAAATTTACAAGTTACCACCATAACGAATTGTGATGAATTGTCCTTGGGCGTTTGACAGTATATTCAGTTGGATCATAATCCAACATTTGTTTAATTGCGTTATACTGACTATGCTTCATCTTCTCGAAGAAGTTGTGAGCTGTCATGAGTATAAAGTTATTCACAGATGGAATATCCAGGTCGTTATGAATTATAAAGTTTCTCACGTACCAAGGTGCATTCATAATGCTACGTAGAATTTTATTTTGAAGTATATCCAATTTTTTGCGCTCCGTTTTATTGGCGATTGCCCATGCCGGCACTGCATATAGCATGATCGGTCGAATTAGATATATGTAAAGCATTTTCTTTATTTTTAGACTGAGCTTCGATTTTTTGCCGATAATAGGATAAATTGCCATGTAGGCTGCATTTGCTTTCTTTAAGATATAAGAAATATGAAGTTGAGAGACTTATCTATGTAAACACCTAAATATTTATAGGAATTAGCTACAGGGATTAGAGTTCTATCTAAGTAGATATCAGTATTAACTCTTAATCTTGTTTTGTATCTCCGATAGAGCACAATACAACATTTAGAGGCGTTGAGCTTAATTTTCCAAGTCTTGCACCAGTGATTGATCATATTGAGATGCATTTGTAAATTACTTAGAGCGAGCTGAGTATTTCTGGATTCAGTCAGTACTACAGTGTCGTCAGCATATTTGAGTATTTTTGTGTTGAATGGGTGCGGGAAATCATTGATATAAACATTATAGAGCCGGGGGGAAAGAACGGATCCTTGCGGGACCCCGCTATGAATTCTTTTGCTGACAGATAAGGCGTCACCGCAGCGAACTTGAAAAGTCCTGTTTTTCAGATAGGAACTAATGAGTTTTACGAAACTGTTTGGAAGCATAAAATTATTCAATTTATGCAGGAGGCCTGCATGCCACACTCTATCAAAGGCCTTTTCGAAGTCGAGATAGCATGCAACCACCCCGTTTTTCTTAGTAAAGGCTTGCGAAACAAATTCCACCAAATTGAGAATTTGATGAGTCGTGCAGTGTCCACTGCGGAAGCCGAATTGCAGATCATCTATTAAATTGAGTCTTTCGAGATGGTTAGTGAGCCTTGAGCAAAGGATTTTCTCAAATACTTTTCCTAATGAAGGCAAAAGCCTGATAGGTCTGTAGGAAGTGACGAGTTTAGGATCTTTCTTTGGTTTTAAGATATTGACTATTATGGAGTGTTTCCATTGCTGAGGGAAATAATTATTTCGGATGCAGGCATTAAAAATATTGACTATGTTAGTAATACAACGTCTAGGAAGAGCTTTAAGTGCTTCATTGCTAATCTGATCATAGCCTTTGGCTCCCTCAGGGGGCTCACTTTTGTGAGTACGGGTGTGGCAATCCCGAGGTACCCTAGCCCTTTAGGGGATCATCTTCTTGGTGAGACGGGTGTCACGATCCTGGAGCCCCAGTGATCTATTCTCTTTTCCGTCTCCTCTCCTCTTGGCTGGTACTTTTTCCCTTCCCTTCTCCCTCGTGGTTTCTCTCTACGGAGTTTGGGGCTCGTCACGAGAGACTGGAACAGACCTTGTCTCTAGTTCTCGAGTGGCGAGAAAACTGCCCACGTGTTTGCTGTGCGTGGAGACCCGTGTCGCTGGAAAGGAGGGTCCTGGTAGTTGAGGGGCGAGGTACTGTCCCCAACACACTACTTTGGCCTCTGCTTCAGCTAAACGGGAGGCACCTTAGTCGTCCTCACGGGTGTCTATCGGCTGGTCACTAGTCCTTGTGTCAGTGGCTTGGGGTCAAGCTCTCGGGAGTACCTGCTTTCGGGAAAGCCGACTGTGGGGCTTCAGTTTGCGTATAGGTCCGGCTAGCCCTAACACAGGAATCTGTGTTCCCTTGTTGGGCTCCGTGGTGGGCGGGGCCGTCGGACCCGAATCTTTATTCTTTCACTATGGCTTCTCATATCTACTTAATAAAAGATTTCGAGGTAAATCCTGTCATTCAAGTCACTCCTGTAACTCAACCTAGTTCTGAAACTTCTACTGCTAAACCAGTCACTCAACCTAGTTCTGAAACTTCTACTGCTAAACCAGTCACTCAACCTAGTTCTGAAACATCTACTGCTAAACCAGTCACTCAACCTAGTTCTGAAACGTCTACTGCTAAACCAGTCACTCAACCTAGTTCTGAAAAGTTTACTGCAAAAAAATTACTTACAGATTCAAATAAAAAAAATCATAACAATAGTCCCCGTTTCCTAGTCATCTCTAGTCCTTCTGGCGAAATGCATAAGATGTCTCCTTTCGTAATAAACAAATATATCCTATCTTGTATTGGTGAGCCGAGAAATATAAAGCGTCTCCGCTCCGGAGACTTGCTTATTGATACAAACTCAGCCACCCAGTCTGCTTCTTTACTTCAGATAACTAAACTTGGGCAAGCGAATGTCACTGTAACACCACATAAGTCACTCAACTATTGTCGGGGTGTAATCTCAGAATTCGACCTTCTGTATGTTTCTGAAGAAGAGATCGCTTCTGAGCTATACGAACAAAATGTCTGCGGTGTAAGGCGGATCAAGATGCGTAAGGAAGGTAAGTTGATAGACACGAAACACGTGATCCTTACCTTCAACACGCCTGATCTGCCTAAGAATATTAAGGCCGGATATCTAAATATTCCTATAAGACCTTATATTCCAAACCCTATGCGATGTTTCCAATGCCAGCGTTTCGGCCATTCTAAGACGTCTTGTCGTGGCAACCTCACATGCGCCCGATGCTCACAGATTGGCCATGATTCTGAAAATTGTACCGCTGCGCCTCTTTGTATAAATTGCAAGGGTGAGCACCCAGCATTTTCACGCCTCTGCCCAAAATGGAAATTGGAAAAAGAAGTGCAGACTGCAAAGGTTACGAGGAACATCTCATATGCCGAAGCCAGAAGATTAGTCCAGAGCACACAGCTTCGACCAAATACATCATACGCCAGTGCTGTAAAATCATCTCGTACAGTCGCCACCCAAACATCAATAGGCACACAGACCCTACCAAATAAACCCCAACCGTCTACATCCAACAAGAAAAAAATGCGACCCATATAGTACAAAAGAAAGAAACAGTTATTCAAAATAAGCCCAAAATTACTACACATAAAATATCCAATAAAAATAGAAGTCGCAGCAATAGCTCTCTTGATGAGATGATTTCTGAATCTGCGGATTCAGACTTTATGGAAGTAGAAGAGGGTCTAGAAGTTCCCAGGCATCTACTTCCACGAAAAACAAAAGAAGAGCACAGAAAAAACAAAAACCATTCATAATGGCCACCCTCATGTCATGGAACTGTCGCGGTTTCCACCGAAATTTGCTTGACATCAAATCTATTATAAATGTGTATCATCCTGTGTGCTTAGCTATACAGGAAACAAATCTGAAACCAGAACACCATGCAAAACTTCGGAGGTTTTCTTTCGTCAGGAAGGATAACCTTGCAGGTGAGCGTGCCAGTGGAGGAGTAGGTCTCCTCTCCTCACTGGATTATCCCTCAAATGTACTTCCTTTGACGACATCCCTCCAAGTTGTCGCTACTCAAATAAATTTTGATATTGTTGTTTCATTTGTTTCTTTGTATTTGCCTCCAAATGAGCACATTTATCAGCAAGATTTAAATAATCTAATAGAGCAGCTGCCTGAGCCTTTTATCATAATAGGAGATTTTAACGGCCATAGTCCACTCTGGGGTAGCAAAGATACAAATTGTCGAGGAAGACAAACTGAGCAGATGATCGAAGATCACAGCCTTTGTCTCCTAAATAATGGGCAAGACACGTACTTCCATGAGCCTTCAAGGACATTCCACGCTCTCGATCTTGCCATCTGTTCACCATCTCTGTTGCCACTTTGCACTTTTAGTGTCGGAAATGACCTGTACAACAGCGATCATTATCCCATTTTTGTGCCTCTTGCACGAAGAGGAGCAAAGCCCATGTCGAGATTCCCTCAGTTTATACTGGACAGGGCAGACTGGGAACTCTTCTCTTCCATTGCAGAGCTCAGAGATCAAATGGTAGAAGACCGGCATATCGATGACGCTGTGGAAGCTGTTACTAATACTATTATTCAGGCAGCTATACTTTCGATTCCTAGAACATCAGGAAAAATGCTTAACTATACGAAACCATGGTGGAATCGCGACTGTCATGAAGCACTGAAAAAACAGAAAAAAGCATGGGGTATTTTTCGTAGATATCCTACTCTGCGAAACCTCATAGCCTTTAAAAGAGCCAAAGCAAATGCACGAAAAGTAAGAAGGCAGAGCCAGAGGGATTCCTGGATTTCATATGTGTCCTCAATAACATCCTCTACGTCTAGTAAGCGGGTTTGGGAAAGAGTTCGAAAAGCATGCGGAATGTATAAAGACCACTCACTTTCCTTTCTGGAAAAAGATGGCCGATTGATTAGCTCCATAGAAGAAACTGCAAATACTATTGGTGAGACATTTGCTGCCGTTTCTTCAAGCAGAAACTATTCACCTGCATTTCTCTCTATCAAGCAACACTCTGAAATAAATCCCATCGCATTCAACTCTTCCATCTGAGCCGTACAATAGAGACTTTACTATGGTTGAATTAAGGAGAGCTTTGTTGCAGACACATAGGTCTTGTCCTGGTCTAGATGGCGTGTATTATGAAATGCTAAAGCATCTGTCCTATAAGTCACTGAGTGCCCTTCTCACACTTTACAATAGAGTGTGGAAGGAGCGTACATTTCCCAGTGCATGGAGGAGAGCTGTTGTCATTCCTATTGCGAAGCCAGGGAAAGACCCGAGGAATCCCTCTAACTATCGGCCAATTGCCCTTACCAGTTGTGTTTGCAAACTGTTTGAAAAGATGGTAAACAGCCGCCTAGTCTACTTCTTGGAAAAGAATATTATATCGCCTTATCAGAGCGATTTTCGAAAGGGGAGAACGACCGTAGACAATATGCTTCTATTAGAGACATCTATTCGAAAAGCCTTTGTCAGAAGAAGTCACCTTGTCTCAATATTCTTCGATATTGAGAAAGCTTATGACAAGGCATGGAGATACGGTATACTCCGGAATCTTCACGAGAGTGGCTTGCGCGGCAACCTACCAATTTTCATACAGAATTTCTTGAACGCTAGAACTTTTCAAGTAAGGATTGGCTCTGTTTTTTCGGATGTTTTTCAACAGGAAGAGGGTGTGCCTCAAGGCTGTGTGCTTAGTGTAACGCTGTTCAGTTTAAAAATAAATTCTGTATTAAAAGAACTTCCTCATACCATCTTGGGATCACTATATGTAGATGATTTACAGATTAGCTGTCGAGGAGCAGACATGAGATACATAGAGAGGCAATTGCAGATGGCTCTGAATAAGATCCAAGAATGGTCAGACAAACAGGGATTTACTTTTTCGAAACAGAAAACTGTGTGCGTGCACTTTTGTAGGAAGCGAGGTCTCCATTCTGAACCTGAGTTATATCTAAATGGTACAATTATTCCAGTTGCGCCCGAAGTAAAATTTTTAGGAGTGACGTTCGACCAGAAATTGACTTTCCTTTCTCATGTTTTAAACCTGAGAAAGAAGTGTCTCAAAACACTAAATATTTTAAAAGTGTTGGCGAACACCTCCTGGGGTGCAGAGCGTTGCTCCATGCTTCCCATTTACAGAGCGCTTATCCGCTCTAGACTGGACTATGGCTCAGCTGTTTATGGATCCGCTCGCTCATCTGTTTTGTTAAAACTGGATCCTGTTCACCACCAGGGTTTGCGGATTTGTTCAGGAGCTTTCAGGACTTCTCCTGTACACAGCCTATATGTTGACTCTAACGAACCATCACTTTATCTGAGGCGTGAGAAATTGTCCCTTTTACAATATTTTAATATTTTATCCCAACCTGAACATCCCAATAAGCTGTGCTTACTCGATAATGAATGTAACACACTATTTGAAACACGTCCATCCTCTGTTCCTACTTTTCCTTTAAGAGTTCGCCCTGTCATTGAGAAATTTTCCCTCTCTGATATGCACCCCCAAGCAGTACAGGATTTTGAAATTCCACCTTGGGAAAATTCACGGATTCAGTTCTTTGATGTTTTCAAACATCACGTGAAGGCAAGCACTAACGAGATCGTTTACAGAGAACTCTTCGCTGAGCACAGGCACAGATATAGCAGTTATTATCCGATATACACAGACGGATCAAAGTCAAATGATCATGTCGGGATGGCTTTTGTATTTGAAGATTACATTGAGGGCAGATGCCTACACCATGCTTGCTCAGTCCTAACATCTGAACTAACTGCAATATATTATGCTCTTTTGTACATCTCGAAACTCTGCCACAAGAAATTCATAGTTTATACAGACTCGTATAGTGCTCTTAAATCTTTGGAAGCTTTTCCCAACACTCAGAATCCTGTGGTAGTAGATGTCCTGAAAATTCATATAAATTTAACGATTCGCGGATATGAAGTCCTGTACTGCTGGGTTCCTGGACATGCTGGAATAAAGGGAAATGAGCTTGCAGATATTGCAGCCAAATCTGCTGATGAACTGACTAGTCGCCTTATCCCTTTTAGAGATATCTGCTGTGTCATCAAGGGAAAAGTCCGGAAAATATGGCAGCAAACTTGGGATGTTCAGCTTCAAAACAAGTTAAGACATGTAAAACCTAGAATTGAGCATTGGGAATCAACCAAAAATCGTAAGGGGGAAGTTCTTTTGACTCGCCTCAGAATTGGTCACACTAGAGTCACACATAACTATCTTCTCAAAGCTGAAAATGAGCCTGTTTGTTTTAATTGTAATGTTTGTTTATCTGTTCGTCATATTTTAATTGAGTGTCCATGTTTTAATAGTCTTCGCCAGAAATATTTTAATAGCTGTGACTTACCTCTCGACCGTTTAATCGGAAGAGAGGTCAATTGTAATTTATTTTATTATTTGAAAGAAACTGGCTTTTATCACCTAATGTAATTTGTTTTAAAGATTGTATCTTGAATTTTAAATGTGTGGTTTTAACTTGTGTTTATATGACTTCATCCTCTGGATTTGATACATTTGTATACTTGTTTTTATTTATTGTATTTTAATTTCATCAATTGTACTCACCCCATCACGTGTTTGGCGCACTATAATCATCTTTGGTTTTGCGCCATAATCTCTCACTCACTCATAGCCTTTGGCTTTCCTTGGCTTGAGTTTGTGAATAATTTCTCTTACTTCTCTTGGTGAAGTAAAGGGAATGAAATTTGTTACAGGATAATTGTTAATACTGTCAATGTTAAAATTAACTTCTTCTTCTTCTTGGGAGTTATTCTCAGGCGGGTGAGGTTGAAATATTTTCTCTAATTCATTAGCCATTATATTAGCAATCTCGTCCTCAGATTGATAGGAGATTCCCATGTGATGAATTGCATGAGTTTGATTTGGTCTGCTATTTCTTAGACATTTAGCAATTTTCCATACTGCTTGATCTTGAGGATCCAGGTTTGATAGGAGAAAGTCCCATTTTTTGTTTCTGAATTCCATAATTTCTTGCTTGATTTTCCTGTTTAAAAAGTTGATGTGCCTTTTGGCACGAGGGTCTCCGGACCGCTGCCATTCCTTATGTTTTCTATTCTTCTCTGTAATTATATCTTTTATATATTTAGGAAGGGAGAGAAAATTAGTGCTTTTGCAGGGATAAGTCGCATTATTGATTGCATCTTTCATTTTAGTGGTGAATTTATAAATTTCATCTTCGATATCACCGCAATGATTATAATTATTTCTGCAATTATAGTCTTTCATAGTATCAGAGAATTGGGTCCAATGTTTCTTAGTTCTGTGTTTCTTTAACGGGGGATAAAAGCCATAAAAGTCGAAGTTCACTGGAAGATGATCAGAATTTAAGTCCGTTATTACTTCTAAGAGAGGGGTATGAGGAATATTTTTAAGAAGTACAATGTCCAAAACTTCGCCGTTTCCGTTAGCACCAAATCTTGCTGGAGAAGTGGGAGCAGCAAAATTGAGGTCGTTGCTAATTAAATAGTTATGTAAAATGTTTCCATTGCTATTAGATCCTCTAGAATTGCAAGCATTATGCTTTGCGTTCAAGTCCTCTGCGATGATAGTCGGGAAGTTGGTGCAGGTTAAGATATCCAGGTCATTATTAGTCATCAGATTATTAGGAGGATTGTAAATAGAAATAAATAAGTAGGCTTCATTTAAAGCAGTATAAATGATAGCTGAAGTAAATTCGAGCAGACTATTGTGAGGAAGATCATATTCAGTATGCTTTAAATGATTTTTAATGATATTTGCAGTACCACCCCATCTACTTCGGGTTCTGTCTTTCCTTATAATATTGTAGCCGTTTATTTTAAATTTATCGCAAGCTTTAAGGTGAGTTTCACCTATCATCATGACATCAATGTTGTACTTATCCAAGTAATCTTTAATTTCTTGATGTTGTTTTATGACACCGTTCGCATTGAAATAGGAAATTTTTAAGAAGCTATTGGTAGCTGAAATCATCGCGTTTATATTGCTATGAGGTCTAAAAGTCATAGTCTAAAGAAGTGAAATATTCAATTGCGGCCATTCCGACCTCGAGTTTACCCATGATGTTTTTTGCTTTTTTAAATTCTGTAAAGAATTCTTTCGCTTTTAGGAGTTGGGTTTTTATCCACTCAAAAAATGAAACTTCTTTAGCTTCGCTTTCTTGTTTATTTTTGTTTTCCTTTTGAGTTGTCCAGCTTGGTTGATTTTTAGTATTTTCGTTTTCCGTAGCTCCAGGGAGAGTAGGAAAATCTTCTTTATTTATTTGAAATTGTTCCTGTTCATGCTTTTTCTCGTTTTGATTACTCTTATTGAAGACTCTTTTGGGTAGGTTATCCGGATGGTATTTACATTCCCTCGAGTTGCTCGGGTGGCAATCGCCGCACAGAACGCAGGTAGTTCGTCCTTGTTCTTCTTACAGGTGTAAGTTTCGTGCGGTTCGGCGCATTTAAGACACCTAGGTTTGTAATGACAAAGATCTCGAGTGTGTCCGTATCTCTGGCATCTGTGGCATTGCACAGGGCCAGGTCTGGATTTGTAAGCACGGACTATGACGTCTAATCCACGAAGTTGCTTTATTTGGTAGATTTGTTTGCCCTTTTCATTTCTTTTGACCTCGACTAAGAATATAGGGAGTTTAACAATTTTTCCTTCTCGGAATCTTTCGAGTTGACGTATCTTTTCTGCAGGAATTCCGTGTTCAGTGAGTTCTTTGTGAATTGTTTCCACGTTTGAGTTTCTAGGCAGTTTCTTAATTACTACTTTGATATTCACAACTATTAATAATTTTAAAGTACATATAGCGGAGGAGA
Organism: Stegodyphus dumicola; assembly: GCF_044657685.1. Classification (NCBI taxonomy): domain Eukaryota; kingdom Metazoa; phylum Arthropoda; class Arachnida; order Araneae; family Eresidae; genus Stegodyphus; species Stegodyphus dumicola. Next base: position 44,430,939 of record NC_140778.1, read on the forward strand.
ATACGAAAAAACCAGTAGGAAAGAAATTAGTTATAAATTTTTCATAATAAGTATAATCTTAAAAGTAAGCATAATTTTGGAAATTCATGCCATCATCGAATCGAAAACTGTTTTCATAACAGATACATTTCATATAGAAATTCGATTTTTTTTAAATTTGAAGGTCTAAATTCACGAAGTAAGTGACAGTGCAATCGTTATACGTTGTATTCATTTCTTTAAAAGTTAGTAGTGTTATTAGAGGCTTACTCTAGTTAGTCATCATCCGTGATAAATGCTTATGGCTGCTTGACGCATCGTCACTCATTTTGTTTCCCATTTTACATCCAGTTTGCCATCGGTCTGGACATTATTATGTTATGCGCCCTTGCGGCAAATATATCATTGGGCCGGATACATCGCAAGATTACAGGGATTTCCCGGCAATACATGCATGGAAGGATGAACAACAATGAACGAGAATATCGTGAATTTGTTCGGAAACAGAGACAAAGTATTTGCGGGATTTCCTGCATGACTAAATCTCAGTCTATTACTTTTATATTATCCTCTACAAGATTGACATAATAATTGATTCACACTGTTAAAAAATTCATCTGCATTTTATTTTATGGTTTTGTTTCTAAACTTAATTTTTAAAAGCAAATCTGTAATCGATGTGCACATTGACTTAATGACGGGCAGCGGACGAAATAATTACAGCATTAGCTTAACAAGAGCACTTTTATAACCACTTAAAAACAAAACGTTTGATAAGTTTCGAAATAGCTTGAAAAATCTATCAACAACTTCTACCACTTGCTCTTAAACCACCGCTTTATCCGTTAAGCGGCAAAACGGTTTTATTTAAGCAGAATTTTTAGAATGATGCATCTTCAGCTTATAATTTTTCCAAGTTTTATACCACAAGAAGGGAATAAAATACTGGTGGTCAATAATTAGGAATTATTCATATTGAGTATTAGACTGGAGTTTTTTGATTTATTCCATTACTTCTTTGAATCAAAGCTTATATCGATAAATTCTATTTCCCGCTCAATTGACTTTAAACAGAAAGAATAAGTTTACCCAGTTTTGCATTTACCCCACAATGTAAATTTGCTTCTCTTTCGTTAAATACTAATAATTAAATTATATATAGATATATTACATCTTATAGCTATATAGAAAAGCTAAAATTTAAAATTAGAGGGAAAAAGAATGTAAAATTACAGGAAAAAATTTAAAAAGTTTAAATATAAAACATATTCAACTGTTAAATTTTAGAACGAAGTAAAATATAAATTGAAATTTTAAAATATGTTGACATTTCTTCCAAATATTTTAATCTAAATAAAAAATAGTTTTAAACTAATCAAAACTAAATAAACACCATATGAAAATGAATTAATTATTCATTTTTAATGTTTCCAACGACTCGTAAAGGGCGAAAATTTAAAATATTAAAATTCGAACAAAAATAGAGTATTGCCTCACGTTTGGTTCCACTTGATTTTTTGAACACCAACAAATTATAAAATAAATATAAAAATAATAATATTAATAATAAATTATTAAAATAAAAATATACACATATAGATAGATAAATAGATATACAGACGACAATGCAGGCGTTAACGTGGAATCCATGCAAGAATAGTTACACGTGATAATATTATCCACATGGAAGCTAAAAATTCTTGAAATAAAGTCCGAATATCAAGCATTAAACTAAAAGGCTAACTACCTCAAACAACAGCAAAATTTTCAAATTTTAAAACCTCTTTTCTTTTCAGATAAGTAAGCAAAGAAGAGACATCGTTAAGCATGTTTTCCAGGTAACATAAGGCGTAGTAAAGACGTTGCAAACTAATACCAGGATAGATTATTATTATTATTATTATTACAAAAAATCTTATGGCATCATTTCCTGCAATAACTGCGTTTCTAAATTAAACAAGAAATGGGTTTTTTAATCCGCCAAGAAAGGTTACTATTCGGATATCCGTTCTATGCACGCCATTTCCCGGAATGGGCCGGCATCAGACCGGTAAAATAATGTGTGAACATACCAGTGATCTTTGGGATCTAAAGAAGCGAGTCCTTCAAATGAAGCCTAAGTAAACGCGCGTTTTATGAGGGATATCAATATTGGGTTTTATATTCTTTCCATTGGATTCTGTAGTTACGAAACAGTTTCAGGCAGCATTTCTTGTGGTGACATAAAATAACTTTAAAATAGATATTACCAGGTTTTCATTACGCTTCATTCCGTAGTCTTAATTAGCAGATATTTGGAAGAAAACAAATCATTCCTAACAAAAACATTCTTTGTAACCTATTCTCTCCAGACAAAATGTTTGCAACATTAGGTTAACCTTCGAAACTATTATATAAAACATCTAGTAACACTCAGGTTAGACAGAAATATTCCCTATATGTTTGTAGAAACCGCTAGGTTTTCGAGCCGTTTAATGTTATCCAATAGTGTATATGCAAAGCTTCGAAATAAAACAAAATCTTGGAAATAAAGGCTTTAACTAAACAAAAAGTTAATTCTAAGAAAATTTATATTTTGCTGTATGGGAATTACGAAGAAACCTAATAAGGAACTCTATCAATCAGTTTATATATTTATCGTCGATATCACCCGTCTGTAATGAATTAAAATGTTAACACAATCAGATATTAATTAAAAATCCAGGGCATTTAATCGCGCTTTTGTTAAAAAAGTGTAGACAAAACAGCATTTTGAAGGAGGAGAAAGCTGTGAATAAAGCGCAGGGAATTTTGAGAGTACTAGGGACAAAGGACCTTTTCTTCAGGAACAACACTCCAAGTTTGAGGCAAAGTATGTGTTTTGCTTAATTTAAAATTTAATATTAACAGCAAATTTAAAATTGAATATTTCCTCCTAAACGTCTATGATAAGAGTTCACACGTAACGTAGCCTGTGGTGGAATATTCTGACACCGGTGGTACCCAGGTAACACCGGTGATAACCCAGGTAACATGATAGATTTTTCTCGAAAGGGGACAAAGTCTTCTAGGAAAGCTTTCGTGCGCAGTAATTAACGTGTATTCAATTATTTTCAGAGCCAGATTGATAAGGCACAAAGCTATTTGAGAAATGAGGCCGTTTAAAGACTGTCATACGATATTTATACTATATTTTAACTTTTTGGGTGCCCCAAGAAAGTGGGTGCCCTAAGCTATAAGCCTGTGTAGCTTATACGTAAATGCTGCACTATTATTTTGTTGTTAACTCGTTGAATTTGTTTATTCCGTCTTTACTTACCGTCTTTGCTCTAGCACTACTGAAAAAGAAAAAGGACACCGACAGAAAGTCCTTCAAGTTGGCATGATGACTACTAACTGACTAATTTTCTTTATTTGCATATGCTGCTTCAGGTTTTTAAAAACTAAATTTCCTTTATTTTGCTGAATAATACATTATAATATGGAGCTGAGAAAAGGTACAATTAAATGTGTCGTGCAATGCCAACCTCAAAACAGAAAACCTGCCTCTAGGGTACCAAAACGTAGCAAGAAATTATATTAAATTCAATGAAAACTACGAGATATTCTTCCCTTGTAGCTATAACGGGATAGTAAGCTAAAGAACGAAATTCTTGCAATCACTCGCATTGCTGGTGAAAAAGTGAGAGTTCGCTTTGCCCGTTATAAATATTTCGTCCCCTGAATGCTGACGATCTTCATGCACAATCCTTTTACTATGAAGAATGGGTAGAAAGCCAGTATAAGAAGTGATACCTCGCAATTTGTTTCGCTTTGATACCAAACTCTTAGGAGTGACTTAGACTTATTTTACTCTTGTTTAGTTATTCGTTACACGGTTACAGATCAAAAGTACTTAATAAGTATTTTATTATGCATTTTAATAATGTATGCGAGTTTATTAGCACATAGTAAGTACTTAATTGTACATTTATATCAATGCCCCACATACGCTGTGTGCCCCTAAGAAAATTTAGGACTTAAGTAAAGTTTCAGTTTTGTTAATTGGCAATATCTGAATAATTTTATGCTATATTGACATACTGCGAATATTAGTTAGAAAATAAAATAATACAGGTTTCATCTAAGCGAGTGGGCAGCGCTTGCGGTCTCCACATGTCGAGAATATATCATGTGATGTATTAATAATTACGCAGAGCAATTCGACACAATTAGCACAGCAATTCGACAGATGGCACGACACGACACAGATTCTCTCCATGACGTCTTGCTTTTCTACGCCCCAAGCGTGGTTGTGACCACCCTTTTCTCTATCTCCTCCTTGCCTCCGATTTTCCCTCTTCACTTTCCCACGTCTGGAATTCAACTATGTCATGAGCCTCAGGGCTTTAGTTCAAGCAGCCGGAAAAGTTGCCCTGTGCAATAGTTCGGTTATAGTAAATGTATCGTTTTTATATGTTGCATAAGTGCTCAATGATCATTATGAGATGTACATATGTCAGCTATCGTTAGGCAGTGACGGCATGCCAAATAAATCAAGTAAATCACTGAGTCACTAAAACATTCCTTATATATGGGTTATATATACGCTTCCTTATATGTGGTACACACTGCGAAATTTTGAAATAACGCAGTCAAAGTCGTAAAATTCTCTGTTACAGGCCAAATTAAAAAATTTCTCTCAAGAGTCAAACCTGAGAAATCAAAATATTTTCAATGAAATCTGTGCACTTATGTGATTTCGTTACTTGGAGATCACCAGTTGCTATTGATAACAGATGATTTTTCTGTCTCAAAATATCTCATTTTCTTTCTGTGTGGCCCAGGGTAGCTAAAAGGTTGGATTCCTTCGCATTAAAGCAGCAGAAAGTAAAGATATTCTATGCTGTAGCTAATGAGTGCCTGAGTATCAGAAGTTTTTGTTTCTTTGATTATTTGCTAGAATAAGTATGTGGCTTCTTGTACTATTGTAACTCGTATAAAATTAAATGTTAAATCTTGCTTGCTTATAGTGGGAGCCCCACCAGCAGCTGAGGGGGTGTGTGTGTAAAAACAGGTAGTATGATCCCTGTCGAATCACAAAAAGAGATGGGCTTATCTTTGTGAAGTTAAAAAATGTAAAACATTTGCTATCAAATCCCTATTAGTACTAAACACGTTAGATTTACAATACGCTTTAACATTTGAAAATTTAGCAGAAAGTCTTTACTGTTATTTAAAACTTTAAATGACAAACCCTTCCTGTCGTGGTGTTGAAAATCGCTCCTGAATGAAACAGGAGCCTAAATTCAGGTTTTTAAAGCCTAAATGGATTAATTTTTGAAAAATTTCAAGTTCTTGAAACTGTTCATTTCATTTCACTTGAAGAATGTGCATTTACGCATATACTTCATAATGTATCTCTACACAATGTTTAGGCCCACCAGCGGCCGAGCGGTAAAGTCGCTGAACACTGGTAGTTCGGTCCGAGGTTCGAATCCCGCGAACGGGCTGGTTGCATGGGTGTTTATGTGGTTTTCCCCATGTGTAACGTGTATACGAGCCAGTTTCCCTTAGAAAGTCCTCCACGAAAGCCATCCCTCCTCTTAGGCAGATAGCCCTAGTGTGCTTTGCCATAATTAAATACACCACACCACATTTACACAATGTTTTCAGAAGTGTAGAATCATTGCCACGCACGTTCTAATTAAAGTTTCTAAAATTCCTGAAACCTTCCTATTTTACCGAAAACTGTTGACGTTATTAACATACTGAATATTACCATTTACGCACACAGCAACCATGAAAAATAACATCACTACAACTAAAACCAAAGCCACCGCTCTGCTAAAACAAGCAAAGCAGTTTGATTTAAACAACAACTGCACGTTCATACATCGTAGAAGGTTTGTAATTTTAAAATTTATGTAGCAGATACGAAAAAACTGGTAAGCAACAACTGGCTGTCAATTCTTTTCTTAATATAAAGCCCACCAGCGGCCGAGCGGTAAAGACGCTGAACACTGGTAGTTCGGTCCGAGGTTCGAATCCCGCAAACGGGCTGGCTGCATGGGCGTTTTCGTGGTTTTCCCCACCATGTGTAACGTGTATACGAGCCAGTTTCCCTTAGAAAGTCCTCCAGGAAAGGCATCCCTTCCCTTAGGCAGATAGCCCTAGTGTGCTTTGCCATAATTCACTACACCACCTTTTCTTAATATGTATAATCTTAAACTAAATATAATTTTCAAAATCTATGGCTTTATAGAACTGAAACTTGTTTCCATGTCAGATACACGTAATGAAGAAATTTGAAATTTTTTAAAACTTGAAGACCTAAATTTCCGAAGTATTTGGGAGTCCAACCTGTATCAGCTGCGTTCATTTGTTTAAAAGTACGTAAAGGGTGGTCACAGATCTTAAACATATAATCAAAGATAAATGCTAATATTGATCGATAACAATGAAGGCTTTATCATCACGTTTTCCATTCAGAGGAATAGATAGGTTTTTTTTTTCATCTCATAAATCTCTCTACTTTGAATTTTTGCATATTTTTATTTCTTAAATTGAGATTGGTTTTTAAAAATTAGCATATTTATCAAGCATAATTAACGTTCCAAATAATTATAAAGCTATTGCATGCTTTCAGTGTTGGATAATTTTTTAGCTTTTCCTATGCTGTAAGGAAATTACTACTTTTTTTAGAAAATAATATTTTAAATCTGAACTTATAGAAAATTTAAATCAAGCAATTTTCTCTTTCAATTTTTATGCTTTTTATTGGTGTAAATAAGTAAAAAAAACTAAAATATTTAAAAACGAATTTTTGAAAGTTTTGTTTAAAATTCTAAATTGTGCTGCTTTTTTTAAAATATACATGAGTATTATAGCAATATTTTTTTTATTTACTGTTAATTTAATTTATTAGCCCAAAGGGGCGGTAGCCTAGAAAGGCTGTTAGTTTCGAAGCGGCATTTTGCGCTGTTCTACTATAAATGTCCGTGTCTCCTTGCAAATTGTTGTTACAAAATATTATCGCCCTGTATTATATGTAAAGAAATTAAATAATGAAGAATCTGCATGAATACATGTATGTTTCTCGCACTGTGACAAATACGACAGTATCTAGAGCCATCAAATTTTGAATCATGTAATTCTCCACCCGAACATGGGCATCTGGACTGCTGAATTTCGAATTTGTTTTAATCTATTTCATATTTTGTAAACCTTTAACGAATTTTTGATGAACAAACTCAAAGAGTTCAGAGCGAGCACTGTACGGAAAATAATAGTTTTATCTCCAGTGCGGAAATTCTAAAGATATGCTGTTTTCAAATGTTTGCGGTTTACGGGCGAAGAACGTGATATTCAATAAATATAGGTAACACACAAAACTTTAAAAACTTAGTGCTTCTAGATTTAATTTTATCTTTTTTTTTCCTTCATTACGCTCAGAAAAGTTTATGCTCCGAATTTTATGAATTATTAAAATAACTAATCCACTTTAATGTTAATAATTAATTGAACATATAATCAAATAAATATGATCGTTTTGTAATGTTATTATAGTTTGGAAAATCACTGCCTGAAAATGTTCATTAAAATAAAAAAAAAATTATGAGATCTTGTTTAACTTTATTTATTTCAAATCATCGCGTATTGTGAATCTTATTTAATTTTACTTTATGTTTACACAAAATTAAGTTCATAAATTTTGTGCTTAGAGTTTTTACCGTTTTATCAAAGTAAAGATGTTTGTACAAGAATTAGGCTTGAAAAAAAATGCGCGAAATGCAGGAAAAAAGTGCTTTAATGAAATATATTAAATCCTATCTGGAAAAACTGTGGCACGCCTACTCTTTCTTGCCGACATGTCGGTGACGCGGGCCCCGCCCACTGGGTTAGTCTATCTCTTATAAGGTCCATGGTGTCGAAAATTGCTCGTTAATGTCAGTATTAAATAAATAATACTGTCGGAAACTTTTTTTAAAGTTAGTATAACTGACACATATATTATTGCCACGTTAATTCTTTTACCAATATTGAGAAAATATGTTTATATTACATTAAATTTAAATTATTACATTAAAATTAAAGGTGTCATTACGACGATATCGAAAACCTTACAGTCAACTAAACGACATCGAACCCACGTTCGATGTCGTTTAGTTGACTCGTTGATGTCGTTTAGTCGCATTGTAGGTTTGGGAGAAGGTGGGTCGTTATACCGAGTAACAGGCCACCATCTGCAGCGTACAGACACTGCTATGCAAAAATGTTGGCAGCAATGTTTGCTACGAGGAAATTGCCGCTGACAAAATGGAAGCTCTGGAAGGCCAAGGAGCACAAATGTGAGGCAAGATAAGATGATTGTTCGCCAAGCCCAAACCTCCCCAACGGTATCATTGTCGATTATTCAACGCACTACAGCCTATACTATAGCCACGCCTATACCTCCCGTGGTACCGTCCACCATCTCACGGCGCTTGTCTGAGGCGGGGTTACGCTCACAGAGGCCTTTAATACATTTGCCTTTGACCCCACATTATCTGAGTAGTCCTCTGGAGTGGTATCGCATGGCGTAAATGCGAAGAAAATGATGTTTAATAATAAAGTTAAAATGACAAAAAAAAAAATGGTTTAGTAGGAGTGAGTCTAGCAGCAGACTAGTAAACTGTGAAATCAAACTGAGCGCAAGAAACCATAAGAAACTCTTTTGGACGATCGTTAAATTTTTAAAACCTCCAGATATTTTTTTTATTAAATTATTAATTTGTCCTTGAATTTGGAGACAAATTTATAACCACAAAGTAGTTCTTTTTTTTTTTGTTTTTTGTTTGTTTGTTTGCTGAAGAATGTGGAAATCCATTGATCGATATTCGATAATTGAAATATCGTTAGTAATAATCTTACAATGTCTCTAATTCTCTAAGGCATATTATGTATTGGAAGTGTGTTTCAGAAGAATGCATCTCTATGTAATTTTTTTCATTTTTTGGAAATGCGAATTTTCGTTTAGAAGGCTTATTTGAATTGGTATCTTCTCGTCTTTCGATAGTCAATATATTTTTAAGATGTTTCCACAATCTTTATTATGTTATCCTGCAAACGGTAAACGCGCTCTTCTTACGACGCATGCAATTAACACACAGCATTTCATAAATTCATATTTTCATAACTGTTAAAACCTTGCTAATTCCTACAGAAAATAAAAATCACATAATATTTAAGCTGCAATATTTAGATCTCTTATAAAAAATACAACTGTATAAAATGCACTGTATATTACACATTTGACAGAATGACACGTTTCTTTCTCAAACACTTTGGAAAAATATTTATAGGACAGATATTTTTACTTTGATGAGCAATGCGCTTTTATAATTTATAATAAATCAATACCTGGAAAAAAAGTTTTACAAAATATGAAATACATAATAATACAAATTCTAAATTCCAAATTTGGGCTTACATATGTCCAAATTCGGGTGGAAACGTACGTTATTCAAAATAGGATGGCTCTGGCTACAGTTGATTTTTCACAGGGCGAGAAACATACATACATTCATGCAGATTCTTCATTATTTAATTTCTTTAAATATGATGTAGGACTCTATTATTTGGTGGCAACGATTTGAAAAGTGAACGGACATTTATAGCGAAACAACGCAAAATGCCATAACGAAATTAATAGTCCTTCTGGGCAAATTGCCCCTTTGGACTAATAAAACTTGCGGGTTGCTGATCATAGGCACTTGTTACAAGAATTTGTATGGACAGTATTTTAAAAAGAATTCATTTTACTTTCAATCTGAAAGCTTTCAGGTTTTGCATTACACCCAAAGGGGCGTTCCTTTAACGTTTTGTGTGTTACCCTTATTTATTAAATACGGGTAACACACAAAACATTAAAAGAACGCTTTTAATCCCTTTGCACTTAAATCATAAAATTCAATTAAACAGCGATATCGTAAAATAATTTTAAAATGGCCAAAGCTTTAGAATTTCTGATACAGACTCGCGCGCTGAAGATATTTTTTTTTCGTACAGTGTTGCCATTACTCGCTTTGAAATCGTTCAGTTTGTTAATCAACAATTCGTTAGTGTTACAAAGTATGAAATCAATAATAAAACAAACTTCAGATTCCAAAGTTGGGCTTCCAGATGACCATATTCGGCAAAAGATTACGTTATTCAAAACTGGATGGTTCTAGGTACTGTTGTTTAATCCCAATGCGAGAAACATACGTACGTTTATGGAGATTCTTCAGTATTTAATTTCTTTAACTACAACACAGGGCGATAGTATTTGGTGGCAATAATGTGAAAAGTAAACCAATATTTAAATTTAAATGCAAAAACGAAATAGTTCTTCAGGGTAAATTGTCCCTTTTGAGCTAAAAATAAAAAGTCGTCTGCAACTTTAACATTCCTTGACAATTTTAATCGTTTTCTTTTTTTCTTTTTTCTTTTTTTTTTGATCGTGCTGCCAGAATATAAAAGTACAACTAAAAGATTAAAAGATGTCACAAACGGTATATTTTCACAAAAATGAGTTTGTCTTGCATGAATGAAGCTTATGCATGTTGGTCTACCAAATAAGTAAATTGTGTTCTTAAAATTAAAAAATTCAAATTCCTTAATTAAATTCATCTGGCATAGAAAGTTTCCAGCCGATAATGCCACCGATATTTAAAATTACGTTCACAGTTTCAGATTTAATTACTATGATATTAATTATATAACGTATTTGTTACTCACTAATTTTCTCGTATACTCACGCGCTTTATCAATTTTAAAATTACATGTGACGATAAAACAGTTGTTTGAATTAATCCTTTTGTTTTTTAATCGAACTGCTTTGCTTATTTTAGGCAGAGCGGTGGCTTTGGAAAAGTATGTTTGTCTACTGTTTAGTGCTTCGTTTTGTGCTTAAATTGTTTTTTGAGTATACTTTTCACCCCAAAAGCAGTCAGGAAGGTTATTCAGAAATCGGATTTTGAACGTGTGTGACGATGATTCAGAGATGATTGATTATTTTTTTGATTAGATGTTTTTTACTAGAAAGTAAAATGTCTTGCAACTAGTGCCAATAACTAAATATTAAAGCAATGGATATATTTAGGTAGAATTTGTTGGAATACACGTAAATAAAATGCTCGCACAAATTAATATTATAATCCTCATAGTTACCATTTCGATGTTTCGTACACATAAATTTTGGCAGTGACCTAATAATAATTTAGAGTTGCTCTCCCAGTGTAATGTTTGTTGATACTCTTATAAACTTTGCTCCGTACAAATGTTTCCACAAATTGTTACATTTAAGCATTTCCCCGCCTTACTCATATTCACTCTCACTCGGCTCGAGAACTCACTAAGGGACTTCACAATACAACGCCTACAGTTGGAAAATCTGAGGCTACTGCTTTTAAGTAAAACCTAAAAGCAGAAACTTCGTATAATCACATATGTGTAAAAGTATCAGTTATCTGTCACTTCAACTGAGCTGTTAAAGCGCAAGAGACCAAAAATAAATTGCTATGTTCACATTGAAGTTTCCCCATTTTTAGCTATTGTCTATCTCTTCTCTGTTCACTTTTTGAATATCGGATGCGGAATGAAACGATCTTTAAGATAGTAAGTGCTTCGAAATTTACAATCGTTGGCCCTTTGCTATTTAATTAGGAAAATTCCCAAAGACCCAGTATGGAAGTGTTTCAGGTTACAAGGAAGTACTGCTATATGCGGTAGAATTGCATCTGCATCAAGGTATGAAACTGGCTCTTTAATCGTCCTGTCAAAGTTTTCATGTGAACGTGGAATGCAGTTGAAATTCAACTAGTTTCAAAAGAATGAAACTTCTAAATTAATTTTGAGATGGTATAAAAACAGTGTTGACGTGTTATTAAGCTACATGGACCTATGATCGGCCGAGCAATAATGCTGCTGAATATTGGTACCTCGACCTGAGCTCGATTCTAGACGGACAGGCTGACTGCATAGGCGTTTCGTGATATGTTCTCTGTTTAAGAAATAGACTAACTAGTTTCCCTTGAAAACATAGCCACAGTATATAATCCATGCCAATGAGTATATATTTGTCTTAAAGATATGAGATCAAAAAATAGATAAACTCATTATAAAATATTATAATAACCGTCAAGAATTCAAGCTATCCTGGTTCAAGAAACACTAATTCAAATCACACATAACATCACAAATGTAAATGAACATTACGAATCAGGTTTCTAAACGTCCAAGTTTATTCACGTATTATTCAAGTCTAACACGCATTCAACTGGCACTGCCAGATCCAAGAACAAGAAGTATACACCATGAAAGATTTACGCTCTCTTTGGCGATTAAAATATATTTTCACATAACATTCCTTACACACTGGGACCGGCCGGAACAGTATTTCAGAACAATCAAGATTATCAGTGATACATGAACATTTTCAAGAATTATTTTCTAGTATCATTATGCATTTCAATACAAATTCAAGTTTTTGTCAAAAATTCAAGTTAAATTTAATGTCAAACATTCACATAGAGGATATAGAACTAGAATATAGATTACTAGAAATAAACAAAAAAGGAAGAGAGAAAGACAGAGAGAGATAGACTAATCATAATTTTTAAAATTGAAATAAATTATTTAATTATTTTAGAACTACTCAATCTAAAGCAAAATACCGTTAAATTTAATGTCAAACACTCAAATAGAGGATGTGGAACTAAAATATAGACGGCTAGAAATAATACACAAACAAAAACGAAAGAGAGAAAGACAGATAGAGATGATACCAATCAGAGAAAATTATTCAGGATGAACTAAAATGGAAATAATTTTAAAATGCAATTATTCAGCAACCTAGTTTATGTAAACTCTATCAAAAGAAATATCTCATATGGGCAAAATAAGTAATAAGTAATGTTGTAAAAGCATACAGTACCATGTTTTTACTATTTGAACACTTTTAAAGATCTGAATGATGAGTTTACAGCAGTCTAATACTTTATTACTTACTTATCTCTATCTATCTGTACTTATACATGTAGTGTCCAGCAATGAATTCTCGATGTATAAGTAACAGCCACTATCCCACGAAAAGAAAAAACTTTCATTTATGAAATTCCTAACAAGTCTGCCAGAGAAATGAAAATAGACTTTACATCTAAAATCATCTTGCACATTTTCCTGAAACATTAGCATTTTTATTCGGGCATTTATTTTTGATTTTGTCTTGAACTCTGCTCAAGCAAACGTTTCGGAAATCAATCCTACAACAAAATCCTTCGTAAAGAAACAGCAATACGGAAAATTACAAATTCAAATTTTCAGCTCGTAAGTTTTGATGAAAACCAATATACAAAAACAAAATGCTACTTTATGTTGTTTATTATCGCTTAAAACAAACAATATTCTGTTTTTTTTCTCAAACGCAGAGTTAAAAATACCATGTGGTTGACAAGAAGCCCCCTAAATTCCATTTGACTAATTATTATTATATTATTACATCATAATATTAGTTAACAGTGGAAAACCTACGTATTTAAAAAAAAAAGGTAAACCAAATTTTTTGAAAATTACAATATTTCTCATTTGGCCACGTTTAAATTATCCATTTGACCTTAGGCATCAAGAAGGTGGCAAGAGGCCTTAAGTTTCAAGGAATGATTAGTACTGTCAGTAATTTTACAATAATATTATAAGATTAGACATGATAAGTCTGACAAAATAAATGCATTATAGGAATTTGCATTCTTTTTCCGTAGAATGTTATGGTCTATTCTGGATTAGCCGTGTGCGGAATACCTGTCTTGCAAGTTGAACCTAGAAGCCATCGAAGCAATATTACGCGACCAGCGAATATACTTTTCATTCCGTTAGTTTGTGGAAATTTTAATCTTTAAGTGCAATTTTACATTATTTTGATTTCCAATTAAAACGAACATGAGTAACTCATCTGAAAATCTACAAAATGTGATAGAAATCATATTGAAAGATTTGAGGATACAGAAGAGACTAATTAAATAACCTTGGAATAACAATCATTGTTAGGATATTTTATTCTCAAAATTATGTTTTTGAATTTATTTCAGCTTGCACAATGATGAGTGAAATCACTGGGAAGTTCGCGTATTAAATGAGTGCAAACATTGATTGCAGACGTGTTTATTAAAATATTTAAATGTAAAAAAAAATCATGAAACAGAACACATATATTTTTTTCATTCAAAATCAATTTTCCGTACCTAGTTGAGTCATTTAAATTATGAAAGACTTGTAGAGATTAATTTAAAAGAATTAAAATTGAGATTTGGTTGTGCAAGAAATCTCACAAATAACTTCGTTTCTGTTTCTGAACAAACGCATAATATTCCCTTCATTTCTATCGATCAATTTTAGCATTTATCTCTCACAACTGTTTTTCTGAAAATCTGTGATAACGCTTTACTAATATTTAAAGAAATAATGAAACGTATGCAGATTTGGACTGTAAAATACTTCGAAAAATTAGTTCTTAAATTAAGACAATTTTTAGATTTTTTCATGAGATATATCTCACATCGAAACAGGTTCCGATTCGATGATCCCATGGCCTTTTATAATTATGTTTACAGTTTGAAATTATACTTATTATTTGAAAAAATATTAAATAAATTTGTTAATCACTAGTTTTCCCGTATTCTATTCTGCTATATGTATTTTAAGTACAAAAGTTGCGAACGAAAGATTTCATCATAATTTTACACGATATGTATCTACAAAGTAAAAGAGCAAAAGGTTCTTCAAGCAGATTGAACATCGCCCTCGAAGCTGTAAGGCTTTTCATTAATCACGAACATGATTAATTACAGCTGAAATAAATATAACAATAATTTAAACAGATTTCTTACGCAAAATTTATGTTCTACAATTGCAACGGAATTTACTACCAACTACTAGAACTCAGAGATTATATTTCTAATAATAATTTAGACGTAGTTATGCTTAATGAAACGCATTTACGCTGTACACATAAACTAAATATTACTAATTACGATATTTATAGAGCTGACAGACTTCACAACAGAGGCGGTGGAACCGCAATAGCCATAAAAAGCTCTCTAAAAAGTTACGCATACCCTCTCCCTGCTTTTAATAGCATAGAGGCTTGTGCTTGTATCTTACCCTGCAGCAACTGCAATTATTTAATAGTTTCTGTTTATAAACCTCCGCAATCACATCTCAATACCCAAGACCTGGATGCAATAGTTAACTTAGGATTACCCACACTAATAGCTGGAGACTTCAACTGCAAAAATACCATCTGGAACTCAACTAATAACTCGGACGGCATTGCTCTATATAATTACTGCCAATTTAAGGATATGAACATTCATGCACCTGATGATCCTACTTTTATCTCTTCAGCTTTATGGCTGCAAAGACACACTGGATATTCTTATTACCACCAATATTAACCAGCAACCGTATCTTTTCACCGATAATGTTTAATCCTCTGATCATTTTCCTGTGCGTTTTACCCTTTACAGGTTAAGCTACGGACTACCACCTGTAAATAGCAAGATCACTTGGGAAGACTTCAGTTATATTATGCAAGAGAACACAGTTATTAATCGAAATCTAAACTCTCCCCAAGATATCGAAGATACAATTGACAAATTCACCCATAGCATGCACGAAGCACTCGATAAATCTAAATCGGCCATTCATCCAGAAATATTTACTCTCCCTGTTAAAAATGCACTTAAAAATTCACTAATCCTTAACAAGATTAAAGAAAAGAACAGGCTTCGAAAAATTTATCATAGAAATTTAGACCCTATCGATAAACGAAATTTCAATCAAGCTAACAGAACAGTTAAAAAACTCATCAAAGAATATAAAGACGACAGCTGGAACAATTTCGTTAGTAGTCTATCACATATCAATTACTCCGTGTGGAAAATTGCTAAAGCTATTAGAAGAAATAAAGATGAAAGAAAACATATTAATTACAATAATAAAGTTCTAATTAATCCAAAAGATATTGCAAACGCTTTTCCAAATCGTATGAAAATCAATTCACTGTCAATCATATTGTTAACGCTAATGATTCGGCAGTCATTGATCATGTGACTCAGCAGTTAGAAAGTTTCAAGAATCAGACCAACCCACTTACCACACCCAGAGGAATTACAGAATTAATTCGAAATTTAAAACCAAGAAAAGCTCCCGGTTATGACCAAATTACTATTAAAACCCTGCAAAATTTACCAAGAAAAGCCATCCTGCAACTATATTACATCTTTAATGCTTGCCTGCGTATAGGATTTCTTCCTAAACAATGGAAGCATGCGATAATCATTGTCTTGAAGAAACCTGGGAAAAATGGATCTTCCACTTCAGATTACAGACCCATCAGTTTACTTTCAGCTGTTGGCAAGCTGTTTAAAAGATTAGTCATCAATAGGCTCACTAAATTCGCTGAAGACAATAATATTATTAAGGAACATCATTTTTGATTTAGGCATGGATTTAGCACCACTCAACAAGTTACAAGAATTACTGAAATCATCGGAGAAGCATTTAATAAAAAAGAAACTGTTGCTGGCATCTTCATGGATATTGAAAAAGCGTTTGATAAGGTTTGGCACCCAGGCCTCCTTATGAAACTTATCGGAAACAAATTTCCATCTGGATTAATCCTCTTAATTTCAAGTTTTTTTGGAAAACAGAACTTTTCAAGTTCGTATTAAGAACGAGCTATCTAATATCAATGTAATGAAAGCAGGTGTCCCCTCAGGGCTCGAATTTTTCACCTTTTCTTTTTAACATCTACATAAATGATCTTCCCAGACACAAAGATGCCATTATCGCTTGCTATGCAGACGATACTGCAATTCCCAGCAAATCCATCAATCCGCAAAGAGCCATCCAAAACCTCCAAAATGCAATAGACTATATCTTCCCATGGTTTAACGTTTGGAAAATTAAAATCAATGAAAGCAAATCCACTACAATTTATTTCCAAAAGAAACCTTCCAGAAAACATCTAAACAATATCACAATTAATAATATCTCCATCCCAAATGAAAAATGTGTTAAATATTTAGGCGTTAATCTCGATCAAAAACTAACCTACAAAAACCATATCGAAAATATCTGTAAAAAAGCTAACCAAGCAATAGGCAGTATCTATGCACTCATAGGGAGAAATTCTAAACTTAGTCTCGCTACAAAAAGAGTTATCTGTCTACAAGCTATCCGCCCGATTTTACTGTATGCTTCTCCAGCGTGGGCTGCAACTGCAAGAACTCATCGCGAGAAAATACAAAGAATTCAAAACAAGGCCATCCGAATAATTACAAATGCGCCTTGGTTAGTATGAAACAGCACTCTTCACAATGATTTAAAAATTAAACACACGGATTCTGAAATTCTAAAAGCTCCTCGTAGCTTTTTTATGAAATGTGACAGTCATCCTAAGAATATCATCAAAAAACTAGGAAATTATGATTTCACAATTCAACAACGCCACAAGAGGTCCAGCACTATTCACCTTAATAGTCGGTGGTAATGTATATATTTTTGTTTTCTTCTTAGTTAGCCAAGATTTTACTTCATTTTCTTTACTTATAGATTTACTTATCAAATTACAAAGCCTACTGTGATGTTCTAACGTAGTTTAATATATTAACGTACTTTTGTTAGCCATTTTCTACAATTTTTAACTTCCCATGTCGTTTGGTGCCTCGAGCTAGATCCAACATCCAGTATTCAGCAGTTTAACACCTCAGCTGGTGATGTGTCCTCCACTATAATAAAAAAGTCACAAGTGCCCCAATATTACACGAAACTGCATATTTATACTGGTTAATAATCAAAGAGAAAAAATTATACTCCCTTGAATATAAGCATTCAGCAGCTATTGCATTGCTGTTTTCGTTTGATGCAATAATGCCCAGGCATCCAGCCTTTTACCTTTCTCGGCAACACCGGAAAAAGATAAAATATTTTGGCTCCCAAAAAAAGCAAATCACATAATTGCGTAGTTTTCTTTGAAAACTCTGGTCTGTGCTCCGGTTTGACTGTTGACAGAATTTTCTGAATTTCAAACCTAGGAGGAAAAGCCACGGGTGTGACTGCTACCTTTGAAATTTACTCAGTATGCACTATGTATAAGAAAGCGTATATACGGACATTTAACTGAATCAATGATTTGACATGATTCATATGGCGAGCCGTCACTGCCTAACACTAGCGGTGGCTGAGGAGAAAAAGTTATATTTACGTAATGTAAAAACTTTATTAAGATATATTTCTAAATGTAACGAAAACAGCTTGTAATTGTGGGACATTTTATTTGATATTTTACTCATAAAATTTCATTATAAATTTTCGTTGTAACTGCAAACAATCATGAAATAAGTATCGTTACGAGCTCTGTACATATATAGGCTTCTTGTATACAATATAATAATAGAAGAAGTTACACTTATTACGAAAGAGGTTGAAAATATTATTTTCATTTTTAATAGGATGTAGAAATTAAAGCCCAAGCACTAATTATTGGATAAAATGTATTGCAAATATAAACGCAATTAATTTAAAATTGAAATTTATTATAATTCTCAGTGGTTTAAAATGAAAGAGTGTACAAGAGTATAATTGAAAGATATTTACATGTTAAACTGTTAATATTTAAAGAAACCTGTAGTACGTTTAGGAAAACTTTCTCCACTCACGTGACCTCCCTGCGCGTTTGTGGATTTAGCGCCGACCGTTCGTCAGTGCCTCATTAAAAGGTAGTTCCTGTCAATTGCATCTGAGGGCCAAGTGGCTAGTGTAGTTAATAACTATACTACACAGCACTGTATAACATTAATTAACTATACCGTACACCCATCAAATATTTAACTTTGATACACCCATCAAATATTTAACTTTGATACACCCATCAAATATTTAACTTTGAAAAACTCTGTATTTATAAATATATTAAATTTAACTACAAGAGAAATAGCCTCATCTTTGTCATAGTATTTGTATGCTTCCCAATCGGGATATTGGCTAGCGACGCCGACTGCCGCATCAAAGGGGCTTGCCTTCGAATCCCGGAGAACACTCGAATCATTATAAATAGAACACTGCGGAAAAAAGTCGGGAAACAGTTCTATATCTCCCGTTCTACTGGGCCGGCTGACGAATTCAAATTGTGTTTTCCATGTATCAAGAGCGCGACTTCCGATATAAATTAAATTCATATACAGCATTGTTCTAACATATGTATTTTGACACTCTGAAATAACGTACCAATTTTTTTCCATATTTTGATTCTACTGCTCAAATTATTCCTAGATATTAAATTCCGTGATAGTTGCGCAGTGTACCTGCTGCATGAAAGTTTTTAAATATCCGGCGAGCCGAAAGTCCTCTCCACAAGTTGCATCTACTGAAAGATCGGTGGGAGATCGTCAGGCAAGTCCCCTTCAGGATAACTCATTCAAAATTAAGCCCCGGACTGAGCAAAGCCGGTGCAGTCACCTGTATGGTGCCAACGACAAGCGCAACCTTGAGTACTTGCCATGATGAATTTCTAGCGGACTTGATCTATTTCTGACAAGCGACATTAAGTAACAACAACTATTTCTAGTATAACAAGTCGTCGTTTTATTTTCGATTATAGATCATCTCATCTTGTGTTTGGCGCGTCATAATCATCTTTGGTTTTGCGCCAAAAAACCCACTCACTCACTCACTCACTATTTTCGATTATAAACAATAAGAATGGCTTAATGAACACTTATTTGAATTTTTACGAAACTTACTTCGTGAATACTGTTTAATAGTTAATAAGAGCGCTATTTCTTCACTCTGCTAATTTTTTAAGAAGACTCGTACAACGTAACCCCTTAAAATCTTCGAATATGTGACTGTTGCAAGAACTGGGATATTTTATTTATTTTACAAGCAATTACTTCCAACTTTTTACAGCTGACTACATCATATAGCTGCTTTGAGAACTAGTAACCAGAAAATTTGCGTTGCCACAAATATGTTTATAATTTAATCTGCTTTGTGACAAAATGTTTTATGCATTCACTTCATGTATCCTCCTTGCGCGCATGATATTTTATAAATGGCTATTGATACATACTTGAAATTGGATGGAATTCTTTATATAGGCACTATCTTCTAACTCAAAGAAAAATTTGATGAATATTTTAATATTAACAACTTTTATGGACGAAAACATTACAGTTTTTTTTAATAAAATACATTTTATGAACTTAACTCCAAATAAAATAAATATTTAACATGAAATTTTTAGGATTTTTGGTTCACAGTAGTTTAAAAATTTTATAAAAGCTATATATTAAATATGGAATTCAACCACCCATCACAATGTTTTAAACTGTGTGCTCAATGTCAAAACATGACGTGAAAGCATAAAATATTTTGTCACAAAGCGAATTAAGTCATAAAAATATTTCTGGCAACACAAAGTTTCTGGTTACTAGTTCCCAAAGCAGTTATATTATGTAGTAAGCTGTAAAATGTTGGAAGTAATTTCTTTTAAAACAAATAAAATATCCCAATTCTTGAAAGCAGTCACAAAGATCTTAAGGGGTTTAAGGTGTATGAGTCCCCTTAACAAAATCTGAGGTAACATTTCACTAACTTTTAAACAAATCAATGCAGCATATACAGGTTGGGCTGTTAAATACTTCGAATCTCACCTTGAAACATTTCAGGACCTTATTTCGGAAATTCGACGTGAACTGAATAAACTAAAATAATTTTAAAGCAATTCTGTAATCTTTCTCTAGGAATGCATTCATTGATGTTTCATTCAGTATCGCTTTTCTGAAGCCCCACAGGAAGGTTTTTGTCAGTTAAAATATTTCAATAACAATTTAGATTTTCTGCTAAACTTTCAAATATTAAAACGTATTGTAAGTCTAACGGGGTAAGTATTAATATAGATTTTTTAATAAAGTTCAACAATTTTATCTTTACGAAAATCCGTCCTAGTTCTTTTTGTGATTCGGCATGGATCAAATTGCCAGTGTTCAGCAATTTTAAACCTCTCGTGATGATGGGTTAGCTTCTATAAGCAAAATAGACCACATTTTTAATTTGAAACCTGCTCCAATAATACACGAAAATGCGTACTTACCTAGCAAATAATCAAACATACAGAATCCACACTCGGACACCGTCTTCAGTACGGACATTCGGCAGCTACAGCATAGACACACTTTTCTGGTTGATGCTTTAAGCAGAGTCCAAAATTTTAGCTACCAAAGACCACAATTGAAAAAGATGATATATTTTGGGCTATACAAATAATTTCGAATATCAGTGGCAACTCGTGAGCTCCCAAATAAGCAGATCAGATAATTACGTAGTTTTCATTGAACATTTTCTGTTCTGCTCAGGTTTGACTGCTGAAAGAAACATACTCTCTAGGAGAGAAATGTACGCGTTTGACTGCCTTATTTCTAGTTTGCTTAATGTGTGCTATATATAAGAAAGCCCATATACTGTATCGGATATGTAGGCAAAGTAAGTGAATCTCTCATTTACTTAATGAATTCGGCGAGTAGACGCTGCGTAATTCCAATGATAGATGATGACAAAAATAACTTATAAACGTATTTAAATATTTAAATAATATTATTAACTTATTTTTAAATATAGTGATAGGGAAAGAGAGTTGTTTTCACAATTTACGGGGCATTTTATGCATAAAATTTCATTGCAAATTTTGGTTGTAAATTACAACAATCGTGAAGTTAACATTCCATTCGAACTTAAATTTGAGAAACTAATACTTCAAGTGAAGTGGTTCAAATTCCGAGGGAATTCTGAAGATGTTTAGCCGATGTTCTGTTTCCAATTTTAATCTTAGTCTGCTTCCCTGTTGGAAATATTTTCTCACAAACATACATACTGCCAAATAGTGGTAACAAAAAATAACGCTTGTCTATGCAGTGAAGCATCTTTATCTCTTCCAAGGCATGATTTATAAAACCCAAGGCATGATTTATAAAACCAAGAGATAACATCAATTTTTTCTTCAAATGAATATTAGATATCCGTCCATGCTATTCGTAGATTTGCTGAAAATACTAATATCGATTGTAAGTAGAGTCCAAACATACAAACATTTTGATTTCTTTGTAGCGATATTAGGTATTTTTGAAGCAGAAGATGTGCAAAAAGGGCAATGTTCTCACGGGGTCTCGAACAGGCACCTCTCGAATACGCGCCGAGCGTGCTGACCACTATACCACGAAGGCATGCTAAGAAGGCCGGAGAAGTAACTTATATCTTTTCCAAAAATCTTGAAATTTATTTTCATATTCTTGTACAAAATCAAAAGGAAAGGCAGCGTATTTCTTCCCATTTTTAGTCTTACGTTTCTGAAACGTGTTGATATGTAAATAATTATATGCGTTTATTTGGACTTGCTTTATCTGGCCGTTCAGATTGCATGTTTATTAATCCATTTCGGAGAGCCAAAGAGTCCGTCTTTCAAGTTAAATGCCAGCCTTGAATCCCGATTGCAATTGTAAAGTACGTCACAGGGGATGGGTCTTGATATCTCTCTGCAGCTTCGCTTAGGTCTCGTTCATACTTGCTGTTGGACACCTTTGTTATGATTCTTCGTTGTTAACAGTGTTTTTGAAGTAGGAACCTATGCCCCTCTTATTGGACCATGTCCATATCAGGGTTACGTGGTTTTATTTTAAATTCTAGCCGCATCTAATTCTAATATAAGCTTTAAAATATGCTGAGCTAGAGGATAATGCAACAAATAAAAGAACAATTTTATCGGGATAAAATTTTCAAACTATCTCCAAAGCAATTTGAAAAGTCAGGAGAATTCCTAAGTTTTCCCGATTTGAATTTTTTTAGCGACTACCAAATTTCAGATAGACTTTTAATTATTTTTTAATTTCCTTTACGCATGGTGACTAATGATTCGTATTTTAATATATTTTTAAATTATATTAATTATATTTACGAGGATAATATATTTTAAAGTCTTTCTACTCCAGTCCGAGCCTTAAATGTGATCAAACGTTGCCTTAAGTTTGAATCAGAGATATTAAATTCTACTTACTTCAACTCTGATCAACCTTTAGTTTTGGATAAAAAAATTGTGTTGAATTTTTAAATGAACTTAATAATTTTATACATACTACATTTTCCTAAGTCCATATTGTGCGACCCATTACTGGAAAAGGAACTGGAGTCTAAATAGAACGTTTACTTTGATTGCCTGCGAATGAAGTGTTGGAAGGCGGATCTGTTCATTTGTTGGCGAGTAAAAGCTAAGCATTCTTTCAGCAAATTCAAGATGTAAATCTTGACATGTAGATAAAAATTTCTTCGAAGCATATCGTGGCTGATTTAACTCCATGAGCGTTTTAAATAACAAAAAAAATCGTTTTTTCCACTGGAAAACCTTGCACTGGAAAATTAAAACTTATTCCGAAGTGCATAAAAGAATTTCACATTTAGGAAGTTCCCGACAACTATTTATATGTTTCATTAACATTTACATTTTGAGGTAGGGAATTCTCAGAAAGTCATTTAAAATTAATCTTAACGTGGCACAGCTCAAAAGTATTAATTTAACTCAGTTAGTGAATTGTTCGCCAGTGCCTCAAGAAAAGGTAGTTCCTGCTAAATTCCACTCAGATAAAAAATTAGATAGTGGCTGCGCTACTGCCAAGTTAAGTAAGTGTTTATCTGCAGGTAAGACCTATCAGGTATTTAAATTTGATTTCAACTTCATATTTATAAATATTTAAATCAAACTACAAGGTAAATCAGCCTTATCCTACTTTTATTACAAAAAGTCATCTTTTTATATTTGTGTTGTATTTTCGGTTATAAACCACAAGAAAGGTAATAAAACTTAATTTGGATTTTCCCTAAACTTGCTTTGATATTAAAGTTAAATAATTTTTAAAGCCAATAATGTTTGAAAAGGTTACATATTTTTCAATGTTAGTTGTTACGGTGTGTGCTTACACGTAGTTCAGATTTGTAATAAGGTTTAACCAATTTAAGCGAGCACAGTTTTTAAATTAGGTTCCAATGCTGTTTGCGCTATTTGAGTCTAACAAAGCGAATGCCATGCCCGGGTGGGGCCAGCAGCTGTCGAGCGGTAATGTCGCTGAACACTGGTAGTTCTGCCCGAAGTTCGAATCACGTGAACGGGCTGGCTGCATGGCCATTTTCGTGGTTTTCTCCATGTGTAACGTGTATACGAATCAGAAAGTCCTCCACGAAGGCATCCCTCCCCTTGGACAGATAGGCGTAGTGTGCTTTGACATAATTAAATAAACCAAACCAAACCATTTCCGGGTTTATGGTGCAACATAGTAGAGACCATGGTTGTATTACATTGAATCTCTGTCATAATTAGCATTTCTTGGAAAAAAACCCACTAAACCTATAACCCAGCTGTCTGGAAGTAGAAGCCGTCGTAGCAATCTTCCTTTGCAAGCGAATATATTTTACCTTCAGTGAATTAGTTTTAATCTGACCTTAATTGTTATGATAACGATTTCTAGAAATTTTAATACTTTAATGGTTTTGTGTCCAGTTTTACATTATTTTGATTACCATTAGAAACGAACATGAGTAACGTCTCTCAAAATCTACAATCTGCGATATACATCTTATTAAAAGGTTTGAAGATAGGGATTTGATTATTCATATGACTTGGCATCCAGTCGTTATTAGAATATTTTATTTTCATAATTGTGTTTTACTTTTATTGCAGCTTGTATAATATTGACTGAAGCTTCAGGGTTTCAGTGCGCACATTAATTACACATGTTGATTAAAAAATTAAATTCAAGAAAAAAGGTCTTATAACAAAACGCACATCAATTCTTAACAGTCAGAAACAATTTTCCATTTTTAGTTGAGATACCTGAATTAAGCCAAACTTTAAGGATTAATATTAAAAGGTTACAACTGTAATTTGATCTCAGGAAATCTCACAAGTTCTTCGTTTCTGTTCCTGAAGAAATGCATGACATTCTCGTGCGTTGCTATTGATCAATATCAGCATTTATCTGTGATAAATTTTCAAGAACCTCTGTGATAAGTTTACTCACTTTTAAAAAAAATCAATGCAGCTTATGCAGGTTTCGATCTGATGATGTCATGGATTTTTAAAATTATATTTAGAGTTTCAGATTACGATATTTATAATAGGATTTCAACCAGTTTGTTACTCACTAGCTTTTCGGTACACACTTGCGCTTTATGTATTTTAAAACTAGCAAAAAAGACAATGATTGTCACATGAGTTGTTGAGATATTAAATCAAAATGTTCTGCGTATTTTAGGCAGAGCGGTGGATTTCGAGTAAGATGAAGTTAGCTTAATTTTACTGTTTTATTTGTTTCATACTGCTGTTCATTGCAAAATGTTTTAGAATTTATTTCGGAAATTTAAATTAAAGCGTCTGTGCACTTGACATAAAATTGAAACAATTTCTAAGAAATTCTAAAATCCTTATGTAAGGACGCATTCATTGATGTTTCTTTCAGGAGCGCTTTTCTAAAGTCCCACAGGAAGTTTTTATTAATTAAATT
Source organism: Stegodyphus dumicola (assembly GCF_044657685.1). Lineage (NCBI taxonomy): Eukaryota > Metazoa > Arthropoda > Arachnida > Araneae > Eresidae > Stegodyphus > Stegodyphus dumicola. The sequence goes on from NC_140778.1 coordinate 44,456,501, forward strand.
ATTTAAATAACTGTTTAGGCTTGCTACTAAACTTACAAATATGAAAATGCATTCTAAGCCTAACGTGTTATTTATCAATATAGTTATGCTAGTAGAGTTTCTACATTTTTTACCTTCACGAAAATCCGTTTTTTCCTTTTTGGGATTCGACCTGGATCAAACTATTGGTGTTCAGCAATTTACCGCTCTGCTGTTGATGGGTAACCCCACTATAAGTACAAAAGAACTAATATTAGTTTTCCATCTGCTCCAACAATACACGATGATGCATATTTACTGTGGCAAAAAATCAGATACACAGAAATACTCAAATACTCGGTTGAATGTAGGCTTTCAGCAGTTATATCATGCAGGCTGGCTTTCTGTTGAAGCTTTAATCCAGAGGTGTCCAACCTTTTAGCTTCCTTGGGGCATACAATCAAGAAGAAGAAATATTTTTGGCTACACATACATTTTTTTAACATTAATGGCAACGCTTGAGCTCCCAAATAACCGAATTACATAATTCTGTACATTTCATTCAAAATTCTTGTATTTGCTGAGGTTTGATTTCTGAAAGAAATGAACAGGCTAACTGTCCGCGTCGGCTAAATGTTCTGTCGGCTAAGTGTCCCTGTCGGCTAAATGTCTTGTCGGTTAAGTGTCCCGTCGGCTAAGTGTCCGCTACTTGTAGAAATAAATTAACGCACCTATTTCTGGCATGAAAGATTTATAAGTATATAAAATATTCGGGATTTACATTTATTCATATTCCTGTGGAATTATCTTTCTTCGGTAACTGTCAATGATTTTTGGAAGGTCATACACGACCGCAAAGAAAAAAAAAGTATGGTTAATAATCCTTTTAGATATACTTTTGAGATTGCACTCTTCCTTGAAGTAGATTTGCCTCCTTATTCATGGTGTTATATTATAAAAACAACATTGGCTTAATCTGTTAAAACCTTACTCACATTTTATTTTCTTTTACATTCCTTAGCTTTAAAACAATACTTTGAACATATTTCGGACTGAGAGGTGACTTATTTATCTGTCGAGCGAAATTTCAAGATGCACCATTATTTGACTCAACTTTTCAAATGAAGAAAGCGCCCGGAATGTCGTCACTCTGCACTTGTGAAGAATAATCCAGTTTAGTTGATAATATCGTATGATATCTCAGTATCCCTTTCTGCAATGACAGTTGACCTTCGACGAATACAATTGAAGGGCATGTTCAGAATTTGCATTTCGTGTGAACTTTTGGTGAGCAGTGTATTATACAAGTAAACAAATGTATACTTAATTATACTTAGCTGAAGAAAGTGAGAATATTTATTTACAGTGTATGGATTATACACTATGGCTGCAAATAATGAGTTTATCTATTCTTTCAACATATATCTTTAAGACAAATATATATCCACTGGCAAGGTCATTTATGTAACATAATAGGTATATTATTTGATTATAGCTAAGCAGGCGAGAACTGACTGTTTAAGGAGAATGTCTTCTTGGACAGATTTTTAAGGGAAACTGATTAGTATATTCTATATAGAGGGAATAGCCTGAAAACGCCCATGCGATCAGCCCGTCTACCTAGAATCGAGCTCATGTTGAAGTACCAGTTTTCGGCAACATTATTGCTCGGCAGCTCGTAGGTCCATGTAGCTTGATAACATATCAAAACTGTTTTCACACCATCTCAAAATAAATTTGGAAGTTTTATTCCTTTGCAACTAGTTGAACTTCAACAGAAATCCACGTTCACGTGAAAACTTTAAGAGAGCGATTAAGGGGCTGGTTTCATCATACCTTGACGCAGATGTAATTCTACTTCATATAGCAGTACTTCCCTGTAACGTGAAATATTTCTACAAGGGGTCTTGCGTTGAGAACTTCCCTACTTAAATACCAAGGGATCAAGGATTATAAATTTCGAAGCACTTACTACCTTAAAGATTGTTTCACTCCAAATCAAATATTCAAAAAGTGAATAGAAAGGTCAAAATTGACAATAGTTAGAAATAGGAAAACTGAATGTAGACATACCACTTTCACACATGCTCTTATACTGGGTTTCTAATATTTAGGTAGACCTTTAAAGAAACCTAAAACTATCCAACTCTAAGTGTTCTGGTGAGAAGTCTCTTACTGAGTTCTCGAGCCGAATGAACGTTAACGCGATTAAGGGGGGAGCTTAAATGCTTAATGTTGTATTGTAATAATTTTGTGTAAACATACTTTATAAAAGTATAAACAAACATTACACTCAGAGAGCAAATCCAAATTATTATTAGGTCTCAACCAAAATTTCTGTATATGAAACGTCGAAATGGTAACTATAATGAGTATTTTATTCATTTTTGCAAGCATTTTATTTACTTCTATACCAACTAATGACAAAAAATCTCCATAGCTTTATTATTTAATTATTAGCACTTCATGCAAACGTAATAAGATCTAATCAGAAAATAATCAAAAATCTGAATCAACCGCCAACACACACATTCTAAATCAGACCTTTGAATTGCTTTAATTGTAACGCACATAAAGCGCAGGGGTGAATTTTCTCATAAGAAAACTAGTGAGTGACAAGTTGCTTTTAATTTTTATTACAGTCACAAACTCTGAATATAGTTTTAAATATCGACAGCATCATCGAATGGAAAGCTGCTTCAGTGTCAGACGCGTTTCACTAAAAATATGAAATATTTTAAAATTTTAAGAAACACAATTTCCGAACTATTTGACAGCGAAACCTGTATAAGCTTCATTCATTTGTTTAAAAGGTAGTAAATGGTTACCACAGAGTTTCTTACAAAGTTATTAGGGATAAATGTTGAAACTGATCAATTGTAAATGAATCGGTAAATGAGAATATCATGCATTTTCTTCGAAAGAAAGACGAAGTATTTGTGAGATTTTCTGCACGAGTCTCAGTATTCATATTTTAATATTAATATCTACAAGTCTGACATAATTGACGTGACTCAAATTAGTAAGGAAAATTCACTCATACTGTGAGATAATCGATCTACCTTTTCTTACAACTTTTTTTTTTTTTTTTTCTTAAATTATATTTTTCTAAACAACATGACTATAATCAATGTTTTTCCCGATTTAATGCTGAAAAAAACACTAAAACTTCAATCATAATTATACACGCTAATAAATAAATTATTATTAAAAAATTATTATTATAAAAATTAAATATTCTAACAACGACTTTAATGATAAGTCATACAAATAATCAAATCTGTAGCCTCAAATCTTTAACTAAGATTTATATCTCTAATTGTACTCTTAATCAAAGATTTGAAAACTTTGAATCAGATGTAAATTTTCAGAGGCCTTACTCATTACCGTTTTTAATGGAAATCAAACTCAGAAGGAATCGGGCTCAAAGCCATTTTTAAATGAACTCGATTATTTTACGCGTATGTAGACATTTGTATATCTCCAGATTGTGAGATTCATTATTTTGAATATTGAGTCTAAGTAGAAGGATTACTTTGATTACTTGCGAGTGAAGTCTCTTCCAAGGGCACCTGTTCATTTGTTGGAGAATAAAATATAAGTGTTCTTTTTGGAAAAGGATATCTTAGTTTTCCTTCGTGAACAATGGGCAGATATCCCTTCCGTAACTCTTTCCACGCAGGCAATCGAAGTTATCCGTTCTACTTAGCCTCACGTTCTTCTAGAAAATAATGACTCGCACAATATGGACATGCACAAGTGTCTAAATATGTACAAGAATGTGGAGTTCATTTGAAAATTCAACATAAATTTGTGATCCAAAGTTAAGGCAAATATTGATCGTTAGGATTCAAGAGTAGGCAAACTTGGAAATGTAACTTCCGTAAATTTTATAATATGTTTTAAATATATTTAAACATAAAATATAAGGTAGCATTTTTGATGGAAATTAAAAAATAAGTAGAAATGTATCTGAAATTTATGAATTTATTTGGTAACCCCGAAAAACATCATATACGCCAAATGTCAGGAATTGTCATAAAATTGAGAAATATCAATGATATCTTGAAATTTTGTCTGAAACAATTTCTCGACAAAATTTCAAGATATCATTAATGATATTTCTCAATTTTATGACAATTACAGACATTTGGCGTATATGATATTTTTCGGGCTCGACAAAATTGCTCCAGAGAAAATTTTGAGATTCTTTCTTGATAAAATTCCTTCCATATGGGGAAATCCTTCACTTTAATATATTTTAAACATTTGTTTAGAATGAGACGAATCTCGAGCTTTAACTGAAGCAACTCAATTCGTAAAATGCTACTCCTACGTTCCAAATGAGACTGATAATGAATGCAATGAAACCTTCTATCAAATTATCAATAATGTTATAGTTGCTTAAGTCAGTTTAGCTGCAAATGATTCGAGAAGTATTAATAGCGGTAGAATTTATATCTAAGCTGTTTTCATTTAAGTTTTCTTAAAAACAGTTTTGCAGCTGGATGAAATAGTTACCCGAATAATTGCTTAAATTTATGCTGAAAAAAAAAATTGCAATTTTACATAATCATCTTAAGAATTTTTTTTTGTTTCGCAAAATTTCAAAAGATGCTTATCTGATCTACCAATCAGTTTGGTATTTAAGCTTCCGAAGAGTAGAGTCGACGTCATTTAGTTGTCTCATTATCCAGAATAGTGCCGAAGCAACACATGATGGGGCGAATTTTACTGGCTATAAAGGGGAAGTTCTTCTCTAGTTCTGTTGAACAACATCTCAGAGGACGAATCCAAAGGCTTTCCAGCCTCTCTTATATTATAAAGCTCTCTAGAAGATTTTCAACTAGATAATATCTCATGGTCACCAGCGGCATAGAGATAAAATTGCTGAACACTGTTAGTTCCGGCATGGCTTCGTTTACTGGCGAATGGACTGGCTGCATGAGTTAAAGGGAGGGATGCATGAGTTAAAATATGTTTTATTACCGTATGTTTAACATGTATAGGTAAAAGTTTTCCTTTAAGAGTCATACAAGAAAGCATCCCTCCTTTAGGTAGATAGCCATAGTCAACTAAACTAAACCAAACAAACCGACAGAAGTTCAAGTGCATTGTCACAAAGACACTATACAATTACTGGACATCCACGCCTTTTTCACGATTCGAACACGAGTCCGGCTTCCCTATCTCGACGCCAGAAAGCGGTTCCAAACAAAATATTTTAAAATTCTCTTGACATCCCAAAGAGAAATAAATTTATACATTGTTATTGGAGTTAGGTCATTATCATAATGGGAGGATGAAATGCAGATTAAAGTTTTAAATTTGTTTCTAATTTGCAGTTATTTTCGTGAATTAATATATTTTTTACAAACGTTTACGTGATCGGTATTAAAAGTTAAATTCTGTAAATGTGTCGTTTCATTTTACATAATATGAGTTTTAGACTAATGTGGTCTTGGTTTGTCCGTTGTACCAGAATGCGCAAGTATTACATAGTAGATCCATGTGAATCCATTAACGAGTGCTTAATGTATAGAAGATATTCCTCTTTGAAATCGGCTTGGGGAAAGACAGTCTGAAAACACGAATTACCTCAGCCATGCAAATATAATACTATCAATGAGTCTTAGAAATTTACGAACAGTTTTATTTTTAAATTAATTATAGTGTATTAAAGTCATGGCGCAGAAAGACATAATAAGCACTAGATTAATAAGCACTTCCGATAAGCAATAGATTTAACAACGAATCGTTAAAATCGGAGCGTCCAATACAATGTGACCTCAAACGGGAGAGTGAAACGGCAGAGAAATGTCAAGGTGCCACCCCGATGACATAGTATCATAGATAGGTTAGCCTATGGTCCGATACTCGCTCAATAAAGAACTGCATATAAAGCCATGAATTGAAAGTTCGATAAGGTGAATGCTCCAAAGAATAGATCATGGTAGAAGCTTGGAGACTTTCATCCAGATGTATTTAATGACTTTCAGAGGTTGTTCCAGAAATTAATATTTGAAATTTGCAAACAAGAAGCTAATGAAACAGAAGGATGACAAAAACGTAAATTAACACAGTAGGGACAGGCAGAATTACGATGTGTAATCAAACTCTGTACAACCCGACTATACTCAAGAAAAATTAAAATAAACAATCCTATACAAAATTCTAAATATTGAAAACATAATGTTACGGTCACCCAATTGATGAGCAGCGAATGATGTATCTTCCACTTCTACACAAATGGCAATCGATCAAAATAGGTGCTTTGATACGTTCGTGCTATACTGGTTTACAAGAGAGGGTGAATACCGTCTAGTGAGTCATTTGGGGCCTGAGATATGTAGAATGTCGAAGAGAAAAAACCGGGGATGATTAAAGATCGGTATCGATAACGCTATGCCGTGATATTGCGAAGTCCGCAAAGTGTGAGACTTAATAAAACTTTAATTAGTTTTGCCCTAAAGACATGTCACAAAAAATGCATCAAGTGAGATTCCCAGAGGAAACAATTTAAGAAATATGGAGTAGAAAGGAACATTTTCACCTAGGTTTGAGAGATCAAAGTAGAGTCCTAATGGATTGGAATATGTAATTAAAGTCATAGTAGAGGTGAAAATAGATGCACAAAGTGCAAAGAGAAAATTCAAATAGAGACAGAAAAATAAATATATGCAGTATATACAAATTCAGGAGCACATCTGTAGAGTTTACGTTCGAAAAATTAAATCTCTTAAGAGATGTGCAGCATAAGGACGTAATTCTTTATCCTCTTGTAGAACTTTGTGTTGAAACAAGTTAAAATTCACGAGAGCGTCTTTAAAAATGTTTAACAATAGGATAATGTAATAGGTAAGGCAAGAATTTCATCTAGAAACAATCTGAAAAATTTTCTCTGAAGCAATTTTACCGAGAAATTGCTTCTGAGTTTTCCGAAAATTTCAGGTGAATTGTAATATTTCGCGAATATAATTTTTTTCGCGTTTACCAAATAAATTGAAGATTCCTGGTATATTTCTAATTACTTTACTGAATAACACATAGTCATTCATCTATTATTAACGTTAATAGATAACACAGCAGTTTTATCAGGAAAATATCTCGAAAATTTTAAGAATTGTTTCGGGTATTTCGCAAATTTTCTGAGATTTCGCGAGCATAATTTATTTTCTCCTCGGTTGCCAAATAAATTCATTATTTTAAGATATATTTCTCATTAGTTTTTAATTTCCATCATGCATGCTGCCTCATACTTTATCGTTATATATACTTAAAACATATATTTATTAAATTTAGGGAGATAATATATTTAAACGTTTTCCTTCTGCAAAGTCTGAAACTTAATATTCATCAACCTTTTTTCTGATATTGACACATAGAAATTAAGTTGAATTGTTAAGTGAACTCCATAATCGTATACGCATTTGCATATGTCCATATTGTGCAAGCCATTATTTTCACGAAGAACTAGAGTCTAATTAGAATTGTTACTTCAATTGACTGCGAGTGAAGTCTGTTAAAAAGGGGATCTTTCATTTGTTGATTGCTAAATTTTAAGCATTTTTTAAATTAAAGACGTAAATCTTGGCATAAAAATGAATTTTTTCAGAGCATATTGTGTTCAACTTAATTCCTTGAGCTTTTTAAATAATGGAAACATTTATTTTCTTTACAGAAGGAATCTTGTGTTTAAAAATGAAAGCAAAGCAATTCTGAATTTCGAATGAACATAAAAAAGTTTTACATTTAGAAAGTCTATGACAACTGTTTATAAGTTTCACTAATTCCTGCATTTCTAGGTGTTCTATTCTTCTTTGCTCATACAACAAATTTTGCTCAGATCAGAAATTTATACAAATTTAAACTTAATGCGGCAGAGTAAAAGTAGGGATTTAGCTAGGCTATTGCCTCACTAAAGAAGATCCAGGTAAATGCACCTCAAGGTGAGGCCCACCAGCGTCCGAGCGGTAAAGCCGCTGAACACTGGTAGTTCGGCCCGACGTTCGAATCCCGCGAACAGACTGGCTGCATGGTCGTTTTCGTGGTTTTCCCCATGTGTAACGTGTATATGAGCCAGTTTTCCTTAGAAAATCCTCCACGAAGGCATCTCTCCTCTTAGGCAGATAGCCCTCGAGGCTTTGCCATAATCACATACACACACACACACACACGCGCGCGCGCGCGCGCATCTCAAGGTCAAACTTAGGTAGGCATGAGTGATTGTAAATGTATAGTGACGGACCGGCATAGGGCTCTCTAAAACCGACGACCGAAATTTCCCAAAATGTGTTAAGGGAAAATGGGTGGGATATCCTCGAATGCTTCCCCCCGGGATGCACTTCTTTAAAACTGCAGCCAGAACTCCACAGTGTCCTGTTATTACCTGTATGGGGCACTAGCTTGTTTCCAACGATAGGAGTAATCATGATTCATTGCCACAATGAATTTCGTGGGCTTGATTTGATACAGATCAGTAAAATCAACAACTACTTTTATTACGGCAAGCGATCGTTTTAGATCACTGTTAAATCTTTCATTATAAACCACAAGAATAGCTTAATGAAATTTATTTGGATTTCATCAAACTCACTTTTTGATTGCAGTTAAATAGTTGTTAAAAGCTTTAAGTTTTCCATTAGGTTAAGATAATTTTACATGTTAGCCGTAAGGTTGACTGTTTACAAGTAATTCAGTTTTGGAATACGTGTTATCGAACTCATGGTAACACATTTTGCAAATTATTTTCCCGTGACGTTTTCTCTACCTCAGGTTAACAAAAGGAACGTGATTTCTAAGCTGATGATACAATATAATAGAATCCATTATCTATTAGACCGAATCTCCGTTACGAATTAGAATGTTATAGAACGAAAGAAACACTAATCCTATAAACCTGTGGTCTGAAACTGGAGGCCTCCGAAACAATACATGCGGGCAGTGAATACATTTTGCAATCAGTTAATCATTATAACATTAAATTTTGATGCAATAATTTGCAGATATTTTAAGATTTTAGAGGTTTTGAATACATTTTTATATTAGCTTGATTACGAACATGAATAACTCTTCTGAAAATTCAAAAACTCTAATGCAAATCTTATTCAAGAATTTGAATATACAGAATTGATTATTTATACGACTTGGCATTAAAATTGTTGCTAACATATTTTCTTTCCGTAATTATGTTTTATTTTTATTGCAGCTAGTATAATAATGATTGAAATCTGGTGCACAAACTGATTGCAGGCATGTAGGTTAAAAATAGTTTAGAAAAAAATCTTGTAACGCAATGCAGATAATTTTTTTCGCAGTCAGAATAATTTTTCCGGACTATAGTTCATTCATGTAATTTATATCACACATACAGACAGTGATATAAAATATTTTAAATTGAAACTTTGTTGCGCAAGAAATCTCAATTATTTGTTTAAATTTCTGTTTCTAAACAAATGCACGACATTCTTGTTCATAGCTATTAATCAATATTGGCATTTATCTCTAAAAACTTTATAAGAAAACCTGTTACAACCCTTTACTAACTTTTAAGCAAATGAATGGAGCTTATACAGGTAGGACTGTCAAATACTTCGGAAATTTAGTTCTTCGAACTTCAAAAAATTTCAGATTTCTTCCGGAAACTCACCTGTCATGGGCACAGGTTTCGATTCCACGGTGACATGGATTCTTAAAATTATGTTTACAGTTTCAAAAGATATTCATTATGAATAAAGTTATAACTATTTGTTACTTACCAATTTTTTCGGACAATCTTTCGCTCTAAGTATTTTCAACTTCCATAAATCTTAAAAGTATCTTTTTCAAATTTTGATTTTTTAAATGAAACTGCGTTGCCTGTTGTAGGCAAAGCGGTGACTCAAGAATAAATTTTTGTTCTCATTTTTCTTCTGGTTGATTTTTCATCTGAATTCTTTCTTCGATTTCCTGTTGACTAGAAAAGTTACCTGCGAAGTAATTAAGAAATTTGATTTAGAGCTTGTTTTACGATGATTCATAACTTGATGTAAATTTGACAGAATTTCGATTAAATTCTAAAATTCTTACCTAGAGTTACATTCTTAATATTAAGGGTAAATGCATATTCCACAAGTGAAACAAAACTAGCAATTTGAGAATTTTAAATCTGAACATTGCTTATATATTGCACTTTGCTTACACCACACTTTGCTTATATTTTTGACCCAACAGCAGTTGAGTAGTAAAATTGCTGAACAATGGATGATTAATCCTGTTCGCATCACAAAAGGAAACAGGACGGATCTTCGTGAGGTTAAAACATGAAGAAAATTTTCTGAAGAAATAGTATTAATAGTTAACACGTTAGTCTTAATTTACGTTTTAACATTTAAATTTTTAGCAAAAACTCTTTACGGTTATTGAAATATTTTAATTGATAGAGTCATCCTATGAGGATTAAGATAAATACTCATGAATGAAATATAATTCAGCTCTTTAAAGCCTAAGCGTATATTCTTGAAAATGGATCTATAAATAAGGATTTTTAGAATTTCTTTAAAATTCCGTGAATTTTGCATCAACTGCTGATTTATCATCGCACAGGCTTTAATCAAATTTTTGAAATACGATCCTGAAATTTTCTGTTGTGAACAGCAGACGCAAGAAATAATTCACGTACAAACAGTAAAAATTAAACAACTTACTCTAAACTCACCGCACTTCCTATATAAGGCAACGCAATTCCATGTAAGAAAACTAAACTTCCTAAATCCGATGACTTAGACTCGTTGTTATGACCGGGCTATTGCAAGGTGTAACGATGCCATTTCTATGAAATGAAGCCCGGAAGCACATGACGTAATGAATTCTGAACGTGGATATAATTTCGGAAGAGAATTCGGAAGAAAGGAAAAGAAAAAGAGGGACCATAAGGGACCAAAGGAAGAAATGAGTCAGATAGATGACTTTGTACTTGACGAGAGTGGTAAAAATCCAAATATTACAATGATCGATCAGATTGAACCAAAACATGCAGTACTTAAAACGCATGTAGTGCAAGAGTTCGTTAAAAAACTAATAACTAACAATATGGTTACAATTCTTTTCATATTAAGTATAATCTTAAAGTTTAGATATAATTTTAAGAGCTCATAGCAATATTTTTGAAATTTAAAAATTTATACATTGCATACGAAAAATGTAACAAGTAAGAAATTGAGTATAAATCTTTTTCGTAATACGTATAATCTCAAACTCTGAATGTAATTTTAAACTTCCGACGGTTTATCGAATTGAAACCCGTTTTCATATCAGATGAATTTCATGACGAAATTTCAATCTTTCTGAAATTTGAAGAAATAAATTTTCGAGATATTTGACACTCCAAACTGTGTAAGCTCTGAACTCGTTTGCTAAGTCACTACAAGTTTACCACATATTTTCTGAAAGATTTATCAGAGATAAATTCTGATATTGAACCATAGCAATGAACGAGAACTCCAAATGAGGGGATTTAATTGCTTGGGGGATTTTTTGAATGAGGGGATTTTTTAAATATATATTGCGGCTGCTTTAAATTAATAACTGCATGAGACGAAAAACTGTAAAAAGCAACGAATCAATTAAAGACTAGAAACGAAAGACAATTTTTAGATAAAACTCAATGAATATCTAATAACTGTTTTAATTGCATTGGTTGATGAAAATATTCTAGCATGGTCGTATTTTGGTGTAGTTGTATCAGATAACAGATCTCTAACAGATAGTGTTCATTACTTGTTGTAGGCGTTCGATTTGACCACGCCACGAACAAATTCAACGTTCGTTTTGAAGACATCAGAATTTTGGATAATTTTTTTAATGTCAGCCTTTTTAGCATTTTCTGGAACAGTCTCTCCGATTTGTTCCGCAATTACTATTAAATCACTTTTCTTTAAATTAATTAAGAAACTCATTTTAAAAACGAAACAAAAGTATCGCTATCTCGAAGAAAGAAATAAAGCAAAGTTTTCACAGTACCTTCTTTGAAGTATTTCGGACTGAGCCCCCAGATTTCCTGTGATAGGGGATTTGAGGATGCTAGTGTAAGGTCCATTAACAAATCCGACGTTTTTCACACCACAGAACATTTAATAAAATAACAGAAAACGTACAGATTGAATTAAATACAAGTGCTGTTGCGCCTTCTCTCGCTTATTAGATATAAACACAGTTTTTTTACCACTTTTATAATCTAAATAGCAGCTTAGCGCCTACTCGTACTAGCTGTCGTATATGCAGTCAAGTTACCACCTTCTCGTGGAAACATACAGTTCATTATTTAACACCTCCACTTTATGCATATCTCCATGAAATGTGAAATCTTGTAAGGGATTAGTATAAAACCTGTGTAGCAAATTATTACCTATAAGCAATACACGGTTAAAAAGAGTATTCCTATGATAATTTATCAACACTTAAGAAGTAAGAGTAAGGAAATGAAAAAATGTTTTTAGGAAATTTCCTTCATTTTCTAAATCTAACCGTTTATATGAAAGAGAATATTCAATGAAACTCCCACTTTTTTCCTATTTTATCCATCGGAAAAAGAAAATGATTTTATTTAAAAAATAGGATATATTCTACTATTAGACCCTGAAAGAATAACGATGAGATCTATATTTATCACTCGGTGGTTCAGTTTCAAACCAAATTTTGATATTTTTTAATAATACATGCAACGATTTTTTTTTTTTTTTTTTTTTTGGATACTCTTATGCCGGGCTGTCGCTGTAGAGCACGCGACGTTGCCGGCTCTATGACTAAGTATCCCAATAGGGCACAAGACGTTGAACAGTCTGGACGGGCAGTGAGAAAGCGTCGGAAATGGGAAAAGGGGAGTGACCAGCGTCACAAGAAGAAAGAAAACCAAGCAACGATTTTCATCTCCGAGTTAAAATTTATACGTCTGCAACAGATTATTTTAGTAGTTTTCATACTCATATTGTGTAAAAGAATACTAATTTTAACTATTTTAATTTATATTATTGGGAAATACAGAAATTATTTTCAGAAAACTTAATTTCAGAACCATATTTTAGCACTCTGAAACTTTTGAATAAAACGCTTTCTACTATAATGACAACTAGATATTACATTATTTTTTACAAAAACATGAATTTTTTTTTTCTAATTCCTCTTCTAGAAATACTAATGAATTCTGCTATAGAAAGAAGATTCAATTCCTATTTTTACTCTATACACTATTTTCAAAGAAAACAGACACTCTAGATGATGATATAGCATCATATAACCCATATATTTTTTAAAATTTAGAACAACTTCAGTAAGGAAAATTATCTACAGCGTTTTCAAATACGGATATATTTCTGAAAGAAAATGCCTAACATAATTTACTTCTAAGCCATTTAAATGAAACCAACCAATTAATACAATATTTGAATTTTCAATATAGTACAGTTATTTAATTGAAGAAATACCAAATTCTGAAAATAATAAGAGTAAAAACATCGCTGTTTCAGAATTTAGAAAAGAGATCTTTAATAATGAGAGTGAACATATACCAAAATTCATGCAAGATTTTTATCGTTTCATACCAAACATTTCACAATTTCGTAGATTCTAAAAACATAGCCAAATCGTTTTCAAAGAATATATATAATTTCACATTAATTAGAGAGTGACATACAAGTTTACTTGCATGCGCTTACTGAAAGACACTAAAAATTTTTAAAAATATCATATATTTTTCATCTTTCATGAAAATTTGTGAATGAAAATGATATCTGATAATCTATATTACATACAGAACATAGGCTACAATCCTCAAGGACCTACTTAAAGAATGCATTAAACTGTTCAAAAATTAATCACATTTTCTTTTATTCTGTGCATATTTCATATATTAAGCACATTTTATAAAATTCTATGCACATTTCATATATTAAGCACATTTCATGTTTTTCGAAGTGTAGAATCATGTTTTCCAAGACGATGGCCAGTATATCCAACCTTATGAAAATGAGTCATCTAAAGTAACACATGGAGTAGTTTTATTATATTAAATTGGTAAACACGTGACTAGGGAAGTGAGGCCTTGTTCATATCCTAGTAGTGGTGTCATTTTCCTAATCACGTATTTAGGATGTTTGCGAAAACTGTTCGTAAGATTCACTAACTGCTACATTTTCAGATGTTCTATCCTTTATTCATGCCACAAGTTTGGCTCAGATCAGAAGGTTCTACTAATTTAAACTTAAAATATTTAAACTTAAATAAGGCAGAGCTTAGATGTAGGAGTTCAATTCGGCTGGGGGAGTGTTCTCCACTGCCTGATTAACATGTAGTTACTGCCAAATGCATCTGAACGACAACATTAGATAGCGGCTTAGCTAGTGGTAAGGTACGTAAGAGTTTAACTTACGTCCAGACGTAAAATATATTTAACTTTGAATTAAAATTTAAGTTTATAAATATTTGAAATTGAACTACAAGACAAACAGCCTCAGCTTTGTCAGAGTATTTTTAAACATTCCAGCCGGGATTGGGGTTACCGACGCTGACTGCTATACCGAAGGTCCGGCTTCGAATCCCGGAGATGATATGAAGGTTTGTAATTGGATATTGTACCCGCGGCATAAGAGCATTGCAAATATGTGGGCTATCCGGAAGTCCTCTCTACAGGTTATATCTAAGGGAAGATCGGAAGGAGACCGTCCGACAAGTCTCCCCTGGTACTCCCGTTCAAAATTAAGCACCGAACTGAGCAAAATCGTACTTCAATGTTGTCAATGAATCTTGCCAGGCGCAGTCTTGAATCCTTGCCACGATGGATTTTATGGCTTTGATCCGATTCTGATAAGCGAGATTAGTAACATCAACAACTATTTTATTACAACAAGTCGTCGTTTTATATTTGTATTATATGTTCGGTTATAAATAACCCGAATGGCTCAATCAACACTTATTTGGGATTTACGAAACTTTCTTTGCGATTACTGTTAAATAGTTTTTAAAGCCACTTTTTCTTCCCTCTGATAATTTTTTAAGAAAATCTGTGATAACATTTTACTAATTTTTAAGCAAATGAATGCAGCATATACAGGTTGGACAGTCAACACTACGGAAATTTAGATCTTCAAATTAAAAAAGAAAAGGGGGTATTTCTTTATAAAATGCATCTCACATGGGAATAAGTTATGTTCGATAAAGCCATGGATTTTTAAAATTATATTTACTGTTTAAGATTATATTTATTATGAAAAACGTCATAGAACCAATTTGTTACTCATTAGTTTTTCCCTATACTCTTGCGCTCTATAAAGTTTTATATCTCTAAACGTTTCCCGCTGCGTCGGATAGTAAAGGATGTGTTAAATAAAACCGCTTTGCGTACCTCAGTCAGAGCGGTGGCTTTCGCTTAAATTGAATTTCTGCTGTTTAATTTTTCCAATGCATTGTTCACCGTTTAGGAATTTAATAAGGAAATTCAATTTAAAGCGTGTGTGTTGCGAATTCAATATCTGACGTGAAACTAAGTTTTTAAAGAAATTTTATAGTCTTTATCTAGAAATATATTCATTGAGGTTTTATTCAGGTTCGCTTTTCTAAAGCCCCGCAGGAAAATTTAATCAATTAAGATATTTAAATAACAATCTTTCTACTAAAGCTTTCTACTAAACTTTTAAATATTAAAATGTATTGTAAGTCTACCGTAATAAGTATTAACATAGTTTTGTTAGCAAAGTGTGTACATTTGTTCTTCATGAAAATCCGTCCTATTTCTTTCTGCGATTCGACCTGGATCAAACTACCAGTGTTCAGCAGTTTTAAACCTCTGATACTGGTGGATTCGCTTCTATAAGCAAAAACGACCAAATATTTAGTTTTCCACTTGCTCTAATATTACACGAAACTGCATATTTACCTTAGCAAATAATCAAACGAACAGAAACCAGACTCGGACACTCCCTTGAATGCAGGCATTCAGCAGCTACAGCATACAGACATTTTTCTGTTTGATGCTTTAAACAGAGAAGTTCACTCAGTTAGCCACCAAGGACCGCACTGGAAATAGATAATTTATTTCGTGTTACACGAATAATTTCGAATATAAGTGACAACTCGAGAGCTTCGAAATAAGCAAATCAAATAATTATGTAGGTTTCATTGAAAATTCTGCGGTCTGTTCAGGTTTGACTGCTGAAAGAAATTTTTGAACTTCTCCTCTAAGAGACAAATCTACGGGTTTTTTCACGTTTGCATAATGTGTGCTATATATGAGAAAACCCATATACTATATCGCATATATAGAAAATGCAAGTGAATCTCTCTTTTATATTATTCATTCGGCAAGTCTTCACTGCATAATACTAATGATGGCTGATGTGAAAAAAATAGCTATTTCTTTCTATACTATAAATAACAATTACTTACATATTTGGGTAATTAAATAATATTATTAATTTATGATTTTTGAATATATTGATAGCGAAAAGAATTATGTTCATATTTTACTAGATATTTTATACATAAATAACTGTTGTTACTAGACATTTACTTGACAGTTACTAGATATTTTATACATAAATAACTGTTTTATACATAAACAAATAGAATATTCTCTGAAAATGAAATAGACTTCAACCTTTGGATGTAATCGTGGTTTTAGACGAAATTTCTGGCTATGAAAGGAAATTGATGTATAATTCTTCGTAAACATTTAAAACTGTACTGAAAAATACTTTTGATGATTGCATGAATAGTTCACAGATTTTTGTTTTCTCTTCTCACATAAACAAAAGCCAATTTTGCAAGAATAATTCTTGTTAAAGATATACCTCCTTTGCCTGATAGTCCAATGTAATAGTTGTTAAAGTTAAATGATGAAACGCAACCAATGTATCTCTGATTTTGTTTTTTTATTTTATAATAACAAAATTATCGAAAAAAAGCAGATTTAAAGCCTATAATTGTTATGTAAAGCTTTATTATTACTGTAAGATTATCTCAAAATTTAATTGTATTGAATCTCATTCTAATCATCTAATAGTAATAAATATTATTAATGAATTTATTATTATTATTTCATTAAATTAGTCATTACCATTATTTTGTTAATGGAAATATGTTATTAAAAATCGCATTCCAACCTGCAGACTTACAAAGCTAGTTCGTATTTATTATATTTTGTAAAATTTTGTTTTCGTTTTCTAATTTCTAATATGAAAATATACGAATATAAATGAAGTGTGAAAACAAAGTTATAAAATTCACAAATTATTGCCGATATTTATCAGAAATAGTAAATGAAATATAAACATTGCACAGCATCCAGTGCACTATTTATTTAGGTCTTCATTTAAATGAAAGTAAAATAATCATCGAAAAAATCGGAAATCTAGCAACCCATCTACTATAGAACAGCGTCCGACGAACATGTAAATTTTACTGCATCCATTAGAGGGGACTAACGACTCGGAATTAGGAAATGTCAAAGAATCTCATTAGGAAAATGTCAAAGAGGAGGCAAAAGTGTTTTGTATCGTGCCGGTCTGAAGGCTATATTATCAGAATTTCGGCCCGTTTTTAGAAGGTTAAGAATGGTTCGATTAAACCTCTCTACCATGCCGTCTGACTGAGGATATAAAGATGTAGATTTGCTTTTGTCAATTCTGAGTGGTTTGCAGAGGTTTCTAATTTCAGCGGATGCAAAATGTCTTCTTTGATCGAATGTGACTGAGAGGGAACTCTAAACCTAGAAATCCAATACTTCCACTCTGACAGCTTCTTGATCAGGAATAGGATACGCTTCAGGCTACTGGATGAAATAATATATATGACAACGAGGATGTTTTACTACGCCTGGCGACAACTCTACTACCTTCCATTTCTGGAAGTCCTGGATTGGTTTGGTTTACTAGACGATCGCAAAGCACACGAGGATTATCTACTTACACGCTCTACTTACAGGCTCTAAATGAGAATTCTGAGTTACGTTTCTGATAGCTTTGCGGTAAACAGAAAACTGAAGGAAAAAAATAAAGCACAAAACCTAACACTAAATAGAACAAAAATTTACTCCAAATTCATTGATCTGCCTAAAATACGCAAAGCGGTTTCATTTAAAAAAAACGACTGAAGTTTTAGCCACCATTTGTTGTCATCAGTTGACGAGGTTCGAAGAAGTAAAAGGCGATTGGACCTTTCCAACCTGCACAGACGTCTCAAGAGCGGCACCACTTTTTCACGTCATCCTTTGCATTACTTCAGTAGAAGCACTCACGAACTTCCTGCAAAGCATTCATTATTCCAAAAGGGCCTCATTTAGGGCTGCTATGCAGTTCTTTAAGTATCTTGGAGGTATCAGCTGCCATCGAAAAGCCTTATCATCGTCCGATTCGAATTTCCGGTAAAACACGCCGTTTCAAAATGTGGAAAGAGTTCCAAAGAGACCTGTATTGTTTTTTCGTCGGACTGTAGATCGAAATATCTTGCCAGTTATGTTTCCAATTTGAGTACCTCCATTAAATCTATTATGGATTTAATGTCGCCGTCTTCCAGCTGGTCTTTCCTGCCGTCGTCATCACTTCACGGGTCTCGATCTGCTGATGTTGAAGCGGTAACTTGTTGGATGATCGAGTGCAGCAGCTCGTGTTTCTCTTCGACCGTTGCACAATATCGGCCAATTTCTGAGCAGGGTCTTCTAGACAAGGCGCCGGCGTTTCCAGGTGAGGATCCCTTCTGATCATTAATAGTTATGAACTTAGAGGCTGAATAGTTCGTTATTTTCAAATTCAAAGGAAAAACTATATTTCCTTAGAAAGTCCAATGGGGGTACACATGGATCTGTAATATATGCCACACGTGCCTTGTGACGGTAGACAGCACTTCTAAACGTGATATTTACGTTTAATTTCCCATCAGTTCCAATTTTATCACCATACAGTGTCTGAAGGGTAACACAAGATGGTGTCCAAATGAGTTTATCTTTAAATTGTTGAGTTAAATCTTTCCCAGTGATGGTGAAATTGACTCCTGTGTCGAGGGTCATATTGCAAGGAACTCCACTGATACTGCCGATTGATGATAAGCGTTCTCTGCTTGGCAAAAGAAAATCAAATTTACCCATTATCGAAGTCCTTAAGTTTGTTAATATTGTTGAAAGTATCACGGCGAAATTGTTGCTCACAGGCCTGAAGTTGATTAGACTGAGTTAAATTCCAGTAATGCAACACAGAACCGATATTATCTTTAAGAGCGCAAGCGTATGTTTCAACACGGATAAGTTCCAAATTTTAGATGAGCAAGTCAACAGTGCGAAGTATCGCATTTTGAAACATCCAGAGATAATAATTTATCCAAATAATTGTCGTCCAACATCTTATTATTCAGGAATTCCAAACTATCCGGATTAACACACAAATAAAAATTAGTAGGTGATTCCGTATCAAGGCATTTATCATCTTCACGCGAAGAGCACGAGCCATTGGACAACGAAGTAGGCCTACCGTCATTTTCACTCACACTATTCGAAGCATTTCCCAACGCGGGAAATTCACTATCTTTAGCCGAAATAATATTCATGATATTAATCGCAGCACTCAAACACGGCAAAGACATACTCACAAAAGTGAAAAACAGCAGGGATCGAAAAACACATAAATACCCAAACAGCACTTTCCTCGACATGGTTACTCGGAGTAACTAACTCTGGGGATATATACAGCGAAATGCTACATGACTTTTTGAACGGGCACGTCAGAAAAATCGCCCACTAAATACTTAATTGATAAAACTTTTCAATGGAGCTTATAGAAATCGGACGTTGAAAATCATACTTGTGATTTACATTTTAATAGCATTTACGGTGAGCAGCAAACTGAAGAAATAATTTAAGAACAGAACACAGCGGTAAAATAAATACAAAACTTCAATTTATTTCAAAGCCACCGCTCTGCCTAAAATGGGCAACGCAGTTTCATTTGAAAGCAAATCATATTGTCAAAAGGTTGATGATGTTTTTGCAATTTTAATAATATATGTACCGCAAGAGTGTACGAAAAAACCAGTAAATAAGAAATTGGTTATAGTATTTTTTACAATAATTATAATCTCAAATTGTAAGTATACTTTTAAAAATCCTTAGCATCATCGAATCGAAACCTGATTCCATACCACATGTATTTCATGAAGGCATTTGAAGAACTTATTTTCCTAAATATTTCATAGTCCAATCTGTATCAGCTGTATGCATTTGTTTTAGTAACGTGTCAGGACAGGTTTTCTTAAAAAGCTCATAGAGACAAATGATAATATTCATCGACAGTAGTGAGCGACAATACCATGCATTTGTTTAGAAACAGAAACGAAATATTTGTGAGATTTATTAAACACACAAGTCTCAGTTTTAATAGTTTTATATTATTATTCTCTACTAGTCTGGTATAATTTACATGTCTCAACTGTGTACCAAAATTTGTGTGTGAATTGATCTGCATTTTGTTACTAGATATTTCTTCCTTAAATTGAATTTTTTTATTTCAACATGTCTGTAGTCAATGTGTATATTGATTTAATTTCGGAAGTTTTCTGTTCCTTCAAACATCAGTATAAAATAAGCAGCAATAAAAGTAAAAAATAATCAAGAAAATAAAATTGTCTACAACGATTTTAATGCAAAGCCATAAATAATCAAATGCATAACTTGAAATCTCTGAATTAGTTTAATATCACAGTTTGCAGATTTTTCAGAGGAAATACTCATGTTCGGTTCTTATGAGAATCAAAATAATATAAAATTCCACTCAAAATCCTTCAAATCCTGAAATTGTTACAAATCCTAGCCATAATAATTAGTATCCTAATAATGCTAATTAACTGAACAGAAAATGCATTCGTTGGCTGCGTAAGATTGCTTGGACGCCTCTAGTTATAAAACACTCACTTATAAGTTTAGTGTTTTTTTTTGCGCGTAATGAAACATTAAATTTTAACAGTATTTTCGTCTAATATATCGTGCACTCTACAATGTAGTATTATCTTAGTATAAGATTGCTTGGAGGGCCTCTAGGTTCAGACACTATCTTATAAGACCTATGTTTTTTTTTGCGCACAAAGAAGTATTAATTTTTAACAGAGTTTTAGTGTAATAGATTATGTACTGTACTTTGCTGTATTATCAGCTCAGACACCATATTCATTTTTTTAATCTGTCATAGCGGAAACCGCATGGGATCCTAATCTGCAAAACTATGTTTGATTGGAATGATTAAACCTTATTAGTATACTAAACTCTCTGTGAAAACTCAACCTAACAAACTAGCCTAATAAACCAGCTGTTCTGTCGATGGCGTAAAGAAGGAAAGATACTAACTGCTAAAACAGCTGCTTAATTTTGAAGTCTCACTCCAAGATTTCGAATCCATGCTTGTTCTTTCTTGCTTATGAACATATCTCTAACTGACCAATGCGTCTGCGGAGGTCACGGCACCCCGGATCACTACCTCTATGAATGTGAATTGACAACTGCTCATCATGTCCCCAGCCAAACCTCTAATAGAGAAGCTTTTAATAGATTTATTATTACACATAAGCCTGCAATATCCAAATTTGTCAAATTGTCAGCATCACTAGGGCGATGGGTCAGGACATCTGCTCTCCTCACTGAATCCGCCAATCGCCTCTCAGTTCGTCATTAATACACCAATAAATGTATTTTACCATCAGTACCCAGTAGTGCACCAATTTCTCAGTGTCTCAGTTCTATCAGCGTCCATCAGTGTCTCAGAGCATTCTTCCTTCAAGTATTAGCACTTGCACATGTAAAAACAACGTATCTGCATTCATTATAACATTTGTTCCTGTAATTTATACGAACTGCGCAAATTCTATAATACTCAAATTATCTTTGCAATAGCATCTGCGCATGATGTATATATCCATTGTACTTAAATCTTTAATGCACTATCTTCTGTTTTGTATTCTGTTAATACCTTTGTATACGTATTCCGCTTTGTAGATCACATTTTTAGTGTTGTGTACTATTTCTAAAATTGCATCATGTTTCATGCATTTTATCAATGTATTTCATGTCTCTTGTATTTTATCAATGTATTCCGTGTCTCACGTATTGTATCAATGCATTGCATGTATTTTGTCCTGTATTTTATCAAGTATCATGCTTTTACTAAGCTTTTGTTCACTGTCTGTACACCCTGTAGTAAGCATAGCATCTCTAGATACCTCAGTATTCCCAATATACAACACTATCACGCATTGGCAATATGCTTAAGTTTATGTATTGAGTGAAGAGTATTGGTATCTAATTACGCCTTATGTTTATGTGATTAATGTGTTGTTTTCGTTTTTTTTTTTTTTAATTTAAGACCCTTTTTCTTTATGTCTTGCACATGACTATTTATGACATGCTAATGTATCCTGAACTGCAATGTAACACAATCCCTCATCTGCCCTTGTTGCACTGTAAATACTTTTATTAATTTAAATAAAGTTGCTGCTTCTACACAGGGGAAGGCGTGGGACATATGCCTGTTTACCACTGTTAAACACCAGGCGTCCCCGTCTTCCGTCACCTGTCACCTTGCTTATGAATGCAGAAAATTTAAATATATAGATCTGAGATCATGGGGTGAACATAAAGCTGAATAAAATTACCTGAAAGACGGAGACTGGATTAATTGTGAAAGATTCCTTGAAATATGTGTTGTATATAGCCAATGTCCTTATTTTTGACATCCTCGTCGACAGCGAATTTGCGGATGAAACTATTATTAAATTTTTTGAAGAATGTTTAACTGTTTCACTATTCAGAGTCTCGGTGCAGTTATACGTTGGAGAGTTTAACAAAGCTAAGAGCTTAATTTTTGTACCATATTTCAATTGGCTTAGAAAGCAGTGATTGTGCAAAAAATTTATGTAATTTTACATTTAAAAGAAAATTTTTTACAAAGTAGTACTATTACATGTTTTAGTATCCTCCTGTCGTAATATCAAATGCTGCGGGTTTAAATTATTATTTTTATTCTTTCTCATTTCTATACAAACTATCAGAGAAATGCAGTATACAAACTATCAGAGAAATGCAGTATACAAACTATCAGAGGAATGCAGTTACTATCCATCGTGATCGTGAGTAATGCAAATAAGAAACGCTATCTAAACTCTGGATGCAGTGGTGAATAGGGAAAATTTGACAGAAGTAAACATTTATAAATAATATATTTAGAAATGAGAGTATTCAGGAAAATACAGGGGTAATACTCCTATGAACGAACGTAACATCAACGACTGGGTCGGACTGATAATTCTAAATAAAATCTTGCAAATAAATTCGACAGCAAAATTAGTTCTGAGACATCTGCATGGCTTTGCATTTAAGAAAATTTGAGACTGTAAAAATAATCAACTTATATGTATATATATATATATATAGAGAGAGAGAGAGATAAATAGATTTAAAATATATATTTTTAATGCGAAAATTTAGAAAACATTTATCGGTGAATTACGTTAACAAATGCTTGTGCAATTAATAACGCACTAAATATTAAGTACTTTGATGTTAATAATTAGCGGTAAAATGGTTTCAATTATTTTTTTAACTAAAAAAATCTGCAAATGTAACCAAACGATTTTAAGGGTGTGGTCACGGCAAGATAAAATTTCCAAAATAATGAATAGCAACGGCTAGAAGATTTAAAGAAGAAAGATTTTTCAAAAAAGTAGTAACTGAACTATAAGGATAAACAACGTCTTAAAGATTTTGAAGACAACAGATAGTGAAGGGACATAAGTGTCAACGATGGGACAGGATTTCTGTGACGTTTCTCTTCGTGTTTTAGACTTTTATGTGACCAGTAATTCTTTCTTTTTTAATAATGGGTAAGTTTCTTTTTAATAATGGGTAATGGGCTTTCTTTTTAATAATGGGATAACCAGTAATTCTTTCTTTTTAATAAAATGTGAATGCATTTAGCAATAAAATTTTTATTATAATACTAACGCACATACCTTCAGTTCAATTTAATTTTTAAAGGAGAAGAATGAAATATTTAAGAAGCTAACAAAGCTTAGAATTATGGCATTTTCTTCACACATGCAATTTATTGCTTTTTTAACGCTTCAAAAAGACACATCGTGTGGTAATTATTTAAAATATTAAATTTGAAAAATAAAACTTTCGGAATAATATACAGTTCCACGCCATTCTATAATCTATAATTCTCTAATTCTTCAACCTGCTATTGCATTTTCTAACTGTTTAAATGATACAAACACGCCCTTTGAAAAGTATCTACTTTCAAATTAATATAGCTTCAGCTAAGGGAAAATGATGTTCAGATTCTGGTAACAAAATGGTATCTCCGAAGCTAAGAGAAAATAATGTTCAAATTTTAGTAATATTCGATTGTTGTAGCAATGATCCGAAACCACCACTTTAATACACATGCGATCTGACGCACGAAATACCACGCCCTCCTAGCATACATATTTAGTCTTTAACAGTAATGCACAGACATTCGGATTTTTGAAGTCGAAAATACGAAACGTGAGCAATGCCTTCGCCGTGATTTGAACCAAGACCTCTCAAATACGCGCCGAGTGTGCTACCGCTACACCACGAAAGCATACAGAAAAGAGGCATAAAATACCATTATGTACTCTCTCTTTGAAAGAGCAACTGGTGATTACGGGACCCCCATCGCCAAATTCTGGTGGTGAAGAATCATCATCAAAACTATATTTTATTTCGGGCGGCACCGTAGAGTCATTGGGATTTTGGAATTAGGAAATACGAAAAGTGAGCGATACTCTTACCGGGACTCGAACTAGGATCTTTCGAATAGGCGCCGAGTGCGCTACCGTTACACCATGAAAGCTTGCAGAAAGGAGGAAGAAAATAGCTTATATAGTCTTTCAAAAGGCAACTGGAGATTATGCGGTTTCAATCGCCCAATCCTGGTGATGAAAACACATCATCTACGACTTTTTAGTTCGGGCGCCAGGGTAGTTTACTAGTATTTTCGTGGTAGAAAACATGAAAATTGAGCAATACTTCTAGCCGGGACTCGAACCAGGATCTCTCGAATACGCTCCGACTATGCTACTGTTACATCATGAAGGCATGCAGAAAGGCTCTTAGTCAAAATCACGAAAACGCCCTTGCAGCTGGCTCGTTGGTCCGCGTGGAATGGATCTAGTGCCCAGCGACTTTAACGCTCCGGTCGCTAGTGGGCCCCATATGCTGAGCGTATAGAAATAGCTTCTAAAATTGTATATAGCAGTGCAGACAAAATTTCAGAACAGTTTAAATCCATATGTACTGATGCTACAGTTTGCCAAATAATTTTCATATTTAATGCAATGTAATAATAGAAATGAATTCGCTTTAATATATATCTTTACAGCTGCATTCCTTTTATTTCTGTGATTGCACATTTTTATAATTAATGTACTGGAGCTCACCTCAAACCCAATATGGTAATCTCAGTAAAGCGTTCATCAACATCTGTAGGTTTATACCCAACAACACATAGCTGGAAACGGCAACAAAGAGAATTCTGGAAACAGGTAATCCACATGGCAAACGCAATATACACTCATTAATATAAAAATTTGCGCACCAAAAAGTAATTGTGGGATCGTAATGAAATTTGGCATGAAGATACATGTCGGGTAGATAAGCAAAGGATTAGAAATGCAGCGTGATTGTATGCCACTTGAGGGCGTTGAACTTCGTTCTTCTTGGACTATGAAACAGGTTAGCAGAGCTTGTTTGAGTGTCTAAAATTCCAAAATGGATCTGAATAAGAAAAAACGCATTTATACTTCGACTATTAGGCCCATACTAACTTACGCTTCACGTGCCTGGGCTGCGGTTGCGGGTAAGAACATCCATAAGCTCCAAACTGTAGA
Source organism: Stegodyphus dumicola (assembly GCF_044657685.1). Lineage (NCBI taxonomy): Eukaryota > Metazoa > Arthropoda > Arachnida > Araneae > Eresidae > Stegodyphus > Stegodyphus dumicola. The sequence goes on from NC_140778.1 coordinate 44,482,376, forward strand.
ATATAAATTTCTCCGTCTGATGACTAATGCACACTATTACGTGCGTAACGAATAGCTGCATAAAGACCTAAAGTTGGACTTTCTTGACAAATATCTCAAGCGAAATAATGAACACATTTTTACGAAAGCCCTTGAGTGCGAAATTCTGACCTATTTCGGTACCTTCCATTATAAACTGTTATACGAAGATCGAATACTTACACCCTTTGCAGCTCATATGATTGATACAAATTCTTCTACCTAATTTACGAATATTGAAATGCTATCGGGACTTGTATATAGTGTAAATAATGTGCATAATTTATCTTATTCGTCTTAATTTTCATATTATATTACTGTTTGTAAAAAATGCTGTATAGTATTCTCACCACAAATCAGACGTTATCAACTCATGACACACAGGACAGCGAATCAAGACTCCTCCAGACCAATGAGTTGAAACTTCAACGCCCACGTGGCAATGGTCACACCCTCAGTGCTCACCTCACCCTCAGTGCTCCTTCAACCACCACAGCAGTCAGTTAAGAAATGCTATAGCCAGGTGTCGAATGGCACTACTTTCAGAGAGACGGATCACGTCATGAAGATTCGCATGATAATCCCAGCATATCAGCGAAACTAGGAGCTGTTTGAGTGTACTTAATCTTTTACTCAGGAAACGCTGAAGTAGACATGCCGTTACGCCGTCATCGAAGCCAATATCAGCAGCTGTCAGAGTTCGAGAAGGGGAGACTCAGCGGGATGATGGAAGCTGGGTGGTTAGCTCGGCAAGTAACTGTCAGGTAGGCCGTTCTGATTTTTCTTTGAGGAGGTGTTGGAACCAGTGGACAGAAGCGACGTCAATTACAGGGCGACGCCCTTGACAGACCATTCGTCGAAACGACCGTCACATCATAAAACATGCACGCTTAGAGCCAACTGCCTCCTTGACCGCTATTTAGACACAGGCAGCTGCTTCATTACAGAACCCTTTGTCTTCCCAAACCATCGCAAGGCGCCTGGTTTGAAGGACATCTGGTACAGTGGCACCCATTACGTGTGCTGCCAATTACATCCACCCACTGACGCCTTGGTTTGGAGTGGTTTCGCGCACGACAGGATTGGACTTTAACGGAATTGAACCAGGTCATTTTCAGCGACGAATCTAGATTCAATTTAACCATTGATGACAATCGTTTTCGTGTGTGTGGTCCTCGTGGTGAACGCCTCAAGCCTGCCTTCGCTTTACAGCGACACACCGTTCCCGCAGTTGGTGTGACGGTATGGGGTGCCATTGCTTACGATACACGGTCACCCCTAATATTGATCCATGGCATAATGACAGGCCAGCGGTACGTCCATGACATCCTTCAGCCACATGTATTGCCATTAATGGCAGGGCACCCAGGAGCCTGTTTTCAACAAGACAGTGCTCGGCCACACACAGCGCGGATGTCACAAGACTGCCTTCGCCACATTAGCACCCTTATCTGGCCTGCTCGATCCCCAGATTTGTTACCAAGTGGTCATATCTGGAATCATTTGGGACGGCGAGTTTCACTTCCTACGAGATTAGCCGATGTACAGACGCACTTACAGCAAATGTGGAACGATATGTCTCAGGACACCATACGGAACTTGTATACCACAATGCTCCCATCGTGCATTCGCGATAGAGGTGGTTCGACAGAGTACTAAGACTTCCGTTCATGTGTACTTTTTTCTGCAATAAATTATCCTTTTTTCTTTGATTTTCTAATCACATATCAAAGTAGTAATTATATATGTAAAATTTCGTTTCATTCTGACAACTCTTTCTTGGTGCACAAATTTTTATGGCAATGGGTGTATTTTTAATAGTAATTAAACGAATCCTGTTCTCTCGATTAAAAAATGTTGCCCGTTTTTTGCGCAACAGTTTTCGCGTATACTTTATACGGTATAAAACTTTAGTTACTCTCCTTTCTTTCCCTGTCAAGATTTGTTTTATTTCTCATTTTTTACATGAAACTACATTGTCTGGTGGTGTTTTTCTAATGTTTTCTGTTACAGCTGAAAAATGTTTCTGCGTGTTTATTACTTCTATGCGTTGCAGCAATGTAATAATCGCGAACGTAGATTGGAAATTTCATGCTGACAATTCTCCATTTGGTATAGAAAGTGTGCGAACGTAAAAGAAAATTCCAAAACGTTTTTATAGGAATAATTTTCGCAGCATTATGACAACTCAGACTTGTTTCTTTAACTGAAAGGCAAACATTACCAATTTCAACATTTTATTGTGAAAGTGTTTTCCTGGAATATATTTCACTAAGCTCCAGTTTTTATTTTTTCCATTCAGGGGGATCTAACAGGCTGAAAATGAGCACCTAACCCAGGGATGCTTCATATAATTTCTTTAAATATAATACAGAGCTGTAATATCGTGTGGGATCAATATGAAAAGTGATACAACGCATTTAAGTGCTTCGACAAAAATGCTGTTTCGAGTCTAATATCGCATCAGGGACAAACGTCCGTTTTCTGCTCATTAGAACCAAAGACGAAAGGAATAATAAAAAAAATAATAATAAAAACTATTGTAGAGACGTCGAATGATAAAAAGAGGAAAGGATGACTCTAAAATAAGTGTATTCTCAGAGAGGTCAGTAGTCTATGGGCGGGGTCGAGAATCTTAGGCCTTTCATATTTGAAACGGTAAAATTCTTTTATTGACAAAAGCAATTCTTGTATGTAGTATGTTCAATCTGTAAAAGCAGAATTTGTAGACAGTGCAAAAATACATTTAATAATTTAAACTATCCCTAGTCACATACGACTGACACACTTTTTCCCAGTAAGCTAAATATGAAATTAATTTCGAAAATATATGAAAAACTTTTGGCATGAAAGCTTTTTTATAGGAAATTATATTATTTCATTATTTTTTTTTTGAAGAAAAGTTTGATAATATCAATTGAAATATCTAAACATTTAATCTTACGTTACGAAATATCATATCTTACGTTTTTAAACCATTTTGCGACGAAACGTAAATTGAAGAAACAATTGGAGTACAGAACGAATATAAAAAAACTGCAATTTACTCCAAAGCCAACCTTCTGCCTAACATAGCAATAGACAAAGCAGTTTCATTAATAACATGCTCAGTAAGAATAAATTTACGCATACGTTTTGGTAATCTTAAAAATGTATGTATCTGAACAGTATACGAAGTAACAAATTCATGACAAATTGTTTTCATAATAAAAATAATCTCAAATTGTAAATATACTTTTAAAAATAAATGACATCATCGAATCGAAACCTGTTTTCATGTCATATGTATTTCATGAAGAAATTTGAAATTTGAAGAATGAATTTTCCAAAGTATTTAATAGTCCAATTTGAATAAGCTGCATGCATTTTATTATAAGTTCGTAATGGTTTATCACAGATTTTCTTAAAAAGCGATCAGAGATAAATCCTAATATTGATCGAGAGTAGTGAACGAGAAGAGAATACCATGCATACGTTTAGAAACAGAAACGAAGTATTTGTGTGACATATTAATCGATAGAATGTCTTAATAGTTTTTATATTATTATCCTATACAAGTTTGATATAATTTACGTGTCTCAAATGCGTACGGAAATTTGAGGGGGAAAACATTGATCTGCATTTTCTTGCTACGTATTTTTTCCATAAATTTAATTTTTTTAATCAACATGTCTGTAGTCAATGTGTACGTTGTCTGAAATCCTGAAGTTCTCTGATTCTTCAAACATCAGTATACAAGCAGCAGTAAAAAGTAAAACGTAATTATATAAATAAAAAGTTCTACAACGATTTTAATGCCAAGTCATATAAATAATCAAATGCATAACATCAGATCTCTGAATTAGTTTAATATCACAGCTTAGAGACTTTCAGAGGCGTTGCTCATGTTCGGTTTTAATGATAATCAACATAATCTAAAATTGGACTCAAAATCATTTTAATTCTCAATAGTTGCCATAATAATTAGTATAGTAATAATGCTTAATTGACTGAACGAAAAATGTATTCGCTCGCTGCGTATGATTGCTTGGACGGCCTCTAGGTTCAGACCACTAGATAATAAGATTAGTATTTTTGACAATAATGAAATATTAATTTTTAAGAGAGTTTTAGTCTAATAGAGCATAGACTCTACTATGCTGTTTCATAAGCTCCGAAACCACATTCATTTTGTTAATCTGACACAGTGCAAACTGCAAGGCAACATAATCTGCAAACTATATTGTCTTGAGATGGGTAAAATGTTTAGCAAAGATTACTTACATTCTCATCGACGGCATCTTTTCAAAAACAGAATATATTTTCGCCTCCCAGTTTTCAATTCAAAAGTATTAGCAGGAAAAGAGGAAAAATAGGCACAGTATTTCATATTTGAAAAAATTGGATGTATGCGGAAAAAATATTTTAAAATATGCTTAGAGTGCCTTATAAAGCTTTTTCATGCATACCCTTTCAGCTGATTTATGAGATTTCTATCCAACATTTCAATGCATTTTTAAGCAAAATTCTAATTTCTGTTAAATTTTATTAAACCGTTACATATTTAACGTTACATTCTAGTGAAAATAGACTCTGAGACATCTTTCTTCTACGATATCAGCGAAAATATCGATCACGGTATTGTAAGCTACTAGATATATATGAAAACGTTTTAGCAGGAATTTTTTTATTTCTGTTTCAATTATAAAACATAATTGTTGAACTGAAATGTAGGGAAAGAGAACCAAAACATTTTTATGGAAAACGTGATTCGGGTTAGAACACAAATAACAAAAACAGCTTTTTGTTTCTGTCCTCTGCATCAGCGAAAATTTTTTATCGTTGTTTTACCTAATGAGCATTTAGAAATACTTCAGCACAAATTTTTTGTCGGTGCTTCAGAGGCGAAACATTTTTGTAAGTATGAAACGCAAACATTCTGCAGCTGAAAATGGAAAAATTAAAAAAAAAAAAAGAAAAAATGGCGGGGTACGAGAAGTCTGAAAGGTTTCCCAATGAAATGATCGCCCAAAGGGTTTATTAAGCTTCTTCACACATCCGCGCAGCTCGCAGTACACAATTCTACTGTTAGAGTCATTCCTACCAACCCATTTTGTGTTTCTTTCAACTTAAGCATAATTTCCTTCTCACTTACGCCACATGTACTTCAACAGGAAAATTACAAAAATTATAAAAGCAGTATAACAGTATACGCCTAAAACTCCCGATGCGACGTGAAGTGTTGGCATACATTTTTCTCAGTTCATCGCCTCCATGTTCAGTTTTCTTTTTAAGAACCATTTAAAAGACTTACTTTGTCTTTTACTTCATTGTTTACTTTATTTATTTAATATCACATTCTTAGCGCTTAGGCGACATAAAACTCGACTGAACCGCAAAATCACAAAAATATTTAAAAACAGCATAGCTTTACAATTTTCGAAAGACAGTCTCGTGCGAAGGAGAATTACGTACAGTGTTATCACTGTTCGTTTGGAAGTCGTTAATTTTTTTAATCATTAATTCGATAATGTTTCACAAAATATGAAACAGAGAATAAAATAAATTCCAAATTCGGGCTCCTGGTGGCGAAGTTCGGGTGGCGGACTACGCTATTCAAAACTGGACGGCTCTGGCTGCTGTTGTTTTTTCACAGTGCGAGAAATATACGTACATGCATGCAGATTCTTCGTTATGTAACTTTTTTAAATATTGTACAGGGTAATAATATTTGGTGGTAACAATTTGAAAAAAGCATGTAAGTGTTTCGACGCAAAATGTCGTTTCGAGACTGATATCCCATTCGGGATAAGCGTGCATTTTGGGATTAAAAGTACAAAGAGCGAAAGAAATGCAAAAGAACAAAAAAAAAATATTGTAGAGAATTTAATCATAAAAAGAGAAAGAGGAGACGCCTAAATAAGTGTAAACACAAAGGAGATGAATAGGCTAATGGGCTGGGTGAAAAATCTTCTGACTCTCATATTTGAAAGGGTTAAATTCCTTTATTAACAAAAATAAATTGTTGTATGTAACATATCCAGTCTCTAAAAGCAAAATTTGTAAACAGTGCAAGAATACGATTAATCATTTAAAGTGTCAATTGTTTCAAACAACTCGTCAATGATTTTCCACAAAGCTAAGTATAAAATTAATTTCGGTAATATAGGAAAACGTTTTTGAATGAAAGTGATTCTGGAAGGGCATTTGTCAGTTATATTCGAGTATTTCGTAAATTGTATATCTGATAGTCGAATTAATATTGGTTTGGTAATCGCGAATAAATATTTTTCATCGTCACGGCGTAGTTAAGGAGGAGCCTTGCAAAACGTTAGCATCTTTCAGAGATGATATTTGATGGGAGTATGCTACTAAGTAGGGATAAATAGTTTGTTAAATCCGTTTTATCGTCTGGACTATGAATTCGATATTTTATTTTTTCCGTTTATAATTATATTATTAAAATGTTTGCATATCAGTTGGAACTTAATTTCTCATACTAAGCAGTATCATGAATGAATGAGTTTATTTACTAATCGACAATGCAAGCTTTTAATTTTGTACGCTCTTCTTTTAAACATTTTTATAGGAAGTAATATTATCAATTAAAAGTTTTTGAATAACAATAATCTTGATAATGTGTGGAATATAGGAGGATGCTAGGCACTACTCTGACGCCTATAACATTAACATTTATTTACATTGTTTCACATCGAATTTCACAAACAGATAATGAGTCCTTTTTCTTTTTGACTTCATGGTGACTTAATATTGCCACTTCACTTCAGCTTAACTTTATAAAAACTAGATGATGACGTAGTAAATCAATGTGATCGAAAAGAACTACATAAGTAGTATTCCTGTATATAAAATTATGAATATTGTAGATACTAATAAACCAAGTTTTATGTCGCTATTTTATTATAAATTCTTACATCCACTACGTTTAATATTTTATTATAAATTCTTAATTTTCTCTTGCATTTAATAATTAAAATCTTTTCTTAGTATATATATATATATATATATATATATATTTACAGATGTTTAGCTTATATTTCCGTGACTGCTTATTTTAATTATTATTCTACTGGAACTCACCCCAAAACAGAACGGTACTTTAAATAAAGTGTTCATCGACATCTGTAAGTTGATACCCAACAACGCAAAGCTGCAAACGGCAACACAAAGAATTTCTGAAACCAGGAACCTATGGGAAAGCGTATTCGACTTTAATATTAAATAAACAAATTTTGTACTCTTTATAAAAAACAAATGTTGCCCGTAAATTACGTACCAGTTTTTTCCTGAACTTACAGGGTATAAAAATTTTGGTTGCTTTTCTCACTTCGAAGTAAGAAAACATGTCCGGTATTTTTTTAAATGAAACTGCCTCGCCTTTTAATGGCGAAGTGGTGGTTTTACAAAATTCGGTGTCGCAGCTAAGGGAATTTTGTTCCAGGAAGAGAGCATAATAAGCTCCTGTTTTTCTTTATTACATTCACCGGGATCTAACAGGCTGATGAGCACCTAACACAGTGAACCAGCTGTTCTGTCGATGGCGAAAAGGAAGACTATAACTGCTGCTGAATTTTAAGTCTCACTCTGCCATTTTGACATCATGCTTGTTCTTTCTTGCTTATTGATGAAGAAAAATTAAAATCGATAGATATGAGATGATGGGATGAATGTAAAGCTGAATAATACTACCTGAAATGGGAAGGCTGGATTAATTGCGAACGCTTTCTTGAGAGATGTATTTTGTATAACCTATGTCCGTATTTTTGACATCCTCGTTAGTAGTGAATTTACTGATAAAACTTTTATTAAATTTGTTGAAGATTCCTTTACTGTTTCCCAGTTCAGAATCCCGGCACAGTTATTCATTGCAGAATTTGACAGAGCTGATCTTATTATACAAAGTTTGAAGTGGCACAGCGAGCACTAATTGTGTAGAAAAATTGTTGTAATTTCTTAAATTGATTATAATTATTATAAAGAAAAGATTTTAATTTGCAAAACGCGCATAAACAGCTATATAAACAGATGTGAAATTAAAGTGCACAATAACTGTATGTAACCAAATTCTACAGTATCGGGTTTGAATTCTGTTCAGTTTAAAATTTCAAGTTTAGTAATAAAAATATTTGATGGCGAAACACCCAAATGGCACAATTCTTGGGCTCAGTTTAAAAGTACTATTCACGATAACGAATTGTTAAATTATGCAGAATAGTTTAATTACTTAAAAATATATTCAACACTTGATGTCGAAATTTTCGTAGGAAGTCTGTTATTGATTTGAGAAAATTCTAAAAAGGCAGTTGAGTTACTAAAACCGCGGTTTCATAGAAAATAATTACAGACTAATCAACGTAATACACTCTTAATAAATGTAGCATATTTGGAACTGAAACCGTGATGTTCAACACCATGTTTTTTGAAGAAACACTAAGTATACGATGGTTATTTTCATTATGATGAAGAATCTTCATGAATTCTCCATTCAGTTCCCGAGAAATTTAGCATCAGTACTCTCTGTCACCTTTTATAAAAGTTCCTGCATGTGATAGACTGGCAGTGTTAACTAAGATGGGAGGAGTAGATGGGGCCGGCTATTGTTCACCTGCTGTTGTAAACGCTGAATCTCTGGGATTGCATTATTATTATAAACATTTTCATTATTCAAAACATGATATTATTTACTACTTTCAATAGACTTAGGTATAGTAAGAATTTTAAGCTATGCATCAGTTTAATTTAACGCCATCAGAAGAATCAATTTTCACCGGCTGGGCAAGGTTGACTCAGCCTTTCTTCTCATGAATGGGTCCATAAAATTAGTACCAAATTCGCTTAAAGACTAAACACCGAAAGTCCTGCGAAAAGCTGACCACTCGTCCTGGGCATAGTCTCATGCACCCCTGGGTCCACGATCTGGAAAGCAGATATAAGGGCAATGTAAATCCAGTTATTTTGCACGATGTGTAATGTATGGGTATTATATTCTGTTCATCAGCAGTACTGACCACTCCATTAGCAGTCGAGTTGCTGGGATCAGTATCCGTAGTGACGCTTTCGTGCATACGGTTGTTTGGATCTCCATCAGGCGGGAACCCTTCACTAAAATATTTAAAAACGAATTTTTGAAAGTTTTGTTTAAAATTCTAACTTGTGCTGCTTTTTTAAACTTATAGATGAATATTATAACACAATTTCTATAAAGGAATTTTATTTCAATTATATCTCATAATACATCATAGTGATAAACACTTTTGACTCCTTAATAATTTTTATACATTTAATTCCAATATTAAAACTATATTTAAACGTAATAATTAATTTTGCTTGTATTTTACAGTGATTATTTTTTAATCTATTTTTAGTTCTGCGTAAGATTTTTTTATTTACTGTTAATTTAATTTATTAGCCCAAAGGGGAGGTAGCCTAGAAAGGCTGTTAGTTTCGAAGAAGCATTTTGCGATGTTTTACTATAAATGTTCGTCTCTCCTTGCAAATTGTTGTTACCAAATATTATCGCCTTGTATTATGTTCAAAGAAATTAAATAATGAAGAATCTGCATGAATACATGTATGTTTCTCGCACTGTGACAAAAACGACAGTATCTAGAGCCATCAAATTTTGAATAATGTAATCCTCCACCCGAACATGGGCATCTGGAAGGCTGAATTTCGAATTTGTTTTAATCTATTTAATATTTTGTAGAATATTAACGAATTTTTGATTAACAATCTCAAAGAGTTCAGAGCGAGCACTGTACGGAAAATAACAGTTGTATCTCCATTGCGGAAATTCTAAAGATATGCTGTTTTCAAATGTATGTGTTTTACGGGCGCAAAACATGGTATTCAGTAAATATAGGTAACACACAAAACGTTAAAAAAGGTTCCTTTTGGGCATAATATAAAATATGAGTGCTTCTAGATTTTATTTAACCTTTTCTTTTCTCTTCGTAATGAAGGGAAACTCAGAAACTTTTATGCTCCGAATTTTATAAATTACTAAAATAAATATTCCACTTTAATGTTAATAAGTTAATGATGATATAATCAAGTAAATCATTGTTTTGCAATGTTATTATAGTTTTGAAAATTACTGCCTGAAAATGGTCATTAAATTTAAAAAATAAAGTTATCAGATCTTGTTTAATTTTACCTTATTTATTTCAAAGCATCATGTGCTATCAATCTTATTTAATTTTACGTTATTTGTACGCAAAATTAAGTTTATGAATTTCGTGGCTAGTTTTTACCGTTTCACCAAAGTAAAGATGTTTGTACAAGAAATACGCGAAATGCTGCAGTAAAAAGTGCTTTAGTGAGATATATTAAATCCTATTTGAAAAAAAAAAAAACTTTGGCTTTCATAATCTCATCACTATACAACGTATCACATTTAATAACTAAAAAGAGTTATGTGATATAAACGCCATAGGTTTCAGTGTTAAAGTAAACAAGATCGTTCCTACTCTTTCTTGCCGACATGTCGTTGACGCGCGCCCCGCCCATTGGGTTAGTCTGTCTCTTATAAGGTCCATGTCACCGAAAGACTTAAACGATGCTGTTAAATGGATTCAAGATGAAATCCTTAACGCTTTCCTAACTTCGATCATCACATGCATTGGTAAAATTAGAGCAGCAGAGAAACCAGCAGAAAAATTACAAACAGGCTTTCAAGCAGCTTTGTTACTTATTTATTTCGTTGAGTCTGAAGATTAGAAAAGATTTAGCACACCCTCTATGATGGACCAATAGGAACACAGGAAATTCAAGCAGCTATTTTCAGAACTCTCTTATAACTTTCTTATAAGGTTTATGCCGACATGTCGGTGACGCGCGCCCCACCCACTGAGTTAGTCTATTTCTTATAAGGTCCATGTGTCATGCAACGTGACGTCGACATTGAAGAGCCTTCCGAAAGGGGACTTTAAAAGTTGTTTCCACAACTTATACAGCCGAGCTCGGAAGTTTATTACGGCAGATGGGCATTACTTCGAAACATATTAAAAGGTTACGTTTTTCCCATCATCTGTTCTGGTGTTATTAGAGCAGTCCTGGAAATTAATAGCCACACCTTGTATATATACCTACTGAGGAAGTTTGAAATAATACTGTCAAACCCATATATTTTTCTTATAGAGGTCAAATTCAAATTTTTTTCAACAGTGAAACCTCAGCACTTCCGAGACTTTTGAATGAAAAGCACACAATTATATGGTTTACTTATTGGGGAGGTCAAGAGTTGCTACTAATGATAGAAAAAATGTGTGTAGCCTATGGACCAGTGACGCTAAAAGGTTCGATTGATTTGCGTTAAAGCATGAAAAAACCCTCTATGATTTAGCTGCTGAATGCCTGTATTTAAGGAAATATCCGAGTATGAGAAACTTCCGTTTCTGCGATCTTTTCCCAAGATAAATATGAAACTTCCTGTATCACTGGAGCACACAAAGAAAATTAATGTTAGTTTTTTTTTCTTATAGTGAGGAACGCATCAGCATTTCCAAAGCACTTTGCGGTGAACAACAGCATGAAAAAAAAATAAAACAGTGAAAATACTAGACCTTCTATTTATGCGAAAATAACCGTTCTGCCTAAAACATGCAAAACTGTTTGATTAAACAAAGTTTTATTCCCGACTTAATGAGTTCCCCATGATTCCAGATTTTAAAATGATAAAGCATAAGAGTATACAAAAAAACTGGTGAGCAACAAAGTTGTTTCTATCATAAATATGTAATCTGAAGTTCTAAATATAATTTTAAAAATCCATGGCACCATCGAATCGAAACTTGTTGTCACGTCAGATGTATTTCAAAGGAAATTTAAAATATTTTGGAATCTGAAGAATTAAATTTCCGAAATGTTTGACAATCCAACCTATATATGTTGAATTCATTTTTTTAAAAGTAAGTAAACTGTTATCACAGACTTTCTTGAAACTGTATCACAGATAAATGCTCATATGTATCAGTAACAATGAATGGGAATATCATACATTTGTTAAGGAACAGAAACGATATATTTGTGAGATTTCCTGAGACCATGTCACAGTTATATCATTTTGATTTTAATCTCTATAAATTTGACTAATTCGCGTGTCTCAACAATGAACGGAAACCTGATTCTGACTGTGAAAATATTGATCTCTTTTGTTATAAGATTTTTTTTATATAATTTTGTAATCAACATGTGTGTAATCAATGTGTGCACCGATTGAATGTTCGTAAGCACTGAAGCTTAAATCAACGTTATGCAAGCTGCAAAAAAGAGTAAAACATCATTATAAAAACAATGATTATAAAAAGGATTGGATGCCAAGTCATATAAATAAACAAATCTTTGAATAAGATTTATATCATCGTTTGTAAATTTTCAGAGGTATTATTCATGTTAGTTTTTAATCGTAAACAAAGTAACGTAAGACTAGACACTGAACCATTAAAAGCTTAAGATATCTTCAAATGCTTAATATAAAATTTAATTTCATAAAAATGCTAATTAAGTGAATGGAAAACGTTTTCGCTGGCCGCGTAAGATTGCTTCAGTAACTCTCAATTCAGACCATTAGCTTTCAGTATTCGTGTTTTTTAAGTATTATGAAATGCTAATTCTTAACAGAGTTTCTGTCTAAAAGATCATCGACTCCACTATGTTACATCATCAGCTCGGGAATCACGTTATTTTTGCTAACCTGAGATATCGCTAACCGTATTGGAGCCTGATTTACAGACTATATTCGGTTGGGTAGGCTAAACGTAACAGGAACGATATCTATAGTAATAAACGCTAAACTATCTGTGAACGCTTAACCTAACGGATAACATTTAAAATTATGTTAGCATTATTCTCTTAGAATTAGTGCTCTTAACCACTATTTCATTGTAATCACAAAGAAAGTTTGGAGAAAATCCATAAAAGCTTATTAAGCCGTTCTTCTGGTTTATAACCGAACATAAAACACAAATCTAAAAAGAAGACATATTGCGATATAAGTAGTATGACAAGAATGAGGTTGATTTCTCTTTTAAGTATATTTGAAATATTTACAAACACAATTAGTTTAATTAACAATATAAACATGTGATAGGTTTACACTACACATAAATTCTTGCCAGTAGTACAGCCAGTATCTAATTTTTGCCCTCAGACAGATTTTGTTTGCAACTACATTTTATTGAGCCAGTGACAAACACTACACTAGCCGAGCTAAATTCCTACTTTTAAGCTTTTGCCGCAATGAGATTAAATTTGTATAATTTTCTGACCCCAGTAAAAATTATAACGTGAGCAAAGAATAGAACACCTCAAAATGTAGGTGTTAGAGAAACTTCTGAATAGTTGCTAGAAAATTTCTAAATGCCAAATTGTTATATGCTCATTTGAAACTCAGAATTAGTTTGCTTTCATTTTTGAATCCAAGGTTAAATCAACAGATCCCCTTATGTGGGACTTTACTCGCAGGCAAACGAAATAATTGCTCTACTTTGACGGAAAGTCTTCAGAAAGCAATGGCTACTATGGAGTTATGCAAAATTATGGAGTTCACATAATAATTCAGCTTAATTTCTGTGATTCAGTATCAAAGTAAATGTTGATCAGAGTTAAGTTTCAGATTTTGGAGCAGAAAAGGTTTAAAATACAGTATCTCAGTAAATTAATTGATATAGGTTATAAATTTAGGGATGGGACTAATAATTGGGGATGGGATCGCCCTTGGGGATGGGACCGATAATTCTGATATCCAAGATTCAAGAAAAAAGACCATTGCTGAAATGGAAAACTGGATTTATACACAATGGAATTTTTATTGGGAGTCGTCTAATAAGAAAAAAGAGTTAATGAAAAATATAAACAAAAAGATGAATATTATAAATAATGTTGATTTAAATCAGATACTTCCTGATTAAGGGTGTTTCCCGGCTTATTTTAATCAGTTCCATCTGCAGAATAATGATAAATGCTTTATTTATTATAAGTTTGGAGACGCCAGGCACTTAGTCGATAAATGTACACTTGCAGAGACAATAATAAAGATTATAAATACGAACAAGGATAGAATTGAAATTCGGCACTGAGACTCAGATTTTATTAGACTTTATATGTTTTTTCTTATATATATATATATTTTCTGGCCATTCCCATTTTTCGATCATACGGCCGGCTTGTGTCGGCTAGGAGGATCGGGGCTGTGCATCTATAATAATAATAAAGAAATTTAAATTTAAGTTTTAGCAAACACGTATAAAAGTAAAAAAGCAAATTTAAAGCCAAAATTAAAAAAAGCAAATTTAAAGCCAAAAAAAAATGTGTAAACATATAAAAGATTTAATTCTCGAACTAATCTACAATATCATTTAAATTCAGAAGCAAAAGCAAATCAAGTGCAAAAACAATCCATGAAAATAAATTCACTAATTTAGCAAATTAAAATTAAAATTAATCCAAACAATTTTTTAAAAATGCATAAGTGAATGACTGTTGAGCAGGCAGGAGACAGACTTATCAAGGGGAAGTTGCCTCCAAACCTTACTCTCCAATCATTCAATTCGTGTTTCGTCATTCATGCAGGCAAGGGTAAAAGTCAAAACCAAAAGTAAAAAGTGAAGAATGTCCAAAAAGAAATACCAATAAAGTGGTACCCTTAGAAATTAGCATTTAAGAATTAAAGTTCTAAAAGGAAAATACTAATGAAGTCTTTTGAGAAACAAGCAAGTAAAGTCAAGTATTAAATTAAACTTTATTTAAAAAAATTAAATTTAAAAAAAATATTTTTTTATAAAAAATAATCTAGAAACCAATGTATTTTAGAAACCCTTGTCACAGAAACCTCTCCGACACGAATATGCATATCAATAAAAAGAAACTAAAAAATAATTATACATAATCCATATAAACCAATAAGAAACAAAAAGAACTAATTCACAATTTTTAAAAAACAAATATATACTTAAAAATATAATTTCATATCTAGAAAATACTTAAATACTACATAAAAAAAATACTTAAAGCAAGTAAATAGTAAGTTTTAATTCTAACTTACCTACTATATGAGCGTTGAGGAAAGCAAAAGTGTTTTTATAGAGAAGGAAGTGTGTTCTTCAAATTAATTAAATAGATGGCGCTTATGTAGGTAAAGTTGAGTGCCAAGCTGCTATCTTTGTCATATTAAAAATTTTTTGCAAACATTAATTAAAATATAAAAAAATAAATCTAGAAAAAATTGAATTAAATTAAAAATTAAAAATCCTAAAGATATGTAATTGAAGTTTTAATTTTAACGATCATTTATTTAGGGAGTTAAGCCAATCAAGTTTGCTGGAAGTAAAATAGAGTAAAGTGGTATTGTGAATTAAGAAATGTAAACTGTTTGTAATGTGAAATGTGTGTTCTGTTGAAAAATTGTGTAAATATTGTAATGCAAATAATTAAGGTAATGAAGTAAAAATTAAATGTTTTAAAATTTAAGTTTTAAAGCAAAAGTTAAAATGTCTAAAAATTTTTCAAAATTTTTTGAAACGAAGTCCTTAAAGAAACTTCTAAAAAAATTCCCAGAAAATTCTCAAAAATTCCTTAAAGAAGTTAAATTTAATGAAAGAAAATATTGTAAGTTTAATGAACTTGATTTCAACTGGTATATCAAAACTTAACTAAATACTGGCTAAAGTATGGAAAATTAGAAGAAGAAGATTAAAATCTTCACTCAATTCGGGCTATAATTGATACTTTTGAAAAGAGTTGGCCCTTTATTAGTAAAAAGAAAGAATCCAGTATTGATTAAATATACATATTTACAAATTTATTTACAATAAAAATTTACAAATAATTTCTTTACTCTTCTATATCCTTCATTACCCTCCAGCTTAGGTTTAAGGTAATGTTATCATATCAAACAGAACCAAAAAATTATAAAGTTAATGCCTGCCCTTTTCAATATATAAATTAATACATTTTAGTAGTACTTGGTTATCGACTTCATTAGTATTTTCCTTTTAGAACTTTGAGCCCACCAGCGGCCGAGCGGGAAAGTCGCTGAACACTGGTAGTTCGGTCCGAGGTTCGAATCCCGCGAACGGGCTGGCTGCATGGGTGTTTTCGTGGTTTTCCCCATGTGTACCGTGTATACGAGCCAGTTTCCCTTAGAAAGTCCTCCACGAAAGGCATCCCTCCCCTTTGGCAGATAGCCCTAGTGTGCTTTGCCGTAATTAAATACACTACACCTTTTAGAACTTTAATTCTTAAATGCTAATTTCTAAGGGTACCACTTTATTGGTATTTCTTTTTGGACATTCTTCTTTTTTTACGTTTGGTTTTGACTTTTACCCTTGCCTGCATGAATGACGAAACACGAATTGAATGATTGGAGAGTTAGGTTTGGAGGCAACTTCCCCTTGATAAGTCTGTCTCCTGCCTGCTCAACAGTCATTCATTTATGCATTTTTAAAAAATTGTTTGAATTAATTTTAATTTTAATTTGCTAAATTAGTGAATTTATATTCATGGATTGTTTTTGCACTTGATTTGCTTATGTTTCTGAATTTAAATGATATTGTAGATTAGTTCGAGAATTAAATCTTTATATGTTTACACATTTAATTTTTTTTTTTTTTTCCCTTTAAATTTGCTTTTTTACTTTTATACGTGTTTGTTAAAATTTAATTTTAAATTTCTTTAAATTATAATAATAATAAGATATAAATATATATAAATATAATGTATAAGGTAGCATATTTAACGGAAATTAAAACATAATGAGAAATATACCTGAAATTTGTGAATTAGTTTCGTAAACTGAAAAAAAAAAAATTGTATTCTCAAAATCTCAGGAATTTGTAAATTGACGAAATATTTCTAAGTTTTTCGATAAAATTGCTTCAGAGAAATTTTCGAAATTTCTTATCAATTTTATGCAATAATTGTTATCTATGCATACACAGTTCTAATATAACACTATCTAAATGCATACACAGTTCTAATATAACACATAACAAGGTAGTTTCTTCCAAATATCTTTCATTTTAAACGAAAAATGAGTCGCATGGAGCATTTTCGAGACATAGGAACTGCCAAAAAATTTGTTTTGTGAAAACTGAATTTAAAGTTTTTCTTCAAACTTACCGTTACATACATGCTCATGGGAAACAGAAAATTTACTTTAAATATGAATTTGTAAACACTAGATAACATGTTCGTATCATTTAACTATTTTTAATCTCATAATATTAAATATGACAAATATTAACATATCTCAAATCGGTTTGTGAGTCAAAGTTATACGGAGAAACAATTTATGCATTATATCCAATGAAACTTTTAAAATTCAATAGCACCCTATGTTTTACCTTCATTTGTCAGATTTACATTATCTTTTAATGCTTTACAATGTTTTTTACTATTTCTGTTTTTTTCCAAGCTGGTAAACTTCTCTTTTTGCTTTGGTTCAAGCGACTTTGATCACGCTTTTTTGCAACGAATAGAGGAAACGAGTTTCCCCATGCTCAACGTGTATAGCATTTACATAACCAAAGTTAAATTCATTAATAGTTGCCAATCCTGACATTTCTAGCCATTTTTTTAGAAATAAACACGTCTTTTGAACAAATGTATAAATTAGAACTCTTTAAATACATTTTTTTAACATTTTCTCCAAAATTTAAAGGGCAAAGTTTACATTGTTTATACATTTTAAATGCTTGTAACTTCTTTAAAAATTAGAATCTTTGAATTCGGTTTTTTGCATACGATGTAGTTACGTATATGGAATATTACGAGAGTTAAAAATCAAATTCAATATTTTCGTTGATTTTTAGCTATTTTAAAGTCCCCTTAATAAATATAATATTTAAATCTAACTTCTTTTATTTTAACATTTCTTTTTAGAATCTTTTCCTGCTGAAATGAAACGGAGACTAATAAGTGTTTAAGTTCCTGCTGAAATAAAGTTTGTAATCTTGTCATCATCTTAATAAGGTTCACTGTTACTTGAACAGCATTTCGGTGCTTGTAGTTTATTTGTTCCCAGTATATTCCATATCAAACAGTGTTTCCTCGCCAGACTTTATTTTATTTTCATGTTTTGCAAAATTTCAAAGACTGCTCACCTCAACAATTAGGCACTTTGCTATTTAAGCAATCGAGGAGTATGGTCGAGAGGTATTCGTCGTGTAGCTGTCACATAATCGAGAGCATCGAACAGTACCAGAAGGGGCGAATCACACTCGCGATGAAGGGTAAGTCTCACTCCAGGCTTTCCTGAAGAACATCTCAGCGGAAAGATCCAAATGTCCCCCAGCACCATACCTATTATCACCGTTTCTAGAAGACTTTCGGTTCGATAACAGTTCGCTCCCACTCGCAGCAGAGAAGTACAATCGCTGAACGCTGGTAATTCTCATCGGGGATAGATAACAGACGAATGGGATAGCTGGATGTGTGTTTCCAGAGTGTTTCCCATGTGTAATACATATACGAGAGAGATTCCCATAGTAAGTCAATCACGAAAGCGTCCTTTAACTTAGGCCGATAGTCCTAGTGAGCTCTGACACAATCAATTAACCGAGCCAAATCAAACGCTAGAACTTCAAGTGCCTGCACGACGCAAAGTCACTATACGCATAAAAGCATGCATGCCTCCTTCCAGCTTCCAGTTTAAATATCATCACCTCTATTGAGTTTTCCAGCATTGCCAAATAAAAGTTAGAGAGTTAATATTTCGTTTCAAAATTTTATCTCTAAAAAAATTTATTATAGGAATCACAAATATGGTTTCTTTTTGAATCATATATTTATCTTAAATTACCTTATATGTTTGTTAAATTATATCGAGAAAGTGAGCTTCAAGATTCCAGCGTTTATTTATGTTAAAGTTCATCTAAAGTTTGTCTGCACTTTTATAATAAATACAAACCTAAACAAGAAGGATATCGAGTAGAATTATCTTGCAGTTCGCTGATACTACACACTAGTTGAAAAATGAAGCGTTCTGACATTTGTACAGAAAACATAATTTTTTTTTTCTTCATACTCGTTTTCTCTTATGTCTCTTTCTTAAATTAGGCTATAATTTTAGTACAAGCATGTTTGATGGTAGATGAGCAAGCTGTGGGTTCCAGATTTATTGGTTTCGGATTTCAAATTTCGTGACAATGCTATCAAATCTTACATTCACTTTTGATTAATGCTCTCTTCATTTCTTATAGGATATTCCATATTAATCTCTTAAAGGCGAAAGATGTTGCATTAATTTGTGTTATTTGAAACTAGAGTTCTGAGGAAAACGTAAAGGTGTCTACTCAGTTCTTCAGAAAACGACAGTTTAAAGTGATAATTCTTTGAAACGGAATCTGTATGCATATCGGGATGCTACAGAAAATGAAAGAGCGTAGTTCAAAGTGAAAGGTTTATAGGACTATTATCCAACAAAATTTCACAATACCTCAAGTGAGATTTTAGTGATCAGGAAGTGTACAGAAGTACAACATTCCTTTGGGATATTAAGTTTTCGTGAAGGATATGACAAGCAAACAAAATGATCGAAGTTTAAGCTGAGCAAAAATATCAACTGGTTAAAGAATTGTGGTACAGGAACTAGAATCGAGAGAACCAGCTCAGCTGCACTTCGCAGATATGGAGAAAAATCAGGCACAAAAATACCGAATTAGAAACCTACTGCTCAGACCCCAAATTCGGTTTCGGGTGCATAAAATAGGCCTTCAAAGGGCATCTGAATCTATAAATCTAACTGATATAAGTAGGGCTTTGCAAAATTTTAATGTGTCAAATTCCAGTAATCCAAATACACTCATGTCCATAAAGTAAGGATAATGTAAAATCAGGCAAAGGAAGAGTTAGAAGCAAAACAAATTTGACTTATTTGTAAAGCTTATTTATTAAGCAAAAGGTAAAGAGCAAAACAAGATGCTATATGTTTGATATTATTAAAAAAAATAGAGATTTTTTTCCCTGGAGCAAATTACAAAAAACACCTATTTACAAAAAAAAAAAAAAAAAAAAAAAAAACAATATTACTTGGTTGGTATGATTGTTTATACATTATATGTCCCCCAGATGATGCAATACAGTCCGTACAACGCCTAGGCATGCTGAGTATCAAATTATCGATCTGATCTTGGGGAATATTACACCACTCAAAAAGCAATGCTCTCCGAAGTTCCGTTAGACATGTACGAGGAGGCTGACGGGCTGCAACCCGTCGGCCAAGCATGTCCCACACGTGCTCTACTGGATTCAAGTCCGGTGAGAATGCTGGCCAGTCCATACGGGCGATATCCTCCGATTGAAGGCATTTGCTTACGATGTTTGCACGGTGAGGACGGGCGTTGTCATCCATAAACACAAATTGTGCGCCCATGGCGCCCCGAAACAAACGTACATGTTGTTCCAGAATGACGTCCCGATAGATTTGGCTTGTCATGGTTCCAATTTGCAGGTCAGTTCTGGAACCCAGAGTAATTCCACCCCTGCACTCCTGCACCACCGTAACGGTGTCGTTCAATGATGTTTTCTGGTGGTAACGGGTACCTGGAGCTCTCCATATGAAAGTCCGGCGAGAATCAGACTGCAAGCTAAACCTTTAATCGTCGGAAAACATCACACAAGCCCACTGTTGCGGTGTCCACAATGCATGCTCTATTCTCCAGGCTAACCGCAGGCGAAAGTGAGTTGCAGTAAGTGGAACGCCTCTGACAGGTCTACGAGCATATAAACCAATCTGCCCTAAGCGTCTATACACGGTCTGCCTTGAAATTGTCGTACCAGTGGCTGAAGAGAGCTGACGAGACATGTCTGAGGCTGTGCTCCGCCTGTTTCTTTTGGCAGTAACTGCCAAATACCGGTTCTCATTCGGCGTTGTAACTCTGGACGACCTGTGCTGTAACGTCTACTCACATTACCATCATCTTGAAATCGTTGCCAAAGCCTGGAGATGACACTCTGGGCAGTTCCAAGTTCGTCTGATACTTCTAGTTGGTTGTGCCCACATTCCAGACGGTCGATAATTCTACCACGTAAAAAATCATCCAAATGCGTCCTTTGTGTCATAACTATTCGATTATTGCACTGAAATGCTTATAAAGCGCCTGCGAACAATTTTACTCATTTGCCTGTATTCCTTATATATCACTCTCTTACACTCTCGTCATTGTGACGTACCATCGGTGTCATCTGGTTACTTCCTGAAATTTGCATATGATTCTTGAAGATGTGTGTAATGATTTTACAGGTGATATATTTATTTTAGAGTTCGATTTCCGCGTGATTCCGAATTATCCTTAATTTATGGACATGAGTGTAGTAGCTCTCCTTCAAATAAGATAACCCTTTACTAACGTTTAAACCAATGAATGCAGTTTATACAGGTTAGATTCTCAAAACCTTCGGAAAATTAGCTCTTCATTTCGAAGAATTTCGGATTTCTTCATTAAAGGCACTTGACGTGGAAACATGTTTCGATTTTATAATGGTGTGGATTTTTAAAAATCATATTTACAGTTTGAAATTACAAATATTATGAAAGAAATTATAACAAATTGTTAACTACTAGTTTTTTCGTACACACTTAAGTTTCATATATTATAGAATTACGTTAAGCACTAATAGCTTGCATTCTTGTAAACCTTCTGTATGAAACTGCTTTCCCTATTAGACGAAAAGCAGTGCGTTTAAAATGAATTTCATGTATTTTATAGTTATTGTTTAGTTATCCACTTGGTATTCTTTCCTCACGTTTAAGTTTACCAGAAAAGCTGCAGGAACGTTATTCAAACATTTGATTCCGAGTGTGTGTGACGATGAACATTTGCTGCTAATTGACGGAATTTAAAGAAATTCTGAAAGCCCTTATCCAAGAAACATATTCAAGATATTGCGTAAATGCACATTTTTCAAGTGAAACAAAATTACCAATTTGAGAATTTAAATATGTTTTTGAAAACATTGAACTAATATAATGTTTGAGATTATACTTATTATGAAAACGAATAATCAATTTGATACTAATTTTTTTGTCTATTCTTGCACTAAATATATTATAAAATTTACAAGAGCTACGCTTTATCTTAACGGCCTTCTGCCTACTTACTATCTTTTTATTTACAAAAAGGACTAAGAGCCATAGTTCGAGACTACGGTATCTCCCCTCCTGCTTATAGTGTGCAGGCAAGCCTTCACATTTATTCAACATCAAGTCTGCTCACTGCGACCGCTCAATGACAGAGCGAGAATGACCACTACAACCGGTTTTCTGCCTTTTCTGTAGTGCTGTAAAAGTAACGAGAAATTGATTACCCGTATGTATTCGTTACTCAATGAACCAGTACTCGTTAATTTCGTATCGTTACTCGTTACTTTCGGTAGAATCGAGTATAGTATAAAGCGTCGCATCGCATTGAATCACGTGAACGGCTGACCCCCGCAGGAGTTTTTTTGCATCGCATTTTTTGGGTAGAAATAATTCACTTTCTTTTGGCTATTATTTTGTGGTACACTGATATCATTAAATATTTAACTTTCTATTGGTGTCAGGGCTTAATTTTTAAAATCAGAAGCGCGGAGAACTACAGAATGGCGTTAGCAATGCAGGAATGTGAAAATAAAGAAGTAAATAAAATAAATATTACAATAATATCATAATTATTAAATAAAATTATAAAAAGTAGTTATTAAAATACGTAATAATTAAAATAATAAAAAATTAGTGATTAAAATAACGAATAATTAAAGTGTCATAATAATTAGCAAATGAAATATGCAGAATAATGAATTTCAGATGTGTTCAAAAGGTGTATATGTGAATATAATAATATTTTTTATATATAGTATCTGTCGCGAGCAACTCAACGTTTGTATAAATGTAATTTCTTTAAAGGTTAAATTTTACGGTTTGGCAACATTGTATCGTTTTTATGTTTAGAATAAAGTAAAAATGCACCTTGACTTTGCATTAAGGGGGATTGCCTGTTTTATAGTGAAATTAATTAAGGTGGATTGCCTGTTTTACAGTGAATTAATTGGGTGGATTGCCCGTATTACTCAATTATAATTTCTCTTTACGTTTCTTTTAATGGAGTACCGACTGAATGAACAAAATTCAGGTAGAGTCTCGTAACATGGTGACCGTATGACGTGGCTTGCTCTAAACCTGCTGTTAGTGATGTTGTATTTAAGTATCAGGAGATTTTAAAGGAAAATTTTAGGTGGGAGTTTTCAAACAAGCTTAATAGTTTGGGAAAGACAGGCATTCCAAACAGATATTTTATGTATGAATTAACAAAAGAGTAGAAACTTTTTAGAGGATTTTTGATGGATTGTGGTTTATTGAAGGATAACGTTTGTTGTGAAAAATGTAAGATACCATGCAGGTTAGTTAATCAGAAAAAGTCATCGAATGGTAGTATTTGGAGATGCAAGAAGTGTAGGGCTGAAAAATCAATTAGGCGAGGATCTTGGTTCGCCTGTAGTAAGCTCAATTTACAGGAAATCTTTTTCTTAACACGCGAATTAATTAAGGGTACTGCGTCTAGTAATATTGAAGAGGATTTTGGCTTTTCTTCTTCGACTTTAGCAGACTAGAGTCAATTCGTTAATGAACAAGTATTATATTAAGTTGAATTGATGTGAAATAAAATTGGTGGGGTAGGCAAAGTTGTGGAAGTAGACGAATCAAAATTTGGTAAAAGGAAATACAACAAAGGGCATTATGTCGAAGGTCAGTGGGTTTTTATGGGTGTAGGGCGTGATTCGGGAAAGGTTGTTTTGGTGGCTGTTCATGAGCGGAGTCAAGAAACTTTAATTGCATTAATTAAACAATGGATAGAGCCAGGCACTAGTATTATCTCGGATTGTTGGAAAGGTTATAATCACGATGTGTTGATTAAAGTAGAATTTAAACATTTAACCGTTAACCATTCACTAAATTTTGGTGATCCAAGTACGGGCGCTCACACCAATACAATCGAAAGCACTTGGAGACACGTAAAAACACGTTTCCCGACATATAATAGGCAAAATGATGCGTCTTTCCACTTGGCTATGTTTATGTTCGAAAAAAGTTGCTATGAAAAGAAAATTGATTTGTGCAATGCATTTTTTGAGATAATCAGAGATATAGATTGGGAAAATTTTACTTATAACCTTTAGAGTGTTTTCATTGCTTAGTAGAAAAAAAGAAACATTAAAACCAAACCAAAATTACAATTGCTGAAAAATGGCAAGTGTATAAAAAGAATGAACAAACATTAAAATTAGGAAAAAAAAAAGTTTAAAAATATTCTTAAAATATGTATAAAAAATGTCCATAAATTTGTAATATTGCAATACAAGTGTACACATAATCAACCATTATAATAGTATTTTATGTAGACACTTAAATTGCATACAGTGGAGTGAGGGTCCTCGTCCCTCACTCTGGAAACTGTGCATTAAATATGATTGCACAGGCTAATGGTTTCAAATTTAATTTTTTTGTTTTTCCGGGGGGGAACTCGTAAACTTTTGTTTTTATTTTCTTTTTATAGCCTCTTATTTATGGTTAAAATTATTGGCTCAATCCTAGAATAGGCTGCACCAGTCGATACGTTGTTTACTTGTCTTAGGCATGGACACGTCTTTTTGTGACGTAATATTGTTATGCCTTTTCTTAAAAACAAGTTATACCTATGCTATAGCTTCTTATTTAAAGGGTTATTCGCGCAGCACTTCTGAGTATATGAGCAATGAAGAGTTTATTTAATGTCTTAATTTTTAAGTTAAAAGAGATCGCTATGTACATTGGCAAAGCCAATGTAGTGCGCAATGCCGAGGTTGTGCAATTCTCGGATGTTGAGTGAAAATAGATCGATGTGTACATGGGCAGAGCCAATGTAGTGCGCAATGCCGAGTTTGTGTGCGGTGTCGAGTTTGTGCAATTCTAGGATGTTTTTTAAATGAAAATAGATCAATGTGTACATGGGCAGAGCCAATGTAGTGCACATTGCCGAGGTTGTGCGCGGTGCCGAGTTTGCGCAATTCTAGGATGTTTTTTAAGTGAAAATAGATCGATGTGTATATGGGCAGAGCGAATGTAGTGCGCAATGCCGAGGTTGTGCTATTCTCTGATATTTTTAAGGTGAAAATAGATAGATCTGTACATAGACACCGAGTTTGTGCAATTCTTTGATGTTTTTCGGGTGAATACGGATCGTTGTGTACAAGGGAAAATGAGATAATCTGTAAAGCCGAGCTGTAATGTAACGTATTTTATGTGCAATGTTTAACGTATCGTTTGTGTATTTTAAATTTGTACTGTTGTTTTAATTGTGAATTATATTTAAGACATCATTTTTCATTTAAATTGTATTTTTAATTTTTATGTTTTGATATGTTTATAATGCTTTCCGTCTTGCGATATATATCGATAGCCCGACGAGTTACTCAACAGTAGCAAAACGGTAAACTTTCGCACTGTAAGTAACTTTTACCTCATTATTATAATACGTAGTGTTTGCTGTCGTAATTGCACTTGATAATATGAGTTCTTTGATAATATGTGCGTGTGTATGTGAAGCATTGCTTAGTGTTCCAAATTTGAAGTATTTCTTTTCTAATAATATTTTCTTTCATTGTGAGAAATTATATTTTTTTATTTATTAATGTGTAGAATTCTAGTATACCTGCATACAGAAAATATGATATGATTTAGGAATTTAAAAACCTGTTTTTCATTAATGTGAAATTTAAAATTTTTAGAAAATAATGGAAATTGTCTA
This sequence comes from Stegodyphus dumicola, assembly GCF_044657685.1. Classification (NCBI taxonomy): domain Eukaryota; kingdom Metazoa; phylum Arthropoda; class Arachnida; order Araneae; family Eresidae; genus Stegodyphus; species Stegodyphus dumicola. Next base: position 44,508,157 of record NC_140778.1, read on the forward strand.
GTTACTGGTATGTAAGGGATTATGTCGTTATGTAGCAAAACGTTAATTTGTAAATATGATAAAATTGATATGTTCCAGAGTATTAATTTAAATTTAAAAAAAAATCTTTTTTTTATTTGTATAAAATGCTGAAGCTGTATGAAATACAAATATGAGAGACTGCGACGTTCTTTATCGTTTTAATAATTGGTAGAATTTGCTTACTGTATCATAGTAGTTTTAAATATAAACAATTTATTATACTTATTTTCAGTTAAGCCTAAGCTTAAATGTCAGAAATGTAAATTTAAAGTAAAGAATTTGATGTTAATTTACAATACTAAACAATTCATTATTGTTTTTTAAGAGAAAATAGAAATTACGCATAGCACGGAGAATACCATGGACCTTATAAGAAATAGACTAACCCAAACGGGTTTTCTCCCTCCTCTGAGGCGTTGCCGGCTGTCACCATGATCACATCCGGAGGAGTAGGGACGACTCGCAGAAATTTAACATTGGTTGCCTATTGCAGCGTGTATAACTGTAAAGAAAAAGTTGGTTGTAGAGCCTCATTTCACGAATGATAATTTCTACATATTTTTAATTTTGAAAGTGAGATTGATTTTTAAAAATTTAGCATATTTATAAAGCATAATTAGCATTCCAAATAATTATAAAGCTATTGCATGCTTTCAGGGCTAGATATTTTTTTTAGCTTTTCCTATGCTGTACGGAAATTTGTAACTACTTCTTTTAGAAAATAATATTTTAAATCTGAACTAACAGAAAAATTCAAACAAACAAATTTCTCTTGCAATTTTTATGCATTTTTTTGGTGTAAATTTGTAAAAAAATACTAAAATATTTAAAAACGAATTTTTGAAGGTTTTTTTTTTTTTTAATTCTAAATTTTTCTGCTTTTTTAAAATTATAGATAAGTATTATAGCACGATTTCTGTAAAGGAATTTTATTTCAAATACATCATTGTGATAAGCAGGTTTGACATCTTATTTTTTATACATTTAATTCTAATATTAAAATTGTATTTAACCGTAATAATTAATTTTGCTTGTATTTTATAGTGATTATTTTTTAAATTTAGTTTTAGTTCTGCTTAAGATTTTTTTATTTACTGTTAATTTAATTTATTAACCCAAAGCGGCGGTAGCCTAGAAAGGCTGCTAGTTTCGAAGCGGCATTTTGCACTGTTTTATTATAAGTGTCCTTGCAAATTGTTGTTACCAAATATTATCGCCCTATATTATATGTAAAGAAATTAAATAATGTAGAATCTGCATGAATACATGTATGTTTCTTGCACTGTTACAAAAACGACGGTTTCTAGAGCCATCAAATTTTGAATTATGTAATCCTCCACCCGAACATGGGCATCTGGACCTCCGAATTTCGAATTTGTTTAATTTTATTTCATATTTTGTAAAACTTTAACGAATTTTTGATTAACAAACTCAACGAGTTCAGAGCGAGCACTGTACAGAAAATAACAGTTTTATCTCCAGCGCGGAAATTCTAAAGATATGCTGTTTTCAAATGTATGTGGTTTACGGGCGAAGAATATGATATTCAATAAATATAGGTAACACAGAAAACTTTAAAGAAAGGTTCCTTTTGAGCGTAATATAAAATCTGATTGCTTCTAGATTTTATTTTATCTTTTTTTTTTCCCGTCATTAAGCTCAGAAAATTTTATGCTCCGAATTTTATGAATTATTAAAATAACTAATTCACTTTAATGTTAATAATTTAATGATCGTATAATCAAATAAATATGATCGTTTTCTAATGTTATTATAGTTTGGAAAATCACTGCCTGAAAATGTTAATTAAATTTAAAACTTTTTTTATCAGATCTTGTTTAATTTTACCTTATTTATTTCATAGCATCACGTACTATCAATCTTATTTAATTTTACTTTATTTTTACGCAAAATTAAGTTCATAAATTTTGTGCTTATAGTTTTTACCGTTTTACCAAAGTAAAGATGTTTGTGCAAGGATTACGCGTGAAAAAAAATGCGCGAAATGCAGTAAAAAGTGATTTAATGAGATATATTAAATCCTATTTGGAAAATCTGTGGCTTTCATAATCTCATCATTATACAACGTATCACATTTAATAAATAACAAGTGTTATGTGATACAAACGCCATAGGTTTGTATCACACCAATGATAGATAAACTTCCCTATATGGATGACTTTCTTGCTAGTATGGAAACTGAATCACTCATTATAATGCTATATCCCGAGATCAAGAATTTAATGGCTCTAATGAAATTGCCTATGGAAAATGGGCTACAAACTCTGTGAAACTCAGAGATGTACTACAAACACATGAAGAATCTCACAAAACGGAAACAACTGTCTTAGGTATTGGCTGGAATACAAATTCTGATGCACATCATTCAAGACTTCCGTCTGTGTTTCTACAGACAAACCACTTACAAAGAGATAGTTACACCGCTGCATTGCTAGTTTTTATGATCCCTTAGGACTTTTTTTCACCGTTTACTATCCTTGGGAAAATCTTATTCCAAGATACATGGATTCTTGGAATTAAGTGTGATGAATTACTACCTGCTAATTTATCAACTTTATGGCATGCAGCTGTAAAATAACTTGATGACATTTGCTCCCTTCAAATTCCTCGATGCACAGGCATTTCATCACATGTTCCTTTTGCTATTCATGAGTTTTGTGACGCATCTGAAAGTGTAAATGGTTCAGTTCTGTACATTGTTACCTTTAAAGATGACCATTAGGGTGGATAGGCAGTGACCCCCAACAAATGGAAAACTTTTGTTAACAACAGAGTAACATAAATTATTTCCTATACTAATCCTTCACAATGGAGTCATTGCCCTGACAAAGACAATCCAGCTGACAAACGTTCTCGATGTGTTTCAACATCAACACTAAAAAACCTGGAAATTTGGTAAAACGGCCCTCCATGGTTAGTCAAATCTCCAGAATATTGGCCTCATTCTGACATTCTGATACTATTTCTAAAGACTACAGTCATAACTTAGAAGAAAAGAGAGAAAAGGTTTAGACCCTTCACATCGTATCTACTCAACCAATCATAAAGGCTAGAAACTACAGTTCTTACTTTGAATTGTTACGTGTAACATCTTGGATTCTTCGCTTTATTCACAACTGTAGGAAACAACAAAAGTTAGTGGGTGAGGTACATGCCACAGAACTAACTCGAACTCGTATTTATTGGACACAGCCGTTCAGAAAGAATCCTTTCCTTCAAAATATGAAGCTCTGTTGACAAGAAAATCACTCCGTAAGAAATCGTATTTATTGGACACAGCCGTTCAGAAAGTATCCTTTCCTTCAAAATATGAAGCTCTGTTGACAAGAAAATCACTCCCTAAGAAATCAACGATAAAAAAAATTTAACCTTTTTTTCAAGAACAACGTTAGACTTCTTGGTGGTTGACTACAAGTTTCTGATTTATCTCATGCTGAAAAACATCCCATATCATTGGAAGATTCTCATCATTTTACATTTACATAATTTTACTACTGATACTCCAAACACATTTACGAATGCATCATCTCGGTGTTCGAATTGTACTTTCTCAGCTTCGTTCAGAATATTGGATATTAATAGCAACGCAAACCATTAGAAAGGTGATAAAGACTTGCCTTCCATTTAAAGTACTGAAACAAAAGAGAAGTGAACAGATAGAAGCTCCATTACCAGCCGAGCGAATTCAAAAATCATCTCCTTTCGAAACTACCGGAATTGATTTTGCTGGACCAATCTACGTAAAAAATAATAAACTCCATTACAAAAGTTTACATTGTCATCTTTACATGTGCTACAACTCGAGCTATCTACTTAGAATAAGTTTCCGATCTGCGTACTGACGTCTTTCTACTTGCATTACAACGTTTTGTCTGTAGTCGTTTACTTCCTCATACAGTGTACACTGATAATGTGACGACTTTCTGCGCTGTGGAGAAAGAGCTCAAAGTATTATGGCATACTATATCCTCTGCCAAGGTACAACAGTTTTATGCCCACCACAACATCAAATGGAAATTAGTCGCCCCACGAGGGGCTTGGTGGGAACGATGGTGGGAAAGAATGATAGGCTCAATTAAACGATGCCTTTGGAAAACATTAGGTAAGGCTCTTTTGTATGACGCTGGTTTTATCACTGTATTATGTGATATTGAAGCCGCTCTTAACAGTAGACCGATTGTCCATGAATACGGAATAAAATATGATTCTGAGGAAGCTTTAACACCCTCAGACTTCCTCATAGGAAGGAAATTAACAACTTCCAGCCCCACAAATCCTGAAACAAATTTAAATCGTATGTGGAAGAATCGTCAACATTTGATGGACTCCTTTTGGAAAAGATGGCAAAAGGAATATCTAATGGACTTGCGTACATTTCATCAAGTGCGGAATCCATCTGAAACAAATAAAATCCGTAAAGGGGACATTGTCCTACCACAAGAAGATGTTAGACCTCGCAACACCTAGAAAAAGGTCCGTATTGAGGCGCTAATCCTTAACCGCGACAAGTCCGTAGTTGTATTCTGCGCATCAATGGATATTCCATTACCCGACCTGTGCAGCTGGTCATCTCCTTGGAGATTGACCAGGGTGGGGAGGATGTTGCGGCAAAGCCAGCGAGCTATTGAAAATAACATTACCCTTTTGTGAATGGCATCACTTACGTTTTTGTATTCATAAATGTTTATTTTGCTTGTTCTATACTTTATTTTTATGTTAGGAAATAATTAAGTATAAGACACTATCTCTTAATAGTGCTTAACTTTAATTATTTCAGAGTTTTATTACTGCACTTTTCGTATGTTATACTTTTATTATTATTAAAGGTAACTTAATTTTTACCCCTCTTTCTATTAAAGTTTATCGAATACATATTTTCTGACTGGTGATAAGGTAAATCAATTTTAATTGAAACTCAATCTGGATATTGAGTGTGTATACTTAATTTCTGCTGAAGAAACAACTTATATGGTGTTGACACTTTTAATGAACATAATTGTTAAATAATAGTTTAATTTTTACTGTACTAAATTCGTATATTGTGTTGAACTATTTACTGGTTCTGTAGTTTTTCACATCCGAAGTTGTCGGTTGGGAATTCGTTTCTTAGAATTCCTTATTTGGAGATTTCTGCACTCCGAAATTCTTTTGCCAAGCGTTTCAACCCATGTGCTGATTTCTTCACCATCCGGAGTTTTTTCGTAAACGGGACCCTGTTTGCTCTGATATCTCAAGCGTAGAAATATTATACTGGGAGTTTGTTTACGGAAGTGAAAATCGTCGGATAGGGTGCTCGACAGAGTGGAGTGGCACCCCGGGCGAGGCTAGTGCGTTCTCCCTTCCATCAACAGAGAGGAGGTTGACCCAGCGGAGTGCATTGTTGAACCGCGATGGTTCACGTCTTCTGGAAGTCGGGAAACCCCTTTCCGTGAAGATTTCTATATTACGCCATTGGAGGTTGTCATACTTGGCTTCTTCCGATCATCATACTTAGCCAAATTTTTGATAATCTCGCCAGGTATACTTCATCTGAACAGCTAGGAGAGTAGCAGAGGCGCTCTGACTATCTGAATTAGAAAAATATGCTACCTACTTCCATCCTCTGCATGGTGGACTCAAGAGAGCTTCAGAGAAATCGGACGGACACCTAAAGTTGAGGATTTGCTGAAGAAGAGGCCCTGAGCCTTGATCCACGCAAAAATGGCCTCTGGCAAGTTAGACGTTCGTAACCTTCCTGATGGAATTGTTGCCTTGGATGGAAAATTGGAGCCAGACCTCGTCTTTGATGTTATCTTTTGTTGATTTTATTTTTTTGCTTACCCCTTTCTTTTCATTTCAACAGATAAGCTGAAAGCCTTTGAAAGGAAGTCGATAACCCTCCATCTAGAACCCTCTTCTTGTATTTCAAGGTCTAGAGTGAATAGTTCATTTTATTCCCGTACGGTTTGGAGCCCAACTTATATTTGTTTTTGAAGGTATGTGATTTTTTTCCTTTCTAGCGGTACTTCTGCAAAGCATGTTAACCAGCCACCTCTTAATAATTGTAATGAATATTGTGATTATTATGACGCTATCAGTATTGTAACCTAATCTCTTTATCATCATGCATAAACGTAGTTTGATTTTACTTACCTTGTATTGTAATTAATTTTAATTTATTTTTTACACTAAACCATGTAGTATTAACGGAATGGGTTTTGCATATTATTTATGACACAACGCAACTCCATTTATATTTGTATACTTGTCTTGCTATAACATGTGCTCACATGAATTATTCTTGAAATATAGTTACTGATATTGAACATCTATGTACCATTTCAATATTGGCTTATACATACTAAATGTTATGAATTTTCAATTACACATTGATGGTGTTTAGTAGTACCTATAGTAAATGACTTATAGTATTCTATACTTAATATAGAACAACTTGAATCATCCTTTCCCTAAATTTTGAATCAAAGAAATTAAACTTAATTGTTGAATGAACTCCCTAATCTTATACACATTAAACATTTGCATCAGTCCATATTATGTAAGCCATTATTTTCTCAAACGAAATTCCGTCAAGTTTTTTTAGTTTATTTTAATACGGCGAGAAGCACAATTGGGCTGTCTGTCTAAGGAAAAGGCGCGGCTTCGCGGAGCACTTTCTGAAAAACAAAACTGGCTTGTATACACGTTACCAAAATGCCTATGCAGCCAGACCGTTCGCCTGGATTCGAGCCCAGGAGGGAACTACCACTGTTCAGCAATTTAAGGGCTAGGCTACTGATGTTCCTGAAACGTTGTTAAGACAGCATTTTACAGTACGAAAAAAAAATACGTATCCTAAAAGCTAGTTGTTTGAACCTAGAGGTATTTAAGCAAACCAGCGAATACATTTTCATTCCGTTAATTAGCATTATTACGACGATAATTTTTATGGCAAGAATTTGCTGCTATTTTAGAAGTTAGTGATTTTGAAGCCAGTTTCACACTATTATGATTGACATTAAATTAATTGCTTCTCCAAATCTACAAACTGCGATACAAATCTTATTCAAAGATTTGATGATACTGATTTAATCATTTATGCGGTTTGGCATTACAATAGTTGTTAGAATATTTTATTTTCATAATTATATTTTCTTTTACAAGAGTTTGTGTGAAGCTATTTGATGTCTATTGGACCGTCATTAAAAAGGTGTGCACATCAATTACAGACTTGTTGTTTAAAAAAAAATATCAAGTTTAAAAAGGAAACCATAAAACAAAATGCAGATAAAATTTTTTAACAGTCTGCATTAAGTTCAGTACCCTGTTAAAGTGACTGTAAGGTACACGTAAATTATGTCAGTCTTGTAGAGATTAATATAAAAGTAATAAATTTGAGACTTGGTTATGCAGGAAATTCAGCATGTGCTTCCTTACTGTTTTTAAACAAATGCATGATATTCTCGTTCATTGCTATCCATCCATCCATGCATGTATTGCCGAAAAATATCTATAATCTCGTGATTTATCTGGCTCCATGATACATTTGGCGCAAGGATGCATAACATAATAATGTCCAGACCTGTGGCAAACGGTATCTAAAGTGGGGAGAAAATGGGTCACTATGCGTCAAGCACCCATCTGTATTTATCACTTTTAACTTAAGAGTAAACGTCTCATGACACTTTACTAACTTTTAAGCAAATGTTTGCAGCGTATAGCGATTGTAATGTCAAATTCGGAAATGTAGACATTCAAATTTAAAAAAAAAATATCAATTTCTGTATGAAGTGCATCTGTCACGGAAACAGTTTTCCATTTCATGACGCTATGAATTTTCAAAATTGTATTTGCTACTTGAAGTTCTACTTGTTATAAAAAAAAAATCAATTATTTCTTACAAACTACATTTTTCGTATACCCCTGCGCTATATGTAGTTTAAAATCACGTACAAATTACGGAGCATTTTACCGTCTTCTTGTCGCTTTTAAATCAAACTGCTTTGCTTATAATAAGCAGAGCGGTGGATATGTAACAAATAGTAATTCCCTGTCTTTTTTCCTATTTCCTCTTGCTGTTCTGATGTGGAGGTGATCGGTGCTACCTGAAGCGAATATATTTAGGTCGTAAAGAAATGTCTTTCGCAGAACGGAATACAATTTAACAAAAAACTGATATTACATCAGTTGGCAATAATCCTCGCCCATGTCAATACAATTCTGCCATCTGGCTGGGAGGTCCCGAAGGGGCTTTGGTAAACCAATCTGTGAGGTATCCGCGCATCACATATGGACAAATGCATGCAATTCAGCAGAAGATTGAACATGTTGACCATTGAGAGCGTCCTCCATGTTGTCAAGCAAAGCGTAGTCCGGTGTCCACCCACTTTGCATGTACATTTTTCATTTCCAAATCACTATGCACAATCGCCTGCAATGTTCCTTGCGCAAGCCGTAACTCTTCCTGCATATTGTTGATAGTTTTGTGTCTGCTCGCCATAATTGAAAAGAAGACAGCTGCCACATTTGCTGCTGCATGCGATGTTGCTGGTCGTCTCGCGCTGACGTCTTTGGCTGCGGTCTCCACTCCACTGCTGAACTTGGTATCCGACCAACGGGATACCCTGTGCCTTAAGGGTGATTTGTTCCCTCACGCCAACACCATGCGACGATGGATCTCACTACCCTATGCCCTTCCTTCCAGGGAACCACGCTGTACAAAGTTGACCGTGATAATCCTCTTCCATCATTGCTGTGACAAGCTCTCAATGACGATGTCGAAAGGGACGGGGGATGACTTATACCGTTCGCTTGCAGCAAGATCCATCTATGCAATCTGAGTAGCTCACGCCCCCGTGAGTCTATTTCTCTTGTTTTTTCTTCGCAAAGTGTGATAGTTTCGTTATGAAGGCCGTTGAGTCAATCATTTCTGTAGGATACAAATATAGTTCTAGTTAAATGTATTTTAAAGACACTAACTCTTCAATTCATAAATCGACATCAAAAGACGTGTTACACAAACAAAAATGCCTTTGCTCTAAATTCGCACAAACCAATCGATAACTTCGACGGACGAAGACTACTTCAGCAGTGCACTGCATACCTTACTACACCCATTTGCTTTCCAGCCACTTGCCATGTATAACGCTTTTTTTTATCCACCTCAGCACTTTACTTCACTTACAATTCATAGACTGCTTCACGAAGAATATTGCTACCGGCAAGTTCCTAGGCAGAGGTGACTCAGAGTTCCGATCATGTCACTTATGTTATTCCACTGACTTCAATGCTATCTGAATTGTTACTACCGGCTCCAAATTACAGACGTCTTCACGAAATCTTACTCTAATGCTGCTTATGACATGAACTGTCTTCAAAATACTATGAACTTCCCCCCTCTACTTATTCATTCTTTTCATATTATCATCTGATCGAAAATCGTACAACTAACTGTATTAGATTAGGTCTACTGCCCCGGTACCCGCAACTAAACACATACCCAATCGAAAAATATCGTACTGAATACCAAATTCTGTTACTGAATATTAAATCAACTCATTTCAGAATTAAATAACAGTTAGCTATAGGTAAATTGATATGCAAGTAACGTAAAGGGGAAGGAAACTATCATTATATAAAACAATTTAGCTTTTTAAAAATAACTGAATTATGCTGATTGTTTAGCTGTATTTATTTTTAAGTATGCATTAATTGCTTGCCCCTGAGGTTTTGCAGGTTTGCTTTACCTGCATGTTGAATGTTATCGTTCTGAATTGTATAATCAGGTATATATATATATATATTGCACCTCTATTTGTTGTTATGATAAACTAATGTTTAGTCCGCAGTTTCTTCTCTGTAATGTAATGGAAGATTACAGTGCGTTCTAAGCAAATTATCGCTATATTTAGATAAAGCGAGAAGAAAATTAAGGCATTCCCCGTATCGAGAACTCAATCTCATTCCGGGTCCACTCCCCCTTTGGGCACTTCATGGTGGTTCAACCTCCACTATTACCCTCCAGAAGAGCAGCGCACCACCTGGGACGCACCCGAGGCAGCACCGGTCGTCAAATGCTCCTACCAGTCGCTTGGGCGAGCCCGTCGCAGCGGGACATTACCCAGCGACCCCAGGGGAGACCCCCGGGTTACTAGAACCACGCCGCGCTAGGACGTGCCAGACTCCGGGGCCGGCCAATAAGTGACTTTTCCCAGAGCCTTCAGAACCACCAAGTTCATAAATTTTATACCCCCGTGGCCGAGACTGCCTAGGTACAGATCCCAACCAGTAGCTTCGCAGAGTTCTCTACGTCGACCCCGAATGTAAAAGCTCCTTTTTATTAAGAACTCAATATATTTGAAGAGAAATCACTTCGTTTGCTTACGAAACAATGGCGTAATACAAAATAAAGAAATTTCAAGTTAAAACTAAGTTAAACTTTAAGTTATTCTGAAGGCTACATATTGCTATGACTAGCGCTCAAGTGGGTTGAAACCTATACATGTACGACAAGCACTAATGGCAAGAATACAGCAACTCTGAAGACGACAACTAACGTAAAACTTAAAGCAGTAACATAGCCTTCAGCGGGCAGAACAGGCTATCACTAAACAGTCTAAAACTTTCCTATAAATACACTTTCTTCCCTACTCCACTAAATACTCGTCAGCTAAAATTTACATTCTGTCAGAAAAACGGAAATGGAGAACACACAGGAAAGATGCGTAACACAAAAGAAGTGGTTAATTAAAGTAAATAAAATATTTGCAGTTTTCACTTAACCGATGGAATCCTATTTCGATAAAATTATTATATGTAAACAGATTAATATCCGTCGTATTTAAATGTGTATCTACATTTGTATGGTCAATTGATTCCTTTGCTTTCATAGAAAACATGAACCCTTTATTTATGATTGTTAGTTTTTCTCGAGAATCAGATAATTTAAATTTCGAAACAGTCATTTCGATTAAGAATTATATCGCATTATCCATGCCACATCACCTGTTATAACACAATCCAGGAAAATAAAGTTTCTTTCAACTGCGATTATATCTTTCCAATTGATATATATCCAGCTTCATTTATTTCACACTATTACACCACGCTATAACATATGATTGTTGCTGCGAATGCTCATAAACAAATAGAGGTGTGGCGTATGTTCTTGTTTCTTTACTTCATGCTCTAAAACAACAACCCAAAACTGTGAAAATGATAGAAAATGTTTATCAGCAAATGCAGTGAAACCAGTTGTTACACTTTCATTTAATTTTTAAAAAGACATTATCTTTCATTCTATTGCACAATTGAATCGTTGCTTTGCTACTTATCTTCCCCTCAAACAATTATTAATATAAAATAGCCACAAGATAATTTAGTCGAATTCAAAAAAATTAAAATCTACAACCTGGCCAGGCCGTATGCATAAATAGAAGAACATTTCTAACAGAACGTTTAAATATTATCGTGTACGTAAATCTTAAAATGTGGCCCAACAACGAAGAACGTTTATTTAGTAGAAGAGAACGATGGCGAGTTATTAACTCCACTATCAAGGAACAAATACTAATATAGTACCATATGGTTCCTGCCGCGCTTGAACTATCCTTCGAATGAACGGAAGTTTATGTTCGGTTAAGCAGATTATACACCCTTGAGCCCGAGACTGCCTAAGTACGGATCCTGCCAGAAACATCAACGGTTTTCTCACGACAAACCACGGTGGGGGTGTCAGCATAACAGTTTTACGTGTGTGATTTGCTGAGAGTATGCTTAATTTTTAATTCTCGACAAGAGAACTCTAGGACGTTACTCGCAGGTAATCGAAATAATCATTCTTCTTAGACCCTAGACTTCTTACACTTTTATTAGACTTCTACAAATGTCTAAATACGTATAAGATTATGCATTTCACTTAATAGTTAAACTTAATTTCTGTGATTTAAAAGTAAGGGACAATTTGTTCAAATTTAAAGTTCACACTTTCGAGTAGAAAAGTTTTTATATACATTATCTTCATAAATTTCATTAAGCTAAATTTTAATTATATTTAAATATAAAATCTAAGACAACATGCATAATGGAAATTAAAAAAATAATGAGAAATATATCCAAAATTTGTGAATTTATTTCTAAGCCGAAGTTTCCTAAAATTTGCGAAATACGCCGAGGAAGCAATATCTCCATAAAATTCCTTCAAAGTGTGTTTTCGAGATTCATCGTTGGTAAAACTGTTGCCTTATTTATTACATTATCCTCTAGGTCGACATATTTTAAAGATTATTTTAGAGTGAGGAGGAGTTAGAACTGTAGCTAAAGCACAATGATTGTAAAAATGCTACTTCCTCGTTCAAAACGAAATTAATAATGAACCTAATAAACAATTATGTCAAATTATCCTTAATTTCGCACCAGACCATGTCAGTTGATTCAATTGATCAGTAATTTCACTTGATAATTGAGCTTAATTTTTGTGATTCAAAATCAAGGGAAGGTTGATCAAATTTAAGGTTCAATCTTTAGAATAGAAAAATTTGATATACATTATCTTCATAAATTTTATTAATATAATTTTTAAATATATTTAAATATAAAATCTAAGACAGCATGTATAATGGAAATTTAAAAAAAAAATAATGATAAATATATCGGAAATTCGTGAATTTATTCTGATTTCTATCAGTTCTAATTTCGTTTTTTAACCTCTCTTTTAGAAACTTTTTACAACTGAAATGAAGTGAAAGGAAATGGATGAAACAGTGACTAAAATAAGTGCTTGAATTCCTGCTGCAAAAAAGTTCCTATTTTAATAATCATCTTAAGATAGTTCACTTGGTACATTTTGGTAATGAAATACATATGTTCACAGTAAATACCATATCACACAGATATTCTGGCTAGACTTTTTTTTTCATGTTCTGAAAAATTTTAAAGGCTGCTTATCTCAGCATACAGACACTTTGCTACTTAAGCATTCGGGCAATATTATCAAACTTGTATCATTTAGCGGTCTTATCACCGAAAACATTATCGAAAGAGCAACGTAGGGACGAATCACACTCGAGATAAAAGAGCTCCAGGTTTGCTGAAGAATATCTCAGGAGATGGATCCAAAGGCCACCCAGTCCTTCTTCTCTTACTATACTCTTCAGAGATCTTCTCCTCTATAGCAGTTCACGCTCACCAGTGGCCGATAGTTAAAATTGCTGAACACTGGTAGTTTCCAGCTATATTCGATTCCAGGCGAAAGGGCTAGCTGCATGGACGATTTCTACATTTTCAAAATTTATATGAAGCAGTTTGTTTCCCTTACAAAGTCCTCTATGATGGCATTCTTCCCCTTAGTAAACTTAGTGCTTTGAGATAGACAATTAAACGAAACCAAACTAAAGGATAGAAGTTCAAGTGCCTCTATGGCACATAGAAACTACACACGTAACGAGGATCCATGCCTTCTTCAGGTTTCGATCACGAATCCAAGGCTTTGACAACCGGCTTCCCTATTTTCATACCAGATATTGGCTCAACAGAAATATTTTAAAGGACTTTTGAGATCAGTAGGTAAAAAAAAAAATATAGATTATCCCTGGAGTCACATTATAATCATAATGGGAGAATGATATATTTTCATTATAAACCTGATCAACATTTGAAATTACTTGTAAGAGTTTTGGTATGATTTCGGTCTTTAAGATTCATGGTTTGATTCATACTTTACTTAATAGTAAACTTAGTAATCATACTTAGAACACGCTTCTAAATATATCGGAAGACGAGACAGCTAATGTCAGATTGTACAAGTACAGCTGCTGAATTTTTTAAACTCAGGTAATTAACCAGGGTAATAATTTGCAAAGATTTGTTGATTTCTTGTATTCAGCAAGTCGTGAATATTCTAAACGTGATTTCCTAATACTACAACAACAAATTATAGAAACGTAGCAATTTGAAAACTCATTACAAAGAGTTTTCAAGTAAACGTTTTTTTAAAAGGTAACTGAGATATTAATATTTTAATAAAATTCCGTATTTAAATGTATATGAAATGAAATATATAATAAGAAACAAGAAAATAAATTTGGCCTAAAACTTTTTTTCATTGTTCTACAATAATTGTTAGTCAAAAATAGAGCGTTGGAAACTAAATTGCAACATGTTGTAGCGCAGAAAGTCTTGAGTTCTAAAAATATGTAAATGTTTCAAAATAAAATAAACTCTATTTTAAATATTAGCTAAGCGACTGAGAGCTCTCTAAGAACCATTTAATATATCTGAAGTGCCTAATTTATGCAAGGTCAAATTGTAAAGCATATTTCCCCATTATTACAATGGCTGGCTTGTTTACTCGTACGCTGGTATGAAACATTTTCCTGGCATATTTTAAGGGTTGTACATGCAGCAATTAGAACTTGGCATCCAAAACTTATTCTCAGCATTCTTTTCGCTGCTGGCAACAGCAAACAAAGTAATAAAAGAATAAAACTGGGTGCAGGCTTTTTTGCAGATTTCGCTTAAACTGCCAAGAAACAAAACTTAAAAGAGTAGGTAACAGGAATAATGGTTTTGATATTTCCATGAAAATTGAAGCAATATTCACTTACACACTCCAACAGTCCTAGACTTTCACATTTGTTTTTTACACTTTTATTACAGCTTGTATAATGATGAGTGAAATCTCAATATTTAAGAGAAAATAAAAATCTTGAAACCAAATGCAGATCAATATTTTCGCCGTTTTCAAATTTCCGTACCTAGTTGAGTCACGTACATTATGTCAGATACATAGAGGTTAGTATAAAAACATTAATATTGAGACATTCTCGTTCATTGGTGATACTGCGATATTGCTGTGCTGTGTGGGTGTCTACTGCCTCACCATTACTTCCCAGACATTTAAAGTAGAGAGATGCGATGAAAAAAACCTGTTTATACTTCTGAATGGAAAACGTGATGATATTGCGTTCATTGGTAGATCAATATCAGCATTTATCTTTTATAAATGTTTAAGAAGGTCTGTGATTACTGTTTACGTACTTTTAAACACATGAATGCAGCTTATACTGGTTGGACTCTCAAATAATTCGGAAATTTAATTGTTCAAATTTCAAAAAACTTGAAATTCCTTCAATTAGGATAGGATTTCTTCAATTTTAATATATGAAGAAATTGAAATAAATATATTAAGAAAGCAATTGATATTCAATGATCATTAATGATGATTATTAGTTCATTGATGATTATTAAGAAAACAATGATTCGTTGCTTACCAGTTTTTTCGTGTAATCATGTGCTACATTAAATTTAAAATTAAAAACCGACATTGGTGACGATCGTTGTTAAGTTTCTTGTTTTAAACAAACTGCTTTGCTTGTTTTATGCAGAGCGGTGGCTTTGAGTTTAATTGTTGTTCTTTTATTTTTCCTGTTTGTTTTGTGCTTGAATGGTTTTTGTTTAGTTTTATGTTCACGACAAGCGCTTTCAGGAAAGAGTGGAAAGGTTTCCAGAGTTTAAGACATTTGATTTAAAGCGTGTGCGGCAATGATTCTACACTTCTGTAAACGTTGTTTAGAGCTGCATTCTCAAGCATATGCGTAAATGCACATTCCTCAAGTGAAATAATGTTAACAGTTTGAAGATCTTAGAATTTTTGAAAAAGTAATTCATTTAGGCTTTAAAAAACGAAATTATGTTTCATTCCGGAGCGATTTTCAAAACCCCGACAGGAAGGGTTTGTCATTTAAAGTTTTAAATAACAGTAAAGGCTTTCTACTAAATTTTCAAATGTTAAAATGCATTGAAAGTCTAACGTGTTTACTTCTAATATGGATTTGATAGCAAATTGTTTACATTTTTTAACTTAACGAAAATAAGTCGCACCTCTTTTTGTGATTCGACAGATATCAAACTACCTGTTTTCGCAATTACGCACCTGGGTTACTACCCCCTATAAGCAGAAAAGATTTAACATTTAATTTACCACGAGTTACATTAGTACACGAAGCTTTATGTTTATTCTATCAAATAATCAAAGAAACAAAAACTTCTGATACTCGGGCATTCAACAACTATAGCATAGAATATCTTTACTTTCTGCTTTTTAATGCAAAGTAATCCAGCCTTTTAGCTACCCTGGGCCACACACAAAGAAGATGAGATATTTTGAGACACACAAATCATCTATTATCAGAGGCAACTCGTGATCTCCATGTAAGCAAATCACATAATTGCATAGATTTCATTGAAACGTTTTGGATTTCTCAGGTTTGACTCTTGTAAAAAATTGTTTAATTTGACCTGTAACAGAGAATTTTACGGGTTTGACTGCGTTTCTTGAAATTTGCTCAGTGTGTACCACATTTATATGTGCATATATAACAAGTGCTCATATAACACATATACATGGAACATTTAAGTGAATCAGTGATTTATTTGATTTATTTAGCGAGCCGTCACTGCCTAACGGTAGCTGATGACCAAAAAAATTAAAATATATTTAAACAACATAATAAATTTATTAATTTACGATTGATTACATGTAATGACAGCAAATTAGAAATATTTTTACATTTGTTTTTAAACTTCATACATAAAATTTCATTGAAATTCAAATTGTAATTATAACGAATCATTAAATTAATATAGTATTCAACCAGTTCCAGTAACAGTTTGTTATAATGAATGTTTATTATAATGAATTTGTTAAGCCACGAGTAGTTTGCAAATTTGCTCCGGCTGTCGTCACACAGTGTGCTACTACGAGCGATGCATTGAGTTGAATGCTCAAGGTGTGTCAGGAGGATATGCTACGAAGTGGAAAAGGTACTGTTCAACTTCACATTTGAGAAATCAATGTATTGATGTCTGTTTCGATCGAAGTATTTGCAACTCTGAGGAAGTTCTCAAAGATGTTCATCCAATTATCTGGTTTTAATTTTACTCTTACATGAAATATTTGCTCAGAAACATACTTACTGCCAATTGTTGATCACACTGAATACGCATGACTATGCAGTGAGGCATATTTATATCTCGGTGGGCATGATTTATAGCATTCCAACAAAAAGAAGTCATGAATTTTCCTTGAGCTAAATGTCCGATAGCGGTTCTGAGTATTCAATTTGTAAATTTGTTCCCAATACCTATATCGACTGTAAATAAGATGACCAATTGAAAAATTTTGATTTGGTCTCCGAAAATTTTAAAATTTACTTTTATATTTTTTTGTAAAATAATAAGGTAATATCACGTATATTTTCTTATTTTTAGGGTTATGTTTGTCCAATGTATTGAAATGTACTAAATAATTGTATGGATTTATTTGAATTTGCTTTATCTGGCCATTTATAGCGAATTTCATTACAGTCCGTTTCAGAGGGTCAAAGAGACCTTTCGTCCATTCTAAAGGCCATCATCGAATTACGATCGCAATGAGAAATTATGTCATAGGAGATGGATCAAGATATTCCTGTTCCGCTTTGTTCTCTCTTCTTTGGTCTTATTGATACTTGCTTCGGTCCAAGCAGTAGATGTTTTTTGCTTTGATTCTTTGTCATCAAATTTTCCTTAAGCAATTTCTTTGTGAGATAGCAATGCTGTGAACAGTATTTGAAAATTCGTCAGCAGTACTTATATCGGCTCACCAACGGCCGAGCAGTAAAAGCCGATGATAACTGGTAGTTTGGTCCGGGGTTCGAGTCCCGGCGATCGGGTAGTGTTTTTCCCCATGCGTAAAGTGGACACGAGCCAGGTTCCCTTAACCAGACCTCCACGAGCCATTCCTCTGTTTCCGTGTAGTACCAAAGGGCGGAGCATGTTGTAAGTAAAAATATCGATATCTATTTTGTTTAACAACACGTGTTCGATAATTTTCGAAAGTGTTTCAGAATTTTCTATTTGCATATCTGAAAACTGACGAAATTAGTATTTTCACGTTGTCTTTATCCGCACGTATTTAAAAAGGAACATTTTTTATACTTCCGCAACTCTTAATAATTAGTACCAAATTCAAAATATTAAAGCTGATTAGCACATTGTGATTTAGCTCATATAAAATGTTTTAAATCAGTGGTATTCAAACTTTATACGACTCATAAAAATGCAAAGGCACCCAAAAAACAATTTCACGACCACAATCAGAAACTCAGTTCTTAGTTATATACCATCATTAATATTTTTAAGGCATTTGTTCACTACGTGACCCACTGTAAATTTTCAAGATTTCAAATACGCTCGCAACACATAGTTCACCATAATACCAATGTTTTAAATAACTTGCAAATGCGACTTCGAAACAAGAAAATCTATGGTTTAAGAAAGCCGTTTCATTACCTAATTTTTCACTCCTAGTCTGAAGTGAGATAAAATTCCAAACTTACCTCTAATAAAAGAAATAAATCTAGACGATAAAGGAACTTTCGGTCATAGGTAAACAGCTGGGAAACTAAATTAGGATACACAGACTTCTTACGAGTTTCAAACAAATGTGATTTTGATATTTGGCAGTTTATGTTCATTTCTGTTATGAATGAAAATTAATTTTTCTTGTAATGAAATTGTTTCTTAAGTACGATTCTGATATTTGGCAGTTTGCATTCATTTCTCTTATGAATAAAAATTCATGTCTATTATAATGAATTTGTTTTTAAATTACGGAAGACATTTATGCACGTTTATAATCCGTTTGTTTTAGAATACATTAAATATATCATTAGTTTAACTTTTACAGAAGATTTAAAAAAAGTATTGTAATCCAAGGAAAATACGTTATATGGCAGAAATAAATTTATATGGCAGAAACTATTATCTCGGAGATATTTAAATTTTCTCTGAACGTAAAAAGCCCAAATTTGAAAGCATCTATTTGCAAAACTTCTAAACGTACAATACGAAAAAAACATTAATCCTTAAAGCCAGTGTTCTTAAACTAGAGGTCGTCGAAGCAAACTTATGCGGCTAGCGTAAACATTTTCCTTTCAGAGAATTAGCATTATTAGGACATTAAATTTTTATGGCAAAAATTTGGAAACATTTTAAGATTTTAATAGTTTTGAGCTAAGTTTCACATTATTTTGGTTATTATTAAGAGCGAACATGAATAACGCCTCTGGAAATCTACAAACTGAGACATAAATCGTGTTGAAAGATTTGAAGATATACAGAAATGATTATTTACATGACTTGGCAATAGAATCGTTTTTGGAAAATTTTATTTTCATAATTATATTTCACTTTTATTGCAGCTTGCATAATGATGACCGAAGTCCCGTGCACAGACTGATTGCAGACATGCTGATAAAAATTTTGAATTTTAGAAAAAAATCTTATAACAAAATGAAGATCAAGATTTTTACTGTTAGAATCATTTTTCCGTACCTAGATCAGCCACGTAAATTATGTCAGACTTGTAGAGATTCAGATAAAAAGTTCATCGTGCAGAAAATCTTACAAATACTCCATTTCTTTTCTAAATTCTAAACGTTCTTTCTCATTATTTCTAATTCTAAACGTTCTTTCTCATTATTTTCGCGTTCATTGCTCTTCATCCATATATCCATATATCTTTGAAAACTTTTTAAGGACTTCGATCTTCAATTTAAAAACAGATTCCTTTATGAAATGTCTCTAACATGTAAATAATTTTCAACTCGAATATGTCATGGGTTTTTAAAATTATGTCTACAATATGAAATTATACGTAATGTCAAAAAATATATATCTAGTTCATTACTTACTATGTTCTTCGTATGCTTTTGTGCTCTATGTGTTTTAAAATTACACTTAATTTCCTAATTTAAAACGTCATTTTGTGTGTTTTTTAAATGAAAAGTTTTGCCTCTACTTTAGGCAGAATGGTGAGTGTGGAAGAATTTGTTCTTGTTTAATTTTCAGGGTTTGGTATGGTCCTTAAATTGTTTCTTTGCGTCCCGTTCATAGCAAACGTTATCAGGACGTAACTCAGAAATTTTTTTAGACCGTATTTGACAATGATTCAACTCTTGATATAAACTTGGCAGATTTTCAAAATAATTATAAATTCCTTATTTAGAGATACGTTCTCTATATTAAGCCCAAATGCATATTCTTAAAGTGAAAAAATTTAACAGTTTGAAAATTTTAAAAGTTTTCAAAAAATATAATTGATTTAGGCTTTAAAATGTGGAATAATGTTTCATTCAGGAATGATTTTCCGTAACCTGAATGAAATATTATTCCGCGTAGTTTAGTTATTTAAATAACTGTAAAGACTTTCTTATAAACTTTCAAATATTAAAAAATTTTGTAAGTATAACGTGCTAAGCATTAATATAATTTTGTCAGCTAATTCTGTACGTTTATTAACTTCACGAAAATCCCTCTTATTTTTTTTTTTTTTTTTTTTTTTTTTTTTTTTTTTTTTTGTGATTCGAGCTGGACCGAACTAACAATCTTCAGTAATTTTACCCCTCGGCTTCTAAAGTGTTCCGCGCTAAAACAAAAAAGCCTTAACATTTAATTTTTCAGGTGCTACAGTTGTACACGAAGCTGCATGTTTGACCTGGCAAATAAACAAAGAACGAAACTCTTGATACTGGGGTAATTACTTGAATATAGGCATTCAGCAGCTGCAGCATAGAGGCTTTTTCCTGTTTGATGCTCTAGTGCAGAGGAATCCAACCTTTTAGCTAGCCTGAGGACGCTGGAAGAAGAGATACTTTGCTCTAAAAATATAATTTTTATATATGCGACAATTGATGATCTCCCAAATAAGCAAATTACGTAATTGCGAAGGTATGATTCAAAACTCTAGGATTTCCTCGGGTTTGGAATTTTATGTCTAGGAGAGAAATGTATGGGTTTCACAACATTATTTGAAATTTGATCAGTGTGTACTACATATCAGAAAATGCATATATAAGAAAAAAAAGTAAATCAGTCATTTACTTGATTCATATGGGGACCCGCCACTGCATGACACTTGCGCTATCTAGCGACAAAAATCAAACAATTATTTAAGAAATTTGAATCATTTATTAGTTTATGATTCCTTTAATGTAATGACTGCAACATCGAATTTTTTGGACGATATATTTGACATTTTATACATAAACTTTGATAATAAATCCAATTGAAGTTGATTAGAAATCATAAAGTTTGAGAAAATAATGAAATAATGTTCGGTTCCATTGAAATGGTTGCCATTCTCAGGGAGGTCTCAAGATATTCCTCTCACTGTCTGGCTCTAATTTAGTCTTAGTATGCTTCGCTATTAAAGGTATGTGTTCACAATATACGTACTGCCATATAATGACGAAAATGATTAACGCATGATCATGCATTGAGACGTATTTGTCTCTCAGTAGTCATGATTTATAAACTTCCCGACAAAGAGATGACATCAGTTCTTTGCTATAGCTGAATGTCGGAAAGAAACGCTTTGTATTTTATTTGAAAATTTGTTGACCATATCTATATCGACTGTAAACAGAGTTGTGAAAATACAAGAAATTTGATATCTCTTCCGAAAACATTGAATTTTCATATTCCTGCATCAAATAAAAAATTATGGCTACCTATTGTTTCTCCTTTTTTAGAGTTATCTTTGTGTAGCTTGTTGAATTGCATTTTAAATGTATGCATATTTAATTGTATGTTGGTTGGCTTTATCTCACCATTCAGAAAAGATTTTATTTCAACCCAGTTTGGAGTGTCACATAGACCGTCTGTCTATGGGCCGGGCTTGAATTCCGATAACAACTTAATGTATATCATCGGAGCGATGTCTTAATATTTCTCTGGTACTTCCCTCTCGGTTGTTGGACCTCATTCATACTTGATTTCGTCAGGGTATTTGACGCCTCTGCTTTAATGCTTCTCTGATAAAAACAATTATGTCACATCTGTGTAAAGAGATGCAAAAACACAATAATTTTGGTACCTTTTCCGAAATTCTTCAATTTTGATATGCGTGTATCAATTGAAAATGTGAGGCTGTATATTTTTTCCCATTTATGTTTGTCTAGTGTGTTGAAATATATTTTTAATTGTATCCATTTACTTGGGGTTGGTTTATCTGGGCATTGAAAACGCATTTTATATCAAATACCTCGTTGTTTATGTTGACGGCCAGCCTTGAACCACAACCACAGCGGGTTAAGTGTGGGGTGCGTCTTCATATTTTTGTGACGCTTCATGTACGCTTCGTGATAGCACTAATACCTGTTCTAATATTTCCTTGGCTATTTTGGTGTTCATTTGAAATCTCTCCGCTTACTTTTTGCACAATGATTTTATAGAAATGTTCGATCCAAAACTGCTAAAAATAATTTTCTAAACTGTTTGCAAATTTATTTTTGTACGTCTGAAAACTGACGAAATTGGCATTTTCAGACTGTGTTTAACCAAAACGATTTTATCGAAGAATATCTTCTGTACATCAAAACCTCCTTATGAATTTGCAGTGATCTGTATAATACATATGCATTTCGATGGAAATCACAAGCAAAGACGATATTAGTCTATGAAAGTCAATATTATTTAAAAATAAAATTAAACATTTACAGAATTCAGCGTTTGCTACTCATCATTTAAATGTTTTTAAAAATATTGATAATTTCAAAGAAAAAAAATAAAAATTTTAAACTCAATGAGGACACTAGAATTTAGTATGTATAAAATGTTTTAAATCAGTGACATTCAAACTTATTGCAGTGCGACCTCATCCAATTGCAAGCGACGCCAAATACAACGCATCGTCCAGTCATACTGGCTTCCATTTCACCATGGCTTCGATATCAAAGGGAATTATTTACAGATCTGTGATTTGGGCGACCTCATCAAATTGCAATCGACGCCAAAAAACAATGCATCGTGCAATCATACCACTTCAATATACTCCACCATGGCTTCGATAGCCAAGATAATTATTTTCAGATCTGAATTTGGGAAAATTGCATGAACAGCGAAAAAATAAATAAATAAATAAATAAAAAATAAATATAATAAAAATAAAAATCTCATATCAGACACTATTTTATTTATGAAAAACTGGTGCCAACGTATTCTGACGTCTTTACAATTATGGAGTCAAAAGTACCACTCGATTACATATCAAGTCTTATGGCCCAACAGCGGCCGAGCGGTAAAGACGCTGAACACTGGTAGTTCGGTCCGAGGTTCGAATCCCGCGAACGGGCTGGATGCATGGGCGTTTTCGTGGTTTTCCCCATGTGTAACGTGTATACGAGCCAGTTTCCCTTAGAAAGTCCTCCAGGAAAGCATCCCTCCCTTTAGGCAAATAGCCCTCGTGTGCTTTGCCATAATTGAATAACCCATAACCCATACCAAGTCTTACCAGAAAACACGTTTCATCAGGATTTTATTGGTAAAGGGGGGCAAAATGTTGCAAAGAACTAAAATCTTATAAATAGAGGTGACAAAGAATAGAACTAACAACCCCCAAAAATGAAGTCATTGCCTAAAAGGACGTTCTTGCCTACGAGTATTTCCCATACTATAAGACGACGAACTGCCTCACACCAGAGAAGGTCGTCCCTGTCCATTTCTTCTAAGAATCACAAAGTGGGCAAAGATGATCGCTTGAAATGCCTATGTAGCGGGCAAGGCAATCATCTCTCGTAGACAGACCGAAAGCCACAACTGTCTTGGATGATCAGGAATAAGAAACCTTCTCAACGTTTGTTGTACGAGTCTTAAGATCTTGTACGATATAAGATATATATAAATTGTTCGAATTATACGCAAGGCGCTTGCTGCTCGGTTGTAAGCAATTTAATGTTTCCATTCTTGTGCCTGGTTGCGTTATAATTTAAAAAGAAAACGAAGTCATTGCCTAAAGATCGTTCTTGCCTACGAGTATCTAGACTCTTCTATAAGACGACGAATTGCCCCACACCGGAGAAGGTGGTACCTATCCATTTCTACTCAAGAATCACAAAGTGAGCAAAGATGATCGCTCGAAGTGCCTGTAAACAGACGGAAAGCCGCGATTGTCTTGGACTCTTAGGAATAAGAAAAGGACTTAACCTTCTCAACGTTTTTAAGTCTGTACGAGTCTGAAGATCTCGTAAGATATTATATATAAATAAATTGTCCGAAATTTATGCAGGGCGCTTGCTTGCCAGTTGCAAACAATTTAATGTTTCCATTCTTGTGCCTCGTTGTGTTATAATTCGAACTAGGTAATTTCTGTTTCGGTCGCGAAACGTTCAGCTACTAAGTATAGTTTTGTACTACCACGT
This sequence comes from Stegodyphus dumicola, assembly GCF_044657685.1. NCBI lineage: Eukaryota > Metazoa > Arthropoda > Arachnida > Araneae > Eresidae > Stegodyphus > Stegodyphus dumicola. The sequence continues at coordinate 44,532,417 of NC_140778.1, forward strand.
TGGATTATTTTCCTAATAAATATAAATCGGCACGTTCAATAAAAAAACAAGTCTGTTTTAAACTTCCATGTGCATTTTAATTAGGTAAAATTCGAAATTTATACCTAATAAGGAATTTGAAATTCTGGACAGTTATTTTTAAAGCATTATCTCGTATATAACAGTATAAAGAAAATTAATAACATCATCCATGAACCTTATTCGAAACAGACTAATAAAACAGTGGGCGGGACTTGCTGTCCCAACATCTACGTAATATACCACGTGATGTATCAATAATTACTCTGTTTGGTATGAACACACACCAAAATAATAATAATCATAATAATAATGATAATAATAATAATAATAATAACAATATAATGTGAAAGCTTACAGATTTCAAATTACGCCCGAAGGGGAATTTTTTTTTTTTCATTTACACGCACATACACATTTTGAAAGCATTTGGGATAACGACGCTTTGGGCTAAAAATATTTACAAACAGCATATCCTTAGAATTTTCGATACTCCCATGCTGGTGATAAAAATGTTTTATTCCACAGAGTATTGGCATTGCTCGTTTTGAAATCGTTGAGTTTTTTAATCAAAAATGTGTTAACGTTTTACAAAATACGAAATATATAATAAAACAAATTCAAAATTCAGATCTCGGGCTTCCAGATACCTGTGTCCGGGTGAAAGACTACATTATTCAAAATTAGATGGCTCTAACTTTTATTTTCGACAATTTAAGAAACATACTATGTTGATCCATACTCAACATTATATATAATACATCAAATATAATACAGGCCGATTGGCAACAATTTGTAAAGTGATGCAATGCATTTGCCGTTTCGAGACTAATAGCCTTTCTAGATTAACACCTCATTGAGCAAATACATACTTATATTATATGGTAAATTTGGAAAAACATAATGTTGATTTAATTGTTGATGCATTAATTGGGTCCAAAAATTAGGCATTAAAAACTTTTTGGTTACATTATTTTAGAATGATTAGTCTATTTATTCGAATTTTTCAGTGGTCAATATTTGCACTATTATATTCTTCATTTGAGAAATTTACTAGAAATATTTATGACTTAAGAATGTTTCGGAAAATGTGTTAATCATTTGTATCGTAGGCATTGACAAAAGAAAGACTGTAAAAATAAACAACATTTTTAGTTGACTTAACTTAATTCAACATTTATTTCGTTTTATCATTTGGCAAAACGAGCAATAAATTTTAAATTTTAAACAGGAGCCAGTTATTTACTTGTGCATTTTATGCTATTCTGAATGATTATATATCGATATGTGTGCATTTCATATTTCTTATTAGTAAGGAAATATCCTATGATTTATTAAGAATGTATGCTAACATTTTAGATAACAAATTCCTTGCTTTTATTTATTTTCTTTCAGTTTCTTCTTTATGATCAAAAGGGGAGCAAATGCTTTTGCTTTGTGCAGAAAGGAGACAGAGAAAGATATTTCTCGTTCGAAATATATTAAAAGTGTGCATTGAATTAAAATCGAGATATCCTTGATTTTTTCCGAGCATTAAATTTCAGATTTGTCTGCACTTCAAAGTTGGCTGAATAAATTGCCCTAAAATATATTATATGAAAGATAAGCAACATCTTTTGACAATATTTGACTAAATATCTTTCTTCATAGGAAGTACTTCCCTTCATTGTTTCATAACAATGCTAAGCAGAAATTCATTAGCACTCCCTTTCCTGAGTAGATTAGACATATACGTGTTGATATATTGCAAGTATTTTCGCTTCATGCAGCATCATCTAGGTACGCAACATGTTACAGACCAAAGTTTAAAGAACGCTAGAAAGCATCAAATAATTTGCTTACAACACAAATCGATTAGAATCTACAAATCCAAAAAAAGGTTTTAGGCAAAAGATTATTTAATCTTTGAAGTTACTCTTAAGAAGAAATTAAGAGATTTGTAAGTGACCCAGAAAAACTCGGTACAGGAGACATTAGTCCAATCTAAGAGCAAAATTATTTCCGAAAGCCCATAACAAAATGTCGATCGTTTGTCCAGTAGTCACGTACACTTTTCCGAATGTTACATGCTCAATTAAAAGATACGATAAACAAACTCAATTCTACACTGGTCATGGTCCCTTCTCACATTATCTTAAGAGATCCGGCAAACGAATCTCAGAATAGTGGGAATGTGGTGCGGTAGGTGATGCAGACCATTACCTCTTCAACTAACTACGCAACTGATTAATTGCATTAAAAAATACCAAGAGTGAATACTGGCAGTGGGCGGAGAATACCTGCGGCAAAAAGCAAGCGATCACTAAGATAAAGAAAGTGATCAGGTTACGCTCAGCAAGGCACTAAGAAATCCCCCCTTGAGAATTGTATCTTCCCAGAATAATTTCAATAGCAAATCAAAGTCGTGGGAAGAAGCCTTATAAAAGTGGAGTACATTAAGCTGATAACTCTCACATAACGGAGCATCAGATTAGTGTAGTTGACTCTTGCAGTAATATTCAAGTAATTCAAACAATAACAAAGGTTTGGTTTCGTTTGGTTTATTTAATTGTATCAAAGCACACTAGGGCTATCTGCCTCAGGGAAAGGATGACTTCGTAGAGGACTTTCTAAGGGAAACTGGCTCGTATACACTTTACACATGGGGAAAATGACGAAAACGCCCATGCAGCCAGCCCGTTCGCGGGATTCGAACCTCGGACCGAACTACCAGTGTTCAGCGACTTTACCGCTTGGCCGCTGGTACAAAGGTGCAATAAGAAGGGTACTTCCTCGATAGGTACTACAACTTTAATAGCAGTTGCTACACTTCCAAGCAAATCAGCTAAGGCACCAGAAATTTGAGTCACGTAACTCCCTACCAAGTTTACGCCAGATACTACTACTACAAGAGAAAATCACTATTAGAAAAACAGCTCATCCTATAGAATAGTAACAGGACTGTAAGAGAAAAAAACTATTGTAATGTAGGCTTATTATTACCCATTTCGCAGTTAAAAATGACATAGAAAAATCCAGTCAATGTGTAACTGAATTACAAGTTTACTTTGAATACCTCAGTAAAGGTATTGTAAATATGAATTCAGATAATGTTTAAATGTGCACTTAACTGTCATAATTTTATCTAACTATCACATGTAACTTGTATAAGAAAATGTCTGTAATTAACATATCTATGCTTATACGCAGGCCTTGTATGCCCATGTAATGTTTATATTTTTATACGGAAGAAATAATCCCATCTGTTAGGATGATTATTAACACTGTAAGACTTTTACAACAAAGATAGGTCAGTGGTTATCTCAGGCGGCGTTCAGTGATGAATCTGAGAATATATAATTTAGAAATTAATGATGCAATCATTTCTGGAATTAAAGATTTATTTGTATAAAAATATTCAGGAGTTACATTTATTCATATTGCTGTGGAATTATCTTTCTTCGGCAACTACCGCTGTTTTTTCGAAGGCCATAGACGACCTCAAAAAAGTGTGGGTGACACTCCCTTCGGATACACTTTTGAGATTGCGCTCTTTCTTTCTAATTACTATGATCACTAAAAGTGAGGCAGATTTGCCCTCTTATTCATGGTCTTATACTATAAAAAAAACATTGGCTTAATTATTAAAATGCTACACACACTTACTTTAAGTTTACATTTTTTAGCTTTAAAACAATACTTTTATTCTATTTTGGACTGTCAGATAACGTATTTTTCGGTCAGGCAAAATTTTAACATGCGCTATTATTTGACTCATCTATTCAAATCAAAAAAGCATTTCTGCCCGCAATGCTATTGCTCTGTACTTGTGAAGAATAATCCAGTTGAGTTGATAGTATCACATAATATTTCAGTATTCCTTTCTGCAATGACAGTTGAACTTCGACCAATGACATTCAAGTACAAGTTTTAAATTCAAAATTTGCATTCCGTGTTAACGTTTGGTCAACAGTGTATTATACAAGTAAACAAATGTATACCTAATTATATTTAGCTGAAGAAAGTCTCTTGAAATGAATACTTTATTTACAGTGTATAGATTATACACTATGCTTGCAAATAATGAGGTTATCTATTCTTTCAACTTATATCTTTACGATATTTATATCTTATTCTGTCAACTTATAACTTATATCTTTCATCTTATATGAAATATATATATATTCAGAGGTAAGTACATTTATGTAGCATAGAATATGTATTATTTGATTATATCAGAGCACGCGTTGGCTGTCTGCCTAAGGAGAACGCCTTTTTGGAAGGATTTTTAAAGGACTCTAGTTAGTATATTCCTTAAACAGAAGACGTATCATGAAAACTGACATGCAATCAGCCCCTGTGCATGGAATCGGGCTCAGGTCGAAGTACCAGTGTTCAGCAATATTGTTGCTCGTCCTTTCATAGGTCTATGTAGCTTGATAAGACAACGTTTTTTCCCACTCTCTCAAAATAAATTTGAAAGTTTTATTTTTGAAACTATTTGAATTTTAACAAAAATCCACGGCCACACAAAAACTTTGAAAGTGATTAAAAAGCCGGTTTCATACCTTGACGCAGATGTAATTCTGCCGCATATAACACTGATTCCCTGTAACCTAAAATACTTCCACATTGTGTCTTGTGTTGAGAACTTTCCTAATTAAATACCAAAGGATCAAGGATTATAAATTTCGAAGCATCTACTAGCTTAAGGACAGTTTCACTCCAAATCAAGTAATCAAAAAGTGAAAAGAAAGAGAAAAGTAGACAACAGCTAAAAATGGGAAAATTCAATGTGGATATAACACTTTATTGTTGGTCTGTTGAGCTTTACCAGCTCAGATCAAGTGAGAGATAACTGATACTTTGACACATATGCGATTTTACTGGGTTTCTACTGTTTAGGTTTTACTTACCAGTAACCGTAGATTATCCAACTGTGGGCGTTGTGGTGACAAATCCATTACTGAGTTTTCGAGCAGAGTGAACGTGAATACGAGTAAGGGGAGAACGCTTAATGTTGCATTGACACAATTTTGTGGAAACATTTGTGCGGAGCAAAATTTATAAAAGTATCAACAAACATTACATTAAGAGAGAAAATTAACCACAATTAATTACAACAATTAGGTCTCAGCCAAAATTTCTGTATATGAAACTTCGAAATAGTAAAAATAAGGAGTCTTTTATTCATTTGTGCAAGCATTTTATTTAATTGTATAGCAATGAGTTCTGACGAAAAATCTCCACAGCTTTATTATTTAATTACTGCCACTTCTTTTAAACAAGTATAAGATTTAATCAGTAAATAATCAATCACCAAAAGAAAATCATCGTACACACTTTAAAGCATATTTCTGAATTACGTTTTCGAAAGATTTTGCGTTGAAAACCAAAGTGAAGAAACAATTTAAGCACAATAATAATCAGTAGATATATGACAAGTATATTAATTCAAAAGCCACCGCTCTGCCTAAAATAGGCAAAGCAGTGTTTTATTTAAAAAGGAAATTGGAAAGCCTTTGCCCTTTCCACTTCCTTGTTATTAAAAGAGTAGGCGTTAAATACTCACTCTAAGTCATTTAACTGATAAGAATATGATAATTTGTTCCTAAACCTGAGAAGGCGGTATATGTTGGATGAGTATCAGTTGAAGGATTTGTACATAATGTAATTACAAAGCTGTATATAATGTAAAAAGTTAATTGTCTTCAAACTTATGCTATTACTAAACAAATGGGCCTATTTCATGATCTTTAGTCTGTCAAATAGCTCTTTGACGGTGAAAATTCCTTTCTTTTCCCTTTTCTTAATTTCTTCCTCGTTACGGCACGACAATTAGCCAGAAATTAATTAATTTTCATTCACTAGTATATTCAAAAAATCTTAACAGACGGTTTCCCTAAAATAAGAACTCCACAACATACGTCCCTCAAGTCACTCTCTCTCCCATAAATTACTTCACACAAGTTTTGCCGATTGAAATAATTCAAAGCCTCCGCTGTCGATAAAGAACACAGCCCTTCTGAGAAACACAGCCCTTCTGAGAAAACACAGCCCTTCTGAGAAAGACGCGAATAGAACACTTTGCCCACTTCCCACTAGAAAGAAGGTAAGTTAATTAATGCCTTTTCTGGCCTTTTATATTTTCATGTACATTCCCTTTTCTTATTATATATATATTTTAAATTTAAATTTTTATTTTTTTGATTTGTTTTTGCAAAGATTGCTTTATATTTCTTATATTTCGTAATTTTCTAATGTTTATTTCAAGTACTTTGAGTTCTATTTTATAATGCCAATTTCCAATGTTTAATTTTTTACAAATAGTTTTGAATTAAAATGCATGTACACGAGGGTGTCGGGGGACAATTAATCAAGTAATTTATCAATTTTACTGCATAAACTGCTTTTCACTCAAAATTCAATTAGCGAAAATGCTTAATCAGAATGAGTTCCTTGGTGCTCTGCATTGGTTCTTGATCCCTTCAATTCACAGAAATATTTGGCCTAAGTTAGATTGCCAGTTTGGCATCGCCTTATTACTTGAGTAAATGACGAAACACCTTCGTATTTATTTCTTAATTATTGTTCACTGAACGGGAGTTGATTTGTTCCCCTTGAAACGTCAACTAATTTCCGATGAATGGCAATGATTACTGCCTTTTAATTTAATTACTTGCTTTTAATTTAATTTCTTTTTACAATTGAAATTTTGTTATTCATGATTTAATTCAAGTCCCCGTTAAACATTTTTAAGAATTTGCATTCAAGTTACTTTAAAGCAATTTTCAGAATTTAACTTACTAACTATGGATTCACTCGTTTTAGATAATTCTACAAAAATTAATCTTAGGAGATAATATAATCAATATTTCTTTAGTAAATAAGTAAATTATTATTAACGTACTTTGCAGCTATTGCGCAAGTATTAGAATAACTCGATTTCGCCCTAAGTGAATTTAAAATCATACAATATGTATATATATATATGTACACACACACACACACATATATATATATATGTACACATATTTCCTTTGAGCTGAGAAGGACTGGAAGTGTTACAATGGATCTAGTATTTTCTTATTTCAGTGCTTGCATTAATTTGATTTTGGAACTAACACAAAACACATATTGTGTATGATCTGATTATATGTATTGTAACATTCAAAGTTATATACAAATAAATTAAATAAATCCTTTGTGAATAAGATAAATTCGTTCTGTTTGAAGAGTATTTTTTGTGCGGACAATGCATTTTAAGAGTGAAGATTTATTAAATGTGAAATTTAACGTACTAAATGTATAGGAATGCAAAAAAATATTCATGCCAAATTTAATATGTCAGTAGTACCGCAATTTTTACCTTAGTAATCTGAAAGTCCGTTAGACTGTAGTTTTCAGTCTTGGCAGCATGATTTTTAAGATGCATGCATGTATAGAGAGAGAGTTTCTTGCAAATGTTGCAACAAACGTGTAGGGGAGATAGGGCACATGATAAGGATTAAGAATTCCATAGGAACCCATGCCCGGAAATGTCAGGGGTAAGTGGTAAAGTGGTAGAAGATGGGAAAAGAAACAAGAATGATAAATTTTGAAACATTTAATTGGATATGAATACAAATAGTGTACGATAACTTGAATATTACAACAGACGCTCGAAGTTTGCACCATCAGACGCCAAACATGCCTGACACCGACGGAATTTTTATTGCCGGACATGTTCAAACACACTGGTAGTTTCTTTGATTGTAGCAGCTGCGCAGGCGAGTCTTACCACGAGATCCATTTCAGACACAATAGGATCGTGATACACGACACTTTTGATAGCGTCCTACTAAAAGACATCAAGGCTCGATAAATCCGGTGAGTGTGGGGGACAAGAAAGGTGTCCACCACGCCATATCCATTGAGGCAGGAATGATCTGTTAAATTAGCTGCGAACGGCCAGAAATGAGTGCACTTCTTAATGACCCGTAGTTGCACAAATGTTTATGCAGACGCGCAAATAAACTGTGGTATAGATGATGACTGTCAGAGAAGCTTTCTCGATAAATGCGTGCAGCGGTTGGTCTGATACCCTAAGCTATTCCATACACTAAGTGCATGTGTGTAAGCTCCCTGTTCGTATAGCTTTCAATGCTCTTCGTATGGTACCTACCTCTCGAATTAGGCAATACTCACTTTCCGTTAGCATTCTCCTGTACAGCACTCCGCCCTTCCTGGCGGCGTGCAGTGACGTTTAAGCATGGGACCCTATTGCAATTCTTAATCCTTATGATGTGCGCTACCTTCCCCAGAAGATTGTCAGAACATTTATCGTACACCCTGTACAGATATATAATGTGTACCGTTTTGAAAGGTAGTTTAATGTTAAATTAAAATCATTTCCATTTTTATTCCAAATGGATAGAAATATATGTTTTTACATCTGAACTGAATGCAGTAGCTGAAAGAAATTTTAAGTAATGATTACAGTCAATTTTCAACAGTTTTGCAGTCAATTACCCTTAAATCCAAAATGTTACATAACTGCACTTCACTTCCAAACGTTAAGCACGGAGAGGAAAATGCTAATTTCCGGAAGCCGATCAGAATTGAAGAGGATGCAATTCGCTGCAGAGGTAGATGGAAGTATGCAAATATGTTAGGTAACAGCCAATCGCGTTGTCATGTCAAGAAACATGCAAAAAAGGCTGTCTTATAAGAAACCAGCTTTATGAAGGGTTATAGAAGTTGATTATAAGTATATGGAAGGTGTTTAAAATTTTCGTACAATTCGTGTTCAAGACATACGTTTTACTTTGAGTTCCAGAAGACGAGTGGAAGTTTCTGATCGTTGGCGTGAAGTGGGGCGCATTGAAGCTGAACAGTCGATCACAGATGTTGCACTTTTCTTCGGCGTTCATCATTCTGTAATTTTACTTTTTTATGGAAACAATTCCAAACCACCCAGGGGCCCACCAGCGGCCAAGCGGTAAAGTCGCTGAACACTTGTCCGAGGTTCGAATGCCGCCAACGGGCTGGCTGCATGGGTGTTTTCGTGGTTTTCCCCGTGTGTAACGTGTATATGAGCCAGTTTCTCTTAGAAAGTCCTCCACGAAGGCATCCCTCCCCTTAGACAGATAGCCCTCGAGGCTTTGCCGTAATTAAATAACCTAACCTAACCTAACCAAACCACACAGACAGTTGCTCGGAGACCCGTAGCCGGTCGCCCAAGGGTTACAACCCCGCGGAAGATCGATGTATTACTATTGTAGCCAAGCGGAATCGCAGAGCGACCTTCACACGTGTGACATCTATAGTTACAGCATCCATGAGTAAGGTAATTGTATTGTATGCTAGTATTGAAATAAACAATCAATCTGATAAGAAATGGCTGAGACTTATTTTCAAAATGAGGCATAAAAAGGTTACCAGCGAGGATATTCTGTTTGACATCAGTTGTACCATTACTGGCGACTTTATCGCCTGCAAAACAGAAAAGTACAAAATGTTTTTTCTGTACAACGTTGATATTGTTCGCTTTAAAAAAAGTTTCACAAAATATGAAATCGATAATAAAAGAAATTCCAAATTTAAAATTTGGGCTTATCATTAGACATTGATGTCAGACTAGAGCGCACTGCAAAACTAGCTAAACGAACTACCTTCAAAATCAGGAAAATAAACAATATCTTTGGCCAATATTTGAATATCTTCCTAACGGAAAAATGAAGAACATAAGTATATTAGTACTCCTTTAGCTAGGTTGATTAGTCATATAATGTGCTAATACCTTTATTTCACTATCATTCTACATCATCTAGGTAGGCAACATGTTATCATGCTAAAAATCGACCGATGCTGGAAAACATCAATTATTTTATCTATAACACAAATGCATCCGCACACAATCCGTTATCCAAAAATCTAAAAGTGGTGTTAGGCAGCGTAATATTTAATCTTTGAAGGATTCTATAAGAAGCAATTAAGCGATTCGCAAGTGACCACAGAAATCCTCTACAGGAGGCATTAGTCCAACCTTTGAAATAAATTATTTCATCAAGCTCATAATAAAATGTCTATCGCTTGCTAATAGTCACATAGACTAGTGATGCATAAATATACAGAACTGTTTCTGGAATTAAAGGTTTATCAATATATCAAAATATTAAGAATTTACATCTATTCATATTCCTGCGGAATTACCATGCTTCGGTAACCACCACGGACATTTCTAAGACCTTCCACGACCGCAAAAGAAACCGGATGTGTGACAGTCCATCTGGATACACATTTGAAGCTGCTCTCTTCCTTGGCTATTTACCTATGACCTCGTAAACTGAGGCAGATTTGCTCTTTTATGCATGGTGTCATTTCATATTATAATAATAGCATTTGCTTAAACTGCCAAAACGCTATACACTTTCCGTTTTCATTTCATAGTTTTAAAACAATACTTTTATTCTATTTAGCGCTGTCAGATGACGTATTCATCATTTGCGGAAAATTTCAAGATTCACCGTTATGCGACTCAGCTCTTCGAATCAACAAACCATCTCTGCTCAGAATGCTGTTTCTTTGTAACTGTGGAGAATAATCCAGTTGCGTTAATCACATCGTATGATATTTTAAGTATTTCTTACTGCAACGACTGTTGAACTTCGACAAATGGTATTCAAGCAGAAGTTTTAAGTTCAGAAATTGTATTTCATATGAACTTTTGGTCAGCAGTGGTCATACATGTAAATAAATACTTACTTAATTATAAGCAGAAAAAGTCTCTTGGAGAGAACACTTTATTTACAGAGCATGCATTATACACTATGGCTGCAAGTAATGAGATTATCTATTCTTCCAACTCATATCTTTAAGACAAATACATACCCACGGTAAGATCAATCAAGTAACGTAGTAGGTATGTTATTTGATGACAAGAAACCATGTTAAGTGTATCTGCCTAAAGATGCATGCCCTCCTCGTGGCTTTTTAAAAGGGAAACTAGATCTTACTCCTTACAGAGTAGGACATATCATGAAACCGCCCGCGCAGTTAGCCCGTCTGCCTAGAATCGGGCTGAGGTTGAAGTACCAGTGTTCATCAACATTACTGCTCTTCCGCTTTATATGTCCTTGTAGCTTCATTTTACACAAACACTCTTTCCACGCCATCACAAAATAAATTAGGTGATTTTTATATGAACTTCAACTGAAATCAACGTTCACATGAAAACTTTGAAAGAGCGGTTAAAGGGCCGATTTCATACATCGATGCAGACGTGTTTCTACTGCACACAGCGTTACTTCCCTGTAATTAGAAATAAATTTGGGGCTTTATAGTGTTTTCCTAATTTAATCCCAAAGGACCACGGATTAGAAATTTCAAAGCACCTACTAGATTAAAGATCGTTTACCTGGACATGAGAAATTAAAAAAAGTAAACAGAAAGAACAAAATACACAATAGCTTAAAATGGAAAACTGAATACGAATATAGCAGATTATTCCTGGTGTTTTGCGTTTTACCAGCTCAGATGAAGTGAGGGGAAACTGATAATTTGATACATATGTGACTATACGGAGTTTCTACTTTTTAGGGTGTACTTCCGAGTAAACTAAGCTTATGTCAGTGTACGGCAAGATAAGAAATCTCTTGTTGAGTACTCGAGGCGAGTGAACGAGTGATACGAGAAAGGAGGATAAATGCTTAATGTCGTATTCTAAGTATTTTTCAAAAATTGTTTTGTGGAATAAATGTTTATAAGAATATAATCAAACATTACACTGCGAGAGCCACTCTAAATCGTATTAGATGTCAGACAAAATTTCAAAATACAAACTCGAAGATTCGCCGAAATGGTAACTGAGGTTTATTCCATTCAGTTTCACAAGCATTTTATTGAAATGTATACCAACAAGTTCTGACTAAAAACCTGTAATCCTTTAATATTAAATTACTGGTACTTCTTGCAGAATTTCTATAATCAGAAAATAAACAAAATGATAATTCCTCAGAGTGTATTTGCACTACATCTAAAATAAGCTCATCTTAAAAATCCATCCACAGGTACCGATATCACTGGTTCTCTCAGTTTTGCGATACAGGCTGAATAGCCTATGCATGCCGAACATATTTACTTGCGGTGAAGAAAATCCAGTAATTTGAATTATTTACAGCAAATCAGTGGCGGCTCGTAATAAGCACTGTGGAACTGCAGCACCCCCTATTTCCCCTTATTATTATTTTTAATATTTAATATAGTGTGCCCTTTAGTCTTTAATTCTTTCTTTATACTTTTACAATACATAATTCCTTAAGCTTAATGTCAGTAGCCATCCCCCACTTTTTGAAAAAGGTACGAAAGTTTTTGTTTGGAACTGCGCGCCTCACAGTTTCAGCAACGTAGTGTTTGGCTGTTCTGCGCATGCATGCGCTCACAGAAAGCTGCACTCGAACCGGGTAGAGAGAGGAGCATTGTTGCTCTTGCAGTGCCGCCGAAATTCTGGCATGTTATTGAAAACGTGATTTCTTTTTACTCCGCGCTTGTAGTATTCCTCCACAAGGTTGAACTTCATCATACGGACCATAAACAGAGTTCATGAAAATTTGCAACTTTTAAAAATTGCCTTACTGAAATTCAGTCAACATCAAATGCAGATCAAGCTACTGCAAAAGCAACAGGAATTTTCAAATAGCTAAATGATGATAACTTCAAGTTTTGATTACAGCTTTTCATCAGATGCCTCATGTTGAAATAATATACAACTAAATGCAATCCAAAGAAATTAGTATGTTTAAAGTTAATGAATATATAACAAATTTCAAACTGCTATTTTAGAATTAAGAAACTCAAAGTACTGTGAGAATTTTTCAAAGACACTGATGGCAGAAGCTAAGGAAATATATGACTTAAAAACTATGTATACTCAATACTATGATCAATACATAGTTATACTCAAAACTACTCAATGCTATGTATTGATATAATGCACAGATATTATTACACTAAATGCTTAGCAGCTGCTAAATTGTTTAACAAGAAATGCTTAGTTTTAGGAATGAACATTATACAGAAGAAATAGTATTGACCACTGAAGCATATCCAATGACTGACAAAGAAAAGCTTGAAACTGAACTAAAAGTATTCTATTGTAGGTCTGGTATCCATAAATACTGCAAATTAATTGACCTACTAAAATTTATCTTCGAAAGTAATCTAGATGATGTTCTTAGTGAAATTACGAAGCTGATAAAAATTCTCTTGAGAGTTCCCATGACTACATCAGAGGCAAAACGCTGCTTTTACAACATTGAAAAGAATGAAAACTTTTCTAAGAAGCCCTAGGAATTCGGAGAGACTAAATGCGCTTGCATTGCTTTCAATAAAGAAACATTTCCACAGTTGTCATCCAGAGATCAAGGAGAAATTTATTGATCTTTTCCCTCAAATTAAAACAAGAAGAATGGATTTCATTTTTAAATGAATAGACAAAGATTGAACTGTAACAATTTTGGTTCAAGTAATTAAGAAATGTTTAATTTTTTTTCTTGTAATATTTGAGGAAGTTTCAAAATAAAGTTTCTTTTTTATACACGTTTGTTTCCTTTTACACTTAAAACAAAGGTTAAATTTTTTGGAACAAACATCCTCATTAATTTTAGCCACGAGCCACCACTGCTACAAATAAAAGTTGTGTGATTTCGCATTAAAAGGCTAGTAATTGTAACGTGAGCTGGTAAATATTTGTGGGGAAACTATGTGTTTTGTAATATGCAAGCTTAAGAAACCTAACACTTAAAACAATTAAAGCACAAAATTAATGGTTTCCTTCAAGAACACGTAGCTATCACTTCGTGCGATAGACCCCGGCAGTTGCTTGCTCGTGTCGCCATCTATTAGCAACAGTGAGAAGTGCTGCAGCGCACGAGTGAAATTCGATCCTGGGTCTGTTTTAATGCGAGTCGAATTCTCTACCACTAGCGCAAAAAGCCTCCCGTGAGCTAGGTTCAAGAATCAACTCCTTCAAATTTGCAAACTGCAAACATAAGTAAGTTTCCGAGTATAAGTTTTTGTGTCTTTGATTATTACCCAGGATAAATATACAGCTTTGTGTATTATTAGAGCGCGCGCAAAATTACATGTTAACATTTTTGCTTACGGTGGGAGACACATCACCAGCGGAGATGTAAAACTGCTGAACACTGGATGGTTGATCCAGATTGAGTCATCAAACAACATGGGACGGATCTGCGTGAAGTTTAAAATTATTGAAAATAGCTAACAAAACTATATTAATACGTTAAAATATTACAATAGTTACTTACACGTTAACTTACAATGTGTTTTAACATTTGAAAGTTTAACAGGAAGGCTATTGCTGAAATATTTTGATTAATGTAACCTTCCCGTCGGACTTAAAAAAAGCCGTCCTGAATGAAATGAATCTAGCTTTTTAAAGCTTAAAAATTGTTTTTTATTACATTTTATTTATTTTTTTTTGAAAATTTAAAAATCTTGGAACTGCAAATTTTGTTTCACTTGAAGAATCAGATTTACGCATATGCTTGACATTATATCCCTAGATAAGAGTTTTTTTTTTTTTTTTTTTAAATTACGTCAATTTTACATCAAGTGTAGAACTATCGTCATTTATATTGTAAATGAAATTTCTGAGGTAAGTTTTCATAAGCTTTTTCAATGAACAGCAAAAGGAAGATTAGACAGTCCTCCACGAAAGGCATCCCTCCATGTAGGCAGATAGCCCTCGTGTGCTTTTCCATAATTAAATACACCAACACACGCAAAAGGAAGAAAAACTAATTTTAAACGTAAAGCCACCGCTCTGGGGCCTAAAATTGGCAGAGCAGTTTGATTTAAACTTCTTCAGACTTAATTAAAACTGCTTAACCGTTTTTGTACTTTAAACATGATATAGCACAAGGGTCTATGAGAAAACTAGTGATTAACAAATTTATTTGATATTTTTCATATAATAAATATAAATTCAAACTGTACAAGCAATTCTAAAAATCCATGGCATCATCGAATCGGAATCTGTTTCGATGTCAGGCATATCTCATAACGAATGCTGAAAATTTTTGAAATTTAAGAACTAATTTTCTGAAGTATCTGCATAAGTCTGATAGTCGAATTTGCATAGGTTTAATTTGCTCGTTTAAATGTTAGTAAAACATTATCACAAATTTACGTGATTCAGCTAGGTAAGGAAAACTGATTCTGAAT
This sequence comes from Stegodyphus dumicola, assembly GCF_044657685.1. Lineage (NCBI taxonomy): Eukaryota > Metazoa > Arthropoda > Arachnida > Araneae > Eresidae > Stegodyphus > Stegodyphus dumicola. The sequence goes on from NC_140778.1 coordinate 44,547,642, forward strand.
TGAAAAATGATCTGTGTTCTGTTACATGATTTTTTTCTTAAATTTAATTTTTTTTAACTAACCAATCTGTAATCAATGTTTGCACTTATTTAATACCCGAAGTTCCCACTGATTTTACTCATCATTGTACAAGCTGCAATAAATACAAAAACATAATTTTGAAAATAAAATATCCTAACAAGGATTGTAATGCCAAGGCCATATAATTAGTCTCATCTGTAACCTTAAATCTTTCAATATGATTTCTATCGCATATTGTAGATTTTCAGATGAGTTACTCGTGTTCATTTTTACTGGTAATCAAAATAATTTAAAACTGCTCTTAAAAAGATTAAAATTTCTACAAATTAACGGAATGAAAACTATATTCGCTGGTCGCGTAAGACTGCTTCGACAGCCTCTAGATCCAAATTGCAAGAATGGTATTCCGCACATCGAAATAATCGAGAATATAGTATAACATTCTAATGGATAAGAATACAAATTCCATGCTGTTTTCACATAATACATTCATGTTGTTAGATTTATTATGTCTGATCTTATAATATTACTGTAAAATTAATGTCAATACTAATCATTCCTTGAAAAATATGGCCTCTTGCCATATTCTTGATACCTAAAGTCAAATGGATAATTTAAACGTGACCAAAGGAGAAATATTGTCATTTTAGAAAAAAAAAAAAAAAAAAAAACTGGTTAACGGGGTTTTTAAATACCTAGGTTCTCCATTGTTAACTAACATTATGACGTAATAACATATTAATAATTAGTCAAATGATATTTAGGTGGCTTCATATCACGCACACGGTATTTTTAACACGGCGTTTCAGCAAAAACAGAGTATTGTTTATTCAAGCTATAATAAACAACATACAGTAGCATTTTGTTATCGTATATTGTTTTTCATCACCACTTAGGAGCTCAAGATTTGACTTTTAAATTATCCGCATTGCTTTTTTTTTATGATTTTTGTTGTAGGCACGATTTCCGAAAAGTTTTCTTGAACAAAATTCAAGACAAAATCAAAAATAAATGCATGAATAAAAATTTTAATGTTTCATGAAAATGTGCAAGATGATCTCAGATGTAAAGCTTCTTTTCATACAAATACATACAGAAACAGGTAAGTAAATAATAATGTATTTGATTAATCTAAACTTATAATTCGGATCTTTAAAAGTGTTCAAATAGTAAAAACATGATACCGCATGCTTTTACCACTTTACTTATGACGTATATTATGCACATACGAGGTATTTTTCCTTGATAAACTATACTAGGCTGTTGAAATATAGCATTTTAAAATTATTTCCATTTTAATTCAAGCATGAATAATTTTACTCCGATCTGTCTCTCTCACTTTCGTTTTTGTTTGTTTATTACTTCTATCCATCTACATTTAGTTCTATATATCTTCTACTTGTGCATCTGATATTTAAGGTAACAGCATTTTGCTTTAGAGTGAATAGTTTTAAAATAATTAAAAATTAAATTCCGATTTGAAAAATTCCGTTATTAAATTTTCACGGTAAACATTTTGATATTCGTCAAATGGAACGCGAACCTAGAATTTAATTTTTATTAAATCTTCAATCTGTTTCCTCCACTATGCATAAAGAATGCTCTTTCTTTTGAAACTGAGAAAACTGATTTCAGATTTACTAAAAATGAGTCATATTGCAAATTGTTTAGATGACATTTTTGAACTCTAGGAATACTTCCCATTCAACTATGCAGTAACTCGAGGGACTGTTTGTAATTAACAAAATGTAAAAAGCTGTTTGGGCCATCTCGAGAAACAGGTGTTTTACATCTGGAGGAAATGAGTGATGTTTGACAATGTCTGTATCTAATCTGATTACTAGAAATTTCCAGGAACCCCAAAATCTTCAAAAAATTTAGATTTCGGATTTTTGCATTTTCAAATTCTCTACACTTTTATCTTTCCAAAAATACCATTCTTTAATCTCTATGAAAATTAGAACTGTAAAAAAGTCTAGTTTTAATTTGTGATCCACTGCTTTGATCAATGAGGATTTTTACATAAAAACGCGTTTTTCTTCAAACTTGTTTTTTTTTATACTCGATGAACCTTTTTTTAGGAACTACTGCTCAAAGGTATCTAAACATTTTATACTTATTTATTAGTTTCCCTAATATTTATTGAAATGAGCTTTTTGTAATAAACTTAGAAAAAAAAATTAATTTTTTTGTGTGAGGAAAGTGCTAAATTGTACTATGCCTAACAAAATATCCTGTAATTTACTCTAAAAGTCAAAATGTTTCAAAAGCTCACTACAGTATAATCAGATAGGTATACTTTAATTACAGAAAAAAATTCAAGCTTGTATCTACAGCAGATTTTGAGAAAAGGTACGTCGAAAATGGCCAATTTAACATTGTCGGTATAGGGGTTTCTGATACCCCTTATGAGATAATCCACTATATATTAGAAACGTGTAACAAACAGACGCAGATTTTTTCAAAAGAAAAAATCAAAAAATTAAATGATTACTAAAGGAAAAAATCTAATGCGAACACAACATAATTTCCTCATAAGGCCTATTAAATTATATACACTTTTTGCTGCTATTCATTTAAATTTATTTTTTCGAATTGCTCTTTCTCACTTGGATTCCTAAAAGAAAGTTGCAGATTTTGAAATCACGTATACTGCACAATTTTGGTCGTGCGTTTGTCAATTTTTCTTAATTTTAATTTTTTATTAGCGGAAGTCCCCGATGTCAATTAAGTTAGATTAAGTGTAATGCATCTAATAACAGAGAGAACGATACTGCTATAATCCTTCTGTAATAACGATGCAAAAAATACGATTCATAGTCATACATTTTTCAGTCTGATGCTATATGGAACCCCACATAAAAAAATTTCGATAGAAAAATATATATCTCTCTCATTGTATCACCAACAATGTCACTCAGCTTTTAATGATTTTCGTCTTTCTAATGAAATGGTCGTAAAAGCTCAAGTTCCATCCAATATTTCACCTATATTCAACTTGAGTCGATTCGATGTCGCAAAACATTTATAATAATTGATCAGAAATCAATAACGCGAACAAACAAACAGACACACAAACATCCATTCTTCTTTATATGTATAGATTATGTAAAACTTGCAAATTTTTTATTAACAAACTCTACGATTTGCATGTGAGCAATAGCAACACTTTTCGATATAAAGCATTTTCATCTCCAACGCCCGAGAGTTAGTACCACTCCCCGGGAAAATGAGAGCGAAAATTAAAGCTTTCAGGGTTTTTAATTAGTATTTCGGCTGATAAAAGAGGTAAGAAGATAGGAATAGTCGAAAGGACTTCCCTCGAATTTTAATCGGGAATAATGCATTTAATGTTTGGCAATGCTATTTTTATTTCATCGTTTATCTATTTTCGTATTTTAATAACAATAGGATTTGAAAGAGAGCAATGGTAACAACTTCCGAAATAAAGCAGAGTTTCATCTCCAGCTTGCGAGACTGTTGCCACTCGGAAAATGAGGAAGAAAATTATCGTTTTTCCGAGTTTTTAATTGATAGCTCTGATTTTAGCTACTTTTTTTTGGAGAAAAGTGACGTCGACCTATTCCGGGACCCAGAAAAGAATTGTAGAAAGGTTGGTGGTGATAGCTATAGTAGTGACCGAGTTATGAGAGGACAAACACACAAACCTTCTTCTTTATAGTATAGATAACAAGTATAAAACTTTCCCAAATATAAGTATACGAACAGCGAGACTGCATTAAATTTTCGATATACTTATTTGTCAATTTTTTTTTTTTTTTTTTTTAATTTGACATCGCCAAAACATGAATATTTTCGTGATTTAAAAGCATTTCGATAGCTGGAAGTATATTACTACAACCAGCGATTGCAAGAAAGAGTAGGGACTTTTAAGACGGATGTTGGTGTACATATACGTGAGCAAATACATATACGGTTGGTACAGCTAACCTGTAATATAAAATGGAGAAGCACGCCTACTGTTTAGAAAATTTCAATATTCTTCGGCTAATCGTTTTTGAGTTATGCGAGATACATACACACATATATTATATCTACATACATACAGAGAACACGAAAAAATCCCTTTTGAATTCATTATAAAATAAACTATGAAAAGGAATAAGTCTTTATTCTGTCCGTATGAGATGTCACACAAAAATCATCCAAATGGATTCAGAAATGGACAAAATGGATATTTCCACTGAAATGTGATACTTGAAATTTTCCGTAATTATAATACTTCCTTCACATTGTAAAAGGCAGTAATAAAAAATTACCTAAATGGGAAATCTTAGAAAGATGAGAATTAGTACCATAATTTCACAGGTATAATTTAAGAAGTGGTCGTAAAAAAAGGTGGTTCGCTGAGAACTTCTTTCTAAAAGTTCAAGCAATAACTAAAACATTTTCGAATAAAATGTGTCTGAAAACTGTATCTTCCGTCGTTCAAAAGTAGTGGATTGTAAATTCACTTGATGTTCCCTCAGTGTAGAACTCAAGAAACCTCAGAGTCATAATGTTGACTGAAAGTTCTTTATTGGCTTTCAAACATTAAGTTGGCTGAGGAACGGCGAAGAACACGTTGAAACTTCCGACTTCAGTAGCGGCTCACCAAACAAACTCAGAAGAACCTCTGCTTAGTTGAAACTCACAGCAACCTAAAAGCTCTAAACGCGAGCTTTAAGATCCTAACAAATTTGTGTCTGCGCCGCTCCTCGGTACAAAGAGAGAAATACAATTTGCATAACATAGAACAAAAACATTTAACCATATTTAAAAAGTATTTATAAAAATATCTAAACGTAAAGTTAAATATAAAAAATTCGTTTTAAAATCATTGACGATTCCATATCCCTTTTTTCTTTCGTGGATGTGGTCATCTTAGAGAGACAATGCTATATTTACTTATTTTCTCAGAAGCATTGGGCATCTTAGGATGGTAGTCGACAAGAGGATTTATTGTACCTATATTTTCCTTTTCTAAAAATCTGCGTTTTCATTTTCTAGATATAATTTTAAATTTGAGCTTTCTGAATAAATAGTGTGAAAAATGAATGCATTTCCGTTAATAATGTATTCAAGCGGCCGGCAGTGGTCGAGAGATAGAATCGTTGAACATTGGTAGCCTGACCCAGCACACGAACACGCTGCTTGAGAATTATGTGGTTTTCCTAATGTAGGTACGAAACTTTTCCTGAGAAAGTCCTCCCCAAAGGCTTCCCTCCCCTTAGCAAAGAGCCCTGACGTGCTCTTCCAATAATCCAATAAATATAAATACCGTACTGAAATATTACGTAGTTCATCCTGACTTGTTTCATCACAACTAACGAATCGCAACATCCAAAGGATACTTATATAAAAGGATTACTTACACTTTGAAGATGTTGAAGGAAAAAGAACAAAAGAAGACTTAATTATATTCAAAGAATATAATATTAGAAATTTCAGACATGCATAAAACTTTTTAATATATTTAATCTGATGCAAATGCTCCTTTTTTCTTTTTTTATTTTTTTTATAATGTTCATGAAGAACTTCCAATACAACTTTATGAAAAAATTTATTAAATAATGACGTTTAATAGTTAAGTACATAAATTTAAAATTATAAAAACTACGTAGTAAAAAAATAAAATAAAAAAACTACGTAGACATCCATACGTAGATGTCCATACGTATCATTAATTTTCTACTTCTTTTCAACTTTCGATTTTTTCTTTAATTCTTGGAATTTTAGAAAAAAAATTAATAAAATCTATTATATGAAATATAGATATAAAAATATTCCTCATTCTTACTCGCCCTTAGAATTCATTACTCTAATACGTACCAGCACGTTTTAAAAGCAAAAAAGAAGATATATCTGCCAGAATTATCGTTATGCGATGATTTGAAGCTGCTTTATTTTATAGGAATATATTTTTGACGACGGTATTTTTAAACTGCAAAGTTTTGGAACCGCTTTCTTTTCTTCGACGATGTTTTGTACCACGAATGTTTTCTTCGACGATGTTTTAGACCTACGATATGTTTTCTTGCTTTCTTTTCTTCCACATGTTTTCTACAGCAAAGTTTCCTCCTTACGTTGATTTCTCCGCGTCGTTTTCGTCCGCGATGTCTTCGTCGGACCACTCATCTAGACTTATAGACAAGCGAAGTAACCGTTCTATTTAGACTCTAGTCCTTCGACAAAATAATACCTGGCCCAGTATAGATTTATGCAAATATCCAGAGACGTATAAGTTATGGAGTTCATTTAAAAATGACTTTTGAGTCCACTGTCACATTAGTTTGATTACCATTAAAAACGAACATAAGAAAGGTGTCTAAAAATTTGCGTCTTAATATTATGAATCTTTGAATAAGATTACAATCAGAATTTCTTTTTTCTAATGGTTGGCACTTGCCTATGTACGCATCGTCCTATCTTAAGGCCAGATCGGTAGTCTCTTTATCATGGAGGCACCTAATAGGTGGGTCACCATTTTCTCCTATGAAGGCACAGACAATTTTAAATCCATGCCTTGTCCGGGATTCAAACCCGGACCCTTCGGTATCGCACTCAGTCTTCCCTAACCACTTTAACTCTGAGCGGCACAATCAGAAATATAAATCTTGTTTAAAGGTTTTCAGCTACAGATTTGATTATATTCATGACTTATAGTCGTTAGAATATTTTACTTTCACAATTACATATTGTTTTTTGAACTTGTATAACGATGATTCAAGTTTTAATGTTTTTCCAGCATGAATGCGGTGCGCACATTGATTACATACATGTTGTTTAAAAAATAAAATTTAAGGAAAAAAAAAAAAAAAAAAAAAACATTGTAAGAAAATGCAGATCAATTTTTGAACAGTATGAGTCAGTTTTCCGTAACTATTTCAGTCGTGTCAGTTAGGTCAGACTTGTAGAGATTAATATTAAAATATTAAAACTAAGACTCGGTCGTTCAGAAATTCTCACAAGTACTTCGTCTCTCTTTCCATAACAATGTATGTTGTTGTTGTTATCATTAATCAATACCAGTATTTATCTCTGATAACCTTTTAAGAAAATCTGTGATAACCCTTTACCGACTTTTAAACAAACGAATGAAGCTTATACAGGGTCAGCTGTCAAGTACTTCAGAAATTGTGTTCTTAAACGTTTAAAAATATTTCATATCTTTTAATGAAATGCGTCTGGCACTGAAGCAGGTCTCCTTTCGATGATGCCACCGATGCTTGAAATTATATTTACAGATTGTTATAATAAAAACTGTAACCAAGGTGTTACTCACTAGTTTTCTCATATACTCCTGCGCTTTATGTACTTTAAAATTACATACGGTTGCAAATGTCTTCTTTTTGTTTTCATAACTTATTTAATCAAACTACTTTGTCTTTTACTGGCAGAGTGGTGGCTTTATAGTGAAATGTAGTTCTCATACTTCTGCTGCTTTGTTCTGTGTTTAAATGTTTCTTGAGTTTTCTTTGCACCGTAAACGCTTTCAGGAGAGTAATTCAGAGATCTGATTTAGAATGTGCGTGTTCATGACTGATTGGTGATTGATTCAGATGTCTGATTATTTTCAGATTATGCAAATAAGACCTAATCAAGGCAAGTGTCAATAATTAGGTAATAAATCTATGCAGAATTTTCGTCAGAACTCTTTGGTATGCAAGCAAACAAAATGCTTGCACAAATGAATAAAATGCTCCTCATATTACCATTTCGACGTTCCATATACAGATATTTTGACTAAAACCTGATAATAATTTATATTTTCTCTCTCATTGTAATGTTTCTTTATACTTTTATAAACGTTCTTCCAAATAAATGTTTCCACAAAATTATTACAATAGGTTCTCAAGCATTCCCCCCCTTAATCGTATTCACGTTCACTCGGCTGGAGAACTCAGTATAGGACTTCTTACCACAAAGCCCACAGATGGATAATCTTCGGTTACTGGCAAGTACTACCAAGTACTATCTTAGCTGGTAAAGCGCAGCAGACCAACAATAAAGTGCTATGTTCACATTCAATGTTCCTATGTTTAGCTATTTCTATTTTGCTCTTTCTGCTCACTTTTCGAATATTTGATTTTGAGTGAAACGATCTTTAAAATAGTAGGTGCTTTGAAATGTATAAACTTGGATTCTTTGGTATTTACTTAAGAAAACTCTCATTGGAAGACTCAGTGTGAAAGTAATTCAGCTTACAGGGAAGTACTGCTATATGCGGTAGAATTACATTTGCATAAAGGTATGAAACCGATCCTTTAAAAGAGATTTAACGGTTTCATATGAACGTGTATTTCTCTTGAAATTCAACTAGTTGCAAAAGCACAAATCTTCATAATTTATTTTGAGATGGTGGAAAAACAGTGCTGATGTGTTATCAAGCTAAATGTACACTGCTCAAAAAAAAAAAAAAAAAAAAAAAAAAAAAAAAAAAAAGGACTGTGCTATATCTCCCGTTCTACTGGGGCGATTGACAAAATTCAAACTGCGTTTTTCATGTCTCCAAAGCCCGACTTGGATATATATAAGATTTATACATAGAACTATTCTAACATAGGAAGTTTGACACAAAATCGGACTTTTTCTGAAATAACATATCAATATTTTTCCATATTTCAATTCTACGACTCAAATTATGCCAGAATACCAAGTTTTGTAAAAATGGTACGAGTAGTTTTTAAAATATTAGCTCTCAAAATTTTAGCTCCTCAATGTTAATTGAATTTGGTAAATATTTAATAATATCTCTTTTTTTATTAAACTTTTATTATTTTTCCTTCCACATTGCGAAATTTAGGTTCATTCCAAATAAAAGTTACCCATTTTTTGTGTTTTATTTTTTAAATTTCTATTTTTAAATAATTTTTATAAATTTTTCGAAAAAAATTTTGAATTATAACCTATAAAATGTTTACCATCCTCTTAAAATATGTGTATTTTTAAGCTTATCTGCAAAAAATTAGACTTTTTTATTCAAAATTTTCTAAGATATACACGAATTTACATATTTTCGCGTTTTGAAATTTGGCATCTTTTTTTTTTGAGCGATAATAACGCCAAACGGGGTCTATGGATTTTTGTTACAGCGAATTGTCACAGCTATTTTTAACCTTAAATTTCAAGTAAAATATTACAGAGAATTTATTATATGAAATATTTTCCCTCAATGATGCGTAGTAAATATTTATTAATACTATATGAAAAGCTATTTTTTAAAAATTACAGATGATATTATTCAAATTTTTAACTATTTTTTAAAATTTCTCTCTTTTATCCTTTTTTTTAAAAAAAATCAAAGTTAATTTTTGTAAGAGTAAATTTTTACCTTCGGTGTTTTATCGTCTGCTACTTTACTTTAACTTCGTTTAAATCGAATTATCTAAAACTGAGAATTTTCGTTTGATGTTTATTTGAATTTTATGAATTTTTTTTACGACATTAACTGCATAATTTATTTCTAAACAAATTGTTGCTTATGCAGTGGCTGAAAGAGCGGCTGATACTGTCATCCATATTTTTAAAGCACACTATATTTTATAGAAACATAAGATTTAGAATAATAATTTTTATAAAAGTCAAATTATGATATAAACATACAACCCTCTACAGACTGAATTAATGGAAGTTCAATGATTTATGTAGAAATGATCTGCGCCTACTTAATGGTTGAATAATTCAGCAGGTTCTGTGGAAAAGTAAGAATAATTATATAAACGACACCCAACATTCTGGATTCAATTAACCAAGAGGATATGATGTTTATTAAATGAATTGAAAAAGTTTTAAAACGTAAAAAAATCAACTCATTTCTTATCCTAAAATGTATTTTTGTGCGCAGCGTATTTTCATTATATCCTTAAAATTCTAATTTAGAATGTAATTGTCAAGAACTGAATCTTAATCATCAGTAATAGAATACGTAATTATTACGAATATTAATAAATCCTTCTTATGAATTAATTGCAAATATTTCAAAAACCTTCCTGTCTGAATGCAAATATTTTTCTATGCAGATATTTTTAATTTTATATTAATGAAGATTGCACACGATATTATTTATTTACATTTCTATTCTTACCGTCAGCTCTAGTAGAAGTTACAAATCAATTATATTTAATTAAGGATTGGATTGGAATGAATTATTTAATTATGCAAAACACACGAGGGCTCTCTGCCTAAAGGGAGGGATGCCTTCGTGGAGGACTTTCTAAGGGAAACTGGCTTGTATACGCGTTACACATGGGGAAAACCACGGAAACGCCCATGCAGCCAGCCCGTTCGCGGGATTCGAACTACCAGTGTTCAGCGTCTTTACCGCTCTGCCGCTGGTGAGTTATATAATTAAAGAGGAAAAAGTCTTACAAGAAAATGCAAATCAGTTTTTGCACTGTGTGAATCAAATTTTCGTACCTATTTGAGTCGCATCAGTTATGTCAGACTTGTGGAGATTAGTATTAAAATATTAAACTGAGACAAATACTTCATCTCTCTTTCGAAGGAAATGTATGATATTCTCGTTTATCACTTAGACCCTATATTATTTCCGAGCTACTGCAAGATGCAACTTTGCCGGTTTGATGCCCGACATGAGGTAATGAACACTGGGTTGGAGTGAATCTCGGAGGAGAAATCGGAGACAAGGGAAAGAAAAATGAGTTTGGCTCTAAAAAGACCAAAAGCCAAAGAGTAAATCAGACAAGTACCTGAAAACCAGACGAGAGTTGGAAAGAAACACCAAAAGTTATGCGATGATCAAGTAGTATAAATACGAAAAACAGTCAAGATACTATAAACAAACAAAAAAATCATATAAGAATACATACTAAAACACGATACTATACGATAAAAAAAGGAAAATATAAACGATAGAGTTACAAATGTAGAAATTACTCAATACAATTTCAAAATCAACAAAGTTGAAATCAGATATTTGAAAAAGTATAGTCAACCACCGACGATTACGAAAAGAAATTATGGTCGCCATCGATAACAGTGTGTTCAAAACGAAGTCTTATGTTTTTGTCTTCGTGATGTATCTTGTAATTAAAAACTTATGCATAGTTAACGAAGTCGCATTGGAAGGTTTTAGTAAAGAATTTCTCATTGGTCCTTTTGAATGTATTTGAATGTATATTTTGTATGAATGTTCAGAGTGTGTGTGTGTGTGTGTGATTATGGCAAAGCCTCGAAGGCTATCTGCCTAAGGGGAGGGATGCCTTCGTAGAGGATTTTCTAACGGAAACTGGCTCGTATACACGTTACACATGGGGAAAACCACGAAAACGCCCATGCAGCCAGCCCGTTCGCGGGATTCGAACCTCGGACCGAACTACCAGTGTTCAGCGACTTTACCGCTCGGCCGCTGGTGGGCCTATGAATGTTCAGAGGTGGTGTTAAAACTTTAAAACAGATGAATGGAACTCATACAAGTTGAGTTGTCCAATACTTCCGAAATTGGGTTCTCAAAATTAAAAAAAAAAAAAAAAATTGAAATGCGTCTGACATTGAAACAGGTTTTCATTCAATGACGCCATCGGCATGTAAAATTATATTCAGAGTTTTAAATTATAAATATTACAACCAATGTGTTACTCACTAGTTTTCTCACATACTCCTGCGCTTAATGTATTTGAAAATTGGAAACGGCAACGCATCATCAAGGGCCCAAACATTTATTTTAATGAAACTGTGTTGCCCCTTTCAGGTAGAGCGGTGTCTTTTTGGAAACGAATAAGTTTTTCTCGTGTACACTGTTTTAATTGGTGCTTAAAATGTTTCTTCGCTTTCCTTTTCACAGCAAAAGCTCTCAGGAAGGTAATTTAGTAATCTTATTTAGAATGTGTGTGACGATGTAAAATGGGCGATTGATTCAAATGCTTGATTATTTTCTGATTAAATCGTATTTACGTCTGCAACATGTGCCGATAGTTAAATAATAAATGTATGGAGATATTTCGTCAGAACTCGTTGTTATACTAGTAAATAAAATGCTTGCACGAATGAATGAAATACTCCTTATAGTTATTTGCACTTTTCATATGCAGATATTTTTCTGAGATCTAATAATAATTTAGATTTGCTCTCTGAATGTAATTTGTTTGTTTATTCCTTTATAAATTTTGTTATACACAAATGTTTCCACAATATTATTACAGTACAAAATTAAGCATTCCCTCCCCCTTACTCGTATTCCATTTCCCTATGCTGGAGAACTCAGTAAGGGACTACTCACCACAACGCCCTCAGTTGGATAATATTAGGTTACTGCCAAGTACTACCTAAACATTAGAAACTCAGTATAACCACATACGTGTCAAAGTATCGGTTATCTCTGACTTCATCTGGGAGCCCACCAGCGGTCGAGCGGTAAAGACGCTGAACACTGGTAGTTCGGTCCGAAGTCCGAATCCCCCGAACGGGCTGGCTGTATGGGCGTTTTAGTGGTTCTTCCCATGTGTAACGTGTATACGAGCCAGTTTCCCTCAGAAAGTCCTCCACGAAGGCATTCCTCCCTTAATCCTAGGCAGATAACCCTTGTATGCTTTGGCATAATTAAATAATCCAATCCAATCTTGACTTCATCTGAGCTGGTAAAGCGCATCAGACAAAGAATGAACTGCAATATTCACAATCAATTTTTTCCATTTTTTAGCTCTTGTCTATTTTCCCCTTTCTGTTCACTTTTTGAATATCTGATGTGAAGTGAAACGATCCTTAAGGTTGTAGGTGCTTCGAAATTTATGATCCTTGATCCTTTGGTATTTAGATAGGACATTTCTCAGCGCAAGAACTAGTGTGTAGAAGTATTTCAGGTTACAGGGAAGTACTGCTATGTGCAGCAGAATTACATCTGAATCAAGGTATGGAAACCGGCCCTTTAATCTCTCTTTCAAAGTTTCCATGTGAACGTTGATTGCAGTTGAAATTCAACTATTTGCAAAAGAAGGAAACTTCCAAATTTATTTTGAGATGGTGTGAAAACAGTGTTGATGTGTTATCCAGCTGCATAGACCTATTAGCAGCCTAACAATAACGGTTGTGAACACTGATTAATGAACAATAATGATGCTGAACACCGACCAATAATGATGTTGAACACTGAGCTCAATTCTAGACAGACGCGCTGACGGCATGGGCGTTTTCATCATATTGTCCTCTGTTTAAGGAATGTACTAAGTAGTTTCCTTAAAAATCCTTCCAAGAAGGCATTCCTCCTTAGACAGAGATTCTCCAGGCTTGAATTGCCATAATCAATTTATATACCTATTATGTTACACAAAAGATCTTCCCAGTGGGTATATATTTGTCTTAAAGGTATAAGTTGAAAGAATAGACAAACTCATTATTTGAAGCGAGAATGGATAATCCATACATTGTAAATAAAGTGTTCTCTTCCACAGGCCTTCTTCAAGTAAGTATAATTAAGTAAATATTTCTTTGCTTGTATAATACACTGCTGACCAAAGGTTCCCACAAATATTTGATGTTTTCTAGCATTCTTTGATTGTTTGCTTAGAAGGTGTTGCGTAGATAATATTGCATGAAGGTAAAATACTTACAATGTGTTAATACGTATATGACTAATCAATTTAGGAAAGGGAGTACTAATGAATTTTTGTTTGTCATTGTTATGGAACAAGGAAGGAAGATACTGACTATGAACGAAGATATTTAGCCAAACATTGCCCAAAGATGTTGCTTATTTTTCAGGTAATATATTTTAGGTTAATTTATTTACCCAGCTTTGCAGTGGAGAGAAACCTCAAATTTAATGCTTGGTAAAAACCAATGATGTATTGAATTTCGTTCAATAGACTCCTTTAATATATTTCAAAAGATAATTATCTATCCCCAATTTCTTCAAAACAAAAGCATTTTACTCACTTTTGGTCATAAAAAAGAAACTCAAAGAAACTAAATAAAAGTAAGAAAGTTATCTAAACATTTTGCCATGGGTTCTTAATACCTTATAGGACATTTTCTTGGTAAAACGAACTGTGAAATGTACACATATCTCAACATAATAACGCAGAATAATGAAATATAATCACATTTCTTTCTGTTTAAAAGTAAAACTCTATTACTCCTGTTGCCAAATGATAAAATGGAATATAGAATGCTGTATTAAATTAAGACACCTGAGAAAACAAAGCAGTTGAACACGTACATTTCTCTCCGAGAGGTGACATTCAAAAATTTCATTCAGCAATGAAACCCTAACAAATCCGAGAATTTTGAATGGGAACTCGCATAATTTTGTGATTCGCTTATTTGACAGCTCACCAGTTGCAGCTAAAAATATCACATCTTGTTGAGTGTATGTCCTAGGGATGCTAAAGGTTGGACACCTCTGCATTAAAGCTTCAAGGAAAAACCAGCTGCTATGATATAGCTGCTGAAAGCCTACATTCAAGCAAGTATCTGAGTGCGACAAATTTCTGTTTCTTCGATTTTGTGTGCCAGGATATATTTCAATCTTCGTGTATTATTTGAGCACATGAAAATTAATGTTAGTTCTTTTTTACTTATAGTTGGGGACTCATCACCAGCGGAGGGTTAAAACTACTGAACATCGGTAATTTGATCCAGGTCGAATCACAAAAATGAAAAGGACGGAACTTTGTCAAGGTAAAAAAAAATGTAGAAAATTTGCCAGCACAAACTAACATAGTTCATTTTTACTTATAGTGGGGGACCCATCAACAGTGGAGGAGAGCCATGGACATTATAAGAAATAGACTAACCCAAATGGGTTTTCTCCCTTGTCTCAGGTGTTCCCGGCTGTCACCTTGATCACATCCGAAGGAGTAGGGACGATTTGCAGAAATTTATCATTGGTTGCCTATTGCAGCGTGTATAATTGTCAAGATAAAGCTAGTTGTAGCGCCTCACTTCTCAAATTAGAATTTCTCCATATTTTTATTTTTGAAACTGAGATTCATTTTTAAAAATTTACCATATTTATCAAGCATAATTAACGTTCCAAATACAAAGCTATTGCATTCTTTCAGGGCTGGATGTTTTTAGCTTTTCCTTTGCTGTAAGGAAATTTGTAACTACTTCTTTCAGAAAATAATATTTTAAATCTGAACTCATAGAAAATTTCAAACAAGCAATTTTTATTGGTGTAAATAAGTAAAAAATACTAAAATATTTAAAAACAAATCTTTGAAAGTTTTGTTTAAAATTCTAAATTGTGCTGCTTTTTTAATATTATAGATGAATATTATAGCACAATTCCTATAAAGGAATTTTATTTCAATTATATTTCATAATGCATCATAGTGATAAACACTTTTGACTTCTTAATAATTTTATACATTTAAATCTAATAGTAAAATTGCATTTAACAGTAATAAATAATTTTGCTTGTATTTTATAGTGATTATTTTTTTAATTTATTTTTAGTTCTGCATAAGATTTTTTTTATTTACTGCTAATTTAATTTATTAGGCCAAAGGGGCGGTAGCCTAGAAAGGCTGTTAGTTTCGAAGCGGCATTTTGCGCTGGTTTAGTATAAATGTCCGTGTCTCCTTGCAAATTGTTGTTACCAAATATTATCGCCTTCTATTATATTTAAGAAATTAAGTAATGAAGAATCCGCATGAATACATGTATGTTTCTCGCACTGTGACAAAAACGACAGTATCTAGAGCCATCAAATTTTGAATAATGTAATCCTCCACCCGAACATGGGCATCTGGACGGCTGAATTTCTAATTTGTTTTAATCTATTTCATATTTTGTAAATCTTTAACTAATTTTTGATTAACAAACTAAATAAGTTCAGAGAGAGCACTGTACGGAAAATAACAGTTTTATCTCCAGTGCGGAAATTCTGAAGATATGCTGTTTTCAAATGTGGTTTGCGGGCGAAGAAATATATTAAAGGAAAAAAAAAGGCGAAGAAATATATTAAAGAAATATATTAAAGGTTCCTTTTGGGCGTAACATAAAATCTGAATGCTTCTAGATTTTATTTTACCTTTTCTTTTTTCCCCTTCATTACACTCAGAAAAGTTTATGTTCCGAATTTTATAAATTTCTAAAATAAATATTTCACTTTAATAAGTTATTGACGATATGATCAAATAAATGATTGTTTTGTAATGCTACTATAGTTTTGAAAATCACTGCCTGAAAATGGTCATTAAATTTTAAAAAAGGCATCAGATCTTGTTTAATTTTACCTTATTTATTTCAAAGGATCACTTACTATCAATCTTATTTAAATTTACGTTGTTTGTACGCAAAATTCAGTTCATAAATTTTGTGCCTAGAGTTTTTACCGTTTTACCAAAGCAAAGATGTTTGTACAAGAATTACGCGTGAAAAAAATGCGCGAAATGCAGTAAAAAGGGCTTAATGAGATATATTAAATCCTATTTGGAAAAAACTGTGGCTTTCATAATATCATCACTATACAATGTATCACATTTAATAATTAAAAAGAGTTATGTGATACAAACGCCACAGGTTTCAGTGATAAAGTAAACCAGATCGTCCCTACACTTTCTTGCCGTCATGTCAGTGACGCTAGCCCCGCCCACTGGGTTAGTCTATCTCTTATAAGGTCCATGAGAAGAGCTCGCGTGACTTTGGTTTAGACCCCTTGCTGCATTTCGGCTTCCTGTACTGCCCAGCTAAATTTTTTATCCTTCTGCGGTCTTAGTAGCAATTAAATCAAAACAGCCAGAACACAGCACGTAATTATTGCGGTTTAATGACGGCTTAGGGAGGAACTTGAACAGCGGAGGAGTAAACTGCTGAACACCGGTAGTTTGATCCATGTCCGGAACCAGAAAAGGAAAAAGACGGATCTTCGTGAAGGTAAAAAAATGTAGAAAATTTGGCAGCACAAGTAACACTTAAGACTTAGAACACGTTTTTATATTTGAAAGATTAGCAGCAAATTTAAACTTCAAATGAAATAGTTTAATTCCCAAAAGCTTCCTGTGGGGCTTTAGAAAAGCGCTCTTGAATGGAACATCAGTGAATGCGTCTCTAGATATGGCTTTCAGAGTTTCTTTAAAATTCTATCAATTTTAACATCAAGTGCTCTGTTATCGAGATATACGCTTTCAAATTTCCGAATTAAATTCTAATAGATTTTCTTGCCAACAGCAACACATAAAAAGAAAGACATTAAAAATGACAAAATTGCAATTTATTCGTAAGACACCGCTCTACCTAAAATACGCAGAACAGTTTGATTTAATAACTTAACCTTTTGAGGCAGGGGCTTTGGTAGCAGCAAAAGCTACCAAAGAACAGGGAATCTTGAACCGAATGCTTTCCCCCTTTAAAAAATCACTTCCTATCTGCAACAAAGATTCTTGTGTGTAATTTAATGGATTCTCAGGAGGGTGCATCTATGTCGCAAAAGGAAGACCTTTGAAAGAGATAAATGGTTAAAACCCCAGGAAAGTCAAATTTGCCATTCACCCACTTTTCAGCTTGGAAAATGGGGGACAAAGACATGGCCAAAAGTGGACAACCCCGTCTTTTCAAAGAGAGGACTCTATGGCCACTATAATGGCCATCCCGTTTTCAAAAGGTTAAACCATGGAGAAAAGACAACTGTTAGTGCTGACTGACTGACTGATAACTTATAGCCAGAATACCACTGAGATCAGTAGTTTATCTGGCACAATCAAATTTATGCCAGATGGGCACAATAACATAGAACTATCTTAACTTAGTGCTTACTTTGATACTTTTGATATGCCTGTTTCAGCAGGAATTATATCCCGCTATTACAGGCACCTCAAATAACCCGGGTTAGGGGAGACATAACATACAGTGCTTCGCAGGAATACCTTGATAAGCGACTGCAGGAAGATTGTGTAGATGTGGCCCAGGCCAGTGTAAATGAAGAAGTCATACTTTGAAACTTCAATATTGACTGGCAGAAGTTAGGAGTATTTATGAGGGATTCCGATAAATGTGGGTTGCATAGGGCCTTAAATTGATGTCAATTTCTAGGAGCTCGTACTTAAAATTGTCAGAATAATTTACCTTCGCGTTGGTGATAGCTTTCTTGAAAAAATTATTATTTAATTTATTGATGAATAACGCCAGATTTTGGAGTTTAAGGTCTCTGTGTAGCTGTTCATTGCGAACGAACCAGGGTGCTCCTGTTATTTTTCGTAAGTAGTTGTTTTGGAAAACCTGCAATTTATTTAATACGGAAGGGGGAACAGAGCACCATGCAGGGGAGGCATATGTAAGGATGAGTCTTAATATTGATGTGTAAATGTGCTTCTTGCGAGCAAGATCCAGTGGTTAAGAGGCGTCAAGAAAGTTTCGGAGCTTCCTAGAGACTCCTATGGCTTTCCCGATGGTCATCGAAATGTGAGGACCGAAATGTAAGCGAGCCGTTAAAACGAACTCCCAATTATGTAGACTCTCTGACTTTGGGCACCATTTCATTGAAGAGGGTCAGATCTTCATCAGCGTTTTTTCTTCTATGCCTTCCTATCAGTAAGTAGCTTAACTTAGTGCTTGCAATTTCAAAACTCATAAACCACAACAGTGTACGAAAAAACTAGTGAGTAGCAAATTGGTCGCAATGGTGTAATTTGAAACTTTAAATACAATTATTATAATCCATCTTCTTAAGAATTTTATAACCATCTAATTGAAACCTGCTGTCAGACATATTTTAAAAGAAATTTTAAATGTTCTGGAATCCGGAGAACTAAATTTCCGAAATATTTCACAGTGCTACCTTAAACAAACTGTATTAATTTTTTTAAAGTTAGTAAACTGTTATACAGTTTCTTGAAAGTTTATCACAGATAAATGATGATGTTGATCTATAGCAATGAACGAGAATACAATACCTTTGTTAAGGAGCAGAGATGAAGTACTTGTAAAATTTCCTGAGACCAAGTCGCAATTCTGACATTTTAATATTAATCTCAACAAGTTTGACATATTTCATGTGTCTCAAGTATGAATGAAAAATTGATTCTTACTGTGAAAATATTGACCTCCCTTTCGCTATAAGATTTCTTTTAATTAAAATTTTTTAATGATCATGTGTGTAAGCAATGTGTACACCGATTTAATGCCCGAAAAACACTAAAGCATCAATAATGCTTACTCAAGCAAAGAAAGTAAAATGTAATTATAAAAATGCATATTCTAACAAAGATTAGGTGACAAGTCATATAAATAAAGTCAAATCTCTATCTTCAAATCTTTGAATAAGATTTCTATCATCGTTTGTAAATTTTCAGAGGTGTTATTCATGTTCGTTTTTACTCGTAATGAAACTAATGTAAAACTGGACTCAAATTCATCTAAATCTTAAGACAACTCCTAATTCTTGATATAAAAATTAATTTCGTAATAAGGCTAATTAACTGAATGGAAAATATTTTCTCTGAAGCAATCTTACGCCGCGTAAGATTGCTTCAGTGGCCTCTCGATTCAGACCACCATCTTTTAGTATTCGTGCTTTTTTCGTACTATGAAATGCTAATCCTTAATAGAGTTTCAGTCTAAAAGATCATAGGCAGAAAACATCCTGACCTTGGTTATTTTGTTTCTATACCACTCAATAGGGATAATAGCTAACGACGCTGACTGCCGCATCCAAGTGCCCGGGTTCAAATCCCTAAGAAGGCATGATTTTTGTAAATGTTTAGTAATAAATTAGTTTTTGTAAATGTTTCCCTTAGTTCCTGCTCGGCATTTTTCACCCTAAATATGCAGCGAGACGAAACTCTTCTCGAGAAGTTGTTGACGCAGAGTTCGCAGACCCTCAGACCCGTCCCTCCCGGGTTACTTTCCCTTAAAATTACGGGTGCAAATGAGAAGAGTCACACTGTCACCTATATGGAACGCGAGGCTCTTTGCATATTAGGTTGAGGTTAACAAAATGAATGTGATTTCCGAGCTCAGGATGAAACGTAATAGCCACGAACTTCTATTCAAAAAAAATCTGTTATGAATTCGTACTTCGTAGTACAAAAAACTCTAATCCTATAATCCAGTGTTCTCAAACTAGAGGCCGTCGAAGCAATCTCTAGCCGCCAGCGAATACATTTTCCCTTCGGTTAATTAGCATTAATAGTATGGCAAAAATTGAGAAATTTTAGGAATTTAATGGTTTCGAGTCCAATTTTACATTATTTTGATAACTATTGAAAATAAACATGAGTAACTTTTCTCAAAGTCTAGAAACTCTGATATAAAGCTTATTCAAAGATCTGAAGATATGGATTTTATTTTTTTATATGAGTTTGCATATAAAATCATTTCTAGCATATTTTACATTCGTAATTACTATTTACTTTATAAGGTATTCCTCCCGCCTTCTTAGCATGCCTTCGTAGTGTAGTGGTCTGCACGCTGGGCGAGTATTCCAGAGGACCGTGGTTCGATTCCGAGAGAGGGCGTTGCTCCCTTTTCACTTCGTGGACACCAATTAGATTCCTGTTTCAAAAATAACCTAATGTTTCTACAGCGGCGCTTGAACTAAAAGGGTGGTGGATTATGATTCTCCTTACCCAGGATTTCGCGACTGGGTTCCCTAAAAACCCCATTCGCCCTTTAAAAGGCGGGTGTATAAGGTATTTGTCCCGCCTTCTTAGCATGCCTTCGTAGTGTAGTGGTCTGCACGCTGGGCGCGTATTCTTGAGGTCCGTGGATCGATTCCCGGCGAGGGCGTTGCTCATTTTCCCTTCTTCCTGTTTCAAAAATAAACTAATACCTCTACAAGTTATATTGCAGCTTCTATAATGATGAATCAAGTCGTCGAAATTTAGAACACAATGGGTAGTAACGAAATGCAGATAATATTTTTACAGTCAGAATGAATTTTGCGCATTTAGTTGAGTCTCGTAAATTATATCAGACATGTGTAGATTAATACCAAACATTAAAACTGAGGATTAGATGCGCAGGAAATTTCACAAATATTTCGTTTGAGTTTCTAAACAAATGCATGACATTTTTGCTCAGTGCTACCGATGACTATTAGCATTTGTCTTTGATTACTTTTCAAGAAAATCTGTGAGAATACTTTATTAATTCTAGACAAATAAATGCAGCTTAAATAAGTTCGATTCTCAAATACTTCTGAAAATTAATTCTTAAAATCGCCCCTCCCCCAAATTTAATTTCTTTATAAAATATATCTGACAAGAAAACTGGGTTCGATTCGATGATGGTGTGGATTTTTAACGTTATTTGTACAGTTTGAAACTATACTTAATACCGAAAACATTATATATCCAATTTTCTACTTGCTACATTTTTCGTAACCTTCTACGCTACATACAGTTTAAAATTACCGATATCAGCGGCGGTTCCGTGTTTATTGCCAATGATTATAAATTACGGAATGCCTATGGTTCAAAACTATGTACCTCCACATCAAAAAGTATCTAAGTAGCGAGCAAGCGGTGGCTTTCGATTAATTTTTTTTTTATTTATTTATTTTTTTTTTTTTTTAATTTTTTTTTTTTTATGTTCGGTTTTGTAGTTAAATTGTTTCTTCAGTTTCCTGTTAACCGCAGTTTAAATAATTCATAATTTGATTTAGAGCGTGTCTAACGATGATTCAACACTTGACGTAATTTTGATGGAATTTCAAAGAAATTCTAAAATGTTAATTTAGCGTTGTATGTTTAAATATATGCGTAAATGCATATTCTTCAAGTGAAAATACGTTATCGAATACGTAAATACGAATTACATTGCCTCTTGCCACGTTGTCTTGTAAACTTGCCATTGAGCCTCTGAAAAGGAATGGAAAGTACACAGTCTAGACATGATTGACAGAAACCTGGACCGATGCCACAGCTGATAGAACCGATTCAAATGAGTTAATGTAGAAAAAACTGATGTTAACATTTAAAATTTCAAATTCATTTACTCAAGCCTTTCATTACCCTGATTATTTCAACTACTATAACTCGACGTAAATAAAATATTACATTAAATGTTTCAGAAATATTTCTACATCGATTTGTTTGTGCAGTCAATAATACGTAAAAATTAAAATTTGGAGGTGTTAAAATATTTTCTAAATGGGAATAAACTGGTTTTGTGTCCTAATGTTTGCTCTTCGATCAGAAAAGCGAAAAACGATTTCATTTTCCTTGATAGCATTATATCTTGAGAAAAGAAAACCTGTGATTTATGAATGGACGACTCTTCTTCGTCCGTTTTCTGTGAATGAAATTAATTATGGTTATGTTAAGCATATTTCGGTTTCGTAACTAATTGTGATGAATTAATCGTGGACACCAATTAGATTTGATCAATTAAACAGAACTTGTTTCTGATCTGCGCGTATTATCCGTAAGTTTCGTTCAACTGGAGAATTTGATTTCGTTAAAACTTTTTACATTTATGAATATTTATCTTGTTTAATTCATAAAATTATTACATCCATTTGTTTGCAACGCTTTCAAAAAAACGTGTGCGTGTGTGATTGTGGCAAAGCCTCGAGGGCTATCTGCCTAAGGGAAGGCTGGAAGGCCTTAGTTATCTAAGGGAAACTGGCTCGTATACACGTTAGTAATTGTAAAATCCACGAAAACGCTCATGCAGCCAGCCCGTTCGCGGGATTTGAACCTCGGACCGAACTACCGGTGTTCAGCAACTTTACCGCTCGGCCGCTGGTGAGCCATTTTTACTTACGTATAATATCAATAAGAGGCAATTTTTACACACACACAAAAAAAAATTGTTCTCTTGAAGACATTAACGTCCTCCTCTTTGTCAAGCAAAACCGTACGTTGCTTCTCCAACTTTACAATAGACGTTTGCTTCAGAATGAGGACATATAAATGTTCGTTCTTGAAGTCAATAAAACCTTACGCAAATACGTAAAACTAAACGCCTTGTCTTTCTTTAGTTTTAAATACAAACCAGTCACAATTAATAACTTATTAAAGACATGATTATAGATAAAAATAAATAATTATTTAACGCATTCCTTGAAGTTTAGTAAACTGAGTGACTATATAATTATGAGTCACCCCACCAGTATCAGAGTGCGTAAAACCGTATAATACCCTGGCAATTCGACCTGGGTTTTAATTTCGGCAAAGGGTTTGGCTGCATGGGTAGTTCCCTGGATGTTTTCCATGTTTATCGCGTTCGAGAGTCAGTTTCCCTTAAAAATCTCCCATCAAAGTATACTTTCGCATATGCAGGTATCCCTCGTGTGATTTTATATTAAAATAACATACTTATTTTAAACTGAATAAGTTAACGACTTTTCATTCTTCTAAATAATTTATGCATAGACTTCAAATTTGAAGCTAAAATGATGAGTCATTCGAAGCAAGTAATTATACTTTCCACAATTCTCTTGGAAATTACAAAATAAACCACATAAATTCACAAATTTCAGGTATATTTCTCATTATTATTTAATTTCCATTATACACGCTTCTTTATGTTTTATGTTTAAATATATTCAAAAGTTATATTAATTAAAATTTAGAGGTAAGTCTTTCTACTCCAAAATCTGAACTTTAACTGCGATCAAACATTACTTTAACTATGGATCACAGAAATTAAACTGAACATAGTACCTTAACTCTGATCAACCTTTACTTTAACTTTGTATTACAAAAACTGTGCTGAACTGTTAAACGAACTCCATAATTTGACACATACGAGGGCTATCCAGAAAGTAGATTACGTTTTGGAATAAAAAAATAAACAAAGTATAGGAAACAAATTTTATTATATACAGATGAAAGCCACACTCAAATACTACTTTTCTACATAGTCACCATACAAATTAAGGCATTTATCGTAGCGATGTACGAGCTTGGAAATTCCTTCGTCGAAAAATTCGGCCGCCTGCGCCTTCAACCACTTCGTTACCTCTTCTTGCAGCTGTGCGTCGTCATCAAAACGCTGCATAGCCAGCCACTTCTTCATTGCTGGGAATAGGTGGAAGTCGCTCGGTGCCAGGTCGGGACTGTACGGCGGATGAGGAAACAACTCCCACTTAAAAGATTCAAGAACTTTACGAGTGACATTTGCCGTGTGGGGCCGGGCGTTGTCGTGAATCAACAAGATCTTAGAGCTCAACATTCCTCTGCGCTTGTTTTGAATTGCTCTTCTGAGTTTTTGGAGAGTTTGGCAATACCTTTGAGAGTTTATTGTAGTGCCTCTTTCCAGGAAGTCCACCAAAATTACACCTTTTCTGTCCCAAAAAACAGTCGCCATCATCTTCCTTGCCGACATTGTTTGCATGCATTTCTTGGGTTTTTGGGGAGAACTTGTGTGCCCCCACTGCATTGATTGCAATTTCGTTTCACAGTTCACATGTTTCACCCATGTTTCGTCACCAGTAACGATGCGATCTAGTAAAGAGTCACCATCCTTATGGTAAGCGTCCAAAAAGTTCAACGCTGCAGCCATTCGCTGATTTTTGTGGTCCTCTGTCAAGATTTTTGGAATCCATTTTGCACAAAACTTGTGGTAACCAAGCTTTTCGCTGATGATTTCGTGCAACAAACTTCGCGAAATTTGTGGAAAACTCAAAGAAAGTTCCGTTATTGTGAAATTTCGATTTTCACGGACTTTAGCATCGACTTTTTCGAGAAGTTCGGCGGTCACTATGCTGGGTCTCCCACTTCGATCTTCGTCGTGAACATTGGTTCGGCCATTTTGAAATCTTATGACCCACTGACGCACTCCACCTTCAGTGATAATGTTGTCCCCATACACTTCACGAAGCTGCCGATAGATTTCTATCGGTTTACAGTTTTTTGCAGTCAGAAACCTTATTACTGAGCGCACCTCGCAGCTCGCGGGATTTTCAATTAACGCAGACATTTCAAACCGTCACAGTATCTGAACGGAGCACAGCACGAACCTCTCACTAGCACGGCTAGATGCAGACTGAGCTGCGCAACGCTCTGACCCCAAGATGGCCGCGCTAGCCCCGCCCCTAGCGGACACAGACGGAAACGTAATCTACTTCCTGGATGGCCCTCGTATTTGGACATTTGTCAAAGCCCATATTGTGCGACCCATTTTTCTCGAAAAAACAGAGTCCAAGTAGAAAGACTATTTTGATTGCGTGCGAGTGAAGTCTGCTAGATGGGAATCTTTACATTTGTAGGCGAATAAAAGCTAAGCATTCTTTTAGCAAATTAAATATGTGCTATTTCTTGGTATGCAGATAAAAAAATTTCCAACCTTAACTTGACTAATTTAAGTCCTTGATTTTTTAAATAACAAAAACATTCGTTTTCTTCCAGCTGCAACCTCGGGTTCAAAAATTGAAACGAATTCAGAGATTTTGACGAGCATAAAAGAATTTCACAGTTAGGAAGTTTGCGACAACTATTCGTAAGTTTCACTAACTCTTACATTTTGATGCGTGCAATCTTTCTTTGCTTATGCCGCAAATTTTTGGTCAGATCAGAAAGCTTAATCATTTTTTATTTGGATTTTCACCAAACTTCATTTGTGATTATAGTTAACTGTTGTTAACTATACTAATTTTAAAAAACGTTAAGGTAATTTTGAAATTTAACACTTTAGGTTGTGCGTTCAAAGATTCACAGGTTATTTTGCATTGTTATTAAGTTTACCCAACCCAAGCGACTACAGTTAGCAAATTAGGCTAGCGAAGGGTTTGCGCTATCCGAGGTTAACAAGAACAATAGCAGATGATATATCGTATTAGACCGGAACTCTATTAAGAATTACACTTTCCTAGGGCAAAGAAACACGAAACTTAAAAGAAGCCGTTGGAGAAATTTTACACGACCAGAGATAACATTTTCCATTCAGTAAAATAGCATTATTATGACATTAATATTGACTTGCAAGAATTTTGAGATATTTTAAGGTTTAAATGGTTTTCAGTCCAGTTTCACTACCATTAAAAGCGAATATGAGTAACGGTTTTGCAAGCTTAAAAACTGTGTAAATCATATTTTAAATGTTTGAAGCCACAAATTTAATTATTTATACGACTTATCCATATAATCGTTGTTAGAATATTTTATTTTCATAATTATATTTTACTTTTATTTTACATTTAGTTATTTAATTTAACTTGTATAATGATGACTGAAATTTCAGTGTTTTTTTAGCATTAAATCGGTGCGCACGTTGATGACAATCATGTTTTTTAAAAAAATAAAATTGAGGGGAGAAAAAACTTGTATAAAAATGCAGATCAATTTTTTCACAGTGTGAATCAATTTTCCATACCTATGTCAGTCACGTATATTATGTCAGACTTTAAAATAATAAAACTGAGCCTTGGTCGTACAGAAAACCCTACAAATACTTCGTCTTTCTTTCCAAAAAAATATATGATATTCTCGTTCATCATTCAACAATATCAGCATTTATCTTTGTAGACTTTTTAAGTAAATCTGTGATAGCACTTCACTAACTTTTAAACAAATGAATGAAATTTATACATGCTGTTAAAGTTGGGTTGTGAATTTCTTTGGAAATTGTGTTCTTAAAATATTAAAATATATCAAATTTCTTAATGAAATGCGTTTGGCATGGAAACAGGTTTCCATTCCATTATGCCATCGATATTTAAAATTGTATTCACAGTCTGAGCTTATATATTATTGTGATAAAGGTATAATGAGTTTGCTACTCACTAGTTTTTTCGTATAATCTTGCGCTTTATGTATTTCAAAATTGCAAGCTGCTAAAATGTGAAAATGTAATTCTTTTTTTTAGTGAAACTGCTGTGTCTATTTCAGGCAGAGCGGTGGTAATTGTATAGTATGAGCTTAGTGCGTTGTAGCGACGTATCTGGTATCGCTTTCGTTTATGGTTTTATGAATTTTTTGAGTTATTTAGTCATGTTAAATAAGTTACAAATATGATTTAATGTTAGTTTCTCCTTGTAAACATGCTATATTTCACAGAGTTACTTGTTTGCGTATTATAAACCTTGATATAATTAAAACGAAAGTAAATGCAACTTTAGAGAAATCTTTATAATTTTCCCGCTTTCCTTTCTCATAAATGAAAGCTGGACCAAAACCAAAATGCTGTTATTCCTAATATTTGATAGATCATCAATTTTTCGACTGTTTAAAATGATAATTCCTTTGACTAGCAAATTATTAAAAATTTATGTACGTTATAAATCTCTTTTTACTGTTATATGCAAGGTAACTCTTTAAAAATTGCTATTTTAGATATCATTATTTGGCATAAATTTCGAATTCTACGTAATTATAATGCACTTGGAAATTTAAAACAAACTTGGAATTTTTTAATTCAAGGTGTCCACTTTTATTTATTAATAAAAAATAATCAAGTGCGTGGACTGGTACAAAACTATACCTGGCTACTGTATTTTTTGTAGCCGAAATAGAAATGATTTAGTTTGTATTACAACCAACCAGGCACAAGAATGGAAAAAGTAAATTTCTTTTAACAGAGCGCAAGCTCCCTATATAAATTACGCCGCTTACAGCAAACCGAATAACCGGCTAACTGCCAATAATCTTGATGATTTACTGGATAAACACTTTACCACAATTTTAGGAGGCGATCTCAATGCGAAGCACTACAATTGGGCTTGCAATAACAGACTGTGCATGAATATATATTAATAATCATCGGATATATATTTATGCACCAGAAGAAACTACTTATCTTCCTAATATGTTGATTAGGAGGCCGAACATCCTGAACTTCTTCATCTCTACGACCAGTGTACCTGTGGCTTTATCCGTATCAATCATATGATCACTGGCTGATCACTGGCTTATGTGGAAGTTAACAAATACAAGGACTTCAATAAATTTCACGGAATGAGATCTTTATCATAATCTGCTTATGGTTTCCACTCTCAGTTTCTGGCCGCTAAAGGCTAATACGGGTATAGACTGTTCCATTGAGAAATTCACAAATTTTCTCAAAACTGCAAAGACCTAAACTTGCCAAACAGTGGACCTAACCAGCTCCCTATGCATATTAGGGAAATCATCACTCGCAATCGTTTACGAAAACACATTAATCGCACATGGGATCCTGTGATTAAGTCAGAGAAAAATATACTTAATAGACGCATCAAACACCTGATTCAGACTCATAGGGTTAGTACGTGGAACGCTAAAATTGAAAAAATTAACCTGGACGGTAACTCTATTTGGAAATACACTAAGTCTATGAAATGTACCAGTCTTTTAATGTACCAGTCCTAATTAAAAGTGCTAGTGGTTACATGCACTCTGACGACGAAAAGTCTGAAAATTTTGCTGAGCATCTGGCAAGTCAGTTCCTCCCGAAAACCTCTCCAGCTAATATCGATTTGGACCAAGATGTTGCGGAATATATCAGCGAATATTTAAACTCTGCCAATGTAATGAACATTGCAGATATGGCTTCTCCGCACGAGGTGAATTCTATCATTAGATCGCTTAAATCTAGAAAGTACCCCGGTAAAGATAACGTTAATAACCGGATGCTTAAAAACATGCCATTTAAAATTATTTGTAAACTTGGAGATATTCTTAATGCCTACTTGCACAATAATTACTTTCCCAAGGCTTGGAGGCATGCAACTGTTTTTCTGATACCCAAGCCGGGAAACTCACATGAAAATCCTGCTATTTACAAGCCAAATATGCTTGTTGTCATCACTCAGCAAGATTCTAGAACGTTTGATTTACAATCGCATGAAGAATGACTTCCAGTGCTTCGCTGATCATCAGCACGGATTTAGAAAACGACATTCTACGTGCACGCAACTCGTTCGGCTTACTGAGTTAATTGGTTCAGCCCTCCATAACAAGATGCGTGTTGCAATCCTGATGCAGGACGTGGCCAAAACTTTTGACCGCGCCTGGCATCCAAGTCTCTCGTAGCCTGGTTCTGCTGATTAAATCTTTCTTGTAAAGTCGCATCTTTGATGTTAAACATGAAAATGAGATCTCCAGCGTTAAAAGCATACATGCGGGCGTTACGCAAGGCTCTATCTTGGCGCCGATATTTTACATTTTGCATGTCCACTTTTTCTCCAGTTTCAGAGATAACCACAACACGCTCCTGGCTTGAATACTATTGAGATTTGTTTTTGAAAATTTTCCAATTTCAAAATTTTAGCAGGCGCTGTGTAGCGAGTGGGGGGGATTCGAGTCCCCACATCTCGGGAATATAACATGTGATTTATCAATACAATCATGTGATTTATCAATACAATCATGTGATTTATCAATACAATCATGTGATTTATCAATACAATCATGTGATTTATCAATACGCTGCTCCGCAAAAGCGTTCCATAGTACAAACACAAAATACTCACCAAAATAATAACAATAATAATAATACTTATCTCTGGTAGGGTAAATTTGAAAAAATGTGTTCCTCATTGCACTGTTAATGTTTAAAAAAAAATTAGAGGGCGAAAGATTAGGCATTAAAATATCAGCTGGCTATATTGTTTAAGAATATTTGCCAGTTTACTTGTACGTTTCAGTGGTAAACATTTGCAATCGTTTATATACTTCATTTGATAAATTTGTCAGAAATATTTCTGAAAATATTTTAATCGTTTGTGGCATTTACGTTGAAGAAAGGAAGACAATAAAGGGAATATTATTTTTTTTCAGTTGACTTAATTTAATTCAACATTATATATTTCGTTTTATCATTCGGCAAAACGAGTAATAAATTTTTATTTTTTAAACAGAAACCAAATACTTATGTTAATAGTTTATAATAACTATTTTGAGTTATTATATTGGCATATGTATACATTTCACATTTCATATTAGCAAGAAAATGTCGTATGAATTATCAAGTACGTATGCTAAAATTTTTATTAGATAATATTTTTTTTTACAATTATTATCTTTCACTTTTCTTTTTATGACCAGAATGAAGCGAAATCCTTTTGTTTTGTGAAGAAATGGGAGGTGTATAATTGTATAATACTTGTTGGAAATATATTAACTGTGTGTATTTATCAAAAATCAAGATATCATTGATTTTTGCCTAGCATTAAGCTTCAGATTTGTCTGCAATGCAAAGGTGGCTAAATAAATTAGCTTAAAATATATTAGCTGGAAAAAAGCAACATCTTTAGGCAATATGTGACTAAATATTTTTCTTCATAGGAAGTATCTTCCATCTTTGTTTCATAACATTGTCACACAGAAACTCTTTAATGCTCCCTTTCCTGCGTAGATTAGTTATATACGTGTTAATACATTGTAAGTATTTTACCTTCATGCAACACCATCTAAATGCGCAACATGCTACAGGCTAAAAATCAAAGAACACTAGAAAATACCACATACTTTATTTACACCATAATCGATTACATTCCACAAATCCATACGCAGTTTTAAGCAGCAGAATATTTAACCTTTGAAGTTACTCAAAAGAAGAAATTAAGTGATTTGTAAGTGACCCACAGAAACCCGCTACAGGAGATATTAATCCAACCTATGAGTAAAAATTTTACCGAATTTTATAACAAAATGTCTATTTTGTTTCCAAAGGTCACGTACACCAGTGTTGCATCTGCTTATAGAAATTAACGCAACCATTTCTAGCGTTATCGGTATATAAAAATATTCAGGATTTGCATTCATTCATATTCCCGTGGAATTAACTCTCTTAGGCAAATATCACCAATTTTTCGAAGGTCATAAACGACCGCAAAAGAAGTGTGGGGTACACTCTTTTCGGATATACCGGGTGATCAAAAAGTCAGTATAAATTTGAAAACTTAATAAATCACGGAATAATGTAGATAGAGAGGTAAAAATTGACACACATACTTGGAATGACATGGGGTTTTATTAGAACCAAAAAAATGTTTAAAAAATGTATGATTTTATGCATGATGGTGCTCCACCCCATATTGCTAGACGCGTGAAAGATCTCTTGCGCGCGTCGTTTGGTGATGATCGTGTGCTCAGCCGCCACTTTCGCCATGCTTGGCCTCCCAGGTCCCCAGACCTCAGTCCGTGCGATTATTGGCTTTGGGGTTACCTGAAGTTGCAAGTGTATCGTGACCGACCGACATCTCTAGGGATTCTGAAAGACAATATTCGACGCCAATGCCTCACCATAACTCCGGACATGCTTTACAGTGCTGTTCACAACATTATTCCTCGACTACAGCTATTGTTGAGGAATGATGGTGAATATATTGAACATTTCCTGTAAAGAACATCATCTTTGCTTTGTCTTAATTTGTTATGCTAATTATTGCTTTTCTGATCAGTTTATTGCTTTTCAAATAAAACCCCATGTCATTCTAAGTATGTGTGTCAATTTTTACCTCTCTATCTACAATATTCCGTGATTTATTAAGTTTTCAAATTTATACTGACTTTTTGATCACCCTGTACTTTTGAGATTCCGGCTGCTCCTTTCTAATTACCTTTGGCCCTGTTAAACAAAGAAGACATGCCCTCTTATTGATGGTCTTATATTATAAAAATAGCATTGGTTTAATCTATTAAAATGCTACACACTTTCTTTCTGATTACATTTCTTACCTCTAAAACAATGCTTTTATCCTATTTAGGGCTGTCAGGTGACGTACTTATCTGTCGTGGAAAATTTTAAAATGTACCATGATTTGACTCATCTTTTCAAATCAAGAAAACATCTCTACTCTAAATGCTGTTGCTCTGTAACCGTAAAGAATAATCTAGTTTAGTTGATAATATCTTATGATATTTCAATATTTCTTGCTGAACTTTGAAGAATGAGATTAAAGTACAAGTTTTAAGTTAAAAATTTGCATTTCGGGTGAACAATTGATCAGCAGTATATTATACAAATAAACAAATATTTACTTAACTACAATTGAAGAAGGGCTCTTGGAGTTAACACATTATTTACAGTGTATGGATTATACACTATGGCTGCAAATCATGAATTTATCTATTCTTTCAACTTACATGTTCAAGGCAAATATATACCCTCTGGCAAGATCATTTATGCAGCATAATAGGCGTATTATTCGATTATGGCAAAACAATGCGTGCGCTGTCTGCCTAAGGGGGAATGACTTCTTGGAAAGATTTTTAAGAGAAAAAAGTTAATATATTCCTTGAACAGATGACATATCATGAAAACGCCAAGCAATCAGCCCGTCTGTCAAGAATCGACTTCACATCGAAGTACCAGTGTTCAGCAAAATTATTGCTCGGCCGCACATAGGTACATCTAGCTTGATAACAAGCCAGCACTGTTTTCATACCCTCTCAAAATAAATTTGGAAGTTTTATGCTTTTGCAACTAGTTGAAAGAGTGATTATAACCGGGTTCATAACTTGATACAGATGGAATTCTACCGCATATAGCAGTACTTCCCTGTAAGCTGAAATACTCCCACACTGACTATACAATTTGGACTCAGACAAATAACTGCAGCTTATACAATTTGGAAAAATACGTCGGTAATTTAGTTTTCCAAATTTCTTCAAGTAATGCATTCCCTATGGAAATAAGCTTCAATTCGATAATGCCATAAGTTTTTTTTTTTTTTTTTTTTTTTTTTTTTTTTAAATTAGAGTTGAGATTATACATGTTACGAAAAATTTGATAAACCAATTCATTACCTAATAGCCTTTTCGTATATCTGTGTGCCAAATAAATTTTAAACTTGAGAGAGCTTGCAATACTGGTATATATCTCAGTCTACAGTTTTTAAATCAACCTGCTTTGCCTTTTTTTAAAGTATCTTAGGTCTTAGGTCTTAGGTATTCACTTATTCAATAGGTATACGACCCTGAAGTCTTTACCTATCTATAACTGTCCTTAGTAGGAATCCTAAAAGTGAAAAAAAATTCCAAATATTGGAATAAACCTGTACACTTGATGGCAAAGCAAACTGCTTTGAGTGGTGGCTTTGGAATAAACAGTAGTTATTTTATGTTTACTGTTCCTTTTGTATTCAAACTGTTAGCTTCAGTTGACCTTTCATCGCAAAAGCGCTTAGGAATTTAAGTTACGCGTGTGTGACGATGATTCAGGATGAAGTAAAATTGCCGGAATTCTAAAGAAATTCTGCAGTCCCTATCTAGGGATGCATTCTCAATATCATACGTAAATGCACACTCTTTAGGTAAGACAAAATTAAAAATTTGAAGAGTTTAAATTTTTACAAAAAATAACTGATTTATGCTTTATAAAGATGAAGTTGCATTCAGGAGCGCTTTTATAAAACCCCACAGGAGAGTTTTAACAACTAAAAGTTTTAAATAACAGTGAAGGATTTATGCTAAACTTTCAGAGGTTGAAACACATTGTACGTGCATCGTGTTACGTATTAATATAGTTTTGTCAGGAAATTTTCTAAATATTTTTATCTTCACGAAGATCCGTCCCATTTCTTTTGGTGATCAGTCCTGGATCAAATTACCAGAGTTCAGCAATTATGCTCTAGTCTTCTGGTAGATCCCCCACTATAAGCAAAACTATTTTAATATTTAATTTTCTACGTGCTCCAATACTACACGAAGCTGCATATTTACCGAGGCAAATAATCAAGGAAACGGAAGTTTTTCGTTCTCGGATACTTGCTTGAATACAGTACTCAGCAGCTTTAGCATACAGCAGGGATATCCAAACTTCCTTATTACAGGAGACCCACGATAGACTTCTTGAAATTTTGGGATCCGCAGCTGGATTTCTAAGAGCAGCAAATCCATATTCATATTAAAAAATAGTGAAATTTTGAAGTAAAGTAATGAGAATTTCGAATTTTTATTATTTGATTAATATATCTGCATAAAAATGCGGAGATTTATTTTTCCTGCTTTGTGTTCAGAAATGTATTCCCCAAGGAATTATAAATTTGCAACTACTGTAGGATGTATTTGAGCCTACAAACTTTGATTCAGGCTCTTGGATTTTCATAACTGATACGGCTAACAAACTAGAGATGAAATAAGTAGCACAGTTTCTAAGAAAAGTAATAGCGAGACGTCAGAATAGATGTAATAGCGAGAATACTCCAGAATACCGCTAATGCTGAAAATACTAGGGATACTAAGAATTGATTACTTACTGTACTAAATATATTTGCGTACACAGCGTAGATATGCCGTTGTCTGTATGGGCACAATTCTGTATTCAGTTTAATCTAAGTCTTCCACACTCAGTGGAAATCTTACCTGTTTTTGGCCTCCTCGCTTAACTGTTTTTGGTTTTTTGGATGATCTTCATGTTTCAAGAAAGTGTCTAGATTGGTGAACATCTTGCATGGAAAGGTCATAGAAGAAAACATCAATTCACGTGAAATCTGCATATGGTTCGTGATGCGGCATATTTTTCAGCTCATGCAAGTTCACTTTATGGGAACTTTAGCATTTCGAATCGTTCGTTATGCAAGCCACCACTATGTATTTCATATGCAATATTTTATTAATAGTCTGATGGCCTAAAATAATAATAATAATAGAGATCAGAATATAATCGCGAAATCCTGCCATTTCGGCTAGGCTTATATCATGCTTTTCCGGCAATACTTAGAAGGATAGATACTCGCGTAATTTTCAACACGAGGCTTTCTGTCTAATTATCCTAGGTTGCAATGAAAAATTGCTTTTTGCGCTAGAAACCTTGGGAAAAAATATCTGTAGCAACGTTTGGAGTTTAAAAGCCCACTGATAGCAACCACTTCAGAAATAACAACTGTTTTTTCCTGAACCAATTAACGGACTTCCCGAACAAGTGAAGTATTTAAAATATGGGCTGCTATGCACTTGGCACTCAAATCAACAAACACAAAACATGCGATTCGAAAGCTAGAAAACATGCGTTTCGAAAGCGTTAATGCGATAAATTGAAGACTGGTGTACAGAAGGGAGAACATCCATTAATACCTATAAAGCTCAATTGTTAATTATTCGTGAAAAGCACACGAATATTTCGCTTAAGAAAAACTTGATGCTTTTCGATTAAATTATGAGGAGTCATCCATCACCTTTACACATTCAAAAATCGAATTTTATTTTATTCTTATTTTTATTTTTATTTTTATTTTCATATTTCGAAACTGCAAACATTTCTGAATCTGTTAAAACAAACGGCGTTACGATATTCGAATTAGAACCTTAAAAATTATGATATAAAGGAAACGATTCTGAGATAAATATTGCCAGATTGGGCATTTAAATAATCACCTGACATTTGTTTAAAATTGTACGCGCAGCTGCTAACGAATGTTCACTCGTAGATTGCTTTAATTTTTACTGTTAACATCGTGTATTTTGGTAAAATTGAATGTGTCGGACACATTCAGAAAAGAATGGCCACTAAATTACGAAAGAGAAATTAAGAAATGAAGGGGAAGAAACTTAGTGACAGTAAAACTCTCAGTGGAAAAGGTTGCCATACAGATGATATTGATATTATAAATCAATTGACAATTTATTATGGAAATGCTGCTAGAAAACATTGCAGTTCTGTAAAAGATATGCAGAAAGCAGTATGGGCAATATTCTACCACAAATGTTCAACCAACGTGGAACCTACTGACAATTTTTGTCCAATAGGGAAGGATTCGTGGTGTACATACCAAACTGCGAGTGCGAGTGGAAATCTGAAATCGTACAAACATAAAAATTCAATTCCACCATCTGTAATGGATGCTATCACAGATATATTTAAAGATATTAGCATGCCGTTGTTACTAAAAAAGTGTTTAGGAGGGCATACACAGAACTCAAATGAATTGTTGAATGCTTTGATTTGGAAATTGTTTCCTAAAAATTCCTTGTGTGATTATAATATTGTTAAGACAGCAGTGAATGAGGCAATTATTATATATAACGATGGTCAGGCTGGGCGATTACATACTATGAATGAACTTGGATACCGAATTGATGATAATGCAATCAAGTTTGCAGCGGGCATTGATCAACGTCATATTCAGTCAGCCGAAATAAAGGTAGAGATGCCTACAATAGATGCTCGCAGAGCAAGAAAAAGAGCCAAACGTGTTGCAATAACAGCTATTGAAGAACAGGAAGGTATGTTGTATGCAGCTGAGCAGTTTTAAACTGTTTTAGTGTTATTCGAGAGAAAATATATTGAAAATTTTGAACCTTTAAACATTAAAACCATTTTTCTCAAAATGGTGATTTTCATACTTGCGCGCACTTTTTAAAATATCTATCATAGCTATTGATTTAAAAATTTCAGGGTAGTTACATGATGATATTGCTGAAAAATGCGCCTACCTTTTTTTTCGAAAAATTAATTTTTAAGTATTTATACAACTTTACTTAAAAAAATTTTTAATATTTTTTCTGTTTTCTAAGATCTTATTCTAATGGTGTTAATATTCTTTGATATTTTAAAATTTAAATAAGTGAAGAATCATACCTAATGATGTTCCATCACAAAATTGTAAAAATTATTACTGTAACTAAATTTGTATTACTGTCAGATTGCGGGCAGTGCTTCAGTACAATTTTAAATTTTCGAAAAATATACTTTGTTGTTTCTTTATAAATCAAATTCTTATAAACTATTAGTAAAATAAATCAAGGACGATAATCATATATGTATAGAGATAACACACTGAAAATTTCATTATATCTATGACCATAAAAATTTGACTTATTAAAAATCGAAAATCAGCCAAAATTTTCACTTTTTGTGTTGCGCAAAAGTTATGACTTCCCTTAAATTATTCCAAAGGTATGCAAAGCCAAATGTCTCGGTATCCCTTTTAATATCCAACGTAATTGAAATGATCACATCGAAAATGACAGAATAAAGCACCAAAGTCATCTACTACCTTTTTACAATTATTGGCAATTATTTCAAATTACATTTAAAGAAGAAACATCTCAATTGTGCGTTCAGACGATACCTATGCTTCGCTGGCTCGTATTACATTTACCAAAAATAACCTGCTCACATTCCAACAAGCGCAAAATAAATTCTGCGTATTATTACTAACGCACACTTCGACGTGTGCAATCAAAGATTTCACACGAGGACCTCAGTATTGAAACTATTGATAAGTTTCTCAACAAAATCAACAGCAATTTCTAAAGAAAGGATACTAATTGTAAGTCTGTCATGAATTTTAACTTGTTTCAATACAAAATTCTGCAACAACATAACGAATTACATCCTTATCCTGTTCATCTCTCAAGAGATTTGAATTTTCCAACATAAACTCTACGCATGTACTCCTGCATTTGAATTCTTACAAATATTTATTTTTTTGTCTTTATTTAAATTCTATGTTTGTACTTTTGCATCTAGTTTCACTATTATGACTTTTCTCTACTATGACTTTAATCTCATATTCCAATCCATTAGAATCTACTTTGATGTCTCAAACCTAGGGAAAATAATCTCCTCTCTTTCACATTTCTTAAATTTTCTTCTCTGGGGCTCTCACTTATTTTTCTGTAAAGTGTCTTTAGGGCAAAATTTTTATTCAGCCAGAAACAGTTCTGGAACGAGGGTTTTGGAAGGCCCTTCACAAGATTCTTCGTTTGTGCCTGAACCTCTTCAACTGAGACGTCTGTGATGATTATATCCAAAGATATTGATTTTTGAAATTTTTAACACTTTTTAGCTCTTGGATATCCGCTTCAATCTTATGCCTACCACGGTGACCTAGTGGCTCGGCGGCACCCTTCCGTCGAAGCTTCGTCTTTCATGGTAAACACTCATGCCGTGAATCTGCGGCAGCCTGCTTTCCTTGAATTTTTGCTCAAAAACACTAATAACTCCACAAATTCGTATCGCAAACACACATATATACGTATATAAAATATTTATAAATATTTTAAACGTGAAAAACTTCAGCTCAGTTCATCTAAAAAGTATGCATATTTCTTATAGCAACTTTTCATGGGAATTCTAAACGTTTTTTGTCCCTAGCTAGTGAAAAGTTGCCTTCTTTAAAAAAATATTCTTCTGAATTTCTTATGAAAGCATTATTACATAGTTTTAGGATTCAAAATAACAAATCAGGATTTAGTACACTTGTAATAAAGAATTTTAGAAAAGTCAGAAATATCGAGAGAAAGCAGTCTTAATGAAGACTATTTTACAAACTCAAACATAAAATTAGTAACACAACAACTTTGAGTTTGGGCATAGATTTATATCAAGATTTGATTTCAATCGATTTCGAAAGCAAAGAGGTATATTAAAAAAAAAAAAAAAAAAAAAAAAAAAAAAAAAAAACTGGGAAAGTCGTTCTATTAATGATACCGTAGTGTTAAATTTATAGCAGTTCGCAATATTTATAATTGAAGATAAATCTCCACAAGTCATTGTTTTAAAATTCGTTAATAAAGGGAAAAAACTGTTAAGTGGTGCTTTCATATGCATTTACTTACTAAATTTCAATTTTGATTATAAATTAATTCCCAATTTAAGTAAAATATAAATCTTTTTTTTTTTCTCCCGGCAAATAAATTACGACGTGAGAAACGGAACGTTTTTCGGAAATCAGGCAGGTAGCTTATCCCTTTTACGGTTTTTGCCAAAAACATCGCTGACAAAAACGTCGTGGAGAAAACAACGCAATGGTGAAAATGACGCGGTACAAACCTCCGTAGGAGAAAAGAAGCAAAGAGAAAACATCGTGGTACAAAACATCGACGTCGAAAATAAAGCGGTTCAAAAAGTTCGCAGGTAAACTCTCAAAAAGTATTTCGTTTCGATTCATTTTAAGTTCTGTAAAGCTCTGTAATGCCCCAAAGACGCGGCATTTAACAAGCCTCAGTTACGTAGTCGTGACTCGAAAATGGCCATGCGATTGGATAATTCGTGAGGTTCTGCTGCGTAATAAACCGATAGGTGTTATTTTGCTTACATTGAGT
Source organism: Stegodyphus dumicola (assembly GCF_044657685.1). Taxonomy (NCBI): domain Eukaryota; kingdom Metazoa; phylum Arthropoda; class Arachnida; order Araneae; family Eresidae; genus Stegodyphus; species Stegodyphus dumicola. The sequence goes on from NC_140778.1 coordinate 44,586,482, forward strand.
GACATATTTTTCAGAGCTCAGTAAAGCAAAGAAATTGTAGAGCGTATAAAATATTAGTTGAACATTAAAAGTTATATCACCAGCAAGAGCTCAAAGAGAGGAATCCTTTGACACTAGCGCCTAAAGGATACATCCAGCCCCTTGTGAGTAGTCATTAAAAAACAAAATATACCTTTGGAATATTAACTCCTAAACAAAAGACAGCAATAATCCAACCATCTAACGTAAAGCTATGTGTTAAGACACAATAAAACGCCGAATAAATACTAATTCAGAAGGCAAACAACAAAAATCAGCGTTATATTTACAAAATTTTTGTAATTATAACGCTGATTTTTGTTATTTGTCTTCTGAATTAGTAAAGCTATGTGATTTAATTAAAAAATGATAGGAAGTGCGCATAATTAATGTAATAAGTTTTATAAAAGTTATATAAAGAAAAATTTTCTCTTTCATGCTTAATAAGTTTTATATCATAATATAAAGAATTTTAAAAGTAATTTTAAATGAACTTTAAATGTCTTGAATAAATATTTAATGTATAATGTTGTAGAAAACCATTGCTGCATAGGCGTTAATGCACCAACTATATAAATATTTATTTCCCAAAATATTAACTCCAAATATATAAACATTTATTTTAATAATAAACTAACGTTTTCCATAAAATTTATTTAAATTTTATAATACGATTGTAAAGAAAAATTTCCTCTTTCTATCTATATAGATTTTATCCCAAAATATTATGAATTCTTAAAGTTATAAAAATTTTATTAAATTTTAGGAATAATTTTTAAAATTTTAAATCCATAGAATTTTATTGTCGTCATTGCTTATGTAATTATGAAAGATGGCACATGAAAAAACTATTACAAAGAATTACGTTTTACTAAATAATTTTATATTAATACAGTATTTAATGTAAGCTATGAATGAATTTTAATAATAAATATTCATATAATTAGCAATAAACTACTAAACCCTTTTTATAGCTAATTTAAAAGTTATAGACATAATATAAAATTTTAATATTTAAGCATTTATTTACCTCCGCAAGAATGGTCTTTAAGCTTCAAAGTACAACTCTAATTTCCAATTCCGAGACTGGTAACACCATGTATTTATAATAATGAGGAAAGGACTAATTATTTAAAATATGATTTTTCACAACCCCTAATATACCAGAGCACTTCTGTTAATAGCAAATAGCAAATTAAGAATTATTCAATAAAACCATATAAAATACTCATTCTAGAGCTAACCATATGATGTCAAAGTCATGTTCTTCAAGCTTTGCTTCGCTGGACATACCTGAAATAAATCCTTATTTAAATATGGAATCAAGAACTGTAATACAGCATCTTGATCCATCTTTTCTCCTTTCAGTGATCTGACAAAAGATCAAGAAGTAAATAAACAGAAGATTCAAGAAGTATATGACAAGTGTTTGGAAATCCTCCAAAGTAAAAATAATAGTAAAAGATGATCTCTATCAAAAGATTTATTTCAAGAAATAAAATTTTAATCGACTTTCTCAAAGACTCAGAAGGAATTACAAAAATTAATGAATACTCATCGAAACTACGAATTCGTCTGTCTACACATCACTAAATGCCTAAAGTCATCTCAAAGCATGATGCAAACTCAATTACGTTCCCATCCACAACAATTTAAAGATACAGCCTCTTCCCCAATATGCAATAATACTTTATAAGAGAACATAACAATTAATTTTCCTCTTCAGAGCCAGGATTTGTCAACATCTAACCAAATTCTCCACGATCATCAATGTCACAACAGTCCCTCAGTGTCTTCCAATCAATATAATTACCATTATATGGCTACCTTGCCTATTTTCTGCAACAATGAACAAACACCATTGAACATATCTTACGTAGATGTTCTAAATTCCAATCAAAATCAAAGCCATAACCATCTCCCTTCTTTAATAATCCTTCCTAAAGAAAATATGTGGAATCATCAGCTCCAAGAGAATCTTGAATCCAAGAGAATCAATACCTTTATTGAAAAGATAGTTCTTTACGGTGCAGAAATCTGGTCGCAACCAATGACAAAAAGAAAAAAAGTACTACAAGCGATTCAACGCCCATTTCTCCTCCGCATCACCAAATGTCATCCAATAACTTTAAATGCAGCTCTCTAAGTCCTTTCTGGAATTCCGCCTATCTATATTACAGTACAGTGCGAGCATATTAGAGGCACAATATTAAAATTAAGAAGACCATGCACTATAAAAGAAGAAATACTTGATCTAACAACATTTGAAACTCCTGGAAACCCTTATTGCAAGCACCCAGCTACCAATCCCAGAATATCTTCTACACTAAATCCATCTAATCAGAACTCCTCTTATTCTATTATCTATACAGACGGCTCTAGAATGGAATCAGGTGTTGGATGTGCTTGTAATATCTTACCAAATCTAAGCCAAAATCTTTTTCAAGGTGAACTCCTAGCAAAAAGATTAAAAATTGATTATTAAATAATTAAAAATTTGCAGCAAATAAACATCTTTACGGATAGTCTCAGTCAGCAATTCTAGCGTTCCAAAATACTAAACATAAATCTGAATTGATTCAACAAATTATCGATACTATCTTACAACATCCTCGCCTACCTCCAAGAATCCTCGCAATCACAACATCCTCGCCTACCTCCAAGAATTTCATGTATAAAAGCTCATGTTGGAATCACGGGAACAAGAAAGCTGATGCAGCTGCAAAATCAGCCATAACATGTAATAATACTCCGATAATACGGCATTCTTGGCCAAAATCCTACCTAAGATTTCATCTTTCAAAAATTAAAACGAATATCTGGGAAAATTAAATGTAAATAACGACACAGATAAAAGACTGTATGAAATCGTTCTTCATATTAACGAACACAATACACAATGTCAACCACTCCATAAATTGCTTTCTCACAGGACATGGCCCATTCCCCTCATATTTTCAACAAAGAAACATTTCTACTTCTTGTCAATGCGTATGTGGAGATAGAGCAGACATTAATCATTATATAAATGACTGTCCCTCAACTATATCATTTCATATTAAATTAACTACCTCAAACACCAATGCTTTTCTTAAATTTGCAATCAAGAATAAGCATTTCAGGAAAAAAATAGAAAATACCTTAATGTACCTTTTATCCAGAGGAGAAACATTTTGTGCTAATTAATAAAATACAGCTCAGTTATCCATTCAATAATTATAACCTCACAGAGTAACTATAAGTACTTCTATGATGAATTATAAATAAATTTTACCATTACGAATTAAAAATACACAAATATATGCTACAAATGATGAACTATGAAAAATACGGTCTCTTATAAGCCTGATCTTGACGATCTAGCATGATTAATTATATACAGTGACTGAACTCTAAAGAGCTTTATGAAATACTATGACATATTACGAATGAATCTATGAATACACCATTACAAAAGATAAAATGGACTATTACGTATGGACTCTAAATAGCTTCATGAAATACTATGATCTATTACGAATGAATTGATGAATACATCATTGCAAAAGACAAATGGACTATTACGTATGAACTATCAGTAATGTTTGATAATACATGAATGTTTGTAAAAATACTGCAATAAGACGGTCAAAATGGGTATTTTCGCTGAAATATGGTACCCTGAAATTTTCATGATTCCAATACTTCCTTTACTTCTTATAGTGAAGTAAACATTATAAATTAATAAAGTTTTTAAATTAAATAATTTTTTTTCACCTCAGCCGCCGCTAGTGTTCGGCAGTGACGGCTCAGCATATGACTCAAGTAAATCATTCATTCAGTTAGGTTGTTTATATATACTCTTTTTTTATATATAGTGCATAATGAGCGAATTTGAAATAACGCAGTCACCCTCATCCCTTTCTCTACTGAAATTCAGAAATTTTTTTCACAAGTCAACGCAGAGCAAATCCGAGATTTTTCAATGAAACCTACGAAATTAAAGATTCGTTTAATTGGGAGCTGAGGAGTCGCCATTAATACAGGAAATCATTTGTGTAGGACAAAATATCTCATCTGTTATCAGGGTTGCCGAGGGAAGCTAAAAAGCTGGACTGCTCTGCGTTAAAGCATCAAAAAGAAAACAGCCTCTATTCAATAACTGATGAATGCTTATATTCAAGCGGATATCAGAGCATGAGAAGTTTTTCTTTTGTTGATTATTATCCAGGATACATATGCAGCTTTGTGTATTATAGCGCAGAACAAATCACCAGCTGTGGAGAAAAACTTATGAATATTGGTAGTATGTCTCCAGGTCAAGTCACAGAAAGATATAAGCGAGATCTTCTTGAAGTTAAAAAATATAGAAAATTGCTGATAAGTATATATTAGTACTTGACACATTCGAATACATTTTAAAGTTACAATACGTTTTATCATTTGAAAGTTTAGCTTAAAGGCTTTTCTATTGCTGATGTACTTTATTTGATAAAACCTTTTTGTGGGGCTTTGCGCTTCTGAATTAAACATAATTTAGCTTTTTAAAGTCTAAATAACTTTTTGGAAGATTTTAAAACCTTGGAATTGCAAATTTTGTTTCCCTTGAAGAATGGTACTTGTGCATAAAGAGTGCATCCCTTAAAATTTCTTGAAAATTGATTCCGTTTTACATCAGGTATTGAACCGTCGTCACGCACGCTGTAAATCAAACTTGAGAAATAAACTCTTAAAAGCTTTTGCAATGAAAAGCAAACGGAAGAAAACTAAGATTTATTCGAAAGCCACCGCTTCGCCTTAAGAAGACAACGCAATTTCATTTCAATAAAATACTTTTCGAACTTTGCATCTGATTTTGATTGAAGTTCTTCTGTTGCTTCGTTGAATAATTGTATTTAAATTGTGTTGTATAGTTGTTTTGTATTGTGTTGTATTTAGCACTACTGATTGATGTTGTTTAATTATATTTGAATTTGTCATTGGAACTATTGCTGTAGTGTATCTTCTCGTATTGTTGTCATTGATTTCCATTGTCTTGGGTCCTCCTTGAAAGCTATGATCGCTCGTCACCTTTTGCGAACTTGTCGATTGGATTGTCTTGCTCCTTTTGGTACTTCTCTTGCACAGTATTTTGTATTTAAAGTACATATAGCACAAACGTTTACGAAAAAACCGGTGATTAACAGTTTTTTATAATATTTCTCAGACTAAACATCAAACTAAGTATAATCATCTCAAACTAAGTATACTCTCAGACTAAACATAATTTTAAAAATCCACAGCATAATCGAATCGAAACCTGTTTCCATGTCAAATATATCTCATAAAGAAATCTGAAATTTTTTGAAGTTTGAAGAACTAATTTTCCAATCCAATTGTTATAAGTTGCATTCGTTTGTATAAATGTTAACAAAGGGCTAACACAGATTTTTGATAAAAAAAGTTCTGAGAGATAAATACTAAGATTGATCCATAGAAATAAAGGGAATATTATGCATTTGTTTGGAAACAGAAACGAAGTATTTGTGAAATTTCCTGAACGACTAAGACGCAGGTTTAATATTTTTGTATTAATCTCTACAAATCTATCATAATTTACGTGGCTCAGCTGGGTACAGAAAACTGATTCTGACTGTGAAACAATTGTTCTGCATAGTGTTATAAGATTTTTTCTTAAATTTTAATTTTAATTAACATGTGTGGAGTCAATGCTTGCTCTGTTGTAATGCTCAGAGTTGCCAGAGACTTCACTCATCATTAAACAAGCTGCAAGAAATGTAAAAATATAATTATGAAAATAAAGTAATTTAAAAACGATTGTAATGCCAAGTCACATAATTAATCGCATCTGTATGCTTAACTCTTTCGATACGAATTCTGTCACAGATTTTTAGATGTGTTACTCGTGATCGTTTTTACAATGGCAAGTATACTTTTAAGTAATGTAAAACTGTACTTAAAATTATTAAAATTGCAATTAATGCTTCCATAAGATTAAATGTCGTAATAATGCTAATTAACTGAATGGAAAATGTTTTCGCTTTATACATAAGACTGCCTCAATGGCCTCTAAGGCCTCGTGAGATGGCCGCACAAGACCATTCGCTTATAGAATTAGTGTTTTTTTCGTACTATGAAATGCTAATTCATAACAGATTTTCCATTTAATACATCATGGAAATTACTATTTTGTACCATCTTCTCGGAAATTATATTTTGTTAAATTGAAATTGCGCAACCGCATGGGAACCTATTTTGAAAATTGGGTTCGCTTCAGTTGTGTAAATCGTATTAAAAACTAAACTATTCGTGAAAATCCAACCTGGCAGCAGATTTTCAAAATTATGTAGAAGGTATAGATTCAAAATGACATGTTGTAGATACAGTATCCTTAAGAGCTGTTCAAGTGTAATCGCAAAGGAAGTTTGGTGAAACTCCAAGAAAATGTTGTCTAAGCCATTCTTGCAGTATATAACTGAAAATGGAACTCAAATCTAAAATGATGACTTCTAGTTATAAAAAACTATGATAAAGATGAGCCTTCTTTCCTTTGTATTTAAATTTGAGCAGTTGAGGGGGGAAATTGCTGAACGCTGGTAGCTTGACCCACGTCAAATCGTAAAAAGAAGTAAAACCGAGGAATAGTGATAGTGATAGTGACGGAGGACGTGGTTACCACCCAAAGTTTTTCTGTGCTTCCACGCCGCTCTGTGGCGCGCAGCACAGGGAAGGAAGACGAACCCTTCTCCCCGAGTAAACCGAGAAATAAAAGAAATATAGAAAATTTCCTGACAAAACTATATTAATACTCAATACCTTAGGCTTTAACATCTGAAATATCAGCAGAAAAAATGTACTGCAATTTAAATACTTTAAACGTTGTCCGTGAGGCCTTAGAAAGCGCCCATGAATGAAACTTAATTTAGCTTTTTATAGTTCTAAATCAATTTTTGGTCGAAAACGTTTAAAACCTTCAAACTGTTCCTTTTGTTTCACTTGAATAATGTGCCTTTACGTATATTCTTAAGCATGCAAACCTGGATAAGGATTCTAGAATTTCTTTAAAATTCTATCAGCTTTACATGAAGGGTTGCGTCATCGTCACCCACACTTCTAAATCAAATTTCTCAACTACGTTCTTAAAAGCATTGGTGGTCATCAGGAAACTAAAAATACGTAAGCACAAATCCAAAGTAAACATTAAAACTTAAGTTTATTCCAAAGCCACCGCTGTGCCTAAAATTGGCAATGCCGTTTCATTTGACAATAATCACCGTAGAAGCTTTCAAAAATAACAAAAAAAAAAAAAAAGCATAAAAAATACAAAAAAGTTTAAAACCAAAAGACTCCCCCCCAAAAAAAAATCTAAACATGATTTTTCCTATCTCTAAACTTTCTCGAGGTAATGTGGCTTCCTTTAGTGTGCATCATGACAATCACTTATACAATTTTCCTATTTCTGCTCGGCTTTTAAAAATAACCAATAATACCAATACCTATTTCTGCTCACTAATTAGATATTTTTCTGATGTGGAGGTAAATGCTTTTGAGCCATAAGCATTCCGTAACTTATAATCATTGGCAGAGACACTTTTATATGCATATCGCTCTGTAATTTTAAAATGTATGTAGCGGAGTAGTATACGAATAAACGAGTAAGCAAAAAATTGGTTAAATTGCTTTTATAATAATTCTAATCTAATACTGTAATTTTAAAAATCCATGGCATCATCGAATCGAAACTTATTTTCATGTAAGATGCAGTTCATGAAGAAATCTGAAATATTTTGAAATCTGAAGAATTATATTTACGAAGTATTTGGCGGTCCAACCTGTCTAAGCTAGTAGCTTTAGTTTTTTTGTTATTTTTAAAAGCTTCTCTGGTGATTTTTGTCAAATGAAACGGCAAAAATCTGTATATACGTGTTTAAACGTTAGTAAATTCTTATCACAGATTTTCTTAAAAACCTCAATTTTAATGTTTCCATATTAATCCCTACAAGTCTGACATAATTTACGCGACTCAACTTGGTACAAGATTTTTTTTCTTAAATTTAATTTTTATAATCATCACGTCATCACGTATATTTCTGAATCCGCTCCTGATAATAGGAGAGTACCATAAAATTAACGTATTCTAGAACAGATGCACTATAAACGAGTATAAATGTTTTCCTTTAAAAAAAAAAAATCTTTATAAGAAAAATGAATTTTCATTCGGAACAAAAATGAATGCAAACTGCCAAGTATTGGAATCTTATTTGTTTGGAACTCTTTTGTATTCCAATTTAATATCCCAGCTGTTTACCTCTGACTTAATTTCATTTATCATATAGATTTTATATCTTTTATTAAAAGTGAGTTTGGAATTTTAATTTATATGTCACATCAGATTGGAAATAAAACATTGCGTTATGAAACTAGTTTGTTAAACCGCGGTCACCAAAGTCGACCCTTATTTCGAGGTCGTAGTTGAAAATTATTAAAAACGCTGGTGACTCCATTTGGAATCTCAAAAATTTGCAGTGGGGTCAAAAAGTGAATAAAAGCTCTAAAACGTCTTAACGGATGGTATATAACTCAGCATCTAGTGTGTGACTGGGGTCGTGAAGTTTTTTTTTTTTATTTTTTTTTATTTATTTGCATTTTTATGGAGTCGCATTGCCATAAAGTTTCAATACCCCTGATTTAAACGTTTCATATATGATAAACTGTCATGAGCTAATCGGCTTTAATATTTTGAATTTGTTTCTAATTTTAATTTTTACTTCACGAATTAATTACGTTTTTTAAAAACATGTAGATGATTAGTGGCAAACGCTAATTTCCCTAGAATTTTATTTCTTTTTATGTAACATTCCATTTTATAGATATATGTGATTTTTTGTGTCCTTTGCATCAGAACGCATATTTATGGTACACATCTCTGTGATTTGATCAGGATTGATTATGTTTTTAAAGTATAAAATATATTCCTATTCAGCGCTGTATTTGAAATTGTATTTTTTTTCTTGCATTTTTTATGATCCCATGGCATTTAGTATCTCCAGGGATAATCTATAAATGTATTTCTCCTTCTGCTGTCAAAAAAATTTGTCCGCTTTCTGGCATGCTGATAGGGAAGCCGGTTGACACAGCCTTCGCTTTCGAATCCTGTAGAAGGCATTGACTCTCGTTATGTGTATAGTGTTTTCGCGCTATGCAGCACATGAATTTCTGTCGTTTGCTTTGGTTTGTTTTGTTTAACGCAAAGCAAAGTAGGGCTATCTGACTAAGGAGAAGGATGCCTTCGGGGAGGATTATCTAAGAGAAACTGGCTCGTATGATTGTTACACATGGAGGAAATGCCCATGCAACCAACTTGTTCGCCTGGAATCGAAAGAAGGTCGGAACTGTAAATGTTCAGCGACTTCGCCGCTCGGCCTCTGGTGAGCATGAACTACTCTCAAGCCGAAAGTCTTCTAGCGGAGATGGTAAGAGAAGAGGGGCTGCAAGGTTTTCGCTGGGAGGCTGGGAGGTAAGTCCTCTCAGCTATCTTCAGTAAAACTGGAGCTGGAATTTCGCCTTTATCGTGATTGTAATTCGGAACTTCTTATCCTTTGTCAATGTTCTTGGTGGTGAGACCGCTAAATGACGAATAGGTTCGACCACATTCTTCGAATGCTTAAGCAGCAAATTACCAGTTTGCTGAGTTAAACATCATTTGAAATTTTCTAGAACATGAAAAAAAATAAGTTCCAGCGAATGATGTCTGTTTCATATGGAATCTATTAAGAACAAGTTCACTACAACTTCCGAAATATTGTTACAGTTACAAAAAGTGATCTTAAGATTGAATAGCAACTGTATTGCAGCTCAGATTTAAGCAATGAATTCAATCACTGTTTTATCCATTTCATTTCACTTCATTTCGTCTGGAAACCTTTTTAAAAGAAATGTTTAAAAAAACGAAGTCAGAGGGAAATGTTCAGGGCGTTAAAACGTTTCAAAATATTTGCCCTTAAACGGAGGAAATCGATTGCGAAATTAAGAATAATTCAATGTAAATTTGTATTAGGTTGATTATAAAACTCATTTTGAGCGATGCAATAGCGCTTTCCAATCGCATCTTTAATATATGTTGAACTAGAAGATAATGTAACAGATGGGATATTAATTTTACAGAGAAACAATACTGAAAATTCTCTCCGAAGCAAATTATGGAAACTTTATTTCAGAATATATTGCAAATTTCAGGAAGTGCATGAGATTTCGCTAATCTAACATTTTTTCCGCGGTTACAAAACATATTAACATATTTGAGATATATTTCTCATTATTTTTTAATTTCCATCCTACATGCTGCCTTAGACTCTATATTTAAACGTATTTAAAACTTATATTAATTAAATATCCGGGTATAATATATTTCAGAGTTTTTATACTCCATTTTCTGAACTCTGATCAAACTTTACCTTAATTTTGAATCAAATTAAGTTGAATTTTTAAATGAACTCCATAAACTTTGTAACGTTGCGCGCCTCCAACTTGCACGCAACCAAGGGGTGACTGTGAAAACTGTATAAAAGATAGAGTCTTGTGAAGGGTTTAAGTCCCTTTTTATTCAACGTAAAAATTACAATTGCGTGCTCTTGACGCTCACAGACTGTGCCAACTCGGCAGTCAAATAAAAATAATAATCTGAAAAGAAACTAAAGACAAGACTCTAACTACGAGGCTCTCTAAAATACTTAACTCACCGCGTTTTACAATACCGCTGCTAATTCAGCAGACTTGAAGCTCACTTGAACGATTAACACTACTTCCCGCCAAGCAAATAGGCCGAAACGCGGGGTTCTTCAATTTCTCGCTAACTACCTCCGCGCTCGTGAAGTAAGAATAACACACCGAACTCGTTTCCTTCTATTTAAATCAGAATACTTCCGCTGATAATTTGAATCCTTGCGCGTTCTACTAAAATTTACATATTCTGGCATTGGCAGTTCCAGAGGAAAGTAAGGCTTGACAGGAAAGATAGTTTAAACTTAAAATAAATGTTAGTTAAAATAAATATAAACCCTACATTTGCCGCTGCCAGAATTTGGAAAACTTGGAAGCAGGTCCTACAAACGACCTGTTGTAAGTTTATCTAATTCTGAACTAACTGGCGAAAGCCTCGTTTACACAAAAATAATCTTATGTAACAATTAAAATTCTGTTACTCTTTACAAAGGTTTCTTCTTACAGCAACTTTTCCTGGACTTCATCAATCAATCTTGGTCTTTCCTTCCAGCATCTGGAAGGAATAAGTATCAGTATCTTTCTACATACATTATAATTTACACTTTCTTGACACAATAAATTTTTGTTTTTAACGTTTCGTTTTTATTAGTTATTGCTTACTTCACATTCATTCAATTTTTCAAGCATTAATTTAACTTTACCCTGGCTCTCCACCGTGTGTAGTGTCAAACGGGAATATTCGTGTTTTAGTCTTACAACACTTCCCCTAACCACCATGATTTGTTAGAATTCAACGACCAAATAGACACACCTTACTCGACATTCTACAACTCCATGAGCTACTTTAATAGTCTTAAAAATTCAAATGTAGGTGGAGAACCCTACAAAACACATTCATTCTAACTTCCCCCTCATTCATCTTTAAACATGCAGGCTTTCGCTCTAAAGCATGACTTTATCTACAATTTAATACTTAAATTTTGACTTCATTGCTTTTAAGCATTCACTTTTAGCATCTACAATTTTATGCTTCTAGACTAAATTCTACTTTTACATAACATTCAAGTATTTACGTACATTTACAAAATTTTAATACATATGATTTTTACAATTTACCATAAAATGAATAAGAGAAAATAAATTTTTACTTTACTCATTCTTCGCCAAGCTGGCGGCACTGAAAGTAAAATTCTTATTAATACAAGAATACGAAGTTATTTTTATCTTCGGCCAAATTTTGGCTTTAACATAACAGAATTAGTCTTTCGACCAACAGAAAATGCTTGTTTTTAGCTTTTACACTTAAAGAAAATAATACTTTTGCCTTAGCTAAATAAAGTAAAACAAAACTAAGTCTCAACCGAGACATATTGACTTTCGTCAAAACATAGAACTTCGTACTTATGCATAACATTTCGGAACAAAAGAGAAAAAAAAATTATAGAAGGTTTTAACTTATCTTTGAGTTTTCGATGCTTGAAACTCCGTCATCCGTTTTTGGCAAAATTGATCCCAAGTTAGAGGTTTCATGGATGTCAATCTTCTCCTTATTGATCTCCGAGTGCCGTCCACGTTGCTTTTTCTTTTGCGTCCTCTACATGCTGGCCTCTTGGCGGAGTAATCGTCTGGTTGTTGGCCTTTCCGTTTTTCCCTGGGACGGCTGGTCTTGACGTCCTCCGGTCTGGAGTCCTTCTTGAATTTCTTCTGTTCCTCGTATTTTTGTGCCTCCTGTTGCCGTTTCAGTTTCCGGAACGGCGGCCTTGCTGGCACCTGACTCTGTGGCCGTGTGCGCGTTCTCCTTGATGTGTAATTTCTCCTGCTATCCTTTGTAGGCGGTTTTTTTCTCTTTACAACGGTTTCTTTACCCGGTGCATCTGTATTTTTGTTTTTCTTAAACGCCGGAGTTTGAAAATTATTTATTTTTTTTGATACCGACGTCCGGGTTGTAGAAGTGCTAGGTCTCTCTTCAGTTCTCTGTTTCTTGGGTGGTGGAATAGTTGTTGTCTCTGGACCTTCTATTTCGTTTAGACTTGAGTCCTGCAAGAAACTTTTAAGGATTTCAAAATCATTTGGATTATAGTATTTTTTCACCTGGTCGGGACTTGCTTTACAGATTTCCCCTCTCTCGTTCTTAAGATATAATACTACCCCTTTGATTTCCTGAATTACATAGGGGCCTTCAAACTTTGGAGCTATCTTTGCCGTAAAATTGTCTGGGGCACTTGATAAAGAAAATTTCCGCTTCAATACTTTATCCCCAACTTTAAAATCTGCTTCACGGCGTTTTCTATCATAATATAGTTTCTGCCTATTTCTTGCCGTATTCGAGGTTTTAAGCGCCTGATCAATCAACTTTTGCACATCTTTTTGTTTAAACTCCTGCTCTCTTTGTTGCACAAAGAATAATTTATCTAAAGGCGTAACTAATTTTCGGCCTAAGAATAATTCTGCTGGAGTTTTTCCCGTAGTATCATGATGTGCCGTTCTTAAAGCATAAGCTAATTCATTTATGTACCCATCCCAGCGCTTGTGATGTGTGCTCACGTAACTGCGAATTATTTTTACTATGTTTTTATTAACTCTTTCTGCTATGTTAGCCTGTGGTCTATACGGAACCATTTTGATATGGCGTATGCCAAGTCCATTGCATATGTTTTCAAATACTTGACTAATGAATTGTTTTCCGTTATCGCTAATGACTTTTATCGGTGCACCGTATTTTAAAATGTATCTGTGTAAGAATGCATCTGCGACTGTTTTGGCTGACGCGCGTTTAAGTGGAACAATTTCTGTCCATTTTGAAAAATGATCTACTATTACTAAAAGAAAACGATTTTTATTTAACTCGCTCTGGGGGAAGGGACCAAGGAGATCTATGCCTAAAATTTCATTCGGAAATGTAGCGCGAATGCTATTTAAGTACCCGGCTGGGCTGTAATTAATATCATTTATTAACTGACATTGATTGCAGGACCTGACATACGCCGTTACTATTTTGTATAATTGCGGGAAATATACCGCCTCGCGTACCCTTTTTAAAGTCTTTCTGACCCCTAGGTGGCCGGCTGTTTTTGCTTCGTGCAACTCCTTCAAAATGCTTAATCGAAGCGAGGCTGGGATGACTGGCTTATACTCAAGATTTTCGTTTGTTGTTTTCGCATAGAATAATAAATTATCTATTATTTCATAGTTTTTTGCTCTATTTCTTATCGCATCGATATCTGTGTGCTCAAAGCTTTCGGGGTCTTTCAAATAAGCATAGATATTTCCAAATTCAGGATCAGCTTTCAGTTCAGTAATAACCGTATCTCTAGAATCTAAAATTTTTGAAGTCAACACAGCGCATTTAAGTTCATTTCTTCATCGTCCAGTTTTATACGAGAAAGTGCGTCAGCTACATTGTTTTCCTTACCCGGTTTATATTTTATTGTGATATTATATTCTTGGAGTTTTAAAGCCCATCTTATTAACCTGGGCGTTAGGTTTTTCCCCGAGTAAAGTCTACCAACAGCCGCATGATCCGAAAAGACTGTTACTGGCGATTTGCCGAAATAAACTCGAAATTTGTGTACAGCCATTAATACGGCTAATGTTTCTCTTTCTGTAGCTGTATAATTCCTTTGTGTCTGATTCAATGTTTTACTAAAAAATGCCAGCGGATGGTTATTTTGCATAAGAACCGAACCCACCGCATAGTCTGACGCATCTGCTGCAATTTCCAGGTTTTCGTCCCCCTCCGGGAATTTTAAAACAGGGGCATTAATAAGCGCTTCTTTTAATCTTTCAAAAGCTGTGTTAGCTTCCGCTGTCCACGTAAATTTAGCCCTTTTTCTTTTGATTACTAAGAGTGGTTCAACAATATTAGCGAAATCTTTTATGAAAGATCGATAGTAAGAACATAATCCAAGGAAAGAAGAAAGTTTCTTGGCGGTGTTGGGCGGTGGGAAATTCTTAATAGCTTTTATTTTTGAATCTTGCGTTTCTATACCCTTTTGCGAAATTTTATAACCGAGATATTTAAGTTCTTTAGTTGCGTACTTGCATTTTGAGGCGTTAATTGTAAGACCGGCCTCTTTTAATAATTTAAAAACTTGTTCTAGATCATTCATATGTTGTTCCAACGTACTACTCGTTATAATTATATCATTTGATAAATTAAAGTTGATTTTCCTAGGACAGGCTTTAGAACAATGTCCATAGCTCTCTGGAATGTTGATGGGGCCCCACACAACCCAAAGGGCATGCGTAAAAATGCATAAGTGCCCGATTTTGTTATAAACGCGGTTTTATGTATATCTTCGGGTCTCATAGCTATTTGATAGTAGCCAGACGTTAAGTCCAAAGTAGACATATATCTTGTCGATTTGATCTGTCTAATGATCTCGTCTATAACCGGCAAAGGGTAAACTGGAAATTTGGTAATACTATTTAGTTTTCTGTAATCAATAGCAAACCTCCAAGCCCTTTTATCCGAAGGAGGAAACTCGTTCTTTTTCCTACATAGTACGACTGGATTCGCGTACTCACTATTTATGGGCGTTATTATTTTATTCTTTAACATCTCCTGAATATGTTCTTCAATGATTACGTCTTTTTGTTTGTCATAGCGGTAAGGTTTAGTCCTACAAGGTTTTTCGGCATTTAATTGAATCTTGTGCGTCACTATTTGGCAGTTTCCTGGTTTTTCTGAAAATAATGAGAAAAATTACTCACCACTTGCT
The DNA here is from genome assembly GCF_044657685.1 of Stegodyphus dumicola. Lineage (NCBI taxonomy): Eukaryota > Metazoa > Arthropoda > Arachnida > Araneae > Eresidae > Stegodyphus > Stegodyphus dumicola. The sequence goes on from NC_140778.1 coordinate 44,601,922, forward strand.
GTATTGCTTTCCTTTCATGGTCATTCAGATGGCTAAGGTCCAATTGCGGTGTCTCCACAGGTTCCACCACCCTCTGGTCCATCTCCAACACCACGGAACTATCTTGAAAATTTAATTTGGTCCTCGCGGCCCCTAAAAAGTCCATACCTAAAATAAGAGAGTGTTGCAGATCTTTCACCACAAAAATTAATACTTTCAGACTTTCCTCTTTTACCTGTAAGTTTAATGATAATTTCCGGATGCAGTGACATGTTTTTCCTTGCGCCGCTATAATTTCCGTATTTTTGGTTTTAAATAGTCGTACCCTATAAAAATTCTTTTTGAAGAAATTTTCACTCATAATATTTCCTTCTGCTCCTGTATCGATGAGGGCTTCTACTGGTACATCGCCAACCAGGACTTGTATAATTGGTAGCTGTGAGTTTTTTACGATGACCGTATTTAAATGTCTATTTGAGGGTTTTTTAAAAACTTCCGGGGTCTGGACCCTCCCTTTCACAGGCCCCTCTACTCGTTTAAAGCTTTCCTTTCAATCTGTGTCTTCTGGGTACGCGGATGCTTATTTTCAAATTTTCTTTTTGGGCCTTGACCTTCAAGTTTCGATGCGTTAGCTTGATAGCTTTTTCCCCCATAAAAGCGATTTCCATTTCTGGTTTCCTCATTTGAAGATTTCCTTCGGGTACTTTGAGAATATGTTTCCCCTCTCGCTTTTTCCGCTATTCTGCGATTTTGAAACTTCACCGCCAATTCGAAAAGTTCCTGCAATGTGCTTGGGTTTCTAATTTCAAAGTAGTCTTGAACAGCGGTTAACAATCTTGGTAATATTATTTCAATAATCTCCGCATCGGGTTTCTTTCCATACAGCATATCCGTTAGCTTGATTTTTCGTAGTCCGTCAATTCTGCTGTATCCCGTTGGTAGAAACTATATAGTTCGGCTTCCAGCCGTGCGCGATCTTTCACTATGGGGAAGGCCTTTACTAACGATTTTTTGAAATTTTCAAATGTATATGTCTGGCTTGCAAATTCCCCTAATAAAAATTTACCTATATTTTTCCACCATAGCGCGGCCTGTCCTCTTAGTGCTGATGTGGCGATGGCAACTTTTTGTCTTTCAGGGACAGGGTAGAGCTGAAAGTGGTTTTCTAGACCTTCGAGAAATACCACCACCGAATTTTTTCCGTCGAAATGGACGTTTGGCTTGATTGACGCTCTCAAAGTCTGGACCAGGTATCCAAATCCTTCTAACTGGCTTGTCATTTCTTGGTGTTGTCCAGCGGCTTCCATCCAATTTTCGGCCATTTCAGTTCGATAATTGTTCGGGCGCCAATGTAACGTTGCGCGCCTCCAAATTGCACGCAACCAAGGGGTGACTGTGAAAACTGTATAAAAGATAGAGTCTTGTGAAGGGTTTAAGTCCCTTTTTATTCAACGTAAAAATTACAATTGCGTGCTCTTGACGCTCACAGACTGTGCCAACTCGGCAGTCAAATAAAAATAATAATCTGAAAAGAAACTAAAGACAAGACTCTAACTACGAGGCTCTCTAAAATACTTAACTCACCGCGTTTTACAATACCGCTGCTAATTCAGCAGACTTGAAGCTCACTTGAACGATTAACACTACTTCCCGCCAAGCACATAGGCCGAAACGCGGGGTTCTTCAATTTCTCGCTAACTACCTCCGCGCTCGTGAAGTAAGAATATCACACCGAACTCGTTTCCTTCTATTTAAATCAGAATACTTCCGCTGATAATTTGAATCCTTGCGCGTTCTACTAAAATTTACATATTCTGGCATTGGCAGTTCCAGGGGAAAGTAAGGCTTGACAGGAAAGATAGTTTAAACTTAAAATAAATGTTAGTTAAAATAAATATAAACCCTACAACTTATACAAATTTAGAGAATTTGCATAAGTCCATCTTCTGAGAACCATTATTTTCTCGAAGGACTGACGTCTAAGCAGAAAAATTACTTTGATTGGCAACGAGTGATGTCTGTTAGAAGGGGAATTTGTTCATTTCTTGACAAATAAACGTTAAGAATTCTTTTAGCAAATCCAAGACGTAACTCTTATCATGTACATACAGATTTCGTCCAAGCACATCGTAATTAATTTAAGACCTTGAACTTTTCAAAATCGAAAAGTTAAAACGGAAGTTAAAGAATTTACAACCCCATGGATACACAAAAACAAATATTAAACTGAAAGCTTTCAGATTATGTATTACACCCAAAGCGATAATTTTTTTCATTTGCACACATAGACGTTTGAACAGAATTCGCGCTAATATCCCTCTGGGCTAAAAATATTTAAAAACAGCGTATTTTTTAAATTACAAAATGAACTTTTCATATATTTTAATAAATATTTATGAGGCAATATTAATGAAATGAGAATAAAGAAAACGCTATGAATAATCCTCAAACGTTTAGTCTGAAATTTAAAATTCAACGAACCTATCGCAAATCACTGAGTGCAGGGGGTGTTCAGGTATCATTTTAAGGATTTTGCAAAGAATTATATATATAAACAAACGTTATAATCTCATTTTTTAATATATTCCGTCTGATAGCCCTTTTGTTGAACCATCATATTACATCTTGATTTCCAAGAGAAAAACCTTTTCTTGAAAACATCCAGGTTGATTTTATGCCACTTCTTCTTCACAATGTCCCACAGTCCATCCAATGTTTGGTGATGCCACGTATAAAGAGCTTGTTTTAAATGTACAAATGCACATTAATCCATAGGAGACAGATCAGGAGATTTCGCGGGTATGCATCTAGAGGGACCAGCTTTAATTCCGGTTTCAAATCTCATTTTTTCAAACCAAAAAGCAGTAGATTTAGAGGTATGGTTTGTAGCCTTATCCTGATGGAACTTAATACATTCATGATATTTTGGATAAAGAGATGAAATTTTGTCTTTTAATATAGGTGTTTAAAGTTTTTTCTGATTGTAATCCGAATTAATTTTGATATTTGTTTCAACTTTCCTTACTTTAAGTTTCTCGTTATAAAAGAATCCAGTAAAAACAATAAAAACCTTTAGAAAAATTGTCCTTGTTTTTTCTGAACCAATATACTGTGTCTTTTTCTCCTCTTTTTCGGCAGTAAATTAATCTCTTTCTATTCCAATCGTTATACGTATGTCCAAGCTTCATGAGTTGTAACTACACTGAAGTGCCACTAAATTAGGGATAGGCATGGCTATTCAAATTGAATAGAGTGCTGCGCCGCATCTGGGCTTACATGAGGAAGTTGTGCTAAATGCACATACAGCTAGCACTATGCTTGTCGATAATCAGTTTTTTCATATACCAGTATAGGTAAAATTTCAATATCGGCAGATAGTAATCTCTCGTCGCATGGGACATATAATTTCTAAAATCCTCAGCGGGATAGCATTTTAACGATCGACACTGTCAAGAGCATACCGAGAATGCACGGATGGTGGGAAAACGAACTAGCCATCGGGCAAAGTGCAAAGCACAATTAACTTAGAACAATCGTGATGTGAGACGCCTCAGCCGTATTGTACATGGTCAACGAAGTAAACATTAGCTCAAATTACCACCTAGCTGAAACAGGCGACAGTCGTACAGTCAGTAAAAAGATCGTGTATCGCTCCCGTCAACATATGGCCTTCGGAAACCGTAGACACACGAGGGTACCTTTCCTAAAGCATGCCATCGAGTACTCTTTCCTACCTGGGCAGGAAAATATAGCGAATAGACACTAGTGGACTTGAAATGTGTAGGAGTGATGAGTCTCGATTCGTCTAATTAACCCCGGTTGTAGGGGAGCGGGTAGTATATAGCTTCCGGAGGCAGAGGCCTTAATCCGTGTAAGGCAGTCTGCTAGACTGCTAAGCAACGGAGTCCCCGTTCTCTGGTGTATAATAATAAGAAGACCGATGGGAGGCTGAGAATATGGCGAGAGAATCATAAAGTTATGAATCCGGTATGGCAGATTGGACCTGTACTGAGCCGTGGAGGCTTAATAATGGTCTGGGATGCTTTCTTCTGGTTGTGTTTGGGATCTTTGGTACTTGTTCCAACCTCCCTCAATGTGATTCTGTACGTAGAGTTGATGACCTATCATCTACATCCATTTATGTTCCTGTCATTAACACGGAAAGGGAAAATCCCAGAAAGATATTTGCGCCTCTCACAGGTTAAGGTTGGCTACTGGTTGGTTGGATGGATAAGCATTCGTCTGACGTCTCTCTCATGATTTGGCTACTTAAAAGCCCAGCCTTGAATTCTACTGAGCAGTTCTCCAAATTAGTATATCTTATTATTGAGAAATGTAGAGGATTGAAGTGTTATAGTCTATTCACTCGGTTTTTCTGGTTCAGAATGTCTGTTATGATGGTGGTATGAAATGTCGTCGCCTGGTATGATGTCAGAATGTCGTCTGTTGTGATCGTTTCGTATGTAAGCATATGATTGATCTTATTATTTATAGCCATTCCTAGGGATAAATACATTACTTCTAATGATATATAGGTTATAGGGCTTCGCTTATTTAATAGGAAGACGACCCTGAAATCTTTACCTATCCATATCTGTCCTTAGTGGGTATCATAAAAGTGAAAAATAAATCCAAATGTTGGAACAAGCCTGTGCCCTTGTAGTTCTGAATCACATCCAGTGTGGAAATATGTAACAGTAACTTGGGTAAAATAGCGATTTAAAATATCTGAAGCATAACTTTCAGATCGTAAAAGCAAATTATCACATCTGTAGTATAAAAGCTTTGGCGTAACGTTCTCCTCGTAGGTGCTAGGGCTGTAGCGTCCTCCTCCCTCCGTGTCTTGAAAACGGAATATCGTAGGGATAGTTGTTGAGGCATACAACAGAAGTGGGCGGAGCATAGTTGCACAGACCAGTTGTCGAAATTTTTAACACATAATACACGTCAAAGTGCTGCCCCAGGGGGCGCAAGATCCATGTCGATTTCACTAATTAAGGAAATATAATAAAATATAATAAAGCACTAATTAAGAAAATGTAATAAAGAGTAAATAATGAAAAGTAGAAAAAACACTATATACACTATGCACATCGATCACCAAAACTCATTTTGGTGTATTGTTTTTGCTAATTATATAAGGTAAGTTAACGTTACGCTAACCAGTTAATTTTATCTTAAAGAGGTGGATATCAAAGATGGTGTGGTGTATTTAATTATGGCAAAGCACACTAGGGCTATCTGCCTAAGGGGAAGGATGCCTTCGTGGAGGACTTTCTAAGAGGATATTAAAGAATTAAAAATATTTTGATATATTTTTGTATTGTGTTTATATTTAGATTCATTTTTACCCAGCCAAAGGTAGATGAAACCCTTTCCATGAGAGTGTAAGGAAAACATAATTTCTGCGCTTTGAAATAATAGGTCAAAGAAAAATACATGTTTTGAAAGTACTTTTTGTATTGAAAAATATTTTCTCCATAGTATTCACGTATTTTCGTTCTAATAATAATAATCTCTGGTTATATATAGTTATTACGTTTATGTTTTGTATCGCAAGAAATCCCCCCAAAAAGAAAAAAAATATTTCAATATGTATGGCATAGGTAGTTTAGCGTTGGTTCGTTTTCTACTTTTCCGCTTACACTTTTATCAAAAAATCAGCAAAAATCAGAGATATTAATTAAAAATTCTTAAAACGCTAATTTTCGCCCTCATTTTTCGGAATGGCAACAGGGATACAATAGCAACAATGGCCTCGTGCCATTATTGCTGATGTAATGAGAGAGAATTATCGATTTAATGCGATTTTATCAAAGAAAAATGAATAAAACAAAAATAAAAAATAAAATTAAAAAACTCATTTAAATTTTGCAAACCTCGTTTCGAGGTGCACTGGCTCTTGTCTAGATGCACCTATCTAGCAAATTCGTAGCCCTGGGTCTATTATTAGCTTACACTCAGCCCGAACGAAAGAAAGACACATAGAATCTTCCCTCTATTATTAGTAGAGTTATATATCAGAATACCTTTCATTGTTACACATTCAAAGAATCCTTTTAATAGCGTTCGAAACAATGAATTAACCAATAATTGTCTTAGGCTTTTGTTGAATTGCAAGAAAGTTAATGTATACATTTTCAACTATACTTATAAACCATAATCAGTAGAGATACCAAATCTAGTGGTGCTAAAAACTACCGTGTGGAGCTTATTCGCTTAAACTTGTTATTTTTAATGCTGAAATCGAATTCGAACCATTTTTAGAAATGGAGTTCTTTTTTATCACAGTATTGTGTTACGTTATTATACCAACACCCTTTATCGACAGCTTATTGGGCATAATTTTTTGTTTTGCGACTGTATTTCTTTTGTTTTCTCGAAGAGAAGAGAAAACTCGGAAAAATAATGATGAAAACTCTATTAACCGTAATGAACACAAGTTTAACACCGGAAAGAAGATACTTAATTTAGATTTCCTTGATTCATATGATGATATTAATGAATTTAATGATGATTCCTTTGATGTGGTTATAGGCAGTGACACCGATCTCCTCGAAGTTAATATCGAAGCTTTTGATAATAATCTTCTCAATTTGCATATTGATAGTGATACTGACCTCGTGGTCCATTTTGCCAAAGATTTCGATAATAATCCTTATGATATGCACAATATCAGCGATGAAAATCAATTTAATTACCTCCAACATGAAACAGAAAACTATTTTGATTTTCCGAAACCTGATAACTCAGGTAATCAAATAGGCACGAATAGCACTATAACCATCTTGAACCAAGAAGAATTCAATTTGATGCCTGTTTTAAATCATTGGATACTGAATGCATTGTATCGCATAACGAACTTGGAGCACAAAGTGACATCGATTCTGGTAATATCCTTAACACAAATAATGAACCAGGAATGAATGGCAAAGTGGATCAAATAGACAGAATAGAACTCAAAGCAATTCAAGATTCTCAAGAACACCCCGTTGATGTCGTAGTTGGTACCGTCCCTGTTATCTATATTGATGACGAGTACACTCAACATCCTTCTTCGAATCATAGCAAGCGTTTCAAAATTTCAAAGCTAAGAAAACCATTACTGAAATATTTCTGCTTTAAAAAATTAAAAATAAACAAAGGACTTATAGCATATTATCGAGATCTCAGATAAGTTTACACAATTTCAGTTTATATTCCTCAAAAATTTGTTTGCCATGACACCAATCATATTGACTGACCAGTGACTGCCTAAAAATTGGACATTGACTGAGCAATGACTGATTAAGTGACGATCTCTTTGACTGACCAGTGACTGACTAAGTGACAATCTCAATGAGTGACTAAACGTAGGACTTTGACTGTCCAGAGACTGACTAAAAAATTGACATTTACTGAACAGGGACTGAGAAAGTGAAGATCTTAGCGGACCAGTGACTGAATAAAAATTGAACATTGCTGTTCCGTGACTGAGTGACGATCTCATTGACTGACCAGTGACAGACTAAAAATTGGACATTCACTGAACAGGGACCGATAAAGGGAAAATCTCCTCGTCTGACTAGTGACTGAATAAAAATTGGACTTTAACTGAAAAATGACCGACTAAGTGACGATGTCATTGTCTGAGCATTGGATATGGACGGAAAAAATTGCCTTTTTCGATAAGAGAGAAGAAGGATATTTTCAGTCCAATCGATTTCGCTACAGCTGAAATGCAAACAAAAAGTCATTTTAAAATTCTTTTCTGCAACTACATTTCAGAACTGTAAAATAAAAATGAAATTATATGTTAACCTGAAATTAAAATGATTATTTGCAGTTAAATATTATTGCTAAATTAATTTTCTTGTGTTCTTATATTAATTTACTAGTTTACACACCATATTCAGTTATGATGTACCAATATGCTCTATTTTAAACTATAAATTCTCATTGAATTAAGGAAAGCTGTAGCTATTATTGAAACTTTTCTTAGGCATATTTTTCCTTGTTGTCTTGGCTCCCAATTCGAAGTGACCGTCAGCCACTTCCTTTTTGTTTTTCGTAAGTTATTTGTCGGCATTTCGCATAAAAAATCTCCAGATTATCATTAAAACACGAATAAGGATGTTATTTTTTATTTTAGATTTTGTTCTCTCTGTGGCCTTCATGTCAAAACGTACTAGAAATAATAAATGAGATTATATTGCTTTTTTCAAACTAAGTATTTTAAATATCTGTCCCATAGCAATATGCTCTGTCATTAAGATTGCTAAGAGATTTATCCTGTTTGATTCCTCGCCAACGTGCTGGCTGCTTGGTTGGCTTCTGCAGTTTCCCTTATCTCAACGTATATGAGGCAATTTCGCTTAGAACGTTCTCCGCAAAGCCATCCCTCGCGCCAGGCAGGTAACCATCCTTTTCTTTGCGCGTTTCAAATAACCTAAATTTTACTCAAACAAATCAGTCATGACATGAAATTTGGAAGAAATGAATTTAAATAATTTTTATAAAAATGTCTTGATTGGATATATACTGGAAGTTAAAGAATTTACAACTCCACGGATACACGAAAAACAAATATTAAACTGATTATATTATAATTATAATATATTGAGATATTGAAAATACTTCGTTTATTCGACATAATTTTTATAAAAATGTCTTGATTGGATATATACTGGAAATTAAAGAATTTGCAACCCCACGGATACACGAAAAACAAATATTAAACTGAAAGCTTTCAGACTTTGTATTACACCCAAATGGATATTTTTTTTCATTTGCACCGACGTTTGAACAGAATTCGGGTTAATATCCTTCTGGGTTAAAAATATTTAAAAACAGAGTATTTTATAAATTACAAAATGAACTTTTCATATATTTGAATAAATATTTATGAGACATTATTAATAAAAATGAGAATAAAGGAAAAGCTATGAATAATCGTCAAACGTTTAGTCTGAAATTTAAAATCCAACGAACCTATCGCAAATCACTGAGTACAGGGGTTGTTCAGGTATTTCTTTAAGGATTTTGCAAAGATTTAGATATATAAACAAATCTTATAATCTCATTTTCTAATATATTCCGTCTGAGAGCCCTTTTGTTGAACCATCATATTACATCTTGATTTCCAAGAGAAAAGCCTTTTCCTGAAAACATCAACGTTGATTTTATGCCACTATGAAATATGAAATACATAACAAAACAAATTCCAAATTTGGGCTTCCATATGTCCATATTCGGGTGGAAACATATGTTACTTAAAATTCTATGGCTTTGGGTACCATTGATATTTCAGTGCAAGAAATATACATGCATTCATACAGATTCTTCATTATTAATTTCTTTAACTATAATGCAAGGCTCTGTTATTTGGTGGCAACTATTTGAAAAGTGACCGACATTTATACTGAATCAACGCAAAATGCCAAAACGAAATGAATAGTTCTTCTGGGCAAATTGTCCCTTTGGACTAATAAAACTTTTTGTTGCTAATTATAGGCACTTGTTACAAGAATTTCTATGGTCAGTATTTTAAAAGAATTCATTTTACTTACAATCTGAAAAGTTTTTTCATTACACCCAAAGGGACGTTCCTTTAACATTTTGTGTGTTACCTATATTTATTAAATATCATGTTCTGTGCACTTAAACCATAAAATTGCATTCAACAGCAATATCGCAAAATAATTTTAAAATGGTTAAAGATTTCGAATTTCCTATACACAAAGCTCGTGCGCTGGAGATATTTTTTTTCATAAAGTGTTGCCGTTGCTCGCTTTGAAATAATTCAGATTATTAATCATAAATTCGTTAGTGTACAAAATATGAAATCGATTATAAAACCAACTTCAAATTCCAAGTTTGGGCTTCTAGATAACCATATTCCGTAGAAGATTAAGTTATTCAAAATTTGATGGCTCTAGGTACCGTTGTTTTATCCCAATGCGAGAAACATACATACGATTATGGAGATTCTTCATTACTTAATTTCTTTAACTATAACACAGGGAGATAATATTTGGTGGCCACAATGCAAAAAGTAAACCAATATTTATAGTGAACAAACTCAAAATGTCAAAACAGTATCAATAGTCCTTCAAGGCAAATTGCCCCTTTGGACTAAAAATAAAAAGTCGTCTGCAAATTTAACTTTCCATGGCAACGTTAATCGTTTTCTTTTTCTTGATCGCGCTCCCGCGTTAGAAAAGTACAATTAAACATGTCACAAAACGGTATACTTTTCACGAAATTGAGTTTGTCTTGTAGGAATGAAGCTTATGTAGGTTGGGCTGTGAAATACTTCGAAATTTGCGCTCTTAAAATTTTAAAAAAATCAAATTCCTTAATGAAATTCGTCTGACATAGAAACAAGTTTCCATCCGATGATGCCACCGATATTTAAAATTATATTAACATTTTTGAGATTATAATTAATATGATAAAAATTATTTAACAAATCTGTTACTCACTAGTTCCCTCATATACTCATGTGGCTTATGTATTTTAAAATTACGATCAGCATTAATATGCCAGTATAAGATTTTTGTTTTCTTTTGAATGAAACTGCTTTACCTATTTTAAGCAGAGCGGTGGCTTTGGAATTATAATGACGTTCTTTTATATCTACTGCTTTAATTTTGCTTAGAATATTTTTCAGTTTGCTTTTTACCGCAAAAGCGTTCAAGAATGTAAACCAGAAATCCGATTTTGTATGTGTTTGACGATTCAGAGATGAGTGATTATTTTTTGATTAGATGTTTTTTATTGGAAAATAAAATAGTCTGCAGGAAGTGACAATAATTAAATATTAAAGCAGTGGAGACTTTTAGGCCGAATTTTTGGTATACAAGTAAATAAAATGCTTGCACAGATGAATAAAATAATCGTCATTGCCAATTCGATGTGTCATATACAGAAATTTTGGCTGTGACCTAATAATAATTTAAAGTTGCCCTCTCAGTGTAATGTTTGTTTATACTCTTATAAAATTTGTTCCTCACTAATGTTTCACAAATTGTTACAACATTTAAGCATTCCCCCCCTTGCTCAAATTCAAGTTCACTCGGCTAGAAGACTCAATAAGAGACTTCTCACCACCACGCCCACAGTTGGATAATCTGAGGTTACTGGCAAGTAATACTTAAACAGCAGAAACTCAGTATAATCCCATATGTGTCTAAGTATTAGTAATCTCTCACTTCATCTGAGCTGGTAAAGCGCAAGAGACCAACAATAAAGTTCTATATTCACAATGAATTCCGCCATTTTTAGCTATTGTCTATTTTCTCCTTTCTGTTCACTTTTTGAATATTGGATATGGAATGAAACGATCTTTATGATAGTAAATTCTTCGAAATTTTTAATCGTCGGTCCTTTGGTATTTAATTAGAAAAGTTCTCAAAGCAAGACCCAATGTGGAAGCATTTCAGGTTACTATGTGCACTACAATTACATCTGCATCAAGGTATAAAACAAGCCATTTAATCGCTCTGTGAAAGTTTTCATGTTAATGTGGCTTGCAGTTGAAATTCAACTAGTTGCAAACGAATAAAACTTCTAGATTTATTTTGCAATGGTGTGAAAACAGTATTTCAAGCCAGTGGACCGATGAGCGGTTGAGCAATTATGTTCCTGAACACTGGTAATTCGACCCAAGTTCGATTCTGGGCAGAGGTGCTGATTGCATGGGCTTTTTCATGATAGGTCCTCTGTGTAAGGAATATACTAACTAGTTTTCCTTGAAACTCCCTACAAGAAGGCAGACTGCGCACGCGTGCTTTGCCATAATCAAATAATACGCTTATTATGTTACGTAAATGACCTTGCCAGTGGGTATAAGAAATAGATAGACAGGTAAAAGATAAAGATAAACACTTTATTTGCAGCAATAGTATATAAATGTAGCCTAGTAATGTAACTTAGCACAAGCTAGTAAATAAAAATGTTTTTGTCAAAGACTTATGCAATTAAATATAGATTTGTTTAGTGGTGTATTACACTGTTGATCGAAAGTGCCCACTGAATGGAAAGTCTGAACTTAAAAGCCCGTGAATTTTATTTGTCAAAGCTCAACTGTCATTGCAGAAACTTTTAGGTCTCTGGAAAATGTAGATGAAAAAAAAGTGGAGTAACTATTAGTTGGATAGGTGATACCTGCCGAAGAAAGATGATTTGACAGGAACATGAATAGACGTAAATTCTGAATAATTTTATAAACTTCTGAACGGATTACTTGATTTCTTGTTAGCTTTCACCCCAAATAGGTTGCCATATTTTCTATATATACAGATGCCTTACATTCTTATATTTCTATTCGATATACAATACATTTTGTTATGAGATTTTCTTCATATGCTGCACGAATGTCTCCTGTACTACGTATGTGTGGATCACTTACAAATCTCTTAATTGCTTCTTATGGGCTTAAGCAAAATTAAACATTATGTTGCCTATAACCACTTTTGGATTAATGGATAATGGATTTGTGTACTAATTGAATTGCAGTATAAAAATATTTCATGTTTTCTACCGTCAGTTTGTTTTTACCCTGAAACCATGTTAAAAAATTTACAATGTATTCTTAATACCTCATAGGATATTTCCTTAGTTAACCGAACTGCAAAATGTATACATACAGATTATAAGAACTCAGAACAGATTAAAATAAATAATTACTTAAATAATTGGTTTCTATTTAAAAACAAAAGTTTATTACTCGTGTTGGCATACGTTCAAACGAAATATAAAATATTTAAAAAAAATTACGTGAAGTGAAAATAAAATATTCAATTTTATTCTCTTTCATTTTTCAATGAAAATTGTACAAACCATTGAAACATTTTCAAAAACATTTTTTCTTCAGAAATATTTCTAAGAAATTTATGAAATGAAGTATACGGACGATTGAAAATCCTAAGTGCTGAATAATTCGAATAAATAGAGAAATAATTCGTTTAATAAATCATCAACAATACTGCTGCTTTACATTTTTCTCAATTTTACCACACTAGGATTAAATATGTATTATTATAATAATTCTATTCATCTTCGCGGGCGTTTTGTGGTTTGACGGTCTTACGGACCGCATAGCGTAATTAATACGGGTAAGTTAATTACTATACTACGAAAGTCTAAGACAACTTTACTATTACCGAACTGTTGCAAAGGACAGCTTTGCCGGCTCCTTGAACTAAAGCCCTGAAGCACATAACATGGTCTATGGCGGGACTAAACTTTTGACGTCACAATGTATTCTCGCATTTACATTACGCGTACTTTCTATTTTCTCCAAAAATAACAATAATGAATTGTTTATTATTGTAAATTAATAAATTAACGTTAAATTCTTTATTTTAAATTTACATTTCCAACAGTTAAGCTTAGGCGTTACTGAAAATCAGTATAATAAATTGTTTATACTTAAAATTACTATGATACCGTAAGTGGATTCTACCAATTATTAAAACCGTAAACAACGTCGCAGACTCTAATACTTGCATTTCATACAGCTTCAGTATTTTCAAAGATTTTTAAGCTTTAGCATTTATACAAATAATAAAAGATATTTTTTAATTTAAATTCATATTGTGGAAAATTCTAAGTTTATCAGTTTTACAAATTACTCTATTACTAAGTAACGACACAATCCCTTACATAACAGTAGGTAGACGATCTTCATTATTTTCTAAAAATTTTAAACTTTATATTAATAAAAAAAGAAAAATATTTTTATTGCATAAGAACATCATACACGGATTTCATATCACAGTTTCTTAAATTCCTAAATCTCGTCAAATTTTCTGTCGGCATATTAGACTTATACACATTAATAAATAAAAAATATAATTACACACAATGAGAGAAAATAAGGTCAGGAAAAAATACTACAAATTTGGAACACAAAGCAATGCTTCACACACACACACACGTATTATCAAAAGATACATGTTATCAAGTCAATTACAATAGCAAAGACTACGTATTAATGTAATGAGGTAAAAGTAACTTATAGGGTCCAAGTTTACAGTTTTGCTACTGTTGAGTGAATTGTCAGAATATCAATATTTATCGTAAGTCGAAAGCATTAGCAACGGCTGGCCGGCGTCCACAGTTTGAAGGACAACAACATGGAGGTACGGGACTCATAGTCTCCCACCCCTCTTCTTAACCAAACACTTATTGAGAAGACTTGCGGATCGCCTTATAATTTGAGTTCCCCCTTGCCACAAAGACACAATATACTTACAATCATCCATGCCTTCTCCGGTATTCGAACTCTGAGCTTTCGGTACGGCATTCAGCGTCTTTAACCACTATCCAGGCTGCGCTGCGCCAACCCCCAATATTTAAGGAGAGGAACTTCTGGGCGTATGGGACCGAGGATCTCCCAACCCTCTATCCCTACTAATAATCTCTTGGGAGGACATTCGGCTCACCGCATATATTTAGAGTACCCCATGACGAATAGACACTATACATTTACAAACATACATGTATTTTCGGGATTGAAACCCGAGACATTCGGTACGGCAGTAAGCGTCGTTAACAACTGTCACTCTTGAGAGGCATAAAATAGTATGCAAAGATAAGGCTGTTTTCACTTCTAGTTAAATTTAAGGACATGCATAAACAGTTTAGTTCAAAGCTACACTACAGTTAATCTGTTACTTAGCTTACCAGTAGCACATACACTTTCTAATTTCGCCCTTCAAACGGAATTCCCAGGTACTACCTTTTATTGAGGCAGTGCCCAACCCTCCACTAGCCGAACTAAATTCCTAATTTTAAGCTCTCCCGCAGAATTTAAATTTGTAGCAATTTCTGATCTGAGCAAAAATTCTGATATGAAAATTGAAGAAACGTACACCTCATGTAGCAGTTAGTAAAACTTATGAATAGTTATAAAAAAACTTTCTAAATATGAATGCCGCACCGAAGCTCAGAGTTTATGACATCATTTTTGAATCGAGTGTTTCAGTTGGAAATGAATGAATGATTTTCGTTATTTTAAAAAAGCTGAAGGACTTAAGGTTCTGACTTGGAAGAAATTTGTTTCTGCATTACAAGAATTACGCCTTTGATTTGCAAAGTTTTGATTTTGCTTAGTTTTCCTTTGTCATGAAGCGGACAGATCTCCCTTCTACAGGACTTCACTCGCAGGCATTCGAAGTAATCGTTCTAATCAGAGTCTAGTTCTGCACAATACTGACTTATACAAATGTCTACACTGGGGATCTTCAAACTTTAAAACATACAGGTTGGCCAGTCACGATATGCTTCGAAGGAATGTCTATATGTATCGCATGATTTACGCCTTAAGTTTGCAAAAATAATGCTTAATTTTTAATCTTCAGTTTGCAAAAAGAATGCTTAATTTTTATTATAATTAAGTATCTCTCTTCCGTAAGACTTCATTTGCATGCAATGTAAGTAATCTTTCTGGTTAGACACAACTTCTTCTATAAAGTAATGTAAGATGTCTAAATGGGTGTACGATTTATGGAATTCATTTAACAATTAAGATTAATTTATGTTGTTCAAAGTTAAGGTTGATCAGATTTAAGGTTCACTTTTTGGATTAGAAAAATTGTGAAATATATTACCTCCATAGCTTAAATTTAAGTACGTTTAAAGTATATTTAAGCATGAATCATAAGTCAGCATGTATGATGGAACTTATAAGATATGAATTGGAAATTTGCTAATTTATTTGGTAACCGTGAAAATGAATCTTATATTCGCGAAATCTCATGAATTCTCTTGAAATCTGTGAAATACATCGAAGCAAGCTCTTGATACAAATGCTTCGGAGAGATATAATTCAGCATTTTTTAAAAATTAAATAAATTTTTTGAAGCATTATTATCTGCAAGCTGTTATTTTGTTTCACTTGAAGAATGTGTAAATACGCATATTCTGGAAATTGTATCCCTAGACAAGGGTTTTAGAATTTCCTTAAAATTCGCCAATTTTACATCAAGATTTTAATCATCGTTACAAATGCTCCAAGTCCATTTTCCGAAACCTTTTGCAGTTGAACGGGAGAATGAAGAAATAATATAAGTGCAAACTGTAGAAATAACAGAACTGCAACTTATGCCAAAGCACCCGTCTTCCTAAAGCAAAAAATGCAGTTGGATTTAAGAAAATTTTCCTCTGTTGTTTGGCCGTTCGTTGTAGTTTTAAACTACATACAGCGCAAGCTTATCCGAAAATAAATGTAGCTAACAAATTGACTAAAATTTTCTATAATAACTATAATCTCAATAGCTCCATGTAATTTTAAAAATTGATGGCAACATCAAATTGAAACCTGTTTCCATGTCAGATGTGTTTCATGAAGAAGTTTGAAATTTGAAGAGCGAAATTTTCGAAGCATTTGACAGTCTGACTTGTATAAGCTGCATTACTTTGTGTAAAAGTTAATAAAAGTTTATTACAGATTTTCTGAAAGTATTATCGCAGATAAATACTGTTATTGATCGATAGTAATGAACGATTATAGCATGAATTTATTTAGAAGGAGAAACAAAGTATTTGTGGGATTTCCTGTCCTGCCTTGCTTTGAAGCATTTTGAAAACACGATAGCTAGAAATAAAGAAGTCAGGTGCATTGTTTGCATGCTTTGGATATAGGGCCATACAAAACTTGGAGATAGTTTTGAACTGGCTAAACAAGATTGAAGAATTCAAAAACACTGTAAGATCTTTGAGAACTGTAGAAAGATTAAATGATTATGAACATGTATTTGATGAAAGGGAAATAGAAGGGCATTATCGAAAAAGGTCGAATTGAATGAGTCTAAAAAAAACTGGGATATTTTACTACTTACCCCACTGACCCGTCTTTTAAAGAAAATTCCACCACTAAGTTTCGACCAATTTTTGATGGTTCTGCTCGACAGAAAAGTTTTAATTCACTCAATGATTGTGTAGAAATGGGCCCCAATCTCACTGAAATGATACTTTCAATTTTGAATTGTTTCAGATTCCCTTACATTTCTCTCATAGAGGTGAAATTAAAAAAATTTCTTTCAGCAATGAAACCTTAGCAAATCCGAGAATTTTGAATGAAATGTGCACAATTTTGTGATTCGTTTATTTGAGATCTCACGAGTTGCCCATAAAATATCACATCTTGATATTATGTTTTAGGGAAGCTAAAAGTTGGACACCTCTGCATTAAAGCTTCAAAGAAAAACCAGCCGCTATGATGTAACTGCTGAAAGCCTACATTCAAGCGAGCATCTGATTATGACAAATTTCTTTGTCTTTGATTTTGTGTGCCAGGATAAATGTCAATCTTCGTGAATTATTGGATCGCATGGAAAATTAACGTTAGTTCTTTTTTACTTACAGTGGGAGATCCATTAACAGTGGAGGTGTAAATTGCTGAACACCGGTAGTTTGATCGAGGTCGAATCACAAAAAGGAAAAGGACGGATTTCGTCAAGGTAAAATTAAATGTAGAAAATTTGCCAGCACAAACTAACATAGATCTTTTTACTTATAGCTGGGAAACCATCAAGAGCGGAGGAGAGCTCACGTGCCTTTGGTCACACCCCTTCCTACATTTGAGCTTCCTGCACTGCTCAGCTCATGCATTTTTCTACCTTCTGCGCTCTTAGTAGCATCTAAATCAAGACAGCCGGAACATAGCACGTAATTATTGCGTGTTAATCGCGGCTTAGAGAGGAACTTGAAACAGTGGAGGAGTAAATTGCTGAACACCGATAGTTTGATTCAGATCGAATCAGATCGCAGCTTACCAATAGCACATCCACTAGGAAAAGGACCGATCTTCGTGAAGGTAGAAAATTTTCCATCACAACTAACACATTAGGATTAGATCACGTTTTTATATTTTAAAGATTAGCAGCAAGTGTAAACTGCAATTTAAATACTTTAATTCATAAAAACCTTCCTGTGGGGCTTTAGAAAAGCGTTCCTGAATGAAACATCAGTGAATGCGTCCCTAGATATGGCTTTCAGAATTTCTTTAAAATTCTATCAATTTCATATCAAGTGCTCTGCTATCGACTTTAATTCAAATTTTCAAATTAAATGTAAATATGTTTCCAACAGCAGCACGAAAATGTTATACAATACAAATGATAAAATTGCAATTTATTTGAAATCCACCGCTCTGCCTAAAATAAGCAGAACAGCTTGATCTAATAATTTGGAAATGTAACGAGCATGATCCGTCTTTGCTCGCAATTTTAAAATACATGAAGCGCAAGAGCGTACGAGAAAACTAGTGAGTAACAAATTGGTCGCAATTCGTACTATAAATATTGTAATCTGAAACTCTAAACACAATTTTTATAATCCATGACACCATTCAATCGAAACCTGTTGTCGACATATTTCAAAAGAAATCTTAAATTTCCTGGGATCTGAAGAAATAAATTTCCGAAATATTTGATAATCCTAATTTAAATAAACTACATTAATTTTTTTAAAGTAAGTAAACAGTTATCGTACAGTTTCTTGAATGTTTATCACAGATAAATGTTGATATTGATCAATAGCAATGAACGAGAATATAATACCTGTGCTATGGCGCAATGTCATCCATAAAATTTCCATCATTGTTTGTTCCATAGTTCCATCCATCTTCCACGTGCTCCAGTAATACACGATGTATATTTAGCCTGGAAAATGATCAAAGAAACTCAAAGATCTCATACTGGGATACTCGCTTAGCTAGCCTGGGTCAAACTGCGGCAAGATGAGATATTTTGTGCTACCAGTATAATTTCTACTAAAAAGGACAACTCATGATCTCCTAAATAAACAAATCACATAATTGCGAAGGTTTCATTCAAAATCCCCGATTTCACTGCTGAAACAAATACTTGAATTTCACCTTGCTCATTGTGAACTCTATGTAAGAAAAGAAAACGCATATACAAAAAATTTAAATGATTTAGTTATTTATTTCCTAACACGAGAAGTTAGTGCCTAACACTAACGAAAGCTGACGACCAAAAATAATTTTAACTAATCTAAAAGTTATTAATTTATGATTTTTAAACTAATAACACTAAAATCCAGTTATTTTAGCATGTTATTTTCATTCTGTGCACAAAATTGTAAATGTAAATTTTGGTTGTGGAGAAACTAATCTGGTTTGATTGAAGTAGTCGTTACTCTCACAAAGTTCTCAAGATATTCATCCGATATTCTGGTTCTAATTTTACTCTAAGTGTGAAAATACTTGTTAAGAAATATACTAGACTGCCAAATAATGATCACATGCTTCGCTATACAGTGATGCGTTACTGATTGTCATCATGATTTGGCAATGCATATATTTGGGAACAACTATTTTAATAATGAAGCATTCTAAGAGTAAAAGTAGAGCCAGAACACTAAAAAACCTTCTCGAGAACTCACTGAGAATTGCAACAACTTCAATCGAACTATATTATTAAGGAATTAGTGTCGCAATACTTAGGAATACCTGGGTCAGGTTATTAATTCTATATTAGTTTCGCAATATTTAGTTAGTTAGGAATAGTTAGGCTATTAGGAATAGATTTGCAATTTTTTGGTCGAATATGATGTTAATTTTATGATTTGTTGTAAGTACTACCAAAATTTACAATGAAATTTTATATATGAAATGTCAAATGAAATGCCAAAATACTTCTCGGTTGCTGTCACTATATTAAAATAATTATAAATTAATAAAACATTTAAATTACTTTTATGTATATATTAGTTAATTTTTGACCTCATCTATTGCTAGTGTTAGTTAGTGACGGCTTGACGCACGAATCAAGAAAACCACTTAAATTTTATACGTATGAGATTTCTTATATATAGTTCACTCCGAGTAAATTTGAAGTAACGCAGTCAAACCAGTACGTTTCTCTGCAAGAGGTTAAATTCAAAAATTTGTTTCAGCATTGAAACCTGAGCAAATCGGAGAATTTTCAATGAAACTTATGCAGTTATATGATTTGCTTATTTGGGAGATGAAGAGTTGCCACAGATAACAGAAATTATTAGTGTAGCAGAAAAAATCTCATCTTCAGTTAAAAAGGTTGGACTCCTCTGTACTAAAGCATCAAAGAAAATAGATGCTCTATGCTATAGATGCTGAATGCATGTATTCGAGCGAGTATCTAAATACGAGAAATTTCTGATTCTTTAATTATTTGCCAGATTAAATATGTAGCTTTTTTTTGTATTATTGGGGCAAAAAATTAAATGCTAAACCTTTTTTGCTTATAGTGTGCATTGACCAGCAGCCAAGTGGTAAAATTGCTGAACAGTGGTAGTTTGGTCCACGCTGAACCACAAGACGACATAGGATGGATCTTTGTGAAGTTAAAAAATATAGATAATTTGCTGACAAATTGAGTTAATACTTAACATATTGTATTTAAAAGATGTTTTAACATTTGAAAATTTAACAGAAAGCCTTTACTGTTATTTAAATACTTATATTGATTTAAAACATTCTGTGATGCTTTAGAAAAGCGCTCGTGAATAAAATATAATTCAAGTTTTAAAAGCATAAATAAATTTTATTCAAAGTTTTAAAACTTGTTTCAATTGAGGAGTATTGCATTTCGCTTAATATTCAGAATGTATCTCTAGATAAGGATTTTAGAATTTCTTTGAAACTCTGCCGTGTTTACGCCAGTGCTGAATCGACGTCAGGCACGCTGTAAATCGAATATCTGAATTAAGTCTCTGATAGCATTTTCGGGTTACAGCAAACCGGTTAATATTTAACATTTGCTTTCGGCCCACGGCCGGTAAAGTCGCTGAACACTGGTTGTTAGGTCCGAGGTTCGAATCCCGCGAACGGGTTGCCTGCATGGGCGTTTTCGTGGTTTTCCCCATGTGTAATGTGTATATGAGGCAGTTTCCCGTAGAAAGTCCTCCACGAAGGCATCCCTCCTCTTAGGCAGATAGCCTTAGTGTGCTTTGCCATAATTAAATAAACCAAACCGAACCAATTAAGATCTGCTTGATTTTGTAGAATTTAACTACATAATCATCTGTAGTATTTAACTACAAAATCAAGCAGATGTTAAATATTACGGGTTTTCTATAACCCGAAAAAGCTATCAGAGATTTAATTCAAATATTCGATTTACAGCGTGCTTGACGTCGATTCAGTACTGGCGTAAGCATGACAGAGTTTCGTATTTAACTACAAAATCAAGCACATGAAATAAATGGAGACGAATTTATTTCAAAGACACCGCTATGCCAAAATGAGGCATCGCAGTTTTATTAAAATAACTGTTCCTGTAAGAGTAGTATTAACGCCTCTATTTTAAAATTTATATTGCGCAAAATTGTACGGAAAAACTGGTAAGTAATGAATAATTCAAATTTTGTTCATAAGTGTCCTCCAAAATTGTAAACACTGTTTTAAAAATCCATGTCATCATAGAATCGAAACGTGTCCATGTCAGATGCGTTTTCTTAAGAAATATGAAATTCGTGGAACCTGAAGAACTAAATTTTCGAAGTATTTCACAGTCCAAATTATATAAGATGCATTTCTTTGTTTAAGAGTTACTAAAGAGTTATCAGATATTATCTAAAAACGTTCTCAGATATAAATGCTGGTTTTGACTCATGGGAATGAAGGAGAAATTCATGCATTTGTTTAGAAACAGAAATGAAGTATTTGTGGAATTTTCTGAGTGACAAATTTTCAGTTTTAAAACTTTCTTATATTACTATAATGTCTACATGTGAGACATAATTTTCGTGAATGAACTGGGCGCGGAAAATGTATTCTAAATGAGAGAAAAAAATTTTTTCTTAATTTTTTTTAAATCTACATGTCTGCCATCCATTTTTGCACAAAATTTCAATTATCATTACAGAAGCTGCAATAAAACTAAAATTTAATTATGAAAATAAAATATACTACAGCGATTTTGGATGCCAAGTCTTATCAATAATCTGTATCCTCAGATTTTGAATGAGATTCATACCAGTGTTTTAAATTTTCAGAGGTGTTACTCATGTTCGTCTTTAATGCGAATCAAACTAATATAAAACTGGATTCAAAACCATTAAAACCTTAAAATATCTCTAAACGTGTGGCATAAAAATTAGTACCATAATACTTCAAATTAACTAAACGCAAAATGTATTCACCGGCCAGGTAAGATTGCTTCGAACACCTCTTGTTTCAGACCGCTGACTTACAGGATTAGTGTTTTTTGTCTTATGAAACGCTAATTCGTAACAAAATTTCAGTTTAATAGATAATGGATGTTAATATGTTGTATCATCTAATCAGAAATCCCATTCCTTTTCTCAGCCTAAGATAACGCAAATCGCAAGGGAAACTGGTTTGCAAAATGTGTTCTATTGAGTTGGGTAAAACTTATTACAAATTTAAATTACCTGTAAATACTCCATCGAACGACTAACATACGGAATTATCTAAACCATTTGAAGACATACTGCCTTTAGCAACTATTTAACTGCAATCAAAAATCAAGTTTGATGAAAATTTAAATAAATCTAAAACGGTCACTTGTTATAACTAAAATAGTTGCTGTTTTAAACTAATCTGGCTTGTCTGAATCAGATCAAACCCACGAAATCCATCGTGACAATGCGTCAAAATTGTTCTTGTTGTTCTCAAGAAGCTTGGTCAATGTACAAGTAATAATGCGACTTTTCTCATTTACGCCCTCAATTTGAAGAATAGGGCCCCGGTGGGA
Organism: Stegodyphus dumicola; assembly: GCF_044657685.1. Taxonomy (NCBI): domain Eukaryota; kingdom Metazoa; phylum Arthropoda; class Arachnida; order Araneae; family Eresidae; genus Stegodyphus; species Stegodyphus dumicola. Next base: position 44,624,610 of record NC_140778.1, read on the forward strand.
CGTATTCGAGGATCTCCACCACCCTTCTTCCCCTACTGCAGTCACTCGAGAGGATTTTTGATTTACCAGATATTTAGAGTGTTGTATATCGGTCTTACCGTATGTATTTACAAACATCTATGTCTTTTCCGTGATTCGAACCCCCCCCTTCTGTACGGCGGTCAGCGTCTCTAAGCACTATTCCTGTTGGGGCGGTGCTTCCAGATTTGAAGGAAAGCAGCCTGGAGGTACTGAACCGATTGTTTTTCACACTTCTTTCCCTATCAAATCCCTCTTGAGAGTTACGTACTCTCAAGAGGTTTTTGGTAACCCTGGTCTTTCGCTAAGGCAGTCAGCGGGCCTAATCACTATCCCAGTTCGGAGACATAAAAATAGTGTGACAAAAGTGAGGTTGTTTTGTCTTGCAATTAAATATGAAACATTCTTAAACACACCGTTCAATTCAACGTTAAACATCTGATAGGTCTAAACTACAGTTAGTCACTTAGCTAACCAGTAGCATGGCCTCTACCTAATTTCGCCCCCTCCAGATAGATAGATTTAGCAGGAACTACCTTTCCTTGAGACATTGGCCAACACTCCGTTAGCCACGATTAATTCCTGCTTTTAAGCTCTGCGTTAATATTTGAATTTATTTATATAATGATGAGTTAATATTTTTATAAATTTCTGATCTCTTCAAAACTTGTGACGCAAGGAAAAACAGTGAGAGCACTTAAAAATATAGGAGATAGTGAAACTAATAACATATGGTCAGAAACTTTCTTAATGTGAAATTCTTTTATGCCTTACTGAAACTCAATATTTTACCTTCATTTTTGAATCCAGGGTTGCAGATTAAAAAAAAAAAAATGAATGGCTTTTATTTTTTACCACGATATTTTCGATGACGATGTTTTTAAGCTGCGAAGTTTTTGAACAGCTTTATTTTCGACCAAGATATTTTGTAACACAATATTTTAGAACTGCGATATTTTCTTCCACAATGTTTCATACCACGACGTTTTCGCCTAGCGTTGTTTCTTACGCGACGTTTTCGTCCTCAATGTTTTCGGCTGTAACCTATCAAAATCATAACTTAATAATGTCTAGACTAATTTAAGTTATCCTATTAAAATCAGCCATCGTTAGTGTTAGGCAGCAATGGCAATATTTAATTAATCAATTAAGTCAATATTTTCTACATATTCGTTTTCTATTATACACTTGCTCACCAGTGGCCGAGCGGTAAAGTCGCTGAGTAAATTTGAAATAAAGCAGTTAAACTCGTACATTTCTCACCTAGAGGTAACACTTAAAAATTTCGTCTAACTTTCAAACCTGATCAAATCCGAGAATTTTGAATTAAATCTACCCGGTTATATGATTTTCTTCTCTGGGAGATTAAGAGTTGCCCTCTAATATTAGAGGTTATTTCGGTAGCCCCCACAACACCTTGTTTTCTTCCAGTGTGGCCCAGGGAAGGTGTAAAGCTGGACTCCTCATTAAAGCCTAAAACCGAGTCTCTATGCTATTTTAGCAGCTGAATGCATGTGTTCAAGCGAATATCTGAGTATGAGAAGAGCATAAAGGACACTTTTTCCCAAAACGGGTGGCAAAAGAGATTTAAGAACGATTCAAAAGAGATTTTTTGTGACGTCTGTATGTACGGATGTCTCATAATTTTGTGTGTGTGTGTGTAATTATGGCAAAGCCTCGAAGGCTATCTGCTTAAGGGGAGGGATGCTTTCGTGGAGAACTTTCTAAGGGAAACTGGCTCGTATACACGTTACACATGGGGAAAACCCCGAAAACGCCCATGCAGCCAGCCCGTTCGCGGGATTCGAACCTCGGACCGAACTACCAGTGTTCAGCGACTTTAACGCTCGGCCGCTGGTGAGCCCGTCTCATAATTGAAAAACGAGTTGTCACAAAACGTTCAAATTTTGTATATAGGACTGCTACGAAAAGTATATAAATATATGTATACTATGTATACACTCTCTGTTACTCGGCTCCATGACCTCAGTATTTTATCATTATATGCTGGTAAATTCGGCATTTTTGCTTTAAAAATGATTATGTTGTTCTTATCTTTTTGATTAAGGCATTTATTCCTTTAATTTATCTGCCTGCAATAGTTGTAGAATTATCTACAATTTAAAAGTTGTTTAATAGCGGCTACGTCAAACTTTTGTACGATAGCAGCCCTATTGTTTTTACATTTGAAACTTAGCAGAATAGTGAATTAAGTTAGTTTCTGTACTTTCGGTGTCTTTTTCCAGTATGGGACCAAAAGTAAACTTGAACTTTAGTGCACCGAAAAATTTACCTTCTTGATCGCTGGCCGAATTGCTTGCTTTTGCTTAGAAACTCTAATTTTAATTGGAAAAATATTTTTTTAAAGTATTTTAACTGAGTTTGGTGTTTTACATTTTTCAATTTTTAATGAAAATATTTTGAGGTTTTATGAATTTTTGGCTTGCCCCGAAACTAGCATTGAATGAATTGAATGAGAAATATATCTATAATGAAATTCGAGGAAGAAAGTTTAAATTAAATGCAGCGAAAAATACGTATATTTGAATAATCTTTACTAGGCATTCATGTGGTGTACGCATCAGATATTATTTATTGGATAAATATGCATCCTCCTGATTTTTTAAGCACGTGGAAAACTAAACTTTTTTTTTTTTTTGTTTTGTTTTGTTTTTTTGTTGTTACAATGGAGAACCCAGCGGCAGCCGAGGGTTGAAATTGCTGATCACTAGATGTTTGATCCAGTTCGAATAAACAAAGGATGTAGAATGGATTTTCGTGGAGATAAAAAAGAAGAAAATGACAAAACTTGAATTAATATGTAGCCACTTTAAAATACGTTTTAACATCTGAAAGTTTAGCAAAAAGCCTTTACAGTATTTTAAATATTACAATTGTTAAAACTTTCCGATGAGGCTATAGAAATATGCCTCTGAATAAAAGAGTATTCAACTTTTTAAAGTCAATGTTTTCAAAAAATGTTTAATTATCAAAGCGTTAATTTATTTTCTCTTTAAGAATGTGCATTTATGCATATTCTTGAAAATGCATTCATATATAAAAATTTTAGATCTAGTCTTGAATCAACCTCGCACACCCCTAAATCAAACTTACGAAGCACGTTTGCAGAAACTTCTGAAGTGGAAAGAAAGAAAATTTAAATTTATTCCATAACCACCGCTCTGCCTTAAAAAGACAACACAGTTTACTTTAAAAACAAAATGCGCATTCAAAGGAGCAATTTTTAATATAGTAATGATTTTAAATACATATATAAAATAGTGTACGAAAAAACTACTGATTAATAAATTTCTTATTAATTTTTTCATAATAAACGTAATTTAAAACAGTAAATATATTTTAAAAATCCATGGCACCATCCATTTGAAACCTCTTTCCATGTGAGATGTATTTCATGAAAAAATCTGAAACTCTTTCAAGTTTGAAAAACTAACTTTCCGAACGATTTGACTGTCCAGCCTGTATAAGGTGCATTCGTTTTTAAATGTTAGTGAAGGGTTACCACAGCTTTTCGTAAAAAGTCATAATAGATAAATGCTAATATTGACTGTTAGCAATGACGAGAATATCATGCACTTGTTTAAAAACCGAAGCGAAGGATTTGTGAGATTTGTTGCTCAAACAAGTCTCAGATTTGATGTTTTCATAGTAATCTCTAAGAGTCTGATATAATTTGTGTGTGTCTATGTACGGAAACTATGTACGGAAAATTCATTCTGACTGCAAAGAAATTCATCTGCGTTTTGTTACAAGATTTTTAAAAAAACCGTTACTGATGTGAACGATAGTTCAGTAAAGTGATCTGGATGGTGCACCTCTATCAACCTTTTAGTAGATCAAAATACTTCGCCACGGCGTATTTAGCTTCCGCGATTTTGTAAAAAATCTTTAAAGAAAAACACCCAGTAAATCTTTGCTCCAAGTTACTCTTGTGCCGTGATTACCAAGCAAAAGGCATGATTTGCTCCGGCTGTCATAGGTGACTGCACAAAGGGCGCAAAAGGTACACTGAGTCCGAGCAGTAGGTCCAAGTCCAAGTACCGCCCCTGATATGCAGCTAGTATCTTACTATTTGTATGACGTGTTTCGGCTCTTCGAAATAATTGCTTTGTGGCCCGCCTGACAGTAGAGTTTCCCTGGTGCACGGTGTTTGAAAACGAGGCTTTGATGGTGAGAAGGGACGACCGCAAGAAAAGCACAGGTATGAGAAATAACTACACGTCTTGGAGTGGGAATAAACTGATGTTAAGCAGTGACGTCATGTCCAGTCTTATCTAGTGGGGTGTCACTTATGCCGATGAAAACATATACAAATAAGGCAAATGACCTATCGTTATGCTCTCAAAATTCCATTCATGACGTAAAATAAAACTTATTGGAGATTTGAGTGACAGGGTTTGTAATCAAAGCAAACACAAACCATGACTCCGTTCGTATGGAATCATCTGTGCACTGAGGTCAATGAAGATCGGGTGACATCCCAGTAGAGGTTCTGACGTTATTTAGATTGCATGTGAAGTGAGACAACCGTGAAAAACAGGAAAAGTCTTCTGAGTTTTCACTTAAATGGCACGTATGATACTTCAAAATAATCGTAAAAATATGTACAAATCATTTAGATACAAACTAAAATAAGTAAGATGCAAACTAAAATAAGTAAGTTTCAAAAAAGTCACCATTTGAAATATACAAGTCCATCCTTCGTATAAAGGCACTTGATTGGCTCTGGTGTTGATTGTTCAACAAAAGGTATTCAGAGTCCAGAAAACATACGATAAATTCAGTTAGGTGGGAAAATTCTGATTTTCCGTAAACATATGAGCTGCAAGAGGTCGGAGATATCAATCCTCATTTAGTAACTCGTAATGGAAGGTTCCAAACTATATAAGGAAATCGCATTGTTTGGCAGAGTTGAAGAATTTCCTTTTTGTTAAAAGGAGATAGTCTTTCACATATTCAATTTTCAGATCCTGATGAAGTTATTCGTTTCTCAGAAAGCAGTGCGCATTTGTCATGTATCTTAGGAGTTTTGATTGTAGAATTAGTAGCTGGTTGATGTTTGCTTCGATAGTAGTGGACCAGGCAGGGAAGGCTCAAATCATTATTGTCTTATGACTGAGTGATAGATATGCCTTTTCTTGCCTAAGTCCAATCTTGAGTATTTACCTAGTAGTGGGAGAAGGCGGTGGAAAACATAATTAGCTTTCTTCTTGACATGTTGAATGTTGTTTCCCCAGATGAGGTTGCCATTCATTATGATTCCGAGATATTTGGCTTGTCTAACTGTCGGAACGGCGTCGTTGAAGATGAGAAGTTGTTTCCTCGTAGGTTGGGATTTTTTCTTTTGTCTGATGATTAATAGCTGGGACTTTTGTGCGTGGATGCCAACTTTTCATCTCCGGTAGCAGTTTTCAATTTGAGGGATGAAATCCTGAAGTTTGCGAATAGCGTGGTTGGTGTTTGCCGAATTAACCGCAATTGCAGTATTAACCGCGTAGCAAGCAAGCATCGAATTTGAATTTGTAGGAGTTGGGAAGTCAGCAACGTAAGAGATATAAATATGGGCCGAGGATACTGCCTTGGGCTAGTCCTCCGAGGATACATGTTTTTTCGGAAGTGTGCGTACCCACAGATACGAGTGAAAGAAACGAGTGGATGCGCAAGATGGATTCATTTGGGAGAGAGAAGTCCCCAAGAGACGAGATGTAAGTTGTTTGGATTGCTAGTTACATAAGCTTTGCGACGAGTCCTTTATGGCAGAACGACGCGATCAAAAGCTTTCACTACGTCTAGCATGAGAACATTCAGCTCGTTATGTCGTGTTGCACAGATGAATTCTGTGAATCTCACGAGTTGCCTGGTGGTTGAAAGCTGTTCTCGGAAGACAAATTGTTCCGGCGGTAATTTCGTGAAGTAGCACTTTATTCTATCGAAAATAATTCTTTCATAAATTTTCCCTAGTCCTAGAAGAAGGCTGATGGGTCTGTATTCGTAAGACTTAGTAAGATCTTTTTCAGGTTTGGGCAGCATAATTACTTTTGCGTTTTTCCAAATATTAGCAAAACATGAGTGTGTAAGGTAGACATTTAGGATGGAGGTGAATTTAGCAATGATATTATTAGGTAGATGCTTGATGGCGGAATTTGTAATCCCAACAATTCCTGGGGCTTTCTTAGTCTTTAGGTTTTTTATGCGAAGCTTAATTTCAGCGGGAGTCACGAATTTTGGAAGATTTTTAACAGTGGATTCAGCCAGTCATGAAGCTTCATTAGAATATCCAGTTCAGACTCATCATCACACGGCCAGTGATTTCAAATGAATTGACTTTTCAGGCATTTAGGAAAAAATGAGGTTTTATCCTTGTATGAGTAAGCAGTGTCAACTCCGTTGGAAATGGGACGATTGCAGGAATAGGTGCTTTTAAGATTCTTGATAGTACGCCTGAAGTTATTTTCAGTAGGTTCGAGTTTCTGGATTTTCTCTTCCCATAATTCTTGTTTATATTGTTTGATTTCCTTTTTAATGTCTTGTTTAAGGCGCTTAATGTCATATTTCAGAGCTAAGTCCCAGGTCAAATGATATCTTTTCCTCAATTTATTTCGTTCTTTCATGAGGTTTCTGATTCGTGATGGGAGTTTGTAAATTTGTTCATTTGACTTAACGGTATCCGATGATCTCTGCATTGCTTGCGATATGCTATTAGAAAGTTTGCTGATTTCACTTTCAATTTCTGACTTGGTGCTAAGCTAGGAAATTTGTTGGTTGTTATCTGTTAGAAGATTTTCATACAGTCGCCAGCTTGTTACAGTTTTGGTAGCTTGAAATTCTGTTTTAGTGTGTGTGTGTAATTATGGCAAAGCCTCGAGGGCTATCTGCCTAAGAGGAGGGATGCCTTCGTGGAGGGCTTTCTAAGGGAAACTGGCTCGTATACACGTTACACATGGGGAAAACCACGAAAACGCCCATGCAGCCAGCCCGTTCGCGGGATTCGAACCTCGGACCGAACTACCAGTGTTCAGCGACTTTACCGCTCGGCCGCTGGTGGGCTGAAATTCTGTTTTAGAAACATCTAGAACTGCGATGAAGGGAAGGTTATCGGAACTGAGTTCATGTTTCACTTCGATTGCCATCGAAATGAAAGTGGTCGAGAGCATCATGTCTAACATGTCGGAGTAATTTCATTTAGCCGGTCGGCACGTGTATTTGTCAGGGATGCGGAAGACAAGTGGAGTGTTTAGTACGTAGTTGTGGAGGTGAGCACCGTTGGGATTACCTTTGCAGCAACTCCAATCACGATGCTTTGCATTCAGGATGCTGCGATTAGTGTGAGAGAACCCTGAAGTAACAGCCTCGTCAGAGCATCTAACGTGATATATGTATTATTGGAGCAAGTGAAAAATTAAGTATTAGGGCTTTTTGCTATAGAGGCGGTGGTGAAAGCCGAGGAAGGGTTAAAATTGCTGAACACTGGGTATTTTGGTCCAGGTAGAATCATATATAGAAGTACAAGATAGAGAAGTTAAAAATTTGTGTTGAAAAAACTACATTAATATTTATCACTTTAGGCTTAAATTACGTTTTAACAAATATTAGCAGAAAGCTTTTACAGATAATAAACAAATATTAGCAGAAAATTTCGTTTTAAAGTAATTTTGCGATATTGCTGGTGAATTAAATGATATGGTTTCAGTGCGAAGAACATGATATTCAATAAATAAAGGTAACATATAAGACATTAAAACAACGCCTCTTTGGGCGTAATGTAAAATCTGAAAACTTTCAGATTTTTTTCTTTCATTTTTTTAAACATTTTTATGAAAATGAAATATTCAAACGACGATTGTAATGCTGAGCCATATAAAAATTATAATCTGTGTCTTCAAATCCGTGAATAAGATTTATATCACAGTTTGTAGATTTTCAGAGGCAATACTCATGTTTATTTTTAAAGGTAATCAAAATAATGTCAAATTGCGTTTAAAACCATTAAATCATAGCATTTCTCCAAATTCTGGCATAAAAATTAGTATCGTAATAATGCTAATTATTATGTATTACGTGTATTCGCTGGCTGCGTAAGATTGCTTCGGCTGTCTTTAGTTTTAGACTATTTTCTTATAAGAGTAGTGTTTCTTTTACGCTATAGGTATACAATGGTAGCAGATCGATGCTTACAATTGTTGACTTTTTAAATTCAACCAAAATTTATAAGCATGATACCTGCGATGTAATATTTCCTCTATATAAGTTTAGATGCACAATGGTTTTATAATCTCTTTTTTAATCTGCATTGAAAGTAAATCTAATGACATCAGTATCAATGTGTAAAAGGAATCTGATAATGAGCAAAACATTTTAAGAATGTGAAATATCATAGGGGCATTTTTTCTTTTATCTACGAAATGTCGAACAGCGAAGTATGTTGATACAGTTGTTTGAATGTGTGAGAAATATATAGAAAAAATTCTATCTTGAATATGATTTTGAGTAGTGCATATGTTACCGTGAACGCATTATACACTGGAATTCTGTAGAATACCTAGGCATTTTATAGAATGCCTGGCGTCTTTAGGCAAAGTATGAAATTTGAGAATTATTTTATACTTTACAGTGCACCCGCTTTCAATACAATGGCAAATGCTCTCTAGGTAAAGTAAGAAAAAACGCCTAGAATTTCAAGGATGTCCATTCCTTAAAAAATACAAAAAAAAAAAAAAAAAATTAAATAATTAAACACTTTTTTAGAAAACATTTTCAAAATATGTAAAAAAAACTTAGGCAGAGGATCTTGGCACACAATAATAAATTTGTCTTCTCTATATCGCTGACACTGGAAATCAAAGAGATCCACCTCACCTGAGAACAGGAATGAAGTTCAGGAAATGCAGAATAATTGATAAAGGTTTCGCAGCAGTACCTTCTTTTAAGTTTTGGGTTTCCTGACAAGGCTCAAAAAGGTGTATATCAATATCATTACGTATAATGTTTTTGTATTTGGACGAAAGCTCTTTCAACAGTCTGTCACATCCTCCGTGTCTAACAGCCAAATTAATTTCAAGAATTTTGGGGAATAACACATTGTACGAGAATTAATACTGTGTAGTACTTATGTCTTCTTTAACAGGTTAAATGACTTTAATTTGGTTTTCCAAAAGCATTACATCTTAGCAATCCAGCAACCAGAAGTGCCGTGGTCTTCTTTTAATAATCATTTTCGGGTTTTTGCATAACTTTTGGTAAGAAACCGGCTGATAAGAACTAACTTCTGGTAAGAAATGTCGGTTCGGTTTCGACATAAATGTAAGTTTTTGTTCTTCCAAACGAATCGGAGATGTATTTCATACTTTGCAGGTTTGTCATTTGGTATTCTATAGAATGCCTCTATAGAATGTGTGAAATGTTTAATCGTTTCGTACACTGGCTGGTCAGCTTTTGGCATACTATAGAATGCCTAGATATTCTGTAAAATGCCGGATTTCATACATTGCCGATAGCATTTATTTTAAGGTCTGTGTGAATATAGGAATTGGCGATTAACGAGGGAGCGTTGATAATTTCTTCAATAGCTTTGTTCCGAAGAACTTGGATTTGTTGAATGTGGATTTTGGCAACATGACCCCACTGTTAGTTAGCATAAAGTAGAAGCGGTCAAAGAATAGATGCATAAAAATCAGTTTATTACGGCCATTTAACTCCTTCTTCTAAGTTAGTTGTCTCATTATTGAAAGTGGGATGTTGATTTTTTGAACAATTTTTCTTAAGTGTTTCTGAAAAGTTAATTTTTATCTAGGTGAACGTCTAGATATTTAACTTCATCAACCCATGTCATTTCTTTCTCAAATAGTATTGGTCTTGCTGAAGACAAGTTTGGGTTTCTTTTCGAAAAATGATTGTTTTGCATTTATCAGTATTGACCGCGATCCTCCAAAGACGGAGCCAATTTCCCAGAAGATTGAGATAATGTTGTAGTAAAAGCTGTACTGCTGACTGCTGTAACTGTAGAGGGTTTGGCTAATTGTTGTCGTGTCATCAGCAAAAAGAGCAATGGCATTTGTTGATCTTTTGGAATGTCATACGTATATATGCTATATGAAAATGAGAAAATCCTGAGCCATGGGGCACACCCCCGGTGATATTTCTAGGAGTCGAAACAGCATTCCCGTTTGGCAGCAAAGTTTCCACTGTTTGGGTAGCAAGCAATTAATATAATGAGTGATCCAATGAATTGATGTAGTGGTGCAATTAATTTAATGCAGGAAAGTTCAGCTTAATGAGATTATAGATGAGTCTTATGAAAAGCTTTCTCAAACAGATGAAACCATCAGTGATGTAATATGTGACACATGGCAACTGGTGATTTGTACTGGGAAGATGTCTGAATCCAAACACTTCTTCAGGTATGCAACGGCTCTGAGGAACAATCTGATTTATATGATAAAGCATATTTTTTCTGCAATTTTGGAAAGCTGACTGGGAAGGCTACTAGAACGGAGATGATTTTGTTTCATTATAGAATTTTTGATAAGATTTTAATACACCGCAGTCGCTAGGACCTACCAGTTGACAACAACAAATGAGAGCCGATGCTCTGCCGGATCTTATATAGTTTTCAACCGGCCACCGATATATTTCTAGTACATTCTGCTATTTGAAATTACTGGAAGACATATGAAAACCGAATTAGGGTTACAGCTAAAAAATGATCAATTAAATTTATTCAGGTACTATGTTACGGTGATACAAGGACCGGACCAAAATGCCGCCATGTTTGCCGACTTTTGGCGATTTCTCGCTGAATATGCGACCAAACTAGCTCCCCAACACCGTTACCAGCTTGGCGATAGTTTGTCAATTTAGCGAGAGAGCAGTTTACTCAATGTTAAATAGACTTGCACCTGTATTTTCATTTCCCGTCCCAAAGCATCCACCCTGTAGATTTTCATGTTATATTACACACACAAATAGAACAAAATACAACAGTTCCACATACAGTTGCATTAAATCATATATATCTGTACAGAGCTCGTAACAATATTTATTTCATGATTGTTCGTAATTACAACCAAAATTTACAATGAAATTTTATGTATAAAATATCAAATAAAATATCATTTAATTACAACTTGCTATCATTACATTTAATGACTTTTTCCAGTATTTGGCAGTGACGGCTTGCCATATGAATCAAGTAAAATCATTGTTTCAGTTAAATTTCTATATATGCGCCTTTTTATATGTAATACATACTGAGTAAATTTAAAAGAACGCAGTCATACCCGTGTCTTTTCCCCCTAGGGGTGAAATTCAGAAATTTATTTTAACAGCCAAACTGCAGGACAGCCGAGAGTTTTCAATGAAAACTACTCAATTATGTAATTCGCTTATTTGAAAGATCACGAGTCGCCTCTAATACTAGAAATAAATTGTGTCCGCCAAAATATTTTTTTTTTCCAGTCTTGCTGAGGGAAGCTAAAAGACTGGACTCCTGCGCATTAATGAATCAAACAGAAAACAGCATGATGCAATAGTTGCTGAAAGCTTATAGTCAAGCGAGTATCCGGGTCTAAGTTTTGGTCTCTTTGATTAACCAGGATAAATATGCAGCTTCGTGTATTATTGAAGCACGTGCAAAAGTGAATGTTATGACTTTTTTTTAATAATAGTGGGGCACCCATATCAGCGGAGGTGTAAAACTGGTGAACACTGTGTGTTTGATCCAGATCGAGTCACCAAACGACATGGAACTGGCCTCCGTGAAGTTAAAAATTATAGCAAATAGCTGATAAAACTATATAAATAAATGCAAAAACATAATTTTGAAAATAAAATATCATAACAATGATTGTAATGCAAAACGTCATGTAATTAGTCTCTTCTGTATCCTCAAAACTTTCAATATGACTTGTACCACAGTTTGTAGATTTTCAGATGAGTTACTCATGTTCGTGTTTAATGCTAATCAAAATAATGTAAAATAACACTTAAAAGATTAAAAATTTCACAAACTAACGGAATGAAAAATATATTCGCTGGTCGCGTAAGATTGCTTCGACGTTCTCTAGGTCCAACTTGCAAGACGAGTATTCCGCACACTGAGATAATCGAGAATATAGTATAAAATAAATAATATAAATGATTATAGACATAGAAAGAATATAAATTTTAGACACAGAAAAATATATAAATGATTTTAGACAATCTACAGGAAAAAGGATGCAAATTCTGTGCTATTTTCATGTAATGTATTTTCATGTAATGTTCATGCGGTCAGATTTATTACGTCTAATCTTATAATATTACTGTGAAATTACTTTCATCACTAATCATTCCTTGAAAATAACACCTCTTGCCATCTTCTTGAGGCCTGATGTGAAATGGATAATTCAAACATGGCCAAAGGAAAATATTGTCATTTTCAGAAAAATCCTGGTTACTGTTTTTTTAAATACCTAGGTTTTCCAATGTTAACTAATATTATGATGTAATAATACATTAGTAACTGGTCAAATGAAATTTAAGGGGCTTCATGTTACCCACAAGGTATTTTTAACGCTGCTTTTGAACAAAAACAGAACATTGTTGTTTTTTATGCTCCTAAAGTGTTTTTTATATAAATAATAGAAACTACAGTTCGGATGATGAGTGCTGTGAAACTGACAGTATTCAGCGATCTTATCCGCATGACCAATGGTGCACCATGGCGGTCCAATGGTCTTGTAAGACTACATGAAACGAACAGGTATTTACAAGTAGGAATGATGTTCAAAACGTTTCCTTGAACAAAATTCAAGGCAAAATTAAAAATAAATGCCGAATAAAAATGTTAATGTTTCATGAAAATGCACAAGATATTTATAGATGTAAAGCCTATTTTCATTTCTCTAGCAGACTTACTAGGAAGTTCCATAAATGAAAGGAGCACATCAGCGGCCGAGCGGTAAAGTCGCTGAACACTGGTAGTTCGATCCGAGGTTCGAATCTCGCGAACGGGCTGGCTGGCTGCATGAGTGTTGTCGTGGTTTATCCAGTGTGTAACATGTATACGAGCCAGTTTCTCTTAGAAGGTCCTCCAAGAAGGCATCCCTCCCCTTAGGCAGATAACCCTCGAGGCATTGCCGTAATTAAATAACCTAACCTAACCATAAACGAAAGTTTTTTTTTTTTTTTTTTTTTCTTTTGGTACGATAGTGGATATAACCATCGAGCATTCATTGCTGGACAGTATATGTATAAGTACAGATAGATAGAGATAAGTAACTAATAAAGTATTTGACTCATATAAAGTCATTATTCGTATCTTTATATTCCATAAGGAAACATTGAAAGAGTAAAATCATCATACCGTATGATTTTATCACTTTACTTAATGATGTACACTATTGCCTATATGAGGTATTTCTCCTTGATAGAGATAACCAAATCTAATTTGCTGAATTACTGTGTTTTAAAATTCTTTGCATTTCAATTCAACACGAATAATTTTACTCTGATTAGTCTCATCTCTTTCTGTCTTTCTCTTTCTTCTGCATTCGACATTTAATTTAACCGCATTTTGCTTTAGATTGAGTCTTTCCCAAATAATTAAATAATGTATTCCGATTTCAAAATTCTGTTATAGTTTTTCGAGGTAAAAAATTTAAATATTTGTCAAATGAAACTAGAACCTAGAATTTAATCCTTATTAAATCTTTATTATTAAATGTAATTAACTCTTATTAAATTCTAAATTCTTATTAAATCTGTTTCAAGCACTATGCATAAAAAGTGCTCTTTCCTCTTAAACTAACAAAATTGATTTCAGATTTACTAAAAATGAATCAAATTGCAAATTATTTAGCTCTCGGAATACTTCCCATTTAACTATGCAGTGAATCGAATGACTGTTTGTAATTAACAAAATGTAAAAAGCTGTTTAGGCCGAGAAACAGCTGTTTTACATCTGGAGAAAACCAGTCTTTGAGAATGTCTATATATTTTTAAACTGATTATTGGACACTACGAGAGAATGCCCTTATGAGATAATTCACTGTATGTTAAGAGAGTATAAGAAACTGGTGAAAATGTTTTCAAATCGAAAAATTAAATGTTTACGAAAGGAATAAATCTGATTCGACACCATATCACTTCCTTGTACGGCCTATTAAATTATACACACTTTTTGCTGCATATCATTCAAACTTATTTCATCGAATTATACTTTCTAAATTGAATAACGGATGTCTAACAGAAAGTTGAAAATGGTTTGCAGATTTTGAAATTAAATACCCTGCTCATTTTTACTTCCTTGTGCGAAGTAAAAAGGAAGTATTTTATTCGCGAAAAGTTTCAGGCAGCATATTTCAACGAAAATATCCATTTTGACCGCTATCAAATGCAATTTAACGATGTTTTTGCGTGACATCTGTACGTAAGGACAGAGTAAAAGACTCTTTTCCTCCAAAAAAAATATAAAACTGTTTTAAAATGAATTCTGAAGAGAAATTTTCGTGGCGTCTGTACGAACGTACTTACGTATCTCGCATAACTCAAAAACGAGTAGCGTCAGAACGTTGAAATTTTTTATATAGGACTGCTATAACATGTACATGTGCACCTCGTATATTGGTTGCAATCGGCCGCACCAAACGTATGTAAATATATTTATATATATATCCACTCTGTTACCCGGCTCAGTGATCTCAGTTTCTTTACTCTTATATGTTTGTAAATTGTACATTTTTGCTTTAAAAATAATTGAATTATGTTGTTTTTATCTTCCGGTTAAGGTTTTTATGCCTTTAGTAAATCTGTATGCAATAATTTTAGAATTATCAACAAGTTTAAAGTTGTTTAAGTGCCGCTAAGCCTTTTTTTTATGGCGACCATTGATTGCTTACATTTGAAACAACAGACTACTGGATTTGTTGCCAATCTAGAGCGACTAAGCTTCGCAACAACAAAAATAACGCCTTCATTTATTATGGCGAATTAAATCATGCTTAATTCTTTCTGGAATTTTTTCGAGGAAATATGTGTTTAGAATTTACTTCGTAATTTTTAATACAGATATTTCGAGTTTTTATGTATTTTTGCCTTGTCGCGAGGTGAGAACTGAATTAATTGAATGAGAAATACTCAATCGTCTGTGGAAAACTGTTTCATTTTTGTTTTGTTTGCTTAATTTCTTTTATACCTCGTTCTAGCTTTATTATAGTATTTGAACAGAACATGTGGTTATGAAAAGTTAATTCTTCAAATGATATTAATTTTGTGCATTCTGAGTTATAATATGAACGAAATATTAAGTGAACCTAGCGCCAGAGTGTCGCTATGGTAAACAAATATAGTGAATTTTAAAGAGTGCATTTATTCTATTGTGGTTTATGCGCTGTCGAAGAAGTAGATTTAATTCAATCCAATAAGTTTAAATGAAATGCAAGAAAAATTCGTATAAGTTAAGATTCCGTACAAGGAAGTCATGAGGTGTACACATCAGATTTTTTGTAGTGCGAAATCAATTTCTTCTAGTTTAAATCTTTATAACGAGTATAAAACTTCCCAAACTGTAAGTACACGAACCGGGAGACTGAATTGAAATTTCAACGTTCTACGCATAATCTTTTTTGAGTTATGGTGAGGTATATACATATGATGTAGCCGCTGCTCAATAGACACTAATGCCTTTTAGCTCTAAAAGGATTTATTAACACAGCAAGCAGGAACGGTTACAAACAAAAAAGAAATATACATAAAAATGAAACATATACCAAATGGAACATCAAAAATTAGAATTACAGAGACATCTAGTACATGGCAACCTATCAACATCGCGGCTGAAGGTTGACTGCCGTTTTTCTTCTTCGCCACTAAATGACTTTCAATAAAATAGTTTGGTTACAGTTGAATTGTTCTGTACCATCCTCCCCTCTGACTTCGTAGACGTCTCGGCATGAAGTCAGGAATTGACATTTGCCTACTTTGTGCAGTGGACGGACAACAAGATGGACGGGCTCGAGTTTGATGAGCAGTACAATTAGCGTCACCAGCATCTTGTGCAATAGGTGGCATTACACGTTTTGGGCGTACTCTTTTCTTTAAGGAAACCACTGGAGTTACACGAGCTGAGGTCTGAAACTTATTTCGATCTTGATATGGTCTCAAGGCTGAAACATGATACTTGCGGAGAATTTTGTCTGGTTCGTGAGGATCGACAATGTCATATGTGGTTGGAGATCTTGTTGTCACTATCACTTAAGGACCATCTTGCTTCGGCATGCACTTAGTAGTTTTCTTTAGTGGACCTCTGCTGATTGTGTGGAGAGTAACAAAAACTTTATCTCCAGGAACGAATTTCGGAGTTGCTCTTCGTTTTTGTCAGCATATCGTTTCTGCTTTTCTTGATGCATTTCGACTCTTTTTCGTACCTCTTGTACATTTCTTGCAAAACATTTCAAATATGGTGTAATTTCGGGAACAAAATTATAGTTCTCAATTACGGATTTATATCATGTTTTACATCATCTAACGTTCGCAACTTTCGTGCAAATTGAAGAAATGCAGCAGAATGTCCAATTGAATCACATTTGGTTGTACTCAAAGCAAACCTTACTAATGGCAGTTTATCCTTTCATGACTGATGGTCATTACCAACAAGTATTGCTAAACGCGGTTTCAGATTTCTATTCCTTCTTTCAACTGGGTTAGATTGTGGGTGATAGACAGGAGTAAGACTTTGATCAATGTTCAAGATATAGCATAGTTGTTGCATAATAGCACTAGTAAACTGGGCACCATTATCACTTATTATTTTCCTGAGTAGCCCAAATCGAAGGGCGACTTCTTCCAAAAGAATAGTGTCACATTCGCTGGTCGTGGCATCCTTTAAAGCAAATAAGTCCGTTCAATTCGTGGCACAATATTGGACAATAAAAATCCATTTTCACCCGATGGTGTTTCAGAAAGGGGACCGAAACGATCAGTTGACAACGTCTCCAAACGTTGAGCATAGACAGGAGTTTGAAGTAAGCCAGTTGGCTTTTATTAGAGGATTTATGACGACAGCATTCGAGAGAGCCTTTGACATATTCTGCTAAGACATTTCTCATTCCAACCCAGTAGTATCTTTTTGATATTCGATAAAATGTTCCTTCAGATCCATAGTGACTGGCCTTTGGCGAATTATGATATTCTTACAAGATTTCTGCTTTTCTTTTTTGAGGTATAATTAGTTGAGCTTCTTCCTCTTCCGAATCAAGGGAATATCGGTACAAAACTCCTCTGTTCATATTGTAGCCTCTTCCAGTCTAAGTTGAAGAGTCTGCTTATTTCTCTGAATTCTCAAAAGTGTCAATGATCTTCCGAAGATCATCATCTTCTAGCTGTGATTGTCGTAAAACTGCAGGGCTAATAGTAGGGATTTCGACAGAGGCAGCACAGACTTAGCAAGAATCTTTACTTGAGTGTTCACAAATAGGACGAGATAACAGATCAGCAATAAAGTTCAATCGTCCATGAATGTAATTGATAGTCAGATTGTAGGTTTGGATTTGTAAGGTCCACCTTGCGAGCCTACCAGTTGGTGACTTTAAAGATATCAGCCACTTCACCGGTTGCTAATCAGAGGTTATTGTGATAGACTGGCTTTCGACATATCCTCTACCATCAGTTGAGTGCGCATACTACTGCTATGGCTTCTTTTTCTACGGTGCAATAGTTTCGTTCTGATGAGGTCAGCAAGCGGCTGGCATATTCTATAGGGTGTTCTTCATTTTTCTTCACTTGTAGCAACACTGCTCCAATGACTACACTGTTAGCATTTGTGCGAATGATAAAAGGTGTCTTTCCATCAGCTTGCTTAAGAATCGCGGGGATAATTAATTTGGATTTCAGATCTTGGAAAGCATTTTCTTGTTATGCTTCCCACTTCCACAGTGCTTTCTTCTTCGTTAAATCCATTAACGGTTTGACTATTTGAGAAAAAAATTTTTAATATGTCGATGATACCAGGAACAGGTTTGCACGAGCGATTGCACTTGCTTAACAGTTCTCGGCGATGGCATATCTGCAATGGCAGCAGACCTGTGTGCATCACATCTTCGAGAAGGTAAAAATTGTAGAAAATTTCCAAGAATAACTGTAATGATAATTAACAGTTTAGGCTTAGAACAAGTTTTCCTATTTGAAAGTTCAACAGCAAGCTAAAACTGTTATTTAAATACTTTAATAAAAACCTCCTGTGGGTGCTTTTCAAAACAGCTACTGAATGAAGCATCAATGAATGCTTCTCTAGAAATGTATTTTAGAATTCCTTTAAAATTCGATCAATTTTACGTCAAATGCACAATGATCGAAACACGCTTTCAATAAATTAAAAAAAAAAAAAAAAAAAAAAAAAAAAAAAAACCCTACAATACTTTGGGGTGAAAAATAAAAAAAAAACTTCGATTCGTTCGAAACCCACCGCTCTGCCTAGAATACGCAGAACAGTTTGATTAAAACATCTATGACAGAGTAAGCACTAGTTGAAGTTTGCAGTTTTAAAGTACATAAAGCAAAACGTATACGAAGAAAGTAGTGAGTAACAAATTGGTTTCACTTCTTATCATAAATATTATAATCTGAAACTCTAATTATGACTTTCGAAATCCATGGCACCATCGAACCAAACACCTGTTTTCACGTCAGATGTATTTCAAAAGAAATTTGAAATGTTTTGGAATCCGATCTAAATTTCCGAAATATTTGACAATCCAACCTATATACGTTGCATTCATTTTTTAAAAGTAAATTGTTATCACAGAGTTTTTTGATAATTTAGCACAGATAAAAGCTGATATTGAGCAATAGCAATGAACGAGAATATCATACAACTATAAAGAACAGAAACGAAGTACTTGTGAGATTTCCTGAGACCAAATCAAAATTATAAATTTTTAATACTAATCTCTACAAATTTGACTTAATTCACATGTATGAACTAGGAAGGGAAAATTGATTCTGACAGTTAAATATTTATCTGCGTTTTGTTGTAAGACATTTTTCTTGAATTTAATTGTTTAATAAACATGTCTGTGATAAATGTGCGCATAGATTTAATTTAATCAATGTACGTAAGAACCCTGAAGCTTCAATGATTATTATATAAGCTGCAATAAAAGTAAAACATAATTATGAAAATAAAATATTCTAATAATGATTGTATGCCAAGTTGTATGAATAATCAAATCCCTATCTTTAAATCTTTCAATAATAAGGTTTATATCACCTGATTCAATAAGGTTTATATCATAGATTGTAGATTTTGAGAGATATTACTCATGTTCTTTTTTAATTGCAATCAAAATAATGTAAAACGTTACACAAAAAACAATAAACTATTAAAATTAAATTCTTGAATTTAATTGTTTAATAAACATGTCTGTGATCAATGTGCACATAGATTTAATTTAATCAATGTACGTAAAAACCCTGAAGCTTCAATGATCATTATATAAGCTGCAATAAAAGTAAAACATAATTATGAAAATAAAATATTCTAATAATGATTGTATGCCAAGTCAGATTTTGAGAGATACTATTCATGTTCTTTTTTAATTGCAATCAAAATAATGTAAAACGTTACACAAAAAACAATAAACTATTAAAATTTCTGGAAATCATTGCCATTATAATCAATGCTAATTAAGTGAAGGAAAAATTTATTAGCTTGCCACGTAAAATTGTTACGACAAACTCTATTTCCAGATAACTGGCTTATAGGTTTAGTTGTTTTTCGTACTATGAAATACTAATTATGAAAGCAGATTCTGTAATACAACATGGAATGTACTTTGTTGGTATCATCAACTCGGAAATCACGTATGCTATTTCAGTGATTTGAGCGCTGTTTGCGCTATTTGAGTCTATAATAGCACAAACAGCAATGGAACCTAATTTCAAAACTGCGCTCTCTTGAATTGGTTAAAACTTAGAACAGAACTGAACTATCTCTAAACACCCACTCTAACAACTAACATTCAAAATAATCTAACCTTTTGAAATATTAGTGTCTTTAAAAATTATTTAACTGTAATCACAAAGCAAGTTTGGTGAAAATCCAAGTTAAAATTTATTGAACCATTCTTGTGGTTTATAGCCGAATATATACCAGAAATCTAAAACCATGACTTGTAATATAATAAATAGTATGAAAAAGATGAAGCTGTTTTCTCTTGTAGTTAAATTTCAAATAATTATGGACGCAAAGTTTATTTGACAGCGAAGTTCAAATTAATTTAAGTTTGAATTAGGTTGATTATAAATCTCTCTTTGAACAAGACAGTACCGTTTTACCAATCGCGTAGCTTTAGTTAAAGCTCTAGCTTCGTCTCACGCCAAAAAAAATCTTTAAAGTATTTTAAACTGTAAAATAACTATAATAGATAAGATAGAAGTGTTTCTCGAAAATTTTCTCTGAAGTAATTTTATCGAGAATTTGCCTCGGAATATTTCGCTAATTTCAGAAGAACTCCTGTTATATCGCAAAAATAGTTTTTCTTTTCAAGTTTACCAAACTAATTCCCAAATTTCATAATTTCTATTATGCATGTTGCTTTGTACATTATATTTAAATATATTTATAACTTACACCTATGAATTAAATTTACAGAGATAATAGATTTCAAAACTTTTCTGCGCTTTCAAATCCAATCTTTTAAACTACTAAAAACGTTAAATAGAACTAATTCAAAATAGATAAAGCTAGTCCGACTTCACCGCGAATTCGCTACAGTAAACAACTGCAGTTTTCTAAACAAAACTCATAAGAAAACTTAAATTGAGGGGTTTTCATGCCGGTTATATAAGCTATTTAAATGCAAGAGAATTTTCTCGTATTTTCTCCAAAAGCAAAAGCGTATAATTGCCAGATATATATTTATTAAATGCGAGTGTTCCTCTATCTTTAATTTTTCCGGCGTAGTTTTCCCTTCAAATAAGTTTCGTGCTGCATTGCGTGGGGGAATGAAACAATTTAATAACAATTCCATTAAAAACAGCAAACTAAGTAAATTAGTACAGAAAACCGTAACAATATGTTCCTTGATTTTCCCACTGTTTATAAAAAGAAAATATTTTTACATCTTATTTTTCTAATTCAGTAAATGCCTACAAAAATCAAAATGATGAAGCCATGATATTAATATATATTATTTTATTTATCTAGTTTTAAATTCAATTTCAAAATGTTACAGGTCTTCTCAAAATTATAAAAGCAATAGAAAACCAAATTCAGAATCTGAAAAATAAGTCAACAATTAGTAAAATGAACATTATCAAAATAATAATGGTTTGAAAATGGCTACATATGTTTTTCTTTAATAATAGCAAATTAAGTATAAAATATTAAATTCAACAGTAAAACTGGCACAGACAAGTTTTATAGGAGTAGCAAATAATTTAGCAAGTGAAGTTAATTTTTATACTACAGGTGAAAATAAATAACATTCTGGTATAATTTTCGCCTTTCATAACAATGTAAACAATTACTTAACAACAAAAAGTTACTTTCTTACTGTTGAGTTGAGATGAAACATTCATCTTTATTTAATGTTATGAATTATATTATAAACAAAAATAATTAAAAGCATGTCCTAAAATATCTTCCACATAATACCTCTTTTAACATTAATTCCCCTATCCTTTTATTCAGAGCATACTAAATGCTTAAAAAGTTTACTTAATGCTAAGCCAAACAGCCTCCTAAGTATCTCTAAAGAAACAGCTTCATAATGGTGCCAACACCTTCATGCAAAAGCCGGCCACTGTTTGAAATACAGAAATTTTCAGAAGAGGGCCTTTACAAAACGTTTTTCCAACCCTTATTATACTAATTATTTCTCTACTTTCATTTTTTTTTAATTTTAGCTTATTCAAGTAATAGAAAAAATTCGCAGTGGTTCAGAAGTGGTCATGCATAAGTATTTTTCAATACTTTTATCCGTCTGCAATGTTTTGAACATTTCAGCGGTTACTGTTCAAACAGAAATCATTATGCAGTGCAGAAAGTACTCTAAAAGTTACTTCTTTCATTGTATTTTTTAATTTTGCTGTAACAGTTTTTCCAAGCGCAGCAGCTGCACCTTCTATTTCAAATATGTTTATTTATTTCCCCCCAGTTTAATTTTTGTTTATCGATTACATATTTTGTTTCAGAAAAAATATGCTGCGTATCAGTTTTTCCTTTCAGAAGAAGGACTTTTTTATTCACGAATTTCTTTAATGTCCTCAGTTGCGCCTTGTACGAAAACGGGAAATTGTGCTATATATATATATGATGCCAGTAAGCAAATGCTATTGAGACAGCTATTATTAACTGCTATTGAGAGAATGCTGCAAAATCTCTAGATTTTTTTAGTCTGACATCACAAGTAAGTAGCCACTTCGTTAGTATGTTTCTCTACTGCGTTAGATGGCCAGCAAATATTTTTAAACAATCGCTGCTTGTCAGGACAAAGAAATTTATCAGATTTATCAGCACGTTTTTAAAAACTTCCGTATTAAACGATTTTGATCGTATGATGTTGAAAATATAGCATCATTTTTTTTCCTTTCATAAGAACAATTTCCTTTACTTTCTCAATAACATTCGGAATACTGAAATGCAAGCAACTGGCGGATTGTGTACTAAATTTTCTGCTAGTAATCACTTGAGAAGTCATGCATCCTTACCCCACTCATGTGGCCTAGAATAAAAGCTTGCAACGATATAGGCAAACCTAGAAGCCATTGGTACTCTCTCGTTTCCCTGGAATAATAGGCCGAAACAAGGACGTATGTACCTGTGCATCCGCTTAGACATATTGTAGTATTGTAGCCTTTGGATAATTTCTAAACTTCGGCTTTGGAATTCCAATAAAAGAGGAGTTGAAGTTCGGTTCGAGGGTATCCCACTCATTTTACTCTATCATCAACCTCTCCGACGGATTTCGGCTCGTCGTGCATTTTGTGTGCCCCGTAATCGCACAAACACTACACACTTGAAATGATTCATGTCTTCGACTGGATTGGAACCCGGAAACATAGATAGATGAACTTTTCGACATCCACAATCAGCGCCTCTAAACACTACACCGTCAGGCAACTTCCTTTAATAACAGAAGTGGTCTTAAACTCATTTCATATCTTGTACAATTCTATTATGTTTGATTGAAGGTGGGCTAACTGGAGCCACTTCATATTGCTTTGTGTCTTTAATCGGAATGAGCATCATGCCTGGTTTTTGAGAGATATATTCTGGAATGGAGGTACAGGCTCTTCTTTTGAGTGGAATTTTAGGTTACTGCCAGGCATTATTTTCGTTCGCGGTGTTTTTGACATTCTTTTTTTAGCAGGAGCCCTTGGGCTTTGCAACAGTTCTTTTCGACATCGTATTTTTAGCGGTACGAGCTAAGCTTGTATTTTTGGACTGCTGGAATTCCCGAAATATTCTTTCATATAATTCTTGGATGTATTTCGCTGGTGGTCTGTCACCGTCTTGATTGATGAGTTTAATCAGCTGCTATGTTCGTTCTGTAAGTTCCTCGCTTGAAGTCGGTTTGCAGATGAAATTGGCATAAGCGTGAATTTCCTAATCGTTAAGACTAGAGGTATCAAATTTATCTGAAATGTAATTGTAGTCAGAGTCAGGAATGGGTACGCACATCAGAGATGTCTACCGAGAAAACGAAACAGCCATCAGTACAGAAAAATGAAGAGCGAACAAAACATATCCTTCACTCAGCGAAGACAAACCCGTAAATACTGTGACTAAACTTCTGATTTATTAAAAGAATAGAGCTGTCTCTTTTTTCAACAAATGGTTTTCCCCATATGTAACGTGTATACGAGCCAGTTTCCCTTAGAAAGTCCTCCACGAAGGCATCTCTCCTCTTAGGCAGATAGCCCTCGAGGCTTTCCCATAACCACATACACACATACATACACACACTTTCTTCAACAAATCAAATGCTTTCGGAATGGGAAGTTATTATTTTTTGCCATATGGGAATTTACCACCATTGGATACAGGTTTGGAGAATACTACATATAGAAAGTGATGTTGAGAATTAAATTTTGTGTAGTTATTTATGTACGCATCCAGCTTTATTTGCAATGCTTGTCTAGAAGGTCTGAATTCTATTGAAGAGTTTTGGTATTACCAATCATCATTTCAATAACAAATGGCAGTTGTTGGTTAAACTGCTAAAATTCACCTGCAAAACTAAAAAGTTCTGTTAGAAATCCCAATTTATATTTTTGAAAAATTAATAATAAACTATACTATTATTTAACAGGGTTACGTCATTCCGGTTAACTTTAAATGAATTCCTGAATTAAACATAACTCGCTTTTATATCCAGCCTAAATTCCTATTTCGCAGAAACTTCGAAAACCCTCAAATTGCTAATTGTACTTCAACTCAAAATCCGTTCTGCTTTAAGCAAATTGTTTAGATTAGGATTTTTGTGTTTGGTTACAGTTTCCGTCAACTTTAGATTGAGTGATTTGTCGGCAATCCCATTACAAATCAAAGTTCCTAAGTAATACGTCCCGAGTACAGCCGGCAATAAGAAGCATTCTAAAGACAACGTAGCTACGAAATAAACTGTGATTTTATAATCCAAAACCACCGCATTGCTTCAGAGAAGCGATGCAATTTATTTAAAAGAGTGCATAGAACTAGTACATTGACATCTATCGTCAATAATTTTCAAAATTTTATACCATGAAAGGTGACGAAAGAACTGGTGGTTAGATTTCGTAATAATGTATGTAATCAGTTTTTGAATTATTTTTTATTTTAAAGTCCATTTTTTCGTCGAATCAACACTCGGTTTAGAAGAAAAGCAAAATTTAAGCCATTCGACCTTCATGATATGAACTAGGAGAAATCTATGACGCTCTTTTTGAAATATCCGAAAGTGAATGCTTTTCAAAAGGCACGAAGTCTGTTTGAAAATCAAGAATTATAAATTTATTTGTTCCTTGATACTTTGACCCGATTTGCTTAACAAAATTAATCCTGTTACCAAATAATTGCAAGAAAATGGTTTGAGTGTTACACTATCCTTAAAGATAATAAGTTACTTGAAAACATTCATTGAATAATATAGAAGTTACATCAATTACAAAAGTATTCTTGAAAGCCAAAGAACTTAGGGAAGAAGTGGATGGTGAGCCAGAGTTTAAAACTGTTGAAGAAGTCCGGTGAAGAAAAAAGAAATGTCACTTCGATTACAAACATCGCTGACGAATCCTCTGAAGAGAAGTTTAGGATAAATGTCTTTTTAGAATTTTGGATATTGCTTGGACATGTTTAAGTGAAAGATTTGATGCAATGGAAAATAACTGCGATAATTTTAGTTTTCTGAGTAATTTATCAGAAATCGATAATGCAAATTTTTAAATAAAATGCAGTAAATTAATAAAGATATTAACGTAGAAGAACTTTATGACGAAATAGAAGCCACTAAAGACATTTTACGGCTTGTAGGAATGACTCGTTAGATATTCTGAACTTAATTATGTCAAAATAATTTGTGCTTTTCGTAACTCAAGATCATATTGAGAATATTCCTGTTATTGTTGCTAGTAGAGAAAGATCATTCTCAAAACTAAAATTGAGTTCAAGACATATTAACGGTCAAGTATTTTGCAGGAAAGATTCATAAATCTAGCATTGATTGCCACTGAAAATGATATTTATCAAGAGAAAAAGATGCAAAAGAAATGACAAAAAAAATTTTTAAATATGAAATACGGAAAAATAAATTATTCTCAATAAATTGTAAAAAAAAAATTCAACAAATGCTTTCTTCAGGACTTCTTTCTCATATATAAAAATTTAAAAAAAGGGGGTGAGTTCAGCTATTTTGCAAGCGGGCGCCGGATTACCTTGCGCCGGCGCTGATAACAAAGAATTGTTTTCCTTTTCGTTGATATTTAACAGATGCAGTTTAAGAAGATATTTGGTTAATTAAAAATGTCTAAACAGCTTTTTATTCCAATTCAATCTGCTTCCTTTGGTATTGAAACTTTTCGGGATAAGAAACAGCAGCATTGGATGTAAGTCAAAAGGCTCTTTAAACATTTTTAAATTAACCAGAGTTCCTTAACTGCGTCTGGAAAATATAAACGAGAAGGAAAACAATTCGTGGTTATGGTATGTGGATGCAGATTTGAGAAATGACCCTACCGATAGAAAACCCAGATCCGGCTAGTTCTTGAATTATCAAGGCAGTGCATTTACATGGAACTGCAGAAACAACCGTGTATCTCTTTGTCATCAAATGAAGCGGAATTTATCATACAAATTATTTTTCTCATAAATTATGTCAATTAATGCTATTACTGATTTAACATCTTTTTTTTATAATAATAATCAGGACTAGACTGGAAAATTAGATATAGTTAACAGGCGTGAAAAGCACTAATACAGTTCGGGCATAAGGATCTTAAAGGATAATATTAAGTATTTTGAGGAAAATTCCGGATTAAATAAATTAAACAAATTAGATGGAGAAGTAGTCCATAATATTTTGATATCCGTATTATGACTATGTTTTTGGAAATTTTTACGTATAATACACACCACGGTATCAATCATAGAAACCGAATTAAAATCGTTGCGTAATAAATTCACATTAAGGTGATTTGCAAAGAGATACGTTAAGGTAAAAGAGAAAATTACCAAAGAAAAAAATTTTGCAGCGTCTTTAAAGAATAAATTTAAAAAATATTTTCACTTCATTCACCGAAGTTTTTACAAAGTGTTTTTCCATTTTAAATTTCTACAGAGGAACAAAGAGGTTTGTTTACTGACTTACTGACTTTGACCGCTACATTCGTTTACACAATAGGAGACCTGACTGTATTATAAGACAAGAGAAACAAGTGTAACAAGGGAAAACTGATATGTATTAAGTATTACTCCTATAAACTACGCAAAATCTTGAAGAGGACAGCGTGTATTTCTCATCGGAAAGATACGAAATGCAACCAGATCTTTCATTCAACGATTGCGACTCCAAATAATGTCGTAGGCCCTGAATTTGTTGCTACTAAGAAGGTGTCGGGCTGTTTCACACAAAGTCATACAGTAGACCTATTATATCAGACTGTATTGAGCAGAAGGCCCCAAAAGGAACTATTTTTAAGACCCTGAAATAATTATTTTTAATATAATTCAACAAGGCTCCCTTGGGATGCTGGAAAACATGTAGCCTAAACTTTGGTGCTCGTGACAACCGTCTCTTTCCTTTTATTTTAGAAATTAAAATTCGCCTAAAAAGACTGAATTTAGAAGGAGAATATATTTGCGCTTTTGCAACTGAGGATGATGATTCGGTAAAACCATCGAAACTAGTTCTGTGGAAATTTGAAAAAATTACGATGATTTTTTGTTGTTTGGCTTCTAAGTTAATACATACATATATATCTATATATATATATATATATATATATATTATTTAAATACCGTAATATATATATTATTTAAATTCTTTAATATATATATTATTTAAATTCTTTAATATATATATTATTTAAATTCTTTAATATATATATGTGGGAATCACCAATGCCCGATGCTGAATTAGAATGCCAGATGACGTCATTAGTATAGCCCAGCGCAGTATAACAATCATCCCAGACGGCAAGAGACAGCCGGTAGACGTGGACGCGAGCAGACGGCTCTGTCCTCTTCAAGGGTTAAAGAAGACTGATGGTCTTCCTGTTCTTCTTTTGATTTAACGCCTTTAGCTGTGATGACTTTAGATGATCATACTATTTAAAACTAGCTGGAAACGCTTATTCTATCAACGCCGGAGGAACTCTGTGTGAAAGGACTAGGACTGTAGGTGCATCATTATATTAATCCTGCATACCGTTAACTTCATCTTTACTTAATTTACTTTTTCTTACTTTTATTTCTTATTATTAAAATAAAGGTATGTACAATACCAAGATCCGTGCTCTCATAATCTGAGTTAAAGAGAATTCTACAAAAATTTTGGCGACCAATCGTGCGGCCTTGAACTCTCCAAAGTGTGCGAGTAGTAGAACTGTGCTTTGAACTGTGAACTGGGTGAACTGTTCTCACAAGTTATTCAATTTATTGGATTACTCGTATAAAGTATGGATTACCCTATTGACGACGATAATCTTCTGTCGGGTGAGTACAAAACTTTCTTTCCAATATGAAGTTAGCAGAAATTCCAGAATTGGAAGCAGCTTTAAAGAACAGTAAAAGTTCTGAAATCAAAAGTTTGCATAAGCTTATTTTTAATACTAATGGAGATCGAAAACCGGAAAAGATTACGTGAATTTTCTGGCTTTGTATTTAAACCAGATTCTGAAGAATTTAATAAGAAAATAGATACAGTGCAGTATAGTTTTACTTTGAATGAGTTAATTAAAGTTTGCAATGTATTGTGCATAAATTCGGAAGGTTTAAACACGGAAGTAGTAACCCGAATTGTCTCTTTCCTATGTGATTTGTCTGTATTATTTGAAAATATTTTGCATGAAGAAAATAGTGATATTGAAGATGAAACTATTAATAAAATTTCTGAAGTAATGCTTGATGATAATCAAAGAGACAATCCTGGTTTCAATGAGTCTCAAGTAAATAACAGTATGCAGCTTCCAATTCAAGATCATTTTAAACCTCATCTTAGTTTTTCTGACATTGAAAGTGTTGTTAATCCTTTTTCTGGTAATGCATATGAAAATGTTGATAAATGGATTGATGAATTTGAAGATGTTATAAATTCTTTGAAATTAAGTGATTTGCATAAATTAGTTTTTGCTAAAAGATCATTAAAAGGTAAAGCGAAACTTTATTCAGAGTGAACCTAAACTTAATGACTGGTGTAAGTTAAAAAAGCATTTGAAATCTGAATATGGTAAAGTTTTTAATTCTGCTGAATTTCATGAAATGTTATGTAAACGTAAATTAATGCCTAATGAATCTTTAGATGAGTATTTTTTGAAAATGAAAGAAATGTGTTCGCGAGGTAACATTGAAGATGCTTCATTAATTAAATATGTTATTGATGGTATTCCCGATTCTGTGGTTAGGAAAACTATATTATATGGTTGTGAAACAATAACTGAATTTAAAAAAAGGCTTAAAATTTATGATAAAATGAGATCGGACAATGATAAGTTTAGAAATCCGAAACCGAAAGTAGACACTCAAGTTAAAGATAGAAGTAAGCTTGTGTCATCAAACCGAAATCAATCTAACGTTAATTAGGTCAAATGCTTTAATTGCTAGGAATTTGGGCATTATTCAAAGCATTGTGTAAACAAGTCGAAGGGCATAAAATGTATAAAATGTAAAAAGTATGGGCATTATTCAACGAACTGTCCAGAGCAAACCCCCGAGAAACAAGCAGCTTTAATACAACGAATTTCTGACAAGGATATAATTATGAAGACTGTAGAAATAAATAATCATTTAGTTAATAGTCTAGTCGACACTGGTTCAGATGTAACGATATGCAGCGTAGAGCTACACAAGCAGATTGGTTCTCCTAATTTAAGTTGTAGCGATATCACATTAAACGGAATTGAATCAAAGCAAACGTACCCCATCGGCTTTTTTATTTCTGATATTTCAATTGATAGTTTTTCACTGCGTACGAAAATTTATGTTGTTAAGTCGTTATGTAATAAAATTGTATTAGGTTTGGATGTATTGAATCAGTTTAACTTTTCCTTTACCGAGAATGGCCTTCAAATAATTTCTCATCGGAATAAAAGTAACCTGTTCTACACATATTTAGGCAAGGGTATCCATTAGAACTCCATACTGATGCTAGTTGTCAAGGTTTTGGTGCGGTATTACTCCAATTGTCTGATGATGGTAATTATCACCCAATCCAGTATATGAGTAAGAAGACTTCACCGCAGCAAGAGAAACTCTGTAGTTACGAATTAGAAGCCCTTGCAGTAATAGAAGGTCTGAAGAAATTTCGAAATTATTTGTTAGGGACTAAATTCAAAATTGTAACTGATTGTAGTGCTTTTCAGAAAACTTTGGATAAGAAAGATTTAACTCCTAAAATTGCAAGATGGGCAATGTTTACTGAAGAATTCGATTACGAAATTGTACATCGTTCAGGAAGCCAAATGAAACATGCTGATGCTTTAAGTAGAAATGCTCCAATTTTAACATCATACACATCCGATGTAACTGAGAAGATTCGGTTAGCTCAACAACAGAATGAAGATGAACATGTGAAACTGATCAAGAATTTAGTTGAGAAGGGAGAAGAAAATGGATTCTTCGTGAGAAATGATATTTTGTACAAATTTGAAAAGGGTAAAGATCTTCTAGTAGTGCCAGAATCCCTACAGAATGAAATCATACAAGAAGGTACATAAAAAGGGTCACTTTGCTGTAGATAAAACTGTGAATGCCGTAGAGCAAGAATTCTATATTCCAGACTGAAATGCAAAGTTGAAAAAGTAATTGCTAACTGTATAGAATGTATACTGTACAACAAGAAGCAAGGAAAAGCAGAAGGATTTCTTCATCCTCTACCGAAAGAAAACGTTCCTCTGAGTACGTACCATGTCGACTTTATTGGTCCTCTTCCATCGACGAACAAGAGATACCAACACATTCTAACTGTTGTCGACGCTTTTACGAAATTTTCTTGGTTCTATCCAGTGAAATCCCCAACTACGCAAGAAGTTATTTCAAAATTGAAGCAACAACAGACTGTATTTGGAAATCCAGCCAGAATCATTTCAGATCGAGGTAGTGTAGCGCCTTTACATCGAAAGACTTTTCAGCTTATTGTACTGAAGAAGGAATAGAACATGTCAAAATTACTCCCGGTATTCCAAGAGGTAACGGACAGATTGAGCGAATACATAGAATTTTGATTCCTGTTTTGTCGAAATTATCACATGAAGATTCAACGAAATGGTTTAAGTATGTTCTAGATGTTCAGAGAATCATCAACAGTACGACTACGAGAAGTACGAAATATTCACCGTTTGAGGTTCTCATAGGCACGAAAATGAAGAACAAAGAAGATTTGAGAATTAATGAAATATTGAATGAAGAATATTTAAAGCAATTGATGCAAGAACGTGATGAAATAAGAGAAGATGCGAAAAACAACATTTTGAAGATTCAAGAAGAGAATCGAAAACAATTCAACAAGAAACGTAAGAAACCAAAACTATACAAGATTGGCGACTTGGTAGCCATACAGAGAACTCAGTATGGGACTGGTTTGAAACTACGACCAAAATTTCATGGACCATATAAAACCATAGCTGTTCGATCAAATGACAGATATGAAGTCGAGAAAGTAGGATGCCATGAAGGACCGAATTTGACATCTACTGTGGCTGACCATATGAAGCCATAGTCAAATTGATTTAATGCTTGTATCAGCTCAAAACCTAAGGACCTGATACTCATTTTTTTTTATTATCTTTGCAGGTACATGATAGTGATGTCCATTCAACAGACATCGAGGACGATGCCTCTTCAGGCTCACCGAAGCTGTGGGAGTCATCACCGTCCAATGCTGAATTAGAATACCAGATGACGTCATCAGCATAGCC
This sequence comes from Stegodyphus dumicola, assembly GCF_044657685.1. NCBI lineage: Eukaryota > Metazoa > Arthropoda > Arachnida > Araneae > Eresidae > Stegodyphus > Stegodyphus dumicola. The sequence goes on from NC_140778.1 coordinate 44,656,236, forward strand.
CAGCGCAGTAAGAATCATCCCAGACGGCAAGAGACAGCCGGCAGACGTGGACGTGAGCAGACGGCTCTGTCCTCTTCAAGAGTTAAAGAAGACTGATGGTCTTCTTGTTCTTCTTTGGCTGTTATGCCTTTAGCTGTGATGACTTTAGATGATCATACTATTTAAAACTAGTTGGAAACGCTTATTCTATCAACGCCGGAGGAACTCTGTGTGAAAGGACTAGGACTGTCTGTGTATCATTATATTAATCCTGCATACCGTTAACTTCATCTTTACTTAATTTACTTTTTCTTATTTTATTTCTTATTATTAAAATAAAGGTATGTACAATACCAAGATCCGTGCTCTCATGATCTGAGTTAAGTCGAATTCTACATACATTATTATCTTTCAAGTTTTTAAATTGTTGAAATGCCCGTGCAAGGTTTTGGAATACTTTGTGAATTGTGCCTACAATCTACTCAAACTAAAAAGAATCATAAAGTGAAATTCAGATTAACATTGTAACTTATGATCTGACATAGTAACTCATAACTCGAGTTAACATCACAATCTGAATGAACCCCAAATCAATAATAATCTGAAACTAGAGTTTAAATTCTGAAAGAAGAATTAACTCCTAAAATTATAAAAACTCTTAACAGGTGTTTACTTTCATGGCGCCTTTTCATTCATTAATATGTACTAATTGTTGCCTTTCGTCGGCAGCTCGCCAGTTGTCGCTCATGCAATTGGGTAGCTAAAACGTAGCCAATCAATTAATAATTTAATACTTATTTTTAATTGAACTATGCTATCGGATTATTATTCGAGCTTTATGTCTCAATATTCAATTATTCTCTATTCACGGTTGCATTTGTATAAACTAGGAGTAGTCGGATTTATTAAAAAAGTATTAAAAATGAAACTTCTCGTTCAACTTTGTCGCCATTTGATTAACGTCGAATAAGGCATAAAAATCCTTTCATATATTTGCCATTTTTGTTGAATAAAGCTAATTCCTTTCCGCTAACGACATCTGGTACTAATTTCTGCTGTTAAACAAAATCGGAACTGGATTTCTTTTCAAATGTTTCTTTTTTTAAACGTAAAATAGATCGGATATGTCAAAATATTTAAAAAGTATCACAATAGATGAAGATGTTCTGCATCTCTTAGGAGCAGGCGCGGAATATTGGTCGTACAGTAAACTGAGATAAGCCTTTCACATTTCCAAAAACTTAACTCTATGTCTCAGAGTCACATTGTACAAAAAAAGATATTCGAGTTTTCAGAAATAGCTATCGTAGTAGATCGCCATTCTCAATTAAACGTCTTAACAATTGAAAGTCTTTACCAATTCCTTATACCCTTGGGTTTGAAATGTTAGTCGTATATTATACACCACTCTTTTATTACTAGCCAAAAATTGGCTTTTCGTGAAACCATGATTCAAGTGTACAGGTTTATTCCAATACTCGGAATTTTTTTTTTCACTTTTAGGATTTCTATTAAGGACAGTTATAGATAGGTAAAGACTTCAGGGTCGTATACCTATTGAATAAGCGAGGACCGAAGAGCTATGTTCCAGTTATTAAAGTACTTTTTTTTAAACCTTTTTTTATTAATGTTTAAAGCTCACATAAAAACCGGTGGGAATTCAATCATCCAAATTAAAAAGCTCTGAACGAAATTTAATAAATGAAGCAGAAAGGGGGAAATATTTTAACCAATATTAACGGTTATTATTTGAAGTTAAACTTTAAAACTATCCCTTAAAATATCAGAGGATAGTCTGTAAAATTACCGATGTTTATTAAAAAGAAAAACTCAAAATTTTACAACTAAAGAATAAAATTAAAAATCGGTAATCTAGAAATTTTTCTTTTAATACATTTTACAAACAGTTTAAGTTTAACATTTTGCGGGAATATCTGAAATGGCAGCAGTATGAAAGGAGGAAGGTCCACACTGATACGATCTAATCGTGGATAGCTCAATTCCGTCTAGAAATGACGAAAGTTTACATCGCGGCACAGTAGAAGTCATATATTGAAGATCCTAGTCGCTTGAAATTGCGATAATAGCATTCTTTTATTTAAAATGTTTAGTGCTTAAATGAATAATGCTTTTAATTCACGTTTCGAACGATTTGAATGGCCAGAAAACGCTATTGTTTGACTTTTCGAATTCATGAATCTTATCCAAGTTCCGAGCACTGCATTAACTTGTTACAATTAACTAAACTTTCGCTTTATCGACCACATCTATAACATCTTTTCTTATAGGATGTTATGGATCGTTATAAAAAAATCATCCCCCGCGACTATATCTAGCTTAAGATCGTATCATTTTGCTCATGATTGCGTCAAATATACAGATCGCATACAAATATTTGTGAGGTTAAATTTCTTCCACACCTCAAACAGAAGTTTGAAGACTAATATTTCTAAATGCATAAAAAAGTAAGATGACAGAAATCGTTAAAATATCACTATTTTGTTAAACTAATAAAAATAGTATCTATCGTATACTATTCAACAAATCCTTTTATAATTTTGAGTTATTGCAGCTACAAATGTGTTTAAAAGTTTTCGAACTGATGCCTATGTGGACTGCGTTACTTCTGTTAACAGCGATTAAACTTTGGAAGCATTAGGAACAATACTCACAGTTTCCCAGTATTCGTTTGGAGTCTTCTTTCCATATAGAAGTAGGGATTGAGAGTTTTTCTCTTTTTGACAGACAATATTGCTGATTTTACTCTTAGAATGCTTAATGCTATTTGACGACGGTTTTACACAACGTTTCTTAATTATCGAAGACGAATAATTCTCCTCCGAAAGCCCAAAAAATTTGTTTCAATTCACAACTTGTTTATATACGCATTTTGAAAGAAGAGTAAATTTAAAAGTAAAAGACGATATTTCTTGGCTGAAGTAATAAGCAGACACAAAATAATTTTATTTATAAATATTTGCTTTTTGTCAATCTTTATCGAAATCGCTTTAAAAATGTGTGCACGCGCTCTGTACATTGGAGCACGCAAAATTTTCTTCGATCCTAATAGCCAGTTTGGGCTAAAATTAAGCGTAAGATTTAGGAGCTAGGCAATCAATTTAAGTTCCGATAGTTTAAATAAAGATATACTGTGACGTATTTTTGGACAATGTGAAGTGAACGGCCTGTAGAAATGCGAAGATTGCTAAATTGGCGCTAAATTGCCCAAGATGGCTAATTGTTTTCGCGACTAAATTTTGCAGGCAAGCTTGGTGAGAAATCGCAAGACATTTTCGCCCGATCTCTAGAGAATTGTCATTGGCCACAATGACTATATAACAGTGTTCAGCCGTTATATGTAACTGCAACCGTATACTATTCCGACAATTTCTAGAAGTGAAAAGTACTGTAAATTTATCTTCTGCTGAGGTGAAATATATAAATTCAGAGACAGCATCAGTTCTCAATTTGAGTTCAGACATTTTAGCGCAGGGCTGAATTCGGAGTATTGATAGTTCTCGGTGCGAGCTTAGCTTTTAGCTGTGCTTTGCGGTTATACATTCTTAGTAGTCTCAGGTAGTATATACTGATTGTGCTCTGCGGGCTGAGAAGACCTGCATGTGGGCTTTTGTGAAAGGTTCGAGAATTGACTTTTTTTTTTTTTTTTGGTACGTGAAAGCAAATTTTATCAAGCAACCATCTGTTCTGAGTGCATTGAATCCGGTACGCACTCGTACGTTCGAAACAGCTTTTGGTGTCGGATGTGCGACTGAATGGCGCTGGAAAGATTGGTGGGGAGCAACATAAGACAACTATTGTCAGCCTTTGTAGTTCAAGGGTAAATAGAAATTACTGCCACAATGAAAAGTAAATTCGAAGCTATGGAAGGTTGAAATTAACCAGACATAAACGGTTGAAAATAGAATTGAAGACAATAAACTAAGTGTTCCTTCTTTCCAAGAACAAGCCTTGAGAAAACGTTTCTGCTGTCAAAAAATAAATCTGACAAACAGTTTCTGCTGTCAAACAACAAACGGAAGAATTAAGTTTATGCTGCTGAACAACAAATCGATTAGAGAATCTCTACTCATGCCAACATTAAAGTTGAAAGCTTAAAGAAATCCATAGCTGCAGCAAGAAACCATTTTGAGGCTTTTAAATGCCTAGCTATATCTTTGTATCTCTAAAGCTATCCACATATTATGAGAAAAACCTTCTGTTAAGTGTATGTAACTCAGTTCTTTGTAGTTACGAACGCAAGTGGATAGTATTCTCCAGCTAAACCCTGCCACATTGCTTCTCTGAGAAGACACGTAACGGATATCCTTCAAAGTCTCCCCGAAAATAAAAGGCTACACTTCCATTTTCCTTCACGAGCGATGGAGCAGCGCTTTGACGAAAAGTGTGTAAAAGACTGTAACAGGCTTCAGTTAAAATAGCACCAGCATGGAAATCTTCTAACAGCTCGCCACGGATATTGAAAGGTTGTCTCATCTCTTCTTTACGGATAGCCCAACGGAACCAAGGGAAATCTTGTCCCTGGTGTACTTCATCAATGGCAACTGGGAGCCTCAGACATAGAACGCCCTGCAAATGGCAGATGTGAAGCGTCTAACTAGCTTCTATTATTCGCCATGAAATTGGAGGCGTATAATTGAAGTTACCATCGGTTCCGATCGAACCGATGATCATAGTGTACACAAATTTGTAACTTTATTTATAAATTTAGCATTTCATTTAGTGTATGTATCATTCAAAACTATTGCTACAGTTCTGCATTGAAATTCGTAGTTCTAAGTAAGCCTTCCTGTCAAGGGATTGTACTGCCTGGAACGTCCAGTCGCTTGGAAAGGGCAACGTTAGTGCATTTGCATTACGTGACATGAACGGCCTCTAAATAACGAAAATTTGCCGGGAAAATAAGATTACAGGTCAAATATATTTAGCACTGAGGTAAATGACTATCTTGCCAAGTTTGCGAGATATCGCCAAGTGGACAGTTTTTTAGTGACAAATTTACAAACGTCCCACACTTGGTGATGATGCGTTGAAAATTTTGCCCCGTCCCTACATAAATGTAATAGACCTAAATGCCTCTGTACGTGTAACTCTAACCCACCATTATCTTAAACTGTAGCCGTACGGAACTGTAGCCGTACGTACATTCTATAAATTTCCAGAAATGGAAGTTACTGGAAATCTCTCGTCGACAAGAAGAAAACTATATAATAAAATTAGTGTTGAATCTTTTATACTTACAAAAAGCATTCCGGGCTAACATTTCACCGGCTGAAAGTGATCTAAGTATCTAGTCCGGTGCAGTTATGCTCGTTCTTTGATTTGATTGGAGGATTGAGTTTATTCATGATTCTTTTATTCTGCGGGCAACGTGATCTTTGCCAGGTTTTTCGACGATGGATTTCTTACTCAGTTCTCTTGTGGTAGGAGTTTTATATCATTTTCCGTCTGTAAGTTTCTTACTGTTTTCTGTGAGTGCATAATGCAACTTATTCGTAAATTCTTTAGTCAAATCGTCTAACTCATTCCCCATATATATCAGTGGGAAACTTATTACTTAACTGTAACGGAAATATTTTATGGAGCGAAACCTAGTGGCGACGAGAACAGCTTACAGGTAGTCAACCTTGCACCGTGATGAGGATAGGTTCCCTATTATTAAGTTTCAGTAATTATAACGTTAATTTTAAATGTTAATTATATATGTTAGGAGTTACATTTTAGTGTATGTTCTTTTCTGATGGACATTTTCTTTGTAACTGTTCCTATGCTGTGTTAATAAATACTTTTAAGGCTAGCTTAAACTTTTAAAGCTAGAGTTTGTTTTTGTAGAAGAAATGTAATAAGAGATAGAAAATGGCTAAAAGATATTTAAGCACATTCAAAAATTCTGTTTCAGAAATTTGCTTTCATTTCTTCAGTCCTTTTTGAAAATATGGAATAATATTGATAGAAAGGCAACAAAAAGATATTTTTAAAAAATTTCAAGCATGAAAATCGGTTCAAACAGTGTGTTAAATGAAGTTAATTCTAGAAACAATAAATAATGCAACTAATTCGTTACTCGCAAAAAAAAAAGGAATATCTAATGCTTTAAATTTATTCTGTTTTTTTTTAAATAAATTCATTAGAAATAGCGATAGCAATGTCTATATCATCAAGTGTTATGGCATGGAAACTAAAAGCAATGTGCGTCCAACAACCTTGCTGTTTTTAAGTCAACTTCCAATCGCATTTAATGAGACAATGTATCTTTTATTCACCGGTTACGAGACTTTAACTTATTAGGAAACTTTCTGAAGCCAATCGCTAAAATTCAGCATGTAACACTAATGAAGGAATTGTTAAAATTATAACAACAAATGATTCTCACATATAACCAGAATAAGCATAAGATTTCAGCTTTCGAAAAATTAAACGCAACCGCGCATCGTGTTTTAATGAAAAATCACTTTTAGAAAAGCGAAACTGGAACTGTATTTAATATTCTAAATTATTTAAAATTCCTAATTTCAAAAAATAGCAGTTTTTTTCCCAAATTTATAAGGATTTAAATAACAAAGGAAGGGGAAAATAGTTTTTTTTTTTTTTTTTTTTTTTTTTTTTTTTTTTTAAAGATTAGAAAATGCTAGTTGAAGCTAAAGTTAAAATTTATGTTATTACAGTTTGTAAAAGCACTCGTATGTTTTTAGAAAATTAGAAATCGGGAGATCTCAAGATTCTTCGTTCATTTCAGTTTTTTTCCAATCATTTTAAATTGCAAGACCATTAAAAGTAGGGGATTTTTTTTAAATTTCTACACATATAAAGAGAAATTATGGAAAATTTAATTGTCTCCGGAAGAAATAAAAAGGTTACAGTCAAGCCATATGTTACACATAGCCCGCTAGAGACATACTGAAACTGCAATTCCTAACATGAGTTACTGGTACCTATAAGGTTATCAAGGGGATAAGCCAATCTACCATTAATTAACGACAACTAAATAAAGAGAATGTCTCATCTTACTTCCAAGTAAGCATCAAGTTATTTGGTAGATTCAAACCATAAGTCACAATTAATACTCAATCCAAATACAGACATTAGTCCATTTAAATCAAAAGAATCTTGTAAAACGAAATAGCAAATAATCTTAAAATGAACGAGATGCTTACTTTAGAAGACATATCCCCTACACTTTCAATTTCAAATTCAAAAACAGAAGTAAATATATTAAAATATTAAAAGTTGATTCAAAATCATAAGAAGATCAAAAACGATACAATCTTAACATTAATGTTCAAAACTAGCAGTTAAGTAGAAATTTAAAGATCAAACTAGTAAGTTAAAATTAACAAGCTTGCCTTCAAAAATTTTAAAACCAAATGACTGGAAATTAAAAGAGTTGTCGTATAGTGCAGTTTTCTATTTAAGAAAGTTTAGCCTAAATATGCGAAAAAATTGGAATTCCGCTTGGAGATAATAGAGAGTAGGCTAAAATAGCGCTAAAAGCTGCTATTAGTTAGAATATCAATTGAAAATAAAGTAATTAAAAGTAAATTAATGAGTCTCTGACATGCGCTAAAGCTTTACTTTGTAGTTTTAGAACAAGTCCTAAGCTTATTAATTTACTTTTAATTACTATATATATATATATAATGTTGTATGATCTTAAATCCATTTAGTGCGAAAACAAGTTATTACTACCTGCGCAATTGCTGCAAAGTAAGTTAATAATAATTTATTTCCTAAACAGTATTGATTTAATCAATACTGTTTAGGAAATAAATTATACATATATATGTATCTTATATGTGTGTATATATATATATATATAGAGAGAGAGAGAGCGAGAACGAGAATGATTAGCCTGTACACAAATATCCTCTGTTCAAGCAGCAGCAGGTACCCATTCGTGAGAAAGGAATTTCGAACTATCATAATAGTAAAATAATGACGACGTGACACAGATGTAATACAGATGGACACATGCAACGTTAAATAAATTTTTTGCAAATATTTTGATCATTGCAAATGATAAAATTAACTTTTATTTCGAAGTCTCAATCATTTCATAAAATCTTTTACAAGAACAAAGAAACATTATTTAGTCTCACATTTCAAACCTAATTAACACATAACTCAGACAGTATTAACACAGTGAACTGACAGTTCACTATATTAACAGTTCTTACTGGATATTTTAGGAAATTTGTTGCCAACTATTCAAAAATAGCGAAATCACTAAGTGATCTTCTTCGTAACGGAGCAGAATTCAAATTTGGGCCTGAACAAATAGAGGCATTTAACAAATTGAAAGAACTTTTATCGACAAATCCGGTTCTTCATATTTTTAAACAAGGAGCACCATTAGAATTGCATATAGACGAAAGCAGTCATGGCTTCGGAGCTGTATTACTACAAAAGTCAAATGATGGAGACTGTTTTTTTACTCATGAAGTAAAAGGGGAAACACTCCTTTTACTTCATGAGTAAAGAAACTAGCTTCCAACAAGAGAAGCTATCTAGTTATGAACTTAAAATTTTAGCTACAGTAGAAGCTCTAAAGAAATTCAGGAATTACCTTTTAGGATCTAAAGTCAGAATAATTACGGATTCTGACGCTTTCCAGAAAACTATGTTTAAAAACGATTTTACCCCCAAAGTGATGAGATGGAAGAATTTGACTATGAAATTGTTCACAGATCTGGGCAACAAACGAAGCATGTGGATTTAAGTAGAAACGCTGTCATGATGGTTACTTATACTCAGGGAGAAGTTACAGCCAAAATTGCAGCTGCGCAAAGAAGTGATGAGCGCCTGCAGTTGCTAAACTCCTTAGTCGAGCAAGGACTAAAGAAAGATTTCCTAGTGAAGAATGGTATATTGTACAAGTTCGACCGTGATTGCGAGTTACTTGTCGTACCCAAAGCATTAGAGCTAGAAATCATACGTAGTATCCACAACAACGGACACTTCGCAGTGTCTAAAACAGTAGATCTGCTGAAAATAGACTTTTATATTCCTAACCTTAGAAAACGAATTGAACAAGTTATCTCAAATTATGTAGAATGTATTTTGTGCGACAGAAAAAGGAGGTAAGGGCAAAGGGTTGCTGAATCCGATACCAAAAGATATTATCCCTTTGAGCACTTTTCATATCGATCATAGGGACCATTACCTTTGACAAATAAGAATTACAATCATATCTTAACCGTGGTTGATGCCATTCACAAAGTTCGTGTGACTGTATCCAGTAAAGTACTCATCTGCTCAAGAGGCATTGCAGAAGCTGTAACTGTAACAAGTAACTTTCGGTAATCCTTTGAGAATAATAAGTGACAAAGGTACGGCATTTACCTCTAAAGACATTGAAAAGATTACTTTAGTCAGGAGAAGATCGAACACATATTTAAAACTACAGGCGTTTCTAGAGGAAATGGACAAGTGGAAAGAATTCATCTCACTCTGTTTCCAGTCCTATCCAAATTATCCATAGATGATCCAACCAAGTGGTATAAATATGTTGGAGATGTACAACGGATCTTAAACGGCACTAACAGCAGAATGACAAAGAGTTCTCCATTTGAACTCCTCACTGGTTTTAGAATGATAAATCGAGAGGACTTAAAGATTATGTAAATTCTCAAAGAAGAAGAAAGAAATATTATGAAGAAAGATCGAGAAGATATGAGTGAGGAAGCAAGGGAAAATTATTCTAAAAATTCAGGAAGAGAATGGAAAAACCTACAAAAAGAAGAGAAAAGAGGCACAGATATATATTATGAACGACCTAGTTGCCATACAAAGAACGCAGTATGGAGGTGGTCTAAAGTTAAAGCCAAAGTTCTTTGGTCCGTATAGTGTAACAGCGAGGTAAGGCAAAGATCGGTACCAGGTGGAAAAAGTGAAACACCATGAAGGTCCTGGCTGTAGAGTTAGGATCGCCGAGCTGTGGTATCCGTTAGTTAACACAGCCACCAGAGGGCATCACCTATGCGCCTGCAGCGAGAGCGAGATAAAATCATGGACCTTAAAATGGAGGATGACATACAGACAGACATCCATCCCACTAGAAGGTGGTAAGAGGTTGTTTACACGCGAAGGTGGTAAGTATAGAACTACATGTCTCCACGCGGAGGTTGTAACTGAAATGCATAAATGATAGTGAGCGCGATTAGGTACCAAGCTGCTTTTTCAAAATATGGAAATTAAAATTGTATTTAACCGCAATAATTAAACAGGACATTGTAGACACATTACAACTCTTCAGACTGACACTAATAGAGCAATCAAGAATTCGTGATTGCAATTTACGTCAGATGACGAGAATAATACAATATGAAATGGCTAACTGCTGAAACGAAAACTTCTAACAACTAAAATTTTACTCAGTCACCGGTGGTTAGAGAAATCTTATAGAAGCGAAATAATAAATCGTCCTAAAATTAAAGGTTTGTTAGCTCACGTGACAACTAGTCAAATCCCCCTTCTCCACTTCCTAAGTTGATCTCTTTTACTAGGAACTTGTATCAGTCTGCTAGCTTTACAAATCACATTTATATTCTGCGGTGCAGGTATTTCCAAGCATGCATTTATAATTTGTAACGTTTATGTTTTAAGTACCATTATCCAAACAGCCTAATAATCATTAATCGCTGTTGTAGCTGTAATGTTTGAGTTATGAATATAAAACGAAAAACATTATGAAAACCAATGACGAAAAGAATATTTCTCCTTCTTCCAAGCTATCTCGAACCATATATACTCTAGCTTTTTCCATTACTATCTTTTATGCATTTTCCTTTCGGCTTACGTTTTTAATAGGTACTCTTAAAATTTTAATCCATGGACTTGGACTAGATGGAATCCTGGTAACTATCAAGCTAAAAATCGTGGATACATTTAAAGATATTACTCGAAATTACTTTCAAGGCTGCCATTTTCGTCTGTTTAGAGAACAATTTTACAAAAAAAAAAAAAAAAAAAAAAAAAAAAAAAAATGCAGTATCAAAATGTATTATAATATAAACGGAGATTCCAGAGATAGTCTGGAAGAAATGCTATCAGATCTAATATTTAAGAAGATACTCTTTACATTTTAAGGCTTTAATTAAACGCCCTCGAAATTATTCTAAAAATATATAAACATCCTTTGTAACCGCTATTGATCCGTATTCTCTTATATTTTTGTGAAAAAGTAATTATTTATATCTCTCTTTCGTATTTGATCAAAGCAATACAAAAATACAAAAAATATGCTATATTTACGTAAAATATAAAAAATACCATGGCTTTGCTCTACGCGAAACGTAACCTCTAAGCACTTTTCCGTAATTTAGGATCTGCCCCCCCCCTCTTCACCAGTACCTTCTCGAATTTTCTAGCTTATTACAAAACCGCTTCTATAAATAGTTGAAATGCGCACAATAGTGATCCAAACGTTATCTCTTTCCCTGTGTTGTTAGGACCTATGATGCTACGCTTCTCAGCTTTCTTTCTTTGTTAGAATGTTATGAAGCATTAAAGTTTAAAGTCAATCGTACTTAGCTTAAAAAATTATTTGATATATAATTTGGATAAGTTAGTCTAAAATCTGCCATTAAAATGGAATAAAGGTACACAGTTAAAAGTCAAATCATTGTTGTGTCATCATTTGGATTACGCCTTACCCACTACGCAAAAACGAAATGTTCGAACTTTGATGTCAAGCTTCGAGACGACTGCCTGGAAATATTACATTTATATGCTAGGGGGAAAATGTAAAAGCGTCTGAAATCTGTGCATTACTGCGGAATGCTTGGTACTATTGATATATTTAATCATTAACAGTTTTTATACTGTATTTACTCTCGAAATCTTGTTATATTACACACACTGTTCAGAAAAAAACATGGAAAGTTTTTTTCATAGGTAATTAATTAATGGGTTCTCTAATACCGGAAAACCTAAAATAAGGGAAGTAGGAAAAAAGTCGAAACTAATTCGGATTACTATCAGAAATATGTTTTAGCACCTATTTTTAAAGAAGGAAGTCGTCAAAATACACATTCTTTTAGGAGGTCGCAGTCCACAAGGGACGGATTTCTGCGGCGAAGGCGTTTCGCAAGAACGCTTTCATAACTCAAGCCTCTAGAAGGAAAGGGGCTGCTCTTCTCATCATTTTTAAGTTTATGAGCAGCATAATTGTAATGATGTTTTAGATCTCAGAAAATTACAGATTATGTCTCACTGAATTTCGCTAAATATTCAATACATGGTGGGAAGGGCACAGTGCAAATCGATCAAAGGCGGGGCTTAGAAAAAAAAGTAGGTTGAGCAATGATTTGATATCTTAATCTCTTTTCAAAATATAAAGAATAAAAATTTAGTTTTTGTAACACTTCAAGCTACTTTCGTAATAGAAATTTTGATAACATAAGGTATTCTAACCAGTTATAGTAAGCGTTATATCGAATAATGTCTTCTGTACTTACTCAACATTCGTCCACAGAGCATAAAGAAAGAGATGAATCTTCAAATGTCGTTTTATCTAGACGTATTAGTGCATATTTTGTCTGTGCAATAATAAAGGGAACCGTGCAGTAGCACCTGCTCTATAATCTGGATTAATATATGTTTTGACAGTATAATGTTGAGCAGTTAGGAATTTCTTAGCACCACGATTAAGAAACTAATGACTTCTTGATAGTGAACAAGAGCTAAAGCTTCCAAATGAAAGACCTACCTTTAATTATGCACGTCTCCATATCATGAGCCTTTAAAAACAAATACTATATACTAAACGTAGATTTTTAGTTCGTAATTACTTACCGAAATATTCGAAAAAAACGCTTAATGCACTGCCGTTCATAACATGCAGTAGGTAAAACAATCAAGCGTCCAGAAACTGAAGAAATTGATAGTTCATGTAGCATTACAGATCAAATCAGCACTTAACTATAATAAAGTAGTTTTGATTCTTTTATCAGTAACTGGGATCCGAAATATGCCGAAGTTTCCTTTCAGTTGGTTCTAGTTATTTTTTTTATTTATGCTTATCCTTAGTCCATTCCTAAAAATGTTAAATTAACAATATCATATGTCACTATGAAATAAACTGATCTAAGTTCCTTAACTTCTTTTTTATACATACCCAATTTTAGCAAAGTTATTTAAATCTTGTAATTAATATTTTGATTTATTTAAAGTAACAAAGAAAAGAGCTGTGTCTTTCTTCAAATGGGAGGTTTTCGGTAAGGGAAGTTATTTTTATTTACTATAAGGGACATTACCTCCATTGAAAAACGGTTTGTAGAGCTAAATTTTGTGTTTAAATAATGGTTTGGTTAACTCCATTGAATAACGGTTTGGAGAGCTAAATTTTGTGTAAACATTTATGCCTGCTACTGGCTTTATTGGCTACCTTATTTTATAGAATTTGAATCCTATTGAAGATTCTTGGCATTATCAATCATCAGTTCAACAACGACTGGCAGTTGTTAATTTAAATGCCGAAACTTGCCGGCACGGCAAATATCTATCAGATTTCCGAATTTATATTTGGAAAAAATGGATACTAATAATATGTACTGGTATTTCATAGGGCTGTTTGATAAACCATTCCAAATAGTATTTAGCTTAAATAAATTCCTGAATAAATCGTAACTCAGTTTTGTATTAAGCTTAATTTATTTTTTGAGACACAAAGTCTAGATTAGGATGGCCCAACTAAATCTTAAGCACTAAGTGTCAAACACTACTAAGAAAGATATCAAGGTAAAATTACTTCCTCTAATAGAAAACAACGCAATCAGTGATTTGCGATAGCGTTTCTCTGGATGCATTATGTTAGGATGTGTAACGGCCCTTATTTGTTTTTCTCCTGTCATCAAAACATCTATTCTAAAGTCCCATCTCTGCGTTCATTCTTGCATGATTTAACATATCGGACTGAAAAAGCTTTGAAATTTCTCCTCAAGAAATATGAATCGTATTTTTGAAAAGGAAAAATAAAGAAATTTTAGAGAGTTAATCAAGGAAGCGCACTTCTTTTTTCATTTTGAATCTGCATTTATTATACACAAATCTTCTTTAGTAATCTGGAGTTCTCCGAATACTTTCATATTTACATTATTATTTCTTCTTGATTTACAAACATTAATGTTCTTGTCTCTCCCATCGCTTTCAAAATTCTATCTCTTATCTCTTTACGTTCCGTTATTATTTCGTTCGACAAATCGTGCAACATTCCGTCCAATAGAACCTCGTCTCGCTCCTCCCAGTAGTGAAATTTAATTTTCCTGAGTGTTCGTATTCAGAGCTTCCGTTTTACATAAAAGACAACTAGTGCTTACAAATGAAAATTGCATATATAGAATACGATGGTACAAAATGAGAAAAAAGTTCCAAATTTGAATAATGAAATAAAATTCTCTGTTATTCTTTATTTATATATCTTATCGAAATGTTTGCGATGCAGGGTTAGTTTAGCAACTGTTGTTTTACTTTGTTATTAAAAAAAACAATAAAAGACAATTTCTAAGATTCTAATTACCGATAGGAGACGCTTCAGATTCACTGTGACCTGCGTAAGAAGCCGCTCACGTATCTATTATTGAGATAAAATAAGCCACTAATAACTCCGTTAATGTCGCGTTATCGGATACGCCTTTGATCATCCACATTCATTTATTTTTTACTTGTTATTCATTAAATAGCTGCTAAACGTATTACACGTAGCTCTGTTTGATCTATCAATCTCATAATTTTCTCAACTGCTGTAGTGTTAGCTTCGAGTTTCACTTAAAATGCCCTTTTTTTAGGACAACTGATTCTCGAGACGATGATGATTTTAGCGGTAACGCTGATTCTGAGAGATATGCGACGTCATAGTCAGTCTTTCCATGACAACGTAATTTCCTGAAACGTCCGGCAATCCCAAAGAAAGGAAAAGGAAAAAAGCCTTCAGAAACGATGTCTGACACAAAAAAGTCTTCCAGCCCCGCAGAAGGATAAAGATGCAAATTTCCATTAATTAATGAAACTCATTAAAGCACATGGAATTGAAAATGTTATTGGATTTCTTGCGAAATAACCTAAGATAAGAAGGTGTGAAAATGATGAATGAGCGAAAAAACTTCGCACACAAGAACAAAGTATACCTACTGATGAAGGCAAAGGAAAGGAATGGGGTGTTCCCAAGAGTCCTGTGAAAGTCCCTGTTATTTCAGAGCCGATGTAAGTAGCACAAAAAAACCGTTCCTTTCCAGAATGTGCACCAGAAAACTTAAGCGAAGAAACAGATGAAGGAGGAGCAATTTTAAAGGAAAGAAACCCCCACCAGCAACATTCAACCAATTTGTTAAAAATTTATGAACGTTTTCTCCAAATTGCATAGAGGCGCATGAAGCTTAAATGAAATCAAACTCTATTTTCATTTATATTAAAAATTCCGCTGACTTTCCAAATTATTGCATGATTAATATTACGAAATTATTACATTATGACGAAATTATTACAAGATAGAAACATTCCGTTTCACTCATATCAACTGCAGAGCGAAAGGAGAGTTCGTGGGGTTCTAAAAAATCTACCTGACTCTGTGATGGAAATGTCAATTTTTCAAGGCCTGGAGAAACGTAAATTTCCTATCCTAGAAGTAAAGCAGTTCTTTACAACTCGAAAAAGTCAAATTTGAGAAAGATTCTCATTTATTTGCTGGAGTTAAGAAAAAAAAAACGCAATAGGAAAAGCTATACATAATTTAAATAGTATGTTTAGCGTAAATGTCAGAGTCGAAAAATTTTCGTCGAAGAAGTTCCCAATTCAGTGCTACAGGTACAATGATTATGGACATTAACAACACTTCTGTTATAATCCAGAACGCTGTTGCACGTGCGAAAAACCTTATGGAAGCAAACTTTGTCCAATTAATCCAGAAGAAAAACATATGTGTATTTTCTGTCAAGAAGAGTCCGCAAGTAGCTTGGTTTGGTTTGGTTTTATTTAAATACGCCAAAGCACACTAGGGCTATCTGCCTAGTGGGAGGGATGCCTTCCTATATGACTTTCTAAGAAAAACTGTCTCGTATACACATTACAAATGGCGAAAACCACGAAAACGCTCATACAGCCAGCCCGTTGAGCGCAAGTAGCTATCCAAGATGTACAGCTTATAAGCTTAAATTCGATAACAAGAAGTTAGCACCTAAAGCCGGCAGTTCCTGTGCTGAAAATCACAGATGAACCAGAAAAGAAAAGGTAACAGCAAATTCTCTACAAAGTGAAGCAAACACTCAAGCCCCTCGGGAAGGAATTAATAATGCAATATCATTTTAAAAAGACGAAAAAATAAATAATTTCCTAAGTAATATCATTTCTCAGATAGGGAAAATTAAAGGTGCAAAACGTACCGCTGAAACGTAAAGGCAGGCCTTCATGATGCGCAGACGATTCGCCGAAAGCGAGGAGTAAGTTTGAGCACAACAGAAAACCAGGCGATACCAAAATTTGATGGTTCGATCCCCCGTTCTGACAAATATATTTCTCTTCATGGACCATACATCTTGTTTGCAATGAAACGTTTGCTAGGACTTATCAAATTTTTACTCTTACTCAAACATTGACTTTCCGATCTTGACATTTTCGCCTACGTGTGTGGAGAATACAGGTTTTTCTTAGAATTTATTCCTTTTTTTTTTTCTAAGACAATTATCCGTAAAATACACACTTTTATTTTATGTGTCGAAGTTTCCACCGACCGCCCATGCTCTGCTTCACGCTTTTCATTTTATCTTCTGAATAATTTTTCTTTTTTCAACAAAATTATTTCTATCCAAAAAAGTGATTTTCTTGATTCGTGGGTTTGGCTTCATGTCGAAGATGATCTCACAAATACGTCAAACTTTAATAATAACAGCATTTTGAACTGAGATGTCTGTCACCGGAAGGGAGGCTTTTGGAAGATTTTTAATCGATGGCGAATAAGTTCCTCCGTGTTCCTGTATTTTTACTTTTCTGGAGTAGCTTTCTTTTAAAATTAGTCCCGTGCTGCATTGCATGGAAATATAAAACAAATTTAATTACAATTCTACTAAAAATTGTTAACTAAATATAAAATCCCTAACAAATGTATCTAAACATTGATCTAAAAACAGAACTCTCAATTTTAGGCATATATAGTTAGGCGCAATGGAATTCAAGGATCAGTTGAAAGATGCCAATTATAAAAAATGCAGGTTACTGTACTTGTGGTGAAATAAAGAATGCCAATAAATTATTGTTACTATTGTGCAAACGGTGAAATATTATTCCGACAATATCGAAATAATATATATTTCATAATGTCCACTCTTTCTTTGACCGTAATGCGTAATATATGTAAAGTGTGAAGACGCAAGTTTTTCACTCCAGTAGATAGCGCCCTCTTCGCGGCAATTCGCCAGTTTTACTGAAAAGCGCCTATTTCACTAGACGTTAACCGCAGGGAAAGGGGGATCAAGGATCAAGGAAGTTAATTTACGGAGTGCGCTAGGCTAGGCCTTTAACTCCACATCATCAGAGATAGAATAATTACATCAAAAGAGGGGTTCATCTAATAAGGGAAGATTTTGAAGCCTAATTATAAAAATAAAAGCTTTTCAGATAATGCCTTCCGCATGAGAAAAAAAAAAAGGAAAACTCTTAGAAATTCTTTAAATTAAATTTTGTGTTTAAAAAGGGCCAGGAATAAATTTTGAGAGAGGAGTCAACATTCAAAAAGTTTTGAAAAGAATAAAAAGGTGCAATACATTTCCTTGATTCTTGATATCAACAGCAAAATAAAATCCTTAGGACAAGCAATCCGGAGAGTTGGGCAAAAAGGGCTGGGGGCGAAACCCGTTGGGCGGGTTCTAGTAGCAGTTCAGTGTGATACACTGAAGGAGGAGAAGAAAATTATTGGTCGCTATTTAGTGCGACGTTAAAAGGTCCCCTTAGGGGGTCGAAAGCAACCCGTTTAGCGGGTGGAGAAGAAGCTTTTAAGAAGCTATTGAGAAATTAAGTGCAGTCGCGTGCGGCTGCGGAGATAGGTTGTCCCTTGTTAAAGAAACGTTAGAAGGCTCTTCTTAAAGAGTTAAAGAACAGGATTCCTCCGGTCAATGCCCTTACGCATTGTTAACGCGGGGGCGGTTGGGGTTTAGGAACGAGAGGTAAGCATCCACTTGGGCATCTGTATTCCAATACCGACGCCGTTTAAAAGGTAGTTGAGCATAATCAGGTTGTAAGATTGCTCTGGGTCGCTTTTTAGAAGAGGCAACCGCAGGATCATATACCGGCAGGGTATGTAATACTGGATTTCCAACAAGATGGATGTTTTTGAAAAATCTTTCCGAAAGTCGCTGTATAAAGCGATTAATGGGCATAATTTTGAGGTCGTTATGAATGTCATCGTTCCTTATGAACCATGGAGCGTTTAATATCTGCCGTAAAAATTTTGATTGAAAAATTTGGATGTGTTTACGGTTAGTCAGAGCAGCTGAGCCCCAGATGGGACTCGCGTAAGTGAGAATAGGCCTTATGATAGATTTATAAAGCAAGATCTTGTTATCAAGTGACAGGTCGCTATTTTTAGCGAAAAAGGGGCGCAGGTTGGCTTTGACAGCTTCCGCATTCGCAATAATTTTTTGAATGTGAAGTTGCCAAGTTAATTTTGAGTCTAGTAGAACACCAAGGTATTTGTAAGTAGTAACCCAGGGAATAGGTTCACCGAAGAAAATTAGATTATCTAAACGAGGGATGTTTCTTCGGATGAATAAAGTGGCAGCACATTTAGCGACATTAATTTTGATTTTATACAGTCCGAGCCAGAGTTCTAAGGCTGAAAGGTAACTCTGTAATGTAGAGATTACTGTGGTGATGTTGGTATGTTGAGTTAGGATGGCCGTATCGTCTGCATATAAAGCTAAATCGATACTAGGTGCCTTAGGCACGTCGTTGATATAGATATTGAAGAGCAGAGGTGAGACAAGACTGCCCTGAGGACATCCAGCATGGATCGGGCGGGGAGAGGAGAGTTCGTAGTTAACTCGTACGCGGAAGCTTCGTCCGGCTAAGTACGAGCTAATAATTTTAATGATGTGAGCCGGAAATCCAAGTCGCATGAGCTTGTAAATAAGTCTGTCATGCCAAACCCTGTCAAAGGCTTTAGCTATGTCAAGATAGACAATTCCAGTATTCTCTCGCTTACGAAAGCCTTCATGAAGGAATTAAACTACACGTAGTAACTGGTGTACCGTGGAGTGTTTAGGTCGGAAGCCGAATTGTTCCGGGATGATTAAGTTTTGATCTCGACAGAATTCATTCAGGCGATTAAGTAAGACATATTCATATACTTTTGAGAGTGAGGAAAGCAGACTAATTGGTCTGTAGTTGACGGGTAAGTTTAGATTTTGCCCCGGTTTTGGAATGGGGACTACCGTTGCAATTTTCCAGCGGTCGGGGAAGTAGCTTCTCCTTAGCATAAAATTAATAAGGACCGTAATCCAAACAATAAACATTACAGGGAAATTTTTAATCATGCGATTAGAGATAGAATCCATGCCTGGAGCCTTGTTGGGTTTCAGTCTATTGATGTATTCCATCACCTCTTTAGGATCAGTGGGCCTAAGTTCAGGCGTGAAAGGTTGTGTTAAAAACTCTTCAACACGTGAATGTATGCGCCCTTGAGTAACCGGGCGGTTACAGTAGGCGTCGTTATTAGGAGCGAATTGAGTAGCAAGGCTGTCGGCTAAGACTTCTGCCTTTTCAGTGTCTGTGTAAGCCATCCGTGCGTCATCGGCCGTTTGGAGCGGCGGAATGTGTCTGGATTGTTTGCGTATTCGAGCGGCAGCCCGCCAAATCGAATTGTCTTCAGTCGTTAGGGACTCAATGTAGTGTTTCCACTCCGTCTGTTTGAAGAGACGGGTTTCAGTCCTTATCTCGTTCTGTATTTTGCGAAATTGGGCGCGGATATTGGGATCACGCGACCTTTGCCAAAGTTTTCGCAAAAAGTTCCGCTGCTTAATTTTGGATTTAGTCTCAGGTGGGAGTCTGACACCCGGATAGAAAATTGGTTTTGAAGCCGCAGCTCTCGCTTCTTTGAGAATGGACTCCAAATTTAGTAAACACCTGTCAAAATCAGAATTGCTGGTAATTTTGATAGGGGGGGGTAGCAGTACGTTCCAAGATAAATCTAAAGTCGTCCCAATTTGTAGAGACTTGCTCCTGTAATTTTGAGTAACGATTTTGGATATCTAGGGTGATCAAAACTGGATAGTGGTCAGAGTCAAGGTCTTGAATCACTTTTATTTCGTGTCTAAAATTGACATTATAAAAGGCAGCCAGATCAAGAACTGCAGGGGACCCTCTAACAGGGTAGTAAGTCGGGAGGGTAGGAGCTATGATCTGCATATGGTTTCTCTGGCACCATGAATTTAGACTAATGCCATACCTGTTCCTGTTAGGGCAAAACCATGCGGTATGACGTGAATTTAGGTCATCAGCAATAATTAGGTGATTTGATAATGATAAAAGTTTATCAAAATCACTGACAGGAAAAGTACCTCTTCCACGTGCAGTTGATAGTGGAGGCAGGTACGCCGAGATGACTGTTAGTGGGGGAGAATTTTGGAGGAAAATTTTGATAATTGTCGCTTCCAAAATACTTAAATCAGGAGGGGGTATCATGTGATGCTTAATCGAACGCTTCACGTAGATACAGGTGCCACCACTTGCACGCCTGGCTAATGACACCCTGTCAGTCGAGTACATGTCATAATTCCCAATTTTGGGAGTTCTCCCTGGGGTAAGATGAGTCTCTTGGACTAATAACACGTCAAGATCGTGCACTACAATAAAATCTTTGACTTCATCGATCTTATTGATGAGGCCGTTTGCATTCCATGTGCACATGGTAAGTTCTCTGTTGGTAACTGAACTTTGTCTTAAACAGTTGAATTTAAGGCCGTGGTAAAAGGTTACAGCTCTGAGGGAAAGGGGGAAAATTCGCTTCCGTGATCAGCCAATCAGATGGCGAGGTACGCGGTGTATCTGATAGTCAGAGGAAGACGTGAAGTGTTCGCATGAAGTTGTAGCATGTAGCAGTTGGCCTGCAATTGTTTTTGTTTATCCTCGAGTTTTATCATGTGACGTTGTGTAATTATGATTTTTTATATTTTTATCCGGCTTTGCTACTCTTTGTTATCAGGTATGTACTATCATTACAGAAAGATCTCTGTTAATTTTATTGAATTTCTCCAAAAAAATTGATAAAATTTTACATATTATTTGTTTTAGTTTAAATAATTTAATCCCCATCTTCATAATGGATAAATGGGTAATACGTACACCAGGTACATATTCAGCTAACAAACGAACAGATACTGATGAGGAGTCACAAAATACTGAACTAAATGCCCGATCTAAAAAAAATAAGAAAATACAATGAGGAATTTATTAAGTATGGTTTTACTTTTTGTGTTGTTGATGATGAAGAACGCCCGATATGTGTCATTTGCAACGAAAAATTAGCAAATGAGAGCATGAAACCAGCTAAATTAAAAAGGCACCTGGAAACTAAACATAAAGAACTTCAAAATAAACATGCCGATTTTTTTCAAAGACGAGCTGAAAATCTGAAAATTCAAAGTGCACATTTAATGAAATTTACAGCGATATCTCAGAAAGCATTACGAGCTTCTTTAGAAGTTTCTTATCTAATAGGAAAACCCCATACAATTGGAGAATCCCTTATCCTTCCTGCAGCAACGAAGATCACATCAATTATGCATGGCGATAAATATGGATATGAACTAAAAACAATACCATTACCTAGAGATACCGTGTCTCGGCGAATTTCCGAAATGTCACGAAATATCGAGTCAGAAGTCATAAAACGCATACAAAATGCATCTGTATTTGCTTTACAACTGGACGAGACTACCTATATTACTAAAATGTCACAACTAATTATTTACGTTAGGTTTATTTTTAATGAAGATATAACAGAAACGTTTTTATGTTGCAAAAGTTTGGAAGAAAAAGCAACTGGAGAAAAAATATTCGAAGTAATAAATGAATATTTTGAAAAAAAGTCCCTTACCTGGGCAAACTGCGTTGCGGTTTGTACTGATGGTGCTGCAGCATTAACAGGTTCGAATAAAGAGCTCAGAGGCTTATTCAGAAGGTGGCGCCTCATATGTTGTTTAATCATTGTATGATTCATCTGCAAGCTCTTGTTGCCAAAGATATGGATGAAGAGTTGCACAACATATTACAAGACGCTGTTAGTTCAATTACCTACATTAAATGTAACAGCCACAACAGCCGTCTTTTTTCAATACTTTGCAATGAGATGGGCTCAACGTATGAGAGATTACTGTTACACAACACCGAAGTCAGATGGCTTTCACGTGGGAAAATACTACGACGGATATTTGATTTGAGAAATGAAGTGTACATGTTTTTAATCGAAAAGAAACATAGATTGGCAAGTTATTATATTATAGTTTGGCTAGGAAAGCTGAGCTATTTATTTGATATTTTCGAAAAACTTAACGACTTAAATTTGAGCTTCCAGGGTGAGAATTCAACTATCATAACTTCAACCGGTAAAATTCAAGCTTTTAAGAATAAGCTCAGTCTCCGGCAAACTGAACTGAATAAAAACAACACCGACATGTTCCCTTGCTTTAACAATTTTATCAAGGAAAATAATATAGATATATTTACATTTAAAAACATCAGTTCCAATAACATTGAAAAGATAAAGGAAACTTTTTCGAGAATATTCGAGGATTTTCCTGAAAACGATCTTGATTGGATTCGTCATCCATTTTCCTTTGACATATGCAGTTCAACTCTTCAAATTAGTGAGAAAGAGCAATTGATAGATTTAATTAGTGATTATAATCTTCGAAATCTATTTAAGATTCAGCCTTGCCAAAAATTTTGGCTATCCGTGGAAAAACAATATCCCGTTTTATGCAAGAATGCCATCAGAGTGTTAATACAATTTGCATCAACGTATTTATGTGAAACTGGATTTAGCAAACTACTTTCAATAAAAACTAAATACCGCTCGCTTTTAAACCGTGAAGATGATATGCGAATTGCAATTAGCATTATATATCCAAACAGTGATGAGATAATTAGAAACTTGCAGCCACATACATCTCATTAAAGGGCAATTTACTGATTTTTGTGTTATACAAAAAGGTATTTTCTTAAAATTATAAATAAAATTAATATGAGTCAGATATGATGATGTTTTTATTCGATGAAACGAAAGAAATGCACGGAATATACATCGTATTTGTGAACATTTATCTCTAGGGGTCGCCAAAAGTTTTCTCTCTACAAAAGGGGTCGCAGTCGAAAAAGGTTTGCGCACCACTCTCAAGGGTTCTGTTGGTCCTGAGTTCATTTTTATGGACGGCAATTCAATACCACATAAGACCCACCTGACTTATGACTATCTTGAAAGCGAGAATATTCAACGAATGAACTGGCTAGCCAAATCTCCTGATTTTAATGATATTGAACATGCTTGGGTTGCTCTTGGAAGGGCTACTGAAACACGAATCCCACACCAGAACCCTTCCAAATTTAAAAACGGCTCTTTTGGAGAGTTCGGTAGGACTTTTATATACTGTTGCTTTGCAAAATGTATTGTCATACAATAAACCATTTCCATACCTAATTTCATTTTTAATTTAAACTTTAATTCCTTTCCAGCAACAGGCATAGCTCAGATATCGTTCTTTTTAATGAGACGCATCTCAGGACGACTGACTCCCTAAAGATCGCAACCTTCGATGTGTTTAGAAGCGACCGAATACATAACCGTGGTGGAGGCATCGCCATAGCTGCCAAAAGGTATCTAAAATGCTGCAAATTCACATTACCCATTTTTAACAGCATAGAAGCATGTGCGTGTATTCTGAATAGCAAAATAGTACAATATCTCATAGTTTCGATTTATCAGCCACCCGGAAACTCGCTCAATACGCAGGATTTAGATTATATTGCAAGGTTGGGCTATCCTACTATCATCGCAGGTGATATGAATTGTAAAAATACAAATTGGAACTGCAGGACAAACAACCAAGATGGAATTGTGTTATATAACTACATAATAAACAATAATGTACAAATTTTTGCTCCTACGCAGCTCACGTATTGCCCTATGACTCGCAGCAACTCTGATATCTTAGATATTATGCTCACTTTTAATGTTTCGCAACAGGCTTATCTCAGTGTGGACAATGATCTATCTTCCGATCATTTACCTGCTCGTTTTACCCTCTACGGGCTACGACATGGATTACCACCCATGAAGACTCGGACAAACTGGATTCAGTACCAGAATGATATTAATAATGACATCACTCCTAACGCAAATCTTAAATCAAAAGAAGAGATAGACACTGCTATACAAAACTTAAATATTAAAATCCAGAGTGCCTTAAAAATACGCAGTTTGTTAAAAATGAAGACATAACCCTCCCCTACAACATCAGATTAAAAATTAAAGAGATAAACAGACTTCGGAAGATTGTTCAGAGAACTCAAAATCCGCAGGATAGAAGAAATATTAATAAATGCATTAAAGAACTTAGTCTCATGATGATTAAGTATCGCTCAGAGGCATGGAAAAATTTTGCAGACAGCCTATACCACACAGATTCTACTGTTTGGAGAATTAGTAAAGCGCTCAGAAAGGAGGAGAACAACCTTGGCCCAATTAAACATAACAACCAGGCTTATCATACAGCTGAGGATATAGCAAACATCTTCGCTAGCGATTACGAAGACCAATTCACGTTAAGTCAGTAACACAACCCAAATGATGTTAACATCGAAAACCATGTGAAAGATTACATTGCTACTAATAGTCGCAACGTAGGAAATCTCATCACCCTCCGACAAGTAAAAGATTGTCTTGATACTTTGAACCCAAAGAAAGCGGCCGGTTATGACGGGATTGGTAACAAAGCCGTCAAGAACCTGAACAGGAAAGGGATAATCCTCATTACAAAAATTTTTAACGCCTGTTTAAATTTGAACTATTCCCGTCGTATCTGGAAACACGCTACCATTATCGTCATAAGAAAACCAGGAAAAGACGGGTCAACTACGAGCGGTTATAGACCAATCAGCTTGCTCCCTACTCTTGCTAAATTATTTGAACGTATTATTGTAAATCGAGTTAATAACTTCAATGAAAGTCACAACTTGCTAAAGAATTACCAGTTTAGCTTCAGACCAGGTCATTCTACAGTACACCAAATCACAAGAATTACAGAAATTATCGGACAACATCTAAATAAGAAAGGGACTGTTGCTGCCCTATTTTCGGACATCGAGAAGGCTTTTGACAAGGTTTGGCATGCTGGCCTCTTTGTCAAAATGATAAATTATCAATTTCCTCCGTACCTTATTACGACAATATTCAGCTACCTAGACAGGTGACAAGTGAATGCAGGGCCCGGACATCCGGACGGCTTAATATGACAAATCGGGTGTCGTCCGGTACCCGCACCTATTTAGAACAACACAACCCTGGCGACTTCCTGAAAGGGCTGCATCGAGAATATATTAATGGAGAATATGTGGTACTGACGTGGCCAAACAAGGGCGTGTGCATATATATGCTTCAGTATACAATTAATAAAAAGTTTCATATATAGGTACATTGGTGGTATAGGTACATTGGATACATATGTATAGTGGTCTAAGTGGTTAATGAGATAGGCAAACAATAAACACTTATACATTAAAAGAAATGAAACACTGACGCAACTGGCGCAATAATGCAGAAGATGACAATTAATGAATACACGTAATCGTGTGTCATGCTATATGACTATACATAAACTACTAGAAATGATATGCATAAACACATACAAATGATGGCGATAAATGAAAACACATAATCATACATTATTCTACTGGACTATACACTCATCAATAAAAATGATACATACACACCTATACGTTGACAGAAATGATACACTAAGAATGAAAATTGTGTATCAGTGTGAACGATGACAATTAAAGGTTACACATATTCGTGTATTACCTTACTTGGCTATACATATATATTAGTACAAATGATACATTTAAACATTAAGGGAAATGAAATACTGAAAATGGCACTTATACATCATACGATAGATGAAGAATAATGGTAACACGTAATTGTGTATCATCCTAAGTGTCCATACATACAGTAATAGAAATGATACACTTATACATTAATATACATTTATAACATGGTAAATGCTGCATTTGTACATTAATAGAAATGGTACACTGACAATGATATTTTCACATTAATACGAAAGATGACAAGTAATGATAACACATAATCATGTATTATCCTACTGCGCTATGCGTACATGAATAGAAATAAGATATTTTATGCACCTGTAAGTTGACAGAAATGTTGCACTGAGTGTAATGCCTGTGCATCATTGCGAGAGATGACAATTAATATTTACACATAATCGCATATCGTCCTACGTGGCTTTATATACATTAGTAGAAGTGCTACACTTAAACATTAATACTAGAAATGACACACGGAAGATGGTACTTGTGGATAAATATGAAAGATGACGATTAATAAAAATACATGAACATAAATTATCCTACATAGCTATGTATACATTATTAGAAATGAAACCTTTAACACCTATACATTAATAAAACTGATACACTGAATTGTGTATTAATGCGAAAAATGACAATTAATGATTATACATACTCGTGTGTTATCCTACATGGCAATATAGACATTAGTAGAAATGATACGCTTAAACACTGATACATTACTACAGAAGATGCACTGAAAATGGTACTTGTACATTAAAACGATACATGACGATTAGTCATAACACAAAATCCTGTGTTATTCTACATGGCTTTACATACATAGACAAGGATGGTACACTTAAACGAATGATGTGCGTTGGATACAAAAGTGCGTTGATCTAGATAGTTAAAACTAAAGTAATGGTATGCAACAATTATTGGAGATGCACTGGTGATTAATGAAATATTGAATGACAATTAATAACATAGGTAAGAATGAGTGACAATTAATGAAAGCACGATACATAAGCACATTGCCATAGGTACATTGGATATAAAGGTTGCTTATGTGGAAAGGATAGGGTTGTGGTTAATCACACAAGTCCTGGCCTAATGCTTGCAGTCTGTCCATAATACTTTTGAGTTTTTTAAGTACCGCTGGTTGGCGAATAAAGAATCTTTTATAGGCTGGATCTGTGTCGTAAAACGGCATGTGCCACTCTCGTGTTAGTGGGCAGAAGGTGACATAATGGTCCGGGCTACCTGGCTGGCCACACACACAGATGTTGGTGTTTGTTATTCTTCGCTCTAGAAAATATTCGGGGAATGGACCATGACCCGTTATAAATCTGGTGATGTGTGGCTGACATATCTGTCTGTCAAGGCTGACTTTGTGAGCGAATTCGTAGGTCCTTCTTCCTTGCGGAATAGAATTCCACTCTTCCTGCCATTGCTTGAGTGCGGCGTTTAGGACAGCCTTCTTTACATAGGATTTTGGTAATTTTATTGACAGTTGTTCCGCATCAAGATTGCTCGCGGCTTCTTTGGCTAGTAAATCTGCCTCCTCATTCCCCTGGTGTCCAGCGTGTGCTTTAACCCAGAAGATGAGGATGCGTCCTTCGTACTGGTGCAAGGTTTGCTGAATGCGCCCTATGATGGGCGACCTGTGAAAAGGATTCCGAATTGCATGAATTGCTGACAGGCTGTCGTATGTATTTCTGCGGTGGAGCAGCTAAATTGACTCGCTGCTAGGATTGCCTGGCGTATGGCTTCGGCTTCCTCCTGAAAGACCGAGTTGCCTGCGCCCAGAAAGCCTTTCCAAGACCTTAAGGTGCTTCCATTTCGTTTGATGGTATAGCTACAGCCTGTCGTTCCATTCACCTGGGAGCCAAATCTTAAGGGCATTAGAGTGATCGGTTTTGTCTTCAAGCATCGTTGTATAAGCATGGACATTCTTCCAGAAAAGGGCCGGATGTACTTCCGCAACTTGTAGATTGCTCTCAAAGTCCTCCGGTAAGAAATGGAGGTTCTGGTATTGAGCAGGTTGCTTAAGGAGAGTGACTTTTGCGATGACCGCTTCCATTTGGGCCCGTATGTGCAGTGGAATAAGTCCAGCCAGCACTGTGGCTGCTGCAGTCGCTGTGGTCCTGTAGGCCCTCGTGATGGCCAAAACAAATGGGCGTTGAACGCTGTTAAAAATTTGTTGCTTCCTTGTAATCATTGGAAGTGCCCATATGGCCGCTCCATAGATAAGTATTTTTTCTACCACTGTGCTGTATATTATCTTTAGGATGTGGGGCCGGAGCCCCCAGTCTGAGCCTTGCATGCCCTTTATTCGGGAGGCTATTCTATGAGCTTTAATGCGTTGAGCTCGCAGATGAGGGAGCCAGGATAGTTTTTCATCGATTAATAAGCCGAGAAGCTTTAGTTCTTTCACTCGTTTTACTCTCTTTTCTCTAAGGTTAATACATGGATTGCGAAGGAGTGTCTGGCCAGGTTTATGGAATATTATATATTTCGACTTGAGCTCCGAGATTCGTAGCTTCTTTTGGTTGCAGAGCATGTCAAACTGCGAGATAACGTCATTGCAGCGGGCTTCGAGAACGTGCCTGCTGTGTCCTCTGACGATGAATGTAGCATCATCTGCAAATGCAAATGCCTTCGCTCCTTCCGGCCAGTGAATGCACAAGATCGAATTGAAAGACACGTTCCATAGGACAGGACCAGCGCATGATCTCTGTTAACAGCCCCTGGTCTGTTGTCTGGTAATGATTCCTCCGTCGTGCACAACTATGAATTTTCTGTTGCTGAGGTAACTTTTAAAAAACTGTAAAAGATTATTTGGAATATCAGCTGTGAGCAGGCCACCACAGGGAATCAAATGCACTTTGGAGATCTAAACTTAGTACTGCTACGTGTTGATTGTTACTGCGAGCTTCCTTGATTTCTTTCTGAAGAAGATCAAGGGCATGGACCGTTGATATGCTTTCCTTGAAACCGAATTGTATTTGCGACAAGAATTTTTTCCGGGTGAGGTGATGCTTTAGTCTGGTGACTGCAAGTTTTTCTAAAACCTTCCCTATTGCCGACAGCAAGCATATCGGGCGGAAGGAGGTAGGGTCATTCGGATGCTTCTCAGGTTTGGCAAAGAGGACTACTTGCCCCGTTTTGAATGCCACTGGAAAATACCTGTGCTCCAGCAATTTGTTGAAATACTTGCAAAGGAATCCGGGTTTTGCCTTGTATACAGCTTTGACTATGCTGTAATCAAGCGAGTCCGGGCCTGGTGCTTTTCGCTTGGGCAGAATACGCATGATAGCGTTGACTTCCGGATCCTGAAAGGGAGGATCGTCAGTTGCCGTAGTGAAGAGCTGGTATGCCAGGTGAGAATTTTCTGTGAATTCCTCCTGACTGTCGTTGGGAAAGATTGCATCCAGGATTTTGGATAGTACTGCCTCCTTTGTAGTATCTTGCTCGGGTGGTGAACTGTCAAAAAGGCGAAGCTGTGGTGGTTTAAAGACACTACCTCGTGCTATTTTGAATAGCGCACCATAAATATCGGTGTTATTAGTGCAAAAGTTTCTCCAACACGCAAGCTTTGCTTTAAGAATTGCTCTTTTATATCCGCTTGCGCCTTTCGGTATGAGATGCTGAGTGCCAGCCTAGCTTCCTGGTCGTATTCTGCTTTCATGCGCCTTCTCATTGCGCGTGTTTTACTGCGCTGCGCTCGGAGATCTTTCGTCCAGCAGTTCGGCATATGCAGCGTTTTCCGTGTCTTCAGGGAAAAAGTACTGTTGCAGATGTCCTGTATTGTGGAGATCAGAGAGATGGTGAACGACTCCAGGTCCTGGGATGTAGTGCATGCTGTGAGATCTTCCTCTGCGCTTCTAAGGGAAAAACGAACTTTGTTTGTGAATTGTGCAGTCTTTGTAAGCTTATAGCGCTTGAGGGTCATTCTCGTATGTGGATGGCAAATATTGTAAGTAATATACAAATGATCAGAGTTGGATGGTAAGTCTTGCACCGTCCATTGTTGGATAAATGGGGCCAATGAAGCTGAGGTCAAGGTTAGATCAGGCCAACCCCTACCATGAACCGTTTCATACGTTGGAGGACTGTCTTCAGTGTTGTGCAAAGTTAAATCATTGCTGGCCACGAAATCTTCTATGGTTCTCCCTCTTGCGTTTGTGCTTGGGTAGTTCCAAACAGTAGAATTTTTCAGGTTAAAATTAAAAATACTTTATCCAGCAAGAATATTATTCAGGCTGGTCTTCCGCAAGGAAGTTTACTTTCGCCAATATTATTTTGTCTATACATCAACGATATGCCAAATATCCCAGATACTACTTTTGCTTGCTATGCGGATGACACCGCAATCATGTGCAGTTCTATTAGCACCATCAAAGCAAGAGATAAGCATCAAAAAGCCGTTAATATCCTCACCAAGTGGTTTTACGCTTGGAAGATCAAAACCAATGCAGCTAAGTCTCAAGTCGTATTTTTTAGACACAAGCTCCAAGAAGTAAACAACATAACACTAGATGGTGCCACAGTACCAACAGTTAAAGATATTAAATACTTGGATGTAATTCTTGATGATAAGCTTACATCCAGGCTGAGGCCTGGATTATGTATACTCGTGAAAAAGCTCACAAAGCTTTTAAGTCTATTTATGCCTTATTAGGGAGATATTCAAAATTACAACTAAGTACTAAGAGAATTCTCTATCTTCAAGCAATAAGACCGATTTTATTGTACGCAGCACCAGCATGGGCCGCTACAGCCAGATCAAATCGTCAGATTTTGCAATGATTGCAAAATAAAGTTCTTAGGACTATCAGACTCACCGTGGTTTGTAAGAAACACTGCAATACATCGTGGAATGAAAATAAAACCATTATATAGCGAGATCTTAATTTCCTCACATAATTTCTACATCAAATGTGATAATCACGAAAATGAAGCAGCTGTACGCAGCATAGGAGATTATGACTATACAGTCATTCAACGCTGCAAAAGACCAAGAACGATACACCATAACGAGTTATGGTGATCGATGTACATAGTGAATTTAATGTTTTTTCTACTTTTCATTGTTTACTCGTATTTATATTTACTTAATTATTGCTTAATTATTGCAAAGCGATATGGACTTTGCGCCCCCGGAGGCAGGACTTTGATTTGTCTTATGTGTATAAAACTTCAACGTTTGGTCAGTGCAACTATGCTACGCCCACTACTGTTATACGCCTCAACTATTATGCCCACGCTATTCTGTTGCTCCAAAACAGGGAGGAAGGAGGATACTCAGCCGTAGTACATACGAGGAGAAAGTTATGCCAAAATTTTTATGCTACAGATGTGTTAAATTTCTTTTACGATGTGAAAGTTATGCTTCAGATGTTAAATCGCTATTTTACCAAAGTTATGCCACTGTTACATACTGCCACATGGATGTCATTCAACACTTCAAGTGTACAGGTTTATTCCAATACTTGGAATTTTTTTTTCGCTTTTAGGATTCCTATTAAGGACAGTTATAGATAGGTAAAGACTTCAGGGTCGTATACCCATTGAATAAGCAAGGACCTAAGACCTGTATCATCAAAAAATTAAATGTTAAAAAATCTAAAGTTTTTCTGAAATTACCAACAGGGCTATCAAAGAGGATACAAGATATTTAACAATACTACATTATAAATGCTTACATACGTTTGGCTTACTTTCCAGCTCAATGGAAGCATGCTGTTAATGTTACCATTTTAAAACATGGAAAAGTTTCTGAGCTGCCAGCCAGTTATGGCCTGCCAATTTACTTAGGAAAATACTCGAAATGTTTTTTTTTTTCCTTAAATACTGAATGAATTTCTAGTATATCACAATATTATTAATGACGATCAATTCTGCTTCAGGCAGGGTAACTGTACAACGTTACAAATTCTCAGCGTTGTGAAGACTATTGAGCAGGATTTCACTAAAAACAATATATAATAGCTTGCGTTCTTGACGTTGAGAAAGCCTTTGACGGAATATGACATAATGGAGTCTTATGTAAACTTTCCATCTTCAGGCTTCCTCTGATGATTCCTTCTCCTGATGATTACATTTCTTGAATCAAATTTGCATTCTCGAAAATTCCAAGCTTATGTTGGAGACGCACTATTAAGTAGAAGGAGGAGCCTATTCTTGTTAACACCCACATCGATTATTTGCCGGAAACTATCAGCAGCAAGATTGCAATGTATGCCGACGACACAGTTTGCAATGTATGACGACGACACAGTTATGACTAAATAAGTTAATACCAATCATGCAATAGAAAATTAACATATTAGCCTAAATATAATCTCTCTCTAGTGTCACTTATGGAAATTTAAATTGAATACAATTAAATGCAGTATAATTATATTTAGGAGGTACAAGATAAATCACACAATTAACCTAAACATGCGAATTGGCAACCAAATGTTCCCAGTTGTAAATTCTACAAAATACCTGGGTGTAATCTTAGATAACCAGCTAACTTTCAGATATATGTTAATTATGCCTTAAGCAAGGCTAATGACGCTTTTATGGCATAATAGAGCCTCTTGGGAAGAAGTTCAAAGCTTAACCTCAAAGTTAAAAGGATTCTCAACCTTTCAATCATTCGCCCAGCTCTCTTTTATGCTATACCAGCTTTTGCTTAGGCACCCAAATCTTATCGGAAGAACTCACTAGAAACTAGGTTTTCAAAATAAACTAATTAGAAATCTTATGAATGAATCCTGTTTTCCGCTCAAACAGATTTTTCATAATGCTGTCGACATTTTCTCAGCTCATGATTACATCCTCGTAAGTTCATATAATTCCTTTGAAAGAATTCCAAACTCAGTTTTATGTCCATGTAACCAATGCATCGGAGAACGATTCTACCACTGAGCATCTATTTCAACGTCCTAGGACAATTCCCCATAATGCTGTATATTAATAGCTAATGTTTACACATTTGTATATATTTTCAACATGCACTATATTCTAGTACTTTTTTCATTTTCATTCAATTGTGTTTTGTTACTGTGCGTTTTCTTTATTTTTAATACTACTCAAGTAACCATATTGTTACGTGCGTAGGGTTCGTAATACATTGAACGCACACAGGTCCGATAATAGGTTAATACAAAAAAATTTTTAAAGAAATGTTTCAGAACTGTAGAATTTTCTAAAGAAGCATTCATATAAATGATCACAGTATCCCACAGTAGAGTCAGAAGTTAGACGTCAAACTACTAAGATAATTCGACTCAATGCAGTGTAAAGCGCATCTAAATGGTAAAGATCTCACAGATATCACGATACTCCGAAGTCGCTCTGAACTGACAATTGAGAAATTGATGCTTTCTCAGGTCTTATGCAGTTTTCTTCCGGCCGCCGAAAAATCAGCAGTTCTTCTGCTTCACGAAAGTACCGGTTACGGTTACAGCTAATATAGGAATAATTTACAGCTATTAAATTACAATATCAATTGCAGTTATACAGGAAACGGACCAAAACGGAGATAAAAGTTCTCCAAGTTTAGCGACTTTTGGCATTTTCCCCCCAAATTTTGGCGACAGAAAATTCGTCACTGAATCCGTTGCCCACACTGGGGAAATTGCGCCATATTAGCGACATACAGTGTCTCACAAAAGTGATGGGACACTTGTGCTTTACAAAAAGAAACTGTAATAAAATAAATTAAAAAAAAACATGTAAAAATTTTTTGTGGGTGTGTTTCATACTTAAATTTAGTAAGAATTATTACATAACATACATTTTCTCAAAATATTAAAATAGTAATTTAATAAAAATACAATTGTTTGGAACGGAGCACAAAATGGCCCACATAAGTGATGGGGCACCATTAGATACTACTACGTACTACAATAAAAATATTTTTTGGTGTTTTTATTTTTACTCAAAAGCAATTGGCAATAATTTATGAAATAGTCTGCAGTCTTTCTCTCCAGTTTGTTATGGAATTTTTGCGTTTTTTAGCTCTGTGCAGCCATGAATGCTAAACGAAAAGAAACTTCGCCTGAAATTCGAAAATTAGTTATTAATTTGCATATTGAACGTGGAAAATCTATTAGAGAAACTACTGAAACAGTTAACATGAGTCATTCAACAGTTTTCAATATCATTAAACGATATAAAAAGAATCATATCATTCAGGATAAAAGAAGACCTGGCCGACCATCAAAGCTATCCAATGGAATAATGCGAATTATTGTTCAAAATATTTAAAAAAATCCAAGAATGAGTGCTCCTAAAGTTGCTGCCTGATTTACAAGCATTATATGGAGTAATTGGTAATCCTTAGACTATTAGAAGAGTAATTCGATCTGCTGGATATCACGGTAGAGCAGCGAGGAAAAAATTCTTCGTAAGTGAAAAGAATAGAAAACTCAGACTGGCTTTCGCAAAATCCAACATAAATAAGAACTCTGATTACTGGAATGAAGTTATATTTGCTGATGAGAGTAAATTTAATATATTTGGTTCTGACGGTAGAATCTTGGTGTAGAGAAAACCCAGGAAAGAACTGACTGGATTAGTTTTTATTATTATCCATTTTTTCTT
Organism: Stegodyphus dumicola; assembly: GCF_044657685.1. Taxonomy (NCBI): domain Eukaryota; kingdom Metazoa; phylum Arthropoda; class Arachnida; order Araneae; family Eresidae; genus Stegodyphus; species Stegodyphus dumicola. Next base: position 44,690,907 of record NC_140778.1, read on the forward strand.
TATCTGCGAGCAAAAAGGGGAAATCCCTTTTTTAACCAGTATGCCTATGTATAAGTTAGAGTAATATAACGTTTCCGCTTGTGTGAAATATCCAAAACAATCTTGACATTGAATGATCCGTGCTCTGATTATTTCATCTGTAACGTACACTTGAAACTCAGTGGGTTGCAACATATTAAATTTCGAGACCATAGAGTCCGCGACATTATTTTTCGTGAATTACATATACCAAAATTTTGAAAGCAAAACGAAAGTCGCATTTGGGTACAGAACTAGGTCAGTCGTATTTAGTATGCAGATTTAGGGTAAAGTCGCATTTAGGGTACAGATATTAGTCGCCCAGATATAGCTCAGAAGATTGAAAACGAAAGTTTAAAAAGTGACGAAGTCAGTACGTTGTTTAAACAAATTCAGGAAAAAAGTTCGCACGTTTAGAAACGACTCAAGAAGAAATTTTGAATTCGTTCCTAAATGATAATACGCTTCAAGATGAATATTCCGAAGATCTTTCGAAAGTGGAAGAATACCGAGACAAGTTCTGTTTAATTGCTGTTGAAAAACGCAAAGAAGGCAAATTTAGCTACGGAAAAAACAAAAAGTGAGAAAAAAGGGAAATTCAAGCTTCCGGGAACTAGAATTGAAGAACTTTAGTGGAGAACCGAAAGACCTTTCTTGCCTTTGGTCCAGTTTGAAACCATTCACAAAGATGATGCTATTGTGGGTAAAGACAAATTTCAATATCTGTTACAATGTGTGGTAGCAGATTCTAAAGCGACAAGATTGGTGACAAGATTTCCGCCAACTAAAGAAAACTATTCAAAGATAATTGCGCAACTTAAAGAACGCTTTGAGAGAGATGAACTTTTGGTTCAGATTTATGTACGGGATCTACATTCCATAGTAATGAAAAATGCTGTTGGTCGGATTAAAGGAGATTTAGATGAACTTTGTGATTTACTTGAGAAGAAGCTCATGGCACTCGAAAGCTCCGGCAGAACTAAGGAAAAATTTGCTGAATTTTTGAAGCCACTTGTTGAGTCCTGCTCTTACCAGAAACTGTTCGATGGATGATACTACGTCACAGCATGATAGGGCGCGGTCTTTGGATAAACATTTGTGCTTTCTTCGAAACGAAGTGCAAAATGAGAAAATGATTAAGCTCGCTCGTACCGGTTCGGGAGCTTCACGTTCTACACATTCGCGCCCACATTCTGATGTTCCCGGTTGCTCTACAGCTGCTGCCCTGGTAAACTTTCAAGACAATACAGGTAGGCGGAATTTGCGTTCTATTTTTTGCGAGAAATCCCACAATTTTGCCGAAAGTTTTCTGCTCGCAATATGTCTTTAGAAGATAAAGGAAAGATTTTGGTGCAAAAGCGTGCCTGTTTTCGCTGCCTACGAATTGAGTTGCCTACGACCCATTGCCAGAAAACATTCAGAAAGCTTTTAAGAAATTAAATATCTTGGGGAAATTAGTATTCCACGATATGTAGAGATAAATGAGAATTCAGAGTTGCATCTATTCGTTGACGGATGTAAGAGTTCTCATAGTGCATGTGTCTACATTAGAACTGTAACGCCCGTGGCAGTCAAAATTCTGTTGATCAGAGGCAAATCCAGAGAAGCGCCGTTAAAATCTCTGACAATACCCCGGTTAGAATTGATGACCTGTTGCACTAGTGCGAGATTGGTTCACTGAGTATACGCCGCTTTAGATTTTCCCGATTTGAAAATTATTGCTTGGAGTGACACTATGGTAGGTAATGGTGTATTAAGAACTGGTCAGTTTTAGTTGCGAATAGAGTAAAAGAAACAAACAGACGGATTCCTTCTCAGTGGGCCCACCAGCGGCCAAGCGGTAAAGTCGCTGAACACTGGTAGTTCGGTCCCAGGTTCGAATCCCGCGAACGGGCTGGCTGCATGAGTGTTTTTTGGGGGTTTCCCCATGTGTAACGTGTATACGAGCCAGTTTCCCTTAGAAAGTCCTCGACGAAGGCATTCCTCCCCTTAGGCAGATAGCCCTAGTGTGCTTTGCCATAATTAAATACCCCACCTTCTCAGTGTTGGAGTCATGTACCAGGTGATTTAAACCCGGCAGATATGTTTTCAAGAGGCAGTTCTTCTAATTTATTTTCTGATTCTCTGTGGTGGGAGGGTCAGTCCTGGCTCCTGGAACGTACTAACAACTGGCCACTAGATCGTTTGATGTAGAGACCTTTGACGTAGAACGAAAAAAAAAAAAAAAAAAAAAACGAAGATCGGGTTATGTAACTTTAATTCTGTTGAAAAGGAAATACCTTTTCAATCATTAAGTATGCCATTAGGTTTTTGAATTTTCATGAATTCTCATGAATATTGAGGTATTTGAAATACGCAAAAATAAATGTGCATTTCGAGAGACTGGAGATTTAACCGTTCGGGAGATGGAATATGCCGAAAACAGTCTTTTAAAAATTGTACAAATTAAATATTTTCCTCTTCCGACTGTATTTTTAATATGAGTGTCATATCAGACAGAGAATGCATAAAAATGGTGAAAACGCGGATTACAGAGCGATTAGACAACCCTGAATTTATTTGTCCAATTATTTTACCAGACCGGTGCATTTTCACCCAGCGTCTGTTCGAATATTATCATTTACAAAATGGTCACGCTGGGCCACCAAATATTACTAGGAATATTAGAGAGCGATTTTGGATAGTGAGGGGCAGAAGAGCTGTCAGAAAAGTCGTAACAAATTGTGTAAGATGCAATCGATACAAGACCAAGTCTCCCGGTTGCAAGCCGGTGTCTCTACCAGGCGATCGTGTCAATGACGCAGCGGTGTTCGAGATGGTAGATGTTGATTTGGCAGGACCGTTGTATGTGAAGGCAGGGGATTGCTTTGTTCACATGTGCAATATATAGAGCCGTTCATTTGGAATTGACTTCCTCGTTGTCTACGGACGCAGTCTTGTTGTCATTGAGACGATTGGTAGTAGAAGGGGGTAGCCGAGAATAATTTATCCAGACAACGGGACCAATTTTCGAGGAGTGCAAAGAGAACTTAGTCACATCGATTGGGAAAACATTTTGAGGCAAACGGCTATAGTAATATAGAAATTTAATATATATAATATAGAAATTTAATCCCCGCACAGCCACTTGGTGGAGCGGGTCGTGGGAGAGGTTAGTTTGTGTAGTAAAGGAACTCTTGAGAAGGACACTTGGTAACGCGGTTCGTACTGAGGAGCTGTTCACAGTATTGTGCGACTGTGAGTCAATAATTAACTCTAGACCTATTACCTATCTGTCCGAAAATTCGAATGACTGACTTCTACTTTTCCCAGCCATGTTTCTCATAGAGAATCGTAGCTTACGTGTTCCCGATGTTGAATTATGCCATTCAAAAGATCTTCGAAAAAAGGCTAGACATCGCTAAAAACTACTTAGTGATTTAAGGCATAGATCTAGGAAAGAATATTTAGGCTTTCTGGTCCAAAATAAGACGGGTCCATCGTCATAGCTACGGCTGGGAGAAATTGTCCTAATTGGAGATTACATCAAAAAATGGATGCACTAGCTTTTAGATAAGGGCATTCTACTGATACCAGGGAAAGATGGTAAGATACGAACTGTAGAATTAAAGACTCAAGCTGGTATGCTGCTTCGTCCTATTCAGCGAGTCTTTCCATTGGAAGTGCAGTTAACGGACACACCCTACTGATACCATACACGCTATTTCCTGTACTAATCTTATTTCTTCTATTTCTAGTGATGAGCTTTCAGATTCAAATGACTCTAGTAAAGTCCTGCAAGGTGCTAAAGTTTCAAGATTTGGACGTATGATCAAGATGCCTCAGAAATTAGATTTCTTCGACCAGGTACTGCATGTCTTTGAGCCAAACTGAAGTCGACTCGAAGAGGGGGAGTATGTAGGAGACGGCTGCTTCGGACAGAGGATTACGCAACGGCTAGGCGAAGTCGACGGAAGGAAAGCCGCTTTAATTGGATTATTTTTTATTATTCTTATTTTTTCTTTATTCTTATTTTTGCTTAACTTAAGCATAACAAAAAGTAATAATGTTCAAGGACATTAAAATTGAAGTATTCAAAAGAATAACTTACATAGAATCCTCATCAGTACTAAATATCATCAGGCTTACCTATATTAGGCAATAAGAAAAATAAACAGGAATATACTTTGCCATCGCACCTGAAAGTGAACGATTTTTTTTAATACTCTTATGCCGGGCTGTCGCTGTAGAACACGCGACGTTGCCGGCTCTATGACTAATAATCCCAGTAGGGCATAAGACGTTGAACAGTCTGGACAGGCAGTGAAAAATCGTCGGAAATGGGAAATGTACGATTTGCAAAAAACTTTAAACTTTAAAAGTATATAAACCGCAAGAGTGTTAGAAGAAACTAGTAAGTAACAAATTAGTTATGATTTTTTTCATAAAAATTATGAAAAATAATTATAAATATAATTTTAAAATACAAATATAATTTTAAAAATCCATCGCATCATCGAATCGAAACTTCTTTCCATGTCATATGTTTATCATGAAGTTATTTTAAGAATTAATTTCATAAGTATTGAATATAATTCAATCTGTATAAGCTGCATGCATTTGTTTAAAGGTTAGTAAAGGGTTACCACAGATCCCAAAAAGCTATCAGAGATAAATCCTAATATTGATAAACTACAGTCAACGAAAATGCCATTTAGAAATGCCATTTATGAAATGCCAGTGAACGAAAATGCCATTTAGAAACGGAAAAAAGTATTTGTGATTTTTATTGCACGACCAAGTTTGCACGACGACACCGGTTGGCTTTTAAGCCACTTAAAATTCGATTCAACAACAAAATCAGAAAATATTTAAAAACGGTATATCTTTAGAATTTCCGATAGGCAGTTTCGCAGGCTGGAGATAAAAATAATTTATTCCGTACAGTGTTGACATTGCTCGATTTGAAATCGGCGAATTTTTAAACCACAAAAAAAGTTAAAGTTCGTTCAAGTTTTACGAAATATTAAATAGACAATAAAACAAATTCCAAATTCGGCCCTCCAGATGGCTACGTTTGGGAGCGCCACTACGATGTTCAAAACTTAAAGTCTATATTTGCCGTTGTTTCTTCACATTGAAGAAACGTACATACATGAATGCAGATTCTTCCTTGTTTAATTTCTTTAACACTAGATTGTCCAAAGAAGTCATTTTGACTGCTTTTTAATTTCAATTAGAAAAAAAAAATATGTATATGATAACAAACAAAAAAAAAATATTCAAAAACAGCACAACTCTAGAATTTCCGATAGGCAGTCTCGCGCTCTGGAAATAAAAATGTTTGGTTACATACAGTGTTGACCCTGCTCGCTTTGAAATCGTACAGTTTGTTATTCAAAAATTCCTTAAAGTTTTACAATCAAATTCATTCAACAATTTGTTATTCAATATTCGGGTGCACGAATACAATGTTCAAAATTTAATGTCTGTTAGGTGTCGCTATTTCACCACAATGCAAGAAGCATACATACATTTAATGCAGATTCTTCATTATTTATTTTCTTTAAGTATAATGCAGTGCGATAATATTTGGTGGGAACAACCTAAAAAGTCATACAGCGCACTTAAGTGTTTCGATGCAAAGTGTCGTTTCGAGACAAATATCCTATTCGGGACAAACGTCCCTTTTGGGCTGATAAGTATAAAATGCGAAAAAATAACCCCCCCCCCCAAAAAAACTATTGCAGAGAATTCAATCATAAAATTCTAATTGAAAAAAGAGGAATAGGTGACACCAAAATAAGTGTAATCACGGAGGAGGTGAGTAGGCTATAGGAGGGGTTGAGAATCTTCTGGCTTTCATATTTGAAATGGTAAAATCCTTTATTAACTGCTATTAGCAATTGTTGTATGTAATACGTCCAATCTGTAAAGACAGAATTTGTAAACACTGCAAGAATACATTTAATCATTTAAATTGTTCCTAGTGTCAAACGCCTTGCAAAATCTTTTCCAATAAGCTGAGTCATTTCGGAAATACATGAAAATCTCTTTGGCATGAAAGTGTTTCTGGAGAAAGGAACATTTTTCAGTTAAAACTACAAGGAATTGTTCTTTTCTCATGAAAATAATAACAAATATTAAATTAAGCATTTATAATATAAATTTACATTGAAAATAAAAAAAATGCTCTTACCTGTGGAAAAAGCGAGTGTTACGTTCGCGCGACGTCAACGGAATAAGACTAGTTTAGTGAGTAGTATGTTTAGTGAGTAGGATTGTACTCGTGTGATGTTTCTTTTGAGTGGAGCGCAGGATTACTTTTTAGCTGTGTAAATTTTTATAAATCTACAAATCACTTTACTTGTAATTAATTTAATATTAAAATATACATTGTATTTCTTTTACAAATATAGATTATTTCATTTGAAAGATTCAAGCATGAAAAGCTTGATTACAATCATGATGTAAAGCTACATTACGTACTTTGCATCTATAAACAGTCCGGCTATGGTACTCTTTACAACAAAGTCTTTTGTTATCAACGGATTTTACGATAAAATATCTACCATCTCCATGCAATGATTTAGGAATCCTGAATTTGCTAGGTCTTCCTGTTGCTGATCTATTTCTGGCCAATTCTACACTCTCAATAGGAGTTTGCAAAAGGAATAATGCATTCTCGTGTCTGAAATCTAAAAGAGACTTTATATTTCCAGCAGTGAAAAGTGGTGATATTTAGTAAGTTTAGATACGGTCTCACCTCATATAATTTATCAGTATTGTCAATTTGACTATTGTGAAATGCAAATTCTGCTTCATATTCCTGTACTGCAAACGTGATATCAAGTCTCGTACAACAGGAACAGAAATGTCCTTATCAAAAGACCAATTCATTTTTCTTGAGGTAAATAATGATATCCTGTAAGCAATAATATTCCAAGGCTATATATATATATATATATATATATATATATATAGGCTTTGCAATAAATTCTGTTTTTTTTTTTTTTTTTTTTTTTTTTTTTGTTGTTGTTGTTGTTGAGCGTATATATTTGTCTCTTCAACGAGAAGAAATGTCTAAAAACCAAAAAGAAAATCGAAAATCTGAGCACTAGTTTTACCTTGTGTTTTGTCTTTTATAATTTCTCTTTTATCTCTTTCTTCGTGTTCTTTCTGAGACATAAATAACAGTTCTTTTTTTATCCACTTCAAGATTTCAGTCTTCTGCTTTTTAAACATTTTAGTATGACTATAACTGCTTTTAGAAGGCTGAAACTTACTTCTTACGTGAATTTCAACTTCCCCAGCAGTATCATTTGGTAAAATATCATTACCGTTATTTAAAACATTGCCATTCCTTTCTTCTTCGTCACTAGCCTCTGCAATTTCTGGGGGAACAATAACAATGTCAGTTTCATTCTGGTCATTATTAACATTATCATCATCTGTTTCTTCATCAAAAAATCTTTGAAGTGCTTCTTTTAATGTAAGATACCTCGTTCTAGACATTTTTAAACAATCAGAACATGAACCAGAACATCGAAAGGAAGGAGAGAAACAGGAGATTGACTACCCGTTTCCTGCTGACGTTGCGTCAACGCAACACCTGTTTTCTCTCCCTTCCCAACACAAATATAAACATCTGACTGATGTAATGTTCTGATAAACGGTGACCTTGACTAAAAATAGATCATTCATAAAGACGGCGATTCTTTCCTTAAATATTTTCAGCAAAAATACCCGGTCGAAAATTTTGCTTAAATTTTGCTTAAAGTATGAGGTTAGATATTATAAACAAAATGATTGTTGAAGACAAATATTTTTTACATAAATAATCATAATATTCCCTACACAAAATCATCTGCTGTTATAAAATATCTTAGGTAGTTATATTTATATACGCATTTATTTTATCTTTGCGTCAACACAACATCAGCGGCTAATGGGTTAAACACGAGTATTTCTTGAGCAGTAAGTCTGATACCCGAATTAATATAGTTTTCGTAATCGGGAATAAATAAATTTTAGAGACACAGCGAAGTTAGGGAGGGGAGGGGCCTTTCAAAGATCAACATTGAAATTACACGTGTCGATGCTCTTGCAAAAATTAGCAGCCTTCAGGGATGATATTTTCCCAGAGATTGGTTAACAAGGAGAAGTAATAGTCTGTTAAATTCATTTTACTATTTAGGCTACTAAGTCGATATTTTATTTTTTTCGTTTATTCAGATATTCTTAAATTATTTGCATATCAGTTTAAATTTGTTTTCATTTTTCATACTAAGCAGTATCATAATTGAATGAGTTTATTTACCAGTTGATATTGTAAGTTTTTAATTTTATACGTTCTTTTTTTAAACGTTTTATAGGAACTTATATTATTTCAATAAAAATTTTTTGAAATAGTTTTGATAAGATGTGTTGAACACTCTATAACGTAGAAAATGCTAAATACGTCTCTGACTCCAATACGATTAACGTTTATTTACATTTTTCATATCGAATTGCTCAAACAGAAAATCAGTCATTGTTATTTTTGATTTCACTGTCGCTTAATGTTTCCACTCCAGTTCAACTTAACTTTATCAAACCCTAGATGATGACAAAATAAATGGATGTGATCGTAGCGACATTACATCAGTGCTATTCCTTTGTCTGAAATTAATCAATACTATAGATATTAACAAACTAGGGGTTTTGATAACCCTTCAGCAACATCCACACGTTTGCTATTTTATTATATATATATATATCTAATTTTCTCTTGCAATTAATAAATAAAATTTTGCCTTAGTATACAACTTTCCAGTTGTATTGTTTTTATGTCTGTGGTTGCATATTTTTTAAGTATTTTGCTTGAGCTCACATCAAATCTAATACGGCAATTTACGTAAAGTGTTTTACATCTGTTGGTTGATACCCAAATCGCAAAGCTGAAGACTTCAATACACAGAATTTCTGGAAACGAGCATTCATACGAAAACGCATTGGGTTTTAATGCTAAATAACGAATCTTCCTGTGTGTGTTAAAAAAAAAACTTATTTACCGTTTATTGCTTACCAGTTTTCTTGTGCAGTTATAAAGTATAAAAATTTAGGTGTTTTTCTACAACTCTCACATTGGTTTTTCCCTGCATATGTCTAAAGAAAACTGCATTGCATTTAAGAGGCAAAGCGGTGGTTTTGTAATGGTTAGTGCTACAGGTAGAATATTTTTATGATTGCTAAGCTATTTCCGAATCCACATAGGGAATCTGAGATCCTACAATTCTGTATTTAGTTTAAACTGTAAAGTGTTCGAATTTATTAGAAAATTCAAAAATTTTTATCTCGGGAAAATTTTGAATAAAATACGGATAAACCAGACTAGTTTCTTGAACTAAAAATAAAATTAGCAATTTGAACATATTATTGCGAAAACTGTTTTAGCGGAAGACATTGAACCTAGATGCTGCAGTTTTCATTTATTACATTGGCTCACCAGCGGCCGAGCGATAAAGTCGCTGAACACTGTAGTTTGGCCCGAGGTTCGAATCCCGCGAACGAGCTGGCTGCATGGGTGTTTTCGTGATTTTCTCCATGTGTAACGTGTATAGGAGCCAGTTTCCCTTAGAAAGTCCTCCACGAAGGCATCCCTCCCCTTAGGCAGATAGCCCTCGTGTGCTTTACCATAATTAAATACACCAACACCATTTATTACATTGACGGAGAACTAACAGGCTAATGAGTGCCTAATGCAGTGAACCAGCTGTTCTATCGAAGGCGAGAAGGAAGAAAGACACGAACTGCTACTTAATTTTGAAGTAGCCATTTTGATTCCTTGCTTGTTCTTCCCTGGTTACTGATGCGGAAAAATTAAACTGTATAGATTTGAGATGATGGGATGAATATAAAGATGAATAAAATTGCTTAAAAGAGGGAGACTATTAATTGTGAATGCTTCCTTGAGAGATGTGTTGCAAATTGCCTATGTCAGTAATTTTGCCAACCTTATTAACAGTTAGTGTACAGATAAGACTGCTATTAAATTTTCTAAAGAATATTTTAATATTTCCCATTTCAGGATCCCAGTGCAGTTATTCAAAGCAGAACTTAACAAAGCTGAGAGCTAAATTTTTTATTCTAAAACTGCCAGTGACACAGCGAGCAGTAATTGCGTAGAAAATTGAAGTAATTTTATTCCGGGAAGGAAATTTCTTACAAAGTGAGCAAAGTAGTACTGTTACAGTTTTTTAGATTTCTCCTGTCGGTATATCCAATGCTGCGGTTTTAAGGCATTAATTTATTCTTTCTCATTTCATTTATAACTATCAGTGAAGTTCAGTTAATATGCATTATGATTCTGGTTAAAGCAAACAAGAAAAGCTCTTATAATTCTAGATACAATGGTGAATAGGGAAAATTGAACAAAAGCAAATATTTAGAAAAAACATTTAGGAATGAGATTAGTCCGGAAAATACAGGGATAATACTCCTATGAACGAGTATAACTTCAGCTAAGGACTCCAAGCAGTGGCTTAGACACTTAATCTGAAATAAAATCCCTGTAACAAAATTCGACAGCCAAATTAGTTTTTAGGCGAATACATAGCTTTGAATTTCAGAAAATTTGAAGCTGTAAAAGTGCAAGTGAATCTTTACACACAGATGCGTCGCTTTCTTTATATATAATATTATTTAATTGTATATTTACTTAAAATATACATTTTGAATGTAAAAATTATACTCTCCTATAAATCTAAAAGCCATTTTTAACTATGAATTAGGTTAAGAAAACCTTGTGCAACTAATAAAGCATTTTCTACTAGGTATTAAGAAATTTGATGTTAATGATTACCTATTAAAAATAATCTGAATTAATTCTTTTACAAATTAACAAAATATACATATGTAACTCATCGGCTCCAAAGCATGTGGTTAAGGTTATAGAGAATTCCCAAAATGATAAATGGCAACAGTAAGATAACGTTTAAGAACGAAAAAAGATTGTTCGAAAAACAGGAACTGATAAAATACATAAGGATAAAGAACGTATTAAAGATTGTGTAACTGACAGACACTGAAGTTTCAATGATTGGATAGGAGTTCTGTGATGTTTGTCTTCTGGCTCTTACATGACTTGTAAATCTTTCTTTTTATCATGTGAATATTAAAATGTGACTGCATTTAGCGGTAACGATTTCTGATATAATACCAACATATACCTTCAGTGCAATGTAAATTTTAAGGAGAAGAATAAAATATTTAAGAAACTAATAACACTTAGAACTACCGCATTCGATTAAGCATAATAATTATTCATAGTTTAGTGCTTCAAATAAACACATCAGGTGGTAATTATTTAAAATATAAAAATTGAACAGTTAAGGATTACTAAATAATATACGTACGGAGAAATAAACATGAATGATAAATAGTCATATATTCAAAAAATGGTTCGGTTTGTTTCATTATGAGAAAGCAGGATATGGTTATCAGTGTAAGAGGAAACATGTCTTCTTGGAGAGCTTTGTAAGTGGAACTGGCTCTTAATTAATTTTCACATCGGGAAAACCACAAAAACTCTCTTGCAGCCAGCGCGTCCCGGACTTCTGCGATTGTTTCGCTTTTCATTATATCTAATTACCTCCGAGAGCATGCTAATAGGCATCTTGTTTTTGTGTTCTTGAAAAAAATTGTATATTTAGTAATTACACAACTTGTTCTGTTTGAGGATGGGATATGCTGGGAGTGAAAAATTCAGATGCTCAGTGACCTGCTAGAGACTCATCATTCTCAATCTCTTTATTTGCAATCCCATTAGTGCCATTAAGAGACGGAATATTTGTGTTGTGTCCTTTATACTTAGAAACAGCATTCCAGACAGAACTATCATCCGCTGAAAGTGATTCCAAGTAGCTGGTCCAGCCCAGTTGTACTCGTGTTTTGATATAGGTCCTGACCTCGTGATTGAGTGTATTCATGATTCTTTCGTCTTGGGAACAAATTGATATTTTCCAGGTTTTCTTGGCATGGTTTCTATATTTTAATCAATTCTCTTAAGGAAGGAGTTTTATATCGTTTTTCTTCTGTAACTTCCTTGCTGTTTTTGGTGTGTGCAGAGAGTGTAACTTATTCGTAAGTTCTTTAGTCAAATAATCTAAATCATTCCTTATATGTATCTGCTAGAAATGTATCAGGTTTTGTCGGCATATAATCCCCAGTTAGTAATAAGGATTCTTGTGTTGTGTACTGATCTACGCCATTGCCAAATTATGATCCGGAGGAAGTTCATTCATGCTCCCAATATAAGTCAAAGCATTAATATTTTTGAAAAGAAAGAAATTAATAACGGCGGGTCTGCCAAAGTTAATTATTGTTGGTTTATCCGTATCTGCAATTGAAATATTGGCAAATTGGGAAAGTAGTTTGTATATTGTTCTACCATTCGTTGATGTATCCGCAGTTGGGCGTGACGGTTGTGAGTACATAGAGTGATTTCCTCCCGTAGAGGTAGTACCTCTGAAACGGGAAGAACATTTTACAGTTGCTTCGCTTCATTTTATAAATAAATATTGCATGATACCATCAGTAATTAAATTCTCTGAAATTTAACAATTATCTTTATTTTATAAAGACACTTTCTGATAATCGTTAAGTAGCCTATAAACAATACAAGCTTGACAATGAAATCAAATGGATTTTAAAATCAAATTGCGAACATTATTCTTATCAGGAAATAGAGTAAAGGTTTTACCTGCTAGTTTTTTCGCATACTGTTTTCCTAAAAGAATTTAAAAATTACGCCCTGAACCATAGGCACTCCGCAATCTTTAAATTATTGGCATTGGCACAAAATTCTCAAGATGAATCAAGAGAAAATGAACTTTCTTTCTTCGGATGGATTAAGGTTCTTCGAAATTAGGTCAAAGAATTTCAAAATGAATTTTAAACAGCAAAATCCGTAGTGTATAAATTAGAAGTATGCTTAGTAGCCGTTGATTATTTTTCTAGTATTAATGTAGAACTGTAGATTATGTTTTGTGCAGGTGCCACCTTATGTCTCTACATGAAAATAGCTTTTGCATTCATTCATCCACTGTAAATTATCATCCGAACTAGCGAGACACTACGATGATTTGTACATATTTTATTTGCTCAAGATATTTAATCAAGATTTTTTCCTTTTTTCATCTACTTTCTAAATTAGAAACTTTTTAAATATTCGGCGAGGACAAACTCATTTTTCGCAGTGTCTTCAATCGCTTCGACTCGAACATTAACATAACTGAGTGAAATTTTATGACTACTCATGTGTATTCTCGCCTCTGTGCGTTCGTGATTTAGTTAAAGCACGTTATTTTGAAAACATAGCAAATGTTACTGTTATAAATTTCAATACACTGTTAAAAGCTCTCAGTAGTTATAGTAAATTACGACAATCGAATTTAGCTGTATGCTTCAATTATAAAATATGCTCCTCCGGCGTAGACAGCAGCCACTAATTCGGACATGCACTAAACTACACGTTGTGGAAAATATATTCCTACGTATCATCAGCAATTCTCATTTTTACGTAGGCAATACTCGCCTACACCAAGAACATATAAAAGATTAAGAGTTGAACTTAAGATTTTCTCTGCAAAGTTAATAAAAGATTCTTCTCTCACGCACAGGATTACAGGCACTTAAGTGTGTTTAATACACTTCATTACGAAGTTTTAAGTGAAGATAAATATCTCAGGCCGTATTCTACTTTCCTGTTAAGTACAAATCAAAATTTCCCCACTTAAAATTTCAATGCACTGTGTCAATTTCTCATTCTAAAATTTCCATTTACGTGTGTGTGTGTGTTCATGGCAAAGCCTCGAGGGCTATCTGCCTAAGGGGAGGGATGCCTTCGTGGAGGACTTTCTAAGGGAAACTGGCTCGTATACACGTTACACATGGGGAAAACCACGAAAACGCCCATGCAGCCAGCCCGTTCGCGGGATTCGAACCTCGGACCGAACTACCAGTGTTCAGCGAATTTACCGCTCGGCCGCTGGTGGGCCCTCCATTTACGATTCATAAAGAAAGCAGCAACTTGCTGAGCTCCGACTTGGGTGGGTAACCACCCACATGACTCTTTCGCTATGTAAATTTCACCATGCCAGATAGTTGCTGAACTGTGTGCGCTGTAAATATGTGTATATGAACTTTTCTGCTATCATCATTCTGCTTTATTCAAGTGAATTTTCTTTGGCTTCACTAAAAAGCGACCGTCTTCAAGTATCATGTGACTACTTCATCTCAATTACTGTGACAGGTTCTGCCATTTGCATGGGGCTTAGAATAGTGTTTTCTAACATATAAATGCATTAACCCTTTGCGGCACCTAAAAATCTTCTTCTGTACTCACAGAAAAATGGAATGAGAAAGGACTTATAGGTTACTCTGAATCTTCTTTATTTATAGTAGATGGCAGCCCAACACAAACCAATCCACATATATTACCCATGTTTAGTTTTTAAAAGACCCTCATTTTTCAAAGAAATCTTCCAGATTTTTTTAGGGTATAAAAGAAATTTCTATGTTATTTTCTTGCTGTATGCTAATATTCTTATTATATATTAGTTTTAATTTTTTACCTTGAAATCTTGCCTAAAATCGAACGGCCTCACGCGTGCCAAGAATGCCAGACTAGGTCACTGAGAGACAGCTGTATCTTTGTTTCTCTTTAGCTTATCGGTCAACTCATTAACATAGAATACATCTGTGTTTCATTTCCTGGTTTTTTTTTTTTTTTTTTTTTTTTTTTTTTGAGGGGAGGTTTCGTTATCAACTAAGAAATTGTTAAATTGTTATGGGGATTTTATGAAGGTCAGGGGTAATTTTATCAGTTAGCTTTTTAGTTTCTCACTAGAGCAGTTAGTTCTCTTTTTCTCTTTCGCTGTTGTTCAAGGAAGTTCTGTTAGCACTACGTTTAACAGTTTTGAGTTGTAGACGTTTCTTTAATTTTGTTTTATAGATTACAATTTCAAATTATAGATATAATAATAGTTCTTTTTTTTTAGGATTTTTAATTATTTTCCAAATGGATCGGAGAGGGTTGACCATTTCTGAAACACTGAAAGTGCTAACGAACTGCTTTCGGATAGGGAATCTGATACAGATCTCGGTACATGTGCAAAAATGCAATTTTGGTTGTGCTTTTTCAAAGGTGGGGTTTCTTTCTTCGAAAAGTTCCACATTAAAAAAATAGACGAAAGTGTAAATAATGTAAATATCATATACTTAAGTTATATTTTTCCAATCATACGCATGTAACAACCATATAACAAAGAAGAGCATTTTAGGCGGTGTAGAGTAGCAGGCCTCCCCATGGCACACCCTGACTAATGCTAAATCTGCTACGGTATACAGAATCTAGTGTTTTTTAACCGTAGGAAAAATCTCTTACTCTTTTACGCGCTTCCCAGCAATGCTCGTTTCAGCACTCTTTCCGAAGCTCTATTCATTCAGTGTGACCGCTTCGAGTACACCCATGTAATAAAACGATAAGTGCTACCTTTACAAAATTTTACCTGCTTTCTCCTCTAGGCCTGATTAAATTTCTTACCTTTTTGTGTCGAAATTCCAACTTTAAAATGTAGCGAGCCGGAAAGGGTTAAGACCTAATTTATACTATATAAAATTACTAGGTGTGATATTTTTAATCTATCAAGTGCATAAAAATTTTATTTACAGAATCAAACTTTGAAATGCTATCAAGGCGATGCAAGGTCATAGCCAAGTCCAAGTGACAAACTGGTTACGCCTCTTCGATCCTGTACTGTACTGCACTCATTCTACTTGAAGCGCCCTTCTATCGCATACAACGTTCTGACAGCCGGAACAGAGCATGAACTTTTTTGGATTATTTTCTGCCAGGTATTATGATTTGCTACAGCCGGCCGTTAGATGGCACTCCGAGCGTCGTGTCTCTGGAGTTATTTCATAACTCCATCTGACATCATAATGTTTTCTTCATAGACCTCATAAGAAATAGACTAACCCAAACGGGTTTTCTCCCTCATCTGAGGCGTTGCCGGCTGTCACCTTGATCACATCCGGAGGAGTAGGGACGACTTGCAGAAATTAAACATTGGTTGCCTATTGCAGCGTGTATAATTATCAAGAAAAAGTCGGTTGTAGCGCCTCATTTCACAAATCAGAATTTATACATATGTTTATTTTTGAAATTGAGATTGATTTTTAAAAATTTAGCATATTTATCAAGCATAATTAACGTTCCAAATAATTATGAAGCTATTGCATGCTTTCATGGCAGGATATTTTTTTAGCCTTTCCTATGCCGTAAGGAAATTTGTAACTATTTCTTTTAGAAAATAATATTTTAAATCTGAACTAATAGAAAATTTCAAACAAGCAATTTTCTCTTGCAATTTTTATGCTTTTTATTGGTGTAAATAAGTAAAAAGTACTAAAATACTTAAAAACGAATTTTTGAGTTTTGTTTAAAATTCTAAATTATGCTGCTTTTTTAAAAATTGTAGTATAGCACAATTTCTTTAAAGGAATTTTATTTCAATTATATTTCATACTACATCATAGTGATAAACACTTTTGACTCCTTAATAATTTTTATATATTTAATTCTAATATTAAAATTGTATTTAACCGTAAGAATTGATTTTGCCTGTATTTTATAGTGATTATTTTTTTATTTTTTTTAAGTTCTGCATAAGATTTTTTTTTTACTGTTAATTTAATTTATTAGCCCAAAACGGCGATAGCCAAGAAAGGCTATTAATTTCGAAGCGGCATTTTGCGCTGTTTTGCTATAAATGTCCGTGTCTCCTTACAAATTGTTGTTACCAAATATTATTGCCCTGTATTATATGCAAAGAAATTACATAATGTAGAATCTGTATGAATACATTTACGTTTCTTGCACTGTAACAAAAACGACAGTATCTAGAGCCATCAAATTTTGAATAATATAATCCTCCACTCGAACATGGGCATCTGGACGGCCGCATTTCAGAAAATTTTATGCTCCGAATTTTATGAATAATTAAGTAACTATTCCACTTTAATGTTAATAATTTAATGATCATATAATCAAATAAATATAATCGTTTTGTTATGTTATTATAGTTTGAAAAATCACTGCCTGAAAATGTTCATTAAATTAAAAAAAAAAAAATTATCAGATCACGTTTAATTTTACCTTATTTATTCCAAAGTATCACGTACTATCAATCATATTTAATTTTACTTTATTTTTACGCAAAATTAAGTTCATAAATTTTGTGCTTAGAGTTTTTAACGTTTTACCAAACTAAAGATATTTGTACACGAATTACGTGTGAAAAAATGAGCGAAAATGCAGTAAAAAGTGCTTTAATAAGATATATTAAATCCTATTTGGAAAAAACTGTGGCTTTCATAATCTCATCACTATACAATGCATCACATTTAATAATTAAAAAGATTTATGTGATACGAAAGCAGAAATTTCAGTGTTAAAGTAAACCAGATCGTCCCTACTCTTTCTGCCGACATGTCGGTGACGCGCGCCCCGCCCACTGGGTTAGTCTATTTCTTATAAGGTCCATGGTTTTCCTAAATGTAGTTTACTAATTTCGGATGGCGAGAGTATTAAATTACTGTTTATAGAAAATTAAATTATTGCGCACCAGTTTTCTCCTCAACTTATACGGTATAAATAATTAATTACCGTAGTTGGGGAGTTGAAGATGCTAAATAACAATTCCAACGTGTTTTCTACACCGCAGAAATTTAATGAAGGAAATCAGAAGAAGGTACAGATTGAATTAAATAAAAATGCCGTTCGACACAAACAGGATTCTCTATAGCTTTTGCCAATATTATCACCAATTTACCACCTTCGCGTGGAAAACTACAGTTCCTTATTCTACACCTACACCGTGTAGACATCTCACCACCTTCGCGTGGGATAGGAGAAAGTCTCTCAATATTCATTTTTCACCTCGCTCTCGCAGCTGGCGCATCGGTGAGGCCCTCTGGTGGTTGTGACGCAGTTACGGATACTACATAAATTACTGAACATATAACCATAACATTTTTTTAATGAAACTTCATTGTTTCCTAGAGTCAGAGTTTGTAATGAAAGATAACGACGGCTGGGAGATTTTTCTACATTTTTATTAACTATCTATGTTGCGGAAACATACTTCCGACCTTTTGTTGGAATATTTAGTGCCGGTAAATCTCCATTCAATGTAAAGCGTGCGATTTCATAGGGATACTCCAAAAGCCTGATCTAGAAAAATACACTCATGTTCCATAAATTAAAGATAATGCAAAACCAGACAAAGGAAGAGTTAGAGAGAACAAATCTGACTTATTTGGAAAGCTTATTTATTCAACAAAAGGTAAAGAGCAAAAAAAGATGCTATATGTTTGATATTATTAAAAAAATTAGCGATTTTTTCTCATGGAGCAAATTAAAAAAAAAAAAAAAAAAAAACCTGTTTACAAAAAACCAATATTACATGGTTGGTATGATTGTTAATACATTGTATGTCTCCCAGACGATGCAATATAGTCCGTACAACGCCTAGGCATGCTGAGTATCAAATTATCGATCTGATCTTGGGAGATAATACACCACTTAGCAATGCTCTCCGAAGTTCCGGTAGACATGTAGGAGGAGGTTGAAGGGGTGCAACTCGTCGGCCAAGCATGTCCCACATTTGCTCTACTGGATTCAAGTCCGGTGAGAATGCTGCCCAGTCCATACGGGTGATATCCTTCGATTGAAGGATTTCGCTTACGATGATTGCACTGTGAGGACGGGCGTTGTCATCCTTAAACACAAATTATGCGCCCATGGTGCCCCGAAACAAACGTACATGTTGTTCCATAATGACGTCCCGATAGATTTGGCTTGTCATAGTTTCAATTTGAACATGCAGGTCAGTTCTGGAACCCAGAATAATTCCACCCCAATCGAGAACTCCTGCACCACCGTAACGGTGTCGTTCAATGATGTTTTCTTGGTGGTAATGGGTACCATATGAAAGTCCGGCGAGAATCAGACTGCAAGCTAAACCTGGACTCGTTGGCAAACATCCCACAAGCCCACTGTTGCGGGGTCCAATGCATGCTCTCTAATCCAGGCTAACGGCAGGCGACAGTGAGTTGCAGTAAGTAAAGCGCATCTGACAGGTCTACGAGCATATAGACCAATCTGTCCTAAGCGTCTGTACACGGTCTGCCTTGAAGTTGTCGCACCAGTGGCTGAAGAGAGCTGACGAGACAGGTCTGAGGCTGTGCTCCGCCTCTTTCTTTTGGCAGTAAATGCCAAATATGTCGTGTAGAGAATTGTCTGATCGCGTTATAAAAACTAAATTAATGATTTTCTGATTTAAGGAAATCTTAATTTTATTTGATTCTGAATTATTTATTTTAATGCTCTAATTTTAGGGAAAAGCAGATGCTTCTGACAATATTTTTTAGTTTAAAGAATATTATTTATTTTCCTTTATTTGCAATTTTTGTCCAAGCTTTGATTCATTGTGAAAAGAAGCAGGGAAAGGGAGGCAATTTTGCTAAATCATGATTTCGCGCGCTTTGTTCTTTAGAATGTTCTAGAAGAAATTTCGTTGTGCAGTTGACCTTAGGACAGGAAGTATGTGACAGAAGGTTCAGAGGTTGCCACTTAACCTTCGATGAAAGTCATTCAGGTCTTGGCGATCGGAAGGTCCGGTTGTTGGCTAATTGAAGAGGGGCGCGCATGCGCGTTCACCCTTATTTCCGCATTTAGTTGTTGAAACGCAAAATTTGCCCAAATTAAGGGGGCGATAATTGAAGCCATAGTGGGAGCCCGCGTTTGTGAAGGAGAGGAAGAAAATTCGAGTTTGAATCACTTTTCGTGCTAGACTTAACTGTGTGGATGTTACTTTTGAAACTTGCTCTTGGGTTGAGCGATAGAAACGATGTAATTTACGAAGAGAGGTGTTTCCCGGCGGGGAGCGGCAAATATGCTCCCCGGCCGCGTTTTGGTTAAGAGGCGAGATTGCAGAAGGATGAGTATTTGCGGAAACATTTGAATCACACTCTCACTTACTCTTGGAATCACTTACTGTGTAGACTTGCTTACTTTTGGGCTAAGATTGTAACTTCGAGCTTGCTCTTGGGATGAGCCATAGAAGGGGAGCTGTAATTGCCAAAGAGACGTTTCCGGCCGGGAGCTGCAAACATGCTTCCCTGCCGCGTTCTGGCTAAAAGGCGAAATTAAACCCGGGCGAGTGATTTAAGACTTTCAGGATTAAGACTTGTGGCCCGATTTTTCGAAGCGGGAAGACCAGGCGGAGAGCCCTGCTGGGCAGCAGTGCTCCTATTTCTGTTTTCCAGAGTGAAAATTGCTTAGTCATTATGAAAACCAGTTACCTGCCGTGTGTGTTTCGCCAATAGTGCCAGGACAGGACGATATCCTCTGAAACTTCCATTTGTAACCGTGGATCAGCCCCGCCGACGTCAACGCTTATTAGGATACGAGTCCTCCACTTCAAGACGTCCACCCAAGATAAGTTTTATTTTTTTGTATTTGAACTTTAAGTAAGGTTTCAACAACTTCCTTGGAATGTAAAAACAACGTCGAATCTTAAATTAATTCTCAGGCTTTCAATTGTTTCCCTCTCCCCTTCTTAATTTACTGAGACAAACCTTAAGGTCTTTATATGAATTAGGATGTAATAATTTAAGTTGTTTGTGTAATCTTCCTTAGAACAGATGTGAATTGCAAATAATATGTTTTTTTAACCTCTTAGAAATTATAGAACGGGTACCCGTTAAATTAAAAGAGTCATGTAATAGATTTTCAAATCATGAATTTAAATGTAACAAAGTTAAATGACAAATTGAAGAATTTTCCGTGTGTCTAAAATAAGCAAATTGTAACTGTAACAAAAATAAGAAATTTGACTCTCTGATTAGGATAAGATTTAATTTTAATTGTGAGGAATTTGAATAAACTGGTATTTAATCTGGAAACCTATTACTTATGTTTCTTTTTATCTTTTATGTGTTTTTCTTATATATTTATTGATTTTACATGTCGTTTATTCGATATCTCTCACGGCGCGGTCCCGGATGCATTTTCACAACGCAATGCATTACCGTTTTACCTATACGATCACTAAAAGTGTGGTAATTAGCAAAATCTTAAGAGTTTAGTTTCTCAGTTGATATTAAGTTAGTTACGGTTTCACCTGTCTGTTTCTACATTAGTTTTCCTCCCTAAGAGGAGGTAGTAACACAGCATTGGTGCCCATCATTTTTCGGCGAAATATAGAAACAGAACATAGGTATTTCTTACAAAACAAATACGGGTCCTCGTTCACGTCGTAACTCTGGTGCGACCTGTGCTGTAATTTCTACTGACATTACCGTGCCAAAGCCTGGAGATGACACTCTGGGCAGTTCCAAGTTCGTTTGATACTTCCAGTTGGGTACGCCCACATTCCAGACGGCCGATAATTCTACCACGTAAAAAATCATCCAAATGCTTCCTTTGTGTCATAACTATTCGGTTATTGCACTGAAATGCTTATAAAGCGCCTGCGAACAATTTTACTTCTTTGCCTGTATTCCTTATATATCACTCTCTTACACTCTCGCCATTGTGACGTACCATCGGTGTCATCTGGTTACTTCCTGAAATTTGCATATGATTCTTGAAGATGTGTGTAGTGATTTTACAGGTGATATATTTATTTTAGAGTTCGTTTTCCGCGTGACTCCGATTTATCCTTAATTTATGGACATGAGTGTATTTCACAAACGTATGCGAAGACAGAAAAAGCAGAAAGGTCAACATTTTAGCAGTTTTTTGGAAAGTCGTTTTTCCTGGAAGACATTGCACCAAGATCTAATTTTTATTTATTCCATTCACGGAGATCTAATAGGGTAAAGAACACCTAACCCAGTTAACCAAAGACTGTGTCGATGGCGAAATGAAAGAACGAAAGTCTCTAATTGCTGATTCATTTTAAAGTACCCATTTCGACTAAGAGCTTTTTCTCGCTTGTTTATTTGATGCAAAAAAATTACACTGATTTGAGGTCATGGGATGAACATGAAGCTGAAACAAAATTATCTAAAAATGGGAGACTTAATTAATTGTGAACGATTCCTTGGGAGCTGTGTTGTACATGGCGTATGTCGTTTTTTGACTATCTCGTTAACAGTAGTTTACAAATGAAACTAGTATTAAATTTCTTCAAGAGTGCTTTATTGTTTCAATATTCAGCATCTCGGTGCCGTTTCTCAATAAAACAGGGAACTTACCAATATGTCACCAAATGGTCTATGTTTGGCGAGTTTTCCGATTTCTCGCCAAATTTAGCGACAAATGTTCGTCTCCAAAAGTATCGCCAATTTATCTAATCGCCAATTGATATCTCGCCAATTTAGCGAGAAAGCTATTTGCTCAGTGGTAAAGACACTTGCCCCTGTATTTTTATTTTTTCTGCAGAGTATCGTTTCTCTCAGCTTTTCAGTTTACATTTATACAAAACGACAACAATTGCATATAGTATAATAGCGCTAAAATCATCTATCTGTATTCAAAATTCATTAATTGTATATTTACTCTCATATTTATTTCCCTCTCTTACCACCTCCCTGTGGTTTCAATATGTTACAAACTTCTGATTAACGGTAACAATGTACGATGTGTGCACAAATAGCGAAGTACTCTGTATAAGTCAAAATATTATTATTGAAATTGATATGTTCCTCGGAATGACGTATAAAAATTATTAGTGTGTAATGTGCGCTTTTTAATATGCTGTATTTTTCATCAAAGCCGTCTTTTGAGAAATAGAATATATTTTGCTCTTCCAGTTTTCTGTCGGAAAAATTAGCAGGCAAAGACCAAAATACACAGTATTTCATATTTGAAAAATAGATATGTAAAGAATAAATATTTTTAAATATCCATAGAATAAATACCTACACTCACAGCTGTAAAGTTTTTTCATGCGTTTTATTTCCTCTGATTTCGAAAATTTCTCTCCAGCACTTAACTCTTTCGCATCGAAGTCGCCCCAAGCGCCCGAGCATTCAGACATCGGCTGGACGCCCGAATAATTTCCTACCCAGTGCTTTCCCCCATCACGTTACTGCATTACTCATTGCTTTCAGGTGTTGTTAAATCACATGTCAATCATTCTTTTGAAGCTACTAAAAGTAGCTTCCTTGTTTTCTTTGTTCCTTCCTTTCCTTTGTTTATTGTCAGTGTTTAGCTTTTGATGCCCGAAGTTGCAATCCCATCCCAAGGGAAACTTCACGCAGTGTCAAAGCGTCGAAGAAAGAAGTTCTCGCTTTACTTAAGTAAAGCTATTGTTAGCACTGTAGTATTCAACTTGTCATGGGGAAGGAAAAGCATTCCAGGAGAAATTCTTAGATACGGGCGTTTTCGATGTTTGGGGAATTGAGATTTTGCCCTCTCTCGATGCGAAAGAGTTAAAGTAGTTTGATTCAAAATTCTTCTAATTTGTGAAAAAGTGTATTAAAACGTTACATGTATAGATTTATTCTAAAAAACAATGAGAACGCGAATTTCGATATATGTTTCTTCCGTTATTTCAGCGAAAATTGCGATCTCGGTATCATTAGCTAATAGATGTATTAAAACGTTTGAGGAGGCATTTTTTTATTTCTGTTTCAAACATGAATTAATTTTTGTGAACTGAAATACAGGGAAAGAAAACCGAAAAACTTTGATGGGAAGCGTAATTCGATGTAGAGCTCGAGCAAGACAAAAAGTGGTTTGTTTATGTTCACTGAATGAGGGAAGCTTTTTTTATCGCTGCCTTACCTGATAAACATTTGGAAATACTTTAGCACAAATTTTTCGTCAGTGCTTCAAAGGCAATGCATTTTTGCAGGGATGAAATGCAAACATGCTGCAATTGAAAATGGAGGCCCACCAGCGGCCGAGCGGTAAAAGCCGCTGAACACTGGTAGTCCGTTCCGGGATTCGAGTCCCAGCGAACGGGCTGGCTGCATGGGCGTTTTCGTGGTTTTCCCCATGTGTAACATGGATACGAGACAGTTTCCCTTAAAAAGACCATCACGGGGCATTCCTCCCTTTCCGTGTAGTGCCTAAGGGCGGAGCACGTAATAAATAATAAAAATGGAAAATGGAAAAAAAATGGAGGGGTGCCACGAAAAGTCTGAAAATTTTCAGAATTAAGCGATCGCCTGAAGGTTTTATTAAGGTTTTTCACGCACCTGCGCAGTTCGCAGTTCACTATTCTATTGTTAGAGTCCTTCCTACTAACCCCCTTTTATTTTTAAACTTTAATACTAAGCATAATTTCTTTGCGCTTACGTGACGTATAATTCAACAGCAAAATTACAAAAATTATAAAAGCAGTATACGCTTCGAACTCCTGTTTATAACGCTTGAACGAACTCCTGTTTATAACGCTTGAACGAACTCCTGTTTATAACGCTTGAACGAACTCCTGTTTATAACGCGTTGGCATACATTTTTTTTTTTCCAGTCTTTTCTCAGTTCATTACTTCAATGTTCAGATTTCTTACTAAGGTGCACTTACAAAACTTATTTTGATTTTATTATTAGCCCTTCAGCACACGTGCATCAGTGTGCTACGTTAGTACACGCGCGGGACAAATTTTACCCCAGTGTTTGTTGCTCGGAATTTTTACCCCAACGCATAAGTAAATGCATTTTCAATATTGCTTACCTAAAGTAAGCCATAAAAATCGAAATCGAAAAACAGCGTTGCCACTGCTCACTTTGATGTCGTTGAAATTATTAATTAAAATTCGTTAAAGTTTTACAAAATATGAAATAGGCAATAAAATAAATTCCAGATTAGGGCCTTCTGGCGGCCATGTACGGATGGCGAAATACACTATACAAAACTGTATGGGATTAGGTGCTATTGTTTTCTCACAGTGCGAGAAACATACGTAAATTCGTGCAGATTCTTCATTATTTAACTTCTGTAAATATTATACAGAGCGATAATATTTGGTGGCAACAAATTGAATACAGCATGTTAGTGTTTCGTCGCAAAATGCCGATTCGAGACAGATATCCAATTCGGGATAAACGTCACTTTTGGGCATATAAGTACTAAATGCGAAACAAATGCACAAAGAGCAAAATGAAAACAAAACAAAACAAAAAACACTATTGTGGAGAATTTAATCATAAAAAGAGAAAGGATGGATTGGATTATTCAATTATGGCAAAGCACACGAGGGCTACCTGCCTAAAGGGAGGGATGCCTACGTGGAGGACTTTCTAAGGGAACTGGCTCGTATACACGTTACACATGGGGAAAAACCACCAAAACGCCCATGCAGCCAGCCCGTTCGCGGGATTCGAACCTACCTCGGACCGCACTACCAGCGTTTAGCGTCTTTACCGCTCGGCCGCTGGTGGGCTCATAGAAAAAAGTCTTTGCCTAGATAAGTCTTTGCGAAAGGAATAATAATTAACACCCTATGAGGACTGAGCCATGATAGGGATGTCCTAGACTGATCCGGCAGCTGCTGCGCGCCTGTGCCTCCTGGGTTTATTACTACTAGCAACATTTACATTTATAATTATCAACACCATTTTTACTAGGATTAAGCTTGTCATTGGCATTATTGAATACAGCATTATTATCAGCACCAACATTACAATTGTTATGAATATTGATCGGAGTATCATGCGCATAAAGAATAGCAAAACGTATATGTAACGTTAATTGCTTCTTGTGTTTAAATAATTTCGTGCCTTTGACTGTTTTAACCGGCTTCTTAAAATCTAACTTACCATCATGAGAAATACACTCACTACCATTATACTTGTGTTTCAAAAAGAAACAGATAATTTTCAAATTTTCGATGAGAGAGTCAACACCTGCAAAGATCAAGTATCATATTTTAAAAAATCCATAGATATTAAATTACACAAATTATTGTCTTCGAACATCTTATTGTTCAGGAATTTCAAAATATCTGGAGTATTCACACACATAAAAATTAATAGATGATCCCACATCAACTCACATATCATGTACATGCGAAGAGCACGAGGTATCGGCCTACAAAGTAGTCTAGCGCCACTTTCACACTTAACGATTCGAAGTGTTTGCCGACGGGGCAAATTCACTATCGGTTAATCTTTGGATTATGGTAACTTGGCGATTTTTTGGCGAAAATTTGGCGACCAACCCTGCTACAGCAACCTGCTAGTTTTGTTTTGGACGCCATTTTGTTTTCACGAAGTAAAGGCATTTTGTTTTTAACTCAGCATTTTTTTCCAACAATCTGCTAGCCGAATTACGCTTATGCAAGAACTTTTATGGAACAAAAGTGCTTAATCATGACGAAGATTAGGTGCGAAATTGGGCGAAAGTGCAGAATCGCCCACTGCTTGCAGCGTTTTTAAGAATTGCACATACACGGTATCATCCATATACACGTCGACCTATTTTCACTTGAAAAAAAATCCCAGAATTGCACAAAAATGGCATTGCGCAGATTATTGACTTTATCCATGTACACTGCTAAAGTCCTACTAGTAACCTTTATCGCCTTACCAAAATGTCGCCAAAATACCTGTTACCATATTCCAAAGATTAGACTCACTATCTTTAGCAGAAATAATATTCATGGTAATCCAGAAATATCGCAGCACTTACACAGCAGAAAGGTCACTCACAAAATTACAAAAAAGAGGGAATAGCAACACACATAAAATACCCAAATTGCATTCTCCTCGTCATGGTTACGCAAAGTAAGTAACCAAATACGCCGTGAAGGAAATCTCGAATCAAAGCGGTTTTTCTGCTTAGCAGGCCACTAAAAAAAATTCTTCGCAAACCGCTATTTTCGCGCTAGATACTTTAATTGATAAAAACCTTCCTGCAGAGCTTTCGAAAAGCGATCCTCAATTAAATATAATTCAGCTTCTTAAAGCAGAAATCATTCTTTTCCAGAAATATTAACATCTTCACCGCGCTATAAATCAATCATTTGAAGTATGTTTTTAACCGCTTTTACGTTGAACAGCAAACTGAAGAAAAATTTAAAGACAGAACAAAGCAATGAACTAAAATCAAAAGTGCACAATTTGTTCCATAGCCACCACTCTGCCTAAAATTGGCAGAGCAGTTTTATTTAAAATGCTTGCACAATGATATAACATGTTCTTGTTCGAAATTTTAAATTCATATATCTATATCTCGCAAGCGTGTACGAAAAAACTAGTATGTAACAAATTCGTTATAACGTTTTTCCTAATTATTATAATCTCGTGCTCTAAATCCATGGCATTGTTGATTTGAAACATGTTTCCATTTGACATGTATTTCAGGAAGAAATCTAAAGAGCAAATGTTACTAAGTATTTAATAGTCTAAGTTGCATGCATTTGTTAAACGTTAGTAAAAGGTTATCACAGATGTTCTTTTAAAGCTGTCAGAGATAAATCCCAGCAGCGATAGAAAGAAGCAAAAACGGAGTATTTGTGAGATTTATTTCAGGACCAAATCTCAGTTTTGTTATTTTTATAATATTATTCTCTACAAGTCTGATACAATTTACTTGTGTCAACTGGGTACAGAAAATTGAGTGTGGAAACTTTTATCTGCATTTTGTTACTTGATACTTTTCCTTAAATTAAATTTTTTTGAATCAACATGTACGTAGTCAATGTGCGCATATTTTTTCATTCCGGAAGTTCACTGATTTCTCAAATATTATTATACAAGCAGGAGTAAATATAAAACATAATTAAAAAATAAAATATTTTACAACGTTTTTAATGCCAAGGTCACTCAGATGACCAAATCCATATTTTCAAATCTCTGAATTAAGTCTAATAAGACAGGTTGCAGATTTTCAGAGGCGTTGCTCATGTTCAGTTTGCTATTTGAGTGCTCCTGCGCCGCTGAGTTTAGCTTAGTTTTGTTTAGTATTAATATTAGAATCTTCAGCAGTACCACCTATACGTTTAGTCTTAAGAACATCGGTTTTACGTTTAAGTAGAGCAGTGCCTGAAGAGCAAGTTAAATTGCACGTACCTCTAAGTTCGTGAACGTCCCGGCGTACTTCCAAGAGAAACGTAATTGTAGCCTCCTTTTGTCTATCTCCCTCGGCGACATAATGTCTCTTTTGACGAACGTTGAATTAAATCTTAGCGCTTTCGAGTTGCAAATCCAGTTATTTTGTACGATGTCTAATGTATGAGTATTATATTCAATTTCATCAGCAGTACTTGATCACTCCATTAGCAGTCGAGTTGTTGGAATCAATATCCGTAGTGACGCTGCTTTCGTCCATACGGTTGTTTGGATCTCCATCAGGCGGGAACCCTTCGGCACCAGGACTCATTTTGAGCAACCTTCTAACATGGAGGCTGTGGGCCGAACCTATGTTACATGAAATGCGATGATTGCCATACCCCAAAACTCAAACTGGATATCACAAACATTCATACGAGAGTTTCTCAAAGGTAAAACAACGAAACGAAAATCGTGTTTTTGCACTTTGAATTGATAATCCTTTCAACTGGTATACGCTAACGAAAGCAGACTTGTAAAGATTAATATAAAAGTATTAAAGATGAATGTTTCTCAATGAGAAAATTTTAGAATTGCTTAGCTGGACTTTATTAATATAAATATTACATGATACATCCAATGATAAAAATCTCTTAAAACTAGCTTTTATCTTAAACATTTTTTGAAGAACGATTGTGATAACATTTAACTAGGTTATAAAGAATACAAGTTTCACAATTAAAGGGATTGGATTTTAAAATCAAATAATCAACATTATTCTTATTAGGAGGAAATTTGCCTTCTAGAAGCAGAAACCCTTTTTTTATAATTGTGGCGACACACTGCCTTTCTGTGGCAACCCTAAAGAATTCGTCTGTCACGAGGATCACGTGCCCAGATGAAGCATCATTACGTCTACGTCTGCTTTTCTGTTTGATAGTTAGTTGCACTTAAGATTTTGGAGAGTTAGAAATGTCGTGAAAATAAATGTTGGTGTTTTTAAAAAGTGTCGGCTCAGATTTTCGAACCTATGATTTACTTGTTAAGCAACAAATTTGGCGAGCCTGCCAGGATGAATGTCACAGGGTGACATTATCGATTTCGACACTTGATAATTTACGAAAATAAGAGAAGTTCCTAGGTGCAAACATGGATGATTTAGAAACACTAAAACAGAAGCGGAAAGCAATTAGGAGTGTATTTACGAAAACAGCTAATAAGTTAGATGAACTGATACGATCAGATTCTCCGGATTTGGACGATTTAGAAATTTATTTAGATCAAATTTCAGAGAAGTATAAAACTTTACGAAATACGGATGACTCTTTTCTGGAACTTCTACAGAAAAAAGGCTGTACTGAAGAAGAATACGAAAGAGAATTTAGTGCAGCTCAAGAATATTACGATAAATTATCTACGTTGAAAGTAAAAGCCAACAGGAAGAAGGATAAGTATTCACAGCCTTCTATTGGGTCAACGAATAGCGGTTCTTCATCAGGAATAGTTACAACCACAAAACAGAAATTGCCAGAGATCGAACTGGTGAAGTTCGATGGAGACTCCCGAAAGTGGTTGACATTTTGGACAAGGTTTAGTAAAATACATGAAGATACTCGCATCGACAAGAGAGACAAGTTTCATTATCTACTACAATCTACGAAACCTGAGACTGCGCCTAGAGCAATAGTGGAGAGTTTTCCTGCTACGGAAGAAAATTACGAAAAAGCCGTGGAGTATCTCAAAGAACGATTTGGAAACGAAAATGTTTTAATTCAAATTTATGTTAGAGAGCTATTAAAACTGGTAATCAATGACAAACAAAAGATAGACTTATTAACTCTTTATGACAAGTTGCAAACTCAACTACGCGCATTGGAAACACTCGGTTTAACTAAAGATAAATTTGCAGTTGTTTTATTTCCTTTAGTGGAATCAGCACTTCCTGCTGATTTAATACAAATTTGGGAAAGACAACGAGGTATGTCTCCTGAAACAACAGGTAAGAGTGATTTAGAGTCATTAATTGATTTTCTAAAAAGAGAAGTAGAAACGGAATTTAGAGTTAAACTTACCCGTGATGTTTTGGGTTCTGATAAAGTAAGTAATAAGAAAAATAAGTTTTTTGACATAAAACCTGTTGTTCCAACTGCATGTGAACTAATTAATGCAAATAGTAGTAAGTGTAATGATAATTTTCAAAAGTATAAAAAGTCTGATACTTGTATTTTTTGTGAAAAATCCCATTTGTCTGAAAGTTGTAAAGATGCATCTTTAATGAGTTTAGAATGTAAGAAAGATATTATTAAGAAAAAGAATGTTTGTTTTGTGTGCCTTAAGAAAAACCATAGAGCAAATCAGTGCACAGCTAAACATAGGTGTACCTTATGTAAAAATCGACATTTTGTGATTATGTGCCCTGATTTGCCTTCTAACAAAACAAAAAGTGTCACAAAGTTAGGGAATGAAGAAAACAAAACAGGCATTCTTAATAATTATGTTAAAGTATCAGATGTATATCTTCAAACTTTAATTGTAAAAATTCAGAATGGTTCTAAAGAAATGTTTGTACGAGCAATTTATGATAGTGGTTCTATGAAATCATATTTATGTAATGATGTTGCTCAAAGGTTAAATTGTAAGTGTATTGGTGAATCAAAAATTAAGAAATTTCTTTTTGGTGGAGTTGAGACTTCAGAAAATGTATATAAAAACTATGTTATTGAAGTAAGAAATATATATAGTAAATATAAGTGTAAATTAGAGGTACTTGGTCAAAACAAAATTTCTTCTGAAATTAAGCAACTCCCATCTGGTTCGTGGTTACGCGAACTTAAGTCACATGGTATCAAATTAAGTGATTTAGAAAATGGTACATATAAGGTAGATAAAGAGATAAAATTACTAATTGGTGCGGATTTTGCTGGTAAGTTGCTAACTGGAAAAATTGTTCCCCTTACGTGCGGCGTCACCGCGGTGCATATGCAATTAGGCTGGACTGTTTTGGGTAAATTTACTGCCACTGAGCCAACTACGATAAATACTGCATCCCTCCTAATTTCTTCTCTGTTAGTGAAGGGTCAATGTATAAGTGATCTCTGGAAGTTAGATGTTTTGGGTATTGGTGAACCTTCCGTAAGTAAAACCAAAACTGAGTTACAGGAGGATACGCAAAAATATTTTGAAGAGACTCTTACGGTAAATTCAGAGGGAAGGTACGAAGTAGCATTACCTTGGGTGTTGGATAGCTCGCTTTTACCCGAAAACAAAGTGATAGCAGAAAAATGTCTTGTATTAAAAGGAAATTAATAACTACGGGAAATTTTGACGCTTACGGAGACGTTTTCCAGAACTGGTTAGCACTCGGGATAATTGAAAAAGTACCGGATGAGAATAAATATAAGGGTGTACATTATTTACCTCATAGAGCAGTTGTTAAAGAAAATAGTAGCACGAGTATAAGACCGGTGTTTAATGCAAGTTCTCATTCGCCTGGTTACCCATCATTGAACGATTGTTTATCTACTGGACCAAATTTAATAGAAATTATACCTTCGATTCTTAATCGGTTTCGCAAGAATTACGTTGGTGTCACTTCAGATATAGAAAAAGCGTTCTTGCAAATATCTATAAGGGAAAAAGATCGAGACTTTTTAAGATTTATGTGGTTCAGTAGGGATAATCAAGAACAAGTTGAACTGTATCGACATGGAAGGGTAGTTTTTGGTATTACGTGTAGTCCGTATTTATTGGCCGCTACAATACAATATCGTTTGAGTGTAGTTCCCGAAAGCTTAAGTCATACAGCGGAGATTTTGAAAACATCCTTTTACGTAGATAACTGTGTGGCTAGTATGGATTCAGAAATAGAAATGAGAAAGTTTGTAAATGAATCACAAATAATTATGGCTTCGGGTCACTTTAATTTAAGATTCTGGAAATCCAATATAAGAAGTGTTGTGCCAGAGGAAGATTCCTCCACGGAAGGAGATGTGTCTGTTTTGGGCCTTGTATGGCATACAGTTACAGATACCTTATCTTGCAAAATAAGTCAAGATATAAAATTGGATGACCCAATTACTAAAAGACTAGTTTTAGCAGTAGCTCATCAGGTGTTTGACGTTATAGGGTATACGGCTCCTGTAATGTTGATTCCAAAACTAATTTTACAGGAAACTTGGAATTTAAGGCTTAAATGGGACGATGTTCTTCCCGATGAATTAACCAAAAAGTTTAAGTTTTGGCTTAAAAAGTTGAACTTGCTATCCAGTATCCAAATACCTAGATGGGTAGGTCTCAAATCTATTAATGAAGCTGTGAGTATACATCTCTTTTGT
This sequence comes from Stegodyphus dumicola, assembly GCF_044657685.1. NCBI lineage: Eukaryota > Metazoa > Arthropoda > Arachnida > Araneae > Eresidae > Stegodyphus > Stegodyphus dumicola. The sequence continues at coordinate 44,723,292 of NC_140778.1, forward strand.
GACAGTAATAAAAGTGCGTATGGTGCATGCGTCTTTTTAAGAGTACAGACTGGCAAAAAGGTGAAGGTTAGTTTGATACACGCAAGATCGAGAGTAGCTCCTTTAAAACCTATTACGATTCCTCGATTAGAACTTTTTGCTTGTAATATTGGTTCTAGGTTATTGTCTTCAGTTGTTAATGATATTGGCCTACATGAAGTTCGTATTCATTGTTGGACTGACTCCTCGACGGCTTTAAGTTGGATACAGCGAAATCAACATTGGGGAGCATTCGTTTTTAATCGTGTACAGGAAATCAGGTCGTTGACCTTCCCCACTGTATGGCGACATGTCCCTGGTAGTCTCAATCCTGCTGACCTACTTTCTATAGGTTGTTATGCAGATCAATTAATAGAACGAAAATGGTGGGAGGGACCTGATTGGTTACGGGAAGATGAGGCAAATTGGCCTAAATCTAATGATGAACCAGATGAGGATTTGGTTAATTCAGAAATACGTAAGACAGTTATTGTTACGTTGGCAAAGAATGATAATTGTATTGGATGGTACTATAAGTATTTCTCATCATTTAAGAAAATTGTAAGAATGTTATCATGGATATTCAGATTTTATAATAATGTACGTAAGAATAATAATAATAGCCATTCTAAGGATTTGACTGTATCTGAAATAGAAAGGGGAGAAATAGCTTTAATGTTATTAATACAAAAAGAGTCGTTTAATGGTGAAACAGATGATAAGCTAAGACGACTCAGACCATTTGTCGATAGCCAGGGTCTAATAAGAGCTAAGTCTAATGTTGCTTATCGTGACGACTCTAGCAGCTTTAAGTTCCCCATCATATTACCTTCTGAGCATCCAGTAGTCAAATTATTGACATTAAGTGCACACAAAGATTTGTTGCATGCAGGTACTACATTATTGATGTCGCATTTAAGAGAAAGATACTGGATCTTAAAATCACGTAAAACTATAAGGAACTGTATAAGAAAATGTGTAACATGTCAGAGATTTAAGGCTAAAAGAGGTGAGACAGTCCCAGGCGTTTTACCAAATGATAGGGTTCGTGATTCAGCCATTTTTGAAATCGTAGGGTGTGATCTTGCAGGACCCTTGCATTTAAAGGATGGACGAAAATCGTATATTGTGCTCTTCACCTGTGCGGTTTATCGTGCTATCCATATGGAACTGGTTACCTCATTAACAACTGAATCATTTTTTCAAGCTTTAAGGCGTTTTATCGCACGTCGTGGACGCCCTACCACCATATATTCCGATAATGGGAAAACTTTTGTGGATGCAGAGAGAGTTCTGCAAACCATTGACTGGGACAGCCTCTGCTCTAAGGCTGCTGAAAAGAGAATACAATGGAAATTTAATCCTCCATCCGCCGCTTGGTGGGGTGGATGGTGGGAGCGTTTAATACAAATTGTAAAACAAATATTAAGAAAAATTTTAGGTCGTGCTTCTCTTGGTTATGAAGAGTTACTCACTGTCTTGTGTGATTGTGAAAGAATTGTCAACTCAAGACCACTTACGTACGTGTCTGACGATATTGAAGATCCCTTGCCTTTAACTCCAGAAAAATTTCTGCATGAAACTCCACAGTCGGGTGTACCTGATATTGACAATGTGGACAAAGAAAAATTGAGTAGAAGAGCGAAGTATCTCCAGAGAATGAGAGAATTGCTAAGAGTGAGATTTCGCTCTGAGTATCTAGGGCAGTTAAGACCGCAGTCTACCAGAAATTACAAAAATAAACCTCTCTCCGTAGGAGAAATTGTCTTGCTGGAGGATCAAAATAAAAACCGTGCATATTGGAATTTAGCACGCGTTATTCGAGTGATCCCTGGTCGAGATGGCAACATAAGAGTTGCTCTTGTAAAAAGTAATAATTCAGAGTTCTTGAGACCAATACAGAGATTGTTTAGATTGGAACTGGATAATATAATAGATAATACTCAAAATGAGCAAGTTCCTTTCACCACCAGTAGTGGTAGAGTTGTAAAATCACGAATAATGTAATTTATGTCTTTGAGTTATTATGATTAATTTTTGTGCTATTATTGTTGTATTATTCCTCAGTATTAATTTTGTTTTCAAGTAATATGATTTAAGTATTAAGTAATTTTCTTTGTTATATAACCATCATTTATATTGATGTAAGTTTTATGTTTTGAGTGTATAGCCATCCACTCAAAAGGTGGGAGAATTGTGGCGACACACTGCCTTTCTGTGGCAACCCTAAAGAATTCGTCTGTCACGAGGATCACGTGCCCAGATGATGCATCATTACGTCTACGTCTGCTTTTCTGTTTGATAGTTAGTTGCACTTAAGATTTTGGAGAGTTAGAAATGTCGTGAAAATAAATGTTGGTGTTTTTAAAAAGTGTCGGCTCAGATTTTCGAACCTATGATTTACTTGTTAAGCAACAATAATGAACTGCGTAGTCTCTTTGACGAAAAGCGGCCATGAAAGATAACAATTCTGTGGTCTACGGGGATTTATATCGTTTTTGTTTTTTTATAGTAGATGTTACGATTTGATCCCTCTGGAAGTTAAATGGCTCTGCGCGAGTCTTATCTCTGCAGTTATTATATAACTTAATTTCTTTATGAAGAAGAAAGGTGCATTCCTAATAATTATACTAGTAATTATGCTTGTATTAAATCAATTTATGTGTATATAACGAGCTTAATCTTCACTTGGATTTGGGTTTTACACTCGAAATTAAATCTAAGGAATGATAATGTAAATGGTTGCCACATAAAGCTGATACACGGACTTCCGGAATTCCAGGAAACAGAGGATACGGGAAAATATATATATTTGAAAAGACCAAAGGAGGTAAGTGAATGTTTTCTGTTTGATGATGAATACACTTGAGAAGAATATAAATCAGCGTGCTAAGCGCAGCTAGAACAAAACTTGACTGTGGTTGTGACAGTATCGTATGGTAATGGGTGATTTTGCTCTTAATTACAATAATTAGGCCGTCACCCTACATTGGCTGTTACGACTTCTAACTAGCCTATACAGGTATAATTACTGATGGTAATAGTTGCCCCTAGTCTGAGCTTGTGTTTCTGCAAGAGAATTACATCGGGATTGTAATCATTCACAAAAATACGAAATTCATTAATTTTATGGAATAAACCAATTTGAGTCCGCTGTCACACTTTTCAGAATTCATAGTTGGTTTTGATTAGATAGCCTGTAGTTTTCTTCGAGTATCTGATCCAGTACAAACATTTTATCTAATTCATTTGGCACGTTTTCAAAGTACGCATTTAACTTTTAAAGACTTGAATAATGCTGGCAATATTTAGGCCACCACAGAACACAGGACCGATATTATCTTTATGAACGCAACCTTATGTTTCAGTACGGAGAGAGGTTATTTTCAAATTTCGATGAGCCAGTCAACACGTGCACAATCCGAAGTATCACATTTTGAAACATATAGAGATAGTAATTTATGCACATGTATATCGTCGATCATCTTCTTCAGGAATTCAAAAATATAAAAGACATAGAATTTAGTAAGAAATACCACAACAAGGTATGTATCATGTTCATGCGAAAAGCTCGAGGCATCGGCCTATGTAATAGTTCCTAGCGCCTTTCACACACATACTATTCGAAGTATTCTCCAACGGGAGAATTTCACTATCTTTGGCTGAAATAATAGTCACGGTAGTTTAAAAATATCCCAGAACTTAAATGCAGCAAGACGATCACTCACAAAAATGCAAAAAGCAGTGATCTCAACGCACATAAAATACCCAGAGAGCACTTTCCTCGTCATGGTTACACGGAATAACTAACTCCGCGTAACCAGATACATAGCGATATGCGATATGAATCTTCGATTGCGCACTTGAAGGAAATCTCGAAACAAAGCGGATTTTATGACTGTCTTAGAGGGCCACAAAATAAATATTCGCGTTTCGCAATTTGCCCACTATGTACTTCAACTGATAAAACCTTCCGGCAAAGCTTTTGGAAAGCCCTCCTGAAATAAACATAATTCAGCTGTTGAAAGCATATATCAGATCTTTTTTCTAAAATATTAAAATCTTCATCAGGCTGTAAATGTAACATTTGAATTACATTTCTAATAGCTTTTCAGTAAGCAGCAAACTGAGGAAATAATTTAACCACAGAAACAAGCAGTCTAATACGAGGGCTATCCAGAAAGTAGATTACGTTTTGGAATAAAAAAATAAACAAAGTATAGGAAACAAATTTTATTATATACAGATGAAAGCCACACTCAAATACTACTTTTCTACATAGTCACCATACAAATTAAGGCATTTATCGTAGCGATGTACGAGCTTGGAAATTCCTTCGTCGAAAAATTCGGCCGCCTGCGCCTTCAACCACTTCGTTACCTCTTCTTGCAGCTGTGCGTCGTCATCAAAACGCATTGATTGCAATTTCGTTTCACAGTTCACATGTTTCGTCACCAGTAACGATGCGATCGAGTAAAGAGTCACCATCCTTATGGTAAGCGTCCAAAAAGTTCAACGCTGCAGCCATTCGCTGATTTTTGTGGTCCTCTGTCAAGATTTTTGGAATCCATCTTGCACAAAACTTGTGGTAACCAAGCTTTTCGCTGATGATTTCGTGCAACAAACTTCGCGAAATTTGTGGAAAACTCAAAGAAAGTTCCGTTATTGTGAAATTTCGATTTTCACGGACTTTAGCATCGACTTTTTCGAGAAGTTCGGCGGTCACTATGCTGGGTCTCCCACTTCGATCTTCGTCGTGAACATTGGTTCGGCCATTTTGAAATCTTATGACCCACTGACGCACTCCACCTTCAGTGATAATGTTGTCCCCATACACTTCACGAAGCTGCCGATAGATTTCTATCGGTTTACAGTTTTTTGCAGTCAGAAACCTTATTACTGAGCGCACCTCGCAGCTCGCGGGATTTTCAATTAACGCAGACATTTCAAACCGTCACAGTATCTGAACGGAGCACAGCACGAACCTCTCACTAGCACGGCTAGATGCAGACTGAGCTGCGCAACGCTCTGACCCCAAGATGGCCGCGCTAGCCCCGCCCCTAGCGGACACAGACGGAAACGTAATCTACTTCCTGGATGGCCCTCGTATATATATATATATTTCAAATGGCTGATTGTGAACAATTACAAATGTAACCCAGTCCATTAATCTATCCAAGGCCGGATGTGGTGGTCTCTTTATTATGGAGGCACCTAATAGGTGGGCCAACATCGCCTTTCCTATGCAGGGACGGACAGTTACAACCATGGCTTCTCCGGGATTCGAACCCAGGCCATTTAGCATCGCATTCAGCTTCCCTGACCACTATATCGACTGGGCGGCGCAGTCTAATATATAAAACTACAATTTATTCAAAAGCCATCGCTCTGCCTAAAATTCGCAAAGCAGTTTCATTTAAAACATAGAGAACTTTTAAACTAAGTGATCACGTTTTTGCAACTTTAAAAGCAAATGTACCGCTAGAGTGTTCGAAAAAATTAGTAAGTAACAAATTTCTCACAATTTTTTTCATAATAACTACGAAAAATAATTGTAAATATAATTTCAAAGTATAAGTTAAAATTACATTGCATTGTAATATATAATTTTAAAAATCCAAGTCATCATCGAATCGAAACCTGTTTCTATGTCACATGTAATTCACGAAGAAATTGAAAGAATTATTTTACCTAAGTATATAGAGCTCACCAGCGGCCGAGCGGTAACGTCGTTGAACACTGGTAGTTCGGACCGAGATTCAAATCCCGCGAAATTCTTTTATGCTCGTCTGATGCTCAGAGATCTTTTGCACACATTTTTCACCCCGCAATGAAAACGAATTAAAGTTATTTCGTGGTTTTTCCCATGTGTAACGTGTATATGAGCTAGTTTCCCTTAGAAAGTCCTCCACGAAAGCATCCCTCCCTTAAGGCAGATAGCCCTCGAGTGCTTTTCTATAATCTAATAAAACCAAAACCAAACCTAAGTATATAGTAATCTAATCTCTATAAGCTGCACGCATATGTTTAAACGTCAGTAAAGTGTTATCACAGATTTTCTTAAAGCGATATCAGAGATAAAGCTTAATATTGATCAACTAAAGTGAATACCATTTAGAAACTGAAACGATGTATTTCTGAGATTAATGGCACCACCAAGGTCTCATTGTTTTATATTATTATTCTCTACAAATCTGGTATAATTTACGTGTCTCAACAGGGTACGGAAATATGTGAAAACATTAATCTGCATTTTGGTAATAATGTTTTTTCTTTAAGTTGAATATTTTTAAACCAACATATCTGTTGTCAATGTGTGAATTGATTTAACTCCGGAAGTTCCCTGATTCTTCAAACATCAGTATACAAGAAGTAGTAAAACAGAATTATGAAATTAAAATATTCTACCACAGTTTTAATTCCAAGTCATGTAAATAACCTAATCCATATCTTCAAATCTCTGAATTAGTTTAAAAACGCAGATTGCAGATTTTCAGAGGTTTTACTCATCGTCGATTTTAATGATAATCAAAATAATCTAAAATTGAACTCAAAACCATAAAAATAAAAAAAATTTTTAAAAATCTTTGTCATAATAATTAGCATCATAATAATGCTAATTTAATGAATAGAAAATGTATTCGCTGGCTGCGTAAGTTTGCATGGACGGCAACTAGGTTTACAACACTAACATATAAGATTAGTGTTTTTTGCGCACAGAGAAATATTAATTTTTAGCATTATTTTCATCTAATATATCGTGGATTGTAGAATGTTGTATTATCAGCTTGGAAAACACATTCCTTTTCTTAATCTGACACAGTGTAAACTGCACGGGAATCTAATCTGCAAACAATGTTGGCTTGAGATGGTTAAAACTTCTTACAAAGCTGAAGTATCAGTAATCACTCAACCTAAGAGCTGACATTCAAAATTACCTTAGACTGTTGAAGAATGTCTGCCCTTAACGGCTAAGTAACTGGAATCAGAAAACAAGTTTGATAAAAATGGAAATAAAAGTTTATTAAGCCATTCTTTTGGTTTATAACAGAAAATATAATACACATTTTAAACAATGATTTTTCAAAATCAAAATAGCCGCTTTTGTTACTAATTTTGGTTGTCTGAATCAGATTAAGCTCACGAAATTCATTGTGGCAAGGAGTCAAGTTTGCGACTTTTGTTAGCATACGGGTCCATTACACGTGCTGAATACAGTTACCTTGTGCATAGACCCGCTGCTTTGCGCGTGAGCATACGGGTATAGTTTGACCGTCTCAAGCGCAACCCTGGCTGGCATTCTGCCAAAACACATAGACCTCGTCCAAAAGGGGCGGTATTACTTACTGCGACATGAGAGGTCTCCTCTTCTCCGGAAAGAGCTATGCTGGAGGTAAAGAAAGTCCCCATCCTTTCACCCCATTTTGAGAATAATTCGGTCCGAATGGCGCATGCGTGTTTGAGCTCATGCTTACGGATGAGGCGGTCGAAATATAACAGTTCGACTTTGCTTAGTTCCGCCACCAAGTCTGAAGAAGAATAGCCCGAAGCGACTTGTCCAATGGTCTCCCATCTCTCTTTTCCCGCCTTCCACCTCTATATTCCTCAAAGTATATTTGGCCTGCTGCTTTTGTAGAGTTGTGCTTGAAAGGCACTACTTATTTACAAACATTCATCGGGATTCGTACCCGTGGGCCCTTTGATACGGCAGTCGACGCCTCTGACCAATGTTCCGCTTGGGTGGCAGAGAAATAAAATGACTAAGATGAGTCTATTTTCTCTTGTAGCTAAATTACAAAAAAATATAAACGCAAAGTTTAATCCAAAGTTAAACTTCTCATAAGCCTTAATACAGTTAAAATCTTACGCAGCTTACCAGCATCCCATTCACTACCTGATTTTGGCGCTCAAATGGATTATATCGATAGCTCAAATGGATAGCAGGAAGAATCTTTTACTGAGGTAAAGGCGAAATCCGAGCTTAATTCCTACTTAAAAGTAGAAATTTAGCTCGGCTAGTGTAACTTTGCCGCATAGGCATTAAAGCTGTATAATTTTCTGATGTGAGTGCAAATTTTGACACGAGCAAAGAAGGATGAAACACCTCAAAATATATGTGATAATAAAAGTTTAGATAATAATTATTACAATTGGTCGAAATGGAAAATTCTTTTATGCTCGTCCGATGCTCAGAGATCTTTTGCACACATGTTTCATCCCGCATTGCAATTGGAAATGAATGAAAGTTATTTGATATATAAAAGATTAAGGACTTAAATTAAGCACGGTATGCTTCGAAGAAATTTGAAGTAGAAAAACTTTGAAATAAATTATACCCGTAAATTTAATTAGTTTAAGTTTTAAATATGTGTGAACATAATGTATAAGGTAACCTGCATGATGGGCATTAAAATATAATATGAAATATATCTGAAATTTCCTAATTTGTTTTGTAACCGCGGAAAAAAATCTTATATTCACGAAATCTCAGGATTCGTCTGGACATTTGAGATATACTCCGAAAGAATTCCTCCACAAATTTGCTTCAGAATGAATATTCAAGATTATTTCTGGATAAAACTATTATCTCATCGTTTGCATTAAGATTTTTTTAGAATGAGACGAAGCTAGAACTCTAACTAAAGAAACGCGACTGGAAAAACTCTGTTGCGTCAAAGACAAGATACTGAAATTCTACCTAAGAGCGCTTATATGAAATTTTTCTTAATTTAGCAATCCATTTCCTCAGGTTAATTGCACATGTTGAGCAAAGTGTGAATGCTCAAAATATTTTTATCTGACTTTGTTTTTTAAACCTTTCTTTTAAAACGTTTTCCAGGTGATATGAAGTAAAACAAAATCGATGAAACAATGATCGAAATAATTTTTTAAATTCGTCCTGCAATAAAATTGCTATTCAAGTAATCATATTGAGAACATTCACTGTAACTAGACCAATACTTCGATGCCTGTAGTATATTTGTTCTCAATAGATTCGATATGAAACAGGTACATTTCGCTAGATTTTATTTATTCATTTTTTTTTTCATGTTTTGGAAAATATCAGAGGATGTTTACCTCAGCAACCAGAGACTTTGTGACTGGAGCATTCGAGCGGTATGGGCCAAACTATGTCTCATCACGGAGAACATCTTCAAAAAATCACAGAAAGGGCGAATTACACTCGCAGTAGTGGGAACGTTCTGCTCCGTTTTTTCTGCATAACATATCAGGCGCCGAATCTAGTGGTCTCACTGCCCCTCTCCTATTATCACCTTTTTAGTGACCAAACGAAGCAAGACCCGGAAAAGAAAAATAGAAAAAAGTAAATCATATACCACTGCAAATAATACCTGGTCCACACTATATATCAACGTCAAAAAAGTAAACACCCTTCTTCAAGGGCGCCTTGCAATACACTGTCATAATCCAGAAGATATAGAAAAAAATCAGCTATAACCTGATTGCCAAAACAGTTGTAAAAGATATAGTTAACATAAAATTTCCTGAAGCCAGAATACCAAAATGCACAATTCATATTATTCCAAAAAATTTCAACTCAGATGAACTGATTCAAATTATCGCCCAAGAAACTTAATATTTCCGAGCTAAGACCTTTATTTAAACTGAATGATCAAAATAATACTGATAAATGGATCATAAAATGTCACGGTTAAACTTTCCAAAATTTTATGAGTAAAAAACAAATATATATTGGATGGCGCACCAATAAAATAACCGAGTTTATCGGTGTACGCAGATGTCAAATCTGCCAGGATTTCTCCCATAAGATAAACAAACCAAAATGCTCATTCTTCATCGGAAATTATCATGTTTCTTGCGTTCTTCCCAAACTCCGTACTGCATAAATTGCTGGAATAACAATGAAAGGTATAAAGCAAACTTTCACTGTAAACATCCAGCTTTAGCTATTTCCTGGTCCACATATCAAACAGAAGTTAGACGAGTAAAATCCAATACATATTATCAACAATAATGCAAGATCCTGTAGACTATCTATAGACCATTTCCATTAATAAAAGGAATAATAATGTCATCCGCTTTCTCAAAATAAATCTTCAAAGAGAAAAGACCGCCACCGACCAACTAAGTCAGTATCAAGTAGATTATCTGGCAGATTTTATTATAACACAAGAAACTCATTGCATCACTGGCAAAGTAGGAAGAATTCAAAATAACTGGACAATTATTCAACGTCATGCTTTAACTGGTGTTTTATCTCCTCGTACAGCCATATTCATTCCAAACAATAAATGGAATTCTACAATAATGATTAATACTCAAGATATAATCACAATTTCAATCAATACTAATGCATCTCAGCTTCTCATTACTAGTATCTATATATCTCCGTCAAAATTCCAAATCAAACCTTATCCATACTAAATGAAATCTTACAACAATAATAATAGTCCGCATGTTATTAGTGGAAACTTTAACTCCCATAGTACCTAATGGGGATACTTACAAACCGATCACAGAGGAGAAATACTTGAAGAATTTTTACATGCAAACAATCTCATTCTACATAATCATTTTACTGACCGATCTACCTTTAATAATACCTACAATAAAGATTTGACTGATCTTCTTAATTCTACAACGCATCTTGATAATAAAATTAACAACAGATCAATACTAGATGAACACTGAATCTGATAACAAATATATCTCTTTTGATATAACTGAATATACGTCCTTTACTGCACTTACAAGATTTAAAATCAATAATAACAAAGAAAAGAAATTTTAACAAAAGTTTAATCCAATTTCAAGTGACTTTCTAAATTCTATTCTTCTGTGTACAACAAAAACAGAACTTAAATAATAATAATAAACATAACCAAGGAACTTATCAGAAAGTTTCAAGATACCTAAGAACGTACCTTCTTCAAAAGATCATCAATTCCCATTATAAAAATCAATTGGTGACGAAAGAACTCCGCAAAGAAACACACAAAACACGAGCATTACGAAGAAAACTCAAATCATCGCAAACTGATGAAGAACGAATCAACATACTTCAAAAATACAAAAAAACGAAAAGCCTCATATAAAAAGCAAATAATATCTGCAAAACGTTAAGCATGGTGCAACTATTGTTCAAACAACCAGGATACGTATGGCTCATTGTACAAAATTGAAACCAACAAAATCTTCCACCCAACGCAACTTACAGTCACTAATACGGGAAATAACGAGAAAAATGTTACGAAGATCACTTTAGAAAACATCCTAGATGTTATTCTACCAAACGAAAGCATATATGATGATTCAACTGAACAAAGATTAATTCGTTTTAATCTAATTCCACGAAAACGATATCCCGTTTACATCCATGGAACTCAATCGAATTATTAAAAAACTCAATAACAAAAATGCTCCTTGACCAGATAGAATCTGCATTCAAATTATACATAGATCTAATCGTAAGCTAATTCTAATCTGCAATAAATGTCTTCAACATTGTATTTTTCAAGACTGCTTAAAAACAGGACAAATCACACTCTTCTTCAAAAAGAAAAAAGCTCCTGATAATTCTAATTCCTATCGGCCAATTAACCTTCTTCAAGCTCTTGGAGAAATTCTTGAACGTTGTATTATGTGAAGATTTGAATACCATTTTCACCATCAAAAATTCATCAAAGAAAATTAGTATGGATTTAGGCAGCAAAAATCTATCATTCATGCAACCAGTGCAGTCCTAAATCAAATCGATGTTAATAAAATCAATAACCTACACTCCGCAATAATCAGCTTAGATCTTAAATCAGCCTTTGATTCATTATGGCGGTCTTCAATTAAAGAAGCACTTAGAAATATTGAATATAATTATAATATCTATCAAAAATTCAATAATTTCCTTGATAATCGCCATAATCTCATTTTATATAATAATACTTTAATCAGAAGAAAACAAGTTCGTGGATGTTCACAAGGCGCATCTATGAGCGCAGAATTATGGAATATTATATTTAATAAAATTATAAAAAGTGCCTGGCTTCCTTTTGCTAAAATTACTGCTTTCGCCGATGATGTCGCTTTTGTTATCAGTGGAAGGTCCCATTTAATCGTTAGAAGAAATTGTCAAGAAATAATAGCCATATTCCAGCAAGAGTGCAAGAAAATTAAACTTGAAATTTAGTCCTCCAAATCTAGAATCATGACAAATAATAAACCTGGATAAAATCTTACTAAGCAACTTTCTGTTAAAATAAATCGCGAAAAAAATCAAGCATACTAAATCAATCAAATACCTAGGAAATTATAATACATGAAAACAACATCTTATCGATTATCTCAAAGAACTTAAAATTCGTACACATTCTATAAGTCAAAATCTTCCACATGTGCATAGCACAAACTGGGATTTAAATCGCCATATCACCAAATTACTATATCGTACAGTAATAACCAAAATGATTACCTACGGCTCTGCCATCTGGACATTCCCTATAACCACAAGAAAAAAAAATTCTTACATCAACACAACGACAATTTACACTTAATATTACCAGAGGCTTTCGAAATACCTCCAGTACTACTCTTAATATCTTAGCTGGACCTATTCCACTCCATGTCGAATCCATTCAGGAAGCAATTTATTCTACAATATATCAACTTCACCATAATATTACTTATAACAAAACCATATACATCACAGAGGATTACGAAATGTGCCCTGCTCCTTACAATAGACATCTCCTGCTGTATCACACACAAAAATAAAAACAGCAATAAACACTAAAACTAAAAACAATTCAACTGAAGTATTTAATTATAGAATAAAATATTAATACTGACCGTCAATCTGCCATCTATGCTATCTCTAGGCCAGAAAATCAGACTTCTATTGCTTATGACATCTATAACCTCTCTAAAAAAACAGATAATTTAAAAATTCATATATCATGAATAAGAGGCCATAATAGAAATGTCGGTAACTTAACATTCGACAAACTTGCAAAGAAGCTGTTCCTAATCAAGAAAGCAATTTTCTATATACGAAATTTCCCAAATCTTATCTTCGACTGCCCATAAAAGAACAAATTACCCAAATATGCCAATAACAATGGAATAACGCATCTACAGGTCGACGAAATTACTAGTTCTAACCCTATTGCAATACTGACACCAAGAGTACATAATCCTTTTTAACATGTAATATTCCTGGCCATGGGCCATATAGTGTTTATTTTCATCAAAGAAACTTAATAGACACTGACTTCTGTATATGCTGCTAGAAAGAAGACAGTGATCACTAACTTTTCTCATCTCCTCTAAAGAAAACTTTTTATATTCGCGCACCCAGAAATATTGATATATCATTCAAAACAACAATCAGCGAACTTTAACATCTTCATTCTAATATGAAACAAATTCACCAAAACTTAACACAATTGGATTAAATCCATGCAGAGTAACCCCATCTACAACAGACGAAATATAACAAAATATTTAATTTTTACCTTTGTAGAATTTTAAGATAATTATCGATCTTTGTCACAAATACTTATTTGTACTGATCGTAATAAAAAAAGCCTTGCAAAATCCATAATAAACAGAATGAAATATAAAAATTGAGTCGTCAGAGTAAACTAGAACTGAAAAGGTGAGTCATGATATTGATTTGCTGTGTCATGACCACAATGAGCTATGAATATTGTATGAGTCATGTAAAATATATGAACTTAAACGAGAAACTTTTTATGATCTTTGTAATCATGAACACTTTAGTGACTTATGAACTCTGCCTAATGAATACTGAAAACTATTTGTGATCATGAACTCTAGAATACAATTTTATTCTCTTCTACATGTTATACTTCTATTTTATTAATTTTATTATATGATATATCATATATTATCCTATATTTTAGCACTTTATTCAAATTTATAATTTTATTATATGATATATTATGTACTATTCTATACTTTATGTATTAAGCTATATTTTATTTCCCATATTTTAAGTATTATTCAGTATTTGTCATGATATATTCTGTTTTAGCATTTTATTCCAAATTTGGAAAATTCAAAATTTTGTTATACCGGCACATTATGTGTTATTGTATTCTTGATGTATTATTCTACATATATTTTTCTTCTATTTTAAGAATTATTCCAAATTTGCCATATGATATCTCTACATATAATAAAAGAAAGAGTCTGTCTGTGTGTTGTGTGTGTTCCTTTCGTTCGCGCTGCGCGTAATCTAGTAGACACACGGCTACAAAATTTGCTACATAGGTGTATCTAGACAAGGGCCAGTGCACCTCGAAGAGACTTTTTCGAAATTCGAATTCGAATTTTTTTTATTCTATGTTTTGTGACGAAATCGCGTCATTTTGAGACATAATGGGCTGAACCTCGCGTTTAGGCCTGTGTGCTTGCCTCGGCAGATTGTTAATTTTTCAACGTAATATTCAGAAGTTTTCTGAATTATCAGCGGTATCTTAGAACGCGGTGAGATTAGTTACGTTTAGAGAGCCTCGTAGTTTGTCACTTGTTATTATTCTTTTTTTAGTTTCTTAGTTTTATTTTACCGCCGGGTCGGCGTAGTTTGTGAGCGTCAAGAGCACTTACTTATTTGTACTTTCTAAAGTTGAATAAAAAGGGATTTAAACCCTTCTCAAGACTTTGTCCACTTTCCAGTTCTTAGCCGTCACCACTATTGTTGCGTGGAGTTTGGAAGCGCGCAACATAACATTAACCACTTGTCGAACCAACACTTGTCGAACTGAAATGGCCGAAAATTGGATGGACGTTGCTGGACAACAACAAGAAATGGCAAGCCAATTGGAAGGAATTTGATACCTGCTCCAGACGATGACAGCGTCAATCAAGCCAAACGTCAATTTCGACGGAAAAACTTCGGTGGCGATATTTCTAGAATGCCTCGACAATCACTTCCAGCTCTACCCTGTGCCTGAAAGACAAAATGTTGGCATCGCCACATCTGCACTAAGAGGACAGACCGCGCTATGGTGGAAGAATATAGGCAAATTTTTATTAGGGGAATTCGGAGGCCACACATATACATTTGAAAATTTCAAAAAATCGTTATTAAAGGCCTTCCCCGTTGTGAAAGATCGAGCAAGGCTAGAAGCCGAACTGCATAGTTTTTATCAACGGAATATAGAAGAGTTGACGGACTTTATTCTGCGAAAAATTAAGCTGACGGATATGTTGTATGGGAAGAATCCCGACGCGGAGATTTTTGAAATAATCTTACCAAGATTGTTACCTACTGTTCAAGACTACTTCGAAATTAGAAACCCAAGCACATTGCAGGAGCTCTTCGAATTAGCGGTCAAGTTCCAAAATCGCAGAATAGCGGAAGAAGCTAGAGGGGCATCGTATTCTCAAAGTATCCGAAGGCAATCTTCAAAGGAGCAGACCAGAAATGCAAACCGCTTTTATGGGGGAAAGAGCTATCAAGCTAACTCATCGAAGCTCGAAGGTCAAGGCCCAAAAAGGAAATTTGAAAACAATCGTCCGCGTACCCAGAAGGCAGAAGTTGAAAGAAAAGCTTTAAACGAGTAGAGGGGCCTGTGAAAGCGAGGGTCCAGAGCCCGGAAGTTTTGAAAAAACCCTCAAGAAGACACTTAAATACGGTCATAGTGAAGAACTCACAGTTACCAATTATACAAGTCCTGGTTGGCGATGTACCAGTAGAAGCCCTCATCGATACAGGAGCAGAAGGTAATTTTATGAGTGATATTTTTTTAAGAACTTTAATAGGTTTCGATTATTTAAATATAAAAACACAGAAATCATAGCAGCGCAAGGACAAACTTGTCATTGTATTGGAAAACTATCTTTAAAAATTCAAGTTCAAAACGAAAGCCTTAAAGTATTAATTTTTCTAGTAAAAAATTTGCAAAGTCCACTTATTTTAGGTATAGAGTTTTTAAAAGCCGCGAAGGCCAAACTGAATTTTCAGGAAAGTTCTATCGTGCTGGAGATGGATCGGAGGATGGTGGAACCAGTGGAACAACCGCAAGTTGACCTTAGCCATTTGAATGACCATGAAAGTCAAGCCATCCGGCAAGTGGTGAATACTTTTTCAAACTTGTTTTCAGAACGGCCTGGTAGGTGTCAAATATTTACGCATGAGATACAGTTAACTGCCGACAAACCCTGTAGGACTAAACCTTACCGCTATGATAAGCAAAAAGACGAAATCATAGAAGAACATATTCAGGAAATGTTAAAGAACAAAATAATAACGCCCATAAATAGTGAGTACGCGAGTCCAGTCGTACTATGTAAGAAAAAGAACAAGTTTCCTCCTTCGGATAAAAGGGCTTGGAGGTTTGCTATCGATTACAGAAAACTTAATAGTATTACTAAATTCCCAGTTTTCCCTTTACAGGTTATAGAAGAAATTATTAGAAAGATTAATGACTACAAGATACATGACTACAAGATACATGACTACTTTGGACTTAACGTCTGGCTGCTATCAAATAGCTATGAGACCCGAAGACATACATAAAACAGCGTTTATAACAAAATCGGGCACTTATGCATTTTTACGCATGCCCTTTGGGTTGTGTGGGGCCCCATCAACATTCCAGAGAGCTATGGACATTGTTCTAAAGACTGTCCTAGGAAAATCGACTTTAATCTATCTAGATGATATAAATATAAAGAGTAGTACGTTGGAACAACATATTAAAGATCTAGAAGAAGTGTTTAAATTATTAAAAGAGGCCAGTCTTACAATTAACGCCTCAACCTGCAAGTTCGCAACTAATGAACTTAAATATCTGGGTTATAAAATTTCGCAAAATGGTATAGAAACTCAAGATTTAAAAATAAAAGCAATCAAGAATTTCCCACCTCCCAACACCGCCAAGAAACTTTCTTCTTTCTTTGGGTTATGTTCTTATTATCGGCCATTCATGAAAGATTTTGCTAATATTGTTGAACACATTTTAGTAATTAAAAGAAAGAAAAGTAAATTCACGTGGACAGCAGAAGCAAATACCGCATTCGAAAGGTTAAAAGAAGCGCTTATCTATGCCCCTGTTTTGAAATTCCCGGAGGGGGACGTAAACCTGGAAATTGCAGCAGATGCGTCGGACTATGCTGTGGGTGCGGTTCTTATGCAAAATGGCCATCCTTTGGCATTTTTTAGTAAAACGTTGAATCATACACAAAGGAATTATACAGCTACAGAGAGAGAAACTTTAGCCGTATTAATGGGATAATGTTGCCGTATAATGGGCTAATTAAACACAAATTTTGAGTTTATTTCGGCAAAGCGCCAGTAACAGACTTTTCGAATCATGCGGCTGTTGGTAGACTTTACTCGGGGAAAAACCTAACGCCCAGGTTAATAAGATGGGCTTTAAAATCTCTAAGAATATAATCTCATAATCAAATATAAACCGGGTAAGGAAAACAATGTAGCTGACGCAATTTCTAGTATAAAACTGGACGATGAAGGCAATGAACTTAAATGCGCTGTGTTGACTTCAAAAATTTTAGATTCTAGAGATACAATTATTGCTGAATTGAAAGCTGATCCTGAATTTGGAAGTATCTATGCGTATTTGAAAGACCCCGGAAGCTTTGAACACACAGATATCGATGCGATAAAAAGTAGAGCAGAAAACTATGAAATAAGAGATAATTTATTATTTTATACGAAAACAACAAACGAAAATCTCGAATACAAACTAGCCATCCCAGCCTCGCTCCGATTAAGCATTTTGAAGGAATTCTACGACGCGAAAACAGCGGGTCATTTAGGGGTCAGAAAGACTTTAAAAAGGGTACGCGAGGCGGTATATTTTCTGCAATTATACAAAATAGTAACTGCGTATATCAGGTCCTGCAATAAATGTCAGTTAATAAATGATATTAATAACAGCCCGGCCGGTACATTCGCTCTACATTTCCGAATGAAAGTTTAGGCATAGATCTTCTTGGTCCTTCCCCCCAAAGTGAGTTAAATAAAAATCGTTTTCTTTTAGTAATTGTAGATCATTTTTCAAAATGGCCAGATATTCTTCCACTTAAACGCGCGTCAGCCAAAACAGTCGCAGATGCATTCTTACACAGATACATTTTAAAATACGGTGCACCGATAAAAGTCATTAGCGATAACGGTAAACAATTCGTTAGCCAAATATTTGAAAACATATGCACTGGACTTGGCATACGCCATATCAAAATGGTTCCGTATAGACCACAGGCAAACATAGCAGAAGGAGTTAATAAAAACATTGTAAAAATAATTCGAAGTTATGTTAGCACACATCACAAGCGCTGGGATGGCTACGTAAATGTGTTAGCTTATGCTTTAAGAACGGCAAATCTCAATACTACGGGAAAAACCCAGCAGAATTATTTTTAGGACGAAAGTTAATTACGCCATTAGATAAATTATTCTTTGTGCAACAAAGAGAGCAAGAATTTAAACAGAAAGATGTGCAAACACTTATTGACCAGGCGATTAAAAGCTCGGATACGGCAAGAAATAGACAAAAGTTATTCTATGATAGAAAACGCCGTGAAGCAGATTTTAAAGTTGGAGATAAAGTGTAGAAGCGGAAATTTTCTTTATCAAATGCCCCAGACAATTTTACTGCAAAGTTAGCTCCAAAATTTGAAGGCCCCCTCTGTAATTCAGGAAATCAAGGGAGTCGTATTGTACCTTAATAACGAGAGAGGGGAAATCTGTAAAGCAAGTCCCGACCAGGTGAAAAATATTATAATCAAAATGATTTTGAAATCCTTAAAAGTTTTTTGCAGGACTCAAGCGTAAAAGAAGTAGAAGGTCCAGAAGTAACGTCACCCGTTCCACAACCCAAGAAGCAGAGAACTGAAGAGAAACCTAGCCCTTCTATAAGTCATGCGACGGTACCGAAAAGAAGAAATGAAAACGTCAGACTCCAGCATTTAAGAAATACAAGAAAGCAAAGCCGCCGCGTAAAGACACTTTGGTAAAGAGGAAAACACCACTTACAACGTATCGTAGTAGAAATTCTACATCGAGGAGAACGCTTCCAGGGCCAGATAGTCAGGTGCAAACAAGGCCTCCGTTCCCGAGAACGAAAAGACAGCAGGAGAAACGAAAAGACCACCACCAACAAAAGAAATCCAAGCACGATTCCAGACCGGAGGACGCCAAGACCAGCCGTCCAGGGGCAAAACGGAAAAGACAGCAACCCGACGACTACCACTCCAAGAGGACAGCATGCAGAGGGCGAAAAAGAAGAAGCAACGTGGACGACACTCGAAGGACCCTAAGGAGACGACTGACGTCGATGAAATCTATAACGTGGGAGCAGTTCTGCCAGAACAGGATGTCGGAGTTACAATCATCGAAAACTCAAAGATAAGTTAAAATCTTCTATAAAATTTTTTTCTTTTGTTCCGAAATGTTATGCGTTAATACAAAGTTCTATGTTTTGACGGAAGTCAATGTGTCTCGGTTGAGATTTAGTTTTCTTTATTTAGCTAAAGCAAAAGTATTATTTTCTTTAAGTATAAAATCTAGGAACAAGCAGTTTCTGTTGGTCGAAAGACTAATTCTTTTATGTTAAAGCCAAAATTTGGCCGAAGATAAAAATAACTTCGTATTCTTGTATTAATAAGAATTTTACTTTCAGTGCCTCCAGCTTGGCGAAGAATGAGTAAAGTAAAAATTTATTTTTCTCTTATTCATTTTATGGTAAATTGTAAAAATCATATGTATTAGAATTTTGTAAATAAACATAAATGCTTGAAAGTTATGTAAAAGTAGAATTTAGTCTAGAAGCATAAAATTTTAGATGCTAAAAGTAAATGCTCAAAAGCAATGAATTCAAATTTAAGTATTAAACTGTAGATAAAATCATGCTTTATAGCGAAAGCCTGCATGTCTAAAGATAAATGAGGGGGATTCAGAATGAATGTGTTTTGTAGGGTTCTCCACCTACACTTGAATTTTAAGAATGTTTAAGTAGCTCATCGAGTTGTAGAATGTCGAGTAAGGTGTGTCTATTTGGTCGTAGAATTCTAACAAATCATTGTGGTTAGGAGAAGTGTTGCAATACTAAAACACGAATATTTCCGTTTGACACCACACATGGTGGAGAGCCAGGGTAAAGTTAAATTCATGTATGATACTTGAATGAATGTGAATTAAGCAGTAACTAAGGAAAATAAATCGTTCAAAAACAAAAACCTATTCAGTGTCAAGTAAGTGTAAATTATAATGTATTTAGAATGATACTGATACTTATTCCTTCCAGATAGTTACTGGAAGGAAGAGAACAGATTGATTGCTGAAGTCCAGGAAAGGTTGCTGTAAGAAGAGAGAATTAAATAAGTATCTGCAGAAATTTGTTCTACCTTTTGTGAGATAACAGATTTTTTTATGTCAACGGGGCTCTTAAAATTTAGATCAGAATTGTGGAAACTTTCCAACAGGTCGTTTCTAGGACCTGCTTCCACGTTTACCGAATTCTGGCAGCGGCAAATGTAGGGTTTATATTTATTTTAACTAACATTTAATTTAAGTTTAAACTATCTTTCCTGTTAAGCCTTACTTTCCCCTGGAATTGCCAATGCCAGAGTATGTAAATTTTAGTAGAACGCGCAAAGGATTCAAATTGTCAGCGGAAGTAATCTGAGTTAAATAGAAGGGAAACGAGTTCGAAGGTGTGCTTTCTTGCTTCACGAGCGTGGAGGTGGCTAGTTAGAAATTGAAGAACTACGCGTTTCGGCCTGTGTGCTTGCCTTGGCAGATAGTTAATTTTCACCGTAATATTCAGAAGTTTGCTGAATTATCAGCGGTATCTTAGAACGCGGTGAGGTTAGTTACGTTTAGAGAGCCTCGTAGTTAGTCACTTGTTATTATTCTTTTTTTAGTTTCTTATTTTTATTTTACCGCCGGGTCGGCGTAGTTTGTGAGCGTCAAGAGCACGCATTTGTAATTTCTAAAGTTGAATAAAAAGGGATTGAAACCCTTCTCAAGAATTTGTCTACTTTCCAGTTCTTAGCAGTCACCACTATTGTTGCGTGCAGGTTGGAAGCGCGCAACGTTATAAGGGATATAGCTTATTTTATTGTAATTTTTTTCTCTTGAAAATATAAGATAAAATATCATTAATTATACTTTGCTTTCCAGAATTTTTTTGTTTTTTGTATTCTTTTGTGTTCTTTGTTGCTCATTTCACTGATTTTAAGATACTGAAAAGTTTTGAGTGATTTTTTTTAGGAAACAAAGTTCTTAACCTCCTTTATACCATTTGAGTTCTTAAGATTTTGCAAAGGGAAGTTGGTTAATTTATTTATTAGGATCATTAATATTGGTATTAAGGAATATTGCTTATTTCATGGTAATTTTGTTATACGTAATAACTTTTTTTAATGAATTTGTTCTTCAGAGTAAAATTCTACGCTGTTTTTAAGTTTAAAGTTTGGTGTTTCTTTGAGCCATTTTCCCGGTTTATTTAAAAGCCAGACGAAGGCTGGCAGCTAAGCTGCTAGTATTCTGTACAAGCTTGATATAAAACTTGTTTTTATTAGATTTCCCTCCTTTCCCAACAGCACAAAGTTTCGAGATCTGGTCTCATCCGGTTGGTCAATAATTGATTTACCCACTTCATTATTATTACTACTTTCTAATGACTCTTTTTCTAGATTTCTTCACTTCTTCTATTAACCGTTCTCCCTTTTTGTCCTCCTCACTTAAAAACTAACTTCTAAATCTCTCTTTAAAGAACTACCAGCAGGATTACTCCTCTTCTGGCCTTCCCTCCGTGCTGTATTCGGTTAGTTATTGGGATGTATACCCGTGCAATCTTTAATGAAGCTCCAACACTTTTACCTGTACATGTCTCTACCTAAATGAAACTGGCTCGTTTTGATGTTATACTAGCGAAACACCAAAAAAAATCTTGATTTAAATGATGATGATTTAAATAATTTAGCTGGTATTTTAAGGATGAGGATTTATACTAATTGCTGATGATTGTTTATTTAAGTTATCGTGATTGTATGTTATAGTGTTGAAGAATGTGATTAAATGAGTATGATGGTAATTAAACTTTAGGTGATAGTACTTTGTATTCAGGTGATTTTATTATTTGACGACTTCAATGGTGATGGTGTATATGATATATAGTTTCGATTGATTAGTATGGAATGATGATGTGATTTGTGTGATGGTGGTTTATTTTATTCTGACGATGATAGTGATACGATGGTTTAAAATGATGATGTGTTTTGTGTGGTGAGGAATATTTAGAGGATTTTGATGATGATATAGATTTGGCTAATGACGATTTTATAGTTGATATGATAGTGATTTATAGAATAGTTTAGAGGGTTTCGGCAGTGAAGACGATGGTTATTTATATTTAGATGCAGCTTCTAACAGTTTCTCCCACCTCAGACAAGATCTCAGTCTGCGTGCTTGTTTCCCTCGTTTTGGAAGCATCTTTGATAAGCTGGGTTGGCGCTTTTTGGTTTTTGTACATTTAGAAAACATTATCATATTTATTTTTATAACCATGGCTCCAAAGAAGATGATGTCTATTGAAATAAAGCGTGAAATCATAGAAAACCATGAGCAAGGTGTGCGCGTAATTGTCTTGGCGAGGAGGTACGGGCGTAGCACATCAATGATATGTACTGTGCTTAAACAAAAGGAGTTGATAAAGGGTATAACGCCATCTAAGGCCGATAAAATAATGTCTAATGTCTAAGCTCTTGACCTCTCTCCGTGAATAGATGGAGAAACTACTGATGGGGTGTGTGAGAGAGAAGCAGCTTCAAGGAGGAACCTTAACATAAAGCATCATATGTGAGAAGGCACGAGGAATTTTTTGGTTATTTGCTAAAAAAGATCCCACACATTTCTAAAAACGAGGAATAGGAAGACTTTTTTAAAGCCAGTCGGGCTGGCTTGTCATCTTTAGGAAAAGGACCGGCATTCACTCCGTCGTCAGACATGGTGATGCAGCAAGTTCGGATGTGAAGGCAGCTGAGGTTTACATCAAAATGTTTTCCGAACTGATACTAGCCAAAGGCTACATCCCCCCAGCAAGTTTTTAACTGTGACGAGACAGTGCTTTTCTGGAAAAGGATGGCGAATAGAACTTACATAACGGCAGAGGAGAAGACGATGCCAGGTCACAAACCCATGAAGGATAGATTAACTCTAGCAATTTGCGCCAATGAGATTGGCGACTGTAAAATCAAGCCTCTGCTAGTATACCATTCGGAAAATCCCAGAGTCTTTAAGTCATATAATATTTCAAAAGAAAATCTGCCAGTTATGTGGAGGACAAATCCGAAGGCGTGGGTCACGAGAAAATTCTTTGTGGAGTGGATAAACCTGGTGTTTGGCTCTTCTGTTAAAAAATACCCACAGAAAAACAACCTACCCATGCAAGCCCTTCTCTTCCTCGACAATGCCCCTACTCACCCACCAAATCTCGAAGATGATTTACTCCAAGAGCTCAAGTTTATAAAAGTTCCCTACCTACGACCCAACACCACTCCTATCCTGCAGACCATGGATCAGCAGGTGATTTCTAATTTTAAGAAATTGTACACCAAGCACATTTTTTGGCGCTGCTTTGAGGTGACGGGGAACACAAACCTTACCCTTCGAGAGTTCTGGAAAGGCCACTTTAAGATCGTCATATGCCTAGGAATTATTGATCAGGCCTGACTGGGTGTTACAACGAGGACCTTAACCTCTGCATGGAAGAAGCTGTGTCCTGAGGCTGTAGCTGAAAGGGCCTTCGAAGGAATGGAAACCAAAGTGGCATTGGTAGAGGAGCTTGTTTTTCTGGGAAAATCCATGAGTCTGGAGGTGGATGGGAGAGATGTGAACGAACTCGTCAAACAACAGTCTCAGGAGCTGACAACCGAGGAGTTACATGATCTGTATTTGCAGCAGCATACGTTGGGATAACGAAAAATTAGTTTTGAACAGGAGCCAGAGGTGGAAGAGGTTATCCCTACAATAGATATAAAACAGGTCTTGGGAATGTGGGAGAAAGTTGTAGAGTTCGTGGATAAAAGTGACCGCGAAAAGGTTGCAACTAGTCGTGCATCCTTGACACGGAGGAAGAAACAAACCTCCTTGGAAAGTTTTTTTAAACGATCTGCGCGTGGAAATAAGCAGATCATGACGAAAAAAGCGAAGACCAGTGACAAAAATTAAGCTCTTCCGTAGGCACTTCACTTTTTCTTTTAATTATGTTTTTATAGAATATGTATTTGTTATTTATAAATGTTTCTTCTTGTTTTTGATTCTTATTTAAAAACACTTAACAAACAACTGAGGTCGTGTTTTGGGAACTGGAACGGATTAATGGCATTTCGATTAATTTCAATGGGGAAAATTGCTTTGAGATACGAGCAATTTGACATACGAGCAAGGTTACGAAACGAATTAAACTCGTATGTCGAGGTACCACTGTACGTAATTATATAATCGTTAGCAAGCAGATAGTAATAAATAATTTTAAAAGTCTGATGCTATCAATATATAAATTATGTTGACTAGTATAATTAATTTAGAATTATACGCCTACATATAATAAGATGATGTATGTTACTACAGATACGTATTAATATATACATATATAAGTCTGTACATATATATGAAATCATAATTCTATTTAAACAAGTTAACAGTTATAATTACTGAACAACCATGAAAGATTCCCCAAAAATGAAAGATGGTGTAACAATGAACACTTAGTTTAGAAATTAGATTCTATTGTATATTGTTGTAAAAGCCATTGTAAGAGTGAAAATTCTTCATTCTGCCTTAATGCGATTTTTTGCGTTTAATGGGTTGTTTGGAGATTTTATAATCCCGAATTATATTGATGTGATATATTAATACTGCATTTGTAGATATACGTTTTCTGAGAAACGAGTCAAGGCGATTTATTTTTTGTAAAAATTTGGATTTATCCTTATTTTATTGACGTGCACCAGCACTGAATTTAGAATGGCTTGTGCTATGCTTCGATGGATGAAAAAGCGTTCGTAAGTAATGAATATTATGAAAGTTTCAGCATATTTAAATGAATAGTATTAAAAGTATATATTTACTAACATATATCAATAGTTTATGGTAAATTTTTCATTATAAATCTCATGATAGTTTTATTTCTCATTCTATTGCATTTCTATTGCGGTACATAAATTTTTTGGTTTACATATTGTAGATTGCATCAGTTTTGCCGCGCCATTTATTCCTCGGTATGTTACTTGTAGTGTTATTAGAAATTCCATTATTTTTGTATTTTTTCTGCAATTTTTAGTATCTTATTCAGAAATTTATGTTTTATTTCAAGATGTATATGAAGTTGGTTATATCAAATGTTAAATAAACGTTGTTATTCAGGCAATAGCGTTAGCTTTATCCAGATAGATAAATGCATTTCTTATTTCTTAAATACTCAAGATATAAAGACACACTCGGATAGTACATTCACTGACTTTACGTTTTTTAAGGGGTATATATATTGATTAAGGACGTGTTCAAAACAACCATTGACAGGTAGTCTTATCGTAATTCGGATTCATACCAAGCTTATCCATTTCTCAGGGCAATAATTTTCGTTATTTTTGCTAAACCATTTACGAAAATATAATTTTCCGAATGCTAAACTCTTATGCATGAAAAGACAGAAATTAAGATATTTGTTTTGCAATTTGATTCAAAATTCGTATTTTTAAAACACTGATGTATATGTTCTTATTTTAAAACTCTGCTAGTATATAACATTATATAACATTATTGTGTTATCACCATTTATAGATGTCGCTTGCTGCACAGCCTGCTGAATACATATTACTTTCTTGCTATCTATAATTACATCATGTTGTTTCGGTATGAACAGGGGCGAAGTATTCATTACTTAGATACATTTAAAGATAATTAATTAATTTTTTCTGATTTTGATATCTATAATATATAGACAGGATTACTGATAAAAAAATCAAGAAAATAGTAAATGAAGAAGTAAATAGAAAAATTTCGTTTAGGTATTGTGAGATGCTAATATAAACTTCATACATTTTACTAGAGGGCTGTTGCCAAAGCAAAATCTTTACTATATATGTCTACGAGCTCTATGTATACAGTGTGTTGCTCAAAGTAAACTTCCTGCATTGTGAAGAGTACTACGTGTATGTCTTGATGCGTTCATGCGAAGCTTGTTCCTCGTATACGCTCTGCATTTTCGAACCAAAATTGTCCGTAATCTGCAGCGTCTTGAGTTGTTTATACAGGTTCTTGAGCTGTTCTGGTATTTCCTGTCGAATCTGACGATGACGCGGAGAGTCTTGTAACCTTCGTTTACTTGCTACTTCTTCTATTCATTGCGCATGGTCCGTTGACGTTCCATTTGCCTAATGTGCCTCCGTTTCCCTTCTGCTTCCCTTTCCGGAGCACGCAGTGTTTCTTGGTTTTCTGAATGTCTTTTGTGTCTTCTACTAGTTTCTGATACAGTTTGAGCACGCGAAGTTTCTTGAGTTGCTGCTTTTCTGCTGGAACTCCTATTCGTTTCTTCTTCAGTTTCTTGAATGCGTAAGCTTTCTTGTCACTATGCTTGCCTGCTGAGTTTCTAGTTGTATCTTCATTCATTTTTGAAGCTCGGAAATTTTATTGTACTTGCCTGCTGAGTCTCCTAGTGTTTTTTACTTCATTTTTCTGTAGCTCGCTGTACCATTTGTGCTCTCTTCTTGCATTCAGACATTTTAGTAAATTGAAGAAAAAAAAAAATATGTAACTGTAGTAAAGTAACATTGCATCTAAAATACGTTAAATACCTACAGATGTTTAAACTTCTACTCAGAAAGTAAGTATACAATAAAAGAAATTAAATTTTTATAAATAAATTTAGAATAGCATAAAATGCATAGAAACATTTCATTATGAAGAAAATGTATTCATTCTTCCAAGCAAATAGCGATTCGTAAATAAATTTTTCTTGCCAACTCAGGAAACAAAGACCTTTGACACTTCAGGTAAGACATTGGAGGTTATGATTTAAATTTATTTCAATATAACAAATTTTCAAAATCTCAATAAAGGAATTAACGTAGCGATAGCATATCGTGTCACGTATCCAAAGGTGAAACATAAAAGTTGCCAAAAGCAGCTATTCATTTAAAATACTGATATTAACGAAAAATTTTCGACATACAATGACGTTATATGGAATCACGTGCTTTCTTCAACTTCAGAATATAACCGTAAATAATAATAACAATAAGTTTCACGTTTGGCAATACTATTTATTTCATATTTTTTTTAACTTAAAAATATCTCTTAAACAAACTCTACGATTTGAAAGTGAGAAGGGCCAACATTTTTCCAAGTAAAGCATTTTGATGTCCAGTGCGCTAGACTTCGGCCACTTGGAAAAATAAATACGAAAAATTAGCGTTTTCCGAAATTTTATATAATATCTCGAGTGATAGTCGTACGAAGATAACAATAGTCGGAAAGTTTTACCAAGAATTTTTGAAATCCGAGGGTACCTCCTTCCAAACTCAAACTCCCCGTTCCGGAGATATGATGTTACGAAGAAAAAAACAAAGAGGCAAAAATCCACAGATATTTATATTGTTAATTCCTGTTTACAATATTCAATTTCCTTTAAAAACATTAAGCTTCATTTAAATAAAAGGAAATTAAATTCAGGCATTTTATTACCTTTCAAGCTTTTATTGTATTTTTAAATATTGTTTTTGTCACAGTTGCGCAAGTTTACATCGGCGTCATTAGGAGCCGTAGGTCGAAAACATTTAAGAATCATTGCTCTAAATAATAATCATATGATAAATTGCAATACATATTCGATTGTTTTGATGAGAATTTGAGTACAATTCTTTATACATCAGCTACTATGCCCCTTTATGTTACTACAAAGATTATTTTCAATGATTATCCAAAGAGAATGATTCTTTACAATGATTATTCGATGACAATGATTATTTGCAACGAATATTAAAAGCTGATGACTATGATTACTTAAATAGAATATGCATGTCATTCGATGACAGCGATTACTTCCAAAGAATCTTCGATTACGTCATTATTGTATATCGCTATACCCCTGGGGTTGGGCCCGGTTGGGAATTGTACTACGGCCCTGTAATTAAGCGTTTTAAATGACGTCAAAAAGTCACTGATCCAGATATTTTACAAATAACTGCCGCGTATTGTGATCGAAACCGTTATTTAAATCTTTTGAATAAAATTTGGGATAATTCCTTTTACATCAGAGAATAAAGCAATTTGTAACACGAATTTCAACAAAACTACATGCATCGATTAACAATAATTATATAAACGGAAGTATCAGTACAACAAATCGCTCTTTGCAGCTCCGCTTTTGTCCGAAACTTGTTTTTCAGCTATCATATCTACCCATTTGAAGATACCATGTGAAAAAAACTTTTTTTTATGTGTGTAAATTAATTACATGTATGTTATGTATATATATGGAGATATTTTTTGAATTAGGAAAGCACCAACTTCTTTTAACGAAAACAACCGAGACATTATCTCCAGTCCAATTTAATTTTTCATCTAAATCATTTCTTAATTACAAAAGTTAATATTAATTTTCTTTGCAAAGGAGACTGGGTGTTGCTGGAAACAAATGAAATACCAAACATCATTAAATTTATTGAAGTCAACAGCAGAAAACTGTTAAACAATTAATAGATCACTTCAATGAAATGTAATTGCATTTAAACGTATTAAATTGTTTTCAGCAGATGTAATAATCAGGAACATAGGAAGATCCGAAGAGATATTGTGCGTTGAAATACTTCTTTTGTTTTCGCTAATTTTTTATACATTTCAGTTAACGTGTAAATCTGTGTTTTGAACGCATGGCCCGTTAAGTGAAGAAGTCTGTAGGAAGGCAATTTTTAATCCTGTGCGGAAATTGTCCAAATGATTGATCAGTCATCGACTCAGCATACGCAGCCATCAGGTTGAGATCCCAAACATTGATTAATTGCGCTCGACTGGAAATTTGATCAGCATAGTCAACGGAAGCCACCGTTTAAAAAATTTTCTTGTTCATAAATATATGCTTATTCACTTTTGTAATATGATTAGATACTTATAATCACAGTTCCTTCACTTTCAATAATATATTTCATAAATTGTTGAAGTGCAGACACACACTTCATATTGTAGAAACACGTTTCTCTGGAATTTTTGATGCAAATTCTGGTTATTTTTTCTAAGAAGGGAAAGTAAGAGAGAGTGCCATTTATAAAGCTTAGGTTTTCTAGATTTGCAGGTTTTTCGCGCTCGCATTTTACGTGCTTCTTAAGAATCTCTGGTAATAAAATGGGAACTTTCCATGACTTGTTGCCAATCTAATTAGAGAAAAAAATTTATTGTTTATAGGGATACTTGCGGGAGGTAACCGTCGAGCAATCTTCTTGTATCTGTCTCGTCCCATCCTGTTTGTTATTTTATTAAAACGTGTTTGGAAAATTTTTTCCTGATTGCATGGTTTGATTTGAGATGATAGATGTCAATCAGACCTTTTAATATGGCATCCTGAGCTGTTGGTGCCAGCAGCTTCATTTCCTATTATACCTGTATATTCTCATGATGGAATTTAGGCTAATAAGAGGAATATTCATTTCCATATTTATTGTTTTTAAAAGATTTTGAATAAGTAAAGATATTTTCTTCGTGGAACATTGAGCGTTTAAAAATCTTTGACAATCTGTAAAAATGCTCGCAAACTGTAATTTACTACTTTTGACAAAAAGTAATCATTTATTAAATCATTAAGTAATCATTTATTAAATTAATTAATTCAAACATATGAACATATATATTTAATGAAATAAAAATATTTCAGCGCAAATAATTATAGACGTGTATTTGAAGAAGAAGAAGGATGCTACAGCGAACAATTACTAGAAGAATTGGATCCCCAGTGTTTAAGATTGCAATACGTGTCGGAGACGTAAGTCTTTTCGGAAAAAATAATAAAACAAAACATAATGTTTCAGGTCCAGTTTAATTATACATTTAATAATTTTTTGACAAAAACGCTGGTCTGGAAAATAATACGTTTTCAGATTTATAATGCTTAAAATTTTTTCATTCCTTCATTACAAAAATAGATTATAAATGTTTAAGTTGGAAAATTACATTGTGAAGAATTCAAATTTATTGTAATACCTTTTGATTATAAGGAAAATTTATTGCATTAAATAATGAAATATCTAAACAGTAAGCTAATATACAAAATACACGTGTTTATACGGCCAGTTTTTAAAATTTGTGAATGAGAAATAAATGTCAAATAGCTGATATAATTAGAGTAACAAAGACGAAAAAGACTTTATGTTTATAAATAGTATGCATATATATATATATGTAAAACAAATTAAGTAAACACTGAAATCCATCCCATACTGTATTCGGAACATATCTAATATAAATTGTTCTCTTCACCTCTTTCTGTTAGACTATATATTTCTATATTTACAGAGATTTATGATATTATTTAGCTCGAGTTTTGAGAATGTGCTCATCAAACATAATAAAAATTTCGAGATTCTAACTTTTCATTGCAATTATTGTTTTTAATATATAATATTAAATGATTTTGCATTAATAGCAAATTAAAAAATAAAAATGAATTAAATAAAATACATGTTTATGTAGATATATATATCCCCATCACATGATTTTTACATAAAGATGAAGACTTAGCTAAGTGGGAATATAAAATTTCCTGAATCAAATATTTCTCTTACTGAACCACGATATTGTCGAACTATGCACATTTTTTCTCTGTCACCGCTGACACGGCGTCGTGCTACTTTATTCCTATTCCAACAATATGAGAAATATAAATATTCTAGAAATAGGTAAGTTTAGAATTTCAAATGAACTGGGGCCGCAAATGTGAATTGAAATAAATCTGAATATTTTATCTTATTCATCTGCCAAATTTGATCTGTATTATAGATCAACATGTGCGATCAGAATTCCTAACATTAATTCACGCACACACACATATACATATATATATATATATATATATATATATACGTTTATCGTATATATGTTACGGTGAAACACCGAAATCTGGAAAATGTCGACTTTCACCGGTGAATGTCAACATTCACATAGTCGCTTGTTGTATGTCCGAAATATTTTCAAATACTCTTATTTCTGACTTACACCGGTAAATGTCGACATTATACTAATGGTATATATATATATACATATAATCGTTTATTGCAATGCATTGTCGGAAACACTTTCCTGGCGCCATAGTGACGAGAGACAACACAAGAAAAATAGGGTACGAACAGTGTAAAGATATTTATTTGTTATTCTTAGCGCGGCGGAGACTAAGAAATAAGAACAAATCATTGGATCGTCATCAAAAAAAGGATTCGAAAGTTCCTTCGGGAAGTATCCTAAACATGGGTCTGGTAGGGGTAGTCCAGTGCATTCTTTCGCAAGATCACAAGCCCTCACTTGCATTATCACTTCCTCTAGGGTACGTCAAAACATTAGTGCACGAAACCCCCGTTAGAACTCCAACAGGAACTTGTGGCACATATCGTGGCAGCTGCTGGGAAAGTCCTGGGGATGCACGGTATTTTCCAGAATATCTTATGTTCGATGTGCGAGAGATGTGATACCTGCATCAGGGTGCAGGTCGTAATTTCGAAGAGCTTCTTTGAGGTCCATAAGTGTCTAATTTTGTTCCTATTTTTTAATTTCTCTTGTGCGAAGCATAATTGGTATCCGTTCCTTCTTGTGTTTTGTGTTGTTTGTACCGGCCAGGAAAGTGTTTTCGGCCATGTTTTGCCATTTCATTTTTCGTCGTCGTCGTCTCTCTCATATATGTGCATAATTACTTATGACTCAAGTGTTGCCACTATATCATGAAATTTACAAACATAGTGTTTAAAATGCTACATAATCCCATCCGAAAATATCTTTTTTTTTCTCTTGCCCTTCAAATAAGAAATGTGTGTCCTTCATTGTAAAATCTCCTGGAAATTTAATACTTCTTTTTTCGAGGACTATGAAGAAAATATTTCAGTATAGGCAGCTGTCAATATTCAAACATTACATTTTAAAAGCCACTAAAGTGTAGCCGAAACGCTCAGAAAGGCTTAATTCGCTTAGGATTTAGGAAATACATTTTGTAAGACTTAGCAAATTTTCCTTCAATAAATTTAATGGAACAGGCAAAAGAAATTACAGGGAACAATAAATATAGGAGAAAACAGATATTTCTTTTCGTAATTTGTTTTGCTTTGTTTGATTTCTTTCATTCTTCCTGTATAAATAATTAAAACTTTAAGAATGCAAGTGAAGAATGAGAATAAAATTTTCAATTGAAAACGAATGGTGGCAAAATTCCTAGTGCTGCTCTGGTGTACCACGAAATAGACCAGCAATATATTCCGAATTTGGAATAAAGAGAAAAAATTTGAAACCTTTGCAGCCAGCGATGCAGAGAGATTGATCTGAGAGGAAGATGATTTAAATGAGGAAACTCGGAGATAATTTAATGAGGTGTAAGGTTACCTCTACTAGGATAATAATAAGAAAAAGTTAAAATACAAAATACGTAAGTAAATTATACAAAAATTGAACAAATTTAATATATCTGGCAAGCGTAAGAAATAGTAATTGATTCAAAAATGTAAATGAATCCAAAGCTCTCAAATTTATACTCGTTTAAATAGAGATTTTGCTGATTCAGAAAGTACGTTACGTGTATATCTTGTAAAATGCTTTTTCCATCCTTTTTTTGTAGTTGTTTCATTTTTCATTTCAGTTTCATTTTTTCCTCCTATTTTGCAATTTTCGCCATTCTTTCCCTCTGTTTTTAAGCCACCTGTTTATTAGTACTATTATTTATATTACAACTTATGTAAAAATTAAGCAAGGAAAAGTAAGGCACTAAAACTTTGCAACTTATTACGCTCTACGTGAGATTCATGGTGGTCGCTTATTGCATACAAATCATGCCAAATGCTTTAACTCTTTCGCATCGAGACACGACCAAATCTGTTTTCAACAAACATCGAAAACGCCCGTGTTTACGAATTTGTCTTGGAATAGTTTTCCTTTCACCCTGCGGTTTCATCCATTGTGTGCAGTTTCACCTTAGGGCC
This sequence comes from Stegodyphus dumicola, assembly GCF_044657685.1. Lineage (NCBI taxonomy): Eukaryota > Metazoa > Arthropoda > Arachnida > Araneae > Eresidae > Stegodyphus > Stegodyphus dumicola. Next base: position 44,756,508 of record NC_140778.1, read on the forward strand.
GGTTTGCACCTGCGAATGTCAATAGCTTTCCGTTTTTCTCCTTTATTTGCTTCAAAAGAATGATTGACATGTCTTTTAACAACTCGCGAAACCAATGAGCCATACACACTAACGTGGAGGGGAAAGAACTAGGTAGAAAATAAACGAGGCGTTGCGGCGGTTTGCTGTTGCCTCAATGAACGGGCGTTACGGGCGACTTCGATGCGAAAGAGTTAATTTCTCTGCTTGGCTTTAGGTCCTAAGAACGAAAACTACAAATTCGCCTTTTGTAGAAAAACATTCTGTCAGGCAATGAATCTACGGTTAGATTTTTCCCTATGAAACTGAGCCAAAAGTGTTATATAGTATCTAAATATGGAAGTGTTGTACATGTTAAACGTGATCTTCGTTGCATTATTTTCACTTTTTTACTACTGAAATAAAGATATACTGATTATTTTGTAGATTGGAAAACGCCCTTGTGAACATGAAAAGGAGCAAAAACTGGAAAACGAGAAAGAACTAGAACAGGAAAAGATGCAAGAGCTGAAAAAGAATCAAGAGCTGAATAAAAAGGAAGAACAGGAAAAGAAGGAGATACTGGAAAAGAAGCAAGAACTGAAAAACAAGAAAAAACTGGAATTGACACAAAAACGGGAAAAGAAGCAAGAACTGAAAAAGAAGCAAAAGCTGGAAAAGATACAAAAACGAGAAAAGAAGCAAGAACCGGAAAAGATACAAGAATTGGAAAACATACAAGAATTGGAAAATAAGCAAGAACTGAAAAAGAAGCAAGAGCAGGAAAAGAAGCAAAAACTTGAAAAGAAGCAAGAACTGAAAATGAAACAAGAGCAGAAAAAGAAGCAAAAACTGGAAAAGAAGGAAGAACTGAAAAACAAACAAAAACTGGAAAAGCAACAGAAACTAGAAAAGAAGCAAGAACTGAAAAAGAACCAAACTCTGGAATAGATTCAAAAACTAGAAAAGAAAGAAGAACTAAAAATGGAGAAACAACTGGAAGAGATACAAAAACAAGTAAACAAAGAAGGACTGAAAAGGCAGAAAAAACTGGAAAAAATGCAAAAACTAAAAAACAAAGAAGAACTGAAAAAGAAGAAGAAACTGGAAAAAATGCAAAAAATAAAAAACAAAGAAGAACTGAAAAAGAAGAAGAAACTGGAAAAAATGCAAATACAGGAAACGAAGCAAGAGCCGGAAAAGATGCCAGAACTGGAAAATATAGACGAGTCAGAAAAGACGCAATACCTGGAAAAGAAGCAAAAAACGGAAAAGAATCCAAATCTGAAAAATAAGCTGGCACCGGAAAAGAACTGTCAAACCCGAAAAGGAAACCGGATGAACTGCGAAAAGAGCCAGAACTGGATAACGACTGTAGAACGATTGATTTAATGACCAAACGAAGCAAAACCCGAAAAAGAAAAATAGAACAAATAAATCATATACCACTGCAAATAATACCACTGCAAACATTAAATATACGTCAAAAAAGGAAACACCCTTCTTTAAAGGGGCCTTGCAATACAGTGTCATAATCCAGATTATATAGAAAAACATCAGCTATAACCTCATTGCCAAAACAGTTGCAAAATATATAGTTAACATAAAATTTCCTGAAGCCAGAATACCAAAATGCACAATTCATATTATTCCAAAAAATTTGAACTCAGATGAACTGATTCAAATTATTGCCCAAGAAACTTAATATTTCCGAGCTAAGACCTTTATTTAAACTGAATGATCAAAATAATACTGATAAATGGATCATAAAATGTCACGGTTAAACTTTCCAAAATTTTATGATTAAAAAAAAATATATATATTGGATGGCGTACCAATAAAATAACCGAGTTTATCGGTGTACGCAGATGTCAAATCTGCCAGGATTTCTCCCATAAGATAAACAAACGAAAATGCTCATTCTTCATCGGAAATTATCATGTTTCTTGCGTTCTTCCCAAACTCCGTACTGCATAAACTGCTGGATTAACAATGAAAAGTATGAAACAAACTTTGACTGTAAACATCCAGCTTTAGCTATTTCCTGGTCCACATATGAAACAGAAGTTAGACGAGAAAATCCAATACATATTATCAACAATAATACAAGATCCTTCAGACTATCTATAGACCATTTCCATCAATAAAAAGAATAATAATATCATCCGCTTTCTCAAAATAAATCTTCAAAGAGAAAAGACCGCCACCGACCAACTAAGTCAGTATCAAGTAGATTATCTGGCAGATTTTATTATGACACAAGAATCTTATTGCATCACTGGCAAAGTAGGAAGAATTCCAAATAACTGGACAATTATTCAACGTCATGCTTCAACCGGTGTTTTATCTCCTCGTACAGCCATATTCATTCCAAACAATAAATGGAATTCTACAATAATGATTAATACTCGAGATATAATCACAATTTCAATCAATACTAATGCATCTCAGCTTCTTATTACTAGTATCTATATATCTCCGTCAAAATTCCAAATCAAACCTTATCCATACTAAATGAAATCTTACAACAATAATAATAGTCCGCATGTTATTAGTGGAGACTTTAACTCCCATAGTACTTAATGGGGATACTTACAAACCGATCACAGATGAGAAATACTTGAAGAATTTTTAAATGCAAACAATCTCATTCTACATAATCATTTTACTGACCGACCTACCTTTGATAATACCTACAATAAAGATTGGACTGATCTTCTTATATCTACAACGCATCTTGATAATAAAATTAACAACAGATCAATACTAGATGAACACTGAATCTGATAACAAATATATTTCTTTTGATATAACTGAATATACGTCCTTTACTGCACTTACAAGATTTAAAACCAATAATAACAAAGAAAGGAAATTTCAACAAAAGTTCAATCCAATTTCAAATGACTTTCTAAATTCTATTATTCTGTGTACAACAAAAACAGAACTTAATAATATTACCAAGGAACTTATCAGAAAGTTTCAAGATACCTAAGAACGTACCTTCTTCAAAAGATCATCAATTCCCATTATAAAAATCAACTGGTGACGAAAGAACTCCGCAAAGAAACACACAAAACACGAGCATTACGAAGAAAACTCAAATCATCGCAAACTGATGAAAAACGACTCAACCTACTTCAAAAATACAAAAAACGAAAAGCCTCATATAAAAAGCAAATAATATCTGCAAAACGTTAAGCATGGTGCAACTATTGTTCAAACAACGAGGAGACGTATGGCTCATTGTACAAAATTGAAACCAACAAAATCTTCCACCCAACGCAACTTACAGTCACTAATACGGGAAATAATGATAAAAATGTTACGAAGATCACTTTAGAAAACATCCTAGATGTTATTCTACCAAACGAAAGCATATATGATGATTTAACTGAACAAAGATTAATTCGTTTTAATCTACTTCCACGAAAATGATATCCCATTTACATCCATGGAACTCAATCGAATTATTAAAAAACTCAATAACAAAAATGCTCCTTGACCAGATAGAATCTGCATTCAAATTATACATAAAACTAATCGTAAGCTAATTCTAATCTGCAATAAATGTTTTCAACATCGTATTTTTCAAGACTGCTTAAAAACAGGACAAATCACACTCTTCCTCAAAAAAAAAAAAAAAAAAAAAAAAGCTCCTGATAATCCTAATTCCTATCGGCCAATTAACCTTCTTCAAGATCTTTGATAAATTCTTGAACGTTGTATTATAGGAAGACTTGAATACCATTTTCACCATCGAAGCAATTTATTCTACAATATATCAACTAATCGCCATAATATTACTTCTAACAAAACCATATACATCACAGAGGATTACGAAATGTGCCCTGCTCCTTACAATAGACATCTCCTGCTGTATTACACACAAAAATAAAAACAGCAATAAACACTAAAACTAAAAACAATTCAACTGAAGTATTTAATTATAGAATAAAATATTAATACTGACCGTCAATCTGCCATCTATGCTATCTCTAGGCCAGAAAATCAGACTTCTATTGCTTATGACATCTATAACCTCTCTAAAAAAACAGATAATTTAAAAATTCATATATCATGAATAAGAGGCCATAATAGAAATGTCGGTAACTTAACATTCGACAAACTTGCAAAGAAGCTGTTCCTAATCAAGAAAGCAATTTTCTATATACGAAATTTCCCAAATCTTATCTTCGACTGCCCATAAAAGAACAAATTACCCAAATATGCCAATAACAATGGAATAACGCATCTACAGGTCGACGAAATTACTAGTTCTAACCCTATTGCAATACTGACACCAAGAGTACATAATCCTTTTTAACATGTAATATTCCTGGCCATGGGCCATATAGTGTTTATTTTCATCAAAGAAACTTAATAGACACTGACTTCTGTATATGCTGCTAGAAAGGAGACAGTGATCACTAACTTTTCTCATCTCCTCTAAAGAAAACTTTTCATATTCGCGCACCCAGAAATATTGATATATCATTTAAAAGAACGATCAGCAAACTTCAACATCTTCATTCTAATATGAAACAAATTCACCAAAACTTAACACAATTGTATTAAATCTATGCAAAGAACCCCATCTACAACAGACGAAATATAACAAAATATTTAATTTTCACCTTTGTAGAATTTTAAGATAATTATCGATCTTTGTCACAAATACTTATTTGTACTGATCGTAATAAAAAAGGCCTTGCAAAATCCATAATAAACAGAATGAAATATAAAAACTGAGTCGTCAGAGTAAACTAGAACTGAAAAGGTGAGTCATGATATTGATTTGCTATGTCATGACCAAAATGAGCTATGAATATTTTATGAGTCATGTAAAATATATGAACTTAAACGAGAAAATTTTTATGATCTCTGTAATCATGAACACTTTAGTGACTTATGAACTCTGCCTAATGAATACTGAAAACTATTTGTGATCATGAACTCTAAAATACAATTTTATTCTCTTCTACATGTTATACTTCTATTTTATTAATTTTTATTATATGATATATCATATATTATCCTATATTTTAGCACTTTATTCAAAATTATAATTTTATTATATGATATATTATGTACTATTCTATACTTTATGTATTGAGCTATATTTTATTTCCCATATTTTAAGTATTATTCAGTATTTGTCATGATATATTCTGTTTTAGCATTTTATTCCAAATTTGGAAAATTCAAAATTTTGTTATAATGGCACATTACGTGTTACTGTATACTTGATGTATTATTCTACATATATTTGTCTTCTATTTTAAGAATTATTTCAAATTTACCATATATCTCTACATATAATAAATGAGTCTGTCTGTGTGTTGTGTGTGTTTCTTTCGTTCGCGCTGCGCGTAAGCTAATAGAGACACGGCTACAAAATTTGCTACATAGGTGTATCTAGCCAAGGGCCAGTGCACCTCGAAGCGATTTTTTCGAAATTCGAATTCGAATTTTTTTTAATTTTATGTTTTGAGTCGAAATCGCGTCATTTTGAGACATAATGGGCTATAGGAAAGCGAGATTTTACTCTGCACACTCCATTTTCAAATCGTCATGAAACGTAAGCACTTAGATATTTTACGAACTTAAAATAAATTTCTTGTTTCAATAAATCGATTAAATACGAATTTATTTAACAAATGGAGCTTAACACATTTTCAACGGGATATTTTCTAAAAAAGTTTATTTTTAAAAATGTACAGTTTATTTTTCTTTGATTATTGGACACGTTAAACTTTCATCCTTGCGACTGCTTTTACAAAAAGAATTTTGGAAAACTGATAATATTTTGTACTTTTAAAAATATTTTTAAATGAAGCTTCCGAGTACACTTCGCACATCTCACATCTTTAAAAATGTGATTTTGGCAACAATTTTCCTGTCTTATTGTGGTTGATATATTTTGATGAAATCGCATCATTTTGAATAGTTTCATTCTTTTAGAAATAAGGGTTTGGCAACAATTTTTCATCGTATTTCTTATGTCACTGTTTTTAAGAAATTGACATATTTCATTGTCATGTATATATATATATATAATTCATTTTTATTGATTTTTTTGATAAAGTTGTTCTGTAGAGTAAAATTCTGCGCGGAATTTTATGTTTTTTGAGTTGTTTTCATGATAATTTTTGCTTATTTCACTGTTTGTAAGATACTGAAAAGTTTTGGATATTTTTTTTCTTCAACGGAAAGTTGGTTAATTTTTTATTAGGATAATAATTATTTGCATTAAGGGTGTAGGGTTTAAAGTTATTTTAACTAACATTTTTTTTAAGTTTAAACTATCTTTCCTGTCAAGCCTTACTTTCCCCTGGAATTGCCAATGCCAGAGTATGTAAATTTTAGTAGAACGTGCAAAGGATTCAAATTGTCAGCGGAAGTAATCTGAGTTAAATAGAAGGGAAACGAGTTCGAAGGTGTGCTTTCTTGCTTCACGAGCATGGAGGTGGCTAGTTAGAAATTGAAGAACCACGCATTTCGGCCTGTGTGCTTGCCTCGGCAGATTGTTAATTTTTCAACGTAATATTCAGAAGTTTGCTGAATTATCAGCGGTATCTTAGAACGCGGTGAGGTTAGTTACGTTTAGAGAGCCTCGTAGTTAGTCACTTGTTATTATTCTTTTTTTAGTTTCTTATTTTTATTTTACCGCCGGGTCGGCGTAGTTTGTGAGCGTCAAGAGCACGCATTTGTAATTTCTAAAGTTGAATAAAAAGGGATTTAAACTCTTCTCAAGACATTGTCTACTTTCCCGTTCTTAGCAGTAACCACTATTGTTGCGTGCGGGTTGGAAGCGCGCAACATAATATTAGCGCCCCAACACTTGTCGAACTGAAATGGCCGAAAATTGGATGGAAGTTGCTGGACAACAACAAGAAATGGCAAGCCAATTGGAAGGATTTGGATACCTGGTCCAGACGATAACAGCGTCAATCAAGCCAAACGTCAATTTCGACGGAAAAACTTCGGTGGCGATATTTCTAGAATGCCTCGACAATCACTTCCAGCTCTACCCTGTGCCTGAAAGACAGAAAGTTGTCATCGCCACATCTGCACTAAGAGGACAGGCCGCCCTATGGTGGAAGAATATAGGCAAATTTTTATTAGGGGAATTCGGAAGCCAGACGTATACATTTGAAAATTTCAAAAAATCGTTATTAAAGGCCTTTCCCATAGTGAAAGATCGAACAAGGCTAGAAGCCGACCTGTATAGTTTTTATCAACGGAATATAGAAGAGTTGACGGACTTTATTCTGCGAAAAATTAAGCTGACGGATATGTTGTATGGGAAGAAACCCGGCGCGGAGATTATTGAAATAATCTTACCAAGATTGTTACCTGCTGTTCAAGACTACTTCAAAATTAGAAACCCAAGCATATTGCAGGAGGTCTTCGAATTAGCGGTCAAGTTCCAAAATCGCAGAATAGCGGAAAAAGCTAGAGGGGCATCGTATTCTCAAAGTATCCGAAGGCAATCTTCAAATGAGCAGACCAGAAATGCAAACCGCTCTTATGGGGCAAAGAGCTATCAGGCTAACTCATCGAACCGGTTATAGACGAGATCATTAGACAGATCAAATCGACAAGATATATGTCTACTTTGGACTTAACGTCTGGCTACTATCAAATAGCTATGAGACCCGAAGATATACATAAAACCGCGTTTATAACAAAATCGGGCACTTATGCATTTTTACGCATGCCCTTTGGGTTGTGTGGGGCCCCATCAACATTCCAGAGAGCTATGGACATTGTTCTAAAGCCTGTCCTAGGAAAATCAACTTTAATTTATCAAATGATATAATTATAACGAGTAGTACGTTGGAACAACATATGAATGATCTAGAACAAGTTTTTAAATTATTAAAAGAGGCCGGTCTTACAATTAACGCCTCAAAATGCAAGTTCGCAACTAAAGAACTTAAATATCTCGGTTATAAAATTTCGCAAAAGGGTATAGAAACGCAAGATTCAAAAATAAAAGCTATTAAGAATTTCCCACCGCCCAACACCGCCAAGAAACTTTCTTCTTTCCTTGGATTATGTTCTTACTATCGATCTTTCATAAAAGATTTCGCTAATATTGTTGAACCACTCTTAGTAATCAAAAGAAAAAGGGCTAAATTTACGTGGACAGCGGAAGCTAACACAGCTTTTGAAAGATTAAAAGAAGCGCTTATTAATGCCCCTGTTTTAAAATTCCCGGAGGGGGACGAAAACCTGGAAATTGCAGCAGATGCGTCGGACTATGCTGTGGGTGCGGTTCTTGTGCAAAATGGCCATCCTTTGGCATTTTTTAGTAAAACGTTGAATCATACACAAAGGAATTATACAGCTACAGAGAGAGAAACATTAGCCGTATTAATGGCTGTACACAAATTTCGAGTTTATTTCGGCAAAGCGCCAGTAACAGTCTTTTCGAATCATGCGGCTGTTGGTAGACTTTACTCGGGGAAAAACCTAACGCCCAGGTTAATCAGATGGGCTTCAAAACTCCAAGAATATAATCTCATAATCAAATATAAACCGGGTAAGGAAAACAATGTAGCTGACGCACTTTCTCGTATAAAACTGGACGATGAAGGCAATGAACTTAAATGCGCTGTGTTGACTTCAAAAATTTTAGATTCTAGAGATACAATTATTGCTGAATTGAAAGCTGATCCTGAATTTGGAAGTATCTATGCGTATTTGAAAGACCCAGAAAGCTTTGAACACACAGATATCGATGCGATAAGAAATAGAGCAAAAAACTATGAAATAATAGATAATTTATTATTCTATGCGAAAACAACAAACGAAAATCTTGAGTATAAGCCAGTCATCCCAGCCTCGCTTCGATTAAGCATTTTGAAGGAGTTGCACGAAGCAAAAACAGCCGGCCACCTAGGGGTCAGAAAGACTTTAAAAAGGGTACGCGAGGCGGTATATTTCCCGCAATTATACAAAATAGTAACGGCGTATGTCAGGTCCTGCAATCAATGTCAGTTAATAAATGATATTAATTACAGCCCAGCCGGGTACTTAAATAGCATTCGCGCTACATTTCCGAATGAAATTTTAGGCATGGATCTCCTTGGTCCCTTCCCCCAGAGCGAGTTAAATAAAAATCGTTTTCTTTTAGTAATAGTAGATCATTTTTCAAAATGGACAGAAATTGTTCCACTTAAACGCGCGTCAGCCAAAACAGTCGCAGATGCATTCTTACACAGATACATTTTAAAATACGGTGCACCGATAAAAGTCATTAGCGATAACGGTAAACAATTCGTTAGCCAAATATTTGAAAACATATGCACTGGACTTGGCATACGCCATATCAAAATGGTCCCGTATAGACCACAGGCAAACATAGCAGAAGGAGTTAATAAAAACATTGTAAAAATAATTCGAAGTTATGTTAGCACACATCACAAGCGCTGGGATGGCTACATAAATGTGTTAGCTTATGCTTTAAGAACGGATGATCACGATACTACGGGAAAACCCCAGCAGAATTATTTTTAGGACGAAAGTTAATTCCGCCATTAGATAAATTATTCTTTGTGCAACAAAGAGAGCAAGAATTTAAACAGAAAGATGTGCAAACACTTATTGACCAGGCGGTTAAAAGCTCGGATACGGCAAGAAATAGACAAAAGTTATACTATGATAGAAAACGCCGTGAAGCAGATTTTAAAGTTGGAGATAAAGTGTTGAAGCGGAAATTTTCTTTATCAAGTGCCCCAGACAATTTTACTGCAAAGTTAGCTCCAAAATTTGAAGGCCCCCTCTGTAATTCAGGAAATCAAGGGAGTCGTATTGTACCTTAACTAAAAAATAAATAATAAAAACATGTAAATTTCTTATGAACTTATGCAAATTTCTTATGAACAGTGCATTTTAACATTAATCAATCACTGGCGATCACACAGTACTGATTGACTCAATGAACATTACTGTAATTGTGTTAATTAAAACACTGTAATATTTTAATTATTTTCTTAATTAAAGTCTTCCTCTTTATTAATTAGTCTTTTCCTCTTTCTAACACCAAAAGAAAACCCAGATAAGAAATATAAAAATACTCGTATCATCAGTAATGTTTCAACCATACATATTTTGGACAAAACAATGCAAACATTTATTTTTATAAAATTGTTCAAACTATTTAATATGAATTTATTGCTGCAATAAAATACTAAGCAATCTGATCACTCATTATTTTGAAACTGAATGCATAAACTAGACTAAAAATATTCACTCATAAACATTTGGATAGCAGGGCAAATGAGATATTTGAAAAGACAGCCATTGAGATACACACGTAATTCTCGAAAGAACGGTAACAACTCATAAAGCTGTGATAGCTAACACATTTAACTGTCAAAATGACATAAATTCGAAAAACACAAAAAGTAAACATACAAGAATTGCAATTGAACTTACCTTTCATGCAACAGAGAATATCCATACAACAAGTAAACCTCATGGCGCAGCCGTCTTGAATTTCGTTTCAAATCAGACAGACATTTACGGATTTGCGGAAGAATACGAGGAATTATTAGTTTGCCGGAAACAATGCGCAATGACGCGAAAGAATATAATTCTGCAGAACTTCCTATTTTATTCCGTAATAAACAGTACTATTTTATAATTTTTTCTTTATCTCATGAATTAATTAATATGGAAATACTTAAATAATGCTGAATTCATTTTCAATGAAATGTAAAATTTTGCATGTATGTGAGGACCACCTTCTGTCCAGTATTTCTGAGAATATAAATAAATTTTGGAATCTGAGAATATCAGGAAATAAATGTATAGAATATCGCCTCTCAAACGACCACTTCTGAAAGAGACCGATAGTTCTAAGAGGATAATTAAATATTGATATTAAGCATTATTTCTCTAAGACGACCATCTCTATATAAGACCAAAGTTTCTAGAATCTTGGATAGTCATCAGAGAATTATTTTTACTACGAAATTATCGCACGACTGTAATTCAATATCAATAACAGATCGCGCGATTGAAAAGCATTTTCCGTCCTGTAATTAGAGGAAATTTTTTCCCTTATAAGGTATTTCTCCCGCTTTCCTAGAATGCCTTTGTGGTGCAGTGGTTCTGCACTATGGGCCGGTATTTCAGAGGTCCGCGGTTCGATTCCAGGTGAAGGCGATTGCTAATTTTTCATCACCCGGCCCCCCAAAAAATCCTAATGTCTCTACAGTGGCGCCCGAGCTAAAAGGGTGTTGGAAGAGATATATCCACACTCAGGATTTAGCGATTGGCTACCCCTTAAAAAAGTCGCACTTTAAAAAGGGGAGTAATATAAAATATTTCTCCCGCTTTCCTAGCGTGCCTTCGTGATGTAGTGGTTCTGAACTCTGGGCCGGTATTCCAGAGGTCCGTTATTCGATTCCCGGCAAAGGCAGTTGCTAATTTTTCATCTTTTCTGCTTCCAAAAAATACCTAATGTCTCTACACTCTAATTAAAAAAAATCGTTTCCGTAATTAAAAAAGTATTCTCATTTTACCTATATTTATAGTAGGGTTTGTAATCTGTAAGTAATTATACATGTAATTTATACATTTTTTATAAAAAAGTATGTGTTATTTGGAATTTAGCAAATATTCTAGAAAATGCTGATCCATTGAACAAAATCTTTTCCATGACTAAATAAATTTTTAAAAACATCAGAAAAAAATATCAGTTAAAATTAATAACAAAGTAACAAGAATAAATTACCAATCATATCAATACTTTTAGTGTACAGCATTTAGAAACAACTTAGTAAAATACATGTGAAAATTAAATAATGTGCACGTTTCAGATGTGCAATGTCAAAAAACTAAAACTGGTAAATTTGAGAACAAATATCCTCAGAATGTTCGACAACCGAAGTCCTCTGAACAATGCAGTATGAATGTCCTCAGGATGTGAAATTGGTGAAGTCCTCAGGACATCTGAGAATCAACATCCTCAGGACATCCTCTCATATCCCGGGACATAGCAAATGAAATAGGACATCCTCAGGATGTTAAATTACAATGTCCTCAGGACATCTGAGAATCAAAATAGTTAGGACATCCTAAGTATTTCCCAGGATATTGCGACTTAAATAGGACATCCTGAGGATGTTTTGTGCTATGGGGGCTTGGATTTTTAAAATTATAAATTACAATGCAATGTATTTTTAATTATACTTTGAAATTATATTTACAATGATTTTTCGTAGTTATTATGTAAAACGTTATAAGAAATTTGTTACTTACTAGTTTTTTCGAACACTCTAGCGATACATTTGCTTTTGAAATTAGGAAAATATAATGCACTTTTTCTTAGTGTATTCCATGTTTTAAATGAAACTGCTTTGCGTATTTTAGGCAGAGCGGTGGCTTTTGAATAAATTGTAGTTTTATGTATTGGATTGCGCCGCCCAATCGGTATAGTGGTCAGGGAAGCTGACTGCGGTGCCAAATGGCCTGCGTTCGAATCCTGGAGAAGCCATGGTTGTAACTGTCCGTCCCTGCATAGGAAAGGCGATGTTGGCGATGTTTTTCCTATTAGGTGCCTCCATAATAAAGAGACCACCACATCCGGCCTTGGATAGATTAATGGACTGGGTTACATTTGTAATTGTTCACAATCTGCCATTTGAAATAGATATATATATGTTAGACTGCGTGGTTCTGTGGTTAAATTGTTTCCTCAGTTTGCTGCTTACTACAAAATCTATTAGAAATGTAATTCAAATGTTACATTTACAGCCTGATGAAGATTTTAATATTTTTGAAAAAAAGATTTGATATATGCTTTCAACAGCTGAATTATGTTTATTTCAGGAGCGCTTTCCAAAAGCTCCACCGGAAGGTTTTATCAGTTAAAGTACATAGTGAGCAAATTGCGGAACGTGAATTTTTTGTGGCCCGCTAAGACAGTCATAAAATCCGCTTTGATTCGAGATTTCCTTCAAGTGCGCAATCGAAGATTCATATCGCATATCGCTATGTATCTGGTTACGCAGATTTGGATACTCTGCGTAACCATGACGAGGAAAGTGCTCTCTGGTTATTTTATGTGCGTTGAGATCGGTGCTTTTTTACATTTTTGTGAGTGATCGTCTTGCTGCGTAAGTGCTGGGATATTTTTAAAATACCATGACTATTATTTCAGCCAAAGGTAGTGAAATTCTCCCGTTGGAGAATACTTCGAATAGTTGGTACTTCGAAAGGCGCTAGGAACTATTACGTAGGCCGATGCCTCGTGCTTTTCGCATGAACATGATACATACCTTGTTGTGGAATTTCTTGCTGAATTCTATGTCTTTTATATTTTTGAATTCCTGAATAATATGATCGACGATATACATGTGCATAAATTACTATCTCTATATTTTTCAAAATGTGATACTTCGGATTGTGCACGTGTTGATTGGCTTATCCAAATTTAAAAATAACCTCTCTCCGTTCTGAAACATAAGCTTGCGTTCATAAAGATAATATCCGTTCTGTGGCGTCCTAAATATTGCCAGCATTATTTAAGTCTTTAAAAGTTAAATGCATACTTTGAGAGAGTGCGATACGAATTAGATAAAATGTTTGTAGTGTATCAGAGACTCGAAGAAAACTACAGGCTATCTAATCAAAACGAACTATGAATTCTGAAAAGTGTGACAGCAGACTCAAATTGGTTTATTGCATAAAATTAATGAATTTCGTATTTTTGTGAGTGACTACAATCCCGATGTAATTCTCTTGCAGGAACCCAAGATCGGACTAGGGGCAACAATTACCATCAGTAATTATACCTGTATAGGCTAGTTAGAAGTCGTAACAGACAATGTATGGTGGAGGCTTAATTGTTCTAATTAAGAGCAAAATCACCCATCACCGTACGACGCTGTCACAGTCTGCCATCGTGAAATTTAGTTCTAGCTGGACTTAACACGCTGCTTTATATTCTTCTCAAGTGTATTCATCATCAAACAGAAAACATTCACTTACCTCCTTTGGTCTTTTCAAATGTATATTTTTCCCGTATCCTATGTTTCCTGGAATTCCGGAAGTCCGTGTATCAGCTTTGTGTGGTAACCATTTACTTAATCATTCCTTAGATTTTCTTTCGAGTATTAAAAACCCAAATCCAAGTGATGATTACGCTCGTTATTAACACATAAATTTATTTATTACGAGCATAATTACTAGTATAATTATTAGGCATGCACCTTCCTTCTTCATAAAGAAATTAAGTTATATAATAACTGCAGAGATAAGACTCGCGCAGGGCCATTTAGCTTCCGGAGGGATCAAATCGTAACATCTACTGAAAAAAAAAAAAAAAAAAAAAAAAAAAAAAAAAAAAAAAAAACGATACAAATCACCGTAGACCACAGAAATGTCCTTGATAAAAATAAATGTAAGTATTGGCAGTCTTAATACCCCAGCAGGCAGAGGCGTGCAGCAGTAACCGGATCAGCTGTTCGGAAGTGTGTTGCTGCAAAATATAAATGTAAGAAACACTCAGAAAAATACCCTAGCTGTGACGCCGAACATTATAAGACCACCGCTTCGCCTCACAGAGACAATACAGTTTCATTAAAAAAGTATACTAACATGTGCAAAAAAGATGGAATGAGGAAAAGCATGCAAATTTCTATGCCGTGTAAGTGCAGGAGGAAACTGGTGGGTTTCGTAAAGAGTGCAAAATTTGTAAAATTTGTTTAAGTATGTGTTTTGGTATGGATGCCTGGTTTCAGAAATTGCCTGTTTCGCCGTCTCCAACATTGCGTTGTTCGGTATAAGCCTAGAGATGTTCATAAACATTTTATTTAAAGTACGTGCTGGTTTTGGGGTGAGTTCCAGTATAATAATAATTAAAATGTACAGTCAAGGAAATAAAACCAATACAACTGTAAAGATAAATACTAAGGCAAGATTTTAAATATTAAATGCAAGAGAAAATTAAACTTTTATAATAAAACATCACACGCAGTGGGTGTTGATGGCATAAAATTTAATTTCTTAATGTATATAATATTGATAATTTCACATACAGGAAATCTACTGATGCAGTTTCGTTTTCATCACACTCATGTATTGCATGGACACCTAGTTTTTGATACAGTTAGTTTGAAGTGGAGTGGCAACATTAAGTCACCATGATATCAAATATAAAAAAAGACTGAATTTCTGTTTGTGAAATTCGATATGAAACAAGTGAAATTCGATATGAAACAATGTAAATAAGTGTAAATCTTATCCGAGTCAGAGTAGTGTTTAGCATCTTTCTATATTCCATACATTATAACTCCAGACAGTATCTATCGTTTTTCAAAACCTTTTCATGAATAATATATTTTCCTATAAAAAGTTTAAAGAAAAAACGTAGAAAATTAAAAGCTTGCATTGTCGACAGGTAAATAATTCATGATACTGCTTAATATGAGGAATGAAAATAAATTTAAACTCATGTGCAAATATTTTAACAATATAAATATAAACGGGAAAAATTAAAATATGTATTTCATAGTCCAGACGATAAAATGAATTTAACATACTATTAATCATCCCTTGGTAGCAAACGCTCATAAAATATCATCTCTGAACGATGTTTATTTTTTTCAAGGCTCCTCCATAACTGCGCTGCAACGATAAAAATATTTATTCGCGATTACCGAACCAATATAAATTCGGATACAATTTACAAAATACTCGAATATTACTGACAAATGTCCGTTTCAGAATCACTTTCATTCAAAAACGTTTTCATATATTTCCGAAATGTATTTTATTCGGATTAATATTTATTTATCGGAAATTAATTTTCCGAAATGTATTTTGTGGAAACGTTTACAAGTCGTTTAAAATTATTGACAGTTTTAATTATTAATCGTATTCTTGCCAGTGTTTAAAAATCATGCTTTTACAGATTAGATATATTGCATCAACTATTCTCATTGTTCATAAATGTATTAACCGTTTCGCTTCGTGAACGTACCTCATGGTTGTGGGCACCTGGGTAAGACCCTATCCCAGTCTAGCAAGTAGATTATTTTTCGAATGCTGAATAGAACCTCATTTACATTAAGTTGCTCATTTACAAGACCCTTTTGCGTCCCATACTTTCTTATGCCTGCCCTGTTTGGGGATATACCAGCAACACTAATATCAACAAACTGCAAGTCTTGCAGAATGTCACCCTTAGGCAAATCTCCAGAAGCCGATGGTTCATTAGAAACACGGCAATCCATGAGGAGTTGGAAATTCCAACAATCCCAACTTATTTTGCACTCCTCGCTGGAAAATTTTATGAAAATATTCCTAAGGTAAACAACAATACAATTACTGCACCTCAATATGACCATACACTTGCTGCTAATAGCAAGCGCCCGCTTGCGATTCTCAGACATTTAAATTAACCCCTTTTTCTGGTAACCAATTATGTAAACACCCTCCCTTACTTCAGCTTTGTTTTTGTTTTTTCTTTTGATCTTATGAATAGAATTGTACTGCTGCCTGGCTCTATATTTTTGTAAATAATGTGCAGAATTCCTATTTTATATTTTATATATGTTTTCCTACTATGTATTATTTAAGTATCTATGGATTTATATTGTATTTACGTATCTATGTGTGTTATTATGAATTACCCAACTGTGTTATTATGAGTGGTCACACGGACGCTTGTTCGGACTAGCAATAGGGAATTTCTTTTACATGCCATTGCACACTTACCTTCGTCTAAAGGCTTATCAGTTTCACTGGTCGTTTCTTCTGGACTCTGTCATCGGTTCGTGTATGAACTTTCATTGTGTTCGAATCTACATGCCAATTGTTCGAAGTCTCACTGAATCGAAAGTCGCACATATTATCCCGGGATAGCGTTGTCACGCGGGCACCCACTTTGCGAAAACTCATCGAGTTTGCCTGAGCCGAAGATTTCTCCTCCGCCCACTAGCCTACTGACCTCCCCCCTTTGTGTATACACTTAGATTGACGTCACCGCTTCCTCTTTTTATGATTAAATTCTCTACAACAGTTTTTTTTTGTTTGTTTGTTCTTTTTGCATTTCTTTCGTATTATGCATTTATAAGCCCAAAAAGGACGTTTTTCCAGAATGGGACATCTGTCTCGAAACCGCATTTTCCGTCGAAACACTTACATGCGCTTTTCAAATTGTTGCCACCAAATATTATCGCCCTGTATAATATTTAAAGAAGTTAAATAATGAATTATCTGCATGAATATGCGTATGTTTCTCACACTGTGAAAAAACAACAGCAGCTAGAGCGGTCGAATTTTGAATAACGTAGGCCGCCATGCGAACATGGCCACCAGGAGCCCGAATTTGAAATTTATTTTATTTTATTTTTCGTATTTTGTAAAACGTCAAGAAAGGAATGAGAAAACCAAAGACATTTTTAATAATCTAAAGTATCTTATGAGGCTAAAGATAACAGTTGAAAGATACAGAGGTAGACGCGGTATCACGCAATGCTTCCGATGCCAAGACTTTTACCACGCTCAAAGTCAATGCCGTCACGCACCACGGTGTGTCAAATGTGGTCAGGGGCATGAGTCTCGTGACTGCACCAAGCCCAAGGATGTGCCACCAAAATGCTATCATTGCGGACTTCCTCATACTGCCAGTTTTAAATTGTGTTCGTTCTACCCCAAGCCTCGCTCATCCTTTGTGCAAAAAGGCATATCATATGCTGATAGAGTAGTCAACAATAGTAATGCTACTCCCCCACAGATGGCGCCACAAGCAACCTTCCCACAACTCAGTGAGCTTCAAGCAAAGCTCGACGAAGCTAATGCGGTAATTCAAAAGCTCACAACAGCCATCTCTGTGTTTGCTGATGTAGCGAAGGCACTTCCTACCGCCTCTATGATAGAGGACAAAGTCAGGCCAGCTTCCCCCAACCATGGATAATCCCACCTCCCGGCAAAGTTCTCCTGTTAAGATCCTGCTCTGGAACGCGCAGAACGTTACATCCAAGATACCGGAACTTCATGAATTTATCCAGCAAAATGACGTAGACATCTGCTTAATTACAGAAACCCATGCTAACCCTTCGCACTCCTTAAGGATATCCAATTATTTCAGCTACCGTAGTGACAGACTCCACCACCGTGGTGGCGGAGTGCTCATTTATGTTAAAAGGACATTTGATTCATATCTGAATAGTGCAGAAAATTGTGATGGAATGGAAAGTGTTAAAGTGATGGTGAATCTACCCAACATTGGGGAAGTCACTTTCTGTGCGGTGTATAACCGCCCTGGGAACAAGCTCAGTGCTGAAATTCTGGATAGACTTATTAACTCAGACTCCCTCACCTTTCTAGGTGGCGATTTAAACGCCAAGCATCTCGACTGGGGATGCCACAACTCGAATTATAATGGACGCAGAGTGCATGATTTTGTGTGTAAGTACCCTGTCTTTCTGCATGTGCCGGATGAGCCTTCCTATAGGCCAAATATGCTCAACCATCGGCCTGACATTCTGGATATTTTTATTACGACGTTCAATATTCCTATGGATATTACGGTAACATGTGACATGTCTTCTGATCATGTACCTGTGCTTGTTTACCTTGGAGTGGAAAATCCTAAGAACCTACCGCCAATTAAGCATACTGATTGGAATCTTTATCATAATACTTTGATGACCACTGATTTTAATTGTGACTCGTTACAAAGCACTTCGGATATTGAAAGTGCTATAACAGACTTTACTTCGTACCTGCATTCTGCTAAGTCCCTAGCTACGACTGAGATTGACCGTGTCAGACATGAGCACACTCTTCCTGCCAATATTCGCGAAATAATCTGCTTTCGAAATCATCTCCGAAAGGAATTTAATCTCACCTGGAATCCTGCTATCAAAATTCAAATTAACAGGCTTAATAGCAAAATCAAGCAAAAGATTCAGGACCATCGCTCTAGCTTATGGCAGGATAAGATGGAAAAGATCAACGACGAACCTGGCGCCATCTGGCGTCATACAAGGACACTAAAACGTCCCTGCTCTGCCAGAAAACCGCTCAAATGCGATAACGGATTTGCTTACTCCGATCAAGACAAAGCGGAACTTTTTGCGGAACACCTTTCTAAACAGTTCATTCCAAATTCCTTCCCCTCAGATCATAGTTCGGACATTCAAGTTCATTACCTTAACGATCAATGGCTGCACTCCCCTTCTACGGAACCTTCTATCAAACTAACCACGCCGCACGAAGTGCAGAATATTATTAAGGGACTTAAATTAAAGAAAGCTCCAGGAAAGGACAAGATCACGAACCAGATGCTGAAAAACATGCCTTTTAAGACATGTTTGTATCAAAATTATTTCCCGCTTTTCTGGAAGCAAGCAAGCATCCTGATGATTCCTAAGCCAGGGAAAACACAGGATTACCCGGCAAACTTTAGACCCATCAGCCTCCTGTCCTCCATAAGCAAGATCCTGGAACGTATTATTTATCTCAGAATGCAAGAAAACTTGGACTTTCTCGTTGATCACCAGCACGGTTTCCGGAAAGGACTTTCGACCACAACGCAGTTAGTCAGGCTCACGGAGTTCATCGGCGCGGCTATGCACAACAGAATGAGTGTTGCTATCCTGATGCTAGACGTGGCAAAGGCTTTTGACCGCGTCTGGCATCCAGGGCTAATCTATAAGCTAATTCATCTCGGTTTCCCCAGAAATCTGATACTCATTATCAAGTCCTTCCTTGAAAATAGAACTTGCACCGTTGGAGTTGGAAATGCAACTTCATCTGTCAAAAATATTTACGCAGGTATTCCTCAAGGGTCAATTTTAGGCCCGCTTTTTTACATCATCTATACCAACGATTTCCCATGCTTTTCCGAGGATACAAATGTTCTCGCAGCCAGCTACGCTGATGATACAGCGATAGCCACCAAGTCTCTAAACCCAGAGTATGCCTTGTCAAGAATTCAGGCCAAAATCCCTGCTATTGAGGGGTGGTGCAGTCGCTGGAAAACGTGCATTCAGCCAGAAAAGTCCAAGATTCTACTCATTCGAAATCGCAGACAGAGGAAACGGGTCAGAATTGAGGTTAAACCTTTTGGCAAAATCATCCCTACAGTTGATAAAGCTAATTACCTGAGAGTTACCCTTAACAAGTACTAGAATTGGAAGGATCATATGCTTAGAGTAAGCGGAAAAGCACACGGGATCATTTTCAGGCTTTTCCCTCTCCTAAAGAATGAAAACCTCACCCTCAGACTGAAAAAGAGGATTTATGAAACTTCAATCCGACCCATTCTCACGTATGCTTCCCCAGCCTGGGCAAACTACAAAGCAAACGAAATTAGCAAACTCCAAGTGCTTCAAAATAAGGTGCTAAGAATCATCACAAAAGCTCCTTACTATGTTCGGAATAGGACTCTCCACTCCGACTTGAAATAGATACTATTCAGGACTACCTCAGCAGAATAAACAACAACTTTTTTAATAATATTATCAATGTGAATCCCGCTAATTTCACGGACATTCTTATCTACGAAATCCTGGCTGAAGACAAAAACCTCCGCCCATTTGCCGCCCACCTCTTGAGTTCAGAATTCTAAGTTCCAGTTTTCTGGTTTTCAAGCAGCATCGATCGGGGTCAGTTTCTGGGAGGGTGAGCTCCCACGTGACTGGCTCCGACGAATGTACAGTTAGTATTCGGGCTATCCTGCACAGGTCATCCGAAGTTTCTTTCTCCGGCCCCTGCTTGGCGGATTCCATCCAAGATATAGCAGTACAGAAGCAAAGTGCTTCTTTTTCTCTTTCTCTCTCTCCAGCACACTTCTACCTCCAGGAGAGAAAATTTCTTTCAGGTTTCTACTCTGTCAGGCCCCACATGGGATCACATCAGGAACTGGCAAGAGCAGGACTTTAATTTCCTGCTGAAAGCCAGTATGACCGCCAAGTTCCAAAGTTCCAAAGTAAAACGTCATCGAATTTTTGATTAACAACCTAAACGATTTCAAAACGAGCAGTGGAAACACTGTACGGAATTAAGCACTTTTATCGCCTTCGCGTGAGACTGTCTGTCGAAAATTGTTATTTAATAAATAAACCAAACACACGAAACGTTAATAATAAAAAGACAAAATAAGTTTTTTTAAGAGCATCTTAGTAAGAAAACTGAACATGAACTGAGAAAAATGTATTCCAACTCTTAACGTTTCATCGGTAGTTTTAAGGGCAGAAATTCGCAAACAGGTTAAGGTAATTTTGAATGTTAATCGTTAGGTTCAGTGTTCACGCATAGTTCATTTTTGTAACAAGGTTTACCCACTTCATAGTTTGCAGATCAGGTTCTCATGTTATTTGCACTATGTCAGATGAACAAAATGAATGTGGTTTCCGAACTGAAAATACAGCATAGTAGAGTGCATGATCTACTAGACTAAAACTCCATTAAAAAATAATATTTCATAGTTCGCAAAAAACACTAATTGTATAAACTAGTGATCTGAATCTAGAAGCCGTCCAAGCAATCGTACGCAGCTAGCGAACGCATTTTCAATTACAATTATTACACATTTTCAATTACAATTAAGCATTACTGTTGTACTAATTACTATGGCAAGGCATTGTAACAATTTTAGGATGTTACCGGTTTTGAGTCGAATTTTAGATTATTTTGATTGAACATGGAGATTAAACTATTAAGTACTTGGAAAATTCGTTCCTGAAATTTCATTTCTTCAGGAAATACATGAGAGATGGAAACAGGTTTCGATTTCGATTTTGCCATGGATTTTTAAAAATATATTTACAGTTTGAGACTATAATTATTATGAAAAAAAATTATGAGAATTGGTTACTTACTAGTTTTTTCGTATTTTCTCGCAGGATAAGTATTTTAAAATTTCAAAATACATGCACGAAACTACATGCTTCTTCCGTATAATATTAAATCAGAGTTCTTAGCGGTGGCTTTGGAATAAGTTGTGATTTGTTTTCAAAGTGTAAATCTGAAGTTTGATTTACAGCGTGGGGAAGATTCTGATATTGTTTATGCTTTTAGAAGCTGAATTATAACCGCCTTGCAAAAGCTCCACCGGAAACTTTCATCAGTTAAAGTAATTAGTGGCTAAATAGCGGCATGTGAAGATTTGTTTTGTGTGTGTGTGTGTGGCCCGCTAAGACAGTCAGAAAATCCTCTTTGCTTTGAGATTTCTTTCACGTGCGCGTTTGAAGATTTATGTCGCATTTCGCTATATATCCCCCCAGATTTAGTTACTTCGGGGTAACCATGTCGAGGAAAGGGCTCTCTGCGTATTTCATATGAGTTGCAAACCCCGGTTTTTGCATTTTTGTGAGTATCTTTCGTTGTGTTTAAGTGCTGAGATATTTTTGAATAACTATGAACATTATTTTATCCAAAGATTGCCAAACTGTAATTATTGGGTATTTTATCCAAAGATTAATTAAGGGTTATTTTATCCCAAGATTGCCAAACTGTAATATTACCATTTTTGGGGTTTATTCGACAATGTTCTCGGTAACGAGAGATAGGTTTGGCCATGCCCTCAAACGCTTGAGTAGCAAAACACCTGGTTGCTGAAATAAACATGCTTTGAAATTTTATTAATCATGAAACCCAGTCTGTTTGATATGGAATCTGTGGAGAACAAATATATTACAATCATCAAAATAGAGCTTTTGTTTACAATGATTGTTCTCAAGATGATTACTTGGATAGGAATTCATTGCAGCACAAATTGAAGCCATTATTTCAATCACTGTTTCATTCATTTCATTTGACTTCACTTCAGCTGAAAATGCTTTAAAAGGAAGTTAAAAAAAAATAAAAACAAAGTCAGATAGAAATATTTTAGTTAATAACAGTTTTGTAAACATTTGCATAAGCTGAGGAAATCAGTTGCGAAATTAAGTATAATTTGATACATGATATATTAGGTAGATTATCATTAATATTCCTAACATATCTTACCTAATATATCATCAGGTATTTATCGATGAAACAGCTTTATTCTAATTGCGATTCGTTAGTTAAAGTTCTAGCTTCGTCTCACAACAAAATAAATCTTTAAACTATTTTGACCCAGAGGAAAATGTAGAAGGTGAGAGAGCAGTTTTATGGAGAAATAATTTTGAAAGTTCTCACCGAAGCAATTTTATTGAGAAATTCTCTTGGGGTATATCAGAGTTTCAAGAGAATTCCTTTTTTAATATCCATCATACATGTTACTTTATAATTTATATTTAGATATATTAAAAACTTGAATTTATTACATTTACGGGCATAATATATTTCAAAGTTTTTCTAGTCCAAATTTCTTCGAAGCTTATCGTGATTAATTTAAATCCTTGAGGTTTTTAAACATCGAAAATTTTTCATGTATTTCCAGCTGCAATCTTGGTTTCAAAAATGAGTGCAAATGACCTCTGAGCGTAAGACAAGGATAAGAAAATTTTCCACTTAGAACATTTGTGATAATTACTCTTAAATTTAAGGAAAACTTATGTTTTGAAGTGTTTTATCTTTTATTACTGATGCCACAATTTTTGATCACATCGGAAAGTTTCACAATTTAATGTCTGTGTTATAGAGCTTAAAAGTAGGAATTTACCTCTGCTAGTGTAATATTCTCCATTACTTCACTAAAAGGTTGTTACTGCTAAATCCAATTGAAGACCAAAATTAGATAATAGTTAATATTCTTGTAAGCTACTTAAGAGATTAACTGCGGTGTAGAACGTGATTTGAGGGCCAAAATTAGAAAATGACTGTGCTACTTGTAAGCTGCGTAAGTGTGTAACTGTAATGTAGACCTATCACATGTTTAACTATGAATTAAATTTTGTGTTCGTATTTTTTTCTAATATGTCTAACAGAGAACACAATCTTAATTTCAGTATCCTATTTCTATAGGACAGTGGTAAACGACTTTGACTGCCGTACAGAAGCGGACGGTTACGAATTCCGGAGAAGGCAAAGCAGTTTGTGAATGAATAGTGTCTTTGCAGCATGGGATACTCTATATATGTGGCCAGACGACAATCCTCTTGAGAGGTAGCAGATAGAGAATGAGGGCTTGGGAGACGTTTGGACACGCTTCCCTCAAAACTGGCAGCGGAACTGAGAAAATTCAAACTGTTACATCTATGCTGCACTACGTTCCTCTATAATAACGCCCGAGGTAGCTGTTCTATGCACAAAGTATCTGTAATGTAGCTATATGGTAACGACAGGCGCAAACTTGACTCCTTGCCACTATGAATTTCGTAATGTAACGTTAAATACGTAACGTTTTAATAAAATTTAATATAAATTAGAATTTTGCGTAAAAATGCACTAATGTTCGATATAAATCTTATAAATCAGTGGAAAATGTATGCATGAAAAAGCTTTATATGGTGCATATATTTAGTCTATGCATATTTTAAAATACTTTTTCCGCATAGATCCAATTTTTCAAATATGAAATACTGGGTTTATTACCTTATTTCAACCTTTTCCTGCTAATGTTTTTTAATTGAAAACTGGGAGGGGAAGATATACTCTGTTTTTTTAAAAAAAGCCGTCGATGAGAATGTAATCAATCTTTGCTAAGCGTTTTACCCATCTCAAGTAAACATAGTTCCAGTTTAAGTTCTGATGCTATTTGCGCTGTGTCGGATTGACAAAATGAATATGGGTTCCGAACTGATAATACAGCATACTAAAACTCTCTTATAAATTAATATTTCATTGTTCGCAACAGTCACTAATCCTATAAACTAGCGGCAAGAACAAACAGGCAGTCCAAGCAATCTTACGCACCCACTGAAAGCATTTACCATTCACTCAATTACCATTATTATGATACTAATTATTATGGCAAAGATTTGTAACTATTATAGGATTTTAATAATTTTCAGTCCACTTTTAGAATATTTTGATTATCATTAAAACCTAACATGAAAAACGCCTCTGAAAATCTGCAAACTGTAATATTAAAGTAATTCAGATATTTGAAATTACGGATTTGATTATCACTTGGCCTTAAAATCGTTGTAGAAAATTTTGTTTTCATAATTGCGTTTTCCTTTTATTGCTGCTTGTACACTGATGGTCTGAAGAATCCAGGAACTTTCGGAATTAAATCAATGCACACATTGACGACATGTTGATATAAAAAAATTAAATTCAAGCAAAAAATATCTAGTAAAAAATGCAAATCAATATTTTCACACACATTTTTGCGTACCGCTGTATAATTAGGGACGTAAATTATATCAGACTTGTAGAGAATAATGATATAAGCAGAGACGTAAATTATATCAGACTTGTAGAGAATAATAATATAAGGCTTTTATCATTACTAGAGTCATTAGGTTTATTTCGGAAGCAGAAAAGATGAAAAATATGAAACGCCTCCCCGGGAATCGAACCGCGGAGCTATGAAATACGCGTCTAGCGGGCAGACCACCACACCACGAAGGCATGCCAAGAAGGCGGGAGAAATACCTTATGTACTCCCGCTTTTAAAGGTCGACTGGGTTTTTTTAAGGAATCAATCGCCAAATTCTGGGCGGGGAGAATCATCATCCACCACCCTTTTAGTTCGGGCGCTACTTGTAGAGTCATTAGGCCTTTTGGAAGCAGGAAAGATGAAAAATTAGGTACGCCTTCGCCGGGAATCGAACCACGGAACTCTGGAATACGCGTCAGCGTGCAGACCAAAACACCACGAAGGCTTACCAAGAAGGCGGGAGAAACACAATATACATTGAGATTTAGTCATCCAAGTAATTTTAAATATTTTTTTTTATTATTCTAAATAAATGCATGGTATTCTCGTTCACTTCCTTCGATGAATATAAGGATTTATCTCTGACAGATTTTTAAGCAAATCTGTGATAACCCTTTACTAAGTTTTATATAAATGCATGCATCTTCGACTATTAAATACTTAGAAAATATTTTTCTCAAATTTCTTCAAAAAGTACATTGAAAAGGAAACAAGTTTCGATTCGATGATGCAAAGGAATTTTAAAATTGCATTTACAGTTTGAGAATATAATTATTGATAAAAAATTATAATGAATACTTCATATACTAGTTTTTTCGTATACTCTTGCGATATATAAATTTTAAATTAACAGAAACTCTTAAATCATTTCTATAGTGAAATTTTCTTTAGATAAAACTGCGTTGCCTTTTTTAGGCAAAGCGGTAGCTTTGGAATAAGTTGTGTAGTATTCTTTTATTCGACTTTAATTCTGTGCTTAAATTGTTTTTCAGTCTGCTATTCACCACATTTTTTCTTCTGACAGTTCTAAAGCTGCACAGGCACATTCTGTTTTCTCTCTATTTCTTACAGTATCATGCATAAAGCGTTATACATAGGCTGTATATCGATACAATCTTGACAATTTTCCAAATATTTCAACATCAAGAAATGGTTCTACTACTGACGTGCTATTACGAGACAAATTGCACGTCAGTTTTCTTTTCAGTTTCCAAGTTTTCTGAAATAACTTCACTTAAATTACTTTGAGGCATCATTAGTCTGGTAAATTTAGCCGTGGAGTGCTTTGCAACAACTTAACATCTTTCATTAATTTTGAAACTTTTTTCCCTTTCGTAAGTACATCCACTGGGTTGTCCGCTTCATTACAATAAGTACAATTTTGAGAATGGGTTTAGAACCTTATTTCTGTTATCCTGTTGGACACAAATGGTTTTGAATCTCCAGTCTTCCCTTTTATCCATTACAATGTAATGGAAGAGCCTGATCAAATAAAATATACCTCACCTTACATACGTCTTCTAGGTAATCATAAATTCCGCCTGCGATCACTGCATTCATTAATCTAATCTCGGTAGAATTAAAGAGTTTCTTCAAAGAAAGTCTGGTTTTAGTCATCAGAAAAACTAGTTCACATGTTCTTTCCTTCTTGAAATCTGAAATACGCTTCTTCAGCGTACGCTCTAGACTTGGCACTGAAAATATGCATAAATTCAATGCATCTCCAATCATCTCCACAGTCACCGAAAGCATTTCCTTGCAAATGAAAATACTTTCAGGCGGTCTAATTCGGTACAGAAGCTGGTCCAATTTTTTTCTAGTTCCTGAGGTAAATCTTCATCCTAATGAATTCCTTGTTCCCACGATTCAGGGAAAATTAGATTCCATCTGACAGTAATAGGAGAAACAAACCTATTGAGTCCAATATTCTTCCCGCATTTATTATTATTGTACGTTTACATAACTTTAACAAAATATAATAATTTTTTATTTCAAATTTAAAATGTTCTTAAACTTTCTTTTGAGTATCCCATAACATTCCCAGAACATTTGAAGAACTACCTGTATGGTGTGATATACCAGATTCAAAGTCAGAATAACCCCACAGGATTTCAGAATTTTTTTCTCCAATTTCGAAATTTCATTCCTGCTCGTTTGATTATGTAGCTTGTTTCTTTAGTTTTTGCGAAAGTTCCTTTATAATTCGGAATTTCTGCAACAAATTGTCAAAGTACATCGATTCTTTTAACATAAAACAAGTATCCCGATACGTAGTGAAACAAAGCTTCAAGTGGAATTTAATTATAACACCTAAAAGGAAAAAAAAACTGGAAGTAATACAAAACAGGACTCTAGTCATTCAGAGTATTTTGGATTCAGCATTAGAAACATTATCTAGTACAGGGGTCTCCAAACTTTCCAGCCTTAGGGCCATACTGATTACTCCAGTAAGTTCCGAGGGCCAAAACCATATTATCATTGTTGCCGGTGGTAAAAAGTGAAATAGTCCACTGATGAAAAAAAAAGTCCGAAAAAGTACGCAACGTTTAAAAAAGGCTGCAAATCGGACTGAAGTCCGCAAAACGGCAACACTGCATATTACAGTCAAAAGTCGTTAATTCGGACACCCATAATCCGGAATGATCTATAATCCGAACCTCAAAGCTGAAAACTTTCTGCGCATGCGCCGCGTTGACACATGCGCATAGGCGTTTACGCGTGCGCGTAAGACCTTTACGCGCACGCGCATATGCGTGTGCGCAAGTGCAGAATACGTTTTCGCGTGCGCGTTTAACGTATAACGGACGATATAAACTAAAATTATACAATTATATATTTCAGTTAATGTTGATGCTTGCGTTATACCTTAATCTTCGAACTGGATGCAGCTTATTATTTTTTGCAGATTGTAAGAGCAATTTTATAAAAGTAAACTTGAACTTTCGATTATGCCAATTCCGATTTGGAGCTCCCAAAGGATCTACAAAACGAAAGTATGTCTCGATGTCCGTCAAACAAAAAGTGAAATTGCTGCAAAAATTGGATAAAGACATGAAGAAGGTGACAGAGAGGTTAGTGAAAACGAAAAAATTTCGATTGACAAGTTAGTCGGTATTCTCGGCACAGCAATTAGGGGACTTGAACAGCGGAGCTTTTTAACTGAACAAGAAATTATGTCTGTTTATAGAATTAAAGAGAAAGTATTATCACATAAAACGAAACAACTTACATTGAAAGAAATGTTTAATAAAGTAAACAAATAAATATTAAGCTTCTTTTTTTGTAAATTTTGATACCCTTTAGATCATAATTGTTCTTTATTTCCTAAAATACGGTTTCATATTTTTAATTTTAGAATTTGTGCATGCCATCTTACGAGATTTAAACTGATGATCTATAATCCGGAAAAATCGATAATCCGGAATCGCCGAAGTCCCGAAGATTCCGGATTAACGACTTTTGACTGCATTAATTTTCCTGTCATTATCTGTAATTTCTAGATTAGTCGTAGAGTACGAGCCATGAGGAGTAAGGTGACACGACATCTGGTGGACACAAGTGGAAATAGGTAGTACCTTCTATCGCTAACAGATGGCGCTAATAGCACGTACTGAAGTCAGTTCCTATGACACTGTTGTGAAATAAAATAGTGCGTACCTCCTTAAAACGTGTTTGGGCGTGTTTAAGACATCTTTGTAACAGTATTTTGATTTGAATTGTTGCTTTTGTGTGTGATTTAGTAGTATGGAAAAGAAGCGAAAAATTGATAGTGAATGCAGAAAATTCAAAGATCAGTGGAACATTCAGTATTTCGTAATTGAGTCCAGTAACAAGGCGCTATGTTTGATTTGCAATGAAAGCATAGCCGTTCTCAAAGAATATAACATTAAACGTCATTATGAAACAAAACATTTTCAAAATTACTCAAAATATACAGGAAGTTTGCGATAGAAAAATTTGAAGCTATGAAGCGCGGATTGAAATCGCAGCAATCTCCATTTACAAAACTCAAAACTGAACAAGAGGCTGCAACTCGTGCCAGCTTTCGTGTGGCTTTTGAAATTGAAAACGTGGAAAACCATTCACCGATGGAGAAATGATCCCTTTGCATATTGCAATTGCAAAAGAATGCATAATTGCAGTAGCTGAAGAAATATGCCCTGAAAAGGTAAATTTATTAAAAACTGTCAGTATGTCAGCAAACACTGTGGCTCTAAGGGTACAAAACATCGCTGAAAATATATCCTCTCAACTGTTCGACAAAAATGGACATGTTGAGTGGTTTTCTTTGGCCTTGGATGAGTCAACGGATGTGTCAGATACTGCTCAGGTGTTGATTTATATTCGATGAGTAGATAAAAGCTATGAAATGCATGAAGAACTTCTTGATATGTATAGTATTCATGGCACAACTACTGGTACAGATATTTTTAAAGGAGTTGAAATGGCCATTAATCAAAAGAACCTTCGATGGAAAAACTTGAAATGTATTACAACTGATGGAGGCAAAAACATGAGTGGGAAAGATAAAGGAGTCGTCGCTCTTGTGTCAAAGGCTGTAGAAAATGACGGTGGTTCAAAACCATTAGTCTTACATTGTATCATTCATCAACAGTCTTTGTGCGGAAAATGTTTGGATATGTCTGAAGTTCTGAAACCAGTCATATCAACTGTTAATTTTATCAGATCTTTTGGGCTGAATCACCGACAATTCCGACAATTTATTGAAGAGATTGGAGAAAATGACTTACCTTATCATACTGCCGTACGTTGGCTTAGTTGTGGGAAAGTCCTTCAGCGCTTTTTTGAACTTCGAGCAGTGATCGAAATTTTTTTGAATGAAAAGCATCGCCCTCTTACTGAATTACAAAACAACGCATGGCTGTGGAAGTTAGCATTCTATGTTGATTTGACAAAACATGTGAACGAACTGAATTTGAGATTGCAAGGAGAAAACCAGCATCTTCCTGATTTATACACTAATATCAAATCATTCCGGAAGAAATTGATACTGTTTCAATCACAACTACGAAGTAAATGTTTTTCACATTTTAAAACATGTGAAATATTCAGCCACACCACTGAGACTGAGTTTCCTATCGATTTTGCAATCGAAACTTTGAGTGCTTTGAAAATAAATTTTGATACTCGTTTCTCGGACTTTGATGCCATTGCGAATCAAATTAAGATTTTTCAGAATCCTTTTGATACTGACATTGAAACCCTAGCCCCGGAACTTCAAATGGAAATGATTGATCTACAGTGCAGTGATATAATTAAGAACAAATATCAAAACTCATCTTTGTTGGAATTTTATAAGAGTCTTCCACTGACACAATTTGATAATTTGCATAAATTTGCTCGTGGGCTGTTTTCTGTTTTTGGTACTACTTATTTGTGTGAGAAGACCTTCTCCAAAATGAAGTACACAAAAAATGTTTACAGATCTAAATTAACTGATGAGCATCTTAAATCTCTTTTAATAATTGGTACAAGTAAAATTAGTCCACAACTACAAACTATTGTCAGTGGAAAATCTCAATTACATAAATCTCATTAGTATTTCATATGTCATTATACTTTTTATAAGTTATGTTTTTATTTAAAATGTATAAAATGTTAGTTGGATTCATTTCAATAATTTGTTAGTTATTATATACTGAAGTTAAATTTTCTGCATATTATACATGTCTTTACTCATTACAGTTCTGTGTTTCTTTATCCAACTTATCACAAAAACAATAACAATAAGCCTACAACAATGTTATGAGTAGTTAGCCCATGACCATATCAATGTAGATGTCATATTAATAAATATTCAACATAAAATTATAATACTTCAGTAAACTAAATTTAATTTTCTATAAAAAATATGTTCTCTAAAAGGAGTTTTCAAGTATGCTAGCTCTCCGCGGGACGGACAAAATCTATCCGCGGGCCGGATGTGGCCCTCGGGCCGTAGTTTGGAGACCCCTGATCTAGTAAATTGTCTGCACGCAGAAAACGTACAACACATTGATCAGGTGTCTGAAGTGAAGGTGAATTTGAAAAGATGCCCTCTCAGTATCAGAAATAAATGCAACTGGGTTAGTTCGAAATTTATGTAGAAGTTTTAAGAAAGCTGGGTTTCAGTTTGGTACAGAATGCAACTATTCGTTTGGTGATAGAGCACGTGGTAGATGGGAACAGCAATTGAAAACAATTCTTAATTTAGTTGTATTCTTATCCTTTGGAATTACATCGGATTTTGACGTGTTATTTTGTTTAGTTACTGAATGTACCATACCCAATTTCCAGTGTTCTATTACAGATTTACAGTCAACATAAAAGGATGGATCCTTTTAAGATTTTGAACCGATGAAACAAATTTTTTCTTTCTATAAAAGTCAAATTTGATTCGAATCTTCGAAAAGCTTCTTCATCAGAAATGGACATCAGAGGAACGAGATGTCGTTATGTAGACTTAGGACTTCTAATATCCAAAAAGCTTTTAACTGATCCTTATCAAAACTTTTCATAAGAACAACGTTGAAAACTCCAACTGGTGATAGTTTGAATTTTAAAGATGAATATGTGACTAGACCTTGAACTACTATCCCACCAGTATACCTACTAACATTTATCGACAAACTCAAGCGTTTTGTTTTATTTGAACCTTTTCCCCAAAAGTAATCTGATACAATTAGTATGTCAGTTTTACGATTATTACAATTATCATTTTCATAGTCAGGTAAATTAATATCTAAAGCTTCTAGCTGTTTAATTAGTTCCTTGCTAGGAATTTCTATTAACGCAACTCGAATGAATTTTTATTGGTTCTTTGATGCTTCAAAAGACAAACATTTACTTTGATTTTCGATGTTATATAACTGGAATTTAACCTTACATCTTGTGATGTTTACTGCAGTATTGTTATTCAAAGCGTGTAAATTTATTTTTTATTTACTATATTCAAATTTAATTTCTTCAATAAATTTATAAGAAAACTTCTATTCTTTGACTTTCTGAATCAAGTAAACAACGAACATTTCATTTTGATCCCTGCGCCAAGAACAACGACCAGAAATATTTTTATAAACACAATTTACTTATCATTTGTAACTTCTGTCTTTTCCGGAATTATTGGAGTTATTAGCATGATTCACATAAAGAATCGTTCACAACTGGATAAACCTTTTCATATAAATCCTTTTCTGTGTTGCAGTCTTTTATGGCATACATTATAATCAACATTAATTCTGCATAATTTAGCATGGGACTTTTTGTAACACAAGAAACATTTAAAATATATACCATTTCTTTTAAGAATATGCTTCTTTTGCGCCAAAGTAAATTTATTGTAACCTTTGTCTTTTATTGCATATATAACAGTCAACCTTAACTCTGCATATTTGTGTGTGTGTGTGTGATTATGGCAAAGCTTCGAGGGCTGTCTGCCTAACGGGAGGACTTTCTAAGAGAAACTGGCTCGTATACACGTTGCACATGGGGAAAACCACGAAAACGCCCATGCAGCCAGCCCGTTCGCGGGATTTGAACCTCGGACCGAACTACCAGTGTTTAGCGACTTTACCGCTCGGCCGCTGGTGGGCAAACTCTGCATAACAAGAAGCATTTGATGTATCCACCATTTCTTTTAAGAATATACTTATATTTATGATAAGCATCTGATATGTGATCCGTTATCTTAACACGCACAAAAAAAAAAAAAAAAAAAAAAAAAAAAAACATGAATTTTCGGCAAACGTATTGTAGACTGCAGCCGTTGACACTTTCTTCACATTTTTTTTTTCTTAATTTTCATAACATACGAATTTTTTTTCTTTATGTTGTTTATTAGAGTGAATTTATTTATCTGTATTATTTAATAAATAATATCGCAATCCATCGGTTCAGTTAAATGGAATGTACATGTTCTAGATTCAATTCTTTCTTTTAAAATGCTTCAAATCTCTGTTGCTTCATATTTTTGTTTCGTTCAAAAGTTTCATGTCTGTTGCCTTTTTTTTTTTTTTTTCGGGATCATAAAATAGGTTAAATTCAAAAGCTACATCTGTTGGCAATCCCATAATTAAAAGTGGGGAAAAGGTGTACCCATATGCATTTACATCAATGCAAGGACTGGCTAAAGCTTGTGTTTCGCTACTAACGTGACCTTAATTTTTTTTTTAAATGACGTCATGGCTTTCGAACATCCCCTTGGAGTCAGATTTGGTAACACATGTCTAGCTGTAATTCTTTCTACCAGAGCGCGATTTTGACATCACATTTCCCTTGTTATACTATTCTCAAATCAATAATAGACCTCTTACAAAAGTGTGGGGACCAGTTTCTAAATAATAAGTAATTAAACCTTTCTACGTCATTTAGCGATTGTTATCGTGAATAGTACCTAGTTTTAAACTAAACCCAAATATTTTGTCATTTGGGTGATTCGCCGCAATACATTTTAGTTACTAAACGTGAAATTTTTATCTGAGCACAATTGAAATCCGATATGGTCGATTTAGATAGAATACCTAGAATTATCCTGCACTCTAATTTCACGTGAGACGTCTGTTTATATATCTGTTTACGCGTGGTTTGTAAATTAAAATCTTTTCTTTGTAATTTTGAGTACATGTTATGCCTTTTTTAATAGATTCACGTTTGTCATATCTACTTGTATTTCTTTATTTTACTATAACTGATTCCGATGTTTCTCTGTTAATACTAAAAACAGTTTTTCAATCAGTTCAGTGTTCGAGAGAATAAGATTTAGTTCTTTTAATAAATTTTGTTGTAGCTGCTGTTAGCGCCGTGTTCTTTTATATATTCTTCTCAAGTGTATTCAATATCTAACAGGAAAATTTCACTATCTCTTTTTTTTTCTTTTCAAGCAATTCTTTTTCCGTATACTCTATTTTCGTGAAATTTTCGTGTTCGTGAATCATAATTTTACCGTAATTCTTTATATTACCATTCGTCAGATTTAGTTTCTAGTATGAAATCCGACGATTCCGGTCGATATTAACGCATATAAATTTATGTGCATACAACCAGAATCATTAGGGGTGCACCTACTGTATTGTTAGGCTTAACACCTACGTTCTTCACGTACCTCCAGAGACAGGACATTTTGAGTGCCATCTAACGGCCGGAGCTAACAAATCATAATACCTAGTATAAAATAATTCAAACCACAAATCACTCTCTGGAATCACAACCGTCAGGCCCAACTTGGGATACATCAACGAATGGTAGAACATCTTGGTAGAAAACATACGAACTTACCCATTGGGCCAATATGTCAAGTATTTCAAGTGCAGCTCCGAATAAACCAATAATTTACCGCTTCCACACCCGCCGTTATTGATTTCTTTTTTTTTTTTTTTTTTTTTTTTTTTTTTTTTTTTTTATCAAAAGTATTTATGCTTCGACTTATATTGGAAGCATGAATGAACTTTCTTCGGATCATAATTAGGCAATGGCGTAGATCAAGGTTGAGTCCTTATTACTAACTCGGCATTATATGCCAATGCTCTAGACAACACCTGATGCATTTGCATCACATATATATGAGGAATGAATTTAGATGATTTGACTGAAGAATTTACGAATAAATTACACAGTCTGCACACATCAAGGAATATGCGGAACATAAACCATATAAAACTCCTGCCTTAAGAGAACTGATTAAAAAATAGAAACCATGCTAAGAAAACCTCTAAAATATCATGTTGTCCGCAAGACGAAAGAATCATGAACACAGCCAATGTAGTCAGTACTCTTACTAAAAAACAAGTTCAACTTGACATGACTAGATATTTAGAATCACTTTCAACTGATGATAGTTCGTGTGAAATGCAGTTTCTAAGTATAAAAACGCAACACAAATATTCCACTTCTTAATGGGATCGCATACAAAGAAGCTGAGAAAAATGAATCTCTAGCAGGTCACTGCGCATCTGAATTTTCCACTCACAACATATCCCATCCTCAAACAGAACAAATTGTGTAATTACTCTACATACAATTTTTTTTCAAGAACACACATAAACAACATCCCATTTGTTAAAACTCCGGAGGTGACTTGATATATCGAAATAATAAAAAATCGCAGAAATCCGGGATGGGTTGGCTGCAAGGGCATCTTCAGGGTTTTTCCGACGTGGAACGTAACCAAGATCCAGTTCGTCTTACAAAGACCTCAAACAAGTTTTCTTTCCCCTTAGACAAATAACCACAGCATGCTTTGCCATAATCAAACAAACCGAACCATCTTTGGAATATGCAAGGTGGGACTCAAGGAAAAAACACGACTGGTCCAATAAATCATTGTACTCCTTGACATCATCACCTTCAAAGTAGTTCCTCTTCTGCATTCGGTGTTGCTATTGCTGGTAACAGTTCTGGAACGAGGTAATCCTTTAAGTAAGTTTTAACTTTAGGAAATAAACAAAGCCGCGTTTATATTGGTGTAACAGCCATGCATCACTCCACAGTTCCGGCTCTTTCGTTCCAAATTATTTCACGAAGACATTTTAGTACTTGAATGTAGTAGTATTGATTAACAGTCCGACCACTGAGAATCCATTCAATCATGATGTGAATCATGATCATTTTCACAGTGTCCCGTCCCCCTGACAATCGTTTATGCCATTCAAACACACGAGCATTAGACAAAGTTTCGTCTTCGTAAACCTCAGTAAACATTGGAAATATGTCTTCTGTCGCTGATTTCTGAAGTTTCACAAGAAACTTGATATTGATTCGCTGTTTACATTAAAAATTCTCGGGCAGAATGCAGTTTCACAATGTTCAACGAAGAGCTCTCCAATGGCGTTTTCGGTTAAGTCAAAAGTAGCATTGGATATAACGACTGTAGCATTGGATATAACGAAAGGAGGAACCTGAAAAATGTAATAGTACATTTTTGCATTTGTAAGCAATTTTCTTATCGGAACAAAATTACATCAATTTTATACACAATTACCGCTGGCTCTGTCACTTAAGATTTTGAATAACAAATTCAGCTTTGTTAAATTCTGAAATGAATAACTGCATGGAGATAGTAAATTTTGAAACTATAAAGCACTCTTGAAGAAATTTAATAGCAGTTTCATTTGTAAACTACTGCTAACGAGGAATTCAAAAATACCAACATAGGCCATGTACAACACATCTCCCAAGAAATCTTTCACAATTAATCCAGTTTCCCTCTTTTAGATAATGTTTTCAGCTTTATGTTCATCCCATCATCTAAACTCTATAAAGTGTAATATTTAAAAAACAAGTGAGAAAAATTTCTTACTCGTAATGGAGACGTTAAAATTAATCAGCAGTTATAGCAGTTAGTGTGTTTCGTTTTTCTATTTCGCCATCGATAGGTCCGTTGGTTCACTGCGTTAGGTGTTCATGAGCCTATTAGATTCCCGTGAATGCAATCAGGAAAAAAAGACTTTGCGGAAAACTACTAAAATATTGACGTTGCTATTTTTTCTTAGTTGAAGAAACCGCTCACGTGTACGCATACTTTGTGAAATGTTTCCCTATATGAGTCTTTTCGAGTGTTATGAATTCGCACACTTTACACTGAATGGAAAATTGTCGGCACTAAATTTTCAAACAAAAATTAGGAGCTATGTTGCTACACCACGTATAAGTAATATACATGCACACAAATCTCTCAGCACGCGCATCTTACGTTATTAAACTACCGCTTTTCCTGTAAGATGCAATGCGGTTTTATTAAAATTTAGGAAACGTTGTATAAGTTGACGAGAAAACTGGTATGCAAAAATTTTTTTCTATAAACAGTATTTTTATAGTTTCGCCGTCTCAAATTAGTAGCTACATTTAGGAAAACATTATGATGTCAGATATAGGCAATTCGTACAAGATAACCCATCGCTCTAAGGGAAAACTTCGTCGTCCAACTCTTCTTCCGCGAAACTTGGCATGTAATCCCGAAAATATATCATGACAAGAAATTCCTTAAATATCAATTAAAATTTTTTTTATTTGCGATTAAAATTATCTTAACTTGGCATTTTCATTTTCAATTTTTGCTTTCCACAACTGTACAACTTATTTAAGGACACTTTCCACGCGAATTTACAGCTTTGGCACGCTGTTAAGCCACAGCCCATTTCGTAAAGGCTCTACCGCTAGCATATCACAAAGATTATGTTTATGTGATTAAGCCAAAGTTTCGAGGGCTGCCATCATGCACTTACTACAGCTAAAACACAAGTAATTTCTACTTATTTTAGGTGGATTTCATTTCTCGTTCCACTACAACTACCCCAGTAGGGGAAATAACTGTGGAGTAAAGACCGTAGGGCCGATGATTCGTACCAAACGCAATTAACGCCAATTCGAGTGCTATCTGCGTAAGGTGTGATGCTTCTTTGATAATATGAAGCAACTCCAATGATGGAACACAGCAATAACTTTTATTTAACACTCAAAAAAATGGCGACATACAAACAAGAAGAGAAAACATATTCTAACATTTAAAAATAAATTACATTCTTCGTGCAAGAGTCGCACGAGGCACTCGAGTCTGGTTTCAAATATTGCCATTCACAAATACCTTAATGTTCATCTATTTAAATTATTTAAACTACAAGATTTTAATATTATTTAAAGTTGTTACAACCTCTCTCCCAACGGAGAGACTTTTGCCGAAGGGAAAAGTTCTGTAAAATTCGAAAGTCTATAAGCTCGGCTTGCTCAATTGCTTAAAGAGAAAAGATAACTTCTCTCATAAGTTTCCAAATTTTCAGGCCGAAAATTTTAAGTTTTAAACAAATTTTTTTACAGCACATTTAAATAGGAAGAAAAGGGACAGTGTTCAAATTAGTCTTCCTTTTTTTTTTCTTGACGGCGCCTAGATCTCTTCCATGGCGGACCAGTTCCTCGGCTATATTTCAAAGTAAAGCCTTTCCTCAGTTCATCTGTGCCTTTCGGATAATATTCATTTGTCATTTGCTTTCGACATTTGTTTTCTTCGTCTATTAGTAGCGCCTTTGATATTAAATCGAAAGCCTAAAGATGATGATAACATTGCATTGCAAAATGATTCTCAATATTGATTTCTTTATCGTTTTCCAAATTTTCGTAAAAATCTTCCACGTTTAATTCCGGTGATTTAACTTCTTCTTCAAAGATATCTTTGGATGCTTTATTTTCTTCCTTCATCGGTTCCAAGATCTTCTCTTCAACTATTTTTCTTTTCCTTTGAGTTCTAGTATAAACGGCATTAAAATGGTATCACTCAGATTACGTTCAAGTGATAAACTAATAAAATAAGGCAGTTCAGTGTTAACAGGAAGTAATAACCTGATATCACTAATATTACGTTCAGTGATGAACTAATAAAATAAGGCAATTCAATATTAACAGGAAGTAATAACCTGGTATCACTAATATTATGTTCAGTGATGAACTAATAAAATAAGACAATTCAATATCAACAAGAAGTAATAACCTGGTATCACTAATATTACGTTCAGTGATGAACTAATAAAATAAGGCAATTCAATATCAACAGGAAGTAATAACCTGGTATCACTAATATTGCGTTCAGTGATGAACTAATAAAATAAAGCAATTCAATATTAACCTGGTTGTAACAACTTTAATGTAGTTTAAATAATTTAAATAGATGAACATTAAGGTATTTGTGAATGGCAATATTTGAAACCAGACTCGAGTGCCTCGTGCGACTCTCGCACGAAGAATGTAATTTATTTTTAAATGTTAGAATATGTTTTCTCTTCTTGTTTGTATGTCGCCAATTTTTTGAGTGTTAAATAAAAATTATTGCTGTGTTCCATCATTGGAGTTGCTTCATATCTTCAAAGAAGTATTACAGTAATAATTATTTTGGAGGCACCGTAATAATGATATTATTATATTACCGACTCAATATTAGGCAAATTTACATTTTGATGGTTTTAGTCGTAAATTTGCTTTCAGTATTCTCTCTAGAACAGAAGTTAAGTTTTTAAGGTGCTCTTCCCAGTTTGAGTAAATGGCAACGTCATCCAGGTATGGTACAGCGAAACCTTCGCATCCAGCCAGGACTTTAGTCATAACTTTGCTAAAAAAAATATGGGGCATTTTTTAATCCAAAGGGTGAACGTAGAGGCCTGAAACTTCCAAAACTAGTTACAAATGTTGCATATCTTTGGGCTCTTTCTGTTAACGGAATTTGCCAGTAGCCTCTAGATAAATCTAATAGGGTAATATATTTTGCTTTTCCTACAGTTTCGATACGTTCTTCAATATTAGGCAAAGGATAGTATTCAGTTTTAGTAACAGCATTGAGTTTACGATAATCAATACAAGGCCGAGGATCTTTTGATGAAGATTCTATCAAAATCATGGGAGATGTATAGTTCGATTCTCCCGGCTCTATAATTTTAAGATCGAGCATTTTCTGTATTTCCCTTTTGAGAATTTCAGTCTGTCGGGGTGACAGTCTGTATGGCTTTATTTGTATTGGTTCGTTATTTAATAGCTCAATATCGTGACAAACTAAGTTTGTTAGTCCAGGATTATTTGAAAAACAACCAGAATATTTCCATAAAATCTTTCGTAAATCTTCTATTTCCTCGGATTTCAACCTTTTCTCGAGTTCATTCTCCTCTATGATGTCCGAAAAATTGAATATACTTGGATTGGAAGGTAAACGAGGAATGTCCATTTCTAAGTCTCCTTCCACTTCAGTTATCATATTAATCATTTCTGGTCTTTTGTAATATGGTTTAAGCATGTTAATGTGATATACTTGATTTGGCTCATTTTGTTCCTCGAAAGGAAACCTCGAAAGGTAAGGAAGATTTGCAAAATCTCGCAGCTGAACTGGGAGTTCATGTGACTGCAGATTTGAAAATAGTTGATTTAAAACAGAAAATTGTTGAAAGTAGAGATTATGATGAAGTCTTCGTCAAAGGAGTCTTAGACACAATAATAGAAGAACGGAAAGAGAGGGAAGAAAGGGAAAGAGAAGAACGGAAAGCGAGGGAGGAAAGAGAAGAACGGAAAGAGAGGGAGGAAAGAGAAGAACGTAGGAGAAAAGAAGAAGCAGAAGAGCGGAGAAGGAACGGACAGTATGAATTAGAGAGATTAAGACTTGAAGCAGAGACAAAGTCTCAAAATACCGGACAGATCCGGCCGAAAACGGAGCTGCGTCACCTTATGCAGAAATTCGATGACAAGAAAGGAGATATCAGTCTATATTTGCTATTGTTTGAAAGGCAAGGAGAATGGGCTAAAATTGATAAAGAAGACTTTGTATCTCATTTACTAGGACTACTTCCTTACGAAGTAACCCAGTTAATAGCTAGAGAACCCTCCGATAAAGCTAAAGACTATGAACACGTGAAAAATTTATTGTTAAGACGGTTTAAACTAAGCCCGGAAAAGTTTAGGCAGAAATTTATGAAGCATCAAAAAAGTACCGAATCCACATGGGTGGATTTCAATTATGAAATAGAAAATTATTGCAAGGAATGGGTGACTGGTCTAGGAGTTAAGACTTTTGATCAGTTGCTAGATTTGATGGTGCTTGACCAACTTAAACGTCGAGTTCCTCCTGAAATTCAATATCATTTTCTTGATGAATGGGTAGAGATGATTTCATCTAAAAAATTAGCTGAAAAACTTGATGCCTATGAAAACGTTTGCGGAAACTTTCAAAAAACGCCTGTAGTGGATCGGCAGAAAGAAAGATACAATGCACTAACTCAAGGTAAATTGAGTTCAGATAATAAAAATAAAACTGAAAAAAAATTATCTTCAGGATTTAATTCGCAAAGCTGGTCTCATAGACCTAGAAGTCCACGCCCAGATGATAAATATGAAAAACGAAAAACGCCACAATGCTATCAGTGTGGGTCCTATCAACATTTAAGACCCCAATGTTCAAAATTTAAGAATAGTACTGAATCTCCTGCTAATCTTAACAGAATTAGTGCAAAACCAGAGGATAAATTTCTATTACCTTATACTAGTATGGGTTACGTAAATGGTCATAAAATTCCTATATTAAGGGATTCAGGTGCTAGTATTGATATAGTTTGTCGCAAATACATCTCGCCGGTGCCTCCAAAATAATTATGACTGTGATGCTTCTTTGGCAATATGAAGCAACTCCAATGATGGAACACAGCAATAACTTTTATTTAACACTCAAAAAAATGGCGACATACAAACAAGAAGAGAAAACATATTCTAACATTTAAAAATAAATTACATTCTTCGTGCGAGAGTCGCACGAGGCACTTGAGTCTGGTTTCAAATATTGTCATTCACAAATACCTTAATGTTCATCTATTTAAATTATTTAAACTACAAGAGTTTAATATTATTTAAAGTTGTTACAAAGGAAAGGGATGCCGTCGTCGAGGACTTTCTAAGGGAAGCTGGATCGTATACACAATAAAGATCAAGGTTTTACGTTATGAAGAAGATATCGCGCAGTTGGTACAACGTTTTCTTGCTCCCTAAATATGAGGCCCGAAGGCCACTTGACAGTCATGTGTTCATGAGCGTGGATCTCCGAAGAGCAGCAGTGAGGGATAGATTAGGGGCTGCACTTCATAACAAGCCAGATAAGACATAAATTTCGTCTATCAGGTTAAATAACAAGTATGTAAAGCACATAAGTATATACAGCAGCATTTACAGGTAATAATGAATATACTTATGGAGCGGAAAGTCATCGCATTCGCAGGTAGAGCTTGATGCATAAAACTTGAGTTAAGTGCACCTAATGTCCAAATGTTCAGGATATGGCAACTAACCTTTTAAAATATTCGTAAAAGTATAAGCTATGATCAAAAAGTGCCTAGCGGACATTAGGGAATGTAAAATGCAGTGAAAGCAAAATAAATTTGGGTACCCCGTAGTCAGCTTCTGGGCGCGATAAGATTATTATATTCACAATTCATTAAGTAGTGCGATGACTTCTAGAAGAGTCCGCAAGAAAAGAGGCGTGGCTTAAAGGTGTGTGAGCCCTGGATTTTTTAAACTAATTTGGTACTGATTTAAGGAGGGAATGCTTCGAAAGTAAATGTTGTTGATTGAATATGTAAAACCTTGAAATTTTTTTTTAAATGCTCAAACGAGATCATAATCAGGATCAATAGTCAATACAGCAACTGATTTGGGACAGCGAGAGTATTATAATGCGTTTTCGTATGGATGGCCTGTTTCCAGAAATTAACCTGTGTTGCCGTCTTCGGTTTGCGTTTTTGAGTATCAACATGCGAATCTTGATGAAAACTTTACTTAAATTACCCTATAGTGCCCAATATTATACTTATAAAAATGTGCAATCACAGAAATAAAAGCAATACAGTGGTAAAATATACATTAAGGCAAAATTTTAATTATTAATTACAAGAGAATATAAATATTTATAATAAAATATCAATCCTGTGAATATTGATGCAAATAGCGGCACATAAATCATATATTTTTATCTATAATATTGATAAATTTATACAAGTATAGAGGAATACTACTGACGTAGTTTCGCTTCGATCACTTTCATTTATTGCGTCAACATCTAGTTCTTGATACAGTTAAGTTGGAGTGGCAACATTAAGTCACTATGAAATCAAAAATAAAAGTGACTGATTTTCTTTTTGTGAAATTTGATATGAAACAATGTAAATAAATGTTTATCTTATCGGAGTCAGAGTAGAGAGAGCCGTCCTCCTACATTCCAGACATTTCAGATCCAGACATTATCTAATGTTTACCAAAAGCTTTTAATGAATAATATAAATTCCTGTAAAAAAGTTTAAAAAAAGGACGTAGAAAAAATCTTGCATTGTCGACTGGTAAATAAACTCATCAATTCATGATCCTGCTTAGTAGGAGAATTTAAACTGATATGCAAACATTTTAACAGTAAAAATTATAAACAGAAAAGATTAAAATATCGAC
Organism: Stegodyphus dumicola; assembly: GCF_044657685.1. Lineage (NCBI taxonomy): Eukaryota > Metazoa > Arthropoda > Arachnida > Araneae > Eresidae > Stegodyphus > Stegodyphus dumicola. Next base: position 44,799,739 of record NC_140778.1, read on the forward strand.
TGCATAGCCTAAGCGATAAAATGACTTTAACAAACTTTTAATCATCCCTTGGTAGCAAACACTCATAAAATATCATTTCTGAAAAATGCTAATTTTTTGCAAGGCTCCTTGCTAACTGCGCCGTGACAATGAAAAATATTTATTCTCGATTACGAAACTAATATTAATTCGGATATCAGACTTGTAATTTACGAAATACTTGTATATTACTGACAAATGTCCCTTTCAGAATCACTTTCATTCAAAAAAGTATTCATATAGCTCCGAAATTGATTTTATTCGGATTAATATTTATTTATCGGAAATTAATTTTCCAAAATTAATTTTGTGGGAAACGTTTACAAGTCGTTTGAAACTACTGACAGTTTAAATTATTAGTCGTGTTCTTGCCACTATTTACAAATCCTGCTTTTACAGATTAGATATGTTACATACAGCAATTTTCTTTTTTAATAACCGTTTCAAACATGAGAATCAGAAGATTCCCTCCCGCCCATTAGCCTACTCACCTTCCCCCTTTGTTTATACACATATGTTGATGTCACCGTTTCCTCTTTTTATAATTAAATTCGCTACAACAGTTTTTTTTTCATTCCTTTTGCATTTCTTTTTGCATATGTTTCTCGACCTGTGAAAGAAAAAAAAAGCAGTACCCAAAGCAGTACCAATTTTGAACAGCTTAGTCCGCAACTCGAACATGGCCACCAGGAGCCCGAATTTGGCATTTATTTTATTCACTATTTCATATTTTGTAAATCTTCGTCGGATTTTTGATTAACAAACCCAACGACTTCAAAACAAGCAGTGGTACAATGTACGGAATTAAAAACTTTTATCTCCGACGCCGCGAAAATGTCTATCGAAAATTCTCAAAATATGCTGGTTTTAAATATTTTATGATGTTGCTGTTGAATCGAGTTTTATGTGGCTTAGGCGCCAAGAATGTGATATTTAATAAATTAAGTAAACACACGAAACGTTAATAATAAAAAGACAAAATAAGTTTTTTGAGGGCATCTTAGTAAGAAAACTGAACATTGAGGCGATGCACTGAGTGCAAATGTGTTGGTAGGAATGACTGTAACAGTAGAATTGTGTACTGCGAGCTGAGCGACTGCGTGAAGAAACTTAATAAAGCCTTTGGGCGATCATTATATTCCGAAACCTTTCAGACTTATCTCTCCCTCCCTCCATTTTTTCTTTTTAAACATTTTTCTATTTTCAGCTGCAGAATGTTTGCTTTTCATCCTTACAAAAAATGTGGGGCCTATGAATCACCGAAAAACATTTGTGCTGAAGTATTTCTAAATGCTAATTAGGTAAAACAACGATAAAAATTTTTTTCTTAAGCACCGGACAGAAACAGATAGCGTTTTTTGTTATTTGGGTTCCAACACGAACCACATTTTCCATAAAAAAGTTTTTGTTTTCTTTCCCTGCATTTCAGTTTAACGAAAATGTTTTATATTTGAAACAGGAATAAAATAAAAGCCCGTTGAAACGTTTTCATATATATATATTAGATGATGATACCGCGATCGATATTTTCTCTGATATAGTAAAAGAAACATGTTTCGAAGTCCATTTCCTCTAGAATAAATAAGACTTTAACAAAATTTAACACAAATTAGGTTTGGTTTGGTTTGGTTTGTGTAATTATAGCAAAGCCTCGAGGGCTATCTGCCTAAGGGGAGGGACGCCTTCGTGGAGGACTTTCTAAGGTGTGTGTGTGTGTGTGATTATGGCAAAGCCTCGAGGGCTATCTGCCTAAGAGGAGGGATGCCTTCGTGGAGGACTTTCTAAGGGAAACTGGCTCGTATACACGTTACACATGGGGAAAACCACGAAAACGCCCATGCAGCCAGCCCGTTCGCGGGATTCGAACCTCGGACCGAACTACCAGTGTTCAGCGATTTTACCGCTCGGCCGCTGGTGAGCCCAGGACTTTCTAAGGAAAACTGGCTCGTATACACGTCACACATGGGAAAAACCACGAAAACGCCCATGCAGCCAGCCCGTTCGCGGGATTCGAACCTCGGACCGAACTACCTGTGTTCAGCGAGTTTACCGCTCGGCCGCTGGTGGGCCTAACACAAATTAGGAGAATTTTGAATAAAAATGCAGTAAAATGTTGGATAAAAATCTTATAAATCAGCGTAAAGGGTATGCATGAAAAGCTTTAAATGTATATATATTTATTCTATGCATATTTTAAAATATTTATTCCGCATACATCCATTTTTTCAAAAGGATTCATGGTTGCATTAGAGACATACAGTACATTAATTAAATACACTACATTAGGATCATATATTACTTCATTAGCGATTGCCAGTGCTTCAGAGCAGGGCATGGGGGAAATCGGGTAGGGCCACTCCATTCCTCTTCCTACCTCCATGGAAATGGCAGAGTGAGACTGCAAGATTAAGCAGCAGTTACAGAAGGTAGTCCATTTCCTTCTTTCTTTTCGCCATCGACAAAATAGGTGGCTTACTGCGTCAGGTGCTCATTAGCCTGTTAGTTCCCCGTCAATTTAAGGAATAAAAACTGGAGCTTAATTAGATGTCTTCCGGGAATAAGACCTTTCGCAATTGAAATATTGAAATTGCCAAATTTATTTTAGTTTATGAAACTGCTCTGGTTTACCAATATTTTTTTTTTTTTTTAATTTCCCTAAAAAGAACTTTGGAATTTTCTTATAAATTCGCAAGCTGTATACTAAATGGAGACTTGTTGGCATTCAAATTTTCAAATTAAATTGCAACTATGTTGCTGAAACATGTAAAACAAAGACGTATACAGCAAAACATCCTATTGTGAAATTGAACATTATAAGACCACCGCGTCGCCTCTAAAAGGCAATACAATTTCATTAAAAAATATAAAAGAAAAAAATACCAATATTTCAGATAGATTAAAGCAGCCAATTTGTTTTAGTGTATAAGTGCAGGAAGAGACTGGTATGTAATAAACGGGCAACATTTCGTTTTCGTAAAGAGTATAAATTTTGTTAAGGTATGCGTTTTCGTTTGTTTAGGTATGCATTCTGGTTCCAGAAATTCCCTGTATTCCCGGCTTTGGGTTGTTAGATATTGATGAACACTTTATTTAAAGTAGCGTATTGCGTTTTAAGTGAGTTCCAGTATCATAATAATAAAAATGTGCAGTCACGGAAATAAACGCAATACAACTGTAAATTTATATACCAGAGCAAGATTTTAGTTATTAAATGCAAGAAAAAAATTAAATATTCAAAATAAAAAATCAAACACAGTGCGTGTTGACATAGAAAGTAGGCTTAGAGATTTCGGACACTTTATTAACTCTAATTTCATGTTATTCAATTTGTGAACTTTGCAGAGCGATGATCTGATAGAAATAATGCTTTCCCGATATATTATACTGGATTATTGTTAATAAACAGGCACGAATGTTTAATACTAATATTTAAGTTTTATCTACTTCAGTTCTTAAATTACAGTTTGGTATTATTTTCTCTCGGACGATATTCTACTAACAATAAGGAAGTCAAGAATTTCCCTTTCTATCAAGATGGTCTTAACTTGATTTCTAGCAAGCATTTCGTTGCGATTAGTCAACACAGCACAACACATGAGTTGCAATTCGAAAAGATTCGTAAAAAGGACAATGCCAATGATTTTGTATTACGGAGTGCCTATGGTTCAAAACCATCTACCTCCTCACCAGAATTAACTAAAGTGAGTAGAAATAGGAAAAATGCATACGTTAGTTTACTTAATTTACTTAAGCTTAATTTTAAATAGTTTATTACCTTTCTCTATTATAAAAACAAAAATCTTTTTCTGCATTGCGTCACATTCGGATTAATCCATGTCATATATGACTCTTACGTGATATAAATGGAACTAAAACTCAAATAGACAATATTAATTTTACGGCAGAATTAATTGTCCAATCAGCATTGAGTACCAAAAAAGCTCATTCCGAATTACGATTTCATGCTGAATACTACTGCGCTTGCTTTCTACACGCCAGCCGAGCTGTACTGCTGCCTGCTGTTTCTTGTTACTGCGAATCCACCAAAATGCAAACATTTGTAATAAACCTAAGTAATGTGTGAAGCTGTTTGTGGACGCAACATACTTTTAAAACAAAGATGAATATAAGTTGCCTTCTCTGCCAAGTTTCCTATTCATTATGGATCAACATTGTACGCAGTCAAAATTCGTTCTGTTCATTACGTATTCAACATTCTACGCTGTCTATGCTACATATTGTTGCGTTCTTCGATTTGGAGTGATTAATGACAACACTTGGAAAAGGTTCATTTGTTTTTTTGCAGCTGAGGATGTTGGTTCGGTAAAACCATCGAAACTAGTCCTGTCAAAATTTGACAACATAATGCTGATTTTTTGTTGTTTGGCTTCTAATTTAATACTTGTTCCCCGTCTTGTACCTTAATCACAATTTATTCGTCAGTATTATACAGGGAATTCCAAAGACACGTATACAGATGTAAAAAAAACTACTATAAACACGCTGAAACAATCAGCAACACCGCCTTCAGGCTATAAGACTATAACAGTGAAAACAACTTCAGGGCAAATCACTAAATTACTCTCCACGGATCTCAATACCTTGGAATTTTTCTTCTGGGACCATCTGAAATCGGTTGTAGGAGGGTCTGACAGCGCTGATCGTCGTTGTTGAGCTGATATCGCCAGCACACAGGGCGTGCTTAAATGCATCCGGAATGCTTTGTCCGTCGATATCGGCTATGCGGCCGCAACTTCGAACAATTTCTATAAATATGTCTCGCCATCTCCTTTCTGACTTTAAACTGTGATGCATTGTAATCCTGCTTTTACGTCAAATAAATATTTTTCTACATTTTGTTGGTCCGTTTTGTTCCATTCGGCATCAAACCTTCATAAATATTTTTACGATTTCCTCCCACTAAACTTTGTTTGCGACCCCTTGTTCTATGGCAGTTTTTCTTTTTCTCGATGCATACTCTCACACTTCTGAATTTCTTTGTCGAATTCGGAAACGCCCTGTATTTGTCGTATGGCGTATATCATTCAGAAAAGCTTTCTGAATGAATTCAATTTCTAAATACTAATATATGTTTAAAATTAATCAGAACATGCGAATGATGATAATGATTTTCCCTCAAATTATATAGTTTTTACTCAAAATTATTAGTAAAATTAATACAATGCTTATTACATAGATTTGGAGATCCTATATATTAAATTTCCAAGCAAAATTAAATTAAACTGCATTTCTCTAACTGAGCATGTTTTAGAAATAAATGAATAAAAATTACTCTCTTTTTTAATATTTATTGCGAAGAAAAGAAAAGGGTATATGAAAAATAATCCGTACATTTTATTGATAATATTATAAAATTAATCGAAATGCTAAAAATTATATTAGAAACTGAAATTTCTTGTAGATATTTGCATTATACACATTTAATTTTATGTGCTACCTTTCTTTCCAAAAATATTTCTGTTAATATTCACATAAAAAGAAATATATATCATAACATAACTTCCAGAACGCAATGACCGTATGTAACCAATTTTAATGCATGGCTAATTTCCTGAATAATGGTATCAAGGGTAAAACAATTTTATGACCCTAAACATGTTTTAGTAAAGATCTTATATATCAAAATCCCCAAAAGCCATAATTTTCGTTTGCGGTTTTTTGATAATTGAATTTAATTTTAAAAATTGAAATTTTGGTTCAGCAACAGTTCTGTCTCAAAGTTAGGTAAAAATGCACAATATTTTGATGACGTCACAAGTGCGCGCGCACGAGTTAGGTTAAACAACGTTCAGTTCTATGTATAGCTCGACAGTGAGCGGTTGTAGGAGTAATGTGCTGATTTTTTTTTTAATAAATCTTTACCAATGTATCTAAATAGATATTAATATTTTATTTTGAAATAATATTTTATTTTGAAATATTTATAGATTTTAGAACTGAAAACTTTCTTTGCCAAAACAATTTGCATTTTGGAATTTGTTCAAAGCTGAAAAAATATCACTGATGCAGATTCCAGTGACGAAAATGAAATGAATAATTCAGCTCTTCTTCTAGCATCATCAGAAGCGAGGAACATCATGAAAACTAGGCGCAGTTCTTTAGACGCGCATTCCAATGGTGAAAAGAATAACAATTTTGTTCTTCAAAAAATTCGAAAATTTTTTATTAAGTTCTTGCAGATAATTTATGCGCAAATACATATCTATGTAAAAGCATTTACACTAATAAACTTAATTTTGTTGAATATATACTTTTTGCAATATCCTTTAGCACGAAAACATATTTCAGTCCCTTCAGTTTCGTGTTAAACGATTTTCACTGTAATGAGAACCTATGATACATGTTGCTTTATGCGCAATGTTTAAAGATATTTAAACTTAAATTTATTAAATTTACGCATATAATAAATTTCAAAGTTCTCTACTACAGATTTCTTCGAAGCACATCGTGATAAATTTAAGTCCTTGAAATTTTTAAGAATCGGAAAACAATCATTCGTATCCAGCTGCAATAATGTGCTAAAAAATCAGTGCTAAAGATCTCTGAGCATGAAAGGATTTTTCCATTTACAACACATAGGATAATTGTACATAAATTTAACTAACACTTACATTTTGAGGTATTTCATTCTTCTTTGCTCATGTCACAACTTTCGAATGCATCAGAAAGTTGTACAAATTTAAAGTCCGTGAGGCAGACCTTAAAAGAAAGAATGTAGTTAGGCTCCCCATTACCTCACTAAAATATTGATCCTGCTAAATCGATTTGAGGACTAAAATTAGATAACGCCTGTGCTACTAGTAAACTGTGTAAGAGTTTAATTATATTAAGACTTATGCGATGTTTATCTTTAAATTGAAATTTGTGTTTATGTTTTTTTTTTTTTTTTTTTTTTTTTTTTTTTTTTGTATTTACAAGAGAAAAAGCAGACTCCTCTTTGTTATCCTATTTGTATGCCACCCCCCAAGGGATAGTGGTAAGTGACGATGACTGCCATAGCGATGGGCACGGATACTAACTCCGGTAAACGCACAGATGTTTGGGTATTTACGTATTAACGTCACCGCAGCTGCAGGTTTCGCGGTTTTTAAGTGCCGCCAATCCACACCTAAAATGTTTTCGACCAATCATAAATTAAAACACTTTATTTGATAAATCAAGTTGCTTTTCACAAAATTTAATGGACGTCAACTCCTCGCACCAGCAGTATATGAAAAAAATGGATTCTGCTTCCTTGAAACCAGTTGTCATTTCTAAGTTCCACTTGCTCATCACACTGTCTTAAAGTACAACTCCAAAAGGTACGTGCACCAAAATAAAGTTTCATATTATGCGAATTGGTACATTTTCGTTTTCTTGGTAAAACACTTCGCTTTTGAAAAAAAAAAAAAAAGAAAAAGAAAAAAATGCATCCTCTTCTGTGTTTGGCAAATTCCAAAGACGCATTTTCCTAGCACTAAAAAATCCCGTCAAAAATCAGGAAACAACAAGGCAAAAAGGAATTCAAAAGAAAAGTGCGTGCAAAGAATAGGCTTGCTCTTTATTAGCGCATCAGCGCAACTTCTGCTGCGGTGGCGTTAATACGTAAGTACCGTTGTTTGTAAATGAGTAGTGTCTCTGCACCATGGGGCACTCTATATATGCGGCTAGCCAAGTATTCTCTCCTCAGGTCGGAGGCAGGGAAAAAGGAATATGACATCATCGGATAGGTCATTTCGAGCATTTCTCCTTTAAAATTGGCGGCGGAACTAAACAAAGTCGAACTATTTTCTGTATGTTAACGCCCAAAGCAGCAGGTCTATGCACAACGTAACTATATTCAGTACCTGTAATGTACCTGTATGCTAAAAACTGTTGCAAACGAACACATTTTCCGATTTTCCGTTCAGTCAATTAAGAATTATTATGCTATTAATTATTATGAGAAGGATTTGTAACAATTTTAGGATTTTTAGGTTTTGAGTGCAATTTTAGGTTATTTTGATTATCATTAAAAGGGAACATAAGTAATGCCTCTGAAAAGCTGCAAATTGAGATGTTGAAGTGACACAGAGATTTCAAGCTATGGATTTGATTATTTACATGACTTAGCATTAAAATCGTTGTAGAATATTTTATTTCCATAATTACATTTTCCTTTTACTATTGCTTGTATACCGATGGCCTGATGAATCAGCGAACTTCCAGAATTAAATCAATAAACACATAACCTACGGACATGCTGATTAAAATTAATTTAATTGAAGGAAAATATATCTAGTAGAAAATGCAGATCAATCTTTTTACGCTCAGTTTTCCGTACCCAGTTGAGGCACGTAAATTATATCAGACTTGTTGATCCAAGTAAATTATATCAGACTTGTATAGAATAATAATAAAAAGTTATTAAAATTGAAACTTGATCAAGCAATAATTTTCAATACTGCGTTTAACTTTCTAAACAAATGCATAGAATTCTTGTTCGTTGCTGTCGATCAATATTAGGATTTATCTCTGATCGCTTTTTAACAAAGTCTGTGATAACACTTTACAAACGTTTAAACAAATGTATGTATTATATACAGATTAATTAAATAGTTAGGAAAATTCGTTTCTGAAATTTCATTTCTTCATGAAATATATGTGACATCGAAACAGGTTGCGATTCGACGATGACTAGGATTTTTTAAATTATATTTGCAGTTTGAGATTATAATTATTATGAGAAAATAGCCAATTTCTTAGTTACAAGTTTTTTCGTATAATCTTGCGGTATATAAATAATTTAAAATTCAATTCAAACAAACCACGCAGACAGGTTGACTGAGGGTTTTTTTTTAAATGAAACTGCGTTGCCTGTTATAGGCAGAGCGGTGGCTTGAAAATAAACTCTTTTGTTGGTTTGCTTGGTTTTTGTGCTAAAATGGTTTTTACAGTTTGCTATTCAGCTCAAAACGTTTTAAAAGCGTAATTCACAAGTTTCATTTACAGCGTGGTGAAGATTTTAATATTTTTTAAAAAGAACTAATTTGTGGTTTTAAAAGCTTAATTATGTTTAATTGAGGAGCGATTTCCAAGAGCTCTGCGAGAAAGTTTTATCAGTTAAAGCATTCTGTGAGAGAAAAGCGGCCCACAAAGTTCTTTTGTGGCAGTCAGAAAATCCCCTGTTTCGAGCTTTCCTTCATGTGCGTGATCAAAGGTTAATATTGCATTCCACTATATATTTCCTCATAGTTACCCATGTAGAGGAAAGTAATCTCTGGACATTTTACGTGTGCATATCTGTGCAAATTTTGCATTTATGTGCGCCCTTTTTTCATTTTTGTGAGTGATCGTTTGATATGTTTAAGTGCTGCGATGTTTTTGGATTACCATAGTGAATTTCCCCTCTTTGGGAAATAGTTCGAATAGTGTATGTGAAAATGGCGAAGCATACTTCGTAGTACGATGCCTAGTGCTCTTCGCATGAAGATGATATCTGTTTTGATGTGGAATCTTCTGCGAATTTTTATGTGTTTGATACTCCAGATGTTTTATATATCTGAATAATAAGATGTACGATAACATTTATTTGGATACATTACTATCTCTGGATTTTTCAAAGTGCGATACGTTGGATTGTGCACGTGTTGACTCGGTCATCGAAATTTTAATCATTTTCTCTCTCCCTATTGAAACATAAGCTTTTACTGTCAAGGACATTTTGGGTTATCTGTTGCATTACTATAATATATCAATGAACTACAGATCTGTGAACAACAATTTCGCGGGTATAATTTCATGAACTTAAAGAAGCTTGAAGACAGTGCTACTTCGAGAATGGGTAAGTGGATTTTCTTTTGTCAAGCAGAAAACTCTGAATTATTCTAAATGCCAGCAACAAACGAAAAATGCTGGTAATGGTAATGAATGTGTTTATAATGCTGACAGTAATTTAGATATTAAGAAGCTGGCTAAACCAGCCAAAGGTATGAAATTAGTTAAACCTAAGTCGCAATTAACCTTGATGTACATGATACTGTTATTACTATTGATAACATTTGTGATGTTGGTACTGAGAGTAATGCTGTATTGAATAATATTAATGACAAGCTTAATCCGAGTAAAAACGTCGTTGATAATTGTAAAAATGTTGTTGAAATTTGTAAATGTAAATATTGCGAATATTAATACCCCAGCATGCAGAGGCGTGCAGCAGTAACCGGATCAGCTGTTCGGAAGTGTGTTGCTACAACATATAAAAGTAAGAAACACTCAGAAAAATATCCTAACTGTGACGCCGAACATTATAAAACCACAGTTTCGCCTCTCAGAGACAATACAGTTTCATTTTAAAAATATACCAACGTGTCTGAAAAGGTTGAGGTGTACTTAGACAGTTCTATATTACTGAGCTATTGCAGGTACAACGCGGACGGTTCCTTATATGAAGCCCAAGGGCACATAACATAATAAATTCAGGAAATTGAAAACATCTTGGATGAGAAAACGGAGATGGAAAAGTGAGATGAATACCAAAAGGAAAAAGGCCAAAGGCATCTAGTAGGTGAACGGAACTTGACAAGATGAAGAAAATCCAAACGGATCCTTCACAATTAAGAGAAACGACAAATGCAAAACATGGTTCAAAATGCTATACAACAACAACAAAAGTTCAATACTACTATAAAACTACACAAATGCAACTCATACAACAGAAAATTAATACACAACGACTATTACAACATCACAATAGCAATCCAAACAACTTAGAGTACTTGTCTTTATCAGATAAAATGAAAGAAATTACCGCCTTCAGTTGAGGAACAAGAGAACAAGCAGAAGTCTCATCCCATGAAGGTGTGAGCAGCAAGTGGTCTTATGTTTCGGTCTTCATTGAGTATTTCGTAGTTGAAGACATAGGAATAGTTCACATAATCGCATTGGACAGCTTTAGAGAAGAATTTCTCATTTGTTCTTTTAATACATTCTGTGAGGGTTTCAAGCTTAAGATCTCTATGAAGAAGTTCATTTCGGATGAGAAAGTCAGCATCAGTGATAATACGAGGAAATTTATTCTGCACTACTTGAAGTTTATGTAATTGATTAGAAGCGGCAGTATTCCAAGCTGGAGATGCATAACAAAGAATAGATCGGATAAAAGTAGTATGAATATGTCTTTTGGTTCTTAGGCTAAGGTTAGAAAATTTTCCAATTACTGGTAGAAGTCTGCACATAATTCCGATTGCTTTATTTTTAACATTCTTAATATGGTTGGTCCAAGTGAGCTTATGGTTAAGAATCCCACCTAGGTATTTGGCTTTTGTAACTAAGGGAACAGGCTCTTGAAAAAGGACAAGTTCTTTAAACATAATGCGTTTTTTTTTTTTTTTTTTTTTTTTTTTTTTTTTTTTTTTTTTTTTTTTTTTTGCGAAGGATTAAAAGCTGAGACTTACTGGCGTTAAATTTGGCTCTCCAATTGGTGCACCAGTCCTCTACAGTGTAAAGAAAATCTTACAGTTTATTAATTGCATGATTAGCGTTGATAGACTTGATGGTTATCGCCGTATCATCGGCGTAGCATGCAAGAAGAGAGTAGTTGTCAAGTCCAGGATGAAGGAAGTCTGAGATATAAAACAGGTAAAGAACCGGTCCGAAGATGCTTCCTTGTGGGACGCTAGATCTTATATGTCTCAGAGTAGAGGTTTCATTGCCTAGTGACACGAAGAACTTGCGATGTTGCAAAAATGAATAAATCAGGAGAATTAATTCTCTAGGCAATCCAAAGTTGATGAGGTTTAAAACAAGCCGTTCATGCCAGACGCGCTCAAAGGCTTTTGCCAAGTCCAGCATAAGGAGCGCTACAGTTTGCTTGTTATGAAAAGCAGAACTGATGAATTCCACAATCCTGACCAGTTGACGAGTGGTGCTCAGATTTTTACGAAAACCATATTGTTCTTTAGGCAGATGATGCATATAAGGCTCTAATCTTTTCAGGATGAGACGTTCATAAATTTTTCCGAGGTTCGATAATAAACTGATTGGTCTGTATCCATCTGGTTTAGTAACATCTCTGCTTGGTTTAGGCAGAAGAAAAATTTTGGCTTGCTTCCAAGTGTCAGGAAAATAATTAAGATTAAGGCAAGCATTAAAGATGCCAGTAAATTTACTAATCACTTTTCTTGGGAGATTACGAAGGATTTGATTAGTGATTTGATCCTTTCCAGGAGCCTTTTTAACATTTAGACAACGAATGATGTTAGTAACCTCCAATGAAGTTGTACACTTGGGGAGATTGTGAGAAGTAAAAGAATAGAGCCATGAATGTATATAACTTTCCAGAGTATCTTTAAACGTAGGATTCATCGGGTCCATGTTTGGAGTGAATTGTTCTTCAAGGTAATCAGCAAACATATTAACTTTATCATGAATCGAATGTGCAATAGTAGAACCAGAATGGTAAAGTGTATTGTAAATGGTCTTCTGCTTGAGATTTTGAAGATATTTCCAAAGTGAGCCATCATTGATGTTCAGCATGGAGATGAATTCTTCCTTGGATTCTCTTTTGAAAACAAAAATAAGTTGTTTAATTCTTTTGTTTAAAATGTTAATTTCTCGTTTTAAAGCCGGATCCCAATTACGATGCCAGAGTTTAAATTTTCTGTTGCGATCTTTAATAATTTCTCTTATGCTTCTAGGGAGTTTAACATTATTATTAGTCAGTTGCTTAGTGACAGTCGCATTACGAAAAGCTTTCAAAACGTTGTCAGTGAAGACCTTAATGGCATGGTCAATGTCCTGTTTGGTAGAAAGAGTATGGAAATTAGAAGGCTGTTTAATCATGATGTTGTGGAAACTGATTGAGTCAGTATAGCTTTTAAAAATTGGAGGCTCTTCTTTCACAGCACCAATAGTAGCGATAACTGGTACATGATCGAAGGTAAGCACAGATTTGATTTCAAGAGAGTTGGGAATAGAAGTATTAGAGACAGTAATGTTAAAGATATCTGAGTGGCATGGATTAGCTGGTCTATGAGTAGATTCAGTCGGGACATGCAGCGCAATTGGGTGGTTACATACGAAGTTATGTAGAATAGGGCCACTGGCATTTGCTCGGCGGCATCCCCAGTCAATATGGTTGGCGTTAATATCTCCAGCAATCATTAGTTGTTGATCTTCTGGGAGTACGTTTTTAAGTATGTTATCAGAAAGTCAATGTTTAGGTTATAACTAGAATAATAGCAGCCAAATTTTTATACCGTATACGAGCAGGAGAAAACTGATGTGGAAATAAAAAGGGCAATAATTTTCTCGTAAGGAGTACAATATTTGTTGCGTATGCGTTTTCATATGAACGCCTGATTCCAGAAATTCCCTGTGTACCCGCTTCCGGATTTGTGTTGTTGGGTATACTCACACAAATGTTGATGAACCATTCACTTAAAGTACCGTATTGGTTTAGGGTTGAGTTCAGGTATAAAAATAATAAAAGTGTGCAATCACTGAAATAAAAGCAATGCAATTGTATAGATATATAATAAGGCAAAATTTTATTTATTAACTGCATGAGGAAATTAAATATTTATAATAAAATATTAGGCATGGTGGATGCTGATATATTTAGCGGCATAAATTCTGGCTTTATTAATATCTATAATATTGCTACCTGTTTTGTGTTTAGTTAGCTATTTTTAGTAGAACAGTAAGTAAAATTGTTTTGCATTCCTTGCAATGCAGTGCGCGAAGAATTTTAAGCTACGCCGAATTTTAAGTTACTAGTAAAATTACAGGAGCACGCGTATTTAATAAATAGATGCCTCGTAATTTATATTTAAACTGAATAATGCAATTGTGTGTTAGATGTAACGAATATAATTATAATAATATAACGGTCTGCGAATATAATTATTTTATTTTATTTTACTTATTTATTTTTTGTTTTATTGAAATACTTTAACGAAGTTTTTAAATATTAATTTGTATGTTGATCTTAAAATATGGCCAGACAATGAAAAGAATTTTTTTGTCAAAAAAGTGAATGCTTATAAAAAATACCAGCCGCATATTGGAATTATGATCACGCTCTTTTCCATGCCCTTTTTGAAAGTCGTGGGCTTTTCAGAGCCAAAGATTAAAACAGTTAAAGGGTTTTAATGAATACTTAGCTGTTTAATTTTCATCCAATTACAAAAACCATTCTCTTTGTTAGGTACCCATTTAAGTTTTATGTCAAAAGTCCTGTACGCATTTTTATCCTCTTTTTAAGTTACTTGCCATTAGCGGAAACCATTGCTGAGGTAATCTTCTGTATGCCGCGTTGTTGTTGTTGCAAATGCAGCCGTTCAAATACGTCATGAAAACATTTCATTGCAATCGAGAACTAAGTGTGAACTAAGTGAGATCTGTCAGTAATGTACCTTTGCTAGAAATATTGATAGATGTTAGAATTGAATATTTTCTTCGTCACAGCAATTTGCAGTTTAGTCATCAATTGTCTTTGCTACAGAAAGTAGCAATTACTGCAGTAAAGTCAAAGGTTTATTTTTCGAGACAATTTTATTTAGTTTTTTATTATTAGGCCTTATCTATTTTTCATTTCATGTGCATGTAAATATGCAATTTCATTAAAATGCAAATATATTCGTCCGTTTATAATAAAATATTACGCTTGAAAATGCGGTTGTGGTGGATTTTTATACTAGGACGTTTCGATAGATTATGGTTATAGCATTAGAAGGCAACGTTTAGAATACACACGTATAATAGGAATAAAAGAATTCTATTTACATTGTAAGGAGAAATATGGACGCAATCCCTATATATATCATACTCTACCTGAGACTCTGATACGGAACTGGTAAGGGCAAGAAAACACTGATGTCCTCCTGAAAACAAGTTTAGTACAAATGTAGCAAAGTATATTTTCCTGGTCAAGTTACTGACTTCAGAAAAGATCAGTATCAGGGACCTTAGCTATAACAATCTCATCTTAAATTCGGAGACCTGCGATATAGTTATGTAAATGTTCTAAAAGAATGCTTTAATGACAAAATTGCTGCCTTCGAATCATATACACAAAAAGTAGTCCATAACGTTGACGAATAATTTCAAATACTGGTCATGATGTTAATGTAATTGCATCCCCTACCATCATGATTATAATGTAAATCTAGCGATAATCTATAAATTTATTTCGCTTACTGGCTTCAAAATAGTTGAAAATGTTTTCTGCTTTGTCTTCCTCTAGCATGGAGATAGGAAACCCGGTTGCTTGGATTCGTGCACTAATCCTAAGCAGGCATCGATGCTCGTTGAGTGTTTAATCTCTATGAACCAGAGGCACTTTTAGCGTTTGTTTTGGTTTGGTTTAGTGGCAAAAACACTCGAGCTACCTGCCTAAGGGTAAGGATGCCTTCATGAATCACGTTTTAAGGAAAACTGGCTTATATACATGTTACACATAGAGTAAACGAATATGCAGCCACCCTGTTTGCCTGGAATCCAAATCAATTGCGAACATCCAGTTCTCAGTGATTTTACCGCTCCGCCACTGTTGGGCGTGAACTACTAGCGAGACGAAATTATTCTAGAGCGCATGATAAGAGGAGACCGGCGCGAGACAACTATTTCCGGTCCCTGAGATGTTGTGCAGCAAAACTTTTTCAGAACTTCCCTTTTATTGCAAGTTTAAGTCGCCCACTGTGGAGGTTATTCGACGATGCTCTCGTTGATGAGGCAGCTAAACTACCGATACTTTCGACCATACCTCTCAAATGCTTAATTAACAAAGTGCCTGCTTCCTAAGGTAAACATCCTTTGAAATCTTCCCCGAAAACAACTGCCAGTCGCAATTGCTCAGCGATTTTACCGCTCCACCGCTGTTGGGCGACAACTAATAGCGAGCCGAAATTCTTCTAGGGTGTGTGATAATAAGAGAGGGGCTGGAAGACCACTAGATCGGGCCCATGATATGTGGATCTGCACCAAAAATGATGCAGAGCTTTCCGTTTATTGTCAGTGTAATTCGCCCCTTCTGGGAATTATTCGAGAATGTTCTAGATTATGAGACAGCTAAAGTACCAATAGGTTTGATCATTCCCGTGAAATGCTCAAGTAGCAAAGTGTCTGGTTGCTGAGGCAAACGTCCTTTGAAATTTTACAAAGCATGAAAAACAAATAAAGTCCAGCAAAGGATGTCTGGTTGATATGGAATCTGTTAAGCTCAAATATACATCATAAGCATCGAAATATTTTTTCAGATACCTTGAAAGCTCTTTAGATGATTACTTAAATAGCAAATTTATTGAAGCACAATTTAAGCAATTATTTGAAACCCAGTTTCACCCATTTCATTTCACTTCATTTCAGATCAAAATTTATTTAAAAGAAAGGTTTAAAAAAGAAAGTGATAAAAATACTTTAGGTATTCACACGTTTCTAAACATTTGCATTTAAGCTGACATAATCGATTGCGAAATTTAGAATAATTTGGTATAAGATTTATTAGCTACATTATCAATTTCGTTTTGAACGATGCAACAGCGTTTTTCTAATAGCGTTGTTTAGTTAAAATTCTAGCTTCGTCTCACTCTAAAATCTTTCTCCTAAAATATTACACAAGATCTGGACAAGTGGTTGTCATAAAATGTCACTGTGACACTTGTGGTTCTGCGATGATTTTTCGCACACGTGCGGGCGTTCCTAGGCCAACAGGAGGTATAAAGGTCCGCGACCAGTTGTTCAGCTCATTCCGCTTTGTAACAGAGTAGTGATTTTTGTAGTCTTTCTTGAACAATATCATTTAGTTTTGCTGTTTTTGTATGAAGTGAGTATACATCATCGCATAGACGAAGGTATGAGAGGAAGAATCTTTCGTAAGCTTGAGGCAGAGCAACCAGAAACTTAGGTTGCACTAAAACTGAATATCACATCAAGTGTCATCTCGAATAAGTTCAATCAGATTAAAAACAGCGAGACAGTCTCCAGAAGACCAGGACAAGGTAGCCCGAGATCCAAACGACTAATCACGGTGTTTATTTGATATTTTCAGCCAAGCGCTAAAAGACGGCAACAGCCACGCAATTCTCTCGTAACCTCGCTTCTGACAAGAAACATACGTTTCAAGGACGACAGTTACCAGAAGGTTCCATGTGACCTGACTGTACGCCAGAAAGCCCACTCTTTGCATCCCACTGATTCCCGCCCACAAAAGAGAGTATTTACAATTGTGAATACCGCAGCATCACGGGACATAACTTCAATGGGCTAATATTGCTTTTACGGATGACTACAGTTTCAGTCTGCTGCCTGATTCTCTAACATCATTGAGATGGAGGGAACTTGATATCCGATGCCATTCCATCAACATCATGGAAAGGAACCATGATGGTTGTGAAGGAGTGATGGTCCGGGCAGGGATCAGGAAAGATACCCGCACACTCCTCTATGTGTTTAATACTGGTTTTGTTAATTCCCAGATGTTGGACAACAGATCCTAAAGCCCTACATACGACTTCTCAGGGTTGCTGCTGGCGCTGTGTTGATTTTTATGGACGACAATGCAACGCCACATGAGACTCACGTGGTTGATAACTATCTGGAAAGCGAGAATATTCACCGAAGGAACTGGCCAGCCACATCTTCTGACTTTAGACCTATTAATCCTATTTAACATGCTTGCCATGCTCTTCGGACGACTACTACAACACGCCAACACCCACCCAGAACTAACCAGGATTTAAAACGGCTCTTTCGGAGGGGTGGTTGTGACTTCCACAGGCACTCCTGAACTAAAATCTACACTCTTTTGCAAAAAAAAAAAAAAAAAAAAAAAAAAATCACAGCACCGAAAAGGACTTTTGCGATCGTGACGAAATTTAGTATACGAAATTATATTGATCGAACATGCAAATGATCAAAACGTCAAGGCACATGAACATGAATTGCGATCATAGCCCTTGTTTCTAATGCGCAATTCACAAAGTATAAAACCAATAACAGAGGCGGAAAAATTTATCTTTCTCTATTGCTGCCATTTTAACTCCGTAAAGAAGCGATTAAAGATGCTATTACGACGATATCGAAGACCTTACAGACAGGTCACAGGAGGACGGGGACGCCTTGTGTATAACAGAGGAAAACAGGCATATGTCCCACGTCCTCCACTCTCTCGAAGCAACAGCTCCCTGGAGCCCCATGAGGCAGCACCGGGAGTTTACATGGCCATACAGAGGCTAGGTGTAAAGTAGATGTTACATAGGATGTGGTTTATAAGACAAAGTAACTTAAAAAGGGTGGTTGTGACTTCCACAGGCACTTCTGAACTAAAATCTACACTCTTTTGCAAAAAAAATCACAGCACCGTAAAGGACTTTTGCGATCGTGACGAAATTTAGTATACGAAATTATATTGATCGAACATGCAAATGATCAAAACGACAAGGCACATGAACATGAATTGCGATCATAGCCCTCGTTTCTAGTGCGCAATTCGCAAAGTATAAAACCAGTAACTGAGGCGGAAAAATTTATCGTTTTTTATTGCTGCCATTTTAATTCCGTAAAGAAGCAATTAAAGATGCTATTACGACGATATCGAAGACCTTACAGGCAGGTGACAGGAGGACGGGGACGCCTTGTGTATAACATAGGAAAACAGGCATATGTCCTACGTCCTCCACTATCTCGAAGCAACAGCTCCCTGGAGCCCCATAAGGCGGCACTGGGAGTTTACATGGCCATACAGAGGCTAGGTGTCAAGTATTACATAGGACGTGGTTTATAAGACAAAGTAACTTTAAAAAAATATAAAGGATAGCATTAAAACACTAAAACACAGATATAAGCTGAAGCACATAGATGCACAAAAATAAACATAAAAACACACTCATAATTACATAGCATATAGACATAAAAATACACACGAGAATACATAACATGACACATAGAATACATACAAGAACACATAGAGCACATAAATGCAAATATTGCACACATAAAAAACATATGAGACATAGAAAGGTGTGCGTAAAGCAGAAGCGCTATGCGGAAATATGCTCAATACCTATAATACATAATATAAATATTTTCATTAGAGGTGTGTGTTGCATGATTTACATATGTTTCGTTGCGAACACTACATTGGTGCATTGTACGGTATAGGGAATTTCGATCTGCGATAATTACAGTTATACAATTCTGGAAGGATTCATGGTTACATTAGAGACATACAATACATTGGATAAATACACTACATTAGGAACATACATTACTTCATTAGAGACTTGCATCACATTATTTACATATGTTACGGTGCATACACTAATTGTACGAATATTATGCATTTTGATCTTGGACAATTACAGTTATACAATTCTGGAAGGATTCATGGTTACATTAGAGACATACAGTACATTAAATAAATACACTACATTACTTCATTAGAGATCGCCAGTGTTTCAGAGAAGGGTATGGGGAAAACTGGTTATGGCCACTCCCTCTTACTTCCTACCTCCATGGAAATGGCAGAGTGACACTTCAAGATTAAGCAGCAGGTATAGCAGTTAGTGTATTTCCTTCTTTCTTTTCGCCATCGACAAAACAGTCATTGCGTCAGATGCTCATTAGCCTGTTAGTTCCCTGTCAATTTAAGGAATAAAAACTGGAGCTTGCTTAGATGTCTTCCGGAAATAAGACCTTTCTGAATTAAAATATTCAAATTGCTAAATTTATTTTAGTTTATGAAACTGGGCCGGCTTACGAATAATTAAAAAAAATTCCCTAAAGAAGAACTTTGAATTTTCTTATAAATTCGCAAGCTGTACACTAAATGGAGACCTGTTGGCATTCAAATTTCCAATCTAAATTGCAACTATGTTGCGGTGTGGTGTAGGTGGTGTATTTAATTATGGCAAAGCACACGAGGGCTATCTGCCTAAAGGGAGGGATGCCTTTCGTGGAGGACTTTCTAAGGGAAACTGGCTCGTATACACGTTACACATGGGGAAAACGCCCATGCAGCCAGCCCGTTCGCGGGATTCGAACCTCAGACCGAACTACCAGTGTTCAGCGTCTTTACCGCTCGGCCGCTGGTGGGCCGCAACTATGTTGCTGCAACGTATAAAACAACCAAGTATTCAGCAAAACATCCCATTGTGAAACTGAGCATTTTAAGAACACCGCTTCGCCTCGAAAAAGCAATACAATTTCATTAAAAAAGATAAAGAAAAAATATACTAAACTTTCAAATAGATAAAAGCAGCCAATTGTTTTTAACGTATAAGTGCAGGAAGAAACTGGTATGTAATAAATGGGCACCATTTCTTTTTCTTAAAGAGTATAAAATTTGTTTAGGTATGCGTTTTCGTTTGTTTACGTACGCGTTCTGGTTCCAGATATTCCCTGTATTCCCGGCTCTGCGTTGTTGGGTATCAACGTACAGATATTGATGAACACTTTATTTAAAGTAAGGTATTACGCTTGAGGTGAGTTCCAGTATCATAATAATAAAAATGTGCAGTCACGGAAATAAACACAATACAACTGTAAATTTATATATCAAGGCAAGATTTTAATTATTAAATGCAAGACAAAATTTAAATATTTATAATAAAAAATCAAACGCGGTGCGTGTTGACGTAGAAAGTGGGATAAAATCTGGATAAAACAGCTGACGTAGCCTACCCATGTCCAAAACTAGTTTTCCCCACAGGGCAGCAAGTTGAAAAATCTGACTTGAAGGTTGAGCGAAACTAGTCGACACATGGAACCGATTCCGTTAGCTCAGATAAACTTCAATGTGAACGGCTTTTCCGATCCCCGTGAATGGAATAATTAGAAACTGGAGATTAGTGCAATGTCTTTCGAGAACAAACTTTTCGTAATAAAATATTCAAACTATTAAATTTGTTTTAGTTCATGAAAGTGGTCAGGTTTACCCATATATTTCTGAAAATTTCCCTAGATAAGAATTTCGGAATTTTCTTTTAAATCCGCAAGCTTTTAAATCCCATGCAGCCAGCCCGTTCGCAGGATTCTAACCTCGGACCGAACTACCAGTGTTCAGCGATTTTACCGCTCGGCCGCTGGTGGGCACACTCAGCTATGACACTAAACATTATAAAACCACCGCTTCGCCTCTAGGAGACTACGCAGTTTCATTTAATAAAAAAAAAAATGATTAAAGCAACAGAACACTTTAGAAAAAAAAACCAGCCAAAGTTTTACACCATATAAGTGCAAGAAAAAACTGGTATGCAATAAAATGGCAATAATTTTTGTTATAACTAATAATAATAAAGATGTGATACTTTGGACTGTGCACGTGTTGACTCGCTCATCGAAAATTTGAAAATTATCTCTGTCCGTATTGAAACATACGCTTGCGCTTTTAAGGACAGTATCGGTTCTGTATTGCATTACGATAATTTCCTGAATCTGATGAACTTCAGGCGTGTGAGCAAATTTTTCGACGGCATAATTTCAAGAAAATTAGCAAGCTTGAAGACTGCACTACATCGGTAATCAGTGCCATCGACAAGTGCCATCGAAAGTGCGATTTACTGTTTAAGCAGAGAACGCTTATTTATTCTAAATGCCAGTAAGAAACGAAAAATGTTGTTAATGATAATGAGTGTATTTCTAATGATGGTAAATTAAATTTTTAACAAGCCGGCTAAAACAACCAAAGACATAAAATTAGTTAAACCTAGGTCGCACTTAATATTACGATATAGATTTGCTAATCTTGATGTACATGATACTCCTATTAATATTGATAACAAATGCAATGTTGGTACTGAAAATAATGCTGTATTGAATAATTACAAGCCTAGTCCTAGTAAAAATATTGTTCATAATTGTAAGTGTAAATAATGCTATTAGTAGTAACTCCACAGGCCCAGGCGTTCTGCAGCAGCCGAATCAGTCTAGAAACTCCCGTAATGGCTAAACCTGAGATGGGGTTAATTATTAAGCCTTTCGGAAAGACTTATATAGACAACGTCCTGACTGTAAATTCTTTGGGCTCTTTAATCATGAATTCCTTAAAGTTAAGCCTGGCTCGTCTGATGATCATCGTACACTCAGTAGTTTTTTCTTGAATAAAAGTATTGAATATTTTGTTGTCAACACCTCGAATCTCTCACTAAGCAGTTTTATGTTCTTCAATCACGACTCAGTTGATTTTCATGACTTAAAAACTTAAATTCTTGCTATTATGTTAGTGTACGCCACCTTAAATCTCTGATTACCTGATTGCCTAATTGACTCTTATTTTCGCCTTCGGGTGAGTGGCGTGATGGCGTCCTAAATTTTTTCTACAACCGTGAATGGCCGTATGGCAAGTTAGAATGATCAGGTTTAAACGCCAAGAAGTTTATGCCTGTAGTGAAAGTAAAGCATAAGCATAAGACACAGAAAGCCTGTAAAGGTTCTTTTAATAGGTTTACCCTCAAACTCAGATATTAATTTGACACGTAAATATCTAAGTGAACTTGGATGCAATGAGCATAAGAAATTACAGCTCACCAAATGTAAGAACAGGCTCCGAACGATGCTTTTTTGTATCAAATTTGAAAAATATGTATAGAAAAATCAAATCCCCTAGAGTCACAACTGTCAGAAGTGCCACCGCTCGTTCGAGGATTGCCGTGTGGCGCCTAGATGTGTAAAATCTGCTTTTTTATACAGAATTAGCAATTATGACCACTAGGGGTGTCTCAACAAGCCTAAGCGAGCAAATATTTATGGCCCCATGTAGCCTGGTATAGAGGATTTTCGAAATTTCCTTCTTACAATAGGAAACATGATAATAGTGCTCCAAGAATTTTCTGGAATAAAACGTCAACTATGCTCAGGCACTTAACGCGGCCATTGCTGAAAGACCTATTGCCCGAAATGTGGATACTGACCCCCAATGTTACAATATCTGTAGCTGTTGTACCTTCCCAAGTTTACAAGCAAATTGACATACCAAATACCTCAAACAGGCAGGAACTTTCAGGTCTTGTGGAATTCTTTAAAGTATATGAATCAATTTCAGAAAGAATTTGGCCAACATTAATAAAGTCTTTAAAAGTAAAATACATGCTTTGAACGAGTGCAGAGATGAATTTCATAAAATGTGTGTACTGTATCAGATTCTCGAAGAAATCTACAGGCTGTCTAATCAAAACCAACTATGAATTGTGAACTTCAAATTGTGACAGGGGACTCAAGTTGTTTATTCCATAAAATTAATAAATTTCGTAATTTCATAAACGAGTACAATCCCTACGCAATCCTTCTACAAGAACACGAGCTTAGGCCAGAGGGCACAATTAGAATCAGTAATTACTGCCAATATAGATTGGATAGAAGTCGTTCCAGTAAATGCCTCTGGGATCCTAATTATTCTAGTTAAGCGCTGCTTCACCCCTACCACAACACACTGCCACAGCGTTTAGGTATTGAGGCCTTAGTTATCCCTTTGACGCGCGTGATATTATTTTTATAATTTTTTAACTAAAAACTCTAGAAATTGATTTTTATGATCCTAGAGACAAATAATATATGAATTTAAAAAAAAAATCAACTCTTGCCCATTGTTCTGTGGGTGGTGGTCGCACTGTGAAAACACCGCGCGTCTAGGACTTGAAACTTACCGAGGTAAGTAAGGAAAAAGAAAACTTACCTTTCTCCGTGAGCGTTTCCAATAAATGACGAAATTTACGAATTTAAAACAAAATGCATGTAGGAATTGCATATTATATAATATATATATTTTTTACATTATTTTACAAAGTAAATGGTCAGAAATATTAAAAAATAAATATTTATGTAATTTTTCTTTAGCAGAGAAAGTACCTACATCAAGGATGTCAAACTCGCGGCCCACAAAAAATATTTTTGCTGCCCGGACAATATATCGACAATAATAATATATAATAATAAAATAACATATCGACGAAGAAAAAAAATGAAATTTTTACTGTTAAGTAATTAACGATAATTTATTCAGTGTTGTTAGATTACTCACAGCGAGCTGACACACACACTACTTAAATTACAAATGCGTGTGAGTAGCTTGCGTTCAGCTACCTTCGGCTTTTGGGGGACACGTGCACTCAGAACTTGTACGCATCCCCCGATAGCCGAATGTGGCCGAAATCATGGTCTCAGTTTTCCAATCATAGTTTTGTACGATATATTGGTGCATGCATGTGCATGCACTTTGCTTTATTATTAATTATTACTTAATTCATATTGTTACGGATTTCATAGTTATTTATTTAGTTAGTTTTTTTTATTTAGAATTGTAATTAGATTTGCTCCATGTTGCCTTAGCAACGCAGACGATTTTTGAAAAGACAGCTGCGTTGGAAGGTTAAAAATAGAACAGCGCGTGCATTTAATACCTAATAAATAAATATCTCGTAATTGCTGTTTCCATCCACAAAAATCCAGATATTTATAGATGTTTCCAGTATATTAGAGAAATTAATTATAAAGCTTATAAAAGCCGAGAACAAACAACTCATATCAGTAGTAGCTGTAGTTCTAGCGAACTGTTTGTTTGCTTAATGCTGTGATAGATTTGTAGCGATTTAGCTGTGAGATAGAATTAGTTTCTCTGTTTTGAATTGATTTTTGCTAAACGTTTGACATTTTGTGATATTGTTAGAATATTTTTGAAGAAATATTTCAGCATTTTGATTTATCTCTTGTGGAAAGAATAAATTTTTGTTAACTTTTTAACGTTAACCGTGTTTATTCTAGCACTTTGTATTCAGTATGTCTATATCAAAACTAAGTGGTAGTAAAATTAAACGAAAAATCGCTGACGAACATAGAATGTTCCAAGTAAAATAGGGATTAGAATATTTTTGCTGTGAAATAACAGATAAAATAATCTGCTTGATATGTAATAATACTATTAATGTACCAAAGTTATATAATATTAAACGTCATTAAGAACAACAAAAATCGAAATATAAAATTACGAAGGATTAATGAGAGAAGAAAAGTTGAAAGAACTCAAGTTAGGAGTGAAAAAGCAGTAGTCCATGTTTAGTAAAGTATTGCAAGAAAATGAAGCGGCGGTACATGCAAGCTACGTCTTCTCCGAGTTGATAGCTAAACATTCGAAGCCTTTTACTGACGGTGATTTCATCAAGGAATGCCTATTGAAAGCTGGAGAAATTGTTTGTCCTGGAAATGTGAAGGCTTTTCAATCAATTTCATTGTCTCGAAATACATTTTCGGAAAGAGTTACTGATTTAGCCGCGAATTTAAGTGATCAGATCAAAGCAAAATCATCTAGTTTCGAAAGTTTCTCCATTGCCTGTGACGAGAGCACGGACATTAGTGGCAAAGCTCAATTAGCAGTGTTTCTTCGTTCTTGTGACAAGAATTTTAACATTTTTGAGGAATTACTAGAACTAACAACCGGACGGCTTTCTATGACTACTCGGGTATTACCCTGGCCCTGCAACTATCTAGAGACTTCACAGTTGTAAGACGCTTAACAGATGTGTGCTCAATACATGCCACGTTACATCTACAGTATTATATGTGCACTGTCCATTATTGTGCTAATATCCTTTAACGGCACGTCGGCTCGTGGATAACTAAAAATAGTTACATTTCCATACTACGGATACACAACCCATTGCTGTCCTAGCTACTTTAGTAAGCTTTGAGAATAGTTATGCCAATTAGGTTTATTGCATGTGCCCTATTCCGGCCTGCAGAAGTCTATGCCCATTTTTTCTAGCTTGTCCGTTATGCTCTTAAAGCATTTCCGCGTGCCTCGATGTTTTACGAGAAGGCGTTTGAAAGGCAGAACATTGGTGGTTGGGAATTTGATGTGCCATTCTGCTGTTAAGGGGCACTCCGTGACATAATGGTCTGGTGAGCCCAAGTTGTCACAAACACACATATTAGTTGTTGCTAGACCCCTTTCTGCAAAGTACGTCGGAAAGGGGCCGTGGCCTGTTATATATCGTGTGAGGTAGGGCGCTGAGATGACCCGGTCCACCTCTACCTTGCGTTTGGTTTGGTTTGGTTTATTAGATTACGGCAAAGCACTCGAGGGCTATCTGCCTTAAGGGAGGGATGCCTTCGTAGAGGACGTTTTAAGGGAAACTGGCTCGTATACACGTTACACATGAGAAAAACCACGAAAACACCCATGCAGCCAGCCCGTTCGCGGGATTCGAACCTCAGACGGAACTACCAGTGTTCAGCGACGTTACTGCTCGGCCGCTGGTGGGCCCCTCTACCTTGGGCAGGAACTCATATGCTCTGCGGCCCTGCGGGATTTGGTCCCATTCTTTCTGCCAGTTTCCAATGGCGGTCTCCTCTATTTGCCTCTTTAGACATGACCGGGGCAGGGGAACCTGAATCTGCTCCGTTTCCTCATTTTGGGCAGCCTCCTTGGGAAGAGCGGCTGCTGCTTCATTTCCCTGGATTCCGGCGTGCGCCTTCACCCAGGAAATTTGGATTCTCATTGACTTTTCTTGTAGACGGAGGACTTCTTGCAGGTGCGAGATTAGTGCGGAGCGCTGGAGAGGGTTGTTGATAGCATAAGTGCTTGACAGGCTGTCAGTAAATATTGTAGCTAGACTCTGCCGTGTGTCAGTTGCCCATTTCACTGCCTTTGTGAGGGAACTACTTCGCTTGAAACACTGAGTTCTGTGCGCTCAGACGGCCCTTCCATTCCTTTGCTATGTTTCCATCTATTTAAGCTATATAGGCACTGCCTACAGCGTTATCAATTTTTGACCCGTCTGTATAAAGCACGGCCCCTGGTCTGTCTAAGCGCGGGGTTAACTCTGGTGAGTGGAAGGTCCTTATGCCCAGTCCATATTCCTACGGATGTGTGCTTAGTTTGGACCTGCGTGTTTCGTAGACTTCTGGCAGATAGCATGTATCCCCATATGTGCATGGCTGTTGGAGTTGCGTCACCTTTGCAATTGAGGCTTCTTGCTGCGCTTTGATTGGGAGCGGCATAAGCCCTGCTAATACCGAAGCGGCCGCAGTCGACGTTGCCCTGTAGGTCTTCGTTATGGCCAGGAGAAATGGTCGCTGTGCACTACTTAGCAATTTTGCCTTTCTGTTTGTCATCGGGGCTGCCCAGATGGCTGCTCGGTAGGTTAGGACCCTCTACGCGACAGTGGAGTAAAGCATCTTGTAGATATTGGGCCGAAGGCCCCAGTGCAGGCATTGCATTTTTTGCAGATTGTTTGCGATTCAGGGGGCCTTTTCTCTTTGCGCTTTAAGGTGAGGCAGCCAGGTGAACTTTTCATCCAATATAATACCCAGGAGTTTTAGTTCTCTGACCCTTTTGATGGCCTTCCCATTAAGCTGGATGGTTGGCTTTCTTATTAAAGTTTGTCCTGGCTTATGATAAATTATGTATTTCGATTTTGCCTCAGAAATTATTAGCTTTTTCTCCTGACATAGCCGTTACCTCATTGCAGTTTTGCTGCAGTTCATCTCTACTCTTGCCCCCCACCAAAAAGGTCGCGTCATCCGCGAAGGCTACTACCTGTGTATGGGACGGCCATTCGTATCATAGGATGGAATCGAAAGTTGAGTTCCTCAAGCCTGGACCCGCGCACGATCCCTGTGGACAGCCTTTTGTCTGGCTTCTGGTTATGACTCATCCAGTGTGTGTTACTATGAACTTTCTATTGGACAGGTATTGCTTGAAAACCTGCAGAAGGTTATCAGGGATCCTTGCCTGGTGCAGTGCCTCTAAAATTGAGGGCCACCACAGAGAGTCAAATGCGCTTTGCAGGTCCAGACGTAAGACCGCTGCATGCTCTTTCCTTTCATGCAAGTGGTTGATATAGTCTCTTATCTTTGATAGGGCCGCAATCGTTGAGCGTAGCTCTCTGAATCCATATTGAGCGTCAGAGATTGCCCCACTCTGCGTCATATGAAATTTAAGCCGCTGGACTAGGAGCGTCTCATAGAGTTTACCTATTACCGGGAGAAGACAAATCGGTCTAAAAGAGAATGGGCTGTTTGGATCCTTCCCTTCTTTCTTAAAGAGCACACAACCTGGCCCGTTTTGTAAGGTTCCGGAAAGCTTTGCAGTGTTAAATTATTCTCACTTAATTCATTATACTATTTATGCTCACGCGTTATTTTAACAGTTTGTCAAAATAACGCGTGAGAAAGCCCGATCTTGCTTTATGTATTGCTCTCAAGATTGGATAGTCTATTGAGTCCGGACCAGGGGCTTTACGTTTCGGGAGAATTTGATCGTTGCGGAGACTTCCTTCTCCGTAAATTGCATATCATGTGGGACAGATTTGTGCAGCGTATAAGCCTGGTGGTCGGACGGATCTGTAATATCCTCTTCCGGAAGTACGGTGTCAAGAATTGTCCTGAGCGTGATTTCCGTTATGTGTCCAGCCTGCTGCCCTGCGAAGGCTCTTAGCTGCTGTGGTCTGTAAACTTTGTTCGAAGCTATCTTGTGGAGAGCAGCATAAATTTCACGAATGAAATGATATCTAATATCTATGTGTTTAGTGCGTGAGTGATAAACAGCATTTTTCATAAGCTTCTGTGCACCTTGATTATCACAATATATAGTGGTTGGATAATCAGCAGTAAAATTTAATTCTTTAAGAAAACGAAGTAAATAAACTGCTTCTTTGGCACTTTGTGAAAGACTGATATACTCTGCTTCAGTACTTGATAATGCAACAGTTTGTTGCTTTCGTGATTCCCATGTTATCGGATTTCCAACTAGCTTGAATAGGTAACCTGTATACGATTTTCTAGTATTAACATCAGACGTCCAGTCGGCATCAGTATATCCAATAAGTGCTTTTCCAGTCTTTCGAAATTTTAAACAATAATTTTTAGTTCCTTTTAAGTATCGAAGAACGCGCTTTGCAGCCAACTAGTGTAATTTTCCAGGATTGTTATTAAATTGGCTCAGGTTGTAAGGATCTTAAGTTTTACTAACGTTTATTTTATTTTAAATCTTTACTATCACTTCTTATTTTCTACTTCCGGCCAGAATTATAAGCGTTAACGTATTTATGCAAAGTTTGTCTGGCGAGCGCCAAGTATTTATGTTGTGGCTTTGTGCCAAGCGAGAGAGAGGAAGCAGTTAGTCGAAGCAGGCCGCTTACCTTAGAAGTTTTACTCAGTTGCTGGTTGCCTTCCAGGCCAGAGGTTTAATCCTCTTGATAACTTTAAACGTATTGTAGTGTTCACAGTTCTCTGTACTACATACGGCTTCCTGTTAATATAAGGCCAATCTTCCACGTTTATTATTTCAAAGTTAAGAGTTTAGGTTTATTTTTATATTTTTACGTTTAGACCACAAGTAGTGGGTCTTTGTATTCCGAAGTACGGAAATTATTGTAAATAGAGAAAAATAAAGGGTTTTGTATACCTTTCTTGTGTATCCTGTCTACTTCCCACAGTTATTGAACATAGCTTTAGTAAGCTCTCTGTTCCGAGTCAGGTCCTTGCATGTTCCCGAAGAAAGTAAGACGGAACATTGAACCTGATAAGGTGACTGACGGCATATGTAATATCCGGCCTAGTAAACACAGAAAGATACATAAGCGAACCAATTAGACGACGATAAGGTACATTGTTCATTTCTTCCTTTTCAGTTTCAGAAGGACATATTTCTTTACTTAATTTTACACTAGGATCTAAAGGAGTTGCTACTGGTTTTGCATCTTGCATATTAAACCTTCGTAGAATATTATCAACATATTTCCGCTGAGATAAACTAATAGAATTATTATTTACATCTTGATTAAATTCTATTCCAAGACAATAATGAAGTTTGTCTAAATCTTTAACATGAAACTCTTTAGAAAGATAACCTTTAAATTCAGCATATAAATCACAGCTATTTGTTGCTATTATTAAGTCATCCACATATAAAATTAGAATTAACTCACCTTGAGATGTTTTAATCCTGTATACACACTTATCTGATTGTAATGGTTGTAATCCAAAGTTTTTGAGTTTTTTGTCTAATTTTTCATACCACTGTCGTCCACTTTGTTTCAAACCATAAAGAGACTTTTGCAAAGCATAAACATAATCAGGATTATTTGGGTCTTCAAAACCTTTAGCTTGTTCCATGAAAATTTCTTCTTTTAAATCTCCGTTAACATAAGCCATAAAAAAATCTAGTTGATATAACATAAGGTCATGTTCAGCACTGTATGCAATCACAGTTCTTATAGAACTTGCTCTGGCTACTGGAGCAAAGGTTTCATTAAAATCAATTCCAGGTTCGTGTGCAAATCCTCTAGCAACCAATCGAGCTTTTCTCTTTTGAACTGTTCCATCTGCATTATATTTCATTCTAAGAACCCAGCGACATCCTATTACCTTTTTGTTCTGTGGTCGCTTTGCTAATTTCCATGCACCATTTTTAACAAGTGCTTCCTACTCACTTTGCATAGCCTTATGCCATTCTTCAGCATAACTTCCATTTAATGCTTCTTCTAATGTCGGATTTGTATCTTCTTCAGCAATTTGTGCTTCTTCCTTTTCTATGTTTATATTGTGGTACTCCCTTTTTGGTCTTCCTGGCTTCCCAGTCTTGACTTTCTTTGGACGACCTGGTCCCCTTATAATCTGCATTTCAGGTATTGCTTCGGAATCAGAATCTTCATTATCAGATGATTCAGCAGATGCTTCTGCCATATTTGAGAGGTCTTCTGTTATTTCATCAGCCGATATCTGCTTTACATTCAGAGGTTCTTCCTTCTTTTTATCAGGAATATTTTCGAGAAAAAAAACTTCTAAATCTTTATCATAATTAGTACAGTTTTCAAATTCATCAATGAATCTAACATCTCGGCTTATAACGATTTTTCTGGAATTTTTATTCCACAGCCTGTATGCTTTCGAATCATTTGAGTATCCTACAAATATATGTTCTTCTGAACGAGGATCGAATTTCCCTTTAGACCTTTTATTTAGTACAACACATTTCTGTCCGAATACTTTGAAGTGAGATACAGTTGGCTTGATGCCAAAAAATAACTCATAAGGTGTTTTGTTTAAACCCAGGCTTCGATTCGGGCAACGATTACGAATATAAACAGCACAGTTCAAGGCTTCAGCCCAAAAGGATTGGGAAAGATTACTTTGCAGTAACAAACATCTGGCCATTTCAGTTAAAGTGCGGTTCATGCGTTCAGCTCTCGAATTCTGTTGAGGAGTCATTGGTGTAAAGAATTCTCGTTTAATTCCGCATTCTTGAATATATTTATTAAATTCTTCTCCGCGATATTCGAGACCGTTATCAGTCCGAAGGATTTTCATTTTCTTTGCTAGACGATTTTCGACCGCAGCTTTGTAATTTAATGAATGCATTTTTCACTTCATCTTTAGTTTTAAGAAAACTGACTTCGACATAACACGATTTGTCGTCTATGAAAGTAACAAAATAACGCGAACCAGCATGGGATGGGACTCTCATAGGTCCACACAAATCTGAGTGAATCAAGTTCAGTAATTTTGATTTTGAAATTTTGATTCTTTTTGAAAAGGTTGCACAGTTTGTTTACCTCGGATACAGACTTTGCAGTCTTTTAGAGATTCAGTGTTATTAAAATTTAAATTTCTAACCATGTTATCAGACTTAAGTCTTTTCAAATCAGACTCATTTAAATGACCTAATTTAAGATGCCACTTTACAAAATCACTTACCTGTGCTATTGCAGCTGTTTCAGTGCTTGGATGTATATAATAAAGATCACCATGACGAATAGCCTGCACTAGTATAGATCCATTTGGTTCTATTATTCTAGCATGTTGTTCTGTAAAAATCACTGAACGATTATTTGCAGTAGCTTTAGATGTTGACAGCAAATTACATTTTAATTCCGGAACACATAACACATTTTTGAGCGTAAGTTTAATTGTCTTATTTCCGTTAGGTACTGTTATAAGGACAGTTCCAATTCCTGTAATTTTTGCTGTTTTGTGAACTGCTAACTTTATGGTTGAATTCGTTCGAAATTCTGAAAATAACCTTCTGTCATTGCACATGTGAGATGTACAGCCACTATCTAAGCACCATGAGGAGGTCTTCTGATAAGCATTGTTTACAGCTAAACTAATCTGCTCTTCATAATTAGAAGCCATCATAGAACCTTGATTTCCCTTATTTGATTGCGCATATTTTCTATCAGTTATTTTCTTTCTGCATTCAGGTGCCTTGTGCCCAATTTTCGAGCAATAATTACACTTCAAGTTTCGAAAATTTCTTTCAGCTGGAAAATTTTTGTTTGAATTTACCTTCCATTTTTCATTTTTCTTCTGTTCTTGATTTCTTCTTTTATAATCAGTATAGTATGCATTCTGTGAATCTTGAGACGTTTTCGCTTTTCTTGCTTCCCATTCTTCCAACATTTTGATTTTCAAAGATTCGGGACTAGGTAACTGATCTCTTGATTCGATGGCGCATCTAAAATTTTCAAAATTTTCTGGAATACTGTAGAGCAGAAGAATCGATAATAAATCATCAGCTATGTCAATTTCCATTTGCTTAAGCTTATCAACTATTTCGAAGAAATTATTCAAATGTTCAGATATCGTTTCGCTTTCCACCATTTTTCTAAATAAAAGCTGTTTTAATAACGTAGCTTTCTTCGCAGGTCCTTTTGATTCATATACGGCTCTGAGTTTATTCCACACAGCATTTGATGTCACACAATGCTTTATATGACACAGTTCACTAGGATTAATATCAAGAATTATATCTGCGCGAGCTTTTTGATCAGCTTGGATCCATTTCTTTTCGTCTTCGGTTCCTTCAGCAAGTTTTAGCGCTTTACCGGTTACATAATCCCAATGGTCGTTTTTAATTAATACTGCTTCTATTTGTAATTTCCAACTGTCAAAATTATCTTTTCCGAGCTTTTCTATAGTAGTCAAATGCGACATAAAGTAACGCAGTCTCTCACAGCCAAAAAAAAAAAAGATTGAACAATATAAAAATAGGCTTAACTGAACGCTGATCAGTTCTTACCGTTGATTAGACGTAACAGTTCTTGCACTGAATTAGGCTTAAGAGTTCAATGCTCGAAAACTTCAAAATGTTCATTTTAAAATAGGTATTTTGCTAATTAAGCACAGTTGAAACGTTTCTGGGCCCATAACCATTGAAGAAATAAATGAGCCTAAATAGATTGTAATATCAATGAACATTTTTAATGACAGAGATTAACTTAAACATAGTTGCATACAGCAGAGAAAAAAGGACGAAGAAGTAAGAATGGTATACATATACATACATACGTAAAAACAGTTACGTCATCATACACCGCGCGGATAAACGCGAACGGCGCATGCGTCAGGAGAAGCTCTCTTAAGCTAAACGTCGTATTATAATTTATGATACAACACAAATAATGGCTACTCTGTTTATAGGTACTATATGTTAAAATATTTTAAAAGCTTCCTCTAATTTGCATTCTAATAGTCATTTGTTTAAATTTAATTATGAATTATATTCACATGTAGTAATTGCATTTTATTTATTTTTGGCAATGGCAAAGCTCCAGTATATCACCAGTATTTAGAGTTTTTACATACAGATGAATACATATTCCTCTTTTACATGGATATAAGATTATTTTCAGAAATTTAAGGAAAATGTGATAAATTGGATTTATAAAAACTATTTTGAATTTTGAAAAGTGTTTTTCCTCTGTTAACCCTAATATAGTGCCATAAATTTCTGAATGTGTTTATTTTTCATCCAAATAAATAGGTTTACAAAAATTTGTCATATTAATAGTTATTGCAGGATTTAGCATTATTATAAATATTTATTATAACAGATTTAGCTGAACTACATTTTTAGTCTTTCTGCAGATGAAGTCACAAAGGTAAGTGGTTAGATATTTTTCTGTATTCCCCATTACGTAATTTTAGCTGGTAAATTACCATTACTTATATACTAAAGGTGAAAGAATAAGCTTTCCTTGAAAATGCAAAAAATTTTAGAGATTTAAAAAATTGGAATACGTAAAAAAAATCTCAAACTGCCACATATGCGGAACTGAAAATGTTATATATGAAATATTTCAGAAATATAAATATTTTCACTATTTGTTAACTATAATTCACTGAATTTGTTATATATAATCACAGATTAAGGTAGCAGTGCTTTTTCTCACTGCGATTTCTCATGTATTTTGATTCATAAATACACGTACATAAATCCGCGTATTTTGATTTCTCTTTTGAGACCGAATAAAAAATGAACTAAACATTGACATTGAGAGTTGACATTGAGAGTTGGGATAACAGCTCACCTCGAAATAAAATAATTTAATAAATTTATGGAAAATTTTTCACAGCACATATTGAGCAAAAAGAGGGAACTGAATATACTTAGAAATATTAATAATTGGTAGAGTTGATTGCAGAATAAAGTGCCTTAATTGCATGGTAAACAGTAAATCTTCTTTTGGAGTTTCTCTGTGTTTCTGTGTTCATGTCGTCAATCGTAAATTTGTTTCGCGTTTCATTCAAGTCTTGCCATTTGGCAAAATTTAACATATTTACCTTTAAACTCTAATCTGCTGTAGATTAACAAGCCAATCTATTTAAAAGTAATACACAACGTTCTTAACAATGTACTTTTTTTTACTTTTTAATCTGATTGATTTAAAATGCATTTAATTCTTGATATATCTAATTAGAAACATTTAATATTTTTATATAATTACATGATATATTTCTTCACTTTTCAAATATATAGAAGATATATAACTTTCTGGTGTCAGTATCTTATAAAATGTTTTGGCATTTTCACTTCCCCATCTGTATTGATAATCTATGCACTTATAAACTTTGAGCCTTTTTAAGTGCCTGCTAAAATCTGAGGCTTTTCAGATTTTTTTTTTTAAATTGTGTGAGCAGAAGGATAAAATTTTAGATGAGCTCCTTGAGTTACCTTTTGAATGATGTAAAGAATTGTTAACATAATGTCAAGAACATAATTTTTACAACTAAATATTAAATATATAAAAAAGCCTGCAGCATTCTCATGTTACGAAAACATATTTATTTATGCTGTGGCTAGGAATTGATTTAGTTTTAAAAATACAATTTACTCCTTTTAACAATCCCAACAGTCTCATCAAAACACTAAAAATTCTTTACATGTTTTAAAAAAGATGATTCATTTATGTAAAGATTATTAAATGGCTAATTTATGATTAAATTTTTAATTCCAATTAACTGAAATTGGAAACTGATTTTGTAAAATAATTTAATTATGAATACTTCAATTTGATGGGCTATTGGATGTTTAAAAATGATCGAAAGATTTTTAATATCTTAAAAATAATAGCAAAATTTCCAGTTATAATATTTTGTATTAATAATTCATTTTAATTTCCTTGCTCAGTTTTAATATATTCACAAATTCAGATTTGAAAACAAAATAAGTTGTATAAATATTTTCAACATTTCTGATTTTTTGATAGTAACCATAGGAGAAGGATTTGAGACTATCTGTGTAAAATAATTAGGTTTTAGATCATCACAACACCTTCATATACTTTCACTGGAAGTTTTCTCTGTATATATACTGGGATGTGACACTAAACAGTTGAAAGTATGTATTTAAGAGGTCAAAGGTATATTGTAATTAGTATTTAAAATCCTGATAACATCCCATACACTGTCGGTGGGACCTAGATAGGATGTCCAAAGGATATACTGGGATGTGACATTAAGCACTCGGGAGGATGAGTTTAGGAGGAAATTGGGATATTGTGGGATGTCCTGAGGATGAAGTAAGTAGGACTTTAAATCCTACCAACATCCCATACGCTGTTGATGGGACATAAATAGGATGTTTTTTGGATATAATGGGATGTGTTTAGGAGGTGAGTGGGATGTCCTGAGGATGTAGTAAGTAGGAGTTCATATCCTAATAACATGCCGGACACTGTCGATGGGACTTAGTTAGGATGTCCCGAGGATATACTGGGATGTGACACTAAGAACTCTGGAGAAGGTGTTTAGGAGGTTCGAGAGATATTCCGCGATGTCCTGAGGATGTGCGCATACCCCGCGAGCAACATCTTCGGGATATCCCAGGCATGTTTTTGTGCTATGTGGGTTATTTGTTTTTTCATCAAACTTGTTTTCTGATTCCAGTTACATAGCTTTTAAGGCCAGAAATTCGTCAACAAGTTAAAGTAAATTTGAATGATAGACGTTAGATGCAGTTTTCACAAATAGTTTAGCTTTCTAACAAGGTTTACTCATCTCAAGCGAACATAGTTTGCAGATTAAGTTACCGTGCTGTTTGAGCTGTGACAGATTAACAAAATGAATATGGTCTTTGTGCTGAAAATACAGTAAAGTCTAATAGATCGATACCATGATCTATTAGACCAAAACTCTGTTAAAAATTAATGTTTCAGTCTGCTCAAAAACACTAATCTTAAAAGCTATTGGTCTGAACCTAGAGGCCATCCAAGTAATCTTACAGAGCCAGCAAATGCATTTTTCGTCAGTTATTTAGCATTATTATGATACTATTTATCATGTCAAGGATTTGTAAGAACAAAATCGTGAAAATTCTGAGGAATTTCATTATTTTGAATCCAAATTTTTATTATTTCGATTCTCACCAAAACCGGAACTGAAAATTGTGATATTAAACAAATTCAGAAATTTGAAGTTATTCACTTGATTATTTATGACTTTAAATTAAAATCGTTGTAGACTATTTTGTTTTCATAATTGTTTTTTACTTTCACTGCTGCTTGTATACTCATGTTTAAAGAATCAGGAAACTTCCCGAATTAATACAATATACGCATTGACTACAGACACGTTGATATAAAAAAAACTAAATTTAAGGAAAAAATATCTAGTAACAAAGTGCAGATCAGTGTTTTCACACACACGTTTTGATACCCAATTGAGACACTTAAACTATACCTGGCTAGTAGAGAAAAATACAATAAAACTGTTAAAATTAAGACTTGGATGTTGAATAAATCTCACAAATACTTCGTTTCTGTTTTTAAACAAATGCATGGTATTCTCGTTCATTACTGTCGAGGAATATTATCATTTGTCTCCGAAAGCTTTTAAAAAAATGTGTCATAACACTTTACTAAAACAAATGCATGCAACTTATACGGATTCGAGTATTGAATATTTAGGAAAATTAGTTCTTCAAATTTCACATTTTTTATGCAATACATGTGACATGGAAACAAGTTTCGATACGATTGCTATGGATTTTTAAAAGTTTGTTTCAAATTTGAAATTATTATGAGAAACGTTATTAACAATTTCTTACTCAGCGGTTTATTCGTACATTCTTGAGGTACATACATTATTAAAATTGCGAACTACAACACATAGCAATAAATAAACATTTTGTTTTAAATGAAACTGCTTTGTCTTTTTAAGGAAGAGCGGTGGCTTATGAATAAATTCTATTTTTGTATTAATTCGTATGCTAGGTGCTGTCACTAAATTCTTTCTACAGTTTTATGCCCATCACAAAACATAATAAAAATGTAAATCTTATGTTTGATTTGCAGCGTGTTGAAGATTTTAATATTTTTGGATAAAAATTAATTTATGCCTTCAAAAGCTGAATTATGTTTAGTTGAGGACCGCTTTTTATGTGGCCCTTTAAGACGGTCAGAGCATACACTTGGTTTCAAGATTTCTTTCACGTGCGCGTTCGAAGATTCATGCCGCATTTCGCTATATAGCTCCCCACCGTTCCCTGGGTATTTATGCCTGTTGCGATCCTTGCTGTTTTGCATTTTTTGAGTGATCGTTTTGCTGTGTTTAATTGCTGCGATATTTTTGGATTACTATGAATATTATTTCGGCCATAGATATTGAATTTTCCCGCTGGGACATTCTTCGAATTTTACGAGCTAAAATGACACCAGACCTAGTTCGTAAGCCGATACCTCGTGCTCTTCGTATAAAGATACTATGTTCCTGGATGTGTAATCTTCTATTAATTTTTTTCGTGTGACACTTCAGACATTTTGGCTATTCCCGAATAATAAGATGTTCGACCATAATTATTTGGATGAATTATTATCTCTGGATGTTTCAAAATGTGATACTTCGCACTGTGCACGTGTTGACTTGCTCATCGAAAATTTGAAACGTATCGGTATTGAAGCATACGCTTTCGCTCTTAAGGATAATATCGGTTCTCTGTTGCATTACTATAATTTACCTCAATCCAATGACCTTCAGGCGTGTGAGCAACAATTTCGTTGCGATAATTTCAAGAAAATTAACAAATGTGAAGACTGTTCTACTTCGATAATGGGTAAATTCGATTTCTTTTGCCAAGCAGAGAACGCGTATCATCAACGGGCAGTATCAAAGGAGTTCCTTGCAGTATGACCATCACAGGAAAAATTCACCATCACAGGGAAAAATTTAACTCAAAAATTTAGAGATAACCTCATTTAGACGCCATCCTGTGTTACACTTCAGATTCTGTATGGTGACAAAATATCATCTCTGAAAGATGCTAACTTTCTGCAAGGCTCCTCCCTAACTGCGCAGTGACATATTTATTCGCGATTACCAAACCAATTATAGTTCGAATATCAGATATACAATTTACGAAATACTCGAATATAACTGACAAATGCCCTTCAGAATCACTTTCATTCAAAAATGTTTTCTTATATTACCGAAATTAATTTTATGCTTAGCTTTGTGGGAAAACATTTACTATTTGTTTGAAACAATTGACACTTTAAATGATTAATCGTATTCTTGCAATGTTTACAAATCCTGCTTTTACAGACTGGATATGTAACATACAACAATTTATTTTTGTTAACCCATTAACCGCTGGTGTTGCGTTCACGCAACGGTCAAAATAAATGCGTATATAAGTATAACTACCTAAAATATTTTATACCAGCAGATGATTTTGTGCAGGGAATATTATGAAGATTATATCTGTAAAAAATATTTGCCTTCAAAAATCATTTTGTTTATAATAATTAATCTAATACTTTAAGCAAAATTTTCGACCATGTATTTTTGCTGAAAATATTTAAAGAAAGAATCGCCGTCTTTATGAGTGATCTATTTTTAGTCAAGGTCACCGTATATCAGAACATTACATCACTCAGATGTTTAAATTTGAGTTGGAAAGGAAAAGAAAATAAGTGTTACGCTGACGTCAGCAGGAAACGGTCTCTTTTTTTCACTCATTCCTTTCGATGTTCTGGTTCATGTTCTGGTTGTTTAAAATAGCCTAGAACGAGGTATCTTACATTAGAAGAAGCACTACCCTTCAAAGATTTTTTGATGAAGAAATAGATGATGATAATGTTAATAATGACCAGAATAAAACTGATATTGTTGTTGTTCCCCCAGAAATTGCAGAATCTAGTGACGAACAAGAAAGGAATGGCAAGACCTAGTAAATTCAGCATTCAAAAACCATTGTATGGAGATGGTAGACATTTTATCGTAAAGTCCGTTGATAACAAAAGACTTTGTTGTAAAGAGTACCATAGCCAGACTGTTTATAGATGCGAAGTATGTAATGTAGCTTTACATCATGATTGTAATCAAGCTTGTCAGGCTTGAATCTTTCAAGTGAAATAATCTGTATCTGTAAAAGAAATACAATGTATATTTTAATATTAAATTAATTAAAAGTAAAGTGATTTGGTAGATTTATAAAACGTTATACAGCAAAAAAGTAATCCTGCGCTACACTCAAAAGAAACATCACACGAGTACAATCCTACTCACTAAACATCCGTAGTCTTATTCCGCTGATGTTGCGCGAACGCAACACTCGCGTTTTCCACAGGTGAGAGCATTTTTTTAATTTTCAATGTAAATTTATTTTATAAATGCTTAATTTGATATTTGTTATTATTTTCATGAGAAAAGAAACATTCCTTATAGTTTTGGCGATTAATGGGTTAATACAGGAATTTTACCGTTTCAAATATGAAAGTCCTAAGA
The DNA here is from genome assembly GCF_044657685.1 of Stegodyphus dumicola. Classification (NCBI taxonomy): domain Eukaryota; kingdom Metazoa; phylum Arthropoda; class Arachnida; order Araneae; family Eresidae; genus Stegodyphus; species Stegodyphus dumicola. Next base: position 44,839,735 of record NC_140778.1, read on the forward strand.
TTCTCCTCCCCCGACCATAGCCTACTCACTTCCTCTGAGATTACACTTATTTTAGTATAATCTTTTCCTCTTTTTATCATTTTACGTCTCTACAATAGTTTTTATTTTTTTGTATTCCTTTCGCATGTGGTTATTAATGAGCAGAAACGGACGTTTGTCCCTGATGGGACATTAGACTCGAAACAGCATTTTTGTCGAAGCACTTATATGCGTTGTATTACTTTTCATATTGATCACACACGATATTATCGCGCTGTACTATATTTAAAGAAATTATATGAAACATCCCTGGGTTAGGTGCTCATTTTTAGCCCGTTAGATCCTCGTGAATGGAAAAAATAAAAACTGGAGCTATATTCCAGGAAAACACTTTTCACAATAAAATGTTCAAATTGATAACTTTTGCCTTTTAGTTCTTTTAGTTAAAGAAACAAGTCTCGATTGCCATACTGCTGTGAAAATTATTACTATAAAATAATTTTGAAATTTTCCTATATATTCGCACACTATACATTAAATGCAGAATTGCTGGCACTGAAATTTCCAATCTACGTTCGGAATTACTTTGCTGCAACGCATAGAAGTAATAAACATGCAGAAAAATTTTCCAGCTGTGACAGAAAACATTAGAAAACCACCGCTTCAGCTCTAAGAGACAATGCAGTTCTATTCAAAAAATGAGAAATAGAACATTTCTTGATACGAAATAAGGGAGAGTATCTAAAGTTTTATACCGTATAAAGTATACGCGAAAACTGATATGCAAAAAACGGGCAATATTTTTTAATCGAAAGTACAGGATTCGTTTTGTTAATATTAAAATACAACCATTGCCATAAAAATTTGTGTACCAAGAAATAGTTGTCAGAATAAAACGAAATTTTACATATATAATTATTACTTTGATATAAGTAAGTGATTAGAAAATCAAAGAAAAAAGGATAATTTATTGTAGAAAAAAGTGCACATGAACGGAAGTTTTAGTACTCTGTTAAACCACCTGTAGCGCGAATGCACGATGCAATACGAGCGAGCATTGTGGCATACAAGTTCCGTACGGTGTCCTGAGACATATCGTTACACAGTTGCTGTAAATGCGCCTCTGCTTCGGCTAATCTCGTAGGCTGTCCAACTCGCCATCCCAAATGATCCCAGATGGGCCCGCTTGGTTACACATCTGGGGATCGAGCAGGCCAGATAAGCGTGGTAATGTGCCGAAGGCAGTCTTGTGAGATCCGTGCTGTGTGTGGCCGAGCATTGTCTTGTTGAAAACAGGCTTTTGGGTGCCCTGCCATGAGTGGCAACACATGTGGCTGAAGGATATCATGGACGTACCGCTGGCCTGCCATTGTGGCATGGATCAATATTAGGCGTGACCGTGTATCGTAAGCAATGGCACCCCTTACCGTCACACCAACTGTGGGAACGGTCTGTCGCTGTAAAGCGGAGCCAGGATTGAGGCGTTCACCACGAATGCTCCACACACGAAAGCGATTGTCATCACTGGTCAAATTGAATCTAGATTCGTCGCTGAAGGTGACCTGGTTCCATTCCGTTAAAGTCCAATCCTGTTGTGCGCGAAATCACTCCAAACGGAGGCGTCGTCGGGTGGGTGTAGTTGGCAGCACACGTAATGGGTGCTACTATACAGGATGTCCCTCAAACCAGATGCTTTGCGATGTTTCCGGAAGACACAGGATTCCGTATTGAAGCAGCTGCCTGTGTCTGGATAGCGGCCAATGAGGCAGTTGGCTCTACGCGTGCATGTTGTATGATGTGACGGTCGTCTCGACGACTGGTCTGACCAGGTCGTCGCGCTGTAAATGACGCCACGCAGGCCCACAATAAAACTTAATGGAGAGAGGATAAAGATAGTGTCAGAACTCAGATACCTTGGCGTCATTTTTGACGAAAAAATGAATTGGATCCCCCACGTGCAAAGCCTTAAACTAAGGACAACTGCAATAGCTCGACAAATGAAGATGTTCTATGGATATAAATGGGGACTGAACCCCCACATACAAAAGGTGCTGTATTCTACAGTGGTAGAAAGAATAGTCACGTATGCTGCTGCAGTATGGGCCTACCCAATGCAAGGGAGAAAGGTTAAACACACCTTAATGCCATTCAACGACCCTTTGCATTGGGTATTACCCGGGCATATCGCACCACTTCAAGCGACGAAATTTATGTGCTTGCAGGCTTACTGCCCCTGCACATCCGTGCTGAGGAGGAGGCGGCACGACAGCAAGTCTTACAACTCAAAAAAATGGTCACATTTGATGAAGAAATTTACTCCCCTGAGGAGTATGAGGAAAGCTGCAACCCGTTGGATGTACACCCAGCGGCTAAAGGAAGAGGGGTATACGTCTCGGTGAAGCCTAAGGATAATAACCAGCCACTTGGCCTGACAGCTTACACGGACGGGTCAAAGTTGGAGGAGAAAGTGGGCTGTGCCTACGCCGCCATGAGGCAGGGTTCATCATAGAAAAATGGAAGGGCCGGCTCAGACAAAACAACAGCGTTTTCCAAAGTGAAGCCTTGGCCATATTGCAAGCAATCCACTATGTACATTCCATAAGTTGCAGGCAGGCCACAATAAAAACTGACAGCTTGTCAACATTACATGCGATTTGGAACCCCGACCATCCCTCTGAAATTATTCAAGAGATACAGAAGGCCCTTAGAAATAATCCAAATTTTGAGATCACATTAGAATGGATAAAAGCACACGCGGGCCATGAAGGGAATGAAATGGCAGATCAGCTTGCAAAGGAGGCCACCACAGAAACAGCAATAGCAGAGACAGTTATACCATGGCCGCGTTCTTACTTCAAGCGTACGCAGAGATTGAAAGCCATGGGGAAGTGGCAATGTGAATAGGACGAGAGCAACACAGGGAGGAGGACCCATTACTTCTGTGGTTATGTGGACACAGACAGAAATATAGCAAACACGCAGCTCGCAAGGTTTATCTCAGGGCACAGTCCCTTTCCTGACTATTTCTACAAACGTGGTTTCTGCAATACAAGTCAGTGCGCAATTTGAGAACCGGGCTCGCCAGAGCATTACTTGGAGACATGCCCGCTGACTGAGGGTCTCCACATTAGACTACCAGCCAATAACAGACAGCCGTTCTGTAAATATCTGATTAAGCAACGGCACCTAATTAAAAGGATTGTGCAGCTAATGTACAAATTAGCGGAACTTAATCTGGATTTGTGCCAAATTTAGCTCCGTAACATAAAGCGTATGTTATCCTCAAAATAAAATACCCTATACAACTATAAGATTTAATGTCAGCAGTAAAAATTATAGACCCAGAATCAATGACAGTATTAAGAAAGTAAATATGTAAATAAATATAATAAGCTCGCGAGTAATACTATATAAATGTGCATGAGTCATACCTTCAACAAGCAATGCAAACAGAAATGTAGAGGGGTGCAAGCAAGCAATGTACAGTGCATCCCCCTCAAAGTACAACGCTATATACATGTAAATATGCTCAGTGCAAATGTGTTTATTAAGCAAGCGTGTTAATCAAGTGTGTTTTCAAATGTACTCCAATTTACTGGCACACAGCATTATCACATATGTACCCGAAAATGTGCACTGTATACTCGAAAATGTGCATATAGTGCATATAGGCCATCCTTAATATAAGAAATCTTATGCAATCATAAGACCCAATGGTATCAGTAAAGATTATACATCTAGTATTTAAGAGAATACTCAAGAATGTAAATATGTAAATAGATTTCATAAGCATCGCTTGTAATATGTAATATGCTCCGCGTATGTAAATATGTAAATATGATTGATGCAAAAGTATTAATCGAGTGCGTCGCAAATTGATTTCAGCATAAATAGTGCAAATGTGTAATTAAGCCTCCTCAGTCTAGCAAGCAACATTACAAGTGTTGCCTCAATGTGGAAAGAGAGTTATGTAATGGTGTAAATATGTAAATAAGTTTCTATTGATAGCAAGCACTATTACAGGTGCAAAAGCAAACGTTCACAACAGGATATGAATATAAAACTGCAGCAAATAAGGGATGTGAATATAAACTGCAGCAAATAAGTTTAGCAGGAACCCGAGGATGGACGACACTATGAATGTCTCAAAGCTTATAACACATGAACTACTACCAATGAACCGAACTAATAAACAGAAATCCAATGACTGTACTATATGTATCAGTAATTACAGACAATCATATGTAATAATCGAATAACAATGTAACGAACAGAATTATAATGTACTAGAAAGCAATATAATGTGCCAGAAAGCAAAATCTGTATGTAAAACCAGAAAATGCATGTAATCATATGAGTAGCCCTTGTAAGGCCATCTTTATATTATTTCTATGATTTAATAAATACTGTGCCCGGGCGATAGGATGGAGTGAGCTCCCGGGGGCAGTTTTGGTCAATAGGACCGCCACCGGGGTGAATTAGGCGTTGGGTTTGGGCGCCAGGTGTGGGGCCCTTGTGTGGCTTCAGGGGTTGTTTTAGATAAAGGTGGACGTGGTGCTACACCAATTAACCTATGGTGGAGGGGTGGTGCCCACGTCCTCCGTCGCATGTCGCATGTCCACTGGGTCGAACACCTCCTCAAAGAAAAATCAGAACGGCCAACCTGACAAGCTGCTCGCCGAGCTAACCACCCAGCTTCCATCATCCCGATGATTCTCCACCTCTCGAACTGTGACAGCTGCTGATATTGTCTTCGATGGCAGCGTAACGGCATGTCTACCTCAGCGTTTCCTGAGTAAAATATTAAGTACACTCAAACAGTTCCTAGTTCCGCTGATATGCCAGAATTATCATGCGAACCTGCGTAACGTGATCCGTCTCTCTGAAGTAGTGCCGTTCGAAGCCTGGGTGTAGCATTTCTTGACTAACTGCTGTCGTGTTTGAAGGAGCGCTGAGGGTGAGGTAAGGAGTGTGACCATTGCCACGTGGGTGGGGAAATTTCAACTCATTGGTCTGGAGGAGTCTTGATTTGCTGTCCTGTGTCTCGAGAGTTGATAATGTCTGCTGATTTGTTGTGAGAATATTATACAGCATTTTTTTACTAACAATAATACAATATGAAACTTAAGATGGATAAGATAAATTTATTTACACTATATACAGGTCACGATAGCATTTCAATATTCGCAAATTAGTTAGGAAAATTTGTATCAATCATATGAGCTGCAAAGGGTCTTAGTGTTCGATTTTCGTCTAACAGTTCATAATGGAAGGTAGAGAAATAGCTCAGAGTATCGCACTCGAGGGCTTTCGTAAAAAAACCTTCATTTCTTCGATTGAGATATTTTTACGTCCAATTTGAGGTCTTTATGCAGCTGGTCGTTACGCACGTAATAGTGTGCATTAATTACCAGACGGAGAAATTTAGATTGTAAAATTTTCAGTTTACAGATGCTCTTATCCGTAACCACAGCGCAAGCAGATGAGGCGTAAATTAGGATAGGCCTAAAGGTTAAAGTATAAATAAGTTTTTCTTCTTCAGATCCACTCTGGAATTTTTCTCTATCATTGAGAAGACACTCAAACAATCTCTGCTTACCTGTTTTATACTCCAAGAAGAACCAAGTTCAACGAAATCAAGTGGCATTACGCAATTGGCAATCACGCTGCATTTCTAAGCATTTCCATATTTACCCGACACGTATCTTCATGCCAAATCTCGTTACGATCTCACAGTTACTTCTTGGTGTGCAAATTTTTATGGCAATGAGTGTATATTGCGTTTGCATGTGGATGCCTGTTTCCAGAATTCTCTTTGTTGCTGTTTCCAGTTATGTGTTGTGTATGAATCTACAGATGTTGATGAACGCTTTACTCAGATTACCATATTGGGTTTGATTACCATATTGCACACCAGTACATTAATTATAAAAATTTGCAATCACAGAAATAAAAGCAATAGAACTGTAAAGATATATATTAAGGCAAATTCATTTCTATTATAAAATTGCAATAAATATGAAAATTATTTGGAAATAACTGTAGCATCAGTACATACGGATTTAAACTGCTCTGAAAGTTTGTTTGCACTGTTATATACAATTTTAGAAGCTATTTCTATACGCTCAGCATGTGGGGATCCCACTAGCGATAGAGGGTTAAAGTCGCTGGGCACTAGTTCCAATCCACGCGAACGAACGGGCCAGCTGCAAGGGCGTTTTCGTGATTTTGACTTTCTGCATGCCTTCCTTATGTAACGATAGCATACTCGGAGCGTATTCGAGAGATCCTGGTTCGAGTCCCGGCTACGGTATTGCTCAATTTTTATGTTTTTACTACGTGATCAGTGCTGGTGTTGTGTTGTACCCCGACAACATCTGACGCATACGGCGAATTCCATAGGTGTCTGAGCCTCCATCCTATAGCTCCCATGTTGCTTTCAAGTATTTCCACTCGTTCTTGCATCTGAAGACTTTCCTGTCCGGGTATCACTTTACCACCAGAGAAATGTTGCAGGCAACTATGTCAGGATGCCTTCCTTTCCAGGCGGCAGACTTCTATGAGACTGGACTGCATATACTTAACCGACGATATAACAATTGGTACAGTTCCGATGCTTGTTATGCTGAGAAGCAGCTGAAATATAGCTGTATCTTTTGCAGTAGGTCTTTAAAAGTCATAGTGCTTTGTTTTCCTTATGGTGTGCGGGAAATTGATTTTTCAGATGACCCTAGTATTGTTTAAATAATCATCATCTAAATCAGTATCTAACCCATTGAAATAATCATCTAAATATAAATCTTCAAAATCCAATCAAATTCATCCGCTAAATTTAAATCAGCATCTAAGTCAGCGAAATAATCATAACTACCCAAAAGACATCATCATTTCAAACCATCATATATATCATTTCATCATCATTGAAAACATCGTCAAATTAAGATAAATCATCATCGTTCAAATCAACTAAAAAAAATCAGTATAATCTAAATCTTCATCATCAAGAACATCATTCTCATTTGATCAGTATCTTCATCATCTAAACCATGTAAATGATCATCTAAAGTTTTATCTAAATCACCAGAATATAGATTTTAAAATTATCACCAGATAAATCAAAATCATCATCTAAATCATTTAAATTATCCCCATCATCCAAACCATATTGTCAGTTTAAACCGTCGGATATATCATCGTCACTAACCTCATCGTCGAGATAGATAAATTATAATCCTCCAGTTCACCTAAATAAAAAACAATATAACCCAAATCATCTTCTTCTTCATCGTCATTTAACTATCGTCTTCACTGCGGAAAACCTCTAAACTATTCTATAAATCACTATCATATCAGCTATAAAATCCTCATCAGTCAAATCTATATCATCATCAAAATCATCTAAATATTCCTCACCACACAAAACACATCATCATTTTAACCCTTTGCGGCATGGTGGGTCAATATATGTCCCACCTAATTAATATTTATTTTCTCAGTTAGCAATTTCCGTTAGAAATTTTCTAATCTTTTAAAAATAATCTATTTTAGTTATTATTTTTCTCAGTAGATGTCACTACTATACCAGGGCTTCAGTTTATAAGCAAAAAATACTCAAAATAGGATCACAAAAGTGATATCCATGTATCTCGCATTTTACTATATTTTAAACATTTTGGTATACAATTTAGGATATGCATGATTCTTTTTAATATTCAAAGGTATTTTATTTTCAAAAATCTTAATTGGATTCAATATTTTATAACATTAATTTTGCAGTTGAAATAAGTGGGTTAAAATTTGTCCCACCACACACTTGAATTTCCGCTCAAGAGATGGCAGCACTCAGGATTATTTTTTCTTTTCTTTTTGCATCTACTTTTTTCGTGATTGCGCGCGCATTTACATCCGTTGTATGCTCTGATGTGCTAAAATGTCTAGAAAAAAATTAACAACACAGGAAGCTTTGGATCTTTTTGCTGAATTGCCATCCGATTGCGACTCAAATGCTTCAGATGTCAGTTCTGCTTCAGATGAAATTGAAATCCAAGAGAGAATAAATGAGGTTGATGTTATTGCTGAAGAAGAAAGGAAAGTAGTTATAATTTGTTTCGCTTTTTAAAGACACAGACCCATCTATGCGTGTGGCTGCCATCTATGCATATGGCACTGTAAATATGAATCGGAAGTATCTACCCACAAATTTATGTCAAGAAAATATATAGACTTTTCAGTTAGAGATGATTCAATTTATTGCATAAAATGGAAGGATAAAAGATCCGTTTCTATCCTGTCTTGCTTGGAAAAGGCAACTCAAATGAAAGAAATTAATAGAAAAGAACGAGATGGAAAGACAAAAAAAGTACTGTGTCCAAACAGCATTATTTCATACAATAAGAACATGGGATATGTAGACTGATTGAGCAACTGAAAGGACTATATGAAATAGACCGCAAAAGCAAGAAATGGTGGCACATGATTTTTTTTTTTTTTTTTACTTTTTAGAGGAGAGTATAGTAAACGCATTTATTCTATTTAAGTTTGTTCGCGAACCCGATCATGATGTAAACACAATGAAAGATTTTCTTCTCTCAGTTATAGAAGGTATAATGGCACTTGCAGGCAAGAGAGAGCAGAAAAGAAAACTGAAATCCCCAGTTCAAATAAAAACTAAAAACCTGTTCGTACAACCAGAAAAGAGACTAAAACATGTAAGTCACATGCCAAAGAGAATGAGCAGAAGAAGATGTGCATATCGCAGCACATCGAAAGAAGAACCACGAACATTTTGGATATGTGAAACATGTGAAGTGCCTCTATGCTTACAAAAAGAATGAAACAACATGTTTTTCAAAGTTTCATGAAAAATGACTGTTTTTCAGTTTTAATCATATATAAATGTTTTTGAATCAAGTGCCAATTTCAATGTTTTATTTAGTATCATTTGTACGTGTATCAAATTTTAATCTTAAAATAATATTCAAGAAAATATTTTCTTTTGTTCTTAAAATTTAAAAATATTAAATATATATTTGCAAAATGTGCATATTCAAAATTTTACAAGTCATGCATATATGCAATAAGTACAAAATGCATTTTAGTGTGTTTATTATGAATATTTTAGAATGCACGCTTTATTTTGTTTATTCATTCCACATATGATTTTTTTCCCTGCTATACACCAATATGCTATAAGACATGTGCTAGTTGCATGGTGGGACAAATGGTATCCCACCTTCCCCCGTAAAAAATAAAAGCGCAGAAATTTTTTCAAGCCTTAAAGGCACTTAAGTAAGTCCATCTGACTTATTCTAAGGCATTTTTTTAAAGATTAAAATATATTTTAAATATGAGTGCCGCAAAGGGTTAAACCATCGTATCACTATCACCATCGTCAGAATAAAATAAACCACCATCATACAAATCACATCATCATTCCCATACTAATCAAACGAAACTATATATCATCTACACCATCATCATTGAAGTCGTCAAATAAAAAAAAAATAACCTAAATACAAAGTACTATCGCCTAAACATTTATTACCATCATGCTCAATTAATCATATTCTTCATCACTATAACATATAATCACGATAACTTAAATAAAATATCATCAGCAGTTAGTGTAAATCCTAATCCTTAAAATGCCAGCTATATTATTTAAATCATCATCATTTAAATCAAGATTTTTTTTGGTGTTTCGCTAGTATAACATCAAAACGAGCCACTTTCATTTAGATACATACATGTACAGGTAAAAGTGTTGGAGCTTCATTAAAGATTGCAAGTCTATAGCTCCCAATCACTAACCGAATAGAGCACGGACGGAAGGCCAGAAGAAGATAAACCTGCTGATAGTTCTTTAAAGAGAGATTTGGAAGTTAGTTTTTAAGTGAGGAGGACAAAAAGGGAGAACGGTTAATAGAAGAAATGAAGAAAACTAGAAAAAGGGTCATTAGAAGGTAGTAGTAATATTGTAGTGGTAAATCAATTATTAGCCCACCGAATGAGACCAGAACTCGAAACTTTGTGGTGTTGGGAAAGGAGGGAAATCTAATAAAACAGGTTTTACATCAAGCTTGTATAGAACACTAGCAGCTTCGCTGCCAGCCTTCGTCTGGCTCTAAATGTACCGGAAAAAAGGCTGAAAGAAACACCAAACGGTAAATTTAAAAACAGCGTACAATTTTACTCTGCAGAACAACTTCATAAAAAAAGTTATTACGTATAACAAAATTACAATGAAATAAGAAATATCCCTTAATACAAATATTAGTTATCCTAATAAATAAATTAACCAACTTCTCTTTGCAAAATTTTAAGAACTCAAATGGTATAAAGGATGTTAAGAACTTTGTTTCCTAAAAAAATCACTCAAAACTTTTCAGTATCTTAAAATCAGTGAAATGAGCAATAAATAACACAAAAGAATACAAAAAACAAAAAAAAATTCTGGAAAGCAAAGTATAATTAATGATATTTTATCTTATATTTTCAAGAGAAAAAAAATACAATGAAATAAGCTATATCCCTTAATGCAAATAATTATTAACCTAAAAAAAATTAACGAACTTTCCGTTAAAGAAAAAAAAAATATGCAAACCTTTTCAGTATCTTACAAACAGTGAAATAAGCAAAAAATAACATGAAAACAACTCTAAAAACATAAAATTCCGCGCAGAATTTTACTCTACAGAACAACTTTATCAAAAAAAAATTAATAAAAATGTATTATATATATATATATGTGAAGAATTTCAATCATTTATGCTGTGTTTTTTTTAACAGCACACAAACGAGCAGGATTAAATAGTGTACTCAACAGCCAAGTAAGAACATATTTTAAGAAATTATTTTTTTTTTTGAAGAATCATAAATGTAGTCGTAGCTTAAATTATCAGACGATAAGTTTAAAAAACAGGATCCATTTATTATTATTCAGGCGAAATAGCAGTTACAAAAATCAGATATGCGGAGTAAATAAAAAAGAATTACTAATAACTTTTTGTATGAAGTTTACTGCATCGTAACATTTAACAAAAAGCCCCGATATTCCTTTTGCGAGTCTTTTTATAGCCTCTGGAAAGGCGGAGCTTCCAAAAATGACGTCAGCCTCGTCAGCCAATCCAGTTCGCTTTAAATATTTCGAGAACATTCCATAACTGTACGTGTAGAAAAGGCGGGAAAAACAACTTGACTACGGGGCTGTGGATTTAATTCCGCATACTTTCAAATAAGACCACGTCGCCATTACAAATGAAAAGACATACAGTTAGAATTTTAAGTGTATTCTTGATTATGGAATTTTATTATTACGTATATATAAATGACAATGAAATATGCCAATCTCTTAAAAACAGTGACATAAGAAATACGATGAAAACTTGTTGCCAAACTCATATTTCTAAAAGAATGAAACTATTCAAAATGATGCGATTTCATCAAAAATCTATCAACAACATTAAGACAGGAAAATTGTTGCCAAAATCACATTTTTAAAGATGTGAGATGTGCGAAGTGTACTCGGAAGCTTTATTTAAATTTTTTTTTAAAAGTACAAAATATTATCAGTTTTCCAAAATTCTTTTTGTAAAAACAGTCGCAAGGATGAAAGTTTAACGTGTCCAAAAATCAAAGAAAAATAAACTGTACATTTTTAAAAATAAACGTTTTTAGAAAATATCACGTTGAAAAGGTGTTAAACTCCCTTTGTTAAATAAATTCGTATTTAATCGATTTATTGAAACAAGAAATTTGTTTTAAGTTCTTAAAATATCTAAGTGCTTGCGTTTCATGACGATTTGAAAATGGAGTGTGTAGAGTAAAATCTCGCTTTCCTATAGCCCACTATGTCTCAAAATGACGCGATTTCGTCACAAAACATAAAATTAAAAAAAATTCGAATTCGAATTTCGAAAAAATCGCTTCGAGGTGCACTGGCTCTTGTCTAGATACACCTATGTAGCAAATTTTGTAGCCGTGTGTCTATTAGCTTACGCGCAGCGCGAACGAAAGAAACACACACAACACACAGACAGACTCTTCCTTTTTTATTCCATTGTTCTTGGCATATTTAGGTAATTTGTTCTTTTATGGAGAATCGAAGATAAGATTTGGGAAATTTAGTATATATAAAATTGCTTTCTTGATTAGGAACAGCTTCTTTGCAAGTTTGTCGAATGTTTCGTTACCGGCATTTCTACTATGGCCTCTTATCCATGATATATGAATTTTTAAATTATCTGTTTTTTTAGAGAGGTTATTGATGTCATGAGCAATAAAAGACTGATTTTCTGGGTTAGAAATAGCATAGATGGCAGATTGACAGTCAGTAATAATACTTAATTCTATAATTAAATACTTCAATTGAATTGTTTTCAGTTTATTTTTTATTGCTGTTCTTATTTTTGGCTGTGATACAGCAGGAGATGTCTATTGTAAGGAGCAGGGCGCATTTCGTAATCCTCTGTGATGTATATGGTTTTGTTATAAGTAATATTATGGCGAAGTTGATATATTGTAGAATAAATTGCTTTCTGAATGGATTCGACATGGAGTGGAATAGTTCCAGCTAAGATATTAAGAGTAGTACTGGAGGTAGTTCGAAAGCTTCTGGTAATATTAAGCGTAAATTGTCGTTGTGTTGAGGTAAGAATTTTTTCTTTTCTTGTGGTTATAGGGAATGTCCAGATGGAAGAGCCGTAGGTAATCATTTTGGTTATTACTGTACAATATAGTAATTTGGTGATAGGGCGATTTAAACCCCAGTTTGTGCCATGCACATGTCGAAGATTTTGACTTATAGAATGTGTACGAATTTTAAGTTCTTTGAGATATTCGATAAAATTTTGTTTTGATGTATTATAATTTCCTAGGTATGTGATTGATTTAGTATGCTTGATTTTTTTCGCCATTTATTTTAACAGAAAGTTGCTTAGTAAGATTTTGTCCAGGTTTATTATTTGTCATGATTCTAGATTTGGAGGATGAAATTTCAAGTTTAATTTTCTTGCATTCTTGTTGGAATATGGCTATTATTTCTTGACAATTTCTTCGAAGGATTAAATGTGACCTTCCACTCATAACAAATGCGACATCATCGGCGAAAGCAGTAATTTTAGCAAAAGGAAGCCAAGCACTTTTTATAATTTTATTAAATGTAATATTCCATAATTCTGCGCTCATACATGCGCCTTGTGAACATCCACGAACTTGTTTTCTTCTGTTTAATATTATTATTATATAAAATGAGATTCTGTCGATTATCAAGGAAATTATGGATTATTTGATAGATATTATAATTACATTCAATATTTCTAAGTGCTTCTTTAATTGAAGGCCGCCATAATGAATCAAAGGCTGATTTAAGATCTAAGCTGATTATTGCGGAGTGTAGGTTATTGATTTTGTTAACATCGATTTGATTTAAGACTGCACTGGTTGCATGAATGGTAGATTTTTGCTGCCTAAATCCATACTGATTTTCCTTGATGAATTTTTGATGGTGAAAATGGTATTCAGGTCTTCCTATAATACAACTTTCAGATTTTCTCCAAGGGCTGGTAGAAGGTTAATTGGCCGATAGGAATTAGGATTTTCATGAGCTTTGTTCTTTTTGAGGAAGAGTATGATTTGTCCTGTTTTTAAGCAGTCTTGAAAAATACAAAGTTGAAGACATTTATTGCAGATTAGAATTAGCTTAGGATTACTTTTATGTATAATTTGATAGCAGATTCTATCTGGTCCAGGAGCATTTTTGTTATTGAATTTTTTAATAAATAGATTGAGTTCCATGGCTGTAAATGTGTTATCATTTTCTTGGAAGTAGATTACAACGAATTAATCTTTGTTCAGTTAAATCATCATATATGTTTTCTTTTGGTAGAATAACATCTAGAATGTTTTCTAAAGTGATCTTCGTAACATTTTTATCTTTATTTCCCCTATTAGTGACTGTAAGTTGCGTTGGGTGGAAGATTTTGTTGGTTTCAATTTTGTACAATGAGCCATATGTATTCTGGTTGTTTGAACAATAGTTGCACCATGCTTAAAGCTTTGCAGACATTATTTGCTTTTTATATGAGGCTTTTCGTTTTTTGTATTTTTGAAGTAGGTTGAGTCGTTCTTAATCAGTTTGCGATGATTTCAGTTTTCTTCGTAATGCTCGTGTTTTGTGTGTTCTTTCGTCACCAGTTGATTTTTATAATGGGAAATGATGATCTTTTGAAGAAGGTCCTTTCTTAGGTATCTTGAAACTTTCTGATAAGTTCCTTGGTAATATTATTAAGTTCTGTTTTTGTTGTACACAGAATAATAGAATTTAGAAAGTCGTTTGAAATTGGATTGAAGAATAATAGAATTTAGAAAGTCATTTGAAATTGGATTTCTTTTCTTTGTTATTATTGATTTTAAATCTTGTAAGTGCAGTAAAGGACGTATATTCAGTTATATCAAAAGAGATATATTTGTTATCAGATTCAGTGTTCATCTAGTATTGATGTGTTGTTAATTTTATTATCAAGATGTGTTGTAGAAATAAGAAGATCAGTCCAATATTTATTGTAGTTATTATCAAAGGTAGGTCGGTCAGTAAAATGATTATGTAGAATGAGATTGTTTGCATTTAAAAATTCTTCAAGTATTCCTCCTCTGTGATCGGTTTGTAAGTATCCCCATTAAGTACTTTGCGAGTTAAAGTCTCCACTAATAACATGCGGACTATTATTATTGTTGTAAGATTTCATTTAGTATGGATAAGGTTTGATTTGGAATTTTGACGGAGATATATAGATACTAGTAATAAGAAGCTGAGATGCATTAGTATTTATTGAAATTGTGATTATATCTCGAGTATTAATAATTATTGTAGAATTCCATTTATTATTTGGAATGAATATGGCTGTACGAGGAGATAAAACACCCGTTGAAGCATGACGTTGAATAATTGCCCAGTTATTTGGACTTCTTCCTAATTTGCCAGTGATGCAATAATATTCTTGTTTTATAATAAAATCTGCCAGATAATCTACTTGATACTGACATAGTTGGTCGGTGGCGGTCTTTGCTCTTTGAAGATTTATTTTGAGAAAACGGATGCCATTGTTATTCTTTTTATTGATGGAAAGGGTCTATAGATAGTCTGCAGGATCTTGCATTATTGTTGATAATATGTGTTGGATTTTACTCGTCTAACTTCTGTTTGATATGTGGACCAGGAAATAGCTAAAGCTGGATGTTTACAGTCAAATTTTGTTTCATACTTTTCATTGTTAATCCAACAGTTTATGCAGTACGGAGTTTGGGAATAACAGCAATATTTTCCGCCGTAGAATGAGCATTTTGGTTTGTTTGTCTTATGAGAGAAATCCTGACAGACTTGACATCTGCGTACACCGATAAACTCGGTTATTTTATTGGTGCGCCATACAATATATATTTGTTTTTTACTCATAAAATTTTGGAAAGTTTGACCGTGACATTTTATGATCCATTTATCAATATTATTTTGATAATTCAGTTTAAATAAAGGCCTTAGGTGGGAAATATTTGATTATGTTTCTTGGGCTATAATTTGAATCAGTTCATCAGAGTTAAAATTTTTTGGAGTATTATGAATTGTGCATTTTGGTATTGTGGCTTCCGGAAGTTTTACGTTAACTATATCTTTTGCAACTGTTTTGGGAATGAGGTTATAGCTGATTTTTTCTATACCTTCTGGGTTATGACAGTGTATTGCAAGGCTTCCTTGAAGAAAGGTGTTTATTCTTTTGACGTTGATATTTAATGCTTGCAGTGGTATTATTTGCAGTGGTATATGATTTATTTGTTCTATTTTTCTTTTTCGGGTCTTGCTTTGTTTGGTCATTAAATCAATCGTTCTACAGTCGTTATCCAGTTCTGGCTCTTTTCGCAGTTCATCCGGTTTCCTTTTCGGGTTTGACAGTTCTTTTCCGGTTCCAGCTGGTTTTGCAGATTTGGATTCTTTTCCGTTTTTTGCTTCTTTTCCAGGTATTGCGTCTTTTCTGACTCATCTATCTTTCCAGTTCTGGCATCTTTTCCGGCTCTTGCTTCTTTTCCATTTTTTGCATTTTTTCCAGTTCCTTCTTCTTTTTCAGTTCTTCTTTGTTTTTTAGTTTTTGCATTTTTTCCAGTTTCTTCTGCCTTTTCAGTTCTTCTTTGTTCACTTGTTTTTGTATCTCTTCCAGTTGTTTCTCTATTTTCAGTTCTGCTTTCTT
Source organism: Stegodyphus dumicola (assembly GCF_044657685.1). NCBI lineage: Eukaryota > Metazoa > Arthropoda > Arachnida > Araneae > Eresidae > Stegodyphus > Stegodyphus dumicola. The sequence continues at coordinate 44,855,949 of NC_140778.1, forward strand.
TTCTAGTTTTTGTATCTCTTCCAGTTTTTTCTTGTTTTTCAGTTCTTCTTTCTTTTCTAGTTTTTGAATCCATTCCAGTGTTTGCTTCTTTTTCAGTTCTTGCTTCTTTTCTAGTTTCTGTTGCTTCTCCAGTTTTTGTTTGTTTTTCAGTTCTTCCTTCTTTTCCAGTTTTTGCTTCTTTTTCTGCTTTTTCAGTTCTTCTTTGTTTTTTAGTTTTTGCATTTTTTCCAGTTCCTTCTGCCTTTTCAGTTCTTCTTTGTTCACTTGTTTTTGTATCTCTTCCAATAGTTTCTCCATTTTCAGTTCTTCTTTCTTTTCTAGTTTTTGTATCTCTTCCAGTTTTTTCTTGTTTTTCAGTTCTTCTTTCTTTTCTAGTTTTTGAATCCATTACAGTGTTTGCTTCTTTTTCAGTTCTTGCTTCTTTTCTAGTTTCTGTTGCTTCTCCAGTTCTTGTTTGTTTTTCAGTTCTTCCTTCTTTTCCAGTTTTTGCTTCTTTTTCTGCTCTTGTTTCATTTTCAGTTCTTGCTTCTTTTCCAGTTTTTGCTTCGTTTCCTGCTCTTGCTTCTTTTTCAGTTCTTGCTTCTTTTCCAGTTTTTGTATATTCTCCGGTTCTTGCTTCTTTTCTAGTTTTTGTATCTTTTCCAGCTTTTGCTTCTTTTTCATTTCTTGCTTCTTTTCTAGTTTTTGTGTAAATTCCAGTTTTTTCTTGTTTTTCAGTTCTTGCTTCTTTTCCAGTTTCTCCTTCTTTTCCGGTTCTTCCTTTTTATTCAGTTCGTGTTTCTTTTCCAGTTCTTGCATCTTTTCCGGTTCTCGCTTCTTTTCTAGTTCTCTCTCGTTTTCCAGTTTTTGCTCCTTTTCATGATCACAAGGAGGGTTTTCCAATCTACAAAATAATCAGTATATCTTTATTTCAGTAGTAAAAAAGTGAAAGTAATACAACGACGATCACGTTTAACATGTGCAACATTTTCATATTTAGATACCATATAATACTTTGGGCTCAGTTTCATAGGGAAAAATCTCCCCGTAGATTTATTGCCTGACAGAATATTTTTCTACAAAGGGCGAATTTGTTGTTTTCGTTATAAGGACCTAAAGCCAAGCAGAGAAGTTAAAGAATTTGGCGTGATTTGTAAGCAATAAGCGACCACCATGAATCTCACGTAGAGTGTGATAATTTGCAATGTTTCAGTGCCTTACTTTTCCTTACTTAATTTTTACATAAGTTGTAATAATAATAATAGTAATAAAGAAACAGGTGGCTTAAAAACAGAGGGAAACAATGGGGAAAATTGCAAAATAGGAGAAAAAAATGAAACTGAAATCAAAAATGAAACAACTACAAAAAAAGGATGGAAAAAGCATCTTAGAAGATATACACGTAACGTTCTTTCTGAATCAGAAAACCTGTATTTAAACGAATATAAGTTTGAGAGCTTTAGATTCATTTAGTTTTTGAATCAATTACTATTTCTTACGCTTGCTAGATATTTTAAATTTCTTCAATTTTTGTATAATTTACTTACGTATTTTGTATTTTAACCTTTTCTTATTATTATCCCAGTAGAGGTAACCTTACACATCATTACATTATCTCCGAGTTTCCTCATTTAAGTCATCTTTCTCTCAGAACAATCCCTTTGCATCGCTGGCTGCACAGGTTTCAAATTTTCTCTCGTTATTCCAAATTCGGAACATATTGCTGGTCTATTTCGTCGTCCAGCACAGCAGCACTAGGAGTTTTGCCACCATTTGTTTTCAATTGAAAATTTTATTCTCATTCTTCAGTTACATTCTTTAAATTTTAATTATTTATACAGGAAGAAAGAAAGAAATCAAACACAGTAAAACAAATTAGGAAAAGAAATATCTGTTTTCTCCTATATTTATTGTTCCCTGTAATTTCTTTTGCCTGTTCCATTAAATTAATTGAAGGAAATATTGCTAAGTTTTTCAAAATGTATTTCCTAAATCCTTATGGGAATTAAGCCTTTCTCAGCGTTTCGGCTACACTTTAATGGCTTTTAAAATGTAATGTTTGAATATTGACAGCTGCCTATACTGAAATATTTTCTCCGTTGTCCTCGAAAAAAGAAGAATTAAAGTTCCAGGAGATTTTACAATGAAGGACACACATTTGTTATTTGAAGGACAAGAGGAAAAAAAAAGATATTTTCGGATGGGATTATGTAGCATTGTAAACACCGTGTTTGTAAATTTCATCATATAGTAGCAACACTTGAGTCATAAGTAATTATGCACATATATGAGAGAGACGACATCGAGGAAAATGGAAATGGCAAAACAGGGCCGAAACAACTTTCCTGGCCGGTACAAACAACACAAAAGACAAGAAAGAACGGACACCAATTATGCTTAGCACAAGAGAAATTAAAAAATAGGAACAAAATTAGACACTTATGGACCTCAAAGAAGGTGTTCGAAATTACGACCTGCACCCTGATGCAGGTATCACATCTCTGGCACATCGACCATAAGATGTTCTGGAAAATACTGTGCATCCTCAGGACTTTCCCAGCAGCTGCCACGATATGTGCCACAAGTTCCTGTTGGACTTCTAACAGGGGTTTCGTGCACTATTGTGTTGAATTACCCCGAGCGGAAGTGATAATGCAAGTTAGGTCTCGTGATCTTGCTGAACAATGCACTGGACTACCCCTACCAAACCCATGTTTAGGATACTTTCCGAAGGAACTTTCGAATACTTTCTTTGATGACGATGCGATGTTTTTGTTCTTATTTCTTAGTTTTCGCTGCGCTAAGATTAATAAAGAAATATCTTTACACTGTTCGTACCCTATTTTTCTTGTGTTGTCTCGCGTCACTATGGCGCCTGGAAAGCGTTTCCGACCATGCATTGCAATAAACGATTATATATATATATATATAATTTATTTCCTAAACATAATTGATTAATTGATTATATTATCTCCTAACTTTAATTAAAGTAGAATTATTTTAAAAGAGTGAATCCATACTGGTAAGTTATATTTCGAAAGATGTTTTGAAGTAATTTGAAAGCAATATGTTAATAATGTTTTTGGTTAATAATGTTAATAATATTTAGCAAAGTGCAAAATGTTAATAATGGGGACTAGAGTTAAATCATCATGAAGAAAAAAATTTCAATTGTAAAAGGAAAATTAAAAACATGTAATCATTGTCATTGATCGGAAATTAATTGACTTTTCAAGGGGAACAAACCAACTCCCATTCAACGAACAATAATTGATAAAAATACGTAAATACGAAGGTGTTTTGTCTTTACTCGAGTTATAAGTTAAAGCCAAACCGGCATTTCTAGTCAGGCCAAATATCTCCGCGAATAGAAGGGATTATGATCCAATGCTTATACTCAAAGAAATTATTCTTATGAAGCAATTTAGTCAATTCAGTTTGGAGTAAAAAGCAAAATCTGCAGAGAAATCCGATATAACCCGAGTAACCGTCCCCGACACCTTCATGTTTATGCATTTGAGTTCAATATTATTTTTAAAAATTAAACATCGGAAATTCAATTTGGAGTAAAAAGCAAAATCTGTAGAGAAAGCCGATATAACCCGAGTAACCGTCCCCGACTCCTTCATGTTTATGCTTTTGAGTTCTATATTATTTGTAAAAATTAAACATTGGAAATTGTTATTATGAAATCGAATTCAAAGTAAAGTTGAAATAAACATAGAACATTACAAAATAAGATAAATAATGCAAAGTTTGTAAAAACAAATCAAAGACAATATAAAGTAATATAAAAAATGTAAAAAATAATATATAATAAGAACAGTGAATGTACATGAAGATATAAAGGCCAGAAAAGGTATTAAGTAACTTACATTCTTTCTAGTGGGGGAGTTGGCAAAGTATTCTCTTCATGTCTGACTCATAAGTGTTGGGTGTCCGAAAATTCTTAGCGGCAGTGGGGGCTTTGAATAATATCAGTCGGTAAGACTTGGGTGAAGTAATTTATGGTAGTGGGTTGGACTCGGAATTCTTGAGGGATGTATTATGTGGAGTTCTTATTTGAGGGAGACTGTCTGTTAAGATTTTTTTGAAAATACTAGTGAATGGAAATTAATTAATTTCTGGCTAATTGTCGTGTCGCAATGATTAAGAATTTAAGAAAGGAAAAAAGGAATTTTCACTGTCCAAGAGCTATTAGACAGACTAAAGTCATGAAATAGGCCCATTTTTTTAGTAACAGTATAGTAACAGCATGAGTCTGAAGACAATTAGCTTTTTACAATATATACAATTGAGTAATTACACTATATACAAATCCTTCAACTGATAGTCATCCAACTTATACCGCCTTCTCAGGTTTAGGAACAAATTATCATATCCCTATCAGTTACATGATTTAGAGTGAGTATTTAACGCCTGCTCTTTTAAGGCAATGGTTGATAAATTGAATGGGTATTAGATTATTTTTGAGAATTTTAATAAGGAACAAAATTTCGCGTTGTAAATCTATTGTATCTGTGCATATAATTTTAATTCGTTGTATTTGATTAATTATAGTATTGTTAATTACTTTTTTGGATATGTTGGATTTCCAATTTATTAATTTGTTAGTATTGAAATTGAAGTTTCTTGTTTTGTCAAAAAGTAAAATTTTTTTGTAGTTAATGATTTGAAGATCTAGAAAGTCTATGCTATTTTGTGAATTATTAGTTTTATTAAGTGTAAGACAATTCGGATAAATCTCGGAGTGTTCAATTTTATCAAAATTATTAATTGTAATAAGGTCATCAATATATCTGTAGGTGTGTTTGTAGTAATTAAACTCTTGTGGTTGTAGATTTTTTGGAAGTTAAAGTCTTTGACAAATAAAAAGATATTACAGATCGAGATGCTGGAATGTAAGCCCATTGGCAATCCTCTGACTTGTTTAAAAATTTGATTTTGAAACTTGATGTAGTTACGAAAAAGTGTGCATTTTAGGTAGGTTTCCCATTTGTCAAGAGTCATGATATTGAGCATATCAGGGAAGAGTTTAGGTAGATGAAGTAGACTGGTATAGATTTCTTCTAGAGGAAGTGACGTATATAAGTTTTCAAAGTCATAGCAATTAATATTTTGGATGTTAATGGTTTGAATAGTATTAATGACAGGAGTGTTATTATGAATGATCCAGGATTGTTATAATTAGTGTTACAATCATTGAAAATAAATTTACAGATTTTATTAAGTTGAATTGAAAAATAATAGTCTACATTTTTCTTGTAATTTATTAGTTCCATTAGCAATAAATCTGAATTTTAATTGTGTTTTATGGAATTTGGGAATCGCATAGAGATTAGTAAATCTGTTGCAGTTTGCATTGAAAGTAATATTGAGTTTCTTATGAAAAGTTTTAAACCTGTTTATTATAGATGTTTCTGTAAGGTTGGCTAATTGATAAGTAGTTGCGTTGAGAAGTTCTTTATGAATAATTTCTGCGTAGAATTGTTTTCATATAATGCTAAAGTTATTAGTTGTTTAACTATTTTTGTAATAGTAAAAAGCTGTTTTAATTTTTTAATATCTGATGTAAGTTGCGACCAATTCAGTGTACTTTTAAACTTGAGGTGACTGATTTCGGTGGATATGCGTTGAAGAATTTTGGCTTTCCATTTTTAGAAGGTATCTATGGGTAAATTCAGTTGATAGCTTGCTTTAACTATAACTTTGTTGATGTTGTTTTCGAAAGTCTTGTAACAGAAATTTGTAGTCATGTTTCTGACTGGTCTAAATTTTGTACCATAACTCATTAGTGATTTAAGTTGATGGTTTTGTATGATATTCAGGTTGCCAGTAATTATGTGCTGGTGATGAGAATCCACGTAATTGCTGTAAATTGGTGTCTTAAAATGTCATTCTGCTGTTTCATCTATTTCATGGTGGTTAGTCAGCAAGTTGTTTAAGGTCCTTTGATATTTAAATGCAACCATAGGTAATGTATCAACTGCGGGGAAGTAATCTTTACAATCTCTGATGATTCTTGAGAAATGAATATTGTCAAATTGCGGATGTAGAAAATTGACTTTAAAATAAATTTTGCGTTGAGTGAGACTATTAGAGAGTCCGAAAAGACTAAAATCGAGAATCATGTCTTTAATGATTTGTATGTCGTCGTAGCTTTATTGAATGAATTTTTTTAGTTTGATAAGGAATTTATTAGTACAGTGGTGTAACAGTTGAGAAGTTTCTTGGGAAAGTTGTCTGAGTCAAAGAAACATTTCAATTGTTTTTTCAATGCAAATGTATCCAAAGTGGATAAAAATCTCGCATTATTTTTTATTTTGCTTCCTCTTATTCCTCTCTGCGTTTTGTTGCTGTAGTGCTTAAATTGGCTGAAAATAGACTTCTTAGAAGTATCTCTATGACTATGTATATAAGTGTTAAGTCCATATGGATAAAGTGAACGTTGTTTTAGTATATAGAGAGATTCCTGAAAAATTCGTGTTTTGTGATTGGGTATTATATCTAGTATCTAAAGTTGAATAGAGTTGAAGTCATGGTGTTTAAAGTGCTCTAATTCTGCTGTATTGATTTGTGATGGTGTACTTATTTTAATGCTATTTTTTGTGCGTTGAATTTTTTGATTTAAGCTCTATGGTTATTGATTCGAAAGTTAAGATTGTTTTTAGTCTGTTCTATATATTTTATATGTCAAGTGCCGCATGTAATCATGTAAATACAGTTAAATGTTTTTCATAAAAATTGTATTTTGGGTTTATCTGTAGCAGGCATGGCGTTAAATTTTCAAGTTTTTCATCTAGTGGAATGACATTTAATGATTTCAATTTCAGATAAAGTAGCAAGATATAAAAGTAAGGAGGCTGCTAACCTTCAATACAGTAAAGTTTTTGTATAAGAACTTTATAAAACTTAAAAATTAAAATATTAAAAATGAAGAATGGAGGAAATATATAAAGTGGGTACATTAGGCAAGAGATAAATAGCGCTAATAGCTGCTATTTAGCATATCAAATGTTGTATGATCTTAAATCAATTTAGTGCGAATACAAGTTATTATTACTTGCGAAATTGCTGCAAAGTTAGTTAATAATAATTTATTTCCTAAACAATATTGATTAATTGATTATATTATCTCCTACGTTTAATTAAAGTAGAATTATTTTAAAAGAGTGAATCCATAGTGGTAAGTTATATTTCGAAAGATGTTTTGAAGTAATTTGAAAGCAAAATGTTAATAATGTTTTAACGGGGACTAGAGTTAAATCAACATGAAGAATAAAATTTCAATTGTAAAAGGAAAATCATATATATATATATATATATAATAGTTATATATATATATATATATAAAATCTTTATATATATATATATATATATATATATTACCGTGAAAGACCGAATTTGGAGAATGTCGACTTTCACCGGAGAATGTCAACATTCACCAAATACGTCGGTGAAAGATCGAATATTGCATTACATTCATGTACATTCGGACCCTCACCGGTGTATGTCGACACTCACGGATGTGCTCTGGTGTAGGATGAAAAGAGAGGAGTATATGTACACGCTGTCATTGCAAAAGGAAGTGTTCCACAAATAAATGCTGTTGTAAAAGCAAGGGCCTCTTGTGCAATTGAAAGTGTCATAAGAGTTTAAGTTGTTGCAATAAATAAGATTTGAATCACGTAATTTAGTAAGTTTTAAACTTCTATTATTTTCCTTTCTCATTTTGAATGTACAGTGTGTTTTAAGTTCTTATATTCTTAAGTTCTTAATTTAAGTGCGTTTTTTCGTGACCGAATTACGGAGAAAATATAATATTCTTATGTGTTCAACATTCACCATTAGTAGATGGTGAATGTTGACATTTACCGGTGTAAGTCAGAAATAAGAGTATTTGGAAAATATTTCGGACATACAACAAGCGACTATGTGAATGTTGACTTTCACCGGTGAAAGTCGACATTCTCCAGATTTCGGCGTTTCACCGTAACATATATACGATAAACATATATATATATATATATATATGTGTGTGTGTGTGTGTGAATTAATGTTAGGAATTCTGATCGCGCATATTGATCTATAATACAGAGCAAATTTGGCAGATGACTAAGATAAAATATTCAGATTTATTTCAGTTCACATTTGCGGCCCCAATTCATTTGAAATTCTAAACCTACCTATTTCTAGAATATTTATATTTCTCATATTGTTGAAATAGAAAGAAAGTAGCACGACGTCGTGTCAGAGGTGACAGAGATAGAAAAAATGTGCATAGTTCGACTATATTGTGGCTTAGTAAGAGAAATATTTGATTCAGGAAATTTTATATTCCCAATTAGCTAGGTCATCATCTTTATGTAAAAATCATGTGATGGGGATATATATATCTAGATAAATATATTTTAATTAATTAATTTTTATTTTTTAATTTTCTATTAATTCAAAATTATTTAATATTATATATTAAAAAAATAATTGCAATGAAAAGTTGGAATCTCGAAATTTTTATTATGTTTGATAAGTACATTCTCAAAACTCGAGCTAAATAATATGATAAATCTCTGTAAATCTAGAAATATATAGTCTAACAGAAACAGATGAAGAGAACAATTTATATTAGATTTGTTCCGAATAGAGTATAGGATGGATTTCAGTGTTTACTTAATTTGTTTTACATACATATATATTATTATTTATAAACATAAAGTCCTTTTTGTCTTTGTTACTCTAATTATATCAATTATTTGACATTCAACAACTAACTTCATAACAACTTCTCATTCACAAATTTTATAAACTGGCCGTTTAAACACGTGTATTTTGTATATTAGCTTTCTTTTTAGATATTTCATTAGGTAATGCATTAACGTTTCCTCATAATCAAAAGGTATTACAATAAATTTAAATTCTTCACAATGTGATTTTCCAACTTAAACTTTTATAATCTATTTTTGTAATGAAGGAATGAAAAAAACATTAAGCATTATAAATCTGAAAACGTATTATTTTCCAGACCAGCGTTTTTGTCAAAAAATTATTAAATGTATAATTAAACTGGACCTGAAACATTATGTTTTGTTTTATTATTTTTTCCGAAAAGACTTACGTCTCCGACACGTATTGCAATCTTAAACATTGGGGATCCAATTCTTCTAGTAGTTGTTCGCTGTAGTATATTTCTGCTTCTCCTTCTTCTTCTTCAAATAGACGTCGATAATTATTTGCGCTGAAATATTTTTATTTTATTAAATATATATGTTCATATGTTTGAATTCATTAATTTAATAAATGATTACTTATACGTTTTTTGTCAAAAGTAGTAAGTTACAGTTTGCGAGCATTTTTACAGATTGTCAAAGATTTTTAAACGCTCAATGTTCCACGAAGAAAATATCTTTACTTATTCAAAATCTTTTAAAAACAATAAATATGGAAATGAATATTCCTCTTATTAGCCTAAATTCCATTATGAGAATATACAGGAATAATAGGAAATGAAGCTGCTGGCACCAACAGCTCAGGATGCCATATTAAAAGGTCTGATTGACATCTATCATCTCAAATCAAACCATGCAATCAGGAAAAAATTTTCCAAACACGTTTTAATAAAATAACAAACAGGATGGGACGAGACAGATACAAGAAGATTGCTCGACGGTTACCTCCCGCAAGTATCCCTATAAAGAATAAATTTTTTTCTCCAATTAGATTGGCAACAAGTCATGGAAAGTTCCCATTTTATTTCCAGAGATTCTTAAGAAGCACGTAAAATACGAGCGCGAAAAACCTGCAAATCTAGAAAACCTAAGCTTTATAAATGGCACTCTCCCTTACTTTCCCTTCTTATAAAAAATAACCAGGATTTGCATCAAAAATTCCAGAGAAACGTGTTTCTACAATATGAAGTGTGTGTCTGCACTTCAACAATTTATGAAATACATTATTGAAAGTGAAGGAACTGTGATTATAAGTATCTAATCATATTACAAAAGTGAATAAGCATATATTTAAGAACAAGAAAATTTTTTAAACGGTGGCTTCCGTTGACCATGCTGATGAAATTTCCAGTCGAGCGCAATTAATCAATGTTTGGGATCTCAACCTGATGGCTGCGTATGCTGAGTCGATGACTGATCATTCATTTGGACAATTTCCGCACAGGATTAAAACTTGCCTTCCTACAGACTTCTTCACTTAACGGGCCATGCGTTCAAAACACAGATTTACACGTTAACTGAAATGTATAAAAAATTAGCGAAAACAAAAAAAGTATTTAAACGCACAATATCTCTTCGGATCTTCCTATGTTCCTGATTATTACATCTGCTGAAAACAATTTAATACGTTTAAATGCAATTACATTTCATTGAAGTGATCTATTAATTGTTTAACAGTTTTCTGCTGTTGACTTCAATAAATTTAATGATGTTTGGTATTTCATTTGTTTCCAGCAACACCCAGTCTCCTTTGCAAAAAAAATTAATATTAACTTTTGTAATTAAGAAATGATTTAGATGAAAAATTAAATTGGACTGGAGATAATGTCTCGGTTGTTTTCGTTAAAAGAAGTTGGTGCTTTCCTAATTCAAAAAATATCTCCATATATATATATACATAACATACATGTAATTAATTTACACACTAAAGAAAGTATTCTTCACATGGTATCTTCAAATGGGTAGATACGATAGCTGAAAAAGAAGTGTCGGACAAAAGTGGAGCTGCAAAGAGCGATTTGTTGTACTGATACTTCCGTTTATATAATTCTTGTTATTCGATGCATGTAGTTTTGTTGAAATTCGTGTTACAAATTGCTTTATTCTCTGATGTAAAAGGAATTATCCCAAATTTTATTCAGAAGATTTAAATAACGGTTTCGATCACAATACACAGCAGTTACTAGTAAAATATCTGGATCAGTGACTTTTTGACGTCATTTAAAACGCTTAATTACAGGGCCGTAGTACAATTCCCAACCGGCCCCAACCCCAGGAGTATAGCGATATACAATAGTAACATGATCGAAGATTCTTTGGAAATAATCGCTGTCATCGAATGACATGCATATTCTATTTAAGTAATCATAGTCATCAGCTTTTAATATTCGTTGCAAATAATCATTGTCATCGAATAATCATTGTAAAGAATCATTCTCATCGGATAATCATTGAAAATAATCTTTATCGTTATATAAAGGGGCATAGTAGCTGATGTATAAAGAATTGTACTCAAATTCTCAATAAAACAATCGAATATGTATAGCAATTTATCATATGATCATTATTTACAGCAATGATTCTTAAATGTTTTCGACCTACGGCTCCTAATGACGCCGAGGAAAACTTGCGCAACTGTGACAAAAAGAATATTTAAAAATACAATAAAAGCTTGAAAGCTAGGAAAAATGTCTGAATTTAATTTCTTTTTAATTAAATGAAGCTTAATGTTTTTAAAGGAAACTGAATATAACGTCATTGTATGTCGAAAATCTTTCGTTAATATCAGTATTTTAAATGAATAGCTGCTTTTGGCAACTTTTATGTTTCACCTTTGGATACGTGACACGATATGCTATCGCTACGTTAATTCCTTTATTGAGATTTTTAAATTTTGTTATATTGAAATAAATTTAAATCATAAACTCTAATGTATTACCTGAAGTGTCAAAGGTCTTTGTTTTCTGAGTTGGCAAGAAAAATTTATTTACGAATCGCTGGTTGCTTGGAAAGAATGAATACATTTTCATCATAATGAAATGTTTCTATGCAATTTATGCTATTCTAATTTTATTTATAAAAAATTAATTTCTTTTATTGTATAGTTCCTTTCTGAGTAGAAGTTTAAACTTCTGTAGGTATTTAACGTAATTTAGATGCAATGTTACTTTACTACAGTTACATAATTTTTTTTTCAATTTACTAAGATGCCTGAACGCAAGAAGACAGCACAAACGTTACAGCGAGCTACAGAAAAATGAAGTAAAAAACACTAGGAGACTCAGCAGGCAAGTACAATAAAACTTGCGTACTTCAAAGATGAAAGAAGATACAACTAGAAACTCAGCAGGCAAGCATAGTTACAAGAAAGTTTACACATTCAAGAAAGTGAAGAAGAAACGAATAGGAGTTCCAGCAGACAAGCAGCAACTCAAGAAACTTCGCGTGCTCAAACTGTATCAGAAACTAGTAGAACACACAAAAGACATTCAGAAAACCAAGAAACAATGCGTGCTCCGGAAAGGGAAGCCGAAGCGAAACGGAGGCCCATTAGATAAGTGGAACTTCAACAGAATATGCGCGATGAAGAGAAGCGATGAAGATAAGTTGCGCGATGAAGATACGTTGCAAGTAAACGAAGGATACAAGACTCTCCGCGTCACCGTAAGATTCGACAGGAAATACCAGAACAGCTCAAGAACCTGCATAAACAACTCAAGACGCTGCAGATTACGAACAATTTCGGTTCGAAGAGGCAGAGCTTGTACGAGAAAACAAGCTTCGCATGAACGCATTAAGACATACCCGTAGAACTCTTCACAATGCAGGAAGTTTACTTTGAGCAACACACTGTATACATAGAACTGGTAGACATATATAGTAAAGATTTTGCTTTGGCAACAGCCCCCTAGTAAAATGTATGAAGTTTATATTGGTATCTCACAATACCTGAACGAAATTTTTCTATTTACTTCTTCATTTACTATTTTCTTAAATTTTTTATCAGTAATCCTGTCTATATATTATAGATATCAAAATCAGAAAAATTTAATTAATTATCTTTAAATGTATCTAAGTGGTGAATACTTCGCCCCTGTTCATACCGAAACAACACGATGTAATTATGGATAGCTAGAAAGTAAAATGTATTCAGCAGGCTGTACAGCAAGCGACATGTATAAATGGTGATAACACAAGAATGGTATTTACTGCCAGTATATAATGCCAGTATATAATGTTATATACTGGCAGAGTTTTAAATTAAGAACATATACATCAGTGTTTTAAAGATACGAATTTTGCACCAAATTGCAAAACAAATATCTCAAAATCTGCCTTTTCATGCATAAGAGTTCAGCATTCGGAAAATTATATTTTCGTAAACGGTTTAGACAAAATAACAAAAATTATTGCCTTGAGAAATGGATAATCTTTTGTTTTGAACACGCCCTTAATGTATATATATATATAACCCTTAAAAAACGTAAAGTGAGTGAATCTACTATCCGAGTGTGTAATAGTATGATAATGCTATGTCGTATGAACATAACTTCTTGCATTGTAAATAATCTGTAATATTATGATAATGCTATGTCGTATGAACATAACGTTTTGCATTGTAAATAATCTGTAATAGTTTGATAATGCTATGTCCTATTAACATAACTTCTTGCATTGTAAATAATCTGTAATAGTATGATAATGCTATGTCCTATGAACATAACTTCTTGCATTGTAAATAATCTGTAATAGTATGATAATGCTATGTCCTATGTGTTGAAGTATGTTGTAACAGTATGTTGCGCTATGTCCTAAACGTTGTTAGTGCTATGTCCTATGTTTACTGTAATCAGGTCCCCTGTGTCCAGAGAGCTAGTACATGGGGGCTATACCATTTTTGTCAATGGCGATGGCGTGGTGCCCCCTGTACTTGTTCCTGTCCTGTCCTGTCCTATCCGAGTGTGTCTTTATATCTTGAGTATTTAAGAAATAAGAAATGCATTTATCAATCTGGATAAAGCTAACGCTATTGCCCGAATAACAACGTTTATTTAACACTTGATATAACCAATTTCATATACATCTTGAAAGAAAAACATAAATTTCCTAATCAGATTCTACCAATTCCAGAAAAAATACAGAAATAATGGAATTTCTAATAACACTACAAGTAACATACCGAGGAATAAATTGCGCGGCAAAACTGATGCAATCTACAATATGTAAACCAAAAAATTTAGGTTCCGCTATAGAAATGCAATAGAATGAGAAATGAAACTATGATGAGATTTATAATGAAAAATTTACCATAAAGTATTAATATATATTAGTAAATATATACTTTTAATACTACTCATTTAAATGTGCTGAAACTTTCATAATATTCATTACTTACAAACGCTTTTTCATCCATCGAAACATAGCACAAGCCATTCTCAATTCAGTGCTGGTGCACGTCAATAAAATAAGGAAAAATCCAAATTTTCACAAAAAATCAATCGCTTTGACTCGTTTCTCAAAAACGTTTATCTACAAATGCAGTATTAATATATCACATCAATATAATTCGGGATCATAAAATCTCCAAACAACGCATTAAACGCAAAAAATCGCATTAAGGCAGAATGAAGAATTTTCACTCTTACAATGGCTTTTATAACAATATAAAATAGAATCGAATTTCTAAACTAAGTGTTCATTGTTACACCATATTTCATTCTTGAGGAAACTTTCATGGTTGTTCAGTAATTCTAACTGTTAACTGGTTTAAATCGAATTATGATTTCATATATATGCACAGACTTATATATGTATATATTAATACGTATCTGTAGTAACATACATCATCTTATTATATGTAGGCGCATAATTCTAAATTAATTATACTAGTCAACATAATTTATATATTGATAGCATGAGACTTTTAAAATTATTTATTACTATCTTCTTGCTAATTATTATATAATTACGTACAGTGGTACCTCCACATACGAGTTCAATTCGTTTCGTAACCTTGCTCGTATCTCAAAGCAATTTTCCCCATTGAAATAATTCGAAATGCCATTAATCTGTGCCAGCTCCCAAATCACGACGTCAGTTGTTTTTGTTAAGTGTTTTCGAATAAGGAAAATGTATTTTCTTATTCAAAAACAAGAACAATTATTTATAAATAACAAATACATATTCTATAAAAACATAATTAAAAGAAAAAGTGAAGTGCCTACGAAAGCGCTTAATTTTTGTCACTGGTCTTCGCTTTTTTCGTCATGCTCTGCTCATTTTCACCCGCAGATCGTTTAAAAAAACTGTCGAAGGAAGTTTGTTTCTTCCTCCGTGTCAAGGATGCACGACTAGTTGCAACGTTTTCGCGGTGATTTTTATCCACGCACTCTACAACTTTCTCCCACATTCTCAAGACCTAAGATCAGGCTCTCTAGAAGAATTTCGGCTCGACAGCAGTTGTCGCCCAACAGTGGCGGAGGGGTAAAATCGCTGAGCACTGGTAGTTTCAAACTGGTTTCGATTCTAGGCGAATAGGTTGACTGCATGGGAGGTTTCGGAGTTTTTCCTATGTGTAACGTGTATATTAGCCAGATTCCCTTAGAATGTTCTCCGCGAAGGCATCCTTCATCCTAGGCAGATAGCGCAAGTGTGCTTCGTTATAATCAACTAAATCAAACCAAACACCGGAATTGCCTGTGTGCCACAGACAGACTAAACACTTGTCGAGCACCGAAGCTAGAATCCTAAGATTCGAGGACGAATACGAAGGTTGTGGAAACCGGCTTTCCTATCTCCATGCCAGAAAACCGCTAAGCGGAAAATATTTTCAAGTTTTTTGTGGTGAGTAGGCGAAATAAAGCAGGATTACGATTATCGTAGGATTTACGTTATAATCATGATGGTAAAGTGATGTAATTATATTAAAATCATGACCAGTATATGAAATTATTCGTCAAAGTTTTGGACTGATTTTGGTATATATGGTTCGAAGGTAGCATTTATGACATTGAAGCATCCTTTTTGAATATTTATATAAATATGTCGCGAGACTGCTCAACTAAGGTGAGATCGCTATAGTCAAGGTCGATTATGCTGACATTTTCTCAAGTCAGTAAATTGACCAAACTATTATACTTTGGTACATTAGTTTTACACTAATGTTGAGAGGAAATAAATGTTTCTTTGCTCTTATCTGTTCCGTAATAGAGTTCCAGGTAGAGTGTGATATATGTAGGGATTATAGCGATGTTCAAAGTAAAAGGTATACAGAAAGAAAAGTGACAAAAAGAAAAAATGTGCCTTAAGTTATAGTTGATTTCTTTCTTTCAGCAAATCATGTATATTCTAACCGCGATCGTCTAATACTATGACCAAAATTTATCAAAACATCGCGGCATAAAAATACATAGCAACGAATTTTCAAGCATAATTTTTTTTTATAAACTGACTAACATATTTACATTTTTGTGAAGTAGCATATTTACATGTATACGAAATGAAAAATAGATATGAGGTAATAATAAAAAACTAAATAAAATATGCTCCCAAATAAAGCAGGCAAATAAATAAGGCAATAATTGCTACACAAACACAGAAAGTTGGTAACTAAACTGAGAACTTTTGCGGCGAAGACATTTATTAGTTCAAAAATCTATAAATATGTCAAAATAGAATAAATTCTATGTAGAAATGTTAGCAAAGATACATTACTGAGAGCTCTCAAAAAGCACTCCATACCATATAAAGTACACAATTTCTGCAAACACAAATTGTAAATCAAGTTTTCGAAACAGTACAGTGGTTGGCTTATTTACACTTAGATGTCCATTGCAATGAAATGTTTCCATGGCGTATTTGAAGGGCTCGATTTGCAATAGCAAGAACGTGGCATCCAAAACATATCCTCAGCAATCATTCTGCTAATGTCAATGGCAAGCAACTTAATAAGAGAATAAAACTGTGTGCATAACATTTGGCCCATTTCACTTTGGCTGCAAAGAAAGAAAATTTAAATGTTTACCTAACAAACCTAACGGTTTTGGTAATTGCATGACAAATAATATTCACTAAAACTCGAAAACTGTTTTAATGTTTGGCTCTGAAACCGCCGTACCTTCCACAACGGCGTGGAAAAGACAGTGATCATTGTTAAAAAATACCGCTAGTACTTTTTGGCAGGCTCTTACATGATTTACGTGTAAATACGGCTGGCTTTTACATTTATTTTTTTTTCTAAACATTGGTCATTGTCTGCCCATATTTTAAGATTACACGTTAATGTATAAAAGTATCGTTCAAAATATTCATTGACGTATGCGCTCGATTTTTTAATATATGTTGCGGCCACTTTAAATGAATATCTGTATGAGTTAAAGAAATGTAGAAAGCAACGAGCCAATTAAGGACAAGAATCGAAAGATAACTTCTTTGTAACCATTTACAGAAAATGTAATAACTGGTTTAATTGGATTGGGTGATGAAAAAATCTTCCATCATTTTCATATTTTGATATATTGGCTTTAGAGCATGAAATAAAGCAAGCTCAAAATATGACCTAAACGTATTTACTCATGTCATCAACAGTAGCAGTTAGATACTCACCTCTCGGAAGTTATATCAGAGCGTGAAATAAATGAAGCTGGATGTGCATAAATTGGCAAGATATAATATCGTTGAAACAAACGTAATTTTCCGGGAAACTTTTATTACAGATCAGGTGGCATGGGCAATCCAATTTAATTCTGAACCCAAATGGCTGTCTGAAAATGGAAATTGTCAGATTCTTGGAAAGAAGAAAAAACTGAAGTCAATCATTAAATCAAGAGCTAATTTTTTCTACATCAAAGAAAATTTTGACCTAATCTGTAAACGATACAATATAATCTGTTAGATGTAGTCACTTTATCGACATGGGATTCGGTAAAATAGATGAAAGTTGTAAAATATTTATTCATTTTAATTTACCAGGTATTTTATGGTTACGCATCTTTACTGTGAGTTCTCTCTTACCTCTTCCCTGTCAGAATGTAAACCTTAGTTCGTGCGTATTTAAATGAGGTAGAAAAAGGTAGTATTATGGTAGGTTTTAGACTAGAACGTGTACGGCTTGCTGAAGGACACATTACCAGTTCAAATTCTACGATAGCAGTCTGTCTTTATTGTTGTATATTCTTGGCAATAGTACTTGTCCTCCTCGTATATGATTCAGTGAACTTCGCGTTAATAATTTCTATGCAGCCTTTGGGCTAGCTTAATATTTAGCTAATTTTTTTAATAGAAATACCTTACTTTTAAATTGCAAAAAAATATAAAAACATGCATTTAAAAATCGCGATGCAGTCTTAACTGGTGGCATATGTATATATATATATATATATATATTCATTTTTCTATTCAGTCGTTTTTTAGCTAATCACCTCAACGCTCAGTTTTCTTAAGATGGCTTTAAAAACTTATTTTGCCTTCTTAATATTAACACTCTGTGCGTTTACTTTATTTATTAAATATGATACTTTTTGTCCCTTAAACCACCTAAAATTGGATTCAACTACAAAATTACAATATATTTCACAGCAGCATAAATTTAGAATATCCGATAAACGGTCTCGCGCGCTGGAAATAAAAATGTTTTATTAGGTACAGTGTTGCCACTGCTCGCTGGGTTTGTTAATAAAAAATTCGTTTTACAAAATATGAAATAGGTAATAATTCCAAATTTGGCTTTCCATGGGGCCTTGCTGGGGTGAAGGGCAGCGCTACTCAAAATCTGATGGTTATCGGAACAGTTGTTTCTTCACAGTGCGGAAAACCTACATACATCCACGCAGATTCTTCTTATCGAATTCCTTTAAATAAAATACAGTGCGATAATATTTGGTGGGAATAATCTGAAAACTGACACAGCGCATTTAAATGTTTCGAATCAAACTGTCGTTTCGAGACTGATATCCCATTCGAGATAAACGTCCCTTTTGTGGTAATAAGTACAATATGCCAAACAACTGCAAAATTAACAAAAAGAAGCTATTGTAGAGAATTCAATCGCAAAAAAAAAAAGAGATGACACCAAATTACGTGTAATTACGGAGGAGGTGATTAGGCTACAGGCGAGGTTGAGAATGTTTTGACTTTTATATTTGAAATGGTAAATTTCCTTTATTAACTGTTATTAGCTATTGTTGTATGTATAATATCCAATCTGTACAAGCAGAATTCGTAAACAGTGCAAGAATGCATTTAATCATTTAAACAGTCCCTAGTGTCAAATGACTCGCAAACATTTTACCAATAAGTTAAGTAATTTCGGAAACATACGAAAAGATTTTTGGCATGAAAGTTTTTCTTCAGGAAAGGGCTATTTCAGTTTCACAAGAGTATTTCTTGATTTGCAAGTCTGATATCCAAATTAATATGGGTTTCGTAATACTTAATAAATATTTTTAGAGCCACAGCGCATTTAGAGAGGGGCCTTGCAAAGATCAACATTAGAATTATACGTATCGGGTGCTCTTGGAAAAATTAGTAGCCTTCAGAGATGCTATTTTATAAATGTTTGTAGCAAAGGGGAATTAATATTTGTTAAATTCATTTTATCGTTTAGGCTACTAAGTCGATATTTTAACTTATTATTAAGGTACTGTTAAATAGTTTAAATTTGTTTTCATTTTTCATACTAAGCCGCATCATGAATGAAAGAGATTGCTTACCAGTCGACAATGCATGTTTTTAATTATTTTTCCTTTAATGATCTTTTTTTAAACTTTTGTGTGGGAACTTATATTACTTCATTAAAATTTTTGAAATAGATATTCTAAGATCGGTTGAAGTGTCAAGAATTTAAGAAAATGCTAAACTCTTCTCTGACTCCGATAAAATGAACATTTAATTTTCATTTTTCATATCGAAATTCACAAATAGGAAATCAGGCATTTTTCTGTTTCATTTCATGGTTTTCTAATTTTTCCACTTCAACTGAACTTTATCAGAAACTAGATGATGATGCAATAAATCAATGTCATCGAAACGACACTACTATATTAGTAGTGTTCCTTTATAGGAAATTATCAATATTATAGGTATTTATAAACCAGATTTTATGCCGCTGTTTACTTCAACATCCACACGTTTGATATTTTAATATAAATATTTAATTTTCCTTTGCAGTTAATAACAAAACTTTTGCCTTAGTATATCGCTTTACAATTGCATTGCTTTTATTTCTGAGAATGCATATTTTTATAATTATTATATCCAGGCACACCCCAAACCCAATACGATAATTTAAGTAAAGTGTCCGTGAATATCTGTAGGTTGATGTCGAAGAATACAAAGGCACACAGGCAACACAGGGACACAGGGAATGTCCCTGTGTTGCCAATGGCAACACAGGGACAACAATGGCAACACAGGGAATTTCTGAAGACAGCGTAGACGCATTGTATTTTAATATTACATAAACAAATCTTGTACTCTCTATATATAAAGTATTGCCCGCTTATTGCATACCAGTTTTCTCGTCCGCCTATACGGTATAAAAGTTTGGCTCTTTCTTGCTCAGGACACATTTAGTTTCTAAGTTTAGTTGTTTTACTTTTTTGAATGAAACTGTATTGCTTCTTAGATGTAAAGCGGTGGTTTTGTAACGTCTTGGTGTGGAGAAAATGTTTTTCCGTGATTACTAATTTTATGTAACATATATCCGAACTTGTTGGAAACGTGAGTGCCGACATTTCTCCTTTTAGTGTTACATGTGTGAACTTATAAGAAACTTCCGAAATTCTTATCTAAGGAAATTTTCTAAAAATATGGGTAAACCAGACCGGCTTCTTGAAGTAAAAATTTCAGCAATTTGAACGTTTTATTGCGAAAAGTTTTTTCCCGGAGGACATTGCACCAAGCTCCAGTTTTTTATTGTTCCATTCACGGGGATTAAGAAGGCTAATGAGCACGTAACCCAGTGAACCAGCTGTTGTGTCGATGGCGAAAAGGAAGAAGGCAGACAATAAATTGCTATAAAAGTTGCTTAATTTTGAATTGTGTAGAAAATTGATATAGATTTATTCCAGGATAAAATTTTCTTACACAGTGAAATAACTAGTACTATTACACTTTCCAGTTTCCTCCTCTCGTACTGCAGTTTTAAAGCATTATTTTTATTCCTTCCCATTTCAACTAAAACTGTCAGTGAAATTCAGTCAATGATCATTCTGATCGAGCGGAAATAAATAAGAAAAGCTACCTTCAATATCGATGCAGTGGTGAATAGGAAAAATTTGACAGAAGCAAAGATTTAGAAATAAAATATTTAGGAATGAGATTACTATGAACGAGTGCTACTTCAACGAGTGTTTCGAATAGTTAATTTAAAATAAAAACTCGGATGCAAATTTAAAGGTTCAAATCCCGCGAACGGGCTGGCTGCATGGGCGTTTTCGTGGTTTTCCCCATGTGTAACGTGCATACGATCCAGTTTCCCTTAGAAAGTCCTCCACGAAGGCATCCCTCCCCTTAGGCAGATAGCTCTCGTGTGCTTTGCCATAATTGAATAATCCAATCCAATCCAATCTGAGAGCAAATTTGAGAGCAAAATGTTGGAAACGGCTGCTTCGGACAGACAATTACGGATGATCTGCTCGGAGGATTCGACAGAAGGAGAGAGGCTTGTGACTCGATTAGTTTTCATTATTATCATTTTTTTCTTTTCTGCGAACAAAACGGGGAAATCCCTTTTTATGTCTATGTATAAATTAGAGTAATGTAACATTTCCACTTGTGTGAAATATCGAAAAAGATCTCGACATTGAATGATCCGTGCTCCGATTATTTCAACTGTAACGTGCACTTTGTAACCTAGTGGGTTGCAATATATTGAATCTCGAGAACATAGAGTCCGCGATTTTATTTTTCGTTAAGTACGGATACCAAAATTTTGAAAGCAAAACGAAAGTCGCATTTAGGGTACAGAAATAGCTCAGTCGTATTTCGGGTGCAGATTTAGAATAAAATCGCATTTAGGTTACAGATATTAGTCGCCCAGATATAGCTCAGAAGATTGAAAACAAAAGTTTTAAAAGTGACGAAGTCAGTACGTTGTTTAATCAAATTCAGGACAAAATTCGCACGTTTAACAAACAACTCAAGAATAAATTTCGAATTCGTTGCTAAATGATAATACGCTTCAAGATGAATATTCCGAAGAACTTTCGAAAGTGGAAGAATACCGAGACAAATTCTGTTTAATTTGGTTCGCTGTTGAAAAATGCAAAGAAGGCAAATTCGGCTACGGAAGGAACAAAAAGCGAGCAAAAAGGGAAATTCAAACTTCCAAAACTAGAATTGAGGAAATTTAGTGGAGAACCGAAGGACATTCTTGCCTTTTAATCCCAGTTTGAAAAAATTTCACTAAGATGATGCTATTGTGGATTAAGACCAATCTCAATATCTGTTACAATGTGTGGTAGTAGATATTAAAACGGCAAGATTGGTGACAAGTTTTACGCCAACTAATGAAAACTATTCAAAGATAATTGCACAACTTAAAGAAGGCTTAGAGAGAGATGAATTTTTGGTTCAGATTTATGTACGGGATCCATTTTCCATAGTAATTAAAAATGCTGCTGGTCGGATTAAAGGAGATTTAGCTGAACTTTATGATTTACTTGAGAGCAAGCTCATGGCACTCGAAAGCTTCGGTAGAACTAAGGAAGAATTTGCTGAATTTTTGGAGCCACTTGTTGAGTTCTGCTTACCAGAAACTGTTCAATGGATGATACTTCGTCCCAGCAAGATAGTGCGCGCTCTTTGGATAAACGTTTGTGCTTTCTTCGAAACCAAGTGCAAAGGGAGGAAAGGATTAAGCTCGCACGTAACCGGGTCGGGAGCTTCCCTTTCTGCTCATTCACGTCCACATTCTGATGTTCCCTGTTGCTCTACAGCTGCTGCCTTCGTAAATATCCAAGGCAATACAGGTAGGCGGAATTTAGGTTGTATTTTTTGTTAGAAATCCCACAATTCTGCCGAATGTTTTTCTGCTCGCAAAATGTGTTTAGAAGATAAACTAAAGCCTTTGGTGCAAACGCCTGTCTATTTTCGCCGCCTACGAGTTGGACATAGCTCACAGGCCTTCAGAAAAAAAGTAAAATGTTTAACATGTGTACAAATTTCACTATACCATTATGTGCTCTAATAGCGGAACTGTAAAGCGAATTGAAACTGAAAGTACTGTTATTTCAAGTAATGCATTGTCTAATCAGTCAACAGTTAATGAAAATGTGTATTTGCAAACACTTGATTTAAAAATAGTTTTCGAAGGTACGCATCCTACAGTTCGTACGATTTTCGACAGTAGTTCACATAATCTTATCTTTCAGAAAGGGTCATCACGTTTTTGCAACTGCGTCCCAAATCGAAACAAACCATTCTTGGGGAGAGAGAGACAAGTCCTAATTGCCATTTAGTGTTTGATGTTAATTTAAGAAATTTTGAGGGAACGTATGAACATAACTTTGAAGTACTTACTCATAAGAAAATATGCGAATCTGTTCCAAAAATAGTTGATCAAAATACCCTAAATTAAAAGGTAGAAATATCACCTTGTCTGATTTGAAAGCTAAGGAATATGACACTGAATTAATTTTAGGTTTGGTTTGGTTTGGTTTATTTAATTACGGCAAAGCACACGACGGCTATCTGCCTAAGGGGAGGGATGCCTTCGTGGAGGACTTTCTAAGGGAAACTGGCTCATATACACGTTATACATGAGGAAAACCACGAAACATCCATGCAGCCAGCCCGTTCGCGGGATTCGAACCTCGGACCGAACTACCAGTGTTCAGCGATTTTACCGCTCTGCCGCGAATTACTTTTAGGAGCAGATGCCATCGGGGACATTATTACTGGCAGCTCTCTGAAACTGAACTCGGGTGTGACTGTACTTGCGGCTGAATTCGGATACCCTGTGATTGGTAAAGTAAACAGCTTATCTGAAGAACCTACTTCAGCTACTATTCCAGCATTACTAGAAAATAATTTGTTCAACAATATAATTTCGTTGCATTCCTCTAATCTTGTGTAACCGAACCCTGGAATTTAGATGCCATTGCATAACAGACCCAATCGAAGATGTTAAACGATAACTTGCTCACACCAACACAGTTAAGCAATTCAAAGAGATATTAAATTTTCTTTCCGATGGCCGATATGAATTGCCACCATCTTTTAAATTTGAAATTCTGTTACCTAACAATAAGTCTATGACCTTTAAAAGTCACAAAAGAATGTGTCGACGAATTAATGATAAAATCAGTTAGATGAATATAAGGTAGTTTTTAAGCAATGGGAAGATCTAAAAGTAATAGAAAATGTTCCGGAAATAGAAATTGATAATTTGAGTTATTATTCTCCCCATAGACCTGTTATAAAGCACACTAGCCAGACAATGAAGGTAAGGGCGGCCTTCGACGCTTCAGCTCGAGAGAGAAATCAACCGTCCCTAAATGATTGTTTAAATAGAGGGCCGAAAACTTAAATGAACTCATAACTGACATAATTGACAGGTTTAGACTGCATGCAGTTACCTTATCATCGGGAATTGAGAAAGCGTTTCTTCAGCTGAGCATTATCCCAGAACACAAAGATTATTTAAGGGTTTTTTTTCCAAACTCTTGAAGAATCTATGATTTACTGACGCTGCAGAGTGGTGTTCGGCTTTTGTTCGTCTCCGTTTCAACTGTCAGTATCGATAGAGCATCTTTTGGACAATTCACCTGCCGAGTTTGACGATGTGACTCAAAAATTAAAGCATTCGTTTTATGTTGACAATTGTGTCACTGCGATTCACGGTATCAAACAGCAAGAAACTTTTATAGTTCAGGCGACAGAAGTAATGGCCTGGGGATGTTTTAACGCTTGGGGTTGGGAGAGTAAAGTTCTAGGTCATTGTATTTCCCGTAGTTCAGGTACGACTTCTCTTCTTGGAATCTTATGGGATTTGGTTTGGTTTGGTTTGGTTTGGTTTATTTAATTATCGCAAAGCACAATAGGGCTTTTTGCCTAAGGGGAGGGATGCCTTCTTGGAGGACTTTCCAACGGAAACTGATTCGTATACACGTTACATATGGTGAAAACCACGTAAACGCCCCTGCAACCAGCTCATTCGCGGGATTTGAACCTCGGACCGAACTACCAGTGATCAGCGACTTTACCGCTTTGCCGCTGGTGGGCTATGGGATTTGGATAACGATACTTTAAAATGTAATCTTAATTATTCAATGGATAATGAGATAAGTAAACGTAGTATTTTGGCTATAGTACATAAAATGTTTGATCCTCAGGGTTTTTTGAGTCCATCTACCTTGTTACCTAAGTTACTATTACAGGAAGCTTGGACTATGAAATTAAAATGGGATGGCGCCTTGCCAGACAACATTCAGAAAGCTTTTCAGAAATGGCAGGATGAAATTAAATATCTTGGGAAAACTAATATTCCACGATATGTAGAGAGAAATGAGAATTCAGCGTTACATCTATTCGTTGACGCATGTAAGACTTCCTATAGCGCATGTGTCTACATTAGAACTGTAACGCACATGGGAGTCAAAATTCTGTTGATCAGAGCCAAATCCAGGGAAGCGCCGTTAAAACCTCTGACAATAGCCCGGTTAGAATTGATGACCTGTTGCAGTGGCGCGAGATTGGTTCAGTTAGTATACTCCGCCTTAGGTTTTCCCGATTTGAAAATTATTGCATAGAGTGACTCTATGGTAGCACTCTGGTGGATTATGAACTGTGGTGATTGGTCAGTTGTCTATGCAAATAGAGTAAAAGAAATAAACAGTTTGATTCCTTCTCAGTGTTGGCGCCATGTACCACGTGATTTAAACCCGGCAGATATACTTTCAAGAGGCAGTTTCCCTCGTTAATTTTCTGATTCTCTATTGTGGGAAGGTCCGTTCTGGCTTCTGGAACCTACTAACAGTAGACCGTTTGGCTTACGAGATCTCTGAGGTAGAACGAGAAGAAAAGGAAATTCAGGTTATGTAACCTTAATTCAATTGAAGGGGAAATACCTTGATAGATCATTAGGTTTCTGAATTTTCATGGATCCTCATGAATATTGCGGTATGTGAAATACGCAAAACGTAAACTCGCATGTCGAGACATTGGAGATTTAACCGTTTATGAGAAGGAATCTGCCGAAAACAGTCTTTTAAAAATTGTACAAATTAAATATTTCTCTCTTCCGACTCTATTTCTAATATGAGTGTCATATCAGACAGAGAGTGTATAAAAAGGGTGAAAATGACGATCAGACGACCCTGATTTTATTTGTCCATTATTTTACCAGACCGGTGCATTTTCACCCAGCGTCTGATCAAATATTATCATTTACAAAATTGTAACGATGGGACCCAAATATTACTTGGAATATCTTGGAGCAATTTTGCATAGTGAGGGGTAGCAGAGCGGTCAGGAAAATCGTAAAAAATTGTGTAAGATGCAATCTATACAAGGCGAAGTCTCCCGGTTGCAAGCCAGTGTCTCTACCAGGCGATCGTGTCAATGACGCAGCGGTGTTCGAGGTGGTATGAGTTGATTTGGCAGGACCCTTGCTTGTGAAGGTAGGTGCAAAAGTTTGGATTGTTTTCTTCACATGTGCAATATTTAGAGCCGTTCATTTGGAATTGACTTCCTCGTTGTCTACGGACGCATTCTTGTTGTCGTTGAAACGATTCGTAGCCAGAAGGGGTGGCCGAGAATAATTTATTCAGACAACGGGACCAATTTTCGAGGAGCGCAAAGAGAACTTAATAACCTCGATTGGGTATACATTTTGAGGCAAATGGCTATACAACACGTAATATGGAAATGTAATCCCCCCAGCCACTTGGTGGGGAGGGTCGTGGGAGAGGTTAGTTCGTGTAGTAAAGGAACTCTTGAGAAGGACATTCGATAACGCTGTTCTTACAACTGAGGAGTTATACATGGTATTTAGAGACTGTGAGTCAATAATTAATTCTAGATCTCTTACCTATCTGTCCGAAAATTCCAATGATTTACTTCCACTTTCCCCAGCCATGTTTCTCATCGAGAATCATAGCTTAGGTATTCCCGATGTTGACTTCTGCTATTCAAAAGGGCTTCGAAAAATGGCTAGACATCGCCAAAAACTTCTTAATGATTTAAGGCATAGATTTAGGAAAGAATATGTAGGCCTTCTGGTCCAAAATAAGAAGTGTCAATCATCAGAGCTACGGCTGGGTGAAATTGTTCTATTTGGAGATTACATCAAAAAACGGATGCACTAGCCTTCAGCTAAGTTCATTCGATTGATTCCTGGGAAAGATGGCAAGGTACGAACTGTAGAACTAAAGACTCAAACTGGTATGCTGCTTCGTCCCATTCAGCGAGTTTTTCCATTAGAAGTGCACTGCTTCAGACAGATGATTACGCAACGGCTGGGCGAAGCCGACAGAAGGAGAGCCGCTTCTGATTGATTTTATTATTCTTATTTTTTCTTTAACTGCGAACTAAGCGGGGAATTCCCTTTTTCACTCAGTATATTTATGTACTAGTTAGAGTAATGTAACGTTTCCGTTTGCGTGAGATATCCGTATTAAAATCTTGAGCTTAATAATCCCTGTTGTGATTATTTCATTTGTAACTTGCACGTTGTAACCCTGAGGCTTGCCACAGTATGTTTAAATACAGTGACAGATAATTTTCGAATTTTCGATGAGCGAGTCAACATGTGCTCAATCCGAAGTATCACATTTTTAAAATTACGGAGATGGTAATTTATCGAAATAAATGTCGTCGACCATCTTGTTATTCAGGAATTCCAACCTATCCGGAGTATCGCACACATAAAATTTTATTGCAGATTCCACATCAAGGCACATATCATCTTCATGCAAAGGGAAGAGGCTTCGGCGTACGAAGTAGACCAAGCGCCATTTTCACACATACTATTGGAAGTATTTACCAACCGGGGAATATTTACTATCTCCGGCCAAAATAATGTTCATGGTAATCCAAAAATATCGCAGCACTTAACAAAAAGAACACTCACAAAAGTGCAAAAGCCACGAATCGCAACACACATAAAATACCCAGAGAGCATTTAGTTAAACGGATTTACGTAGTTACGCGGAGTACCTGACGTTAGGGATATGTATAGAGAAATCCGACATGAATCTTCGATCGCACGCACGAAGGAAATCTCGAATCAAAGCGTATTTTCTGACTGCCCTAGAGAGACACAAAACGAAATCTTCGCGAGCCAAGGTTTCCCCACTAAAATACATTATTTGATAAAATCTTCCGGTGGAGCTTTTCGAAAGCAATCCTCAACTAAAAATCATTTAAGTTTTAAAAGCATAAATTAAATCTTTTTTCAAAAATACTAAAATCTTCACTGTCTTATAATTCGAGCTTTTGAATTAAGTTTTTAAAAGCATTGCCGCTGAATACAAAATTGAAGCAACACTTTACGCACATAACCAAACACTCAAGTTAAAAGAATTACAATTTATTCCAAAGCCACCGCTCTGCCTAAATTAGGCAAAGCGGTTTCATTTAAAAAACTCGTAGCATATAACTTAAGAAGGAGTAATGATTTTGGAACTTTAAAAGTATATAACTCGCAAACATGTATGAAAAAACTAGTAAGTAATAAATTAGTTATAATTGTTTTCATAATAATTAAGCAGAATATTTGTAAATACGTATAATTTTTAAAATACAAATATAATTTTAAAAATCCATGATATCATCGAATCCAAACTTGCTTCCATGTCACATGTCACATAAAAACATTTTAAGAACTAAAAGTGCAAGTATTTAATCTAATCCAATCAGTATAAGCTACATGCATTTGGTTTAAACGTTAGTAAAGGGTTACCACATATTTTCTCAAATAGCTGTCAGAGATAAATCTTAATATTGATAAACTACAGTGAACGAAAATACCATTTAGAAATAGAAACGAAGTATTTGTAAGATTTATTGCACGACCAAGTCTCAATGTTAATAGTTTTATACTATTATTCACTACAAGTCTGATCTAATTTACATGTCTGTACTCAATGTGTGCATTGATTTAACTCCGGAAGTTACCTCATTTTTCAAACATCAATATGGAAGCAGCAGTAAAAGTAAAACGTAGTTATAAAATTAAAATATTCTACAACGATTTTAATACCAATTCATATAAATATCCAAATTCATATCTTCTAATCTCTAAAGCAGTTTAATATGACAGTTTGGAGATTTTCAGAGGCGTTACTCATGTTCGCTTTTAATGATAATTTAATTTAAGTAATTTAAAATTGTTCTCAAAATCATTTGATTACCAAAATTGTTACATATCCTTGGCATAATAATTAGTATCTTAATAATGCTAATTAACTGAATAGAAAATGTATTCGCTGGCTGTGTAAGATTGCTTGGACGGCCTCTAGATTCCCGACACTAGCTTATAAGATTAGTGCTTTTTGTGCACCATGAAATATTAAAATATTAATTTTTAGCAGTGCTTTAGACTAATCGATCATGGACTCTAGAATGTTGTATTTCTAGAGTCCTCTACGAAGGCATCCTTCCCCTTAGGCAGAGAGCGCGAGTGTGCTTTCGCAAAATCAACTAAACCAAACCAAATCAAACATTAGAAGTGCATCCATGGCTCACAGAGAGTAAATACTTAACGGGCATCGATGCCTTCTTTAAGATTCGAGCAGGAATCCAGGACTGTGGAAGATGACCTTTTTTATCTCCATGCCAGAAAATGGCTGAGGAGAAAATACTTCATAATTTTTCAGGTCTGTAGGCGAAATAAGTTTATAGATGATTGCTGGATTTACATTATAATCATGATGGTAGAGTGATGTCATTGCATTAAGATCATGACCAGTAGTTGAAATTATCCGTCAAAGTTTTGAACTGCTTTTGGTTTATATGATTGGAAGGCCGCACTGTTGAAATTGAAGCATCCTTTTAGAATACTTATAAAAACATATCGCAAAACTGCGCAACTAAGATGATGTCGTTATAATTAAGGTCCAAGATGCTGACGTTTTCTAAAATCTGTAACTTAAACACGGTAATATAGTACTTTGGTACTTTTGTACTATGTTTTAAGCAGGAGATCAGTGTTTCCCTGCTATTACCACTTCCGTAACAGAGTCCCAGGTACAGTATCACATATTTAGGAATTACAGCGGTATTTCTGTATTAAAGGTACATAGAAAAGGAAAATGACTAGAAGGAAAAATTTGCATTAATGTTTTTTATTTCTTTTATTCAGCAAGTAGTGAATATTCTAAACGTGATCATTTACTGCAAAAACCACAATTTATCAAAACGCCGCACTATTAAAAAAAAAAAAAAAAAAAAAAAAAAAAAAAAAAAAATTCAACGAATTTAAAGCATAAAGTTATTTTTGCCTCTAATATATTTACATTTTTATGAAATTGCATATTTACGTGCATATGAAATGAAAAATAGATAAGATGTAATAATAAACAAGTAAGTAAAGTAGGATCCCAAATAAATGCTTTATGGCAATAATTGCTACTTAAACATGGAGCGTTGGTGACTAAAGCGCAAATCGTAGTAGTGCACTTAAATTCAAGTCTTCAGTTCTAAAATCTGTAAATATTTAAATATAGAATCATCTCTATTTAGAACATAAGGAAGGTACATTACTAAGAGCTCTCAAAAAACACTCAATACATTTGAAATAGATAATCTATACAAACACAAATTGTAAAACAAGTTTTCTAAAGAATATGATGGTGGCTTGTTTACACGTAGATGTCCATTGCAATGAAATGTTTTCATGGCGTATTTGAAGAGCTGGATTTGCAACAGCAAGAACTTGGAAACCAAAACGTATCTTGAGCAATCGTTCCACTAATGTCAATGGCAAGCAAATTAATAAGAAAATAAAACTGCGTACAGGACATTTGGGACATTTCACTTTGGCTGCAAAGAAACAAAACTTAAATGGTAACCTAACAGAAATAATGGTTTTTGTAATTGCATGAAAATTAGATAGCTAAATATTCACAAAAAACCACCAATCGTTTCAATGTTCGGCTCTGAAAAGCCCAAGGCTTTCAAAAATGGCATGGAAAAGATAGTGATTCTCATTCCAAAATACGGCTTGTATTTTTACATGTATTCTTTCCTCATTAACATTCTTCATTGTCTGGCCATATTTTAAGACTTACATAAAAGTTAACATTTAAAAGTATCTTTAAAACGTTTCCTGGACGTATTCATGTGGGGATTCCAGGTGAGAGATTTGAATTGTTTAGATTTCTTTTAATATACGTTACGGCCACTTTAAATTAATAACTGCATGAGACGAAGAAATGTAGTAAGACAACGAAGCAATTCAGAACTAGAAACGAAAGATAATTTCTTTATAATAATTTAATGATGTTTAATGTTTCAACTGCATTGGTTAATGAAAAGGTTTCTAGCATTTTTATATTTTGCGGTAGTTTGCTTAATGTATGAAATAAAGCAGCCTGAACGTCTGCCATTACTGTATTTGCTTATGATCATTCACAGTCAGATTCACATATCTCGGTAGTTATATCATAGCGGGAAATAAATGCAGCTGGATATATATATATATATAAATTATCAAAATATAATCTCCTTGAAAGAAACTTAATTTCTCTCGAATTTTATATTACAGGTAAGGTGGGATGTGCAATCCAATGTGATTTTGAACTCATTTGGCTGTTTGCAAATGGAAGCTGTCAGATTCTCGAAAAGAAGGAAAAACTGCAGTCAGTGATTAAATCAAGAGTCAATTTTTTCATAAATCAAAGGAATTTTTTGACGTTGATAATATAGGTATGCCATGAAACATGACGGGTATAAGCATGCTTACATACATTAACTTTCTCGACATGGAGTTAGATAAAAAAGATGAAGATTGGAAATTATTTATTCATTTTAATTAACCAGTTATTTTATGCTACGCGTCTTTACTGTGAGTTCTCACTTACATTTTCCCTGCCAGAGTGTAAACTTTAGCTCGTAAATGAGGCACATTAAAGTAGTATTTCTAGAGATGTTTTGGATTAGAGCCAGTCCGGCGTTTTCGAGCACACATTACTGTTTGAAATTCTACGTTAGAAGTCTTGTCTTCAGAGTTTTTTATTCTTGTCATTGGTGCTTGTCCTCTCTGTATAAATTTCAGAGAACATAGCGCTAATTTTTCCTGGGTAGCCATTGGGAGAAGCTAAGATTTAATTTAGTTCTCAGTAGAAACTTCTACTTTTGCTCGTACTTCCTCGGATGCATGATTTCGGTAATGTAGAAAATAATTAGATTTCGATGGAATATTTTATAAGTGTTCACTCTTGTATTCCAATTATAAATCTGTGATAGAAGAATACTCGAAGTCGGGAATTCTAGTGTTGCGTGCGGTCAAATTCGTAATAGATTCAATGTACACAGAACCGATTAGTGCTTGATAAAATTTATTTAGAAAAAGGAACGTTTTAAATTTCAGGAACTATCCAGAAATATGCTCGTACAGCAATTCACAGGATCACAGATTACAATCAGTAGTTACATTTCAAAGTACTAAGAATGTTAGAAAGAACGCAATGCAAAGCGCATGTAAAGGAGCGAAGCAAACACGGAGTACGGAGACCTTTCCGTACTCCGAACTCGCCCTGAACTAAACAACTCGTAGAATGATGATCTCTTTTGTCTTATCTATGTAGATTTCCTACGGTAACAGAGAAATATCTAGTGATTTCCCTTCTCGAAACTGCTGGGGAGCGATTGAGGGCAGGATACGGTCACAGTTACATTTCTAGATTAATTACATTTATTCGGCCACAATACCAAAGCCAGGTATAAATAGACCAAACAAAAGTGTCGCGAATACCGTCTCCAGCTTGGCGAGTTAGCAAGATACAATGTTAATAGCATTGCCCTCTATTCTTCCTTTTTTGGCAAAGCTTCGCTTCTTAAGATTTTCATTTTACATTTTACAGAAAAATATAACGATTTCACACATAATTTCGCTAAAATCATCTATCAATGCACAAAATGCGTAGCTGTATATAGTCGCATATTTTCTTCCCTAGCTTACCACGTGCCAGTGGGTTCAGTTTATGAGATAGAAACTTCTGATTAACGGTACCAATGTAAAATGTGTGCGCAAATAGCGAATAAATAATTCGTAAATATCGAAGTATTATTAGTAAAACGTGTCCGGAAAATAATGCAGATCTTTGCAATTGCTTATATTTCCTGTAAATTTTTAGCAATAAAAATATTGTGAATTACATCGGCTTATACATAATCATAAAGCTCTATTTTCGCTTTATATTTTTATAAGAATTATTTTGTTCAAAAATGATTTTTTAAAATATTATCTAGGTGTTTTGTTTTAGATGTCAAAACGGGAGTTTCGGCAAATTTATTTTCATGAGCATGAGTTAGGCCGCAGCGCAGCAAGAACGGCTCAAAATGCCAATGGAGTATGGCGCGAGAAAAGTGTAACTGATTCTACTGTACAACGGTGGTACCAAAAGATTCGCCGTGGAGAATATGAAGATCAAGAGGGTCGTGGTTCAAGAGGGATTGTTAATTCAGCTTCTTCTAATTTATACTAAAGTTTATTAAAACGTTATATATATATAGATTTATCCTAAGGGAAAACGGATTTGACTACATGTTTCTTCCGCTATTTCAGCGAAAATTTCGACTGGGTATCATGATCAGCTAATAGAAACGTTTAGCCGCCATATTTTTATTTCTGTTTAAACCCTAAAGCAAATTTGTCGGACTGAAATAAAGGGACTGAAAACCGAAAAGCATTTATGGTAAGCGTAATTCTTCGTATAAAAAAAACAAGAAAAAACGTAGGTTGTTTTGGTTCACTGAATCAGCGAAACTTTTTCATCGCAGTTTTGCCTAATAAGTATTTAGAAATACTTTAGCACACATTTTCTCTCAATGATGCTTTAAGGGCATTTCTGTTCGGATGAAAAGCGAACAGATGCAATTGAGAATGAGGAGAAAAAAGTTAGTGCAGGGGGGGAGAAGTAGGAAAGGTTTCAGATTTTAATGGTCGCTAAAAGAGTTTATAAAGGTTTTGTGACACTCCCGCTCAGTTCGCAATCAACCAATCTGCTGTTACAGTCAGTAACCCATTTTGATTATTATTAGCTTTATTATTAACAGCATTATTTCGTCCTTATGCATGTATAATTCAACAGCAAAATAACAAAAATTATAACAGCAGCATAGCGCTGTGCGTTTAGAAATCCCGATGCAGCCATAAAAGTGTTGGCATACATTTTTCTCTTTTTGTATTCAGTCCCTCCTCAGTTCGTCATATCCATGCTCAGTTTCCTTGCTAAGATATCCTTACAAAAGTTATTTTCTTCTCTTTTTATTATTAAAATTTTGTGTGTCTACTTTATTTACTAAGTATCACATTCTTATCGCTTAAGCCACATAAAACTCTATTCAACAGCAAAATCACAAAATATTTAAAAACAGCATATCTTTAGAATTTCCCATAAAGTGTGTTGCCCGCTGAGGATAAAAATTTTTTGTTCCGTACAGTGTTGTCACAGCTCCCTTGAAAGTCGTTGAGTTTGTTAATGAAAAATTCGTTAAAGTTTTACAAAATATGAAATAGACAATAAAACAAATTCCATATTCGGATATTTTGGTGGCCATGTTCGGGTGGCGGACTACGGTATTCAAAATTGGATGGCTCTAAGTTCTGTTAAATGTTGTTTTTTCACAGTGCAAGAAACATACGTACATTTATGCAGACTCTTCATTATTTAACTTCTTTAAATATTACACCAGGCGATAACATTTGATGGGAACAATTTGAAATGAGCATGTAAATGTTTCGACGCAAAATGCCTTTTCGAAACTGATATCTTATTCGGGATAAACGTCCCTTTTGGGCTTATAAGATCAAAATGCGAACCTAGTGCAAAAATAACAACAAAAAAAAAACTATGGTAGAGAATTTTTGAATAATAAAAAGCGGAAGAGATGACACCGAAATAAGTGTGATCACACGAGGAATTAAGTAGGCTATGGGCGTGGTGGAAAATCTGACTTTCATATTCGAAACGTTTAACATCCTTTATTAAGAAGCGAAATCGTTGTATGTAATATATCTAATCGTTAACACTGCAAGAATAGGTTTCATTATTTAAACTTTTCGTAGTCTCAAAAGACTCGTAAACGTTTTCCGATTAAGCTAAGTATTAAACAAATTTCGGAAATGTATGAGAATCACTTTTGCACGAAATGTATTTCGGAAATGTATGAGAATCACGAAATGTTGCTGGTAAAAGGGACATTATAAAATTATATTTTATGAGTATTTTTTGAGCTCTAAGTCTGATACCCGAACTAATATCTGTCTCGTAAATCGCGAATAAACACTTTTTACAGTCACAACGCAGTTAGGGAGGGGCCTTGCAAAAGATTAACATTAGGTCTATACCTATCGAACGCTTTTGGAAAAATTACTAAATTTCAGAGATGATACTTTATGAGAGTTTGTTACATGGGGTGTTTAATAGTTCGTTAAATTCATTTTATCGCTTAGGCTATGAAGCTGATATTTTAATTTTTTTCCGTTTATAGTTATATCGTTAAAATGTTTGCATATCAGTTTCAATTTGTTTTCATTTCTCATACTAAGCATTATCATGAATGAATGAATTTATTTACAAGTCGACATTGCAAGTTTTTAATTTTCGGAAGTAAATTATTCATGGAACATTTTTGGAAACCATTTGATAATATTAGCTGAAGTGTGTGTAATGTAGGAGAATTCTAAACAGCGATAAGTATCTCTACAGTAAGATATTCTCTGACTCCGATTAGTTTAACATTTTTTTACATTTTTCATATCGAATTTCCCAAACAGAAAATTAGCCATTATTCTTTTCAATTTCCAGGGGGCTTAATGATGCCATTCCACTTTATCAAAAACTAGATGGTGACGCAATAACTCTATGTAATCGAAGCGACAGTATACAAGTAGTGTTCCTTTATATAAAATTATCTATATTATAGATAACAATAAATCATATTTTGTGCCGCTATTTGCATCAATATTCACAGGTTTGATATTTTATTGTAAATATTTAATTTTTCCTGTAATTAATTACTAAAATTTTGCCTTAATGTATAGCTTTGCAGTTATATTGCTTTTATTTCAGTGATCGCACATTTTTGTAATTAATATACTGGCGCCCACCGCAAATCCTACAGGGTAATTTAAGTAAAGTTTTCATCAAAATATGCATGTTGGTACTCAACAAAGCGAACGGGAGATGGGAACACAGGGAATTACTGGAAACAGGCCATCTATACGAAAACGAATTATGATTCACCCTCTGTCCCAAATTAGTTGCTACATTTGAATACTTTTGTACTGTTTATTGATCCTGATTATGATGTCGTTTGAACATTTTTCAGAAATTTCAAGGATCTATGTTATCAATTAACAACATTTACATGCGAAGCATTTCCTTCTTAAATCAGTAACAAATTCGTTTTAAAAATCCAGGGCTCGCATACCCTTCCTTTAACCCCTTGAGGACTAGCGCGCGAAGAACAAAGTGCAGCCAAGGGACCGAAACCCCTGAAATGGAACGCCGCCACCGGGCCATGTATTTTCAGCACTTAAGCCTACTTTTACGAAAAACTCATATAAAATCAGCATTTTAATATAATGACCTCAATTTTTGAAGTTATGTGCATAGTATATTAATTATTAATAAGTATCAATATAAAGATTATCACATTAATAGGAAAAATGAAACATGCGAAATATTAAAATTATAACTATAAGCATGGAAACAAGTACTATGCATATGAAAACGAAATTACTAATACGAAATGTAAAAGAAAATTAAGCAATAATTATTTGTAGGTAATTAAATTCCTATTTAATAATTCCGCTGTGTGTGGAATAATTCAAAAAGAGAATCGACACACAGGACGATGGCGGCATCTTTCGCAGAGCATGATGCATCATGAATCGCGAAGGCTTATATCTTCGCATTCTGCAATAACACTTGAAAGTTACTTTTTAATTAACCAAGAAAGTCTATATTAAGTTTTAAAAGAAATAGAAAAATGGAGAACTGGTCTGAATTTTTCCATCAGAGAAGTTCGGCGACGTTACACGCTCTATAATCACCTAGATGGGTTTTCCCACATTCTATTACCTCCCATTCCCCCGAAAAAAAAGGAAAAAGAAAACAATGACCTAGATGTATTTCCCCTTGCATTCTAATAATGAAAAACGCAAAGAATAAAAACAAAGACAACAAAAAACGAAATTCCTAACGAAATAAACAAGCAAGCCTTAAAAAGCTGTGATTCCCAGTTTGTTTACACCAATAAGATCTATCAAAACCAGAAGCACAGAACAAAAACTGATGCTCATACATAAAAGTCAAAAGTAAGGTGACTTTGTATTTAGCGTAAGTAAAATGAAACACTCAATCGATTTCGAGGGCAGCTAAAGTTCCCTCCTCATCAGGAGAAAGAAATACCTAGAAAGAAGAAAATAAAGGAGAAGGAGTCTCAGAAACATGTGGTTATAACTGGATTTTTAATCAGAGTTGCACTGGTCGCCTACTTTTACTGAGCTAGACTATCTGATCAAGCATAAAAAACAAGAAAAATTAGCGAAGTTAAAATATTGAGCGAGGGGCAAATGCCCCTTCACGCTGAAAATCTGAACTTCAAATAAAGGAAAACAACCACTGAACGGAGTTTTAACCCTCTGGTAGTACCAAACGCGAAGAGGTAACGCCATCTATCGACAAAAATAACTGAATTAAGATAGTAGAATTTTAAAGGCATTCGGAAGGACTGGATTGGACTTCAAATCATTAACTAAACCTGCTAAATCTTTGTGAATGTGAAAAGCCTCAAGAAAATCCAATTCACCTATGGAAGAAGCTTTTTGAATAATTTTTGCAGACCCAAAGTCAAAATTATGGTTAAATGTCCAACTATGATACGCTATTGAAGACTTGTTAATTTCGTCTTTTCTGACATAAGATTCATGTTCCTTGATACGAAACTTCAAGGCTGTTTTTGTTTGGCCAATATATCTTAAACCACACTGACACGATATACTATAAATTCCCCAAGAATTCTAGACAGAAACGCAATCTTTTAGAATCAAAGGGTGAATTTTATTAATAGGGAAGAAACCGACTTGAAAATTGAATTTCTGGTGAATCCGTGCAATTTTATAGCTAACAGAAGGATAAAATGGAAGCACGACAAGGTCATTAATATTATTTCTAACAGTGGAATGTCTTTTTTGATGGGAATCTGAAAATTTCTTAACGGCTTTATCAATAATCACGGGAGAAAATCTACGGTCAATCGCAACTGCTCTCAAATAATTAAGTTCACTGGTAAGCAAAGATTCAGAGGAACAAACTTTAAGCGCGCGGAATACATAATAGTAAAAAGAAGCCATTTTTTGCTTAACAGGGTGGCATGACTTGGCATGGGATGGTAAACAAACTGCAAAGGGTTTACGGTACACAGTGGTGCTAAAATCAGTTAATTGCGAATTATAAGAATATCGAGGAAGGGGAGGGAATTGTTGGATTCAATTTCAAGAGTGAATTGGATGGCTGGATCAATTGAATTCATAATAGATAGAATCTCGGATAAATCCTCTTTATAACCGTCAAAAAGTGCGAAAGTGTCGTTAACATACCGAATCCAAAGACAAAAAGATAGTTTATCAAATAATTTCATCTCAAAATAGTGCATATAAATGTCAGCAAGTACCGGACTGAGAGGATTACCCATAGCCAATCCTTCAACTTGACGAAAATATGCATTTTGGAAAACAAAGTGGGTTTGACTTAGAGAAACTTTAGTAAGCGAAACCAACTCATTAATTTCAGTATGTATGAAGTGAAATTCCCGAAGCCTAGTTTCAAGACAATTTAGTGCTCCTTCGACCGGAACATTAGTAAACAGTGATTTGACATCAAATGAAACCATAATGGAACGAAGTGGAGAAATATTTTTAAGTTTATCAATGACTTTGTAGGGTTTATATTTATTTTAACTAACATTTATTTTAAGTTTAAACTATCTTTCCTGTCAAGCCTTACTTTCCCCTGGAACTGCCAATGCCAGAGTATGTAAATTTTAGTAGAACGCGCAAGGATTCAAATTATCAGCGGAAGTATTCTGAGTTAAATAGAAAGGAAGCGATTTCGAGGTGTGCTGTTCTTACTTCACGAGCGCGGAGGTAGTTAGACAGAAATTGAAGAACCCCGCGTTTCGGCCTGTGTGCTTGCCTTGAAGAATTGTTAATCGTTCAACGTGATCTTCAAGTTTGCTGAATTAGCAGCGGTATTGTAAAACGCGGAGAGATTAGTTACTTTTAGAGAGCCTCGTAGTTAGAGTCTTGTTATTAGTTTCTTTTCAGGTTCTTATTTTTATTTTACCGCCGAGTTGGCGTAGTTTGTGAGCGTCAAGAGCACGCACTTGTAATTTATTACGTTGAATAAAAAGGGACTTAAACCCTTAGCAAGACTCTGTCATTTATCCAGTTTCAACAGTCACCTCTTGGTTGCGTGCAAGTTGGAGGCGCGCAACTATACAACTTCAACAGAATTTTTTACAGTGTGAATATTGTTAGCAAGTAGAGGAGAAAATCTGGAAACTAAATATTTGGCCAAAGGATATGAAGCAGTACCTATGTTGGAAACAATTGGTCGAAAAGGAATACCGGTTTTGTGGAACTTTGGAAGAGCATAAAGCCTAGCGCAATTAGTAATAGGTGGAATAAGTGATTTCTTCAACTGAGTTGGCAGAATGTGGGAAGATTTAATAGCACTTTTAACTTTCGTGAGGTCCGAAGTTGAAGGATCTTTAGGGATCGAGCAGTATGAGCCTTCATTTATCTGTTTAGAGACTCCAGTAATATATGTGTGTTTGTCCATAACAACGATCTGTCCGCCATAATTATCAGCTTTAGAGATAATGATATTAGTATCAAAAATAATTTCACGTAAGATCTCATTTTCCTTTTTGCTAAGATTCGAACCCAAAGATTTGTTGTTAAAATTAACGTTATGAGTAATTAGGTGGCGTATTGTGTCCTTCTGCGTTTCCGAAATTTTGGAGAATTTAAAGGCTTTCTCTATAGGGGTGATGATTTGAGGAATTGAAGGTTTAGATGTCATTGAAAAATTGAAATTATATTTTAATACTTTTAACTGATTCTCTGAAAGATTCCTATTGGAGATATTAACGATGGGGTTAACGTTTACAGTGGGAAGATCAGCTAGATAGGTAGGACTATCGACTGCTTACCAATGAACTTAATTATTTGAGAGCAGTTGCGATTGACCGTAGATTTTCTCCCGTGATTATTGATAAAGCCGTTAAGAAATTTTCAGATACCCATCAAAGATAATATTCCACTATTAGAAATAATATTAAGAACCTTGTCGTGCTTCCATTTTATCCTTCTGTTAGCTATAAAATTGCACGGATTCTCCAGAATTTCAATTTTCAAGTCGGTTTCTCCCCTATTAATAAAATTCATCCTTCGATTCTAAAAGATTGCGTTTCTGTCTTGAATTCTTGGGGGATTTATAGTATATCGTGTCAGTGTGGTTTAAGATATATTGGTAAAACAAAAAGAGCGTGGAAGTTTCGTGTCAAGGAACATGAATCTTATGTCAGAAAAGGCGAAATTAACAAGTCTTCAATAGCGTATCATAATTGGACATTTAACCATAATTTTGACTTTGGGTCTGCAAAAATTATTCAAAAAGCTTCTTCCATAGGTGAATTGGATTTTCTTGAGGCTTTTCACATTCACAAAGATTTAGCAGGTTTAGTTAATGATTTGAATTCCAATCTAGTCCTTCCTAATGCCTTTAAAATTCTACTATCTTAATTCAGTTATTTTTGCCGATAGATGGCGTTACCTCTTCGCGTTTGGTACTACCAGAGGGTATAAAAATCCGTTCAGTGGTTGCTTTCCATTATTTGAAGTTCAGATTTTGAGCGTAAGGTGCATTTGCCCCTCGCTCCCTATTTTAACTTCGCTAATAGTTCTTTATGCTTGATCAGATAGCCTGGCTCAGTAAAATTAGGCGGCCATTAAAAATCCAGTTATAACCACGTGCAGTGCTGGTAAGGACCACGTGTTTCTGAGACTCCTTCTCCTTTATTCTCTTCTTTCTCCTGATGAGGAGGAACCTTTAGCTGCCCTTGAAATCGATTGAGTGTTTCATTTTACTTAAGCCAAATTCAAGGTTTTTTTATGATTTTGATTGTGACATTAGCGTGTTTCTCTTCTACTCTAAGATGACTTATACGATGTGAAAACCGTTAACATTTAGCGCAATCTACTGGCATTTAAAAATTCAAATAAATCGTTCCGTTTTCAGGTTACGTATACGCGACGCTGGGCTGTAAGAGAGTGGTCGGAGTTCTTCGCGTATACTAGACGCTGTGCTCGTAATTGTGGAAACGTTGCGTCGCGTATACGGGATGCTGGTCCTGAACGGGTTAAGCCAAGCCCCAATTCGTAAGCATGCTTCCACCAGCTATCTCACTATCTAATGAATTTGTGATTTCAATGATCTTATCGCGCCCAGAAGCTGTTTCCGGGATACCCCAAATTTATTTTCCTTTCACTGCATTTTACATTCCCTATTGCCGGCTAGACACCTTTTGATCATAGCCTATACTGTTACCAACATTTCAACAGTTTAGTTGC
The DNA here is from genome assembly GCF_044657685.1 of Stegodyphus dumicola. NCBI lineage: Eukaryota > Metazoa > Arthropoda > Arachnida > Araneae > Eresidae > Stegodyphus > Stegodyphus dumicola. The sequence continues at coordinate 44,897,463 of NC_140778.1, forward strand.
CATAACCTGAACATTTGGGCATTAGGAGCACTTAACACAAACTTTTTGCATCGGTCTCTGCCTGCGAATGCGATGACGTCCCGCTCTATATGTGTATTCATTATTACCTGAATATACTGCTATAAATATTTATGTATTTTACACTCTTGTTATTTAATTTGATAGACCAAATTTATGTCTTAGCTGGTCTGTAATGATCTGCGGCCCCTAATCTACCCCTTACTGTTGCTCTTCTTAGTTCCACGCTCACGAACACATGACTATCAAGTGGCCTTCCGGCCTAATATTTATGGAGCAGGAAAACTTCGTACCAACTGTGCGATTTCTCGTTCATAAAAGTGAAATCTGGAACTAATCTTTATCGTGTATACGAGTCAGTTTCCCTTAGAAAGTCCTCGACGAAGGCATCCCTCCCCTTAGGTAGACAGCCTTCGAAGTTTTGTCTTATACATAATTTTTGTGACATGCTATCGGCAAAGTTCTTAAGGAATGGGACGTGGCTTAACAGAGTGCGAAAGCTGTAAATTCGCGTCGAAAAATGTGTCCTAAAATAAGTGCTACAGTTGTGGAAAAAAAATTGAGAATGAAAATGCCAAGTTAAGAAAAATTCAATCGCAAATTAAACAATCTTAATTGATATTTAAGGAATTTCTTGCTCATCATATAGTTTCGGGATTAAATGCCAATTTTCTCGGAAGAAGAGTTTGACGACGAAATTTTTCTTTAGACACATGGGTTATTTTGTACGAGTTGCCTACATCTGACATCCTAATGTTTTCCTAAATGTAGCTACTAATTTGGGACGGAAAGACTATTAAATTACTGTTTATTGAAAACCAGTTTTCTCGTGAACTTTTACAGTATAAATTTTTAGTTACTTTTGTACAAATATAACATCTAATCGATTACAGGCATTTTTTTTAATGAAACTGCATTGTAGTATTTTAAACTGCATTGTAGTATTTTAGAAGCAAAGTAGTGGTTTTATAGTGAAATATGTTACAGCTAGAAGATTTTACTGCATTTTTATTAACTGTATACGTTGCAGCAAGTTACTTCCGAAATTTTGTCGGAAGATGTAGTGCTGACAATTCTCCATTCAGTGTAATGTGTGCGAATTCATAAGAATTTTTGAAAATCGTGATCCAGAGTATATTTCAGAAGCGTATGCGTAAACCATTGCGGATTCTTCAACTAAGAAAATATGGCAATGCCAAAATTTTAGCAGTTTTTGGCTAGGTCTCTTTTGCCTGGAAGACATTGCACTAACATCTGTTTTTTATTGATTCCATTGACGGGGATCTAATAGGCTAATGAACACCTAACACAGTCAATCAATGGTTTTATCGATGGCGAAATGAAAGACACTAACTGCGATAACCGCTGATTAATTTTAGGGTCTCTTTCGACTAAGAGCATTTTCTCCCTTGTTTGATGCATAAAAATTACATTGTACAGATATCAGATGACGGGATGGACATAAAGCTGAAAAAAATAATCTAAAAGAGGGAGACTGGATTAATTGTGAAAGATTCTTTGGGAGATGTGTTGTATATGGCTTATGTCGGTATTTTTGACTTCCTCCTTAACAGTAGTTTACAAATGAAGCTGCTATTAAATTTCTTTAAGACAAGCGACTTATTGTTTCAAAATTCAGTATCTTGATGCAGTTTCTCATGTCAGAATTTAACAAAGCTGAATTTATTTTACAAAATTTCAAGTGGCAGAGCGAACAGCAATTGCGTAAAAACTAATGTAATTTTGTTCCGCGAAGAAAATTGCGTACAGTAAACAAAGTAGTACTATCAAATTTTTCAGGTTTCTTCTTTCGTTATATCCAGTGCTACAGTTTTAAAACATTATTTTTAATCTTTCACATTTCAGACAAAGCTATAAGTGAAATTCAGTAAATATCCATTGTGATATTCATTGTGATCCTCTGGAAAATATAGGAATAATACTTGTATAAACGAATGTAACTTCAGATGGAGATTACAAGGACTTAATAAAAACTCGAAACAAATTGAACAGCAAAATTTTGTTTTCCGACATCTGCATATCTTCGCATTTCAGAAAATTCGAAACTCTAAAAATGCATGTGCGTCTGTATGTAACAGTGTCATCTTGTTTATATATGTACACATACATAGATAGATTTAAAATATATGTTTCTAATACAGAAATTTTACTCTCCCGGAAATTAAAAAAAAAATATTTAACTGTAAATTACGTTCATAAAACTTCGTGCAATAAATAAAGCATTTTGAACAATATGTTAAGCAATGTGATGGAAATAATTAAGTAGAAAAAAAGGATTAATTAACTCCTTTTAATTACGAAAATCGACATCTGGAACGCAAGAGCTTTCATGCGTCTGGTTACGGCAAGATAAAATTCGCAAATGATAAATGGCAACAGTAGGAAAATGTTAAAGAAAAAAGATTTTTCGAAAAACAATAACTTACAAAATATATAGGGATAAACAACGTCTTGAAGATATTGAAAAGAACAGACAGGGAGGACCATAAGTTTCAACAATGGGACAGGAGTTCTGTGGTGTTTGCTTTCTGGCTTAACGGTTTTTACATGACTAGTACTTCTTTCTTTTTATGATGGGATGACGCATACCTTCAGCACAATATAAGTTTTAGAGGAGAAGACTAAAATATTTAAGAAGCTAATAACACTTGGAATTATGGCATTCTGGTTAAGCATACTGAGCAGTTAAATATTACTGAATGCTGTAATGATCCATAACATCATATATAGGTGTTCAGCCAGCTTTCTCTCTGCTTAAATAGTACAAACAGTCCCTTCCAATTGTATCTACTTCCGAAATAGTATCTCCTAAGCTAAGAGAAAAGGATGCTGAGCTTTTAGTATGAATATGATTCTCCTGAATACGATATCTCCTATGCTTTTCTTTCTTTTCGCCATCGACGGAAGAGCTGGCCCACTTGGTTCCGCACTTTTCAGCCTGTTGGATTCCGTCGATGGAATTAAAAACAAATGCATAAATAAATAGAAATAAAGAATTTAGTACTGTGTCTTCCTGCAATTGACCACGGTAAACGAGAAACATTGAAATAAGGACCAGAAAATGGAAAGAAGGTGCATGGTGGGGACTGCTGAGACTAAAGGGAACACTTTTCTCTATTATGGTACATTTTAAGCATATAGTTATATTAAGTATATGCTATATAATCAGGTACAGATGTAAAGATGAACAAATGTATTACAAATTGTTGGATACATTAAATGAGTTCTGGATTAATCGTAATATTAAATATGATTAAAAAGAAAACAAAGTAAAAAAAGACAAAAAAAGACATTACGTAAATTAAGATATGTACAGAGCGGACTGCTTAGGGTAATGCGTTCAAGGAAAGAAGTCATTCCAGGCTGTCAGAAATGCTTTTAGCATTGGTAGTACAGTCTCTAAGACACCTGAGCGCATAATTATTTTTAATTGTGTTCTTGAACCATGCCGGCATATTGGTTGCAATTGGTCATTTTTCATCTCAGCTGTTCTTTTCAAAGTAATGTTCGTTGGTTGTAACAATGATCCAGAAACATCACCAAATGCACGTACTATATGACACACGAATTTCCACGCACTCATAGCATACACATTTAGTATTTAATTGTAGTTTTCGGTGAGATAACTATGACTGATGACTACTCATACGAGGTGTGGTACTAAAAAAGCGAGACTTATTGTGTAGCTTGAAAACAGAGTGGAGTTGACAACAAATGTTTTAAAGACGTCGTGCCACACACCTCTTCTATACATGCAACCAGTTTCGAGTTAATTAGAAAAGCCAATGGGTAGTACTTTGTCATTGGGTGAACACGTAAAACTGTATTGTGCCGGAAAAATGTCTAATGTAAACACCGAACGGCGAATCAACATCAAGTTTCTTGTGAAACTTCAGAAATAAGCCACAGAGGAAACATCTCAAATGTTGACTGAGGGTTATGGGAATGTAACTTTGTCTCATGCATGTTTGAATGGAATAAGCGGTTTTCAGGTAGAAGGGGCACTGTGGAATATGATCATGATTGACGTCATGATTGAATGGGTTCTCAGCGGTCACACTGTTAATCAATACTATTACATTCAAATACTAAAATGTCTTTGTGAAGAACTTAGAAACAAAAAGGCCACAGTTGTGGCTTGTTGGATGCCTCTTACACCAGTATAATGCCTTCCCTCACACGGCCCTATATGTCAAGCAGTTTCTGACCAGTAAAAACTTTACCGTGATGGGCATCCTCCTTATTTACTTGATTTGGCTCCACGCGACATTTGGCAAGTTAAATCTTACTTAAAGAGTTACCTCGTTCCAGAACGGTTACCAGCAATCGCAACACCGAATGCAGAAGCGAACTAGTTATAAGGCGGTGATGTGAGTAAGTTCAATGATTTATTGGATCAGTCTCGTTTTTTTGTGTCACACCTTGCATATTCGAAAGATGCTTCGGTTTGTTTGATTATGGCAAAACACGTTGGGTTTATTTATGCCTAAGGGGAAAGATGACTATTAGGAGGTGTTTGTAAGGCAAACTGGGTCTTAGTTACGTTCCATATCGCAAAAACCATGAAAATGGCCTTGCAGTCAACCTATCCCGGATTTTTGCGAATTTTAATTATTTCGATATATCTAATCACCTGCGATGGCTTAACAACTAGGATGCTATTTGTGTGTGTTCTCTAAGAGGAATGTATGTTGAGTAATTACACAACTTGTTCTGTTTGAGGGTGAGATATGATGTGAGTGGAAAATTCAGATGCGCAGTGATCATCTAGAGACTCATCTTTCTAAATTTTTTTCTATGGGATGCCTTTAGTGCCATTAAGAGGTGGAATATTTGTGTTGCGTTTTTATAGTTAGAAATTGCATTCCACACTGAACTATCATCTGTTGAAATTTATTCTAAGTATCTGGTCCAGTCAAGTTGAAGTTGTTTTTTGTTAAGGCTCCTGACCACATGATTCTTTTGTCTTGCGGACAACATGATACTTTCCAGGTTTTCTTAGCAGAGTTTTATTTTTAAATCAGTTCTCTTAGAGAAACGTTTTATATCGTTTTTGTTCTGCAACCTCCTTGATGTTTTTGGTGTGTACAGATTGTATAATGTATTCGTAAATTCTTTTGTAAAATCATTTAAATATTTTCTCATATGTATAAGCTGGAAATATATCAGGTGTTATCCAGAGCTTTGGCATATAATGCCCAGTTCGTAATAAGGACTCTTGTGTTGTGTAGTGATCTACGCCATTGCTGAATTATGATCCAAAGCAAATTTATTCATGCTCTCAGTATAAGTCGGAGCGTTAATATTAAAAAAATCGAAATCAATAACTTCGGGTCTGGAACGGTAAATTATTGTTGGTTTATTCGAAGCTGCACTTGAAATATTGGCCTACTAAGTAAGATCGTATATTTTCTACAATGATGTTCTACCATTCGCTGATGTACCCCAATGTGGGTCCGACGGTTGTGATTCCAGAGAAAGATTTATAAATTGAATTTTTTTATACTAGGTATTATGATTTGTTAGCTTCGGCCGTTAGATGACACTCAGAGAGTCCTGTCTCTGGACTTTTCTCATAACTTAATTTCTACATGAAGACGAAGATGTTAAGCCTAACAATACTGTAGGTGCACCCCTAATGATTCTGGTTGTATGCATATAACATTATGTGTGTTAATAACGAACGGAATCATCGGATTTCATACTAGAAAGGAAATTGACGAATGGTAATATGCCGCAAAAGATATATATGAAAACGTTTTAGCAGGCATTTTTTTAGTTCTGTTTCAAAAGCGAAGCATTTTTGTTAAGCTGAAATACATGGAAAGAAAGCCAAAAAATTTTGTTGGAAAGCGTAATTCGGGGTAGAACCCAAATAACAGGAAAACGTGGTTTGTTTCTGTCCCTTGCACCAATGAAATGTTTTTATCTTCGTTTTACCTAATGAGCATTTATAAATATTTTAGCACAATTTTTTTTGTCACTACTTAAATATAGGCGACGCATTTTTCTACGGATGAAACGCAAACATGTTGCAGATGAAGATGGAAATTTTAACATCCCTCCTCCAAAGAAAAAAGAATTGGGGACATTAACTTTATTATGAAGCATATTTCCTTGCACTTGCACCAAGTATAGTTCAGTAGCAATATTAAAAAATTAGAAAAGTAGTATGACAATATATACTTAGAGCTCCGGACGCAGCGTTAAGTGCTGGAATACATTTCTCTCTCTTTATTACTTTTTTTTTCTTTTCTCAGTTCATCACCTAAATGTTCAGTTCTCTTACTAATATGCACTTATTTTAATATAAAAAGACAAAACCTATTTTGTCTTTTTATATTAAAACATTATGTGCCTTTCATCATATTGGCGCTTAAGCCACCTAAAATTCGACAAAATCAACAATAAAAATCACAAAATATTTAAAAACAGTATATCTTCAGAATTTCCGATAGACCCTCTCGCGCGCGGGAGATAAAAATGTTGTATTCCGTACAGTCCTGACTCTGCTCGCTTTGAAATCGTAGAGATTGTTAATCAAAAATTCGTTAAAGTTTTACGAAATATCAAATAGATAATAAAACAAATTCCTAATTCCGCCTTCCAGATGGTCATGTTCGGGTGCACGACTACGATGTTCAAAATTTGATGTCTAATTTAGGTGCCGTTGTTTCTTCAGAATGCAAGAAACATACCATACAGTAATGCAGTTTCTTCATTATTTATTTTCTTTAAATATAAATAATATATTTATAATATTTGGTGGGAACAATCTGAAGAGTGATACAGAGCATTTAAGTGTTTCGATGAAAAGAGTCGTTTGGAGAAAAATGATGTTTGATGACTCACAAACATCCGGGAATTCCGGAAAAGAGAGTATAGGAAAAAAGAATTGCTTGATAAGAAAAAAGAGGTAAGTGAAATTTTCCTGTTAGATAATGAATACACCTTAGAAGAATATATAGAAGAGTACGGAGCTAAGAGCAGCTACAACAAAATTTATTAACAGAACTAACTACGCCCTTGACCACTGAACTCATGTAAGAACTGTTTTTAGTATTAACAAGAGAAACAGCGAAATCAGTTACAGTAAAATCAAGAAGTAGAAGTAGATATGTCAGACGTGAATAAATTCAAAAGGACATAACATGTACTCAAAATTACAAAGAAAAGATTTTAATTTGCAAAACACGCATAAATAGACATCTCACTTGAAATTAGAGTGCAGAATAATTCTAGTTATTCTAACTAATTCAACCATATTAGATTTTAATTCCGCTCAGATAAAAATTTTGCGTTTAGTAATTAAAACATTTTGCTGCGAAATACCCGAATTACAAAATATTTGGGCTTTGCTTAAAACGACTATTCACGATAACGAATCGCTAAATGACGCAGAAAGTTTTAATTATTTTTATTTAACAACTGATGCCAAAATTTCTGTAAGAGGTCTATTATTGATTTCAGAAGAGTATAACAAGGGAAATGAGATGGCAAAATCGCGCTTTAGAAAAGATTTACAGCTAGACATCTGTACGTCTAGATTACACAATCTGACTCCATGCACATTGTAGAGATCTCACAGGACTATATTTCTTGAAAAGCGCGCCTCGGTTGAAGACATACGAGAACATGTGGTGACGCGTCTCGAGGAGAGGAGAAAGCACACAGGTGTCGCCAGATTACACGTACTTTGGACTTGATGTGGTGAGGTCCGCGGTAAAACTCTTCCGTAAGTTTCGATTTAGAAATGCGGTAATGTTTACCCTACGAGCTTAAGTAACTTGTATTAAATAAATTCTAACTTGAATATAAAAAAGTTACATCTTATTTTATAAATTTTTATTTTATTCTGATATATATTTAGTAGTAGAAACTCCCTAAACAGATGTTCGAAAGCCATGACGACATTAACAAAAATTTACTACCACTTTAGTATCGAAACACAAGCTTTTACCCACTCTTGGCATTAGTGTAAACGCATATGGGTACACTTCTCCCATTTTAATTAAAGGATTACCAAAAAATATAGCTTTTGAGTTGAACCGATTTTATAATGCCGAAAATAATAAAAGCAACAGACATAGGGAACTTTTTAAAGAAAGAAATTAATTTTAAAAAATGTACATTTCTTTTAACTGAACTGATGGATTGCGATAATATTTATTAAAAGAATAGGTAAATAAATTCGCACTAACAAACAAAATAAAGAAAGTTCCTATGAAAATTTAAAAAAAATGTGAAGAAAGTGTCAACTCTTACATTCTTAAATAGGCCTTGCTGAGAATTGAATTTTTCTTCCTTGGATAAAATAACGGCTCATTGATTGAATGGTTATAATAAATTTAATTTAGCGCAGAATAAGGAAATTCTTAGAAGAAATGGTAGATACTTTGAATATTTCTTTTGTTATAAAATAGTCCATGCTAAACAATTATGCGGAATTAATGTTGAATGTAATGTTTGGCATCGAAGACAGCAACACATAAATGAATGTATGAAAATTTTTATCCAGTTGTAAATGGTTCTTTATGTGAACAGGTAAATCTTAATAACTGAATCACTACTGAAATCATTAATGCCGGAAAAGATAGAAGTTACAAATGGTAAATAAATCGTTTTTCTACAAATATTTCTAGCCGTTGTTTTTCGCGCATGAATCAAAACGAAAGTTCGTTGTTTATTTGATTTAAAAAGTCCATGAATATGTGTTCTTATAAATTTATCAAAGAAATTAAATTTGAGTATAGTAAAGAAAAAATAAATTCACACACGTTTCTATAACAATACTGCAGTTAACGTTACAATATGTAGGGTTAAACTCCAGTTAATGCAACATCGAAAATCAAAGTAAATTTTTATCTTCTGAAGCATTATAGAATCACCAGGCATCGAAGTTGCTTTAATGGAAATTCCTAGCGAGGAACGGAAAAAACATATAGAAGCTTTAAATAATAATTTATCTGACTATGAAAATGATGAGCGTAATAATCGTAAAGTAGATATACTAATTGGTTCAGATGACTTTTGTGAAATAGTTTTCAGTGAAACACAACGCTTAGGTTTGTGAATGAATGTTGATAGGTATACTGATGGGATAGCAGTTTAAAGTTTAGTCATACATTCATCTTTATACTTCAAACTATCACGAATTGGAGGTTTCAACTTTGTTCGTATGAAAAGTTTTGATAAGGATCAGTTAAACGCTTTTTGGATATTAGAAGTCCTATGTATACGTAATGACTCCTTCTTCTGATGTCCACTTCTGATGAAGAAGCTATTCGAAGCTTCGAATCAAGTTTGGCATTTAAAGAAGGCCGCTATGGATTACAACCTCGTCGGATGTATGATTGTGGTAATTTTGAATATAATTACGATAATGCTAAGAAAAAATTTGTTTCGTCGGTTCGAAAATCTTACAAGGATCCATTCTTTTATGTTGTTTATATATCTATAATATAAGAACTCTGGAAGTTGGGTATGGTATATTCAGTAACTGAAGAACAGGTCAGAATCCGATGTGATTCGAAAGGATAAGAATAGAACGTAATTAAGGATTGTTTTCAATGCTTCTTCTAATCCACTTCATGCTCTCTCACCAAACGAATAGTTGCATCCTGGACCAAACTTAAACCCAGATTTCACAAAACTTCTACTCTAATTTCGAATTAACGTAGTTGCATTTATTCCTGATTTTGAGAAGCCAACTCTTCAAAAGAGACGGATCGTTGCATTGTACGTTTTCTGTGTGGAGACGCTTTAATAGATAATATTTCTGATGCTGAATCCAAAATTCTGGGAATTGCTAGAGTCCTGTTTTGTATTACTTCTAGTCTTTTTCTTTTAGCTGCTGTAATTAAATTTAACTGAAGGCTATATTTCAGCACGTATCGGGATACTTGTTTTCTATTAAACGAATCGATGTACTTCGACGATTAGTTATCAGGAACTCCGAATGCAGAATAAGCTTTCACAAGAACTAAAGAAGCAAACTACATAATCAAACAAGGAGGAATGAAATTTCCAAAAAGGAGGAATAATTCTGAAAAACGTATGGGGTTCTTCTGACTTTGAAACTAGTATATTACACCATACAGGTAGTTCTTCATACGTACTGGGAATTTTTTTGGATACTGAAAAGAACGTTTTTAAATTTGATGTAAAAGTTATTAAACTTTGTTTAAAATTCTATAAACGTACAACAATAAGAAATGCGGGAAGAATATTGGACCCAGTGAAAGGGTCTGAAGAAATCCTTTCTCCTTTTACTGTCAGACTGAACCTAATTATTCAAGAATTGTGGAAACGAGGAATTCATTAGCATGAAGATTTAACACAAGAACTAAAGAAAAACTAGAACAGCTGCTATTCCGAATTACACCACCTGAAAGACTTTTCATTTGCAATTAAATGCTCTCGATAAATATGGAGATAATTGGAGGTACATTGCCTTTATACTTATTTTCAGTTCCATGTCTAGAGCTTAAGCTGAAGAAGAGTATCTCAGATTTCAAGAAACAAAGAACATCTGCACTAGTTTTGTAATGACTAAAACCAGACTTTCTATTAAGTAACTCTTTAATTCTACCGAGATTAGAATTAATGAAGGCAATGATCGCAGGAGGTATTTATGATTACCTAGAAGATGTACTCAAGGTGAGGAATATATTATTTGATCAGGCTGTTCCATTACATTGCAATGGATAAAAGGAACGACTAGAGATTCAATACAATTTGTGTTCAACAGGATAACTGAAATAAAGAACTAAACCGATATTCAAAATTGCAATTATTGTAAGGAAACGGACAACCCAGTAGATGAAAGGGAAAAACGTTTCAAAATTAATAAAATATATTAAGTGGTTGCAAGGTACTCCACGGCTGAATTTGCCAGACTAATGATGGCATCAAAGTACTTAAAAACTGAAAGGAAAACAGACATGCAATTTTCTTCTAATATCTCGTCAGTAGTAGAACCATTTTTCAGTGTTTAAATATATAAAAAACTGTCAAGATTGTAGCGATTTACAGCCTGGATAAAACGCTTTATGCATGATACAATAAAAATTGGGGAGAAGAGAAAATGTGTCCGAGAAGCTTTAGAACTGTCTGTAGCAAAAATGTGCTGAAGAGCTAACTGAAGAAAAAATTTAAGCACAGAACCAAGCAGTCGAATAAGTAAAAACTACACAATTTATTCCACAGCCACCGCTCTGCCTAAAAAAAAGCTATGCAGTTTCATTTAAAAATATAGACCCCCAACAAAAAAAATTGATATTTGTTTACGCTAATTCGAAATGTACATACCGCAAGAGAATGCGAAAAAACTGGTAAGTGAAATAAATATTCGTTATAATGTTTTCGCAATAATTATAAACTCAAACTATAAATGTAAGTTTAAACATTCTACTAGCGTCTACATCCCAAAATGGCAGCCTATGAGAGAGGCGATTCTATTATTTTCATCGGGGAGTAGGGAAGTTAGAATGGTTTTCTGAGGAACGCCAGCGGCAGTGCGCGATGTTTGCTTACATTAGGAAGTTCAGAAAATTGCAAAGGTGGATTGCCTTAGTTTCTGCGGTTACTTTCAGGGAAATATTAGGCAGTTTTTTTGGTTTGCTGATAGATGGCAAATAGATAATTTACCTTTATAAATCCGCGTTTATCTATTTAAACTTCAGAAGATTTAAGATGAAGTGAATATATTTAACACAACAGAACGCAAGCTTAAGACTTGTAAATCTTTTAAAAAACAATACATCGATAATTAAAAATATTATTTATAGTACATTACTAAAAACTTTTTATTAATGCATAGTTATCATATAATTAACAATTCATCCATGCATTATCTCATTATTTATTATAATTAAAAGAGAAGATATTTTTTACAGTAATGTTTAAAAATTTGCTGTTGTCTTTTAAAAGATTTACAAGTCTTAAGATTGCGTTCTGTTGTGTTAAATATATTCGCTTCATCTTAAATCTTCTGAAGTTTAAATAGATAAAAGCGGATTATAAAGGTAAATTGTCTACTTGCCCTCTATCAGCAAACCGAAAAAACTGCCTAATATTTTCGTGTAAGTAACCGTAGAAACTAAGACAATCCACCTTAGCAATTTTTTGAACTTCCAAATGTAAGCAAACATATAGTCAACTGCCGTTGCATTCCTCAGAAAACCATTCTAACTCCCCTACTCCCCGATGAAAATAATAGAATCGCCTCTCTCATAGGCTGCCGTTTTGGGATGTAGACGCTAGTAAAATTCTTAGCACCATCGAATCGAAACATGTTTCCTCTTCACATGTGTTTCCTGAAGAAATTCGAGAAATTAATTTTCCTAAGTATTTAATAGTTCAAGATGCATGCATTTATATAAAGGTTAGCGAAAGTTTATCACAGATTTGTTTAGAAATCTGTCAGATATAAGTAATAATATTAATCAACGGTAGTGAACGAGAATACCATGCATTTGTTTAGAAACAAAACAAAAGTACGTGCAACACTTTTTGCACGACCAAATCTCAATGTATAAGGTATTTCTCCGGCCTTCTTGGCATGCCTTCGTCGTGTGGTGGTCTGCAAGCAAGGCGTGTACTCCAGAGTTGCGTGGTTGGATTCCCGAGGAAGACGTTGCGAATTTTTCATCTTTCGCGCTTCAAAAAACCTAATGACTATACAAGTGGTGCCCAAACGAAAAGGTTGGTGGATGATGAATCTCCCCGCCAACAATTTTGCGATTGGTTCTCCTAAAATTACCACTCGACCTTAAGTCGGAGTATATAAGTCGGAGTATATAAGTCAAGTCGGAGTATATAAGTCATTTTTTCTCCGCCTTCTCAACGTGCATTCGGAGTGCGGTAGTCGGCACGCTGGGAGCGTATTCCAGAGCTCCACTGTTCGATTCTCGGCGAAGGCGTAGCTTATTTTTCATCTCTTCTGCTTCCGAAATAAACCTAATGACACAACAAATTTTAGTAATTTTATATTATTATTATCTGCAAGTCTGACATAATTACGTGTCTCAACTGGGTACGCAATAATGTGTGTGAAATTTGATTTGCATTTTGTTACTAGATATTTTTTCCTTGAATTTAATATTTTTGTGTACATTGATTTAATTCCGAAAGTTCGGTGATTCTTCAGACCATTAGTATACAATCAGCAGTGAAAGAAAAACGTTATTACAAAAATAAAATATTCTATAATGATTTTAATGCTGACTCATATAAATAATCAAACCCATAAATTCAAATCTCTAAATTAGTTTAATATCAGAGTATGCAGATTTTTAGAGGCGTTACTCATTTTCAGTTTTCATGATAATCAAAATAATCGAAAATTGGACTCAAAAGGGGTAAAAATATTAAAATTGTTACAGATCCTTCACATAATAATTAGTATCATAATAATTTTGTTCGGAGATCCGCGCTCACGTGCGTACAAAAGATGTAAATTCGCGTCGAAAATTGTGTGCTAAACTAAGTGCTACAGTTGTAAAAAGGAAAAATTGAGGAACACAAATGCCAAGCTAAGATACATTTAATCGCAAACAAAACAATTTTAATTGGTATTTAAGGAAGTTCTTGCTCATGATATAGTTTCGGGATTATATACCAAGTTTCGCGGAAGAAGAGTTTGACAATGTTCTTCCTTAGAGAGATGGGTTATTATGTACGAGTTTCCTCCATCTGACATCATAATGGTTTCCTAAATGTAGCAACTAAATTCGAACGGCGAGACTATTAAATTACTGTTTATAGAAAAAACAAATTATTGCACACCAGTTTTCTCATGAACTAACACGGTATAAAAATTTAGCTACTTTTTACGAAAAATGACGTATGCAGTAGCTATCGACATTTTTTAATGAAACTGCATTGCATTTTAGAGGCAATGCGGTGGTTTTATGATGAAAGATTCGACAGTTGTGAGATTTTTCTGCATTTTTATTAACAATATATGGTGCAGCACCATACATACGAACTTTTGTTGGAAAATTTAGTGCTGAAAATTCTCCGTTCAATGGAAAGCGTGCGAATTCATAAAAATGCTCGAAAATCCTGATCTAGAGAAATATTTCACAGACGTATGCGTAAGCCAGAGCGGTTTCTTCAACTGATAAAAATGGCAATGTCAACATTTTAGCAGTTTTTCGCAAAGTCGTTTTTGCCTGGTACACATTGGACTAAGAACTATTGACGGGGTATTGATACCATTGACGGGGATCTAATAGGCTAATGAACACCTAACCCAGTTAACGAACGGTTCTGTCAATGGCGAAATGAAAGAACAAAAGACACTAACTGCTGATTAATTTTAAAGTCTTCATTTCGACTAAGAGGTTTTCTCCCTTGTTTAATGACGAAACAAAATTACACTGTATAGATTTGAAATGATGATATTAGCATAAAGCTGAAAAAATTATCCAAAAGAGGGAGACTGGATTAATTGTAAAAGAGTGTTGCATATGGCGTATGACGATATTTTTGACTTCCTCGTTAACAACAGTTTACAAATGAAATTACTATTAAATTTCTTCAAGAGTGTTTTATTGTTTCAAAATTTCGTATCTCGATGCAGTTTCTCATTTCAAACTTTAACAAAGCTGATTTTATAATGCAAAATTTCATGTGGCAGAGCGAGCGGTAACTGTGTATAAAATTGATGTAATTTTGTTCCGGGGAGAAAATTGTTTAGAGTAAACAAAGTAGTACTATTACATTTTTCAGATTCCACCTTTCTTTATATTCATTGCTACAGTTGTAAAACATTATTTTTATTCTTTCTCATTTCAGTCAAATTTATCACTGAAGTTCAGTTAATATCCATTGTTATCATGGGTAAAGCAAATAAGTATCTTCGCTCCGGATGCAGTGGTGTATAGCAAAATTTTGACAGAAGCAAATATTTCGAAATAAGATTATTCTGAAAATATAGGAATAAGACTCCTATGAATGAATGTAACTTCAGATAGAGATTGCAAGGACGTACTAAGAACTCGCAGCTAATTGAAGAGCAAAATTTAGTTTTCAGGCATCTGCATATCTTTACATTTCAAGAAACTCTAAAAGTGCATATGCTTCTGTATGTGACAGTGCCATCTTTTTTATATATATACACATAGATAGATAGATAGATTTAAAATATATTTTAATACAAAAATTTTACTATCCTGGAAATTTAAAAAATATTTTAACTGTAAATTACATTAAGAAAACTTCGTGCAACTAATAAAGCATTTTCAACTATATGTTAAGCAACGGTCACGGTAAGATAAAAGTCGCAAATGATAAATGGCAACAGTAAGAAAATGTTAAAGAAAAACGATTTTTCGAAAAAGAATAATTGACAAAATATATAAGGATAAACAACATCTTCAGGATTTTGAAGAGAACAAACAGTGAGGATCATAACTTTCAACTACAGGGACAGGAGTTCTGTGCAGTTTGACTTGTGGCTTTACGCTTTTACATGACTATTAATTTTTTCTTTTTATGATGTGGTGAAATATCCCTTCAGTGCAGTGTAAGTCTTAAAAGAGTAAAAATAAAATATTTAATAAGATAATAACGCTTGGAATTATTGCATTCTGATTAAGCATACTAATTATTCATATTTTAATGCTACAAATAGACACACCGGGTGATAATTATTTAAAATATTAAAATTGAACAGTTATGTATTACCGAATACTATACAGATTCATATCATCCTATATAGGTGTCCAGCCTACTATTGCCCTTTCTATCTGCTTAAATAATACAAATACTCCCTTCAAAAAGTATCTACTTTCCAAATAGTATCTCCTAAGCTAAAAGAAAATGATGCTCAACTTTTAGTATCAAAATGATATCTCGTGAGCTAAGACATTAGTAATGTTCGTCGGTTGTAGCAATGATCCGGAATACACATACGATATGACACACGAAATACCACGCCCTCATAGCATGTAAATTTAGTGTTTTGGTTACGTCATGTTACGTCGTTGTTCTGTCAATGCGGCCAGTTTTGACGTAACAGACCACGCCATTGGGGAGCACTGCGTCATTGAGTGAACATGTAAAACTGCATTCTACCGGGAAGATGTCTAATGTAAACACTGAATAGCGAATTAACATCAAGTTTCTTGTGAAACTTCAGGAATCAGCCAAAGATAAAACTTTTCAAATGTTAACCGACGCTTGTCTCATGCACTTGTGTTTGAATGGCATAAGCGGTTTTTAGGCGGAAGGCGCACTGTAGTAGATGATCACTATAGACATCATTATTGAATGGGTTTCCAAGTGGTCAGCCTGTTAATCAATACTACTACATTGAAGTACTAAAACGACTTCGTGCAGTAATTAGGTAAAAAGGTTACAATTGTGGATTGATGGGTGCCTGCTTTACCAGGATAATGCACCCGCTCACACGGCTCTATCTCTCAAGCAGTTTCTCACCAGCAAAAACATTGCTGTGATGGGGCATCCTCCATATTCACCTAATTTGGCTCCATGCAACTTTTTTCATTTCCTATAATTTAAGTCTTACCTAAAGGGAACCCATTTTACCTCAGCTGAAGAGGTTCAATCCAAAACGAAGAATCTCCTGAAGAGCCTTTCAAAACCCTCGTTTCAGAACTGCTACCAGCAATGGCAGCACAGACTGCAGAAGTGTGTGAATACTTAAGAGAAATACTTTGAAGGTGATGATGTCAAGGAAAACTGATTCTGTAAGTACAATGATTCATTGAAAAAACTCTTTTTGTGTGTGTGTGTGTGTCTCACTTTGCGGATTACAAACACGGTTCGGTATTTTTTTATTATGTCCAAACACGCTATGAAAAGATGACTTCTCTGAGGTCTCTGTAAGGCGAACTGGCTCTTAGTTACGTTCCACATCGGAAAAATCATGAAAACGTCTTTGCAGCCAACCCATCCCGGACTTGCGCGAATTTTTTATTATTTCGATGCATCTAATGCGTCCGAGGGCATTACAACAGGACTGTTGTTTGTGTGTGTACTTGAAAAGAATTATATATTGAGTAATTACACCACTTGTTCTGAACGAGGATGTGAGTGGAAAATTCAGATGCTTATTGATTTGCTAGAGACTCATCTTTCTCAGTTTCTTTATATGCGATCCCGTTAGTGCTATTAAGATGTGTAATATTTGTGTTGCGTCTTTATACTTAGAAACAGCATTCAAGACAGAATTATAATCCGTTGAAAGTGATTCTAAGTATCTAATCCGGTCAAGTTGAAGTTGTTTTTTGATAAGACTCCTGACCTCATTGAGTGTATTCATGACTCTTTCGTATTGCGCACAACATGATATTTTTGCAGGTTTTTCTTAGCATGGTTTGTATTTTTTAATCAGTTCTCTTAAGGCAGGAGTTTTACATCGTTTTTCTTCTGCACCTTCCTTGCCTTTTTTGGTGTGTGCGGAGCGTGAAACCTATTCGTATATTCTTTAGTCAAAACGTCTAAATCAGCAATTCTCAACATTTAACTAACGCGTACCATCTAAACAAAAATTGTAAACCTTTAATACCATTACTACATTTTTCAATGATTATATTTCAATTTCTGCATAGAAATATTAAGCAACAACAACGATAATTATAATAATAAAATCCGAAAGCTTTCAGATTGTGCATTACGCCCAAAGGGACACATTTTTTTTATTTTGTGTGTTACCTTTATTTATTAAATATCTCTTTGCACATAAAACATGAAATTCAGTTCAACAGGAATATCCCGAAATAATTTTAAAATGAGCATGTATTTAGTTTTTCCGATACACAGTATCGCGAGCTGGAGATACTTTTTTTTTCTCAGTGCAGTTTTGCCATTACTCGCTTTGAAATCGTTCAGTTTGTTAATTAAAGCTTCGTTCTCAATTTAGTTTCAGCTGCGGCTTTCTTTATTTGAGAAATCTCTCCGGAAATTTTTCCTGTTAAAGCCCGAGCTCCGTCACAGCATACGGCAACACACTTATTCCAAGGACACTGTCAGACATAAAATTGCCAATTACTTTTAAATTTTTACTTGCAGTTGCTCTATCATGAAGAGATTTACGAAATAAATACTCTTCAACAACTGGTTTATCTTCTTCTAAACGTACGTAAACTAATAATTGAACAAAGTTCGTTTTATATGATTTTTCATCCAATTGCAATGCGAAATGCTCACTGTTTTATTTTTTGAATAAGTGTCCCTTTTGCGGAAATTAGAACAATTCTGCTTTATAAAGCCTCGGCCTGGGCCATGGCGTTAAAGACTGAACAAAGGAAAATTAACCTCCTGCAAAATAAAATACTAAGAGCGATGTTAATGCGCCTTGGTATGTTAGAAATACGATCATTTATGAAGATTTAAAAATTAAACCAAATTAAACCAATACCGGAACAGATCCTAAAGGATGCTGACAACGTTTTTAAGAAAATGTAGAATTTGGCAGTCAATACTTTGAGAGAACTTGGAAAGCGTCGTAAAATGACCTAGGCCAATTCACCACACTGTAAAGTAATAGCTTTAATAGTTCTATCCAATTTATCTCATTTTATTCCAGTATTTAATCACGCATTTAATCCTAGTATTTATTCAAGTATTTAACTAAGATTTATTTCCCGTGTTTGTGAATTTGTGTTTGCGTTTACTACTAAGATTATGGACTTATTGCCTGGATAGGCAAAGACTTTTAGTGTCATTTGTACAAAATGTAAATAATTGAACTCACCAACGCCTGCCAATGTCGATCCAACCGTATTGGCTAGTACCAGTCACATGATACTCATACCCTGAATTCTCAAGAATTAGATACTACATTCTCGAATCTCTCACTATGCAGTTTAATGTTCTTTAATCAGGACTGAGATGATTTTCCTGACATAAAAATTGAAATTTTTGCTATTATGTTAGTGTATGCCACCTTGACTTAAAACTCTGAATGTCTGGTCTTTCAGACTCTTATTTTTGCTTTCGGGTAAGTAGCGTGATAGCGCCCTAAATTATTCTACAACCGTGAATGGCCGTATGGCAAGTTAGAATGATCGGGTTTAAACTCTAAGAAGCTGATGCCTGTAGTGAAAGTAAATCATAAGCGTAATCATAAGCATGAATTTGTCGACTTACTGCATTATTTGATAAAGGAATATTATTAAGTTCATTAGCCTCTTTTCGTTGAATAATGTTAAAACGATATCTTAAGCTGCTGGTAATATAAGCATTTCTTCAATACCGTGAGCCTTTACAGTCTTAGTAATACTTGGACTTACCAGGTAACTAGCTTTCAAACCTTTTCACTTGAAGAAGCAATACCTTTCATTACTTGTGTAATATTTATCCACTTCGATAATTTCCTCTTAAAATAGTCTTAAGATTTATTCTTTAAACTGGCATGCTGAGATTCAAGATATCCTTTACGAGACTATGGTTTTATACTTTGCTTGGATAATAGTTCACCACAAACAACACATTGAGGTTGAGGGTTCATTTCATCTCCATTCCAAGTAAATACAAATAAAAAAAAAACCTTTCATTATATTTTCTAGAAATTTTCTTTTCTACTTTTCTTTTCGCTTCAGTATTCTCAGTGCTAGTAGATTGTCCCGGATCCGTCACTTGGGAACCGTCCCTTTTTCGCTTAGTCAATCCTACACAAATATTTAAATGCACATTATATTACTAGTTCTTCAAAAACAGACGACTTTATTCTCAAATCGCGTAGAAAGGTAAAGAATACAAAGCAACAAGAAGACACAATGCTTACTCTTAAAGACAGCAAACCGGCGTAAAAAATGATTCTCATTGAAAATGGAGCAATACGAGCCCGGAAATGACGACATATGAAGCGCCGACATGCTAAAAAATCGATAAACTCTCAGAGAATTAATGAGATACAATTATCTTTGTTATACAAACTTATTTTTATTTCCTATGAAATACAGCATCCATTTCCTTCACGCTTTTTAAAAACATCATTTATGGAAAACTTTGTTATGTCTGCAGCTAAACGAATGTTTGTGAAGTGTACAACATGGAAGAACAACGGAAACTGCCATGCAGACAGATCGTACGCCTCTTGCTAAAGTCTATAAGCGGCTGGAATAAAGCTCAGATCGCATAAATTTAGGAGTGTTGGAGAAAAAACCTCAATCAGGATGTCGGGGTTTTAATTTTTTAATTTAGAAGTTAAAAATACTTTGCTTCTTTGCGAACCACCTACATTTCTTTTGCGTACCACCGGTTGAGAACACCTGATCCAATTCATCCCTCGTGCTAGAAATGTATCTGGCGTTGTCTAGAGCTTTGGCGTATAATGCCCAGTTAGTAATAAGGACTTTTTTGTGTTGTGTACTGTAGCACTTAATGTTGATCTACGCCATTTCCAAATTATGATCCGAAGAAAGTTCATTCATGCTCTCAGTATAAGTCGGAACGTTAATATATTTGAAAAAAAAATAAAACAATAACGGCCGGTTATATTATTATTGGTTTCTCCGGACCTGCACTAGATTTATTGGCCCATTGGGGTAAGTTTATATATTTTCTACCCTGATGTTCTACCATTCCTTGATGTATCCCAAGTTGTACCTGACGGATGTGATTCGATAGATGGATATGTGGTTTGGATTTTTTTATTCTAGGTATTATGATTTGCTAGGACAGGCTGTTAGATGGCGCTCCGAGCGTCCTGTCTCTGGAGTCATTCCATAACTTAATTTCTAGGTGAAGAACGAAGATCTTATGCCTTACAATACCGTAGGTGAATGCCCCTAATGATTCTGGCTGTATTGCGCGTAAATGTATGTGTGAATAACGACCGGAATCATCCGATTTCATACTCGAAATTAAATCTAAATATTGGTAATATAAATAGTTATCGCAAAAATATGATTCAAGAACATCCGACATTCCAGAAAAATAGAGTATACGAAAAAAGAATTGCTTGGAAAAAAAAAGTTACAAAAAAAAAGATATGAAATTTTCCTCTTAAATAATGGATTCACTTGACAAGAATGTATAGAAGCGCCCGGCGCTAAGAAGCAACTGCAGCAAAATTTATTACCAGAACTAAATCTTACACTCTCGAACACTAAACTGATTGAAAAACTGTTTTAATATTAACAGAGACAAAGCGAAATCAGTTACAGTAAAATAAAGAAACAAAAGTAGATATGGCAGACGTGAATCAATTAAAAATGACATATCATCTATTACAAATTACAAAGAAAATATTTTAATTTGCAAAACACGCATGGACAGAGATATAAAAGAGCTGTCTCACGTGAAATTATCCGAGAATATCCGATATCAATTCAGCTCAATTTAAAATTTAACATTTAGTAACCGAAACATGTCTCAAAATATTTGGACTTAGTTTAAAACTATTTTTCAGGATAACGAATTTCTAAATGACATAGAAAGGTTGAATTACTTATTATTAACAATATTTAACGAAATTTCCGCAGGAGCTTTATTACTGATTTCAGAAAATTATAACACGGCAAGTGAGATATTAAAATTAAACGCTTTGGATAGAAAAGAATTACAGCTAGACATCTGTATGCCTAGATTACCGAATCTGTCTCCATGCAGATATTCCAAAGCGATAACGTCATTAACAAAAGACCACTTTAGTATATAAACAGAAGCTTTAGCCAGGCTTGGCATTGATGTAAACGCATATGGTACACTTTTTTCCCCATTTTAATTGGGGGGGGGTACAACAGGTAAAGCTTTTGCATTTAACCGATTTCATGATCCCCCAAAAAATAAAAATACACATGTGAAGCATTTTAGAGAAAGAAATTGAGTCTAGAAAATGCAAATTTCCTTTAACTGATTGCGATAATATTTATTAAAAAAATACAGATAAATAAATTCGATATAATAAACAAAATAAAAAAAAATCGTATCCTATGAAATTTTTTTAAAATGTGAAGAAAGTTTCAACGGCTGCAGCCTTAAATAGGCTTGCTGAAAATTCAAGTTTTTCTTTTGTTGTTTTGATAAAGTAACAGATCACTTACCGGATCGTTGTAATAAATTTAATTTCGCGCAGAAGAAGGATATTCTTAGAATAAATGTTAGATACTTTAAATGTTTCTTGTGTTATAAAACGTCTCATGCTAAAAAAATATGCAGAATTAAAGTTGAATGTAAAAGGCAACAACACAGAAAAGAGATTATACGAAAACGCTTATCCGGTTGTAAATGATTCTTTATGTGAACAGGTAAATTCTGCTAATAACTGTCAGACAGCATTGAAATTACTAATGACGGAAACGACAGAAGTTAGAAATGGTAAATAAATTGTTTTTCTACAAATAAATCTGGCAGTTGTTCTTGGCGCAGGTATCAAAATGAAACCGATGATAGGCGTACCACTGGTTGTACGCAAGAGCAAGATAAGTGGTACGCAAAGAGGCAAGATACTTTTAAATATGAAATTCAAAAATTAAGACCCCAACATCCTGATTTAGTATTTTCTCTAACACTCGTAAATTTATGCGAACGCGAACGACGGCATTGGAGCCTCCGTCTCTTATAATCTGTGAGTTCTAGCACAGGAATGTGTACATGTATTTTCCGTACTATTGGATTCAACTTAAACTTTGACTCTTCAAGCCTAAAAAATGGAGAAAAATATATTTGTAAAGGCCGTTACAGGAGAATGCGTCTTACCAGAGCTAAGACATAGACATAGACCTACTTTATTATAATTAAATAAAGTGAGCAGAAATAGGAAAAATGCATAAACTAACTTATGCAAGCTAGAGGGAGCCCCATGAGCTCGAGAAAGTTTAGGGGATAGAGTTAGATAAAATTAAGATTAATAAGATGAAATTTTTAGTTTTTATAATCATAAAATCCATGGCATCATCGAATCGAAACCTGTTTCCATGTCACATGTATTTCATGAAGAAATCTGAAAAATTAACTTTCCTAAGTGCTTAATAGTACAATCTATATAAGCTGCATGCATTTGTTTTAAAATTCTTATGACACATTTTTTTTTAAAAACGCTATCAGAGATTAAATCTTCTATTGGTCGTCAGTAGTGAACAAGAACACCATGCATTTGTATAAAAATAGAAAAGATGTGTTTCTGAGATTTATTGCATGACCAATTCTCAATTTTAATAGTTTTATATTATTATCCTCAACAATTCTGATATAATTTACCTATTTCAATTAGGTACGGAAACTTGAGTGTGAAATTATTAATCTGCATTTTGTTCGTAGGTATGTTTTCCTTAAATTTAATATTTTTTAACCAACATGTCTGTAGTCAATGTGTGCGTTGTCTTAATACCTGAAGTTCCCTGATTCTGCAAACGTCAGTAGATAAGCAGTAGTAAAAATAAGTACAACGTAATTGAGAAAATAATATATTCTGCAGCGATTTAAATATCAGGTCATATAAATAATCAAATGCGTACGTTCAAATTTCTGATTTTGTTTTATACCACAGTTTGACGGCCTCTAGGCTCAGACCACTATCTTATAGAATTAGACTTCATTGCGCACAATAAAATACTGTTTTCTAACAGAGGTTTAGTCTAATAGATCATGAACATTATTATGCTGTATTATGAGCTGAGAAACCACATTCATTTTGTTAATCTTACTCAGTGCAAACCACACGGGAGCGTAATCAGCAAGAGATGGTTATACCTTCTAGCAAACCTGAACTATGTGTGAACATTCAATCTAATGGCTCACATTCAAATTTGCTTAACTTGTTAAAAAATTTCTGCTCTTAATAGCAATGAAACTCTAACCAGAAAGCAATCTTTATGAAATTACGAATAAATGATCATTAAGCCTTTCTCGTGATTTATAACAGAATATATAATACAAATCTGAAACAATAATTTGTTGGAATTAAAATAGTTTTCTCGTTACTAATTTTGGTTGTCTGATTCAGATCAAGCCAACGAAATTCATTATGTCAAGGATTCCAATTTGTGCCTATCGATAGCAAACAGGTTCATTATAGGTAGTTTGCGCAGAGATCAGCTACCTTGGAATACATATCGATAGCACACAGATACCTTGGAGAGCATACACGTAGCAGTTCGACTATCCTCATCTCCGCCGCCACATTTGAAGGAGAACACCCCAAGTGGACGCAACCGAGAGCCTCCAATCCCAATTTCCCTACCGCTAACCTCTCGAGAGAACTTTCTGCTGGTCGCATATATAGAGTTCGTCATGCTTCAGAGACACTACTCATTTACAAATATCTATGCCTTCATTGGAATTCGTAATCGTGGCTCAATACCCGTGATACCACAGTCAGCGTCTCTTACCACTCTCCTATTTTAGTGGCATACAAAAAAGATGACCAAGATGAGTGTTTTCGCTTGTAGTTAAACTAAAAAATTATGAACACAAAGTTTATTTCAGTTAAACATCTGATAAGTCTACACTACAGTTAAATTCTACAGCAACTTACCAATAGCACAATATCTACCTAATTTTAGGACTCAAATCTTGGTCTACACTCCAGTTAAATTTTACGTAGCTTACCTGTATCACAACCACTATCTAAATTTAGTTCTCATATGGATTTAGCAGGAACAACATTTTTTTGATATAATGACGAACAATACATTAGACGAGTTAAATTCGTAATTTTTTGCTCTGCCGCGTAGACATTAAATTTGTGTAACTGTCTGATGTGAGCGAAAAGTGTGACATCAGTAAAGAAAGATAAAACACCTTATATAAGCTCTCTCTAAATTTATGAATAATTATCACAAATGTTCTGAACGGAAAATGTCCTTTTGCTTGTCTTACGCTCAGAGATCACTTGCACTCATCTTTGAAACAAAGACTGCAGCTATAAATGAATGAAAGTTTTTGATGTTCAAAAAGCTCAAGGATTTAAATTAATCATGATAAGCTTCGAAGAAACTGGGACTAGAAATCTTTGAAATATTTTATGCCTGTAAATGTAATAAATTTAAGTTTTTAATATGTCTAAATATAACTTAAAAAGCAACATGTATGCTGGAAATTAAGAAAGGAATTCTCTTGAAATTGTGATATACTCCGAGAAAATTTTTCCATAAAATTGCTTCGGTGAGTAACACCCACTGAAGGCTTACCATGACAGGGAGTTCTAGGCTGATCCGACGGCTCCTGCACGGCTGTGCCTTCTGGGTTATTAATAAAAGCAAAATTTAAATTGGCATTACTCACAATAGTTTTACTAGGATTGGGCTTGTCATGAACATTATTCAATACAGCATTATTACGAGTATGAACATTACATTTGTTATCATTCTAATAGGAATATCATTTAGATCAAGATTAGCAAATATATTTTGTACCGTTAACTCGATCTAGGTTAATTAATTTCATGCCACTGGCACTTTTAGCCGACTTCTTAAAATTTGAGTCATCATCATTAGAAATACACTCATTACCATTAACAACATTTTTCGTTTGTTACTGGCATTTACAAAAATTAGTGTTCTCTATTTGACAAATGAAAATCACATTTACCCATTCTCGAAGTAACATAGACTTCGAGTTTCTTAATTTTCATGAAATTATCCTTACGAAATTGTTGCCCATAGACCAGGAGTTCATTAGATTCAGGCAAATTATAGTAATAGAACACAGCATCGATATTATCTTTATGAACGCGAGCTTATGTTTCAGTACGGAGAGAGGTTATTTTCAAATTTCGATGAGCCAGTCAACACGTGCACAATCCGAAGTATCACGCTTTGAAAAGTATAGAGATAGTGATTTATCCACATGCATATCGTCGATTATCTTATTCAGGTATTCCGAAATATCAGAGACATAGAATTTAGTAAGAAATTCCACATCAAGGTGAATATCATTTTCATGCGAAAAGCACGAGGCATCGGCCTAAATAATATTCCTAACGGCATTTTCAGACACACTATTCGAAGTATTCTCCAACGTATTCTTAATAGTACAATCTATATAAGCTGCATGCATTTGTTTTAAAATTCTTATGACACATTTTTTTTAAAAACGCTATCAGAGATTAAATCTTCTATTGGTCGTCAGTAGTGAACAAGAACACCATGCATTTGTATAAAAATAGAAAAGATGTGTTTCTGAGATTTATTGCATGACCAATTCTCAATTTTAATAGTTTTATATTATTATCCTCAACAATTCTGATATAATTTACCTATTTCAATTAGGTACGGAAACTTGAGTGTGAAATTATTAATCTGCATTTTGTTCGTAGGTATGTTTTCCTTAAATTTAATATTTTTTAACCAACATGTCTGTAGTCAATGTGTGCGTTGTCTTAATACCTGAAGTTCCCTGATTCTGCAAACGTCAGTAGATAAGCAGTAGTAAAAATAAGTACAACGTAATTGAGAAAATAATATATTCTGCAGCGATTTAAATATCAGGTCATATAAATAATCAAATGCGTACGTTCAAATTTCTGATTTTGTTTTATACCACAGTTTGACGGCCTCTAGGCTCAGACCACTATCTTATAGAATTAGACTTCATTGCGCACAATAAAATACTGTTTTCTAACAGAGGTTTAGTCTAATAGATCATGAACATTATTATGCTGTATTATGAGCTGAGAAACCACATTCATTTTGTTAATCTTACTCAGTGCAAACCACACGGGAGCGTAATCAGCAAGAGATGGTTATATCTTCTAGCAAACCTGAACTATGTGTGAACATTCAATCTAATGGCTCACATTCAAATTTGCTTAACTTGTTAAAAAATTTCTGCTCTTAATAGCAATGAAACTCTAACCAGAAAGCAATCTTTATGAAATTACGAATAAATGATCATTAAGCCTTTCTCGTGATTTATAACAGAATATATAATACAAATCTGAAACAATAATTTGTTGGAATTAAAATAGTTTTCTCGTTACTAATTTTGGTTGTCTGCCAACGAAATTCATTATGTCAAGGATTCCAATTTGTGCCTATCGATAGCAAACAGGTTCATTATAGGTAGTTTGCGCAGAGATCAGCTACCTTGGAATACATATCGATAGCACACAAATACCTTGGAGAGCATACACGTAGCAGTTCGACTATCCTCATCTCCGCCGCTACATTTGAAGGAGAACACCCCAAGTGGACGCAACCGAGAGCCTCCAATCCCAATTTCCCTACCGCTAACCTCTCGAGAGAACTTTCTGCTGGTCGCATATATAGAGTTCGTCATGCTTCAGAGACACTACTCATTTACAAATATCTATGCCTTCATTGGAATTCGTAATCGTGGCTCAATACCCGTGATACCACAGTCAGCGTCTCTTACCACTCTCCTATTTTAGTGGCATACAAAAAAGATGACCAAGATGAGTGTTTTCGCTTGTAGTTAAACTAAAAAATTATGAACACAAAGTTTATTTCAGTTAAACATCTGATAAGTCTACACTACAGTTAAATTCTACAGCAACTTACCAATAGCACAATATCTACCTAATTTTAGGACTCAAATCTAGGTCTACACTCCAGTTAAATTTTACGTAGCTTACCTGTATCACAACCACTATCTAAATTTAGTTCTCATATGGATTTAGCAGGAACAACATTTTTTTTATATAATGACGAACAATACATTAGACGAGTTAAATTCGTAATTTTTTGCTCTGCCGCGTAGACATTAAATTTGTGTAACTGTCTGATGTGAGCGAAAAGTGTGACATCAGTAAAGAAAGATAAAACACCTTATATAAGCTCTCTCTAAATTTATGAATAATTATCACAAATGTTCTAAACGGAAAATGTCCTTTTGCTTGTCTTACGCTCAGAGATCACTTGCACTCATCTTTGAAACAAAGACTGCAGCTATAAATGAATGAAAGTTTTTGATGTTCAAAAAGCTCAAGGATTTAAATTAATCATGATAAGCTTCGAAGAAACTGGGACTAGAAATCTTTGAAATATTTTATGCCTGTAAATGTAATAAATTTAAGTTTTTAATATGTCTAAATATAACTTAAAAAGCAACATGTATGCTGGAAATTAAGAAAGGGATTCTCTTGAAATTGTGATATACTCCGAGAAAATTTTTCCATAAAATTGCTTCGGTGAGTAACACCCACTGAAGGCTTAGCCATGACAGGGAGTTCTAGGCTGATCCGACGGCTCCTGCACGGCTGTGCCTTCTGGGTTATTAATAAAAGCAAAATTTAAATTGGCATTACTCACAATAGTTTTACTAGGATTGGGCTTGTCATGAACATTATTCAATACAGCATTATTACGAGTATGAACATTACATTTGTTATCATTCTAATAGGAATATCATTTAGATCAAGATTAGCAAATATATTTTGTACCGTTAACTCGATCTAGGTTAATTAATTTCATGCCACTGGCACTTTTAGCCGACTTCTTAAAATTTGAGTCATCATCATTAGAAATACACTCATTACCATTAACAACATTTTTCGTTTGTTACTGGCATTTACAAAAATTAGTGTTCTCTATTTGACAAATGAAAATCACATTTACCCATTCTCGAAGTAACATAGACTTCGAGTTTCTTAATTTTCATGAAATTATCCTTACGAAATTGTTGCCCATAGACCAGGAGTTCATTAGATTCAGGCAAATTATAGTAATGGAACACAGCATCGATATTATCTTTATGAACGCGAGCTTGTGTTTCAGTACGGAGAGAGGTTATTTTCAAATTTCGATGAGCCAGTCAACACGTGCACAATCCGAAGTATCACGCTTTGAAAAATATAGAGATAGTGATTTATCCACATGCATATCGTCGATTATCTTATTCAGGTATTCCGAAATATCAGAGACATAGAATTTAGTAAGAAATTCCACATCAAGGTGAATATCATTTTCATGCGAAAAGCACGAGGCATCGGCCTAAATAATATTCCTAACGGCATTTTCAGACACACTATTCGAAGTATTCTCCAACCGGAGAATTTCACTATTTTGGACTCAAAATAATAGTCATGGTAATTTAAAAATATCTCAGCACTTAAACACCGCAAGAAGATCACTCACAAAAATGCAAAAAGCAGGGATCTCAACGCACATAAAATACCCAGAGAGCACTTTTCTCGTCATGGTTACGCGGAGGTATAATAAGATATAGAGCAATATGCGACATGAATCTTCTATCGCACACTTGAAGGAAATCTCGAATCAAAGCGGATTTTATGACTGTCTTAGCGCGCCACAAAAAAAACTATTCGCGTTCCGCAATTTGCCCACTCTTTTGTACTTTAACTGATAAAACCTTCCGGCGGAGCTTTTGGAAAGCGCTCCTGAAATAAACATAATTCAGCTGTTGAAAGCATATATCAAATAATTTTTCAAAAAGATTACAATCTTCATCAGGCTGTAAATGGATCATTTGAATTTCATTTTTAATAGCTTTTGCAGTGAGCAGCAAACTGAGGAAACAATTTAACCACAGATAACTAAGCAGTATAATATATGAAACTACAATTTATTCAAAAGCCACCGCTCTGCCTAAAATACGCAAAGCAGTTTCATTTAAAACATGGAACACGCTTCAAAAAGAATATTAGGTTTTCTTAATTTTAAAAGCAAAT
This sequence comes from Stegodyphus dumicola, assembly GCF_044657685.1. Taxonomy (NCBI): domain Eukaryota; kingdom Metazoa; phylum Arthropoda; class Arachnida; order Araneae; family Eresidae; genus Stegodyphus; species Stegodyphus dumicola. Next base: position 44,927,071 of record NC_140778.1, read on the forward strand.
GTATCGCTAGAGTGTTCGTAAAAACTAGTAAGTAACAAATTTCTTATAACGTTTTTCATAATAACTACGAAAAATCATTGTAAATATAATTTCAAAGTATATTTAAATATACATTACATTGTAATCTATAATTTTAAAAATCCCATTCATCATCGAAACGAAACCTGTTTCTATGACACATGTGATTCATGAAGAAATTGAAAGAATTATTTTCCGAAGTATGTAGCAATCCAATTTGTATAACTCTTTCGCATCGAGAGAGGGCAAAATCTCAATTCCCCAAACATCGAAAACGCCCGTATCTAAGAATTTCTCCTGGAATGCTTTTCCTTCCCCCATGACAAGTTGAATACTACAGCGCTAACAATAGCCTTACTTAAGTAAAGCGAGAACTTCTTTCTTCGACGCTTTGACACTGTGTGAAGTTCCCCCTTGGAGCAGGATTGCAACTTCGGGTATCAAAAGCTAAACACTGACAGTAAACAAAGGAAACAAGGAAGCTACTTTTAGTAGCTTCAAAAGAATGATTGACATGTGATTTAACAACACCTGAAAGCAATGAGTAATGCAATAACGTGATGAGGGAAAGCACTGGGTAGGAAATTCTTCAGGCGTTTCGGGCGTCCAGCCGATGTCTGAATGTTTGGGCGTTTGGGTCGACTTCGATGCGAAAGAGTTAAGCTGCACGCATTTGTTTAAACGTTAGTAAAGGGGTATCACAGATTTTCTTAAAAGGCTATCGGAGATAAAGCTTAATATTGATCACAAACTGTGAATACCATTTAGGAACTGAAGCGAAGTATTTCTGAGATTAATGGCACCACCAAGGTCTCATTGTTTTATATTATTATTCTCTATAAATCTGGTATAATTTACGTGTCTCAACAGGGTACGGAAATATGAGTGTGAAAAGAATGATCTCCATTTTGGTAATAGATATTTTTCCTTAAATTGAATATTTTTAAACCAACATGTCTGTAGTCAATGTGTGAATTGATTTCACTCCGGAAGTTCCCTGATTCTTCAAACATTAGTATACAAGCACTAGTGAAAGTAAAACATAATTATGAAATTAAAATGTTCCACAACAGTTTTAATGCCAAGTCATGTAAATAACCAAATCGCATATCTTCAAATATCTGAATTAGTTTAAAAACACAGTTTGCAAGTTTTCAGAGGATTTACTCATTTTAGATTTTAATGATAATCAAAACAATCTCAAATTGAACTCAAAACCTTAAAAATAAAAAAAAAATGTTAAAATTCTTAGCCATAATAATTAGTATCATAATAATGCTACTTTACTGAAAGGAAAATATATTCGCTGGTTGCGTAAGTTTGCTTGGACGGCCTCTAGGTTTACAACACTAATTTATAAGATTAGTGGTTTATTTTTTTATTTTTTTTTATTGCGCGCAGTGAAATATTAATTTTTAATAGTATTTTCATCTAATATATCTTTGACTGTAGAATGTTGTATTATCATCTCGGAAACGACATTGCTTTTCTTAACATGACACAGTGTAAACCGCACGGGAATCTAATCTGCAAACAATGTTGGCTTGAAATGGTTAAACCTTCTTACAAAGCTGAAGTATCTGTAAACACTCAACCTAACGGCTAACATTACCTTAGACTGTTAAAGATTGTCTGTTCTTAACAGCTATTTAACTGGAATCAGAAAACAAGTTTGATGAAAATACAAATAAAAGTTTATTAAGCCATTGTTTTGGTTTTTAACAGAAAATATAATACAAATCTGAAACAATGATTTATTGTTATCAAAATAGCCGCTTTTGTTACTAATTTTGGTTTGTGATTGAGATTAACCACACGAAATGCATTGTGGCAAGGAGTCATGTTTGCGACTTTTGTTAGCATACGGGTCCATTACATGTGCTGAATACCTTGTGCATAGACCCGCTGCTTTGCGCTTTAGCATACGGGTAACAGTTCCACTTTGCTTAGTTCTGTCACCAAGTCTGAAGGAGAACAGCCCGAGGTGACTTGCCCGATGGTCTCCCATCCCTCTTTCCCTGCCTCCAACCTCTCGAGGAAATATTTGGCTGGCAGCTTTTATACAGTTCCCCCATGGTTCAAATGCACTACTTTTTTACAAACATTCGCCGAGATTCCTACCCGTGGGCTCTTCGATACGGCGGTCAGCGCCGTTGACCATTGTTCAGCTTGGGTGGCAGAGAAATTAGATGACTAAGATGATTCTCTTTTCTCTCGTAGCTAAATTTTAAAATATATAAACGCAAAGTTTAATTCTAACTTAAACATCTGATAAGCCTTAATACAGTTAAAACCAACTTACCAGCAGCACATTGACTACCTAATTTTGGAACTGAAATGGATTTAGCAGGAACAATCGTTTAGTGAGGTAATGGTGAACATTAAACTAGCTGAGCTAAATTCCTACTTTTAAGCTTTGTCGAATAGGCATTAAAGTTGTGATGTGAGTGCAAATTTTGACATAAGCAAAGAAGGATAGAACACCTCAAAATATATGTGTTAACAAAGATTTTGAATAATTATCACAACTGGTCGAAATGGAAATTTTTTTTATGCTCGTCCGATGCTCAGAGATCTTTTACATTGATTTTTGAACACAAGATTGCAGCTGGAAATGAATGAAATATTTTCGATATTTAAAAAATCCAAAGACTTAAATTAACCACAATATGCTTCGGAAAATGTTTGAGTAGAAAGACTTTGAAATATATTATACCCGTAAATTTAATTAATTAAAATTTTAAATATGTATAAACATAATATATAAAGTAACCTGTATGATGGAACATTAAAAATAATTTGAAATATACCTGAAATTTCTTAAATGGTCTTATAACCGCGGAAAAAAATTTATATTTGCGAAATCTCAGAATTTTCTGAATATTTGAGATATACTTCGAAAGAATTCCTTCACAAATTTGCTTCAGAAAGAATTTTCAAGATTATTTCTGGATAAAACTATTATCTCATCTTCTTCATTAAGATTTTTTTAGAGACGAGGCTGGAACACTATTTAAAGAAACGCGATTGGAAAAACTCTGTTGCATCAATAAAAAGATAGTAAAAATTTACCTAAGAAACCTTATATCAAATTTTTCTTCATTTCGCAATCTATTTCCTCATCTTAATTGCAAATGTTGAGCAAAGCGTGAATACTCAAAATATTTCTATCTGGCTTCGTTTTTTAAACCTTTCTTTTACAACTTTTTCCAGCTGATATGAAGTGAAACAAAATGGATGAAACAAAGATCGAAATAATTGCTTAAATTCGTCTTGAAAGAAACTTAATTTCCCTGGAATGGTTTATTACAGGTGGGATGGGCAATCCAATTTTATTCTGAACACAAATAGCAGGTTGCAAATGGAAACTGTCAGATTCTCCGAAAGGAGAAAAAACTGCAATCAGTCAGTAAATCAAGAGTGAATTTTTTTTAATGAAATCAAAGGAAACTTTTGACCATGCAAATATAGATATCTCTTGAAACATGACGGATATAAATATGTTTGCACATAATAGCATTGTCTACATGGGAGTTTTTGTAAAATAATTATTCATTTTAATTAACCAGTTATTTTAAGTTACGCATCTTTACTTACCTTTTCTCTTCCAGACTGTAACTTTAGCTCGTGCATATTTAAATGATGTATAAAAAGGGGTACTATTCGGTTTCGAGGGCCGTAAAAAATTTGCAGCGAAACTGTATGCGCAAAAGCACCAAATCTAGCATTTAACAGCGCGCCAAATCTCGCGTACGCGCTGATTTCAGATTGCGTAAGTTTATATAGTTCTATATTTCTTAAGACGCCATTGAAATACTAGTTTAATTTTTAATTCCTTTTTTGATATCCTATGGATTTAACAATTTGCGAATTGCCTATGATGAAAAGTCTGCGATAGAATCATCCACTGCTTGACGCGTTTTTAAGAATTGCACATACTCGGTAACCATGTACACATCGACTTATTTTCACTTAAAAACAAAAATCCCAGAATTGCACAAAAATGGCACTGCGCACACCCCTGACTTCATCTATGTATTCATCGACCTATTGTCACTTAAAAAGTAAACAAAATTGACAAAATTCCAATTGTTTTTACCCTTGTAAAAACCGGCAAAGAAATAAGCGGGCGATTCTGCACTTTACCGAAAATATTTTCAAAGAAAAGGCATCATTCATTATAGAAAATTATGTTTGAACAACCAACGAGATGACATTATGCTTTAGGGATAACTCGGTAACGAAATATTATATGAAATGATCTTTCATTTAAATTAAAACATCAATATTTAGATAGTTATTTACTATTATACTTCCTTTCTTGCATTAGAGTTGCCGCAATTACTTTTGGCACCACTGGCATCAACAATAGTTTGGCGATTTTTTACGGCCCTCGAAACCGAATAGTATTGAAAAAGTTAGTATTTAAAGGAAGGTTTTCGACTGGAGCGAGTCCGGCTTGCTGAAGGACTCATTACTAGTTGAAATTCTGCGTTAGTAATCTGTCTTCAGCGTTGTTTTATTGATACCAATAGTGCCTGTCGTCCTCGTATTCGGGTCAGAGAACATATTCCGCTGCAGGTTTTGGGCTAACTCAAGATTTAGCTTAATTTTTATTGCAGATTCCTTACTTTTGATATCTTCCTCGGATATATGATATTGGTAATGTAGAAGATAATTTCAGTAATACTAATAAAAGACTTGTTTCGTTGTTTGGAAAATTGTATTAGTATCCATCCTTGTATTCCGATTACAAATCAGTTATAGAAGAATTCTCTAAGTCGGGAATCGTAGTGTTGCGTGTGTGCCAGTTCTTAATAGATTGAATGCGCACAGAACCAATTGGTGCTTGATAAAATTTATTTAGAGAAAGGAACATTTTACAGTTCAGGAGTTTTCCACAAAAATGATTTTACAGCTCTTCACAGGATGACAGTACAATTACAATTAGTAGTTACATTTCAAACCACTAAGAACGTTAGAAACAATACGGAGACACCTAAGTACTCCGAACTCGCCTTGAACTAAACAACTCATAAACTGATATCTTATACAGTTCTCGCCAGGTTATACAGATACCCATTTTCTCAATGTTAACTTGCTTCTGTTATTTTTACTTTTCGTCAAAGTTCGCGTCTCTAGACTTTCATGTTACATTTTACAGAAAAATACAACGATTTCACATATAAGTCCGCTAAATTCATCCATCTACACATAAAATACGTAACTGTATTTACACGCGTATTTTCTTCCCTAGCTTACCTCCTCTCAGTGGCTTCACTATAAACTCCTGATTTACGGTAACTATGTAAAATAATCCCGCCAATAGCGGAGTACTTTGTATAGGTAAAGGATTATTACTGAAATAGATACGTTCTTTGAAATACGTATATAATAATTACTAGTGTGAAATGGACGCTTTTAAATGTGTCCTATTTATCATCGAAGCCGAAGAAATAGAATATATATTCCTCTCCCAGCTTTCAATCGAAAAATTTAGCACGGAAAGAGGAAAAAATACGCTAATAAGCACTGTATTTCATATTTGAAAAAAAAATGATGTATTCATAATAAATATTTTAAAATACGCGTATAATAAATATATATATGCTTATAATTTTTTTTCATGCATGCCCTTTTGTATGAATTCAAAAATTTCTGTCCAACATTTCGCTGCATTTTCAATTCAGATTCTACTAATTGCTGCTAAAGTTTATTAAAACGTTACATATATAGATTTATACTACGGAAAACGGATTTCCGCTATTTCAGCGAAAATTTCTATTGCGGTATCATTAGCTAATAGAAACGTTTATCAGCCATATTTTTATTTCTGTTTCAACCGTAAAGCATTTTTGTCGGACTGAAATACAGGGAATGAAAATAGAAAAACTATTTATGGGAAGAGCAATTCTTCCTATAAAACAAAACAAGGAAAATACGCAGTTTGTTTCGATTCACTGTATCAGCGAACCTTTTCCATCGCTGTTTTACCTAATAAGCAGTTAGGAATACTTTAGCGCACATTTTCTGTCAATGTTTTAAGGGCATTTCTCTACTGATGAAACGCAAACATGTTACGATTGAGAACGAGAAGAAAAAAGTTAGGGGGGGGGAGAGAAGTCGGAAAGGTTTCGGGTTTTAATTGACGTTAAAAGGGTGTATTAAGTTTTTGACACTCTCGCTCAGCCCGCAGTCATCCAGTCTGCTGTTACAGTCACTCACTCATTTTTTTTTTTCTTTTTAGCCTTATTATTAAACAGCAATATCTTCGCACTTACGCATATATAATTCAACAGCAAAATTACAAAAATTTTAGCAGCAGCATAGCGCTCTACGTTTAGAACTCCCGATGCAGCTTTAAGTGTTGGCATACACTTTTCTCTTTTTTTAGCAGTCTTTCCTCAGTTCTTCATATCGATGTTCAATTTGCTTACTATGATATACTTACAAAAGTTATTTTCTCTTTCTATTATTAAAATTTTTGTGTGTCTACATTATTTATTAAGTATCGCACTCTTGGCTCTTAAGCCACATAAATCTCTATTTAACAGCAAAATCAGAAAATATTTAAAAACATCATATCTTTAGAATTTCTGATAGACAGCCTCGCCCGTCGGAGATAAAAATATTTCATTCCGTACAGTTTTGCCACAGCTCGCTTATGAAAAATTCGTTAAATTTTTAAAATATGTGAAATAGACAATAAAGCAAATTCCAGATTTGTGATTTTCTGTGGCCATGTTTGGGTGGCAGACTACGCTATTCAAAATTGGATGGACCTAAATACTGTTGTGTTTTCACAGGACGATAAGTATACGTACATTTATGCAGACTCTATTATTTAATTTCTTTAACTATTATACTAGGCGATAATATTTGGTTTGAAAATTTTGAAAATAGCATGTAAATGTTTCGACGTAAAATTCCGTTTCGAGACTCATATCACTGTCTTGATAAACGTCCCTTTTGGGCTTATTAGAAAAAAATGCGAAACAAATGCAAAAATAAATTTAAAAAAAAACTATTGTGGAGAATTTAATAAAAAAAGAGGAAGAGATTTCTCTAAAATAAGTGTGATCGCAAGAGGAGGTTAGTAGGTTATGGGCGTGGCGGAAAATCTTCTGACTTTCATATTCGAAACGGTTAAATCCCTTTATTAACAAGTTTAATCGTTGTATGTAATATATCTAATCATTAAAAGCATGATTTGTGACCACTGCAAGAATACGATTCATCATTTAAACTGTCCCTAGTCCCAAACGACTCGTAAACATTTGCCCATTAAGCTAAGTATAAAATTAATTTCGGAAATGTATGAGAATCACTTTTACATGAAAATGCTTCTACTATAAGGGTCATATTTGAATTATATAAGAGTAGTTCTTGCGCTGCAAGTCTGATTCCGGAACTAATATCAGTTTCGTAATCACGAATAAATACATTTTACAGTCAGAGCGCAGTTAGGGGGTGCTTCGCAAATATGAACATTAGAATTATACATATCGAATGCTTTTGGAAAAAGTAGTAACTTTCAGATATGATGGTTTGTCAGAGTTTCTTACATGAGGTGATAAATAGTTTATTACTAGGATTTTTACTAGGATTAGGCTTGTCATTAATATTATTCAATGCAGCTTATTATCAGTATCAAGATGACAAATGTTTTCAATAGTAATAGCTTTATCATGTACATCAAGATTAGCAAATATGTTTTGTAACGTTAATTGCGACTTACATTTAACTAATTCCGTACCTCTCGCTGTTTTAGCCGGCTGTTAATGCAATAAGTGCACAGATATTCACACGTGAAACATTCAGAGATCACTTTCTTCTACAGGGTTATGCGAAGTAACTAACTTTGAGGAAATATGTAGTGAAATGGAATATGTATCTTTGTTCGTGCACTTGAAGGAAATCTCGAATCAGAGCAAGATATTCTGACATTCTTAGGCAGGCCAAAAAAATATCTTCTTGGCACGTTATTTGCCCGCTAAATACTTTAATTTGATAAGACTTTCCGTGAGAGCTCTTGTAAATCCCTCCTCCATTAAATGTTATTCAGATTTTAAAGGCACAAATCAGTTCTTTTTCAAAAATATAAAAATGTTCACCAATCTGTAAATGAAACTTGTGAATTACGTTTCGAAGGGTGAAAAAACAATTTAATCACAAAACCAAACAAAAGAACAAAAAAATAATGTATTCCAAAGTCACCGCTTTGCCTATAACAAGCAACGCAGTTTCATTTAACATGTTGCAACTACATCATATATTAAATTGTATAACTGAATTTTAAAATTTTTATATACCGCAAGATTGTACGAAAAAACTAGCGAGTAACAAGTTGGTTATAAATTTTTACCTAATAATTATAATCTCAAACTGTAAATGTACTTTTAAAATCAGCCATGGCATCATCGAATAGAAACTTTTTTCCATGTCACATATATTTCAAGAAGAAATTTGAAGAACTAATTTTCCTAAGTGCATAATAGTCCAATCTCTATAAGCCGCACGCATTTGTTTTAGTAAAGCGTATTCACAGACTTTTTTAAAAAGCTATCAGGTATAAACCTTAATTTTGATCGACACTATTAAACGAGAATACCATGTATTTGTTTAGAAACAGAAGAGAAGCATTTGTGATATATAAAACTGAAAAAAAAATATCTAAATGAAGGAGATTGGATTAATTGTGAAAGATTCCTTGCGAGAATCGTTGTATATGGCGTATGTCGGTATTTTTGTTAACAGTATTTTACAAATGAAACTACTATTAAATTTCCTCAAGAGTGTTTTATTCTTTCAAACTTCAGTATCTCGCTGCTGTTACTCGTTGCACAATTCAACAAAGTTGAATTTATTATGCAAAATTTCAAGTGAGATAGCAAGCGGTAATTGTGTATAAAATTGATGTAATTTTGTTCCGGGAAGAAAATTGTTTACAGTAAACAAAGTAGTAGTATTACATTTTTCAGATTCCACCTTTCGTTATATTCATTGCTACAGTTGTGAAACATTATTTTTATTCTTTCTGATTTCAGTCAAATGTATCAGTGAAATTCAGTTAATATCCATTGTGATCGGGAGTGAAACAAATAAGAAAAGCTACCTTCACAATAAGAAAGCTCTTCATTCAGTGGTGAATAGAGAAAATTTGACAGAACCAAATATTTCGAAATAAGATTATTCTGGAAAATATAGGAATACGACTCCTATGGACGAATGTAACTTCAGATGGAAATTGCAAGGACGTAATAAAAACTCGCAACAAATTCAACAACAAAATTTAGTTTTCGGGCATCTGCATAACTTTGCACTTCAGAAAATTTGAAACTCTAAAATGCATGTGCGTCTGCATGTAACATATCACCTTCTTTGTATACGTACACATACACAGAAGGATTTAAAATATATCTTTTTATTACAGAAATGTTAATATCCTGGAAATTTTAAAAATATTTTAACTGTTAATTACGTTAAGAAAACCTCGTGCAACTAACAAAGCATTTTGAACTATATGTTAAGCAATTTGATGGAAATAATTAAAGAAAAAAAGGTTTAATTAACTTCTTTTTAATAAAGAAAATCGGCATCTCGAAACCGAGAGCTATCACTCGTGTGGTCACTGCAAGAAAAAATTCGCAACTGATAAATGCCAACAGTAAAAAAATCTTAAAGAAAAACGATTTTTCGAAAAACGAATAACTGGCAAAATACATAAGCATAAACAACTTTTGAAGATTTTGGAAAGAACAGACAGGAAGGAGCATACATTTTAACGATAGGAGTTCTGTGATGTTTCTCTTCTGGCTTTAAGCTTTTACACGACTAGTAATTCTTTATTTTTATGATGTGATGACACATATCTTCAGTGCAATGTAGGTTTTAAAGGAGGAGAATAAAATATTTAAGAAGCTAATAACACATGAAATTATGGCATTCCAGTTACGCATACTAACTACTCATATTTTAATGCTATCAGAGACACACTGGGGGATAATTATTTAAAATATTAAAATTGAACAGTTAAGTATTACTGGATTACTATGCAGATCCATAACTTCCCATATAGGTGTTCAGCCTGCTGTTGCCCTTTCTATATGCTTAAATATTACAAATACTCGCTTAAAAATTATCTACTTTGAAAATAGATTTTTAAGCTAAGAGAAAATGATGCTCAACTTTTAGTATCAAAATGATATCTCCTAAGCTTAGACATTAGTAATGTTCATCCATTGTAGCAATAATCCGGAAACATTAGACAAATGCACATACGATACGGCACACGAGTTTCGACTCCCTCATAGCATACATATTTGGTAGTAAGTTGTAGGTTACGGAGAGATAACTATGACTGATGAATACTCATACGAGGTACGAAAACTGTGTAGCTTGAAAACAGAGCGGAGTTGGCCACAACTGTTTTCGTGATGTCATGTCAGATACCTCTTCCATCCGTGCAGCAAGTTTCGATTTAACCGGAAACGTCATTGGGGAGTACTTCGTCAGAGTGAACACGTGAAACTGCATTCTGCCTGAAAAATGTCTAATTTAAACACCGAACAGCGAATCTACAGCAAGGTTCTAGTGAAACTTCAGAAATCAGCCACAGAGGAAACATTTCAAATGTTAAACGAGGCTTATGGAGATGTAACTTTTGTCTCATGCATGTTTGAATGGCATAAGCGGTTTTCAGGGGAAAGTGACACTCTCGAAGATGATCATGATTGACATCATGATTGGATGGGTTCTCAAGTGGTCAGACTGTTAATCAATACATTAAAGTACTAAAAACGCTTCGTGCAAAATTTAGGAACAAAAAGGCCACAGTTGTGGAGTGGTGGATGGCTGTTACACCAGTATAATATATGCTGTCACATTGCCCTATCTGTCAAGCAGTTTCTGTCCAGCAAAAATATTGCTGTGATAGAGCCTCCTCTTTTTTCACATGATTTGGCACCACGCAGCTTTTTTTCTTTCCTAAAGTTAAATCTTACTTAAACGGTTACCCTTTTCCAGAACTGCTACCAACAATGGCAGCACCGAAAGCAGAATTGTGTGACAGGAAGTACAATCACTTATTCGACCAGTCTCGTTTTTTTGTATCACACATTGCATATTCCAAAAAGGCTTCGGTTTGTTTGATTATGGCAAAAGACGTTGTGGTTATTTGTCTAAGGGGAAATATTACAATTTTTAGGTCTTTGTAAGGCAAACTGACTCTTAGTTACGTTCCACATCGGAAAAATCATGAAAATGCCCTTGCAGCCAACGCATCCCGGACTTGCGTCCTTTTTTATTATTTCGATATAGACGCATATTTCCTTCCCTAGCGTACCTACTCCCAGTGCCTTCACTATAAAATTAAGTTTACCGGTAACAATGTAAGATAAACGTGCAAATAGCGATGTACTTTGTAAAAGGATTAGCTTTGAAATTAATACCTTCTTTTAACTATATATATAGAATTTATTTAGTACATTATGTTCTCTATTCCTCATCGAAGACGTCTTTTGAGAAATAGAGTATATTTTCCTCTCCCAACAATGTCACCTTCTTTGTATACGTACACATACATAGAAGGATTTAAAATATATGTTTTTAATACAGAAATGTTAATATCCTGGAAATTTTAAAAATACTTTAACTGTTAATTACGTTAAGAAAACCTCGTGCAACTAACAAAGCATTTTGAACTATATGTTAAGCAATTTGATGGAAATAATTAAAGAAAGAAACGTTTAATTAACTTCTTTTTAATAAAGAAAATCGGCATCTCCAAACCAAGAAGAAGAGCTATCACTCGTGTGGTCACTGCACGATAAAATTCGCTATTGATAAATACCAACAGTAAGAAAATCTTAAAGAAAAACGATTTTTCGAAAAACGAATAACTGACAAAATAGATAAGCATAAACAACTTTTGAAGATTTTGAAAAGAACAGACAGGAAGGAGCATACATTTTAACGATAGGAGTTCTGTGATGTTTCTCTTCTGGCTTTAAGCTTTTACACGACTAGTAATTCTTTATTTTTATGATGTGATGACACATATCTTCAGTGCAATGTAGGTTTTAAAGGAGGAGAATAAAATATTTAAGAAGCTATTAACACTTGAAATTATGGCTTTCCAGTTAAGCATACTAACTACTCATATTTTAATGCTATCAGAGACACACTGGGGAATAATTATTTAAAATATTAAAAAATTAGCAATAAAAAAGAGACGACGCTGTAATAAGCAGAGTATTTCATATTTGAAAAAAAAAATAGAAGCATGCAGAAAACATAATTTACGATATTTAATAGAATAAATATATGTACTTATAAAGTTGTTTCATTACATGCCCATTTCTCAGATTTCTATCCAACAAGTCACTGCATTTGTATTCAAAATTCATTTAATTTATGATAAAGTTTAATAAAACGTTACTTACATATATTTGTCCTAGGGAAAACGATACATGTTTCTTCCGCTATTTCAGCAAAAATTTAGATTGCGTTATCATCAACTAAGCTGAATTAAAACGGTTTAGCTGGCATTTTTTATTTCTGTTTCAAACGTAAGGCATTTTTTTCGGACTGAAATACAGAGAATGAAAACAGAAAACTATTATGGGAAGCGTAATTCGACGTAGAGCCCAAACAAGTAAAAAAGTGCTTTGTTTTGATTCGCGGTATCAACGAAACGTTTTCAACTTTCTTTTCTCTAATAAGCATTTAGAAATACTTTAGCAGACATTTTCTGTTAGTGCTTCAAACGTGATGATGAACGTATTGATGAACGCATTGACGAAACGCAAACATGCTGCAGTTGAAATGAAAAAATGTTTTCTAAAAAATGTGGGGTATATGTGTATATATATATATATATATATATATATATTAAGGGGGTAGAAAAGAAATTTGAACGGTTTCAGAATTTATTGGTCGCCAAATGGTTAAGGTTCCTTAAGCGCAGCTCACGGCCCAGCAGTTTACTGTTAGAATCACTCCTACTAACCCATTTTTTGTTTCTTTTAACTTTATTATGAGACATAATTTTCATGGCATTTACACCAAGTAAAATTTAGCAGCAATATTACAGAAAGTATAAAAGCAGTAAAAACGTTAAGCGTTTTCTCTATTTTGTTTTCCCAAACTTTTCTCAGTTCATCACCTTAATGTACAAGTTTCTAAGATGGACTTACAAAACACATTTTGTCTTTTTATATTAACATTCTGTGTGTTTACTTTATTTATTAAATATCACATTTTCAGCGCTTAAGCCACCTAAAATTCGATTCAACAAGAAAAGCAGAAAATATTTAAAAACAGTATATCTTTAGAATTTCCGATAGTCAGTCTCGGGGGCTGGAGATAAAAATGTGTTATTCCGTACAGTGTTGGCATTGCTCGATTTGAAATAGGTGAACTTTTTAACCAAAAATTCCTTAAAGGTTTGCAAAATATCAAACAGACACTAAAACAAATTCCAAGTTCGGCCATCCAGGCAGCCACGTTATGGTGCACGATTGCGATGTTCAAAATTTGATGTCTATATTTGCCGTTGTTTCTTCACATTGCAAGAACCATACATACTTTAATGCAGATTCTTCATTTTTTAATTTCTTTAACACTAGATTGTCCAAGGAAGTCATTTTGACAGCTTTTTAATTTCAATTAGAAAAACAAATATGTATATAATGACAAACGTAAAAAATATTCAAAAACAGCACAGCTTTAGAATTTCGGATAGGCAGTCTCGCGCGCTGGAGATAAAAATGTTTCCTTACATGCAGTGTTGACACTGCTCGCTTTGAAATAATTCAATTTGTTAAAGAAAAATTTTTTAAAGTTTTACAATTCAAATTCACCGTTCCATGTTCGGATGCACGAAAACAATGTTCAAAGTTTGATGTCCACAGGTGTCGTTATTTCTGCACAATGCAAGAAGCATACATACATTAATGCAGATTCTTCGTTATTTATTTTTTTAATATAATACAGTGCGATAATATTTGGTGGGAACAATCTGAAAAGTGATACAGCGCATTTAAGTATTTCGATGCAAAGAGTTGTTTTGAGACAAATATCCCATTTCGTTAGAAACATTGCTTTTGGACTAATAAGTATAAAATGCGAAATAATAACCCCCCCAAAACAAAAACGATTGCAGAGAATTCAATCATAAAAAGAAGATATAACCCCAAAATAAGTGTAACCACGGAGGACGTGAGTAGGCTATGAGCGAGATTGAGAATCTTCTGACTTTCATACTTAAAACGGTGAAATTCCTTAATTAACTGTTATCAGCAATTGTTGTATGTAAATGTATCCAATCTGTAAAAGTAGAACTTGTAAACACTGCAAGAATAGATTTAATCCTTTAAACTGTTCCTAGTGTGAAACGACTTGCAAAATCTCTTCGAATAAGCTGTCATTTCGGAAATATATGAAAATCTCTTTGGCATGAAATTGTTTCTGGGGAGAGGAACTTTTCCAGTTAAACCCGGGTATTTCGGGAGCAGTAAGTCTGATACCCGAATTAATACTGTTTTCGTAAACGGGAATAAATATTATTTAGAAACACAGCGCAGTTAGGGAGGGGAGGGGGCCTTTCAAAGATCAACATTAGAATTATACGTGTCGATGCTCTTGGAAAAATTAGTTACCTTCAGGGATATTTTCTCAGAGTTTGGTTAGCAAGGGGAAGTAATAGTTTGTTAAATTTATTTTACGGTTTAGACTACTAAGTCGATATTTTATTTTTTTCGTTTATTGAGATATTGTTAAATTATTTGCATATGAGTTTAAATTTGTTTTCATTTTTCATACTAAGCAGTATCATGAATGAATGAGTTTATTTACCAGTTGACATTGTAAGTTTTTAATTGTATACGTTCTTTTTTTAAAAAACGTTTTATAGGAACTTACATTATTTCACTAAAAGTTTTGAAATAGTTTTGATAAGATGTGATGAACTGTCTAGAATGTAGAAAAATGCTAAACACGTCTCTGACTCCAATACGATTAATATTTACTTACATTTTTCATATCGAATTGCTCAAACTGCAAATCAGTCATTGTTACTTTTGATTTCCCTGTCGCTTAATTTTTCCACTCCACTTCAACTTAACCTTTACAAAACCTAGATGAAGACGAAATAAATGGATGTGATCGTAGCGACATTATATCAGTGCTATTACTTTATATGAAATTAATCAACACTATAGATATTAATAAACAAGATTTTGTGACAGCTCTTCAGCAACACCCACACGTTTGCTATTTTATTATATATATATCTAATTTTCTCTTGCAATTAATAAATAAAATTTTGCCTTAGTATACAATTTTCCAGTTGTATTGTTTTTATTTCTTGTGGTTTCATATTTTTATAAGTATTTTGCTTGAGCTCACACCAAACCCAATGCGGCAACTTACGTAAAGTTTTTATTTACATCTGTTGGTTGATACGCAAAGCTGAAGACGTCAATACACAGAATTTCTGGAAACAAGTATTCATACGAAAACGCATTGGTTTTTAATGCTAAATAACGAATCTTCCGCGGTGTATATAAAAAAAAAAAAAAAATATTTCCCGCCTATTGCATACCAGTTTTCTAGTGCAGTCATAAAGTATAAAAGTTTAGGTATTTTTTCCTTATTTCGCATCGGTTTTTGGTTTTCTTTTTTTAATGAAACTGCATTGCCTTCAAAAGGCAAAGCGGTGGTTTTTTTAATGTTTAGAGCTCTAGCGGGAATATTTTTATTACTGTTAAGGTTATTCTTAACCCACGTTTGGGAATTTGAGACTCTACAATTCTGCATTTTGTTTAAACTGTAAAGTGTGCGAATTTATGAGAAAATTCAAACATTCTTCTGTAGGGAAAATTTTCAAAAAAATACGGATAAATCAGACTAGTTGATAAACCAGACCTAAATAGACCATTTAGAAATACCTTCAGCATAAATTTTTTGTCGGTGCTTCTTAAGCGACGCATTTTTGTAAGGATGAAACGCAAACATTCTGGAGTTGGAAAAAAAAAAAAAAACAATGGGGTTGTCGGAAGAAGTCGCACTTACGCTACGTATAATTCAACAGCAAAATTACGAAAATTTTAAAAGCACTATAGCAGTATACGCCTAGAACTACCGATTAAACGTTAAGTGTTGGCATATATTTTTCTATATTTTTTTTCTTTTGTCTTTTTCTAAATTTATCTCCTCAATGTTCAGTTTCCTTACTAAGATGCACTTGAAAAACTTATTTTCTCTTTTTATTATTAACGTTTCGTTTTTTTTTTCTTTATTTCTTAGATATCACATTCTTTGCGCTTAAGCCACATAAAACCCGATTCAACACCAAAATCACAAAATATTTAAAAACAGCCTATCTTTAGAATTTTCGATAGGCAGTCTCGCGTGGAGGAGAATTCCGTGTAGTGTCGCTTCAGTTCCGTTAAGTTTCTAATTAAATTTAGTTAAAGCGGAATGGAAACACCTTCTAGTCTCCGCGAAGAACGAAGTAAACAAACTTCGAGTTTTTGTGACGCGATGCTACGTGCATGTAAAATGTAAATAAATCTCATGAATAAGAATCTATAACATCGTAAGGAATAAAATATTGGTTCCATTGGAGTCAGAGAAGTGTTATTTTTCTATATTTGCACACCAGACACTTCACTGGTGTATCCCGGCGTGATCGAATTCTACAATGCCTGACGAAGACGAAACCGAAATTAAAGCAATAACTGCATCTGTCGCCAAGGTAACCGTTAAAGTTCCTCCTTTTTGGCAGCCAGATCCTAAAATATGGTTTATTCAACTAGAAGCACAATTTAGAAATGCAAAAATTAGTGCAGATCAAACAAAATATGATTATGTTATAAGTTCCATTGAACCCGATATTTTGTCACAGGTATCTGATATTTTGCTAAGTCCACCACAAGATAATAAATATGAGACAATTAAAAATAGACTAATTTCATTATATGCTGATTCAGAGACTCAAGAAACACAAAACTTACTGAGTGAGTTAGAACTGGGTGACAAAAAGCCATCTCAATTACGGTGTGAGATGCGTAATTTGGCTGGCGATAAAGTAACAGATACTTTCCTAAAAACTTTGTGGCTACAACGTTTACCCGTTAATATGCATAGCATTATATCTGTTAGTAGTGAAGATTTGTCAAAAGTGGCTACAATGGCCGATAAGATTTGGGAATTAAACCCTGTTACTCCCCAAATAGCTGCTGCATCATCCATAACGGTAAAAACGGAAGTGATTGAAAGTTTACAAAAACAGGTTAGTGAACTTGGCTTACAAGTTTCTGCTTTAAACAAGCAACGCCACAGTCGTCCCTATTGCCGTAACCGATCCAAATCAAGAGATAGGAGTTACAGTGGTAACAGATCTAGTGATATTTGTTACTATCATAAAAAATTCGGTGATAAGTCATTTAAGTGTGTAAACAACCCTGCAACTACTCATCAGCATCACAGACAAATAGTCTGGAAAACCAGCTCCCCGTCTCTCATTGACGACGGAGGGACAAGGGGTGCAGCTGAGTCGTCTTTTCTTCAGCGACAAAGAATCGGCTACCCAATTTTTAATAGATACTGGGGCAGAAATTTCTGTCATTCCTCCCTTGCGTGCAGATAAAAAAAATATCTCAAAATTAGAACTCTTTGCTGCAAATGGTACGAAAATTAAAACATATGGCCAAAAATTACTCAAGCTTGATCTTGGACTTAGACGATCATTCACATGGCCTTTTGTAATTGCGGAGGTAAACAAACCGATAATAGGCATGGATTTTCTTGCAAATTTTAACCTTTTGGTAGATTCTAAAAATCGCAAGTTGATTGATGGTACTACATTCTTAACAACCAGTGGAACTCCTTGTTTTCAAAATAACAATAATAATATTCCGATTTTAAATGCCGTAAATGATCCATATAAACGTATCATTAACGATTTTCCGGATTTGTTAAAACTGAATATAGTTAAAAATCATAACATCGAACATTATATCGAAACCAGAGGTCCACCAGTTTTCGCTAAAGCCAGGAGACTGTCAGCTGAGAAACTCAAAGCGGCTAAAAAGGAGTTTGAATTTATGCACCAAATGGGTTTATGCAGGCCATCCAAAAGTGACTGGTCGAGCCCACTACATCTCGCTATGAAGAAATCAGGTGATTGGAGACCTTGTGGAGACTATCGAGCGTTAAACAACGTCACGATTCCTGATAGATACCCTCTCCCATTTTTAAGAGATTGCAGTTCCATTTTAGCTGGAAAAAGAGTTTTCTCATCCATAGACCTCATTAGAGCGTACCAACAAATTCCAGTTCGCGAAGTAGATATACCGAAAACTGCCATTCTCACTGCCTTTGGCTTATTCGAGTTCCCGTTCATGACGTTCGGCCTACGAAATGCGGCCCAAACGTTCCAACGTTTCATGAACAGTGTGTTGAATGGACTAGAATTCGTGTTTTGCTATTTGGATGACATTCTAATAGCCCCTCCAGATGAAGAAACTCACCGAAAACATCTACGAGCAGTCCTCTAGAGACTAAACGAATATAGCTTGTGTATTAATGCGGCAAAGTGTAAATTTGGTCAAACAAAACTTGCATTCCTGGGATACGAAGTGTCAGCTGAAGGACTCAAACCTCTTTCAACGAAAGTTGATGCCATCAAAAATTTCCCAGAACCAAAGTCATTTACTAGTTTAAGACGTTTTTTTAGGTATGGTGAATTTTTATCACAGATTCATACCAAATTGTGCAAAACTGCAACAACCTTTAACAACATTGCTCAATGGTATTAAAAAGAACTGCAGAAAAGAAATAACCTGGACGGCATGAACAAGAAACGCCTTCCAGATCTTAAAAGATGCACTTATTCATGCCACAAACTTAACTCGCCCATCCGAAAAGGCTAAAATATTGCTAACAACTGATGCTTCCGATACTGCCATTGGAGCCGTTTTACATCAGATTGTGAATAATGAAAAACAACACTTGAGTTTCTGTTCCCGAAATTTGACATCAGCACAACAAAAATATAGTGCCTACGACAGAGAACTCTTAGCCTTAATACAGCAGTAAAACATTTCAAATGCATCTTAGAAGGGCGAACTTTTGCAATATACACGGATCACAAACCACTAACATTTGCCTTCCAACAAAATTTGGAAAAAGCTTCGGCACGACAAGCTAGACAACTAACATATATAGGCCAGTTCTCAACCGATATCCGATTCATACAAGGGCATGAAAATACCGTCGCTGACGCTCTCTTTCGCATAGACACCATTTCTGTACCATCTGCAATAGACTTACAAACTATAGTAGACTGTCAAGAAGATGACGACTTGGAGACACTAAAAAACAACCCAAACTTAAAAATCCTACAGATCCCTATACCGGACAGCGACAAGAAAATTTACTGTGATACTTCTACAAATTATAATCGACCATACATCCCTGCAAAGTTTCGGCAGAAAATATTTTCTTCAATCCATAATTTATCTCATCCTGGAATAAGATCCACGATAAAATTGATAACACGACGTTTCATATGGCCCAATATGAATAAAGACTGCCAACTATTGACTAGATCATGTTTATCTTGCCGAAGATCTTAAGTTCACAGACATACACAGTCATCTTTGGGAGAATTCAAAGTACCTCCACACAGATTTCAGCATTTAAACATAGATCTGGTGGGTCCGCTACCTCCTTGCAAAGCATTCAAATACCTTCTAATCATCATCGATCGGTATACACGATGGATCGAAGCGGTACCGTTAGAAGATCAATCAGCAAAATCTATTGCTAAAGCTCTTATTTATACTTTGTTTTCACGCTTCACCATCCACAGGCAAATGGCCTGATCGAAAGACAACACCGAATTTTAAAAGCAAGTCTCAAATGTCATCTACTCGAATCAAAATCATGGCTGGAAGCATTGCCTTTCGTTCTTCTAGGCATAAGATCTGCCATCAAGGAAGACTTAGGTTGCTCATCCGCAGAACTTGTATACGGAACCTCTTTAGCATTACCTGGTGAATTCTTTTCAACAGTACCTCATATGAAACAGTCTGAATTTTCTCAAAACCTTCAGAAAATAATAAGAGCTATGAAGCCAAGTTCTACCACCACCCATGGAAATAGAACAGTCTTTGTTTCTAAACATCTTTCCAACTGTTCTCACGTATTCCTATACAACAACATTAATAATTCGTCGCTACAGCCTGTCTATCTTGGACCGTATCCTGTAAGAGCAAGAAAGGATAAGTACTTCGATATTGAAATCCAAAGAAAAGTTAAAAGAGTTTCAATAGACGGACTAAAGCCATGTTTCCTAGTGCAAGATTCTGATATTCCTTTTCAAAACTCCCATTCCAAGAAAGCGGAACTTGGGGAAACACCTGCACTCAAGAACACTGAAGAAAATTCAGAAACTCATGATAAAACCAAGACTACTAGAACCGGCAGACATGTGAGGTTTCCCAGTCACTTTAAAGACTATCTTCCATAATCGCTGTCACTAGGAAGGGGGTGTGTAGTGTCGCTTCAGTTCTATCAAGTTTCTAATTAAATTTAGTTAAAGCGGAATGGCAACACCTTCTAGTCTCCGCGAAGAACGAAGTAAACAAACTTCGGTTTTCTGTCACGCGATGTTACGTGCATGTAAAATGTAAATAAATCTTATGAATAAGAATCTATAACTTCGTAAGGAATAAAATATTGGTTCCATTGGAGTCAGAGAACTGTTATTTTTCTATATTATGCACACCAGACACTTCAGTGCCGTTATTTGCATCAATATTCACAGGATTGATATTTTATTATAAATATTTATATTCTCTTGTAATTAATAATTAAAATTTTGCCTTAATGTATATTTTACCATTGTGTAGCTTTTATTTCTGTGATTGCACATTTTTATAAATATTATATTGGGCACTGTAGGGTAATTTAAGTAAAGTTTTCATCAAGATTCGCATGTTGATATTCAAAAACGCAAACCGGTGACGGCAACATAGGTTAATTTCTGGAAACAGGCCATCCATACGAAAACGCATTATAATACTCTCTCTGTCCCAAATCAGTTGCTGTATTGACTATTGATCCTGATTATGATCTCGTTTGAGCATTTTTAAGAAATTTCAAGGTTTTACATATTCAATCAACAACATTTACTTTCGAAGCATTCCCTCCTTAAATCAGTACCAAATTAGTTTAAAAAATCCAGGGCTCACACACCTTTAAGCCACGCCTCTTTTCTTGCGGACTCGTCTAGAAGTCATCGCACTACTTAATGAATTGTGAATATAATAATCTTATCGCACCCAGAAGCTGACTACGGGGTACCCAAATTTATTTTGCTTTCACTGCATTTTACATTCCCTAATGTCCGCTAGGCACTTTTTGATCATAGCCTATACTTTTACGAATATTTTAAAAGGTTAGTCGCCATATCCTGAACATTTGGACATTAGGTGCACTTAAGTTTTATGCATCAAGCTCTACCTGCGAATGCGATGACTTCCCGCTGCATTAGTATATTCATTATTACCTGTAAATGCTGCTGTATATACTTATGTGCTTTACATACTTGTTATTTAATCTGATAGACGAAATTTATGTCTTATCTGGCCTGTTATGAACTGCGGCTCCTAATCTATCCCTCACTGCTGTTCTTCGGAGATCCACGCTCATGAACACATGACTGTCAAGTGGCCTTCGGGCCTAATATTTAGGGAGCAAGAAAACGTTGTACCAACTGCGCGATATCTTCTTCATAACGTGAAACCTTGATCTTTATTGTGTATACGATCCAGCTTAGAAAGTCCTTGACGACGGCATCCCTTTCCTTACGCAGATAGCACTCGAATTGGCGTTAATTGCGTTTGGTTCGAATCATCGGCCCTAGAGTCTTTACTCCACACTTACTACGCGTTTTTAACGAGAAATGAAATCCACTTAAAATAAGTGGAAATTACTTGTGTTTTAGCTGTAGTAAGTGCATGATGGCAGCCCTCGAAAGTTTTTCTTAATCACATAAACATAATCTTTCTGATATGCTAGCGGTAGAGCCCATACGAAATGGGCTGTGGCTTAACAGCGTGCGAAAGCTGTAAATTCGCGTGGAAAAAGTGTCCTAAAATAAGTGGTACAGTTGTGGAAAGCAAAAATTGAAAATGAAAATGCCAAGTTAAGATAATTTTAATCGCAATTAAAAAAATTTAATTGATATTTAAGGAATTTCTTGCTCATGATATATTTTCGGGATTACATGCCAAGTTTGACGGAAGAAGAGTTGGACGACGAAGTTTTCCCTTAGAGCGATGGGTTATCTTGTACGAATTGCCTACATCTGACATCATAATGTTTTCCTAAATGTAGCTACTAATTTGAGACGGCGAAACTATAAAAATACTGTTTATAAAAAAAGATTTTTGCATACCAGTTTTCTCGTCAACTTATACGACGTTTCCTAAATTTTAATAAAACCGCATTGCATCTTACAGGAAAAGCGGTGGTTTAATAACGTAAGATGCGCGTGCTGAGAGATTTTTGTGCATGTATATTACTTATACGTGGTGTAGCAACATAGCTCCGAATTTTTGTTTGAAAATTTAGTGCCGACAATTTTCCATTCAGTGTAAAGTGCGCGAATTCATAACACTCGAAAAGACTCATACAGAGAAACATTTCACAAAGTATGCGTACACGTGAGCGGTTTCTTCAACTAAGAAAAAATAGCAAAGTCAATATTTTAGTAGTTTTCTGCAAAGTCTTTTTTTCCTGATTGCATTCACGAGAATCTAATAGGCTCATGAACACTAACGCAATGAACCAACGGACCTATCGATGGCGAAATAAAAAAACGAAGCACACTAACTGCTATAACTGCTGATTAATTTTAACGTCTCCATTACGAGTAAGAGCTTTTTCTCACTTGTTTTTTAATGCAAAAATATTACACAGTATAGAGTTTAGATGATGGAATGAACATAAAGCTGAAAACATTATCTAAAAGAGGGAGACTGGATTAATTGTGAAAGATTTCTTGGGAGATGTGTTGTACATGGCCTATGTTGGTATTTTTGAATTCCTCGTTAGCAGTAGTTTACAAATGAAACTGCTATTAAATTTCTTCAAGAGTGCTTTATAGTTTCAAAATTTACTGTCTCAATGCAGTTATTCATTTCAGAATTTAACAAAGCTGAATTTGGTATTCAAAAATTTAAGTGACAGAGCCAGCGGTAATTGTGTATAAAATTGATGTAATTTTGTTCCGATAAGAAAATTGCTTACAATTGCAAAAATGTACTATTACATTTTTTAGGTTCCTCCTTTCGTTTTATTCAATGCTACAGTCGTTATATCCAATGCTATTTTTGACTTAACCGAAAACGCCATTGGAGAGCTCTTCGTTGAACATTGTGAAACTGCATTCTGCCCGAGAATTTTTAATGTAAACAGCGAATCAATATCAAGTTTCTTGTGAAACTTCAGAAATCAGCGACAGAAATATTTCCAATGTTTACCGAGGTTTACGAAGACGAAACTTTGTCTAATGTTCGTGTGTTTGAATGGCATAAACGATTTTCAGGGGGGCGGGACACTGTGAAAATGATCATGATTCACATCATGATTGAATGGGTTCTCAGTGGTCGAACTTTTAATCAATACTACTACATTCAAGTACTAAAATGTCTTCGTGAAATAATTTGGAACGAAAGGGCCGGAACTGTGGAGTGATGCATGGCTGTTACACCTATATAATGCACCTCACACGGCCCAATTGTCAAGCGGTCCAAATCATTACTGTAATGGAGCATCCTCCTTATTTACCTTATTTGGGTGACCGCGGCTTTGTTTATTTCCTAAAGTTAAAACTTACTTAAAGGATTATCTCGTTCCAGAACTGTTACCAGCAATAGCAGCACCGAAAGCAGAAGGGGAACTACTTTAAAGGTGATGATGTCAAGGAGTACAATGATTTATTGGACCAGTCGTGTTTTTTCCTTGAGTCCCACCTTGCATATTCCAAAAATGGTTCGGTTTGTTTGATTATGGCAAAGCATGCTGTGGTTATTTGTCTAAGGGAAAAGAAACTTCTTTGAGGTCTTTGTAAGACGAACTGGATCTTAGTTACGTTCCACGTCTGAAAAACCCTGAAGACGCCCTTGCAGCCAACCCATCCCGGATTTCTGCGATTTTTTATTATTTCGATATATCAAATCACCTCCGGAGTTTTAACAAATGGGATGTTGTTTATGTGTGTTCTTGAAAAAAAATTGTATGTAGAGTAATTACACAATTTGTTCTGTTTGAAGATGGGATATGTTGTGAGTGGAAAATTCAGATGCGCAGTGACCTGCTAGAGATTCATTTTACTCAGCTTCTTTGTATGCGATCCCATTAAGAAGTGGAATATTTGTGTTGCGTTTTTATACTTAGAAACTGCATTTCACACGAACTATCATCAGTTGAAAGTGATTCTAAATATCTAGTCATGTCAAGTTGAACTTGTTTTTTAGTAAGAGTACTGACTACATTGGCTGTGTTCATGATTCTTTCGTCTTGTGGACAACATGATATTTTCGAGGTTTTCTTAGCATGTTTTCTATTTTTTAATCAGTTCTCTTAAGGCAGGAGTTTTATATGGTTTATGTTCCGCAAATTCCTTGATGTGTGCAGACTGGTGTGTGCAGACTGTGTAATTTATTCGTAAATTCTTCAGTAAAATCATCTAAATTCATTCCTCATATATATGTGATGCAAATGCATCAGGTGTTGTCTAGAGCATTGGCATATAATGCCGAGTTAGTAATAAGGACTCAACCTTGATCTACGCCATTGCCTAATTATGATCCGAAGAAAGTTCATTCATGCTTCCAATATAAG
Source organism: Stegodyphus dumicola (assembly GCF_044657685.1). Lineage (NCBI taxonomy): Eukaryota > Metazoa > Arthropoda > Arachnida > Araneae > Eresidae > Stegodyphus > Stegodyphus dumicola. The sequence goes on from NC_140778.1 coordinate 44,952,010, forward strand.
TCGAAGCATAAATACTTTTGATAAAAAAAAAAAAAAAAAAGAAAAGAAAAAAGAAATCAATAACGGCGGGTGTGGAAGCGGTAAATTATTGGTTTATTCGGAGCTGCACTTGAAATACTTGACATATTGGCCCAATGGGTAAGTTCGTATGTTTTCTACCAAGATGTTCTACCATTCGTTGATGTATCCCAAGTTGGGCCTGACGGTTGTGATTCCAGAGAGTGATTTGTGGTTTGAATTATTTTATACTAGGTATTATGATTTGTTAGCTCCGGCCGTTAGATGGCACTCAAAATGTCCTGTCTCTGGAGGTACGTGAAGAACGTAGGTGTTAAGCCTAACAATACAGTAGGTGCACCCCTAATGATTCTGGTTGTATGCACATAAATTTATATGCGTTAATATCGACCGGAATCGTCGGATTTCATACTAGAAACTAAATCTGACGAATGGTAATATAAAGAATTACGGTAAAATTATGATTCACGAACACGAAAATTCCACGAAAATAGAGTATACGGAAAAAGAATTGCTTGAAAAGAAAAAAAAAAGAGATAGTGAAATTTTCCTGTTAGATAATGAATACACTTGAGAAGAATATATAAAAGAACACGGCGCTAACAGCAGCTACAACAAAATTTATTAACAGAACTAAATCTTATTCTCTCGAACATTGAACTGATTGAAAAACTGTTTTTAGTATTAACAGAGAAACATCGGAATCAGTTATAGTAAAATAAAGAAATACAAGTAGATATGACAAACGTGAATCAATTAAAAAAGGCATAACATGTACTCAAAATTACAAAGAAAAGATTTTAATTTACAAACCACGCGTAAACAGATATATAAACAGATGTCTCACGTGAAATTAGAGTGCAGGATAATTTTAGGTATTCTATCTAAATCGACCATATCGGATTTCAATTGTGCTCAGATAAAAATTTCACGTTTAGTAACTAAAATGTATTGCGGCGAATCACCCAAATGACAAAATATTTGGGTTTAGTTTAAAACTAGGTACTATTCACGATAAGAATCGCTAAATGACGTAGAAAGGTTTAATTACTTATTATTTAGCAACTGCTCCCCACACTTTTGTAAGAGGTCAATTATTGATTTGAGAATAGTATAACAAGGGAAATGTGATGTCAAAATCGCGCTCTGGTAGAAAGAATTACAGCTAGACATGTGTTACCAAATCTGACTCCAAGGGGATGTTCGAAAGCCATGACGTCATTTAAAAAAAAATTAAGGTCACGTTAGTAGCGAAACACAAGCTATAGCCAGTCCTTGCATTGATGTAAATGCATATGGGTACACCTTTTCCCCACTTTTAATTATGGGATTGCCAACAGATGTAGCTTTTGAATTTAACCTATTTTATGATCCCGAAAAAAAAAAAAAAAAAAAAGGCAACAGACATGAAACTTTTGAACGAAACAAAAATATGAAGCAACAGAGATTTGAAGCATTTTAAAAGAAAGAATTGAATCTAGAACATGTACATTCCATTTAACTGAACTGATGGATTGCGATATTATTTATTAAATAATACAGATAAATAAATCGCTCAGATCATAATACAGATAAATATTCGCTCTAATAAACAACATAAAGAGAAAAAAATTCGTATCTTATGAAAATTAAAAAAAAAAAAAAAATTGTGAAGAAAGTGTCAACGGCTGCAGCCTACAATACGTTTGCCGAAATTCATGTTTTTTTTGTTTTTTTTGTTTTGTTTGTGCGTGTTAAGATAACGGATCACATATCAGATGCTTATCATAAATATAAGTATATTCTTAAAAGAAATGGTGGATACATCAAATGCTTCTTGTTATGCAGAGTTTGCCCACCAGCGGCCGAGCGGTAATGTCGCTAAACACTGGTAGTTCGGTCCGAGGTTCAAATCCCGCGAACGGGCTGGCTGCATGGGAGTTTTCGTGGTTTTCCCCATGTGCAACGTGTATACGAGCCAGTTTCTCTTAGAAAGTCCTCCCCTTAGGCAGACAGCCCTCGAAGCTTTGCCATAATCACACACACACACACACAAATATGCAGAGTTAAGGTTGACTGTTATATATGCAATAGAAGACAAAGGTTACAATAAATTTACTTTGGCGCAAAAAAAGCATATTCTTAAAAGAAATGGTATATATTTTAAATGTTTCTTGTGTTACAAAAAGTCCCATGCTAAATTATGCAGAATTAATGTTGATTATAATGTATGCCATAAAAGACTGCAACACAGAAAAGGATTTATATGAAAAGGTTTATCCAGTTGTGAACGATTCTTTATGTGAATCATGCTAATAACTCCATAATTCCGGAAAAGACAGAAGTTACAAATGGTAAGTAAATTGTGTTTATAAAAATATTTCTGGTCGTTGTTCTTGGCGCAGGAATCAAAATGAAATGTTCGTTGTTTACTTGATTCAGAAAGTCAAAGAATAGAAGTTTTCTTATAAATTTATTGAAGAAATTAAATTTGAATATAGTAAATAAAAAATAAATTTACACGTTTTGAATAACAATACTGCAGTAAACATCACAAGATGTAAGGTTAAATTCCAGTTATATAACATCGAAAATCAAAGTAAATGTTTGTCTTTTGAAGCATCAAAGAACCAATCCCCCATAGCACAAAACATCCTCAGGATGTCCTATTTAAGTCGCAATATCCCGGAACATACTTAGGATGTCCTAAGGAGGTTGATTCTCAGATGTCCTGAGGAGGTCGTAATTTAACATCCTGAGGATGTCTTATTTAAGTCGCTATGTCCCGGGATATGACAGGATGTCCTGAAGATGTTGATTCTCAGATGTCCTGAGGAGTTTACCAATTTCACATCCTGAGGACATTCATTCTGCATTGTCCGGAGGACTTCCGTTGTCAAACATTTTGAGGATATTTGTTCTCAAATTTACCAGTTTTAATTTTTTGACATTGCACATCTGAAACTTGCACATTATTTTATTTTCCATATGTATTTTACTAAGTTGTTTCTAAATGCTGTACATTAAAAATATTGATATGATTGATGATTTATTCTTGTTATTTTGTTATTAATTTTAACTGCTATTTTTTCTGACGTTTTTAAAAATTTATTTAGTTATGGAAAAGATTTTTTTCAATTGATTAGCATTTTCTAGAATATTTGCAAAATTCTAAATAACATATTTTTTTATAAAAAATGTATAAATTACATGTATAATTAATTACTTACAGATTACAAACCCTACTACAAATATAGGTAAAATTAGATATATATATATTTAATTACGGAAACGATTTTTTTTTTTTTTTAAATTTGGGTATAGAGACATTAGGTATTTTTTTGGAAGCAGGAAACATGAAAAATTAGCAACTGCCTTCGCCGGGAATCGAAGGACGGACCTCTGGAATACCGGCCCAGTGTGCAGAACCACTACACCACGAAGACACGCTAGGTGTGGTGGTGGTGTATTTAATTATGCCAAAGCACACTAGGGCTATCTGCCTAAGGGGAGGGATGTCTTCGTGGAAGACTTTCTAAGGGAAAGTGGCTCGTATACACGTTACACGTGGGGAAAACCACGAAAACACCCATGCAGCCAGCCCGTTCGCGGGATTCGAACCTCGGATCGCACTACCAGGGTTCAGCGACTTTACCGCTCGGCCGCTGGTGGGCCGAAGACACGCTAGGAAAGCGGGAGAAATACCTTATATTACTTCTCTTTTTAAAGGCCGACTTTTTTTTAAGGGGATCCAATCACTAAATCCTGGGTGTGGATATACCTCATCCAACACCTTTTTAGTTCGGGCGCCACGGTAGAGACATTAGAACTTTTTTGGGAAGCCGTAGAGGTGAAAAATTAGCAACCGCCTTCGCCGGGAATCGAACCACGGACCTCTGAAATACCGGCCCAGCGTGCAGAACTATTACACCACGAAGGCACGCTAGGAAAGCGGGAGAAATACCTCATAAGAAAAATTTTTTCCCTCTAATTACAGGACAGAAAATGTTTTTCAATCGCGCGATCTGTTATTGATATTGAATTACAGTCGTGCGATAATTTCGCAGTAAAGATACATCTCTGATGACTATCCAAGATTCTAGAAACTTTGGTCTTATATAGAGATGGTCGTCTTATAGAAATAATGCTTAATATCAATATTTATTTATTATCTCAGAACTATTGGTCACTTTCAGAAGTGGTCGTTTGAGAGGCGATATTCTATATATTTATTTACTGATACTCTCAGATGCCAAAATTTGTTTATATTCTCAGAAACATTGGATGGAAGGTGGTCGTCCCATACATGCAAAATTTTACATTTCATTAAAAATGAATTCGGCGTTATTTAACTATTTCCCTATTAATTAATTAATTAGATAAAGAAAAAAATTAGGAAATAGTACTGTTTATTACGGAATAATGTAGGAAGTTCTTCAGAACTATATTCTTTCGCGTCATTTCACATTGTATCCGGCAAACTACTAGTTCCTCGTATTCTTCCGCAAATCCGTAAACATCTGTCTGATTTGAAACGAAATCCAAAATGGCTGCGCCATGAGGTTAACTTGTATGGATATTTTTTGTTGCATGAAAGGTAAGTTCAATTGCAATACTTGTATGTTTACTTTTTTTGCTTTTCGAATTTATGTCATTTTGACAGTTAAATGTTTCACAGCTTTATGAATTGTTACCATTCTGTCGTGAATTACGTGTATCTCAATGGCTGGCTGTCTTTTCAAATATCTAATTTGCCCTGCTATCCAAATGTTTATGACTGAATTTTTTTTAGTCTAGTTTATGCATTCAGTTTCAAAATAATATGTGTGATCAGATTGCTTATTATTTTATTGCAGCAATAAATTTATGTTAAATAGTTTGAACAATTGTATAAAAATAAGAGTTTGCATTGTTTTGTCCAAAATATGTATGGTTGAAACGTTATCTTAATCTAGTTTGTAATTCAAGTTTTTTTGGGGGTACTGTTCTGTTATTGGGACCAGAATCGGAAATGTATGAACCTGTGTTCGTAAGTATGTGCATAGATGTGTATATGTAGACACACAAACATACAAATATACAAGCATACATAAATACATTTCTGAACCCGGTCCTGATAACAGAACAGTACCTTTTTTTAATCTTTTTTGAATATTTTATAAAAGGATTAAGCATTTTTCAAACTGCATATCATTTTAAGATTCGACTTGCAGGAGGAAGACAAAATATGATCATTCAATCAAATGCTTATGAATGCTTTTATCATTTTCTCATAAATATTGTTTGCATTTTTATTGTATTTTAGATACTTTAGTTATGTAAAGTGAACATGAGAATATTAGGAAAGCTGAAGAATATGAATAGCTACCATAATACATGTATTTTTTCATCGAGCCCATTGTTTTAGAAACCAATGCACCATTATTATATGCTGGCTTATTTTATAGTTATATGCAGTTTAATTTTATGTTCATGTTACTGTAGTATTGTCATTATAGTAAAAGTATTGATAATTTTTGTTGAATCTTGCAAGTTGCCTAACATTCAGAATTATTACTACCGAATTTTACTGATAGGTTTTTTCGAGTTGACATAATCTGTCTGATAAATAAAATAAACTGGTGTTTAAATTATATGCATTTCTCTTAATGTTTCATTGAAAGTGAGATGGAAATATAAATGCTATCCAGAAAAGTGAATTCTTTTTGCCTGAAATAACAAATTGTGCTAAATGATTAATGTTTATATCATTTTAGAAATGTCAATATTAAAGTTTCTCCTCCTTCTCTTCTTTGATTTTGAAATAATTTATAATAAAATAATATATGCATAAGTGTAATTAATGTAAAGTGTCATTCAATAATATAATTTATTTTTACTGATATTTTTATATTTCTTATCTGGGTTTTCTTTTGGTGTTAGAAGTAGGAAAAGACTGTAATGTTTTAATTAAGGAAATAATTAAAACATTACAGTTTTTTAAATAACACAGTTACAGTAATGTTTATTGAAGCAATCAGTACTGTGTCATTGCCAGTGATTGAATAATGTTAAAATGCATTGTTCATAAGGAAATCTTTGTGTTATAGATTTTATTTTGACACAAGCTGAAATTTGAATTATTAGGAAGCACTTTGAAAACTCGAATTATTTCCTGAATCATTAATCAGGCCAATATATAACATACAAATTTTCATACAAAATTATTTCTTTGAGCATATTATAAAGAGCCCATTTAATTTTATTATTTGTACAAATTTTGGACAAAAGTAGCATGTAACAGTTAAAGATTTATTGAAGCCTACTTGTTACTTGTGGTAACAAAGAAGTGTGAAAGATATTGCCACATTAGCGAACATGACGATCATTGATGCTTAGTTTAGAAATTTAATAATATATTGAGAAATGCTGGGAACTTTCAGAAGTAGACATTTTGGAAATGATGGGCTTGATAAGAAATTTGCATGGTTTTATTATTTATTCTTTAGTTAAGAATGGATTTTAGATGTTCATGTGAAAGAATTCTCTTTAATTATATGTGAAAGAATTGTTAAAGTTTGGCATTTAAAAAAAATGAATTAATAATATGCAATTATCTTTTTATTATACATATATTATTATATATTTCTAATGCACTATGTAAATGTCAGTGCTAAACAATTGAGATACTATTTTCGGGGCAATCTTTTCTTATACATGAAAAATTCTGATACTTTCTTATCATCTGCCCTCACAGCTTCAACTTATGCTAAAACAGCAAGAGTATGCACACAATAATAGCAAACTATGAATATGCATACCACACACATGTATTTACATGCTTTATATTTAATCTTTATTTCTGAATAGTATTCCATTGGATGAAAAATATGTGAATATTGACCCAATATATATATTTTTGTGTGTGTGCATCCTAAAATTTCTTGTTTCTTATAAAGTGCTTATTTGAATTACTACTTGTGAACAGAGCAGTAGATATGAACCGTAAACTAACCATTTTGCCAATTTTCACAGCTTCGCAGATAGTCAGAAAGCACCAAAATTTGTAATAATCTTAAGTTTAAATGATGTTCTATACTTTTGTGTTAATTTTTCTATTCTATTAATTCTATTACTGTGTTATCAAACTTTCTGCAGGAATTTCAACTGGTTAAGATGTTATTACCATGTGGAGAAGAATTTGGTTTTCAAGCTAGAAAAAAATTGCAGCTGAAGGATTTTGTAGAAGGTCAGTCAAACTGGTTTTAGTTAATTATAATTTAATTTTGGGTGAAGAATTCTCAAATTTATTTATCATAAGTGTCTAAAGGTCTTCTAAATTAAATTCTGCTTGTTTTTGAAATTTTTCATGACATTCATTCTTTGATTACTATTATTTATTTTTTTTTTAATTTACTAACTTATGTCCAGGCACATAATGTTGCATTTAATGCCATACCTTAAATATTGTAAAATGTTAAAATAATACATTTCACTTAAAAATGTGGTTGTGACAGTAAATTTTCTGTTACATTTAATCATATCTATAAATATTGGTATACGTCATTTTTCAATAATCTGTATATTATTTTGTGCATTTCTTTTACATCCAAGATCTGGCATATGACTTGCTTTTCAAACTGATAACATGGTGTAATAATGTAATCTAATGGTTAAAGTTTACTATGGAACGGGCCAAATTTAATAAATTATTCTTTGATAGAAATTTATTCATGTGTTCAGTGTGTCTCATCTCTTTAAATTGCTAAAGTAAATTTTATGTACTTGCATTTAGGAATTTTGACTGTATCAGAGTAATTTTCAGTTATTATAACATGCAAAGGAAAAAATTCATTCATAGCTCCGTATTTAAAATTAGTTAATTAAAGTCCTTAATAAAGAGGGACGTTTTGTTGTTTTTAATGTCGATAGAGTTTAATTCAAAAATATGCCACATTAAGGGTTACTTTTTAACTTAATTTAAAATTTTCATTACTTTAACATGTCCAATAATTGTTATTTTAACTCCGATATTGTAATAATATCAAAATTCCTTACTTTTTGATAGGTAATCCAAATGTAAAACAAGAAAAGAAAAAATTAAAATCTAGAAGTATATTTATTTCATACCTCTAACAAATAAAAACAACACAAGCACTTTTTACTGTCTATCTGCATAGTGTGGCATGTCCCGTAAGACTGAGATTTGTATGGTCAAATCCATGTTTCAGTTAAAGGAAAATGCATGCACAGTCTTCTGATTTTCCCTTCGATTAAGGTATATACTAGCATAAGAAATATATTAGTTAATGCAGTGTTATACATCAATATTTATAGGCAATTATTGTGGCTATGTTTATTATAATTTTGTTCACCGTAATGGCTGGAGTGCCTAAACCATCATGCTGTGTAAACAAAACTCAAATCTTCATCTCTGCATACTGCTCCACTAGTGTTTAAACCACTGAAATGGTGATTATGGTAGAACATCTTTGGTAAAAATTTACTCTACTGTAACCCTTGGCGAATCGTTTCTTTTTTTCATATCAAGATCGGCACCAATTTCAAGGTGGCCGCTACACAAAACCAAAATAAGAAGTCAAAGACATACACAAACTCTGTGTCCATGTACACATCAACCTATTAAAACGAACTGCACAAACTGGGCATTGTACACTGCCTTAACTTTGTCCATGTACACATTGATCTATTTTCACTTTAAGAAAATCAGAAAGTTAAAAATATCATAGTTACCAGAAAAAATTCACCACTGTCTTAACATACAGACAACCAAAAATACACAAACAGAGAGGAATAAGTTACCAAAAATACATATTTCCTAACATAAAAACATTAAACAACAAATCTTCTAACAAAAATTAACACACAGAGACAAAAAAATAAATGAAACGTCATTTTTTTCACGTACCTTTTTTTTCACATGCATATGTTTAGGCTTCCCACCACCATCCTCCAGGTAAGCAATTCAATTCAATTTTTCGTCTCTTAGTCACCTCAGACATACTCAAACGATGGTACCCACACCAAAATAATAAATAGCATGTTCAAAATACAAGACCATACCACTTCCGTGCAACCAAACACAGCAATTGAAAAGAATGGTAAGAACCAAAAACCTGGGACCGTACAAAAGGTTTACTATTAAAAAAAGTAGCTCAAAATAAATTTATCACAACACGTTGGCAATATTTGAAATAACTCCTTTTTATTGACAAAAAAAAAGTTTTTTTTTTTTTTCCTAAAGGCTACTTTCGCCAACATTATCAACATTAGGGTTACTGAAAAACTTATTTGACGCAATGGGCTTCCACATTTCACAAACAACCACTTTGCGATTTTTTTTCAGACAGAAACCAAGGTGTACCATACAGTAAAGATTAGCCACATGTTCATTTACTACTGTTACAAGTACTTCTTTGGTAAATTTCTGCGGTTAAATTCAAAAGTTTAAAATTGCATTAACATGATCAGATTCAGAGTCATAGCTAGGGTTTTCAGCGCTCAGGGACAACTGAAGATTTCGCACCCCCTACTGCTTGCCAAGGATGGAAAACATTTAATTCTAAAATGTTCTAACATCAGTTTGGCACCCCTTGGATTCTGCACCTGGGGACAGATGCCCCTCTAGCTATGCCCCTGATCAGATTTTATTTTCTGCACGTAGCTAACAATTACATATGTGTTGTCAGATAAATGTTACCAGATGCAGTTAATTATTTTTTACTTGCCAATCTCATGAGGCAAGTTTTTTTTGCTCCTGCAAGACTTTACTTTGTGTTGCAAAATAAATTCATTCTCACTCTTTTTGGACTTGCCTACACATTAAATTTAAAATAGTTTTATGAATAGGTAAGATGTGATTATCATAATTTTGTTTCTCTCTTTATCTTGGCAACTTTATATGTTGATTCAGTATCCAGGTTACCTACCAGTGGCTGATTGATAAAACTGCTCATATGTTCAGCTGGTGGTTTGAGTTTATTTTCTGACATAAAAAATTTTAAAAGGCATCCCCCATGTTTATTTTACTATAATCGAAAAATCAATTAATTGCTACTCTGTTTATAGGTATTAAATGTTAAAATATTTTAAATGCTTCCTTTAATTTGCATTGTAATAGTCATTTGTTTAAATTTAATTATGAATTATATTCACATATAGTAATTGTGAGTGTTTTTTTTTTATTTTAGGTGCTGTGAAAGGCAATGACAGCGATCCGATTTATCAAGAGTTCTTATATACATAAGAATACATGGATATAAGATTGTTTTTCATGAATTCAAATAAAATGTGATAAATTGGATTAATAAAAACTATTTTGAATTTTGAAAAGTGTTTTTCCTCTGTTAATCATAATATAGTGCCATAAATTTCTGAATGTGTTTATTTTTCATCCAAATAAATAGCTTTACAAAAATTTGTCATATTAATAGATATTGCATAATTTAGCATTATTATAAATATTAATTATAGCAGATTTAGCTGAACTACCTTTTTAGTCTCTCTGCAGATGAAGTCACAAAGGTAAGTGGTTAGATATTTTTCTGTATTCCCCATTAAGTAATTTTATCTGGTAAATTATTATTACTTATATACTAAAGGTGAAAGAATAAGCTTTCCTTGAAGATACAAAAATTTGCATATATTTCAAAAAATTGGTATACGTAAAAAAGTTCTTAAATTGCCACATATGCGAAACTGAAAATGTTATATATGAAATAGTTCAGAAATATAAATATTTTCACTATTTTTTAACTATAATTCACTGCATTTGTTATATATAATCACAATTTAAGGTAGCAGTGCTTTTCTCACTGTGATTTCTCATGTATTTTGATTCATAAATACACGTACATAAATCCACGTATTTTGATTTCTCTTTTGAGACCGAATAAAAAATGAACTAAACATTCTCGTTGACATTGAGAGTTGAATAAAAACTCACCTCAAAATAAAATGAATTAATAAATTTATGGAAAATTTTACATAGCATATATTGAGCAGAAAAAGTAAACTTAATATACTTAATGGAATTAATAATTGGTAAAGTTGATTGCAGAATAAAATGCCTTAATTGCATGGTAAACAGTAGATCTTTTGAAGTTTTTCTATGTTGCGTAAAATGCAGATTTAAATTTTTGATATTGATTGTCATATAAATGGCAATTACTGTTTTATTTTGCTCTGAAATGAATGGTTAGTAATAAAATTCTGGATGAGACAACCTTTAACATGCGCTAGAATTTACAAAGTTTAATTTGGTGCTGATTTCAACAGGTAAATTTCATTTTACTGAATTTTGCGTAAAATAATACGAATGAACCATTGCAAATTATTTTCAGAACTTTTTTTTTTTTTTAATCTAAAAGGGCTATTAGTTTTGAAATGTGACTTCATATCGTCAGTCGTAAACTTGTTTCGCTTTTCATTCAAGTCTTGCCATTTGGCAAAATTTAACATATTTATCTTTAAAATCTAATATATTATTGACTAACAAGCCAAGCTATTTAAAAGCATTACACACAGTTCTTAACAATGCTTTTTTTAATTTTTAATCTGATTGATTTAAAATGCATTTAATTCATGATATATCTAATTGAAAACATTTTAATATTTCTACATAATTACATAATATATTTCTTCAGTTTTCAGATATATAGAAGATATATAACTTTCTGGTGTCAGTATCTTATAAAATGTTTTGCTATTTCCACTGCCCCATCTGTATTGATAATCTATGCATTCATAAACTTTTAGCCTCTTTGAGTGACTGCTAAAATCTGAGGCCTTTCAGATTTTTTTGTTAATTGTGTGAGCAGAAAGATAGAATTTTAGAAGAGCTTCTTGAGTTACCTTTTGAATGATATAAAGAATTGTTAACATAATGTCAAATTTTTACAACTAAATATTAAATATATAAAAAAGCCTGCAGCATTCTCATGTTACAAAAACATATTTATTTATTCTGAGGCTAGGAATTGATTTAGTTTTAAAAATACAATTTATTCCTTCTAACAATTTCCCAACAGTGTCATCAAAACACTATAAATTCCTTACATGTTTTAAAGAAAGATGATTCATTAATGTAAAGATTATTAAATGGCTAATTTTATTATTCAATTTTTAATACAAATTAATTGAAATTAGAAACTGATTTTGTAAAACAATTTAATTATGAATAATTCAATTTGGGGGCTATTGGATGTTTAAAAATGATCAAAAGATTTTTAATATCTTAAAAATAAAAGCAAAATTTTCAGTTTTAATATTTTGTATTAATAATTCATTTTAATTTCCTTGCTCAGTTTTAATATATTCACAAATTCAGATTTCAAAACAAAATAAGTTGTATAAATATTTTCAACATTTCTCATTTTTCCATAGTAACCATAGGAGAAGGATTTGAGACTATCTGTGTAAAAAAAGTAGGTTTTAGATCATCACACCTTCACATACTTTCACTGGAATTTTCCTCTGTATATATACTGGGATGTGACACTAAGCAGTTGAGAGTATGTATTTAAGAGGTTAAAGGGATATTGTAACTAGTGTTTCAAATCCTGATAACATCCCATATGCTGTCGGTGGGACGTATATAGTATGTCCTAAGGATATACTGGGATGTGACATTAAGCACTCGGGAGGAGGTGTTTAGGAGGTTCGCGGGATGTCCTGAGGATGTGGGCATATCCCGCGAGCAACATCCTTGGGATATCCCAAGGATGTTTTTGTGCTATGTGGGATAAAAATTCATTCGAGTTGCGTTAATAGAAATTCCTAGCAAGGAACTAATTAAACAGCTAGAAGCTTTAGATATTAATTTACCTGACTATGAAAATGATAATTGTAATAATCGTAAAACTGACATACTAATTGTATCAGATTACTTTTGGGGAAAAGGTTCAAGTAAAACAAAACGCTTGAGTTTGTCGATAAATGTTAGTAGGTATACTGGTGGGATAGTAGTTCAAGGTCTAGTCACATATTCATCTTTAAAATTCAAACTATCACCAGTTGGAGTTTTCAACGTTGTTCTTATGAAAAGTTTTGATAAGGATCAGTTAAAAGCTTTTTGGATATTAGAAGTCCTAAGTCTACATAACGACATCTCGTTCCTCTGATGTCCATTTCTGATGAAGAAGCTTTTCGAAGATTCGAATCAAGTTTGACTTTTATAGAAAGAAAAAATTTGTTTCATCGGTTCAAAATCTTAAAAGGATCCATCCTTTTATGTTGACTGTAAATCTGTAATAGAACACTGGAAATTGGGTATGGTACATTCAGTAACTAAACAAAATAACACGTCAAAATCCGATGTAATTCCAAAGGCTAAGAATACAACTAAATTAAGAATTGTTTTCAATTGCTGAACCCAGTTGCATTTATTTCTGATACTGAGAGGGCATCTTTTCAAATTCACCTTCACTTCAGACACCTGATCAATGTGTTGTACGTTTTCTGCGTGCAGACGATTTACTAGATCAGGGGTCTCCAAACTACGGCCCGAGGGCCACATCCGGCCCGCGGATAGATTTGTCCGTCCCGCGGAGAGCTAGCATACTTGAAAACTCCTTTTAGAGAACATATTTTTTATAGAAAATTAAATTTAGTTTACTGAAGTATTATAATTTTATGTTGAATAATTATTAATATGACATCTACATTGATATGGTCATGGGCTAACTACTCATAACATTGTTGTAGGCTTATTGTTATTGTTTTTGTGATAAGTTGGATAAAGAAACACAGAACTGTAATGAGTAAAGACATGTATAATATGCAGAAAATTTAACTTCAGTATATAATAACTAACAAATTATTGAAATGAATCCAACTAACATTTTATACATTTTAAATAAAAACATAACTTATAAAAAGTATAATGACATATGAAATACTAATGAGATTTATGTAATTGAGATTTTCCACTGACAATAGTTTGTAGTTGTGGACTAATTTTACTTGTACCAATTATTAAAAGAGATTTAAGATGCTCATCAGTTAATTTAGATCTGTAAACATTTTTTGTGTACTTCACTTTCGAGAAGGTCTTCTCACACAAATAAGTAGTACCAAAAACAGAAAAGAGCCCACGAGCAAATTTATGCAAATTATCAAATTGTGTCAGTGGAAGACTCTTATAAAATTCCAACAAAGATGAGTTTTGATATTTGTTCTTAATTATATCACTGCACTGTAGATCAATCATTTCCATTTGAAGTTCCGGGGCTAGGGTTTCAATGTCAGTATCAAAAGGATTCTGAAAAATCTTAATTTGATTCGCAATGGCATCAAAGTCCGAGAAACGAGTATCAAAATTTATTTTCAAATCACTCAAAGTTTCGATTGCAAAATCGGTAGGAAACTCAGTCTCAGTGGTGTTGGCTAAATATTTCACATGTTTTAAAATGTGAAAAACATTTACTTCGTAGTTGTGATTGAAACAGTATCAATTTCTTCCGGAATGATTTGATATTAGTGTATAAATCAGGAAGATGCTGGTTTTCTCCTTGCAATCTCAAATTCAGTTCGTTCACATGTTTTGTCAAATCAACATAGAATGCTAACTTCCACAGCCATGCGTTGTTTTGTAATTCAGTAAGAGGGCGATGCTTTTCATTCAAAAAAATTTCGATCACTGCTCGAAGTTCAAAAAAGCGCTGAAGGACTTTCCCACAACTAAGCCAACGTACGGCAGTATGATAAGGTAAGTCATTTTCTCCAATCTCTTCAATAAATTGTCGGAATTGTCGGTGATTCAGCCCAAAAGATCTGATAAAATTAACAGTTGATATGACTGGTTTCAGAACTTCAGACATATCCAAACATTTTCCGCACAAAGACTGTTGATGAATGCTACAATGTAAGACTAATGGTTTTGAACCACCGTCATTTTCTACAGCCTTTGACACAAGAGCGACCACTCCTTTATCTTTCCCACTCATGTTTTTGCCTCCATCAGTTGTAATACATTTCAAGTTTTTCCATCGAAGGTTCTTTTGATTAATGGCCATTTCAACTCCTTTAAAAATATCTGTACCAGTAGTTGTGCCATGAATACTATACATATCAAGAAGTTCTTCATGCACTTCATAGCTTTTATCTACTCCTCGAATATAAATCAACACCTGAGCAGTATCTGACACATCCGTTGACTCATCCAAAGCCAAAGAAAACCACTCAACATGTCCATTTTTGTCGAACAGTTGAGAGGATATATTTTCAGCGATGTTTTGTACCCTTAGAGCCACAGTGTTTGCTGACATACTGACAGTTTTTAATAAATTTACCTTTTCAGGGCATATTTCTTCGGCTACTGCAATTATGCATTCTTTGATCATTTCTCCATCGGTGAATGGTTTTCCACGTTTTGCAATTTCAAGAGCCACACGAAAGCTGGCACGAGTTGCAGCCTCTTGTTCAGTTTTGAGTTTTGTAAATGGAGATTGCTGCGATTTCAATCCGCGCTTCATAGCTTCAAATTTTTCTGTCGCAAACTTCCTGTATATTTTGAGTAATTTTGAAAATGTTTTGTTTCATAATGACGTTTAATGTTATATTCTTTGAGAACGGCTATGCTTTCATTGCAAATCAAACATAGCGCCTTGTTACTGGACTCAATTACGAAATACTGAATGTTCCACTGATCTTTGAATTTTCTGCATTCACTATCAATTTTTCGCTTCTTTTCCATACTACTAAATCACACACAAAAGCAACAATTCAAATCAAAATACTGTTACAAAGATGTCTTAAACTTAAACACGCACAAACACGTTTTAAGGAGGTACGCACTATTTTATTTCACAACAGTGTCATAGGAACTGACTTCAGTACGTGCTATTAGCGCCATCTGTTAGCGATAGAAGGTACTACCTATTTCCACTTGTGTCCACCAGATGTCGTGTCACCTTACTCCTCATGGCTCGTACTCTACGACTAATCTAGAAATTACAGATAATGACAGGAAAATTAATACAGTCAAAAGTCGTTAATCCGGACTCGTCGGGACTTCGGCGATTCCGGATTATCGATTTTTCCGGATTATAGATCATCAGTTTAAATCTGGTAAGATGGCATGCACAAATTCTAAAATTAAAAATATGAAACCGTATTTTAGGAAATAAAGAACAATTATGATCTAAAGGGTATCAAAATTTACAAAAAAAGAAGCTTAATATTTATTTGTTTACTTTATTAAACATTTCTTTCAATGTAAGTTGTTTCGTTTTATGTGATAATACTTTCTCTTTAATTCTATAAACAGACATAATTTCTTGTTCAGTTAAAAAGCTCCGCTGTTCAAGTCCCCTAATTGCTATGCCGAGAATACCGACTAACTTGTCAATCGAAATTTTTTCGTTTTCACTAACCTCTCTGTCACCTTCTTCATGTCTTTATCCAATTTTTGCAGCAATTTCACTTTTTGTTTGACGGACATCGAGACATACTTTCGTTTTGTAGATCCTCTGGGAGCTCCAAATCGGAAATTGGCATAATGGAAAGTTCAAGTTTACTTTTATAAAATTGCTCTTACAATCTGCAAAAAATAATAAGCTGCATCCAGTTCGAAGATTAAGGTATAACGCAAGCATCAACATTAACTGAAATAGATAATTGTATAATTTTAGTTTATATCGTCCGTTATACGTTAAACGCGCACGCGAAAACGTATTCTGCACTTGCGCACACGCATATGCGCGTGCGCGTAAAGGTCTTACGCGCACGCGTAAACGCCTATGCGCATGTGTCAACGCGGCGCATGCGCAGAAAGTTTTCAGCTTTGAGGTTCGGATTATAGATCATTCCGGATTATCGGTGTCCGAATTAACGACTTTTGACTGTAATATGCAGTGTTGCCGTTTTGCGGACTTCAGTCCGATTTGCAGCCTTTTTTAAACGTTGCGTACTTTTTCGGACTTTTTTTTTCATCAGTGGACTATTTCACTTTTTACCACCGGCAACAATGATAATATGGTTTTGGCCCTCGGAACTTACTGGAGTAATCAGTATGGCCCTAAGGCTGGAAAGTTTCGAGACCCCTGACTTAAGTACCGTATTGGTTTAGGGTTGAGTTCAGGTATAAAAATAATAAAAGTGTGCAATCACTGAAATAAAAGCAATGCAATTGTATAGATATATAATAAGGCAAAATTTTATTTATTAACTGCAAGAGAAAATTAAATATTTATAATAAGATATTAGGCATGGTGGATGCTGATATAATTAGAGGCATAAATTCTGGCTTTATTAATACCTATAATATTGCTACCTATTTTGTGTTTAGTTAGCTATTTTTAGTAGAACAGTAAGTAAATTTGTTTACATTCCTTGTAATGCAGTGCGCGACGAATTTTAAGCTACGCCGAATTTTAAGTTACTAGTAAAATTACAGAAGCACGCGTATTTAATAAATAGATGCCTCGTAATTTATATTTAAACTGAATAATGCAATTGTGTGTTAGATGTAACGAATATAATTATAATAACATAACATTAATATAACGGTCTGCGAATATAATTATTTTATTTTATCTTACTTATTTATTTTTTGTTTCTATTGAAATACTTTAACGAAGTTTTTAAATATTAATTTGTATGTTGATCTTAAAATATAGCCAGACAATGAAAAGAATGTTTTTGACAAAAAGGTGAATGCTTATAAAAAATACCAGCCGCATATTGGAATTATGATCACGCTCTTTTCCATGCCATTTTTGAAAGCCGTGGGTTTTTCAGAGCCAAAGATTAAAACAGTCAAAGGGTTTTCATGAATACTTAGCTGTTTAATTTTCATCCAATTACAAAAACCATTCTCTTTGTTAGGTACCCATTTAAGTTTTATGTCAAACGTCTTCTTGCATTTTTATCCTCTTTTTAAGTTACTTGCTATTAGCGGAAACCATTGCTGAGGTAACCTTCTGGATGCCGCGTTGTTGTTGTTGCAAATGCAGCCGTTCAAATACGTCATGAAAACATTTCATTGCAATCGAGAACTAAGTGTGAACTAAGTGAGATCTGTCAGTAATGTACCTTTGCTAGAAATATTGATAGATGTTAGAATTGAATATTTTCTTCGTCACAGCAATTTGCAGTTTAGTCATCAATTGTCTTTGCTACAGAAAGTAGCAATTACTGCAGTAAAGTCAAAGGTTTATTTTTCGAGACAATTTTATTTAGTTTTTTATTATTAGGCCTTATCTATTTTTCATTTCATGTGCATGTAAATATGCAATTTCATTAAAATGCAAATATATTCGTCAGTTTATAATAAAATATTACGCTTGAAAATGCGGTTGTGGTGGATTTTTATACTAGGACGTTTCGATAGATTATGGTTATAGCATTAGAAGGCAACGTTTAGAATACACACGTATAATAGGAATAAAAGAATTCTATTTACCTTGTAAGGAGAAATATGGACGCAATCCCTATATATATCATATCCTACCTGAGACTCTGACACGGAACTGGTAAGGGCAAGAAAACACTGATGTCCTCCTGAAAACAAGTTTAGTAGAAATGTAGCAAAGTATATTTTCCTGGTCAAGTTACTGACTTCAGAAAAGATCAGTATCAGGGACCTTGGCTATAACAATCTCATCTTAAATTCGGGGACCTGCGATATAGTTATGTAAATGTTCTAAAAGAATGCTTTAATGACAAAATTGCTGCCTTCGAATCATATACACAAAAAGTAGTCCATAACGTTGACGAATAATTTCAAATACTGGTCATGATGTTAATGTAATTGCATCCCCTACCATCATGATTATAATGTAAATCAAGCGATAATCTATAAATTTATTTCGCTTACTGGCTTCAAAAAAGTTGAAAATGTTTTCTGCTTTGTCTTCGTCTAGCATGGAGATAGGAAAACCGGTTGCTTGGATTCGTGCACTAATCCTAAGCAGTCATCGATGCTCGTTAAGTGTTTAATCTCTATGAACCAGAGGCACTTTTAGCGTTTGTTTTGGTTTGGTTTAGTTGTTCATGGCAAAAAACACTCGAGCTACCTGCCTAAGGGTAAGGATGCCTTCATGAATCACGTTTTAAGGAAAACTGGCTCATATACATGTTACACATAGAGTAAACGAATATGCAGCCACCCTGTTTTGCCTGGAATCCAAATCAATTGCGAACATCCAGTTCTCAGTGATTTTACCTCTCCGCCACTGTTGGGCGCAAACTACTAGCGAGACGAAATTATTCTAGAGCGCATGATAAGAGGAGACCGGCGCGAGACAACTATTTCCGGTCCCGGAGATGTTGTGCAGCAAAACTTTAGCAAAACTTCCCTTTTATTGCAAGTTTAAATCGCCCACTGTGGAGGTTATTCGACGATGCTCCCGGTGATGAGGCAGCTAAACTACCGATACTTTCGACCATACCTCTCAAATGATTAATTAGCAAAGTGCCTGCTTGCTAAGGTAAACATCCTTTGAAATCTCCTCCGAAAACAACTGCCAGTCGCAATTGCCAGTGCTCAGCGATTTTACCGTTCCACCGCTGTTGGGCGACAACTAATAGCGAGCCGAAATTCTTCTAGAGTGTGTGATAATAAGAGAGGGGTTGGAAGACCACTAGATCGGGCCCATTATATGTGGATCTGCACCAAAAATGATGCAGAGCTTTCCGTTTATTGTCAGTGTAATTCGCCCCTTCTGGGAATTATTCGAGAATGTTCTCGATGATGAGACAGCTAAAGTACCAATAGGTTCGATCATTCCCGTGAAATGCTTAAGTAGCAAAGTGTCTGGTTGCTGAGGCAAACGTCCTTTGAAATTTTGCAAAACTTGAAAAACAAATAAAGTCCAGCAAAGGATGTCTGGTTGATATGGAATCTGTTAAGCTCAAATATACATCGTAAGCATCGAAATATTTTTTCAGATACCTTGAAAGCTCTTAAGATGATTACTTAAATAGCAAACTTATTGTAGCACAATTTAAGCAATTATTTGAAACACAGTTTCACCCATTTCATTTCACTTCATTTCAGATCAAAATTTATTTAAAAGGAAGGTTTAAAAAAGAAAGTGATAAAAATACTTTAGGTATTCACACGTTTCTAAACATTTGCATTTAAGCTGGCGTAATCGATTGCGAAATTTAGAATAATTTGGTATAAGATTTATTAGCTACATTATCAATTTCGTTTTGAACGATGCAACAGCGTTTTTCTAATAGCGTTGTTTAGTTAAAATTCTAGCTTCGTCTCACTCTAAAATCTTTCTCCTAAAATATTACACAAGACCTGGACAGGTGGTTGTCATATAATGTCACTGTGACACTTGTGGTGCTGCGATGATTTTTCGTACACGTGTGGGCGTCGCTAGGCCAGCAGGAGGTATAAAGGTCGGCGACCAGTTGTTCAGCTCATTCCGCTCTGTAACAGAGTAGTGATTTTTGTAGTCTTTCTTGAACAATCTCATTGAGTTTTGCTGTTTTTGTATGAAATGAGTATACATCATCGCATAGACGAAGGTATGAGAGGAAGAATCTTTCGTAGGCTTGAGGCAGAGCAACCAGAAATTTAGGTTGCACGAAAACTGAATATCACATCAAGTGTCATCTCGAATGAGTTCAATCAGATTAAAAACAGCGAGACTGTCTCCAGAAGACTAGGACAAGGTCGCCCGAGATCCAAACGACTAATCACGGTGTTTATTTGACATTTTCAGCCAAGCGCTAGAAGACGGCTACAGCCACACAATTCTCTCGTAACCTCGCTTCTGACAAGGAACATACGTTTCAAGGACGACAGTTAGCAGAAGGTTCCATGTGACCTGACTGTAAGCCAGAAAGCCCACTATTTGCATCCCACTGATTCCCGCCCACAAAAGAGAGTAATTACAATTGTGAATACAGCAGCATCACGGGACATAACTTCAATGGGCTAATATTGCTTTTACGGATGACTACAAATTCAGTCTACAACCTTATTCTCGACCATTATTGAGATGGAGAGAACTTGAGATTCGATGCCATTCCAGCAACATCATGGAAAGGAACCTTATGGTTGTGAAGGAGTGATGGTCCGGGCAGGGATCAGGAAAGATACCCGCACACTGCTCTATGTGTTTAATACTGGTTCTGTAATTCCCAGATGTTAGACAACAGATCCTAAAGCCCTACATACGACTTCTCAGGGTTGCTGTTGGCGCTGTGTTGATTTTTATGGACGACAATGCAACGCCACATGAGACTCACGTGGTTGATAACTATCTGGAAAGCGAGAATATTCACCGAAGGAACTGGCCAGCCACATCTTCTGACTTTAGACCTATTAATCCTATTTAACATGCTTGCCATGCTCTTCGGACGACTACTACAACACGCCAACACCCACCCAGAACTATTCAGGATTTAAAACGGCTCTTTCGGAGGGGTGGTTGTGACTTCCACAGGCACTCCTGAACTAAAATCTACATTCTTTTGCAAAAAAAAAAAAAAAAAAATCACAGCACCGAAAAGGACTTTTGCGATCGTGACGAAATTTAGTATACGAAATTATATTGATCGAACATGCAAATGATCAAAACGTCAAGGCACATGAACATGAATTGCGATCATAGCCCTTGTTTCTAATGCGCAATTCACAAAGTATAAAACCAATAACAGAGGCGGAAAAATTTATCTTTCTCTATTGCTGCCATTTTAACTCCGTAAAGAAGCGATTAAAGATGCTATTACGACGATATCGAAGACCTTACAGACAGGTCACAGGAGGACGGGGACGCCTTGTGTATAACAGAGGAAAACAGGCATATGTCCCACGTCCTCCACTATCTCGAAGCAACAGCTCCCTGGAGCCCCATGAGGCAGCACCGGGAGTTTACATGGCCATACAGAGGCTAGGTGTAAAGTAGATGTTACATAGGATGTGGTTTATAAGACAAAGTAACTTAAAAAGAATATAAAGGAAAGCATTAAAACACTAAAACACACATATAAGCTGAAGCACATAGATGCACAAAAATAAACATAAAAACACACTCATAATTACATAGCATAAAGACATAAAATACACACGAGAATACATAACATGTAACATAGAATACATGCGGAAACACATAGAGCACATAAATGCAAATATTGCACACATAAGAAACATATGAGACATAGAAAGGTGTGCGTAAAGCAGAAGCGCTATGCGGAAATATGCTCAATACCTATAATACATAACATAAATATTTTCATTAGAGGTGTGTGTTGCATGATTTACATATGTTTCATTGCGAACACTACATTGGTGCATTGTACCGTGATCTGGGATAATTACAGTTATACAATTCTGGAAGGATTCATGGTTACATTAGAGACATACAGTACATTAAATAAATACACTACATTAGGAACATACATTACTTCATTAGAGATCGCCAGTGTTTCAGAGCAGGGTATGGGGGAAACCGGTTATGACTCTTACTTCCTACCTCCATGGAAATGGCAGAGTGATACTTCAAGATTAAGCAGCAGTTATAGAAGTTAGTGTATTTCCTTCTTTCTTTTCGCCATCGACAAAACAGTCATTGCGTCAGGTGCTCATTAGCCTGTTAGTTTCCCGTCAATTTAAGGAATAAAAACTGGAGCTTGCTTAGATGTCTTCCGGGAATAAGACATTTCGCAATTAAAATATTCAAATTGCTAAATTTTATTTAGTTTACGAAACTGGGCTGGCTTACCAATAATTAAAAAAAGTTCCCTAAAGAACTTTGGAATTTTCTTATAAATTCGCAAGCTAAATACTAAATGGAGATTTGTTGGCATTCAAATTTCCATCTAAATTGCAATTATGTTGCTGCAACGTATAAAACAAAGAAGTATTCAGCAAAACATCCTATTGTGAAACTGAACATTATATGACGATCTCTTCGCCTCGAAAACGCAATACAATTTCATTAAAAAAGATTAAAAAAAAGGATACTAAGCTTTCATATAGATAAAAGCAGCCAATTGTTTTTATAAGTGCAGGAAGAAACTGGTATGTAATAAACGCGCACCATTTCTGTTTCGTAAAGAGTATAAAATTTGTTTAGGTATGCGTTCTGGTTCCAGAAATTTCCTGTGTCCCCGGCTTTGCGTTGTTGGTTATCAACCTACAGATATTGATGAACACTTTATTTAAAAGTAGCATATTGCCCTTGAGGTAGGTTCCAGTATCACAATAATAAAAATTTGCAGTCACGGAAATAAACGCAATACAAGTGTATAATTATATACCAAGGCAAGATTTTACTTATTAAATGCAAGAAAAAATTAAATATTTATAATAAAAAATCAAACGCAGTGCGTGTTGACGTAGAAAGTGGTATACAATCTAGTTTATTAGTACCTATAATACAGATAATTTTACGTACAGGAATACTGCTGATGAAGTATCGTTTCGATCACATTGATTTATTTCGTCATCATCTAGTTTTTGATACAGTAAAGTTGGAGTGGAGTGGAGTGGCAACATTAAGTGGCCATGAAATCAAAAAGAAAAATGACTGATTTTCTGTTTGGGATATTCGATATCAAACAATGTAAATAAGTGTTAATCTTATCCAAGTCAGAGTAGTGTTTAGCATCCTCCTACATTCCAGACATTATCTAACGTTTTTGGAAAACTTTTAATGAATAATATAAATTCCTATAAAAAAGTTTAAGAAAAGGACGTAGAGAATTAAATGCTTGCATTGTCGACTGGTAAATAAACTCGTCAATTCATGATACTGCATAGTATGAGAACTGAAAGCAAATTTAAACTGACATGCAAACATTTTAACAAAGTAATTATAAAAGGAAAAGGTTAAAATATCAACTTCATATTTAACACGATAAAATGAATTTAAATACTTTTAATCATTCCTTGGTAGCAAACTCTCATAAAATATCATTTGTAAAAGATTCTACATTTTTGCAAGGCTTCTTCCTAACTGCGCCGTGACAATCAAAATTATTTATTCACGATTAACAAACCAATAATAATCCGGATATTCAGACTTATAATTTACGAAATACTCATATATTACTGACAAATCTGCCACCCGGAATTACCTTCATTCAAAAATGTTTTCCATAAGTTTTGTACTTAGCTTTGTAGGAAAACGTTTACGATAGGTTTGAATCTATAGACTTTTCAATGATTAATCGTATTCTTGCACTGTTTACAAATCCTGCTTACAGACTGTATATACTACATACAACAAGTTCCTTTTTTAATAAAGGAATTTAACGGTTTCAAACATGAGAGTTAGAAGATTTTTCCATCCCGCCCATTAGCCTATTCACCTCCGCAGTTTGCTTACATTTACACTGGCGTCACCTCTTCCTCTTTTTATTATTAAATTCTCCATAATAGTTTTTTCTCTTTGCATTTCTTTCTCATTTTGTACTTTTAAGCCAAAACGGACGTTTATCTCAAAGGGGGATATCAGTCTCCAAACGGCATTTCGCGTCGAAACGCGAACGTGCTTTTCAGATTGTTGCCAACAAATATTATTATCTTGTGTAACATTTACTAAAGTTAAATAATAAACAATCTGCATGAATGTACGTATGTTTCTCCACCTGTGAAAAAACAGCTGCAGGTAGAGCCGTACAGTTTTAAATAGCGTAGTCCGCCACACGAACATGGCCACCAGGAGCCCAGGATCTCGAATTTAGAATTTATTTTATTCTCTATTTCATATTTTGTAAATCTTCATCGAAATTTTAATTAACAAACTCAACGATTTCAAAAAGAGCAGTGGTAACACTGTACGAAATTCTCCTCCGCGCGACACTGCCTATCGAAAATTCTACAGATATGCTGTTATTAAATATTTTGTGATTTTGGTGTTTAACTGAGTATGTGGCTTAAGCGCCAATAATGTGATATTTAATAAATAATGTAAACACATGAAAAGTTAATAATAAAAAGACAAAATAAGTTTTTTTAGTAAATCCTAGTAAGAAAACTGAACATTGAGACGACGCACTGAGAAAAGACTGGAAAAAAAAAAAAAAAAAGAAGAAGAAGAAGAAGGAGAAAAATATATGCCAACACTTAACGTTTCATCGGGAGTTCTAGGCGTATATTGGTATATTGCTTTTATAATTTTCGTAATTTTGTTGTTGAATTATACGTGGCGTAAATGCGAAAGAAATTATGCTTAAGTTAAAAGAAAGAAACAAATGTGGTGGTAGGAATGACTCTAACGGTAGAATAGCGTACTGCGAGCTGCCCGACTGCGTGAAGAAACTTAATAAACCTTTGGGCGATTGTTACATTCGGAAACATTTCAGACTTCTCCCTCCCCGCCTACATTTTTCCTTTTTTAAAATTTTTCTATTTTTAGCTGCAGAATGTTTGCGTTTCATCTTTGCAAAAAATGCGTCGCCTATGAAGCACCAACGAAAAATTTGTGCTGAAGTATTTCTAAATACTCATTAGGTAGAACAACGATAAAAAGTTTTCGCTTATGCACCGAACAAAAACGAAAAGCGTTTTTTGCTATTTGGGTTCTAACTCGAATCGCGTTTTCCATAAAATTTTTTTGGTTTTCTTTCTCTGCTTTTCAGTTTAACAAAAATGTTTTATATTTGAAACAAAAATAAAAAAAAGGCCTGTTAAAACGTTTTCATATATATCTATTAGCTGATGATATGCAATCGGTATTTTCGTTCATATAGTAGAAGAAACATGTAACGGAGTCCATTTTCTCTAGAATAAATCTCTCTATATATAAAACTTTAATAAAAATTAACATAAATTAGGAGAATTTTGAGTAAAAATGCAGTGAACATTTGGCTACAAAACTTATATATCAGCGGAAAGGGCATGCATGGAAAAGCTTTTTATGTATATATATTTATTTTATGAATATTGTAAAATATTTATTCCGAATACATCTATTTTTTCAAATATGAAAACTGCGCTTATTACCTTAATTTTACCCCTTTTCCTGCTAATGTTTTTTAATTGAAAATTGGTAGAGAAAAATATATCCTGTTTTTGAAAAGACGCCGTCGATGAGAATGTAATCAATCTTTGTAAAAACGCCTTATCCATCTCAAGCCAATATAGTTGTCAGATTAGAGTGTCATGCTATTTAGACTGTGTCAAATTAACAAAATGAATGTGGTTTCGGAGCTGATAATGCAGCATAGTAGAGTCCATAATCTATTAGATTAAAACTCTCTTAAAAATCAATATTTCATTCTTGGCAAAAATCACTAATCGTATAAACTAGTGGTCTGAAACTAGAGGAGCAATCTTACGCAACCAGCGAATACATTTTCCGTTCAGTCAATTAAGCATTACTACGATACTAATTATTATGGCAACGATTTGTGAAAATTTTAGGATTTTAACTGTTTTCAGTTCAATTTTAGATTATTTTGATTATCATTAAAATTAATTAATTCAGAAATTTGATGTTATGCACTTGATTATTCATATGACTTGGCATTAAAATTGTTGCAGAGTTTTCTTATTTTCATAATTACGTTTTACTTTTACTGCTGCTTGTTGATCAATGTTTTCACACTCAAATTTCCGTAATCAGTTGATACATGTAAATTATATCAAGCATGTATAGAATAGTAACATAGAACTACTAAACTGAGACTCGCTCGATTATTAAGTCACACAAATATTTAGTTTCTGTTTCTAAACAAATGCATGGTATTCTCGTCCACTACCTTCAATGAATATTAGGATTAATCTCTAAGATCTTTACAGCAAATCTGTAATAACCCATTACAAATGTTTAATCAAATGTATGCCTCTTGTACAGATTGGACTATTAAATACTTTGGAAAATTCATTCTTCAAATTCCAGATTTCTTCATGAAATACATGTGACATGGAAACAGGTTTCGATTCGATGATGCCATTTATTTTTAAAAGTATATTTACAATTTGAGATTATTTTTATTATGAAAAAAAAATTGTCATCAATTTATTACTTACTAGTTTCTTCGTATTCTCCTTCGGTATATACATTTTTAAGATTGCCTAAAGGGCGCGTTTGACGTATGGCTTTCTTCATGTTTCTTAAATCAAACTGTTTTGCCCATACTAGGCAGAGCGGTGGCTTTGGACTAAATTGCAGTTCTTTCTTATTTGTTCTGTACTCAAATTGTTTCTTCGCCCACCAGCGGCCGAGAGGTAAAGTCGCTGAACACTGGTAGTTCGGTCCGAGGTTCGAATCCCGCGAACGGGCTGGCTGCATAGGCGTTTCTGTGTTTTTCCCCGTGTGTAACGTGTATACGAGCCAGTTTCCCTTAGAAAGTCTTCCACGAAAAGCATCCCTTCTCTTAGGCTGATAGCCTTCGAGGCTTTGCCGCAAACAAACAAACAAATTGTTTCTTCAGTTTGCTCTTCGCCGAGAAATATTTTATAAACCTAAGATATTTCGTAACATAACGTAACGTAAGAGTAAACGTTTAGATATTTCAACTGATATTATCAAACTTTTGTTTCAAAAACAATTAATAAAACAATATAATTTTCTTTAAAAACGGTTTCATGCCAAAAGATTTTTATATATTTTCGAAATTAATTTCCTATTTCGTTGGGACGTTGGCGAGTCGTATGAGACTAGGTACTGTTTAAATGATTAAATATATTCTTGCACTGTTTACAAATTCTGCTTTTACAGATTGGATATACTACGTACAACAACTCCCTTTATCTATAGAGGAATTTTACGTTTCAGATATGAAAGGCCTCAGATTCTCGACCCCGCGCACAGCCTACTGATCTCTCTGAGATTACATATATATTAGAGTCAATCTTTTCCTCCTTTTATCATTTGACGTCTCTACAATAGTTTTTATTTATTTATTTATTTTGTATTCCTTTCGCATTTGGTTCTTAATGAGCAGAAAACGGACGTTTTTCTCTGATGGACTATTAGACTCGAAACCGCAATTTTGTCGAAGCACTTAAACGCGTTGTATCGCTCTTCATATTGATCCCAGATATTATCGCCCTGTATTATATTTAAAGAAATTATAGCATAATGAAGCATCTGCATGAATGTATGAATATTTCTCGATCTGGGAAGAAATAAAGGCACCAAGAGCCATCAAATTTGAATAGTGTAGTCCTGCACCCAAACATGGCCACCTGGAAGGGCGAATTTGGAATTCTGTATAAGATTTTCAGTTATAAACCAAAAGAATGGCTTAATAAACTTTTATTTGTATTCTCATCAAAGTTGTTCTCTGATTCCAGTTACATAGCTTTTAAGGGCAGAAATTCGCAATCAGGTTAAGGTAATTTTGGATGTTAATCGTTAGGTTGTGTTCACGCATAGTTCATTTTTGTAACAAGGTTTACCCACTTCATAGTTTGCAGATCAGGTTCTCATGCAATTTGCGCTATGTCAGATGAAAAAAATGAATGTGGTTTCCGAAATGATAATACAGCATAGTAGAGTGCATGATCTACTAGACTAAAACTCCGTTAAAAATAATATTTCATGTTTCGCAAAAAACACTAATTCCATAAACTAGTGATCTGAATTTAGAAGCCGTCCAAACAATCGTACGCAGCTAGCGAACGCATTTTCAATTACAATTATTAGACAGTCAATTAAACATTATTGTTGTACTAATTATTATGGAAAGGCATTGTAACAATTTTAGGATGTTACCGGTTTTCAGTCTAATTTTAGATTGAACATGGAGATTGAACTAAGTACTTGGGAAACTTCGTTCCTGAAATTTCACTTCTTCATGAAATACATGAGAGATGGAAACAGGTTTCGATTTCGATTTTGCCATGGATTTTAAAAATATATTTACAGTTTGAGATTATAATTATTATGAAAAAAAATTTATGAGAATTGGTTACTTACTAGTTTTTTCGTATTTTCTTGGAAAATATGTAATTTAAAATTGCAAAACTCGTGTGCGAAACCACATGTTTTTTCCGTATGATATTAAATCAAACCGCTTAGCGGTGGCTTTGGAATGAGTTGTGATTTTTTTCAAAGCTTAAATCTGAAGTTTGATTTAAGGCGTGGTGAAGATTTTAATATTGTTTATGCTTTTAGAAGCTGAATTATAACCGCCTTGCAAAAGCTCCACCGGAAAGTTTAATCGTTTAAAGTAGTTAGTGGGCAAATAGCGGCACGGGAACATTTTTTTTTCTGTGTGTGTGTGTGTGTGTGGCTCGTTAAGACAGTCAGAAAATCCTGTTTGCTTTGAGATTTCTTTCACGTGCGCGTTTGAAGATTGATGTCGTATTTCGCTATATATCTCCCTAGATTTAGTTACTTCGGGGTAATCATGTCGAGGAAAGGGCTCTCTGCGTATTTTATATGAGTTGCTTTTTGCATTTTTGTGAGTGATCTTCTCGTTGTGTTTAGGTGCTGCGATATTTTTGAATAACCATGAACATTATTTTATCCAAAGATTGCCAAACTGTAATTATTCCTTTTTGGGGGTTTTCGACAATGTTCTCGGTAACGAGACATAGGATGCCCTCGAACGCTTGAGTAGCAAAGTGCCTGGTTGCTGACATGTTTTGAAATTTTATTACTAATGAAACCCAGTCTGTTTGATATGGAATCTGTTGAGAACAAATATATTACAAGCATCGAATAAAGTTCCGGTTACAGTGAATGTTCTCAGGGTGATTACTTGGATAGGATCTCATTGCAACACGAATTTAAGCAATTATTTCAATCACTGTTTCATTCATTTCATTTGACTTCACTTCACTCTTTCCTCTATTCCATTTCACTACATTTCAGCTGAAAAATGCTTTAAAAGAAAGGTTTGAAAAAACAATGTCAGATAGAAATATTTTAGTTAATCACAGTTTTCTAAACATTTGCATAAGCTGAGGAAATAGATTGCGAGATTAAGTATAATTTGATACATGATATATTAGGTAGATTATCATTAATATTTCTAATATATCTTACCTAATATATCATCAGGTATTTATCGATGAAACAGCGTTTTTCTAATTGCGATTCGTTAATTAAAGTTCTAGCTTCGTCTCACAATAAAAAAAAAATCTTCAAACTATTTTGACACAGAGGGTAATGTAGAAGATGAGAGAGCAGTTTTAGCGAGAAATAATCTTGAAAGTTCTCACCGAAGCAATTTTATAGAGAAATTATTTTGGGGTATATCAGAGTTTCAAGAGAATTCCTTTTTTAATATCCATCATACATGTTACTTCATAATTTATATTTAGATATATTAAAAACTTGAATTTATTACATTTACGGGCATAATATATTTCAAAGTTTTTCGAGTCCAGATTTCTTCGAAGCATATCGTGATTAATTTAAATCCTTGATGTTTTTAAACATCGAAAATTTTTCATTCATTTCCAGCTGCAATCTTCGTTTCAAGCATGAGTGCAAATGATCTCTTAGCGTAAGACAAGCGTAAGAGAATTTTCCATTTAGAACATTTGTGAGAATTATTCATAAATTTAAGAAAAACTTACATTTTGAGGTGTTTTATCTTTTATTACTGATGTCACAATTTTCCCTCACGTCGGAAAGTTTCACAATTTAATGTCTGTGTTATAGAGCTTAAAAGTAGGAATTTACCTCGGCTAGTGTAATATTCTCCATTACTTCACTAAAAGGATCTTGCTGCTAAATCCAATTGACGACCAAAATTAGATAATAGTTAATATTCTCGTAAGCTACTTAAGAGATTAACTACGGTGTAGAACTAAATTTGAGGGCCAAAATTAGAACCTGACTGTACTTCTGGAAAGCTGCGTAAGAGTTTAATTGTAATGTGAACCTATCACATGTTTAACTAGGAATTAAATTTTGTGTTCATATTTTTTTAACTACAAGAGGATACAGTCTTAACTTGATCATCCTATTTCTATGCCGCCCAAACTGGACAGTGGTAAACTACTTTGACTGCCGTACTGAAGCTGACGGGTACGAATTCCGGAGAAGGCAAAGCAGTTTGTGAATGAATATGTCTTTGTACTCTATATATGTCTTTGCCCTCTATATATGCATGGGGCACTCTATATATGTGCCCAGACGAAAATCCTCTCGAGAGGTAGCAGGTAGAGAATGAGGGCTAGGAGATCCTCGGACACGCCTCCCCGGGTCATCACAATTGGCAGCGGAACTGAGAAAATTCGAACTGTTACTCCTATGCTGCACTACGTTCCTGTATACTAATGCCCTAGGTAGCTGTTCTATGCACAAAGTATCTGTAATGTAGCTATATGATAACGACAGGCGCAAACTTGACTCCTTGCCACAATGAATTTCGTAATGTAACGTTAAATACGTAAAGTTTTAATAAAATTTAACATAAATTAGAATTTTGCGTAAAAATGCACTAATGTTTGATATAAATCTTATAAATCAGTGGAAAATGTATGCATGAAATAGCTTTATATGGTGCATATATTTAGTCCATGCATATTTTAAAATATTTTTTCCGCATAGATCCAATTTTTCAAATATGAAATACTGGGTTTATTACCTTATTTCCCCCTTTTCCTGCTAATGTTTTTTAATTGAAAACTGGGAGGGGAAGATATATTCTGTTTTTTTTTAAAAAGCCGTCGATGAGAATGTAATCAATCTTTGCTAAGCGTTTTACCCATCTCAAGTAAACATAGTTCCAGTTTAAGTTCTGATGCTATTTGCGCTGTGTCGGATTGACAAAATGAATATGGTTTCCGAACTGATAATACAGTATACTAAAACTCTCTTATAAATTAATATTTCATTGTTCGCAAAAATCACTAATCCTATAAACTAGCGGCAAGAACAAACAGGCAGTCTAAGCAATCTTACGCACTCGCTGAAAGCATTTACCATTCACTCAATTAGCATTATTATGATACTAATTATTATGGCAAAGATTAGTAACTATTTTAAGATTTTAATAATTATCAGTCCACTTTTAGAATATTTTGATTATCATTAAAACCTAACATGAAAAACGCCTCTGAAAATCTGCAAACTGTAATATTAAAGTAATTCAGATATTTGAGGTTACGGATTTGATTATCACTTGGCCTTAAAATCGTTGTAGAAAATTTTGTTTTCATAATTGCGTTTTCCTTTTATTGCTGCTTGTACACTGATGGTCTGAAGAATCCAGGAACTTTCGGAATTAAATCAATGCACACATTGACGACATGTTGATATAAAAAAATTAAATTCAAGCAAAAAATATCTAGTAAAAAATGCAAATCAATATTTTCACACACATTTTTGCGTACCGCTGTATAATTAGGGACGTAAATTATATCAGACTTGTAGAGAATAATGATATAAGCAGAGACGTAAATTATATCAGACTTGTAGAGAATAATAATATAAGGCTTTTATCATTACTAGAGTCATTAGGTTTATTTCGGAAGCAGAAAAGATGAAAAATATGAAACGCCTCCCCGGGAATCGAACCGCGGAGCTATGAAATACGCGTCTAGCGGGCAGACCACCACACCACGAAGGCATGCCAAGAAGGCGGGAGAAATACCTTATGTACTCCCGCTTTTAAAGGTCGACTGGGTTTTTTAAGGAATCAATCGCCAAATTCTGGGCGGGGAGAATCATCATCCACCACCCTTTTAGTTCGGGCGCTACTTGTAGAGTCATTAGGCCTTTCGGAAGCAGGAAAGATGAAAAATTAGGTACGCCTTCGCCGGGAATCGAACCACGGAACTCTGGAATACGCGTCAGCGTGCAGACCAAAACACCACGAAGGCTTACCAAGAAGGCGGGAGAAACACAATATACATTGAGATTTAGTCATCCAAGAAATTTTAAATATTTTTTTTTATTATTCTAAACAAATGCATGGTATTCTCGTTCACTTCCTTCGATGAATATAAGGATTTATCTGTGACAGATTTTTAAGCAAATCTGTGATAACCCTTTACTAAGTTTTATATAAATGCATGCATCTTCGACTATTAAATACTTAGAAAATATTTTTCTCAAATTTCTTCAAAAAGTACATTGAAAAGGAAACACGTTTCGATTCGATGATGCAAAGGAATTTTAAAATTGCATTTACAGTTTGAGAATATAATTATTGATAAAAAATTATGATTTTCTCTCTATTTCTTACAGTATCATGCATAAAGCGTTATACATAGGCTGTATATCGATACAATCTTGACAATTTTCCAAATATTTCAACATCAAGAAATGGTTCTACTACTGACGTGCTATTACGAGAAAAATTGTACGTCAGTTTTCTTTTCAGTTTCCAAGTTTTCTGAAATAACTTCACTTAAATTACTTTGAGGCCATCATTAGTCTAGTAAATTTAGCCGTGGAGTGCTTTGCAACAACTTAACATCTTTCATTAATTTTGAAACTTTTTTCCCTTTCGTAAGTACATCCACTGGGTTGTCCGCTTCATTACAATAAGTACAATTTTGAGAATGGGTTTAGAACCTTATTTCTGTTATCCTGTTGGACACAAATGGTTTTGAATCTCCAGTCTTCCCTTTTATCCATTACAATGTAATGGAAGAGCCTGATCAAATAAAATATACCTCATCTTACATACGTCTTCTAGGTAATCATAAATTCCGCCTGCGATCACTGCATTCATTAATCTAATCTCGGTAGAATTAAAGAGTTTCTTCAAAGAAAGTCTGGTTTTAGTCATCAGAAAAACTAGTTCACATGTTCTCTCCTTCTTGAAATCTGAAATACGCTTCTTCAGCGTACGCTCTAGACTTAGCACTGAAAATATGCATAAATTCAATGCATCTCCAATCATCTCCACAGTCACCGAAAGCATTTCCTTGCAAATGAAAATACTTTCAAGTGGTCTAATTCGGTACAGAAGCTGATCCAATTTTTTTTTTTTTTTTTAGTTCTTGAGGTAAATCTTCATCCTAATGAATTCCTTGTTCCCACGATTCAGGGAAAATTAGATTCCATCTGACAGTAAAAGGAGAAAGAAACCTATTGTGTCCAATATCCTTCCCGCATTTATTATTATTGTACGTTTACATAACTTTAACAAAATATAATAATTTTTTATTTCAAATTTAAAATGTTCTTAAACTTTCTTTTGAGTAGCCCATAACATTCCCAGAACATTTGAAGAACTACCTGTATGGTGTGATATACCAGATTCAAAGTCACAATAACCCCACAGGATTTCAGAATTTTTTTCTCCAATTTCGAAATTTCATTCCTGCTCGTTTGATTATGTAGCTTGTTTCTTTAGTTTTTGCGAAAGCTCCTTTATAATTCGGAATTTCTGCAACAAATTGTCAAAGAACATCGATTCTTTTAACTTAAAACAACTATCCCGATACGTAGTGAAACAAAGCTTCAAGTGGAATTTAATTATAACACCTAAAAGGAAAAAAAAACTGGAAGTAATACAAAACAGGACTCTAGTCATTCAGAGTATTTTGGATTCAGCATTAGAAACATTATCTAGTACAGGGGTCTCCAAACTTTCCAGCCTTAGGGCCATACTGATTACTCCAGTAAGTTCCGAGGGCCAAAACCATATTATCATTGTTGCCGGTGGTAAAAAGTGAAATAGTCCACTGATGAAAAAAAAAGTCCGAAAAAGTACGCAACGTTTAAAAAAGGCTGCAAATCGGACTGAAGTCCGCAAAACGGCAACACTGCATATTACAGTCAAAAGTCGTTAATTCGGA
This sequence comes from Stegodyphus dumicola, assembly GCF_044657685.1. Taxonomy (NCBI): domain Eukaryota; kingdom Metazoa; phylum Arthropoda; class Arachnida; order Araneae; family Eresidae; genus Stegodyphus; species Stegodyphus dumicola. The sequence goes on from NC_140778.1 coordinate 44,986,634, forward strand.
CACCGATAATCCGGAATGATCTATAATCCGAACCTCAAAGCTGAAAACTTTCTGCGCATGCGCCGCGTTGACACATGCGCATAGGCGTTTACGCGTGCGCGTAAGACCTTTACGCGCACGCGCATATGCGTGTGCGCAAGTGCAGAATACGTTTTCGCGTGCGCGTTTAACGTATAACGGACGATATAAACTAAAATTATACAATTATCTATTTCAGTTAATGTTGATGCTTGCGTTATACCTTAATCTTCGAACTGGATGCAGCTTATTATTTTTTGCAGATTGTAAGAGCAATTTTATAAAAGTAAACTTGAACTTTCGATTATGCCAATTTCCGATTTGGAGCTCCCAAAGGATCTACAAAACGAAAGTATGTCTCGATGTCCGTCAAACAAAAAGTGAAATTGCTGCAAAAATTGGATAAAGACATGAAGAAGGTGACAGAGAGGTTAGTGAAAACGAAAAAATTTCGATTGACAAGTTAGTCGGTATTCTCGGCATAGCAATTAGGGGACTTGAACAGCGGAGCTTTTTAACTGAACAAGAAATTATGTCTGTTTATAGAATTAAAGAGAAAGTATTATCACATAAAACGAAACAACTTACATTGAAAGAAATGTTTAATAAAGTAAACAAATAAATATTAAGCTTCTTTTTTTGTAAATTTTGATACCCTTTAGATCATAATTGTTCTTTATTTCCTAAAATACGGTTTCATATTTTTAATTTTAGAATTTGTGCATGCCATCTTACCAGATTTAAACTGATGATCTATAATCCGGAAAAATCGATAATCCGGAATCGCCGAAGTCCCGACGAGTCCGGATTAACGACTTTTGACTGTATTAATTTTCCTGTCATTATCTGTAATTTCTAGATTAGTCGTAGAGTACGAGCCATGAGGAGTAAGGTGACACGACATCTGGTGGACACAAGTGGAAATAGGTAGTACCTTCTATCGCTAACAGATGGCGCTAATAGCACGTACTGAAGTCAGTTCCTATGACACTGTTGTGAAATAAAATAGTGCGTACCTCCTTAAAACGTGTTTGTGCGTGTTTAAGTTTAAGACATCTTTGTAACAGTATTTTGATTTGAATTGTTGCTTTTGTGTGTGATTTAGTAGTATGGAAAAGAAGCGAAAAATTGATAGTGAATGCAGAAAATTCAAAGATCAGTGGAACATTCAGTATTTCGTAATTGAGTCCAGTAACAAGGCGCTATGTTTGATTTGCAATGAAAGCATAGCCGTTCTCAAAGAATATAACATTAAACGTCATTATGAAACAAAACATTTTCAAAATTACTCAAAATATACAGGAAGTTTGCGACAGAAAAATTTGAAGCTATGAAGCGCGGATTGAAATCGCAGCAATCTCCATTTACAAAACTCAAAACTGAACAAGAGGCTGCAACTCGTGCCAGCTTTCGTGTGGCTCTTGAAATTGCAAAACGTGGAAAACCATTCACCGATGGAGAAATGATCAAAGAATGCATAATTGCAGTAGCCGAAGAAATATGCCCTGAAAAGGTAAATTTATTAAAAACTGTCAGTATGTCAGCAAACACTGTGGCTCTAAGGGTACAAAACATCGCTGAAAATATATCCTCTCAACTGTTCGACAAAAATGGACATGTTGAGTGGTTTTCTTTGGCTTTGGATGAGTCAACGGATGTGTCAGATACTGCTCAGGTGTTGATTTATATTCGAGGAGTAGATAAAAGCTATGAAGTGCATGAAGAACTTCTTGATATGTATAGTATTCATGGCACAACTACTGGTACAGATATTTTTAAAGGAGTTGAAATGGCCATTAATCAAAAGAACCTTCGATGGAAAAACTTGAAATGTATTACAACTGATGGAGGCAAAAACATGAGTGGGAAAGATAAAGGAGTGGTCGCTCTTGTGTCAAAGGCTGTAGAAAATGACGGTGGTTCAAAACCATTAGTCTTACATTGTAGCATTCATCAACAGTCTTTGTGCGGAAAATGTTTGGATATGTCTGAAGTTCTGAAACCAGTCATATCAACTGTTAATTTTATCAGATCTTTTGGGCTGAATCACCGACAATTCCGACAATTTATTGAAGAGATTGGAGAAAATGACTTACTTTATCATACTGCCGTACGTTGGCTTAGTTGTGGGAAAGTCCTTCAGCGCTTTTTTGAACTTCGAGCAGTGATCGAAATTTTTTTGAATGAAAAGCATCGCCCTCTTACTGAATTACAAAACAACGCATGGCTGTGGAAGTTAGCATTCTATGTTGATTTGACAAAACATGTGAACGAACTGAATTTGAGATTGCAAGGAGAAAACCAGCATCTTCCTGATTTATACACTAATATCAAATCATTCCGGAAGAAATTGATACTGTTTCAATCACAACTACGAAGTAAATGTTTTTCACATTTTAAAACATGTGAAATATTTAGCCAACACCACTGAGACTGAGTTTCCTACCGATTTTGCAATCGAAACTTTGAGTGATTTGAAAATAAATTTTGATACTCGTTTCTCGGACTTTGATGTCATTGCGAATCAAATTAAGATTTTTCAGAATCCTTTTGATACTGACATTGAAACCCTAGCCCCGGAACTTCAAATGGAAATGATTGATCTACAGTGCAGTGATATAATTAAGAACAAATATCAAAACTCATCTTTGTTGGAATTTTATAAGAGTCTTCCACTGACACAATTTGATAATTTGCATAAATTTGCTCGTGGGCTCTTTTCTGTTTTTGGTACTACTTATTTGTGTGAGAAGACCTTCTCGAAAGTGAAGTACACAAAAAATGTTTACAGATCTAAATTAACTGATGAGCATCTTAAATCTCTTTTAATAATTGGTACAAGTAAAATTAGTCCACAACTACAAACTATTGTCAGTGGAAAATCTCAATTACATAAATCTCATTAGTATTTCATATGTCATTATACTTTTTATAAGTTATGTTTTTATTTAAAATGTATAAAATGTTAGTTGGATTCATTTCAATAATTTGTTAGTTATTATATACTGAAGTTAAATTTTCTGCATATTATACATGTCTTTACTCATTACATTTCTGTGTTTCTTTATCCAACTTATCACAAAAACAATAACAATAAGCCTACAACAATGTTATGAGTAGTTAGCCCATGACCATATCAATGTAGATGTCATATTAATAATTATTCAACATAAAATTATAATACTTCAGTAAACTAAATTTAATTTTCTATAAAAAATATGTTCTCTAAAAGGAGTTTTCAAGTATGCTAGCTCTCCGCGGGACGGACAAAATCTACCCGCGGGCCGGATGTGGCCCTCGGGCCGTAGTTTGGAGACCCCTGCTTTAAGTGAATGGTTCATCAACATCTGTGTATGTATACCCAACAACACAATCCGGAGGCGGGTACACAGGAAATTTCTGGAATCAGGCGTTCATATAAAAACGCATACGCAACAAATATTGTACTCCTTACGAGAAAATTATTGCCCTTTTTATTTCCACATCAGTTTTCTCCTGCTCGTATACGGTATAAAAATTTGGCTGCTATTATTCTAGTTATAACCTAAACATTGACTTTCTGATAACATGCTTAAAAACTTACTCCCAGAAGATCAACAACTAATGATTGCTGGAGATATTAACGCCAAACATATTGACTGGGGATGCCGCCGAACAAATGCCAAGGCCGTATTCTACATAACTTCGTATGTAACCACCCAATTGCGCTGCATGTCCCGACTGAATCTACTCATAGACCAGCTAATCGATGCCACTCAGATATCTTGAACATTACTGTCTCTAATACTTCTATTCCCAACTCTCTTGAAATCAAATCTGTGCTTACCTTCGATCATGTACCAGTTATCTCTACTATTCGTGCTATGAAAGAAGACCGTCCAATTATTAAAAGCTATACTGACTCAATGAGTTTCCACAACATCCTGATTAAACAGCCCTCTAATTTCCATACTCTTTCTACCAAACAGAACATTGACCATGCCATTAAGGTCTTCACTGACAACGTTTTGAAAGCTTTTCGTAATGCGACTGTCACTAAGCAACTGACTAATAATAATGTTAAACTCCCTAGAAGCATAAGAGAAATTATTAAAGATCGCAACAGAAAATTTAAACTCTGGCATCGTAATTGGGATCCGGTTTTAAAACGAGAAATTAACATTTTAAACAGAAGAATTAAACAACTTATTTTTGTTTTCAAAAGAGAATCCAAGGAAGAATTCATCTCCTTGCTGAACATCAATGATGGCTCACTTTGGAAATATCTTCAAAATCTCAAGCAGAAGACCATTTACAATAGACCTTACCATTCTGGTTCTACTATTGCATATTCGATTCATGATAAAGTTAATATGTTTGCTGATTACCTTGAAGAACAATTCACTCCAAACATGGACCCGATGAATCCTACGTTTAAAGATATTCTGGAAAGTTATATATATTCATGGCTCTATTCTTCCACTGCTCACAATCTCCCCAAGTGTACAACTCCATTGGAGGTTACTAACATCATTCGTTGTCTAAATGTTAAAAAGGCTCCTGGAAAGGATCAAATCACTAATCAAATGCTTCGTAATCTCCCAAGAAAAGTGATTAGTAAACTTACTGGCATCTTTAATGCTTGCCTTAATCTTAATTATTTTCCTGACACTTGGAAGCAAGCCAAAATTTTTCTCCTGCCTAAACCAAGCAGAGATGTTCTAAACCAGATGGATACAGACCAATCAGTTTATTATCGAACCTCGGAAAAATTTATGAACGTCTCATCCTCAAAAGATTAGAATCTTCTGCCTAAAGAACAATATGGTTTTCGTAAAAATCTCAGCACAACTCGTCAACTGGTCAGGATTGTTGAATTCATCAGTTCTGCTTTTCATAACAAGCAAACTGTAGCGCTCCTTATGCTGGACGTGGCAAAAGCTTTTGAGCGCGTCTGGCGCATGAACGGCTTGTTTTAAAGCTCATCAACCTTGGATTGCTTAGAGAATTAATTCTCCTGATTTATTCATTTTTGTAACATCGCAAGTTCTTCGTGTCACTAGGCAATGAAACCTCTACTCTGAGACATATAAGATCTAGCGTCCCACAAGGAAGCATCCTCGGACCTGTTCTTTACCTGTTTTATATCTCAGACTTCCTTCATCCTGGACTTGACAACTACTCTCTTCTTCCATGCTACGCCGATGATACGGCGATAACCATCAAGTCTATCAACGCTAATCATGCAATTAATAAAATGCAAGATTTTCTTTACACTGTAGAGGACTGGTGCACCAATTGGACAGTCAATTAACGCCAGTAAGTCTCAGCTTTTAATCCTTGGCAAAAACAACAAACGCATTATGTTTAAAGAACTTTTCCTTTTTCAAGAGCCTGTTCCCTTAGTTACAAAAGCCAAATACCTAGGTATGATTCTTAACCATAAGCTCACTTGGACCAACCATATTAAGAATGTTAAAAATAAAGCAATCGGAATTATGTGCAGATTTCTTCCAGTAATTGGAAATTTTTCTAACCTTAGCCTAAGAACCAAAAGACATATTCATACTACTTGTATCCGATCTATTCTTTGTTATGCACCTCCAGCTTGGAATACTGCCTCTTCTAATCAATTACATAAACTTCAAGTAGTGCAGAATAAATTTCTTCGTATTATCACTGATGCTGACTTTCTCATCCGAAATGAACTTCTTCATAGAGATCTTAAGCTTGAAACCCTCACAGAATTTATTAAAAAAACAAATAAGAAATTCTTCTCTAAAGCTGTCCAATGCGACTATGTGAACTATTCTCAAGTCTTCAACTACGAAATACTCAATGAAGACCGAAACATAAGACCACTTGCTGCTCACACCTTCATGGGATGAGACTTCTGCTTCTTCTCTTGTTCCTCAACTGGAGGCGGTAATTTCTTTCAATTTATCTGATAAAGAGAAGTACTGTAAGTTGTTTGGATTGCTAGTGTGATGTTGCAATAGTCGTTGTGTATTGATTTTCTGTTGTATGGGTTGAATTTGTGTAGTTTTATAGTAGTATTGAACTTTTGTTGTTGTTGTATAGCATTTTGAACCATGTTTTGCATTTGTCGTTTCTCTTAATTGTGAAGGATCCGTTTGGAGTTTCTTCATCTTGTCAAATTCCGCTCACCTGCTAGATGCCTTTGGCCTTTTTCCTTTTGGTATTCATCTCATTTTTCCATCTCCGTTTTCTCATCCCAGATGTTTTCAATTTCCTGAATTTATTATGTCATGTGCCCTTGGGCTTCATTTAAGGAACCGTCAGCATTGTACCTGCAATAGCTTGGTAATATAGAACTGTCTAAGTACACCTCAACCTTTTCAGACACGTTGGTACATTTTAAAAATGAAACTGTATTGTCTCTGAGAGGCGAAACTGTGGTTTTATAATGTTCGACCCTAACCTAAGACCCACTTCAAATAATCATTCGCCACCTCAACTCTTCGAACAGTGTGGTATATTTCTTAATGAAACTGTGTTGTCTTTGACAGGCGAAGCGGTAGCCTTATAATGTTCGGCATCACAGCTAGGATATTTTTCTGAGTGTTTCTTACTTTTATATGTTGTAGCAACACACTTCCGAACAGCTGATCCGGTTACTGCTGCACGCCTCTGCATGCTGGGGTATTAATATTCGCAATATTTACATTTACAATTTTCAACGACATTTTTACAATTATCAACGACGTTTTTACTCGGATTAAGCTTGTCATTAATATTATTCAATACAGCATTACTATCAGTACCAACATCACAAATGTTATAAATAGTAATAGCAGTATCATGTACATCAAGATTAGTAAATCTATTTTGTAATGTTAATTGCGACTTAGGTTTAACTAATTTCATACCTTTGGCTGTTTTAGCCAGCTTCTTAATATCTAAATTACTGTCAGCATTATAAACACATTCATTACCATTACCAGCATTTTTCGTTTGTTCCTGGCATTAAAATAATTCAGAGTTTTCTGCTTGACAAAAGAAAATCGCACTTACCCATTCTCGAAGTAGCACTGTCTTCAAGCTTCTTTAAGTTCATGAAATTATACCCGCGAAATTGTTGTTCACAGATCTGTAGTTCATTAATATATTATAGTAATGCAACAGATAACCCAAAATGTCCTTGACAGTAAAAGCTTATGTTTCAATAGGGAGAGACAAAATGATTAAAATTTCGATGACCGAGTCAACACGTGCACAATCCGACGTATCGCACTTTGAAAAATACAGAGATAGTAATTTGTCGAAATAAATATTATCGTACATCTTATTATTCAGATATATAAAACATCTGGAGTATCAAACACATAAAAATTCGCAGAAGATTCCACATCAAGACAGATATCATCTTCATGCGAAGAGCACTAGGCATCATACTACGAAGTATGCTTCGCCATTTTCACATACACTATTCGAACTATTTCCCAAAGGGGGGAAATTCACTATCTTTGGTATCTATTCATGGTAATCCAAAAACATCGCAGCACTTAAACATATCAAACGATCACTCACAAAAATGCAAAAAGGGCGCACATAAAAGCAAAATGTGCACAGATATGCACACGTAAAATGTCCAGAGATTACTTTCCTCTACATGGGTATGCGGAGTAACTAACTATGAGGAAATATATAGTGGAATGCAACATTAATCTTTGATCACGCACATGAAGGAAAGCTCGAAACAGGGGACTTTCTGACTGCCACAAAAGAACTTTGTGGGTCGCTTTTCTCCCACAGAATGCTTTAACTGATAAAACTTTCTGGCGGAGCTCTTGGAAATCGCTCCTCATTTAAACATAATTGAGCTTTTAAAACCACAAATTAGTTCTTTTTAAAAAATATTAAAATCTTCACCACGCTGTAAATGAAACTTCGGAATTACGCTTTTAAAACGTTTTGAGCTGAATAGCAAACTGTAAAAACAATTTTAGCACAAGAACCAAGCAAACCAACAAAAGAGTTTAATTTATTTTCAAGCCACCGCTCTTTCTATAACAGCCAACGCAGTTTCATTTAAAAAAATCCTCACTTAACCTATTTCTGTGGTTTGTTTCAATTGAATTTTAAATTATTTATATACCGCAAGATTATACGAAAAAACTTGTAACTAAGAAATTGGCTATTTTCTCATAATAATTATAATCTCAAACTGCAAATATAATTTAAATAATCCATGTCATCCTCGAATCGCAACCTGTTTCGATGTCACATATATTTCATGAAGAAATGAAATTTCAGAAACGAATTTTCCTAACTATTTAATTAATCTGTATATGATACATTTGTTTAAACGTTTGTAAAGTGTTATCACAGACTTTGTTAAAAAGCGATCAGAGATAAATCCTAATATTGATCGACAGCAACGAACAAGAATTCTATGCATTTGTTTACAAAGTGAAAGGCAGTATTGAAAATTATTGCGTGATCAAGTTTCAATTTTAATAACTTTTTATTATTATTCTATACAAGTCTGATATAATTTACTTGGATCAACGAGTCTAATATAATTTACTTCGATCAACAAGTCTGATATAATTTACGTGCCTCAACTGGGTACGGAAAACTGAGCGTAAAAAGATTGATCTGCATTTTCTACTAGATATTTTTCCTTCAATTAAATTAATTTTAATCAGCATGTCCGTAGTTAATGTGTTTATTGATTTAATTCTGGAAGTTCGCTGATTCTTCAGGCCATCGGTATACAAGCAATAGTAAAAGGAAAATGTAATTATGGAAATAAAATATTCTACAACGATTTTAATGCTAAGTCATGTAAATAATCAAATCCATAGCTTGAAATCTCTGTGTCACTTCAACATCTCAATTTGCAGCTTTTCAGAGGCATTACTTATGTTCCCTTTTAATGATAATCAAAATAACCTAAAATTGCACTCAAAACCTAAAAATCCTAAAATTGTTACAAATCCTTCTCATAATAATTAATAGCATAATAATTCTTAATTGACTGAACGGAAAATCGGAAAATGTGTTCGTTTGCAACAGTTTTTAGCATACAGGTACATTACAGGTACTGAATATAGTTACGTTGTGCATAGACCTGCTGCTTTGGGCGTTAACATACAGAAAATAGTTCGACTTTGTTTAGTTCCGCCGCCAATTTTGAAAGAGAAATGCTCGAAATGACCTATCCGATGATGTCATATTCCTTTTTCCCTGCCTCCGACCTGAGGAGAGAATACTTGGCTAGCCGCATATATAGAGTGCCCCATGGTGCAGAGACACTAATCATTTACAAACAACGGTACTTACGTATTAACGCCACCGCAGCAGAAGTTGCGCTGATGCGCTAATAAAGAGCAAGCCTATTCTTTGTCACGCACTTTTCTTTTGAATTCCTTTTTGCCTTGTTGTTTCCTGATTTTTGACGGGATTTTTTAGTGCTAGGAAAATGCGTCTTTGGAATTTGCCAAACACAGAAGAGGATGCATTTTTTTTTTTTTTTTTTTTTTTCAAAAGCGAAGTGTTTTACCAAGAAAACGAAAATGTACCAATTCGCATAATATGAAACTTTATTTTGGTGCACGTACCTTTTGGAGTTGTACTTTAAGACAGTGTGATGAGCAAGTGGAACTTAGAAATGACAACTGGTTTCAAGGAAGCAGAATCCATTTTTTTCATATACTGCTGGTGCGAGGAGTTGACGTCCATTAAATTTTGTGAAAAGCAACTTGATTTATCAAATAAAGTGTTTTAATTTATGATTGGTCGAAAACATTTTAGGTGTGGATTGGCGGCACTTAAAAACCGCGAAACCTGCAGCTGCGGTGACGTTAATACGTAAATACCCAAACATCTGTGCGTTTACCGGAGTTAGTATCCGTGCCCATCGCTATGGCAGTCATCGTCACTTACCACTATCCCTTGGGGTGGCATACAAATAGGATAACAAAGAGGAGTCTGCTTTTTCTCTTGTAAATACAAAAAAAAAAAAAAAAAAAAAAAAAAAAAAAAAAAAAAAACATAAACACAAATTTCAATTTAAAGATAAACATCGCATAAGTCTTAATATAATTAAACTCTTACACAGTTTACTAGTAGCACAGGCGTTATCTAATTTTAGTCCTCAAATCGATTTAGCAGGATCAATATTTTAGTGAGGTAATGGGGAGCCTAACTACATTCTTTCTTTTAAGGTCTGCCTCACGGACTTTAAATTTGTACAACTTTCTGATGCATTCGAAAGTTGTGACATGAGCAAAGAAGAATGAAATACCTCAAAATGTAAGTGTTAGTTAAATTTATGTACAATTATCCTATGTGTTGTAAATGGAAAAATCCTTTCATGCTCAGAGATCTTTAGCACTGATTTTTTAGCACATTATTGCAGCTGGATACGAATGATTGTTTTCCGATTCTTAAAAATTTCAAGGACTTAAATTTATCACGATGTGCTTCGAAGAAATCTGTAGTAGAGAACTTTGAAATTTATTATATGCGTAAATTTAATAAATTTAAGTTTAAATATCTTTAAACATTGCGCATAAAGCAACATGTATCATAGGTTCTCATTACAGTGAAAATCGTTTAACACGAAACTGAAGGGACTGAAATATGTTTTCGTGCTAAAGGATATTGCAAAAAGTATATATTCAACAAAATTAAGTTTATTAGTGTAAATGCTTTTACATAGATATGTATTTGCGCATGTATTTAATAAAAATCAATGAAACAAAAATTATCTGCAAGAACTTAATAAAAAATTTTCGAATTTTTTGAAGAACAAAATTGTTATTCTTTTCACCATTGGAATGCGCGTCTAAAGAACTGCGCCTAGTTTTCATGATGTTCCTCGCTTCTGATGATGCTCGAAGAAGAGCTGAATTATTCATTTCATTTTCGTCACTGGAATCTGCATCAGTGATATTTTTTCAGCTTAGAACAAATTCCAAAATGCAAATTGTTTTGGCAAAGAAAGTTTTCAGTTCTAAAATCTATAAATATTTCAAAATAAAATATTATTTCAAAATAAAATATTAATATCTATTTAGATACATTGGTAAAGATTTATTAAAAAAAAAATCAGCACATTACTCCTACAACCGCTCACTGTCGAGCTATACATAGAACTGAACGTTGTTTAACCTAACTCGTGCGCGCGCACTTGTGACGTCATCAAAATATTGTGCATTTTTACCTAACTTTGAGACCGAACTGTTGCTGAACCAAAATTTCAATTTTTAAAATTAAATTCAATTATCAAAAAACCGCAAACGAAAATTATGGCTTTTGGGGATTTATCCCCAAAAGTTATCCATAACTTGAAATCTCTGTGTCACTTCAACATCACAATTTGCAGCTCTTCAGAGGCATTACTTATGTTCCCTTTTAATGATAATCAAAATAACCTAAAATTGCACTCAAAACCTTAAAATCCCAAAATTGTTACAAATCCTTCTCATAATAATTAATAGCATAATAATTCTTAATTGACTGAACGGAAAATGTGTTCGTTTGCGACAGTTTTTAGCATACAGGTACATTACAGGTACTGAATATAGTTACGTTGTGCATAGACCTGCTGCTTTGGGCGTTAACATACAGAAAATAGTTTGACTTTGTTTAGTTCCGCCGCCAATTTTGAAAGAGAAATGCTCGAAATGACCTATCCTATGATGTAATATTCCTTTTTCTCTGCCTCCAACCTGAGGAGAAAATACTTGGCTAGCCGCATATATAGAGTGCCCCATGGTGCAGAGACACTACTCATTTACAAACAACGGTACTTACGTATTAACACCACCGCAGCAGAAGTTGCGCTGATGCGCTAATAAAGAGCAAGCCTATTCTTCGCACGCACTTTTCTTTTGAATTCCGCCCACCAGCGGCCGAGCGGTAAAGTCGCTGAACACTGGTAGTTCGGTCCGAAGTTCGAATCCCGCGAACGGGCTCGCTGCATGGGCGTTTTCGTGGTTTTCCCCATGTGTAACGTGTATACGAGCCAGTTTTCCTTAGAAAGTCCTCCACGAAGGCATCCCTTCCCTTAGGCAGATAGCCTTCGAGGCTTTGCCATAATCACACACAATCTACAATCTTTTGAATTCCTTTTTGCCTTGTTGTTTCCTGATTTTTGACGCCCTTTTTTAGTGCTAGGAAAATGCGTCTTTGGAATTTGCCAAACACAGAAGAGAATGCAATTTTATTTTTTTCAAAAGCGAAGTGTTTTACCAAGAAAACGAAAATGTACCAATTCGCATGATATGAAACTTTATTTTGGTGCACGTACCTTTTGGAGTTGTACTTTAAGACAGTGTGATTAGCAAGTGGAACTTAGAAATGACAACTGGTTTCAAGGAAGCAGAATCCATTTTTTTCATATACTGCTGGTGCGAGGAGTTGACGTCCATTAAATTTTGTGAAAAGCAACTTCAGTGTTTTGCCATGAAGCTGTTTTCACCGTCATAGTTTTATAGCCTGAAGTTTGATATTACTTAGTAGTTTTTTCGTATACTCTTGCGGTATATATGTTTTAAAATTGCAGACACATACAAGCAAAGAAATTAGTATTACGTATGTTATTAAATAAAACTGCTTAGCCTCTTTTAGGCAAAAGTGGTGGCTTTGGAATAAGGTGTGATTTTTTTTACACGAGTGATATGTGCTTAGTTTGTTTCTTAAGTTTGCTGATATCTGCAAAAGCTATTCAAAACGTAATTCTGAAGTTTGATTTATGGCGTGGGGAAGATTTTAATATTTTTGAAAAAAGATATTATTTATGCTTTAGAAGCTGAATTATAACCTTATAACCGCCTTCCTAAAGCTCCCCCGGAAAGTTTCATTAGTTAAAGTAATTAGAGGGCAAATAGTGGCACGGGAAGCTTTTGTGTGTGTGTGTGTTTTGCCCGCTAAGGCAGTCAGAAAATCCTCTTTGCTTTGAGATTTCTTTCACGTGCGCGATCGACGATTCATGTCGCATTTCGCTATATATCTCGTCAGATTTTATTACTTTGGGTAACCATGTCGAGGAAAGGGCTGTCTGCGTATTTTATATGAGTTGCAAACCCTGCTTTTTGCATTTGTGCGAGTGATCTTCTCGTTGTGTTTAAGTGCTGCGATATTTTTGAATAACCATGAACATTATTTTATCCAAACATTACCCTTTTTGGGGTTTATTCGACAATGTCTCGGTAACGAGACATAGGTTTGGCCATGCCCTCAAACGCTTGAGTAGCAAAGTGCCTGGTTGCTGAAATAAATATGCTTTGAAATTTTATTAATCATGAAACCCAGTTTGTTTGATATCGAATCGGTTGAGAACAAATATATTACAAGCATCGAAATAAACTTCCGGTTACTATGAATGTTCTCAAGATGATTACTTGGATAGGAACTTATTGCAGCACGAATTTAAGCAATTATTTCAATCACTGTTTCATCCATTCCATTTCACTTCATTTCAGCTGAAAAATGCTTTAAAAGAAAGGTTTGAAAAAACAATGTCAGATAGAAATATTTTAGTTAATCACAGTTTTCTAAACATTTGCATAAGCTGAGGAAATCGAATGCGAAATTAAGAATAATTTGATAAATGATTAGGTAGATTATCAGTCTCGTTTTTATTGATGAAACAGCGTTTTTCTAACTGCGATTCGTTAGTTAATGTTCTAGCTTCGTCTCATATTAAAAAAAAAAAAAAAAAAAAAAAAAAAAAAAAAAAACTTTTAAACTATTTTGACCAAGAGATGGTCAAAATCTCTTGGTCTTCTACATTGTTTTGACCAAGAGACTCAAGAGAAGTTTTCACTGTTATAGTCTCATAGCCTGAAGGCTGTGTTGCTCATTGTTTGAGCGTGTTTATAGTAGTTTATCGACGAATGCCTGTAAACCTGTTTTTGGAATTCGCTGTATAATATTGACGAATAAATCGTGATTAAGGTGCAATATCACGCCGAACAAGTATTAATTTAGAAGTCAAACAACGAAAATCAGCGTTATATTTTCAAATTTTCACAGGACTAGTTTCGATGGTTTTAATGAATCATCATCTTCAGCTGCAAAAGCGCAAATGCACCTTCCTCACGTGTTGTTAGTCAAGTGTTCAAGAGTTGTCATCAATCCCTCCAAATCATCGAATGCAACAATATGTAGCATAGACAGCATAGAATGTAGAATGCTGAATGCGTAATGAACAGAAAAAATTTGATTGCGTAGAATGCTGATCCCTAATCAATAGGAAACTTGGCAGAGAAGGCAAGTTAAATATTCATCTTCGTTTTAAAAGCATGTTGTGTCCACAAACAGCTTCTTACATCACTTACGTTTATTACAAAATTTGCATTTTGGTAGCTTCGCAGTAACAAGAGACAGCAAGCAGCAATGCAGCTATGCTGGAGTGTACACAGCAAGCGCAATTGTGTTCAGGATGAAATCTTAATTCACAATGAGTTATTTTTGGTACACAATGCAGTGACTGAGACAATTAATTCCGTCGTAAAATTAATACTGTCTATTTGAGTTTTAGTTCCATTTATATCACGTAAGAGTCATATATCACCTGGATTAATTCCAATGTGACGCAGTGCAGAAAAAGATTTTTGTTTATAGAATAGAGAAATGTAATAAACTATCTAAAATTAAGCTTTAAGGAGCTATTTTTTTATTTAAATAGTAATATATTTTTATATCTTACATATTTGTACATATAGGTTGAAATTGGAGTATGTAATACTAAGGCTTCTGTTTTCAAGTTTTCACTACTTCTACGAAAATAAAGATAAAACTTTGAGCTAACCTCAAAGGTTACAGATACCTGAACTAATAAACACTCGGTAACCCTTAGAGCCAGCTTCTAAGATATGTGCACTTTCTTGGATAATTTCGTTTAATTAAACGGATTTTCATGTTATTGAGGGAGATTATTTACGACGCCACAAACGTTATTATTCTTCTGCAGGTTTTAAATAACATTGCTCTTACCACCATTTACTACATAATATTTTTTCAGAACGCTGTCAAACTTTAGAAGAAATTGTCATCTTTTTATGATTCTTTTGGAATTACCACTCATGTGTTGTGCTGTGTTGAGTAACCGCAACGAAATGCTTGCTAGAAATCAAATTAAAACCGTCTTGATAAAATAGGAAGTTCTTGAATTCTTTATGATAAGTTAAATATTGTACGAGACAAAATAAAAACCAAACTGGAATTTAAGAACGGAGGTAGATAACTTAAATAGTTGTATTAAACATTCGCGCCTAATTGTTAAAAATAGTATAATATGATATATCGAAAAAGTATTATTTCCATCAGATCATCGCTCTGAAAATTTCATAAATTAATGACACGAGATTAGAGTTAATAAAGTAGCCGAAATCTCTAAACTATGCATTCTATTCTATAGGATTTAAAGAACATTGCTCTTACCACCACTTACTACGTAATAGGTTTCCTGAAAGTTTTCCAACATTGCATAAAATTACTGTACTATATACAGATTTAATTCTTTTTGTTTTTGTTTCTTACTTCGAAATTGGTTTGCTTTTCTCTTTGTTATAACTTAATATATGCATATAACTTAATATCTTATGTTCAAATAGATGAATCCATCAGTATCCAGTTGGTTCTTTCCATGTTTTTACTTATTTCAATTATTTATTAAGACGGAATGCCCAAAACGAGATCTCATATAAACGTGTTTTACTGTTTGATGCTTACTATATGAGGACATGTAATTTGGGACCTCTCTTGCTATCATATCCATCTATACTGTATTGTACCTGCGAAAATTCAATTTTCATTTTAAATAAGCTATTTCTCAATAATTCTCAAAATTTGTTTTATACAGAGAAAGTTTCATATTCGTTAATTACGCAACCCCACTTAATTGTACTGTAGTTAGGTATATAAATTTGTAAAGATCTTATTTTCTTCTAGCTAATTATTTTAACGAAACACTCCTCCGATTTCAGTTTGTACAAGAATGTAAATCCAATGACATATGCAAATCTAAGCGAGTTCGGATACAGTATTTATGCAGAAGTTTTAAGAGTTCTCAGTAGGAGAGTTAACTCTTTCCGCGCGTTTCATTAGTAATTTTGGCTAGGCAGTCTCGCAGGCTAGAGATAAAAATGTTTTAATCCGTATACTCTTCCCGATACTCGCTTTGATGTCGTTGAGTTTGTTAATCAAAAATTCGTTAAAATTTTACAAAATATGAAATTAGACAATAAAACCAAATTCCAAATTCGCCCTTCCAGGTGGCCATGTTTGGGTGCAGGAGTACACTATTCAAAATTTGATGGATCTAGGCGCCGTTATTTATTCACAGATCGAGAAACATTCACACATTCATGCAGATGATTCATTATACTACAATTTCTTTAAATATAATACAGAGCGATAATATCTGGGATCAATATAAAAAGTGATACAACGCATTTAAGTGCTTTGAGAAAAATGCAGTTTCGAGTCTAATATCCCATCAGGAACAAACGTCCGTTTTCTGATGATTAAAACCCTCTCAGCGTTACGGCCGGAAAATTCCGTAAAGACGACTGCCTTCTATATTCATTAAATATGAGATTTTCTGCTAGCTTTTTCTGTATATGATTTCGGTTTGGATGTATATTGGAAGAAAAGGACTCAAGGTACAAAATGAATGAGTAATTTTTTAATTAAAATAAAGAAAACACCACTTATTCATGACATTTTAAGGAACTTTGAAATTTCACGGTTAAACCTGTAACGCTCGGAGGAGCCAAATGCGAAAGAATACAAAAAATAAATAAATAAAAACGTTTGCACACACGTCAAATGATAAAATGAGGAAACGGTGACGCTAAAAATAAGTGTAATCTCATGGAGATCAGTAGGCTGTGAGCGGGGTTGAGAATCTTAGGCGTTCCATATTTGAAACGGCAAAATTTCTTTATTGATTTGATATATTGTTGTATGTAGTATATCCAATCTGTAAAAGCAGAATTTGTAAACAGTGCAAGAATACATTTAATCATTTAAATAATCCCTAGTCTCATACGACTGGTAAACGTGTTCGCAATAAGCTAGATATAAAGTTAATTTCGAAAATATATGAAACACATTTCGCAAGAAAGCGTTTTTAAAGGAAATTATATTATTTCGTCAATTGTTTTTGAAAAAAAGTTTGATAATATCAGCTGAAATACCTAAACGTTTAATCTTACGTTACAACATATCTTATGTTTTTAGAATACTTCGCGGTGAACAGTAAACTGAAGTAACAATTTAAACACAGAACAAATAAAAAGCAACTGCAATTTACTGGAAATCCACCGGTCTGAGTAAAATAAGCAATGCAGTTTGATTAAAAAAAAATATGAAGCCATTCAACTAACTTAAACAAATGGTTGGGCAATCTTAAAAATGTATATACCGGATGAGTATACGAAGAAACTAGTAAGTAACAAATTGATGACAATTTTTTTTTTCATAATCAAAGTAATCTCAAATTGTAAATGTGCTTTTAAAAACAAATAGCATCATCGAATCGAAACCCGTTTCCATGTCACATGTATAAAAAGCGATCAGAGATATATCGTAATATTGACCGAGAGTATTGAACGAGAATACCATGCATTTGTTTAGAAACAGAAAAAAAGCATTTGTGTGACTTATTAATAGACCGAGGCTCAGTTTTATACAAGTTTGATATAATTGACGTGTCTCAACTGCGTACGGAAATATGAGTTTGAAAACATTGACCTGCATTTTGTTGCTATGCATTTTTTCCTTGATTTTTAATTTTTTTAACATGTCTGTAATCAATGTGTCATTCATTTAATTCCGGAAGTTCCCTGACTGCTGCAAGATCAGTATACAAGCAGCAGTAAAAGTTAAACGTAATTATGAAAATAAAAAAATTCTGCAACGATTTTAATACCAATTCATATAAATAATCAAGTACATAATATCAAATTTCTGAATTAGTTTAATATCACAGCTTGCAGATTTTCAGAGGCGTTACTAATTTTCGGTTTTAATGATAATCAAAATAATCTAAAATTGAATTAAAATCAGTTAAAATCCTAAAATTATCACAAATCGTTTCCATAATAATTAGTGTCGTAATAATGCTTAATTGACTGAACGGAAAATGCGTTCGCTGGCTGCGTAAGATTGCTTGGAAGGCCTCTAGTTTCAGGCCAGTAGTTTATAGGATTTTTTATGAGAAAAGAAATATTAATTTATAAGAGAGTTTTAGCAAGCCGTATTATCAGTTTGAAAATTATATTCATATTGTTAACCTGATACAGCGCAAATAGCATGAGAAGCTAAACTGAAACTATGTTCGCTTGACATGGGTAAACCTTGTTACACAAATGAACTTTGTGTGAACTCTGAAGGTAACGGATAACATTCAAAATTACCTTAACCTGTTGAAGAATTTCTGCCCTTAACAGCTACGTAAATGGAATAAGAAAACAAGTTTGATGACAATACGCATAAAAGTTCATTAGAAACATTGTTACTAGCATTAAGCTTGTCATTGACATTATTAAATACATCATTATTATGAGCTCGAACATTACAATTGTTATCAATATTGCAGGAGTATCATGAACATAAGGAATAGGAAATCGTTTTTGTAACGCTAATTGCGACTTATGTTTAACTAATTTCATGCCTTTCATTGTTTTAACTGGCTTCTTAAAATATAAGTTACCATTATTCGAAATACACTCATTACCATCATGCTTGCGTTTCAAAACGAGATAGATAATTTTCAAATTTTCGAACAGCGAGTCAACACCTGCAGAGTCCGAAGTATCACATTTTGAAAAATCCATATATATAAATTTATCCAAGTAATTGTCGTTAAGGCATCTTATTATTCAGGATATCAAAAATATATGCAGTATCATACACATAAAAATTAGTAGATGATTCCACATGAAGGCACATATCATGTTCATGCGAAGAGCACGAGGTGTCGGCCTACAAATTAGTCTAGCGCCATTTTCACACACACTATTCGAAGTATTTCCCAACGGGTGGGTACCTCACTATCTTTGGCAAAAATAAAATTCATGGTAACCCAGAAATATCGCAGCACTTATAAACAGTAGTGTTATATCGTTATTGCATAATAGAAACTCATACGTATTATTTACTACTGAACATCATTACTGAGTTAAGTAATATCAATGTTCATACTAGATTATGAGGTAGGTAACTTGTAGGTGTATATGTAACATAACAGAACATTTCAACCAATATTGTATCAATCACAAAACTGTATAAGAGTAGTTATCATAGTGTAACATAAAACAAAATATGTAATTCTAAATTTCAGGAAGTTTGCGTTGTGTATAAGCAAAACCCATTCTATGTTTAAGGTCCAGTGTAAAGAGTTAATTACAATAATCATAACAAGATAAATAAAATCAAACTAACGTTTATTTTTGGTGGAAAAATATTAAGTCATGACACTCACTATTTATGTTACAATTATTACGTGGTGGCTGGATATTGAGCATAGCTGAAGAACACAAAAATATAAAACATACCTTTAAAAAACAAACAGGGTTGGTGGGGGCCTCGCAACCATAAAGGAATTCACACAAAAATCTTGAGACTTAACAAGTAGTAGGACTTAGGAATCTTTACAGGCATTTCGGCATATCTGTTGGAAGGAAAAGATAGAGGTTAGCGTAACTAAAAAAACATCAAGCCATAATAACAACAACGACGAAGTCTGGCTCCGATCTTCCGCTCAAACAGCAATTCCGTCAGGAAGGTTCGATGTGGTTAACCTCTATAGACCCTTTCTGAAAGGATCACGGATCACTTCATATTCCCTTCTCGGCTTAGCATATGGGGTATGATATATTTTTCCCGAAACTCTCGGAATCTGCCAGGCAGAAGATAGAAAAAGGTCTCATCTTGTCGCTGCAGCTGCGTCAAGCTTCAGAAAAAAAAAGTGTCAAGGTCAATCTTTTCCTCATTTCCTCACGAAAACACAGCGCAGCCACTTTAATAGCTGGCGCGTTTTTTGAAAACTTGACGTAGATGTTGATCAGCAAGAACTTTTACTGAATCAGCTACGCAGACACGCACCGACTGTCCAATCCAAACAAGACATTGAATTTCTACGCCTCACCAGCACTAACGAAACAGATTATCGGACAGTCGTTAGATTTCTCACCGAAAACAACATTCAATTTAAGTCACACACACTAAAATCTGACAGACCACTCAAAGTGGTCATTAGGGGATTACCCTCCAACACACCGATCAACGTTGTGCAGACTGCGGTCGAAGTACTTGGTTTTAAAATCCATAAGATATCGCAGCTGAAAAAATTCAAGACAAAAATGCCGATGCCACTCTTCTATCTCCAGATACATAACAGCCTCAAAGCATCGGAAATATATTCAGTCACCGAACTCCTTGGCACAGAAGTGGTGATGGAACACTTCAAAGGGCAGAAAGGTCCCTCCCAATGCTGGCGTTGCCAGGGATTCTTTCATTCTTCGGAGGTCTGCACGTTACCCCAACGATGTGTTAGATGCGCTGGTCCGCATCAGACGAAAGAATGCACCAAGCCCTTCGAAGAACCCAACAAATGTGCCAACTGTTCCGGGAGCCACGCAGCAAACTGGAGATCCTGTCCAAGATTCCCTGGATCCAAAAATCGTCAACCACCAAAGCCAAGTACAAAACCCAGTCAGACCGTTGGCAACACGAACAAATTTAATATACAACACAATTCATTTCCAACACTGCCGGCTGCACACACTCCCAGTGCAAATAATACTCGTCCTGGAGTATCCTACTCTGCTGCCCTTACGGGTATGCAACAGACTGCACCCCCACTTATTCCAAATTTATCGGTCCCCACTGGAGTAAATTCGAATCTAAATTGCACCGAAATCCTTTTGGCTATAATCCAAATTTCTAACCAGCCTGGTATTGACCAGAGCAAATTACTTTTGGCATTCAAAAACGCCTTACCGCAGCTCAGAGTGGCTCCATCTGGTGCTGACGCGGCCTACTACATCTTTGAGAGCTATGTCACTCTCCAATTCTCTGATTCCCACATCCATTAAAATTCAATACTTTGAAAGGGTTGAAAAATCTTAAACTATGCACCTGGAATGCAAATGGCATTCTTTCCAAATTTCATGAGTTTAGAGACTATGTAGAAGAGAAGGATTTTGATATCATTTTTGTCCAAGAGACCAAACTCCAGCCAGGGAGAGCTCCCAAGCTTGTAAATTATGCACTTTATAAAAATGACAGGCAAGCTTCGAATACACGTGATGTTTATCATGGTGGCACTTGTATTTACATAAAAAATTCAATTCCGCATCGCAGAATTGACACTCCAAATATGAGCAAACTTGAAGCAACAATTATCGAAATTTTTATTCAAAATTCGCCATCCCTAGTCATGATCTCTGCCTATCTTCCACCAGGTGGAAATTTTCGTGTGGTCGATTTTAATAAACTGCTCAATTTTTCAAATAATCTTATCATAGCTGGTGATTTAAATTGTCACCACCAGCATTGGCGTTGCCATAGATCAAACCCTGCTGGTCGTGGCCTCCTAAAATGGGCTCAGTGCGCCCAAATTAAAATCATTGCGCCGGATTCCCCCACTAGATATGGTTCACGGGGTGCCCCCTCTTTTATAGATTTGGCACTCTTTAGAAACATCCCTTTTGGATATCAAGTGACTGTTGAAAATTGTTTATCATCAGATCACAACCCCGTAACCATCGACCTTAGCTGTACTATTTTTACTCAAAATTTTCCGGCACTCGTCTCTACAAATTGGGACAATTTTCGCTTTAAATTAAATTCTAAAAGCATACCCTCCCTCGAAATTAAATCCAGCCATGATATTGACAAAGCAGTAGATCAATTAACGAACACCCTAACTGATACTTATAAAGAAGTATCAAAACCCACCCTCAGATATAATTTTCGTAAAATACCTCAAGAAATTAAACTCAAAATTAAAGAAAAGAATAAAGTACGGAGACTTTGGCAAAGAAATAGAAATCTTGGCTTAAAAATTCAACTCCGTACTCTCCAAAATGAGATCAAGGCATCATGTGACCAGTTCTTCCAATCACAATACACGAATTACATTCAGTCCTTAACGACCAGTGATAACAGTCTTTGGCGCGCATCAGCCCGCCTACGCAAACACAAATCTAACATTCCGTCCTTAGCTACGGACGCAGTGGTGGCTCACACAGACGCTGAGAAATCCGAATTAATTGCGGATTCTCTTCAAACTCAATTTACACCACATAATGAAGGAATTTTTGCGAACAGCGCAAGTTCTTTCCCACAAGATGTTGAACGTTTCCTCTCCTCGCCTTTCGCGAGAGATATACACTATACATCCATGAGCGAGGTAACTGAATACATTACCAAGCTCAAACCCAAAAAAGCCCCTGGTATGGACTCTATTTCTAATCGTATGATTAAAAATTTACCCACCAACTATCTATTTTTCTTAGTAATGCTTATAAATTTTATGATACAGCATTGCTATTTTCCTCAAAGCTGGAAACAAGCACTTATTGTGCCTATTCCAAAACCAGGCCAAAGCCTTTCAAATCCTCAAAATTATCGACCTATCAGCCTCCTATCCTCGTTATCTAAGATATACGAGTTTGTGTTACTTAAACGCCTGAATGATTTTCTCCGAAATCACAACGTTCTGATTGATGAACAATTTGGATTTCGAGCAAAACACTGCACCACGCACCAGCTGCTGAGGACAGTGGAGTTCATTCACGAAGGGTTTCGTAACAAAATGCTTACTGGCGCTTTATTTCTTGACATAGCCAAAGCATTTGATAGGACTTGGCATATAGGAATTATTATCAAGCTCATACGACTTGACGTTTCGGCCCATTTAATTCATATAATTAATTCGTACCTCACTAATAGATCTTTTTCTGTACGAGTTAATTCTTTCATTTCGGCACCCCGTCCCATACTCAGCGGCGTCCCCCAAGGGTCACTTTTAGGCCCAATTTTGTTCAACATTTTTATAAATGACATACCAAAATCACCTAGTATCACTCTTGCACTTTATGCAGATGATACGGCCATCCTAGCTCAACACAAACGCCTTGAAAACTTGGTCCAAACCATTCAGAGTTATCTCTCTAGCCTTGAGCACTGGCTCATCACTTGGAAAATCAAAATTAATGTTGCTAAATGTGCTGCTATGATATTCAAACGTAGCCCCCTCCCGTACCCTTCCATTAACTTTTTTTCAACGAAGTTTTTCAACGATTATGTTCCCTGGTCAAACTCTTACAAGTACCTAGGAGTTGTACTTGATTCTAAATTAACCTGGCGCCTTCACATTGAAAGTGTTCTCAATAAAGCGAAAGGTGCTAGAGCCCAACTTTACCCATTTTTAGCTCGGAAGAGCCAACTGTCAATTAAAAACAAAATTCTTCTCTATACATCAATTATAAGACCTGTCTTCATGTATGCATGTACAATCTGGGGTACTGCTGCAAAAACTCATGTCAAAAAACTTCAATCTTTTCAAAGTAAGACCCTACGTATGGCCCTGAATGCAGCCTGGTACGTCCGTACAGATGTGATTCATTCGGACCTAAATATTAAACCTGTAGATTACCATATTAAAAAGCTTAGTCAAAATTTATTCCTCAAAATTGAACAGATTGATAACCGAGCACTTCAGCGGATTCCTGCATACGATCCTGCTATTCGCAGCTCACAGAAGAGACTGAGAGCCGTGATTGGCCGAGAGTTCGGCATCTACCCTCCATCCAAAAGGGCAAGACACGCCCTCTCAACATCAGTTCCAGCTCCCGCGCCATGAAGGAAGGACGTCTCTTCAGCGAGCTGCCATATAATTGCTTATTACATCTTCTGCTACCACTATCAAGATCTTCAAGCAAAGTTATCAATCTGTTTACTTAAGAATCACATCTCCCGCAGATTTCAAATCTGCCTATGAATATTTTCATCGCGATCTCAATAATTATTTGCACTCCCCAACACAAGCCACATGCCAATGAGCCTATTAATCGTAAAATCTTTCCTATCCACTTTTTGCTTTAGTGTTTGTACTGTGTATAAAAAATTTTAAAAAACCAAAAAAAGTATAAAATATAAAATACAAAAAAAAAATTTTTTAAAAACCTAAAAACTTATAAAAAAAATTATGAAACTTAAGTTTTTATTTTCTCATCTCTATCCCTAAACTTTCTCGAGCCTGTGGCTCCCTCTAGTGTGCATCAAGTAAATCACTTATGCCAAATTTTTCTTATTTCTGCTCGCTTTTAGTAATTCTGATGTGGAGGTAGATGGTTTTGAACCATAGGAACTCCGAAATTTTTAAATCATTGGCATTGGCATCAGCAAGAAGCCAAAACCAACAACCCAACGTTAGGAATCTTCACTGGAAGGGGTTTCCCGACTACCAGAGGAACCGCTTCTCGCTATTCCATCATTCAACTTCCAAGGCCACACCAATGTGTCATCAGATCTGCAGACGAAAAACAAGGGGGGGGGAAGAAACTAGCCTCGCTCGAGGGGTCCCAGTCGATAATGCAGATCTTCTAACTCAACGAATATATTCTTCCCACCATAAGTATGCTGCTTATGGTGGGGTACATCTCCATGCTTGCTTGTCCAGCAAGAACAGGGTCCTCGTTTCGGGAAACACCATATGGTATATCCATTCAGCACTTTCGCCCCCCCCCACATGTGGTGTTTCGCTTGGGAAAAGGAAATCCAAGCTGAGGGCAAGGGGTGAAAAATCTCTGAACCAAGTTAATACAAAAATGACTTTGGGAAATTAAAAATGAAACTACTAATTACACAACATTATAATTCATAATAAAAATGTCAACACTGTAATAATTGTTTCTTCAGCCACAATTAAAGTATACCCACATATTCTCCAAATTGAAATACAAATACAAAAAAATTTATCCTACCGCCAGTCAGAAAATATGTATTCGTTTAACTTTAAAAGAAGGAGGGATACAAATTAAATTACTTAAGGTAAAGAAAAAAAAAATTAACACACCAAAAGTGCAACAGCAAAGCTTTAAAATAATTAGAGTTAAAAGTTAAACAACCTTAAGGGTCAAAACAACAAGTTACAAAAAACAAAAATCTTGAGTCCCAAAACTCAAATTAAAATTAAACAACTTCAACTCAAGAAAACTTTTAAAGCAACCTAACCAAAACTTAAAGTCTACAAAAGTTACAATTTAAACTTACAAGCAACTTTAAACAACAACAAAAAATTAGAACTTCAATTACAGATCAAAACTGAAATAATAATCAAAACAACTTAAGCTTGAAAACAAACGATTAATACATAACAGTAGAAAGATCACTCACAAAAATGAAAAAAAAAAAAAAAAAAAAAAAAAAAAAAACGGGTACTGCAACACACTTAAAATACCCAGATAGCACTTACTCCGCGTAACCGGATATATAGCGATATGCGACAAGAATCTCTGATCACTCACGTGAAGTATATCTCGAATTAAAGCATATTTTCGGACTGTCTTAGCGGACCACTTAAAAAAAATCTTCGCAAGCCGTTATTTTCGCGCTAACTACATTGATAAATCCTTCCGGTGGAGCGTTTGGAAAGCGGTCCTCAATTAAACATAATTCAGCTTCTGAAAGCTTATACATCAATTCTTTTTTAAAAAATTAAAAATCTTCACCACGCTATATATTAATCATGTGAATGACATTTTTAGAGAATGCTTTTACATTCAACAACAAATTGAACAGCGAATTTACGCACAAAAGCCAAGAAGCCTTTAGAAAACAGCTACACAATTTATTCCACAGCCACCGCTCTGCCTAAAGTAGGCAACGCAGTTTCGAGTAAAAAATTAGACGAAAGAGTTCTTAGTGACGTTTCATTATTCTCAATTTTTAAACATACATATCGCAAGAGTATACGAAAAAACTGGTGAGTAACAAATTCACTACATTTTTTTTCGTAAGAATTATAATTTCATACTATAAATATAACTTCAAAAATCCATGGCATCATAGATTCGAGACATGTTTCCATTTCATATGTATGTCAATTTGAAGAACAAATTTTACTAAGTATTTAATAGTCTAAGCTGCATGAATTTTTTAAACATTAGTAAAAGGTTATCACAGATGTTCTTATAAAGCTATCAGAGATAAATCCCAGCAGTGAACGAGACAGTTTGCAGACTTCCAGAGGCGTTGCTCATGTTCGGTTTTAGTGATAATGAAAATAATCTAAAATTGGATTAAAAACCATTAAAATCCTAAACATATTACAGATCCTTACCTTAATAATTAGTATCATTATAACGATACTTAACGGAAAATACATTCGGTGGCTGTGAAAGATTGCTTGAACAGCCTCTAAGTTCACACCACTAGCTTATAGGATTAGTGTTTTTCGCGCAGAATAAAATTAAAATTTTTAACAGATATTTAATCTAACAGATCATGGACGCTACTATGTTGTGTTATCAACTCGGAAACTACATTCATTTAGGTAATCTGACAAAGTGCGAACCGCACGGGAACCTAATCTGCAAACTATGTTCGCTTTAGACGGGTAAACCTTGTTACACAGCTGCAATACACCGTAAAAGAATTTCAGTTAATTGTCAAACCATTTAATGATTCAAAGTAAGAGCTAGCACCAAAACATGAGTCACTTGATCCGAGGGTCTCTCACATCTCTTTCCGTACCTACAACGTCTCGAGAGGACTTTCGGCTGGCCGCACATATAGAGTGCCGCATGCTGGAAAGGCATTATTCATGTCAAATTTCTATGCCTTTTGCTGAATTCGTACCGGTGCCCTTCGATACAGAAGTCTGCGTCGCTTAGCACTGTATAGTTTATGTGGCATCGAAATAGGATGACCAAGATGAGTCTGTTTTCTCTGTTAGTTAAATTTAAAAAAAAATAAACAAAAAATTTTTTTCATATTTTAACATCTGATAGGTCTACAATACAGTTAAACTCTGACACAACGTTCCAGGAGCACAGCCACTTTCTAATTTTGGCCCTAAAATGCAGGGCTGCCCTGCAGTTAAACTCTTACGCAGTTTACAAGTAGCTTAACCAATAGCTAATTTTACTTCTCAAATGGATTTAGCTGGAACACCCTTTGGGTGACGTAATGACGAACATTAAACTAGTGGAGCTAAATTTCTACTTTTAAGTTTTGCTGGAAGGACATTAAATTTGCATAACTTATGTGAGCGAAAATTATGACACGAGCAAAGAAGTATAGAACATTTCAAAATATACGTGTTATTAAAACTTATGAATAATTACCACAAATGTTCTAAACGAAAAATTCGTTTATGCTCATTCCATCCTCAGAGATCTTGCACACTCATTTTTGAATCCTAGATTGCAGCTGGAAAAGAATTAAAAATCTTCGATATTTAAAAGATTCCAAGACTTAAGTTAGTCACAATATGCTTAGAAGTAATTTGGAGTAGAAAAACTTTGAAATATATTATACCCGTAAGTTTAATTTATTTAAGTTTGAAATATGTTTAAACATAAAGTATAAAGCAACAGAGTAGTATCTATGTATTATTTCCAAGAGCATTTACAGTATACCCTACCTGAAAGGCTGCGTAGCGAATTCTCGCTGTCTGCTATAGAAGGAGGTTTAAATAACCTTTTTATTGGAATTAACGTAAAAGGATGCACGCAGTTGGTGCTCACTATTCACTACCACTTATGGCCAAAATAAATTTAATATAAATAAATATTAAAAGAACAATAAAAGTAGATATATCCTACGTATATTAAGCTTGATATTGCCCTTTCTTTCTGCTTAAATATCACAAATGCTGCTCTTAAAGTGTATTCAAGAGAAAATGATGTATCCAAGAGCAAACGTTTAACTCAACGTTTAGTGTCAAAATGATATCTGCTAAGGTAAGACATTAGTAACGTTCGTCGGTTGTAGCAATGATTCGGACACATCACACAAATACGTATAGGATATGACACACGAACTTCCACGCCTTCATAGCGTACATACTTAGTATTAAGTTGTAGGTTACGGAGAGTTAACTATGTGTGTGTGTGTGTATTTAATTATGGCAAAGCACACGAGGGCTATCTGCCTAAGAGGAGGGATGCCTTCGTGGAGGACTTTCTGAGGGAAACTGGCTCGTATACACGTTACACATGGGGAAAACCACGAAAACGCGCATGCTGCCAGTCCGTTCGCGGGATTCGAACCTCGGACCGAACTATCAGTGTTCAGCGACTTTACCGCTCGGCCGCTGGTGGGCTTCAAGTCGGTAGGGGAAATAAATGTATAAATTATCGCTGAATTTAGATTATAATTTGGACGGAAGGGTGATTTAATTACATTAAGATCATGAAAAGTATTTGAAATTATCCGTTAAAGTTTTGAAGTGCTTTTGGTGTACATGAATCGCAAGCAGCATTTTTAACACTGAAGCAACAAACTGCGCAACAAAATAAAGATTGTCATAGGCAAGGTCCATGATGCTGACCTTTTCTACAGTCAGTAACTAAAGTCAAGGTGTGACACACAGACAAAGAAAAAGACTAACTGTGTTTCTTGAAGAGGAGTGGGGTTCTAATCTCGTCTAAAATGTTGCAACTTTTAACTGAAATCTGATGTTTCTAGACACGGTAGAAATTCGGATAAATTACGCTCATTATGTCTTTCAAGATAATATGAAGTATCCTATAGTAGCTTGGGTGGAGCTTTCACGAAGAGCTAATTCGCTTTTCTGTACAAGCAAATAAACTGTATCTTATAGTTATACACATTGATACATTGTGAAAGGAATATGACTTGCTGTCTCAAGATCTATGTGTCAGGTGCAATAATTTCACACGGGTATGTAATTTGTACAAATATTCCATGTGAACATGTGTATTCGCGCAAGGTTTCGTAATAAATTGAATGCACAGAAATGATGCATGATGATAACTTGATAAAATTTATTTTTACCGTAAGGAACAGTTCATAATTCTGAAACTTTCCACAAAAATAGTCTTACAACACTTCATCATAACGGAAAATCAGTAGTTACACGTCATACGGCTAAGAACGTTAAACACAAAGCAGTCTAAAGAGCATCTAAGAAAAGAAGCTAACCCAGAGATATCTCAGTACTCCGAACTCACGCTGAACTAACAATAGAGAAAGTGATATTTTTTCCGCTGTTATATGGTTTTCCCCCGACCGCTGAGATAATTCTAGTACTTTCAACTTTTCGATATTACTGGAAGAAATATGAGGACGGGAAAACGGGTCACAGTTGCATATAAAATGGATGACAAATATTCAGTTACATTACCTATTACAATGAAACAGGAAACTTACCAATATGTCACGAAATGGTCCAACTTTGGCGAGCTTTACGATTTCTTTACCAAATTTGCAGACAAAAATTTGTCACCAAAACTTTAGCCAGCTTCGTGATATCTTGCTAATTTAGCGAGAAAGCTTTTTGCTCAATATTGAAAACACTTGCCCCTGTATTTTTAATTTTTTTACATAGGACCTTTTCTCTCAGCGTTTCAGGTTACACTTATACAAAAAGGACAAGAATTTCATATATAAAAGCACTAAATTCATCTATCTGTATTCAAAATTTATTAAGTTTATATTTATTCTCACATTTATTTCTCTCTCTTACCTCCTCCCTGTGGTTTCAATATGTTACAAATTTCTGATTAACGTTAACAATGTACGATGTGTGCACAAATACCGAAGTACTCTGTATAAGTCAAAAATATTATTATTGAAATTGATAGCTTCTTCGAAATGACGTATAAAAATTATTAGTGTGTAATGTGCGCTTTATAATGTGCTGTATTTTTCATCGAAGTCGTATTTTGAGAAACAGAATATATTGTGCTCTTCCAGTTTTCCGTCGGAAAAATTAGCAGGAAAAGACAAAAATACTCTTATAAGCACAGTATTTCATATTTGAAAAATAGATATGTAAAGAATAAATATTTTGAAATATCCATAGAATAAATACATACAGCTGTAAAGTTTTCTCCTGCGAGTTGATCCTCTGATTTCGAATATTTGTCTCCAGCACTTAAAGTACTTTGATTCAAGATTCTTCTAATTTGTGAAAAAGTTTATTAAAACGTTACATGTATAGATTTATCCCCAAAAACAAAGAGAACGCGGATTTCGATATATGTTTCTTCCATTATTTCATCGAAAATTTCGATCTCGGTATCATCAGGTAATAGATGTATTAAAACATTTCAACAGGCATTTTTTTTTTTTTAATTTCTGTTTCAAACGTGAATTATTTTTGTTGAACTGAAATACAGGAAAAGAAGACTGAAACACTTTTATGGGAAGCGTAATTCTAAGTAAAGCTCGAACAAGACAAAAAGTGGTTTGTTTAATGTTCACTGTATCAGGGAAGCTGTTTGATCGCTGCTTTACCTAATAAACATTTGGAAATACTTTAGCACAAATTTCTCCTCAGTGCTTCAAAAGCAATGCATTTTTGCAGGATGAAATGCAAACATGCTGCAATTGAAAATGGGAAAAAAAATGGAGGGGGGGGGGACTAGAAGTCTGAAAATTTTCAGAATTAAGCGATCGCCTGAAGGGTTTATTAAGGCTTTTCACGCACCTGCGCAGTTCGCAGTTCACTATTCTATTGTTAAAGTCATTCCTACTAACATTTTTTTTTAACTTTAATACTAAGCATAATTTCTTCACATTTACGCCACGTATAATTCAACAGCAAAATTATAAAAATTATAAAAGCAGTATACGCTTCAAACTCCTGTTTATAACGCTTGAACTTCTGCGTTGGCATACATAAGTTGCACTTACAAAACTTACTTTGATTTTATTATTAACCTTTTTTCAAGTTGACTGTATTTATTAAATATCACATTGTTGAAGCTTAAAACTCGGTTCAATAGCAAAATAAAAAAATATTTAAAAACAGCATATCTTTAGAATTTGGGATAGACAGTCTCGCCCGCCGAAGATAATTTTCTTTTATTCCGTACAGTGTTGCCACTGGTCACTTTGATGTCGTTGAAATTATTAATTAAAATTCGTTAAAGTTTTACAAATTATGAAATAGGCAATAAAATAAATTGCAGATTCGGGCCTTCTGGTGGCCATGTACGGGTAGCAAAATTACACTATTCAAAAGTGTATGGGCCTAGGTGCTGTTGTTTTCTCACAGTGCGAAAAACATACGTAAATTCATACAGATTCTTCATTATTTAACTTCTGTACAGGCGATACTATTTGGAGGCAACAAATTGAATAGAACATGTAAGTGTTTCGACGCAAAATGCCGTTTCGAGACAGATATCCAATTCGGGATAAAAGTCACGTTTGGGCATGTAAGTACTAAATGCGAGACAAATGCACAAAGAGAAAAATATATATATATATATATATATTATGGAGAATTTAATCATAAAAAAGAGAAAGGATAGATTGGATTATTCAGTTATGGCAAAGCACACGAGGGCTACTGCCTAAAAAGCGAGGAATGCCTTCGTGGAGGACTTTCTAAGGGAAACTGGCTCGTATACACTTTACACATGGAGAAAACCACGAAAACGCCCATGCAGCCAGCCCGTTCGCGGGATTCGAACCGACCTCGGACCGCACTACTACTGTTCAGCGTCTTTACCGCTTGGCCGCTAGTGGGTTCATTAAAAAAAAAAAAAAAAAAAAAAAAAAAATCTGAAATGTTTCAGATTTTAAATTACGTCCAAAGGGGCGTTTTTTAACATTTTGTGTGTTACCTTTCTTTATTAAATATCATGTTCCTCGCACTTAAAACATAAGATTCAGTGCAACAGCAATATCGCAAAATAGTTTTAAAAGGAGCATATCTTTAGAATTTCCGATACAGAGACTCACGCGCTGGAGATAAAAATGTTTTTTCTGCACAACGTTGTCATTGCACGCTTTGAAATCCTTGAGCTTGTTAATCAATAATTCGTCAAAGTTTTAAAAAATAGGAAATCGATCATAAAACAAATATCAAATTTGGTCTTCCACATGCTCATATTCGTTGGAGGATTACGTTATTCAAAATTCGATGACTCTATGTACCGTTATTTTATGACAATGTGAGAAATATACATACATTTACGCAGATTTTCATTATTTAATTTCTTCAAATATAATGCAGGACTCTAACATTTTATGGCAACAGTTTGAAAAGTGAACCGACATTTATCCGTCCGACGCAAAATGCCAAAACGAAACTAATAGTCCTTCGGGATTCAAATCTCTTTGGACTAAAAAAAAAAAAAATCTGAAATGTTTCAGATTTTAAATTACGTCCAAAGGGGCGTTTTTTAACATTTTGTGTGTTACCTTTCTTTATTAAATATCATGTTCCTAGCACTTAAACCATAAGATCCAGTGCAACAGCAATATCGCAAAATAGTTTTAAAACGAGCATATCTTTAGAATTTCCGATACAGAGACTCACGCGCTGGAGATAAAAATGTTTTTCTGAACAACGTTGCCATTGCTCGCTTTGAAATCCTTGAGTTTGTTAATCAAAAATTCGTCAAAGTTTTAAAAAATAGGAAATCGATCATAAAACAAATTTCAAATTTCAAATTTGGTCTTCCACATGCTCATATTTGTTGGAGGATTACGTTATTCAAAATTCGATGACTCTATGTACCGTTATTTTATGACAATGTGAGAAATATACATACACTTACGCAGATTTTCATTATTTAATTTCTTCAAATATAATGCAGGACTCTAACATTTTATGGCAACAGTTTGAAAGGTGAACCGACATTTATGAGTCCGACGCAAAATGCCAAAACGAAACTAATAGTCCTTCGGGATTCAAATCCCTTTGGACTAAAAAAAAAAGAGAGAGACAGAGAGAGAAAGAGAGAGAGAAAGTCGTGACCCCAAAATAAGTGTAAACACAAAGGCTGTCGTAGGCTATGGGCGTGGTGGAAAATCTTCGGATTTCCATATTTGAAATAGTTAAACTCCTTTATTAACAAAGGGAATCGGTGTATGTAATAAATCTAATCTATAAAAACCGGATTTGTAAATAGTGAAAGAATACGATTAGTAAGTCAAACTGTCAATAGTTTCAAACGACTCGTAAACGTTTTCTCACTAAGATAAGCATAAAATTAATTTCCGAAATATATGAAAAACGTTTTTGAATGATATTTGGTGGCAACAATCTAAAAAGTGAATGCAAAAGCTTGGACACAAAATTCTGTTTGGAGACTGATATCCCATTCGGCATAAACGTCCGTTTTGGGCTTATAAGCACAAAATGCAAAACGAACAACGAAAAAAAAAGCACTATTGTAGAGAATTTAATCTTAAAAAAGAGTAAGATGTGACGCCAGTATAAGTGTAAACAAAAAGCTGAGGTAAATAGGCTAATGGGCGGGATAGCAATATTTTCTGACTCTCATGTTTGAAACCCTTACATTGCTTTATTAACAAGGAAATTGTTGTATATAATATTTCCAATCCGTAAAAGCAGGATTTGTGTAAACGGTGCAAGAATACGATTAATCACTGAAACTCAATTGTTTCAAACGAATCGTAAGTGTTTTCCCACAAAGCTAAGTATAAAACTAATTTGGGAAATATATGGAAAACATTTTTGAATGAAAGTGATTCTGGAAGGGACATGTATCAGTTATATACGAATATTTAGTAAATTGTAAGTCTGATATCCCAACTAATATTGGTTTGGTAATCTCGAATAAATATTTTTGAGTTTCACGGCGCAGTTACGGAGGAGCCTTGCAAAAAATTAGCATCTTTCAGAGATGATATTTTATGAGAGTTTGCTATCAAGAAATCATTAAAAGTTTGTTAAATTCATTTTATCGTCTGGACTATGAAGTCGATATTTTAATTTTTTCAGTTTATAATTATGTTATTAATCATATCAGTTTGAATTTATTTTCATTTCTCATACTAAGCAGTATCAAATATGAATGAACTGAGTCACTAGTCGACAATGCAAGCGTTTAATTTTCTACGTTCTTTTTAAGACTCTTTTATACGAAATTATGTTATTCATTAAACGTTTTTGGAAAAGTCTGATAATATCTTCATTTGAAATGTCTAGAATTTAGGCAAATGCTAAGCACTACTCTGACTACGATAACATTAACACTTATTTACATTGTTTCATATCGAATTTCACAAACAGATAATCAGTCCTTTTTTTTTTTTTTTTTTTTTTTTTTTTTTTTTTTTTTGATTTCATGGTGACTTAATATTGCCACTCCAATTCAACTTAACTTTACCAAAAACTAGATGGTGACGCAATAAATCAATGGGATCGAAACTAAACTACATCAGTAGTATTCTTGTATATGAAATTATCAATATTATCGATACTAATAAACCAAGTTTTATGCCGCTATTTACATCAACACACACACTACGCTTGATATTTTAATATAAAAACTTTATTTTCTCTTGCGTTTAAAAATTAAAATCTTGCCTTAGTATATATATATATATTTACAGTTGTTTTGCTTATATTTCTGATATTGCACATTTAAATTATTATTCTACTGGAACTCACCCCAAACCAGAAAGGTACTTTAAATAAAGTGTTCATCAACATCTGTAAGTTGATACCCAACAACGGAAAGTCGGAGACGGCAATACAAGGAATTTCTGGGACCAGGAACCTATAGGAAAGACCATTGACATTGATATTATATAAACCATTGATATTATATAAACAAATTTTGTACTCTCTATGAAAAACACATGTTGCCCGTTTATTACGTACAAGTTTTTTCTTGCACTTACACGGTATAAAAGGTTTGGTTGCTTTTTTTAACCCAACATTCCAATCGCGTTTTCTGTATATTTTTAGTTAAACTGCATTGTCTTTTTATGCCGAAGCGGTGGTTTAATAATGGTCGGTGTTATAGCTAGTATATTTTTATGAAT
The DNA here is from genome assembly GCF_044657685.1 of Stegodyphus dumicola. NCBI lineage: Eukaryota > Metazoa > Arthropoda > Arachnida > Araneae > Eresidae > Stegodyphus > Stegodyphus dumicola. The sequence continues at coordinate 45,021,629 of NC_140778.1, forward strand.
ACTATTTTTACGGGAAAAGTTTGTTCCCGTAAGACCGCACACAAAGCTCCAGTTTTTACTTATTCCATTCACGGGGATCTAACAGGCTGATGAGCACCTGACCCAGGGAACCAGCTGGCGAAAAGATGCCGAAAAGAAATACTTGAATTGCTATAACTGCTGCTGAATTTTAGGTCTTACTATGCCGTTTCGACCTCGTGCTTATTTTTCCTTCCTTATTGATGCAGAAAAATTAAATATGATATATATTGATATATGATATATGAGATATGAGATGATGATGGGATATGAGATGATGATGGAATATGAGATGATGATGGGATATGAGATGATGGGATGAATATAAAGCTGAATAATATTACCTAAAATAGGAAGGGTGGATTAATTGCGAATGCTTTCTTGAGAGATGTGTTTTGTATAGCCTATGTCCGTATTTTTGACTTCCTCGTTAGCAGTGAATTTACAAATGAATCTTTTATTAAATATTTTGAAGATTTCTTTACTGTTTCTCAATTTAGAATCCCGACAGAGTTATCCATTGCAGAATTTGACAGAGCTGATCTTATTAAATAAAATTTCAAGTGGTGCAGCGAGCACTAATTGTGTAGAAAATTGATGTAATTTATTAAATGGATTATAATTATTCTAAAGAAAATATTTTAATTTGAAAAACGCGCATAAACAGCTATATAAACAGATGTGAAATTAAAGTGCACCATAATTCTATGTAATCAAATTTGACAGTATCGAGTTTGAATTCTGTTCAGTTAAAATTTTCAAGTTTAGAAGTCAAACAATTTGACGGCTAAACACCCATATGACATAATTCTTGGGCTCAGTTTAAAACCACTATTCACGATAGCGAATTGTTAAATGATGCAGAATAGTTCAATTACTTAAAAACATATTTAACACGTGATATCGAAACTTCCGTAGGAGGTCTGTTATTGATTTCAGAAAATTATAAAAAGGCAGTTGAGTTATTAAAATCGAGGTTTAGTATATAATAATTACAGACTAAACCACGATCTACACTCTTAATAAATGTAGCGTATTTGGCACATAAACCATAATGTTCAACACAATGTTTGTTTGAAGAAACAGTTAAGTATACGATGATTATTTTCCTTATGAGGAAGAATATGAATTCTCCATTCAGTTCCCCAGAAATGTAGCATTAGTGCTCTCTGTCAGCTTTTACAAAAATTCCTCCATGTGATAGACTGCCAGTGATAACTAAGATGGGAGGAATAGATGGAGCAGACTATTGTTCGCCTGCTGTTGTACAACCTGAACCTCTGGGGTTGCATTAGTATTATAAACATTTTCATTATTCAAAACATGATACTATTTACTACTAAACTTGATATTAGTTATTACTTTCAATAGACTTAGGTATAGTATGAATTTTAAGCTATTTATCAGCTTAATTTAAATATATCAGTATCAGTATTTCCCCGGGCTGGGCAAGGATGACTCAGATTTTCATCCCTTGAGTGGATGGATAAAATGAGTAGCAGATTCGTTTGGGAACCAAACACGGGGCGCTGTCCGACGAAACGAAAACATCACAGCAAAAATAGCGCGAACGAAAACGTCGCGAATAAAACAATGCAAGGAGAAACCTTCGTATTGATCCTGAGCACAGCAAACGCCAATGCATCCTTTGGGAAAATACGCTGAAGGATGCATCTAAACATTATGAAATCTTTACCGTAACTCAGGGGCAAAATCAGCCCATTTTTTAGCAACAACAGTTTTGAGGCACTTAGCCATAGATGAAAAGAATAAGTATCCACTGGCTTCTAAAACGACACTCAAAGATTTATGTTGATGACATTTTTTCTGGTGCAGAAGATGTCACTTCTGCTGTAGAATTACAACGACAGTGAATAGTCAAACTAAAGTGGTGCTGAAATGAAATAACTCTTTTAGAAAAAGTTCAAATTCGAAAATTATTATTACGTTATGTCTTTGAAGCTAGCAAAGTGACTTTGCTTTGCGTATATCATGCGACCTCTAATCATGCGTGCTAAGATGCCCTGTTGGCTGTGGTTTTTACATCTAGAGTGGCATGATCCACTTCCTTTCAAACAGTGACAGGAGTGGAAACATTTCAAAATCTTTACCAGAGTTGAGACCTATTTACTTCCGCTGTTGTTCTGAAGCTGGCGAAGTTAAAGTGCTTTGCTTTGTAGCGAATCTCGAGTATCGCCTATGAGGTGTTGTAATATATGGTATGTTGCGGTGCTAAATTTAAAAATGAAATAGAATTAAATGTCGTGAATTAGAGTTACTTGAGCACCAAAAATAGTCACATGGCGTTTTTTGAATTAAAGGATCAACAATAGTAAATCAAATGAATTGCTTACTTAGTAAATCACGTTGTGTAGCAATAACCCATAAATATTTACTAACGTGAAGATCAAAGTATTTACCCCAAAGTATGACCACTGTATGTTACCAAATGAATTATATTTTATTCTTCATCTTTGATAACGAAATAAGCTTTAATATAAATAAAATTATCAACCAGACAGACGAATAAATTTGAACATCAAGCACGAGTGATGCGCATAATGCATCACCAGAATTAACGTTGCACTCAGAATAAAGTCAATCTTTCTCCATCAGCTCGAAACAAAGTCTTGGTGTAAAAGGAACAATCAAATTTTGATGGCAGTCATTAAGCGTAAAGCGTAAGCTGAAATGAAATAATTCTTTTAAAACAAGTTCAAATTCGAAAATTATTATTATGTTATGTCTTTGAAGCTAGTGAAGTTAAAGCGACTTTGCTTTGTAGCGAATCTCGAGTATCGCCTATCAAGGTAACAACCATTCCTCGTCTAGAGTTGTGTGTAACAGAGATCCTTTCCAAACTTGTATGTAAGGTAAAATTATCTTTGAGTTTACAAATTCACGTTACTCTGTATACAAATTCAAAAATAGTGTTAGCCTGGATTGCTACATCTCCTCATCTTCTAAAAATATTCGCGTCAAATAGAGTAGATCGTATCCAAGAGCTAACTAAGGATTTCTCCTGGCAACCTGACAGAACCGCAGACAATCCTGCTCACCTAATTTTTCTTGGTCTAAGCCTGGAAAATATTGATAACTCTTTATGGTATAGAGGACGAAATTTTCTGCATCAACTGGTCATTAATTATAACAGTGTTAATGTTATTCTTAAAGACTTTATTAATGGTGACAATATTTAGACCTGACTCGTTTTTGAAATTGTTTCTTAAATTTAAATAATTCTAGAAGACCTGAAAGTTCATTTCTGTTTGAGGTATTTCGCGTATTAATAAGCTTGTTAATTTGAGAAGGTACAGCAGCAGCTGGAATTATAGTATTGGGGGCAGTACCCACATGTTGGGTAATAGGAACTTTCATTAGCGGCTGCTTTAAAGGTCTGACATTTCAAAACTCATGGTTTTATTGTGGAATGCTTTGCAACGTTTCTAGCGTTTATTTTTGTATGTAGGATATTTCGAACATCCTCTATACAAAACTACATGGAGACAGAATAATTTACGCACTTAAGGCATGTCGCGACGCCCCTTGTGGTCACAACTGCCAGTCCTGTGAAAGTCAGCACATTTACACATATAGGTGCCACATGGCAATTCTCGGAAAAGTGATGCCACTGGAGCACTTGATTTTTCGGCACATTATTTTTAACTTTAATATGAAAAAAAAACACCAGGTGAATAACTTTATATGTACAATCAGAAACCCTCCTCATGGATGAGTCTGCATCTGAAATAATGGCATCGGAGCCCTGGTCTTATATTTGGTTAGCTGTACTTTCTTATGCACACTGTATTCAAGTTTACTTGGAGATTCACGTATTATATTGATATCTAAGTTTTAGGGGAAACCCATTAAACGAACCTTTATAGGCTTTCTATGACTTGGATTCACAATATTATGTTCAATATTTTTATCCACGAAAAAATTACTAAGTGTACAATGATTATCCGGCGAGGAAGGTATAACTTTAAGAAATGAACTATGAAGGGGTCCAAAAATTTACAGTGAGGAAGTTGCCTAGATACGTCTTTGCGAAAGGCATAATAATTAATACCCTATGAGGAATGAGCCATGATAGAGATGTCCTACACTGATATTGCGCGCCTGTGCCTCCTGGGTTATAAACATTCATACGAGAGTTTCTCAAAGGTAAAACAACGAAACGAAAATCGTGTTTTCGCACTTGGAATTGATAATCCGTGTCAACTGGTATACGCTAACGAAAACAAACTTGTAAAGATTAATATAAAAGTATTAAAGATGAATGTTTGTCAACAAGAATATTTTAGATTTGCTTAGCTTGACTTTGTTAATAAATATTACATGATACATCCAATGATAAAAATCTCTTAAAATTACCTTTTATCTTAAACTTTTGAAGAACGATTGTGATAACTTTTAACTAGGTTATAAAGAATACAAGTCTCACGATTAAAGGGAGTAGATTTTAAAATCAAATAACCAACATTAGTCTTATTAGGAGGAAATTTGTATCGCGAGAAGCAGGAACTCCTTTTTTATAATGAACTGCGTTGTTTCTTTGACGAAAAGCGGCTATGAAAGAATATAATTCTGTGGTCACGGTGATTTGTATCGTTTGTTTGTTTTATAGTAGATGGTACGATTTGATCCCACCGGAATTTAAATGGCTCTGCGAGAGTAGTCTTATCTCTGCAGTTATTATATAACTTAATTTCTTTATGAAGAACGAAGGTGCATGCCTAATAATTATACTAGTAATTATGCTCGTATTAAATAAATTTATGTGTTAATAACGAGCGTAATCATCACTTGGATTTGGGTTTTTTACTGGAAAGAAAATCTAAGGAATGATAATGTAAATGGTTACCAGACAAAGCTGATACACGGACTTCCATAATTCCAAGAAACAGAGGATACGGGAAAAAGATATATTTGAAAAGACCAAAGGAGGTAAGTGAATGTTTTCTGCTTGATGATGAATACACTTGAGAAGAATATAAAGCAGCGTGCTAAGCGCAGCTAGAACAGAATTTGACTGTGGCAGACTGTGACAGTGTCGCATGGCAATGGGTGATTTTTCCCTTAATTAGAATATTTAGGCACTCACCCTACATTGGCTGTTACGACTTTGGCTAACTAGCCTATACAGGCATAATTACTGATGGTAATAGTTGCCCCTAGTCTGAGCTTATCTTCCTGAAAGAGAATTACATCGGGATTGTACTCATTCACAAAAATACGAAATTCGTTAATTTTATGGAATAAACCAATTCGAATCTGCTATCACACTTTTCAAAATTCATAGTTGGTTTTGATTAGATAGCCTGTAGTTTTCTTCGAGTCTCTGATACACTACAAAAATTTTATCTAATTCATTTGGCACTCTTTCAAAGTATGCATTTAACTTTTAAAGACTCCAATAATACTGGCAAAATTTAGGACGCCACAGAACACAGAACCGATATTATCTTTATGAACGCAAGCTTATGTTTCAGTACGGAGAGAGGTCAGTCTCAAATTTCGAAGAGCCAGTCAACACGTGCCCAATCCAAAGTATCACATTTTGAAAAATATAGAGATAGTAATTTATGCATATGTATATCGTCGATCATCTTATTCCAGAATTCAGAAATATAACAGATATAGAATTTAGTAAGAAATTGCACAGCAAGGTAGGTATCATGTTCCTGCGAAAAGCACGAGGCATCGGCCTACGTAATAGTTCCTAGCGCCTTTCAAACACACACTATTCGAAGTATTCTCCAACGGGAGAATTTCACTATCTTTGGCGGAAATAATAGTCACGGTAGTTTCAAAATATCCCAGCACTTAAACGCAGCAAGACCATCACTCACAAAAAATGCAAAAAGCAGCGATCTCAACGCACATCAAATACCGAGAGAGAGCACTTTCGTCGTCATGGTTACGCGGAATAACTAACTACCCGTAACCAGATACATAACGATATGCGATATGAATCTTCGATTGCGCACTTGAAGGAAATCTCGAAACAAAGCGGATTTTATGACTGTCTTAGCTGGCCACACACAAAAAAAAAAAAAAAAAAAAAAATATTCGCGTTCCGCAATTTGCCCACTATATACTTTAACTGAGAAAACATTCCGGCTGAGCTTTTGGAAAGCGCTCCTGAAATAAACATAGTTCAGCTGTTGGAATCATACATCAAATCTTTTTTCAAAAATATTAAAATCTTCATCAGGCTGTAAATGTAAAATTTGTATTACATTTTAATAGCTTTTCAGTTAGTAGCAAACTGAGGAAACAATTTAACCACAGAACCAAGCAGTATAATACATAAAACATGAAGCAGAGCTGAATCGTGACATCAGGTTTTCGCAATTTTAAAAGCAAATGTACCGCTAGAGTGTTCGAAAAAACTGGTATGTAACAAATATCTTATAACTTTTTTCATAATAACTACGAAAAATAACTCTAAATATAATTTCAAAGTATAAGTTAAAAATACATTGCATTGTAATATATAATTTTAAAAATCCAAGTCATCATCGAATCGACACGTGTTTCTATGTCACATGTAATTCATGAAGAAATTGAAAGAATTATTTTTCCTAAGTATATAGGCCTACCAGCGGTCGAGCGGTAACGTCGCTGATCACTGGTAGTTCGGTCCGAGGTTCGAATCCCGCAAACGGGCTGGCTGCATGAGCGTTGTCGTGGTTTTCCCCACGTGTAAGGTGTATACGAGCCAGTTTCCCTTAAAAAGTCCTCCACGAAGGCATCTCTCCCTTAAGGCAGATAGCACTCGAGTGCTTTGCCGTAATCTAATAAAACCAAAACCAGACCTAAGTATATAGTAATCCAATCTCTATAAGCTGCACGCATGTTTAAACGTTAGTAAAGTGTTATCACATATTTTGTTAGAACGCTATCAGAGATAAAGCTTAATATTGATCAACTACAGTGAATACCATTTAGAAACTGAAACGATGTATTTTTTAGATTAATGGCACCACCAAGGGCTCAATGTTAATAGTTTTATATTATTATTCTCTACAAATCTGGTATAATTTACTTGTTTCAACAGGGTACGGAAATATGAGTAAGAAAAGAATGATCTCTATTTTGGTAATAGATGCTTTTTCCTTAAATTGAATATTTTTAAACCAACATGTCCGCAGTCAATGTGTGAATTGATTTCACTCCGGAAGTTCTCTGATTCTTCAAACATTAGTATACAGGCAGTAGTGAAAGTAAAACATAATTATGAAATTAAAATATTCCATAACAGTTTTAATGCCAAGTCATGTAAATAACGAAATCTATATCTTCAAATCCGTGAATTAGTTTGCTATCAAATACAAATCAAATACACATTTAAAAACAAAATGGACCATGGTCTTATACTATTTACAATTATTTACATTATGTACTCTGGCCATAGTAATGAGCTAACCTGTCGTAATGAACGACTTTAGGTTTAGAGTTCGAAGACTTACGAATCCGAACCATGACGTCATTTAGTCTGTTCAGCACTGTATACGGATCATCCGAAGGTGACTGTAATTTAGAACTCAGTCCTTTTCGTTGAATCGGGTTCCACAACCACACCTTGTTTCCTTTGTTGGATCTATGTCTAGTAGCTCGCGTGTCGTATCTGGTCTTCACTTTCTCCGTCGCCAAGTTGACTCGCTTTCGTGCAGAACGGTGCATCCCCTCAAACCGGGCCTGGACATTTTGGATGTGTTCCTCAGGCGATGAAGGCGCATCCGTACGGCGAGCAAACAGGCGGTCACAAGGCAGACGAAGGTCTCGACCGAAGAGCTTCTGAGATGGAGAATAGCTGGTAGACTTGCGTTTCTTTTCGACCCTAGCATGATTTCGGCGGCTTCCCGAGCTGAGTCTTTCGGACAAGGCGTCGGCATTTCCAAGTGAGGATCTCTTCTGAGGATGGATAGTCATGTCACCAGATGCTGAAAGCAGTTTGTTGTTTTTGAAGTCTAAGGAAAAATTGTATTTCCTTAAAAAGTCCAATCCGAGTATGCACGGATCTGTGATATCCGCCACATAAGCCGTGTGATGGTAGGCGGCACTTCCAAACGTGATGTTTACGTTTAACTTCCCAGTTATGTCGATCTTATCACCAGACGCAGTCTGAAGGTTAAGACAGGATGGTGTCCAAATAAGTTTATCTTTAAACTGTTCAGCTAAATCTTTCCTAATGATGGTAACATTAGCTCCTGTGTCAATGATCATATCGCAAGGAACTCCATCGATATTCCCATTGATGGACAGTCCGTTATTGTTGCCACTCACTATAGAGATCTTAAGCGCTTTAAAACAGGGTTTTTCATTATCTGGCAACCTCCGTTCCTTGATATGGTCATTAATTTGTTTTCTGCGTCGTTGCTCAGAATTTGTCTCAATTTTCGTACCCTGGGGTGTTCTGCAATTCTTTCGTACGTGGCCTTCAGCTCCACAGTTCCAGCACTTTGGTTTCTTGTCAGTCCTTTTCCTTGCCGTGGCATTTAATTGTCTGTTTAAATCGTATGCCTTATTTTCCGTGCTCTGGGGAGTTCTGCAGTTCCTTCGTAGGTGGCCTTCAACACCGCAATTTCAGCACTTTAGGGTCGGTTTTGTTTCACCACTATTCCGTCTTAAAGCATTCACTGGTGTTGTCAACTCATCCGTTTCATTATCCGTGCCCTGGGGTGTTCTGCAATGCCGTCGTAGGTGACCTTCAGAACCACATCTCCAACATCTTACAGCCACTTTGTTCTCACTGCTACTCCGTATCAAAGCATCGACTTGTCTGGATAAATCATCTAAACGAGCCATCAATTGGTCCCCTGGGTCGTGGACTCGCACAGCTCTGACTGGGTAGCTATCCCTAAGAGTTGCTTGCTGGGCTGCCTCAAATTTCATGGCATACACTAAAGCGCTTTCCAGATCTTTAACATCCGCCATTCGCAGTGCTTTCTGTATTTCAGGGTCCCGGATGCCATCGATGAAATATTGTAGCGACAGAATTTCCCTCGTTTCTCTCGGGCACTCCGTAAAGGCGAGGTGGGACAGCCTTTCAACATCCGTGGCGAGTTCCTGGAGTGATTCGGTGGGCTTTTGTTGACGGGATTTTAATTGAAGCCTGCTGTAGTCCTTTAAACATTTCTCGCCAAAGCGCAGCTCCAATGCGCCGGATAGAGCTTCGAAGTCAAGTCTTTGATTTTCGGGAAGCGTCTGCAGTATATCCGCTGCGTCTGCTCGCAGAGAAGCGGCGAGATGACAGGCCTTAGCTTGGGAATCCCATCCATTCGCATCCGCAACTATAGAAAATTGGGTCTTATACACTTGCCAGGATGTCTTCCCATCATATGTGAATAGCTTCAGAACGGAACGAGCAGGCATCGATAAAAATTTGAAACCTTCAGAATTGTTTCCTACCGTCGCTATGCACTTCTTTAGGCTGTCAACTTCTTTGGCGACGGCAGCAGAAACCCTATCATCAATTTGTTGTTCGACGGCAGAAACTCTCTCTTCTATATGTTCTTTTACAGAAGAAATTCTTTCTTCTACTTGTTCTTTTACCGAAGAAACTCTTTCTTCTATTTGTCCAACTTTAGTTTCAACCGCGTCTATTCTGCCTTCCATAGCCTCAAATTTATTTTCTATTACGCAGGTAATTTCTCTTTTCATTTCGTCCTGACCTGCTTTCATCTCATTTTTAAGAGATTTCATCTCTTCCTTAACGGATTCCTGGCCCAATTTCATTTCTCCTTTAACGGATTCCTGGCCCAACTTCATTTGTTCCTGTGCCGTTTTCATTTCTTCCTTGAGGGATTCCTGGCCCATTTTCATTTCTTCTTTAACGGACAGTTGACCAGCATCCATTTTCTCTTTAATTTCTTCTTTAAAAGATGTTTGGCCAGCTTCCATCTTTTCTTGGAAAGCAGCAAAAGCAGTAATGAGCTGTCTCAATTGTTCTTCCACCTCGCCTTTACGGAGGCGAGGTGACACCAAAAATTGTTGCGTGCGTACGGGTTCGTTATGAAATAAATGCACAAGTCCGATGAAAAATGAACAAAAATTTATTATTATCACAACAGAAATGCTTAAATTTTCTCAAATTATCATGCAGTATCACAATATCTCACAGTAGTTATCTTTTAACTACTTAAATGTACAATAGAACGTAATTCAAAACAGCTAAAGAACGCTAATCCGCGAATTCGCTATTATCAACAACGGTAGTTTTCTAAACAACAACAAACTAAGCAACTACTACAAACTGAGATGTTTTCCTCATTTTATAAGATTTTAAAATCACGTGCTAGAATTTTCCAGTACTTTCTCGAAATCAAACAGATATATTTATTTATTTAATGCACGCGCTCTTGTATTTTCAATTTTCCGGCTTAGCTTTCTTTTAATATTCGTCACGCGCTGCACTGCGCGAGAAATAAAACCATTTAATTTATAATTGAACTAACATTAGCTTTTTAAATACCAAATTCGTAACAATATGAATAGCTCACATGGATAGCAGGAAGAATCGTTTAGTGAGGTAATGGCGAATATTACTCTAGCCGAGTTAAATTCCTACTTAACTCGGCTAGTGTAACTTTGCCTAAAGTTGTAAAATTTTCTGGTGTGAGTGCAGATTTTGATATGAGCAAAGAAGGATGGAACACCTCAAAATATATGTGTTAACAAAAATTTAAATAATAATTATTACAACTGGTAAAAATGGAAAATTCTTTGATGCTCGTCCGAAGCTCCGAGATATTTTGCACCCATTTTTCAACCCGCATTGCAGTTGGAAATGAACGAAAGTTATTTGATATATAAAAGGTTAAGGACTTAAATTAATCTCGATATGCTTCGAAGAAATTTGAAGTAGAAAACTTTGAAATAAATTGTATCCTTAAATTTAATTAATTTAAGTTTTAAATATTTGTAAACATAATGTATAAAGTAACCTGCATGATGGACATTAAAAAATAATTTGAAATATACCTGAAATTTCTTAATTTGTTTTGCAACCTTGGGAAAAAAATTTATATTTGCGAAATCTCAGGATTTTTTTCGACATTTGAGATATAGTACCCCGAGAGAATGCCTTCATAAATTTCTTTCAGAAAGAATTTTCAAGATTATTTCTGGATAAAACTATTATCTCAACTTCTGCACTTAAAAGTTCTTTAGAGTGACACCTTTAACTAAAGAAACGCGATTGGAAAACTCTGTTGCATCAATAAAAAAATATTGAAAATCTACCTAATAACCCTTATAATGAAAGTTTTCTTAATTTTTCATTTCAATCCATTTTCACCTTAATTGCAAATGTTGAGCAAAATGTAAATACTCAAAATATTTCTATCTGAATTTGCTTTTAAACCTTTCTTTTAAAATATTTTCCAGCTGATATGAAGTGAAAGGAAATAGATGAAACATTGATCGAAATAAATAAATAATAATAATAATATTTTTTTTTTTTTGGAAAACCGTTTGATAATATTAGTTCAAATGTCTGGAATGTATGAGAATGTTAAACACTACTCTGACTCCGATAAGATTAACATTTATTTACATTGTTTCATATCAAATTTCACAAACAAAAAATCAGCCGTTGTCCATTTCGATTTCACGGGGCTTAATGTTGCCACTCTATCAAAAACTAGATGCTGACGCAACAACTCAATGCAATGGAAGCGACACTATATCAGTAGTATTCCTTTATGTAAAATTAGCAATATTATAGATAACAATAAATCAGATTTTGTGCCGCTATTTGCATCAATATTCACAATTTTGATATTTTAAAATAAATATTTAATTTCTCTTGTAATTAATAATTAAAATTTTGCCTTGATGCAAAGCTTTACAGTTGTATTGCTTTTATTTCTCTGATTTCACATTTTTATAATAAATGTGTTGGAGCCCACTGGAAATCCTATAGGGTAATTTAAATAAAGTCTTCATCATGATTTGTATGTTGATACTCAACAACGCAATCCGGAGAAGACAACACAGGGAATTTCTGGAAGCAGGCCATCCATACCAAAACGCATTATAATCTCTGTCCCAAATTAGTTCCTACATTTGAATACTTTTGTACTGACTGTTGAACCTGATTATGATGTCGTTTGAGCATTTTTAAGAAATTTCAAGGTTCTACCTAATCAACGTAATAACAACATTCGTAAATAACAACATTTATTTACGAAGCGTTTCCTCCTTAAATCTGTACCAAATTTCTTTAAAAAATCCAGGATTTGCACACCCTTAAGCCACGCCGATTTCTTAGGACTCTTCCACAGGAATCGCACTATCTAATGAACTGTGAATTCAATGATCTTATCGCGCCAAGAAGATAACTCCTGGATGCCCCAAATTTATTTTCCTTTCACTGCATTTTACGTTCCCTAATTTCCGCTAGGCACTTTTTGACCTGTTACGAACATTTCAAGAGGTTAGTTGCCATATCCTGAACATTTGGACATTAGGTGCCCTTAACTCAAGTTTTATGCATCGATCTCTACCTGCGAATGCGATGACGTCCCGCTCTATAAGTCTATTCATTATTACCTGTATATACTGCTGGAAATATTTGTGTATTTTACATGCTTGTTATTTAATTTGACAGAGGAAATTAATACCTTACCTGGCCTGTAATGATCTACGTCTCCCCTTCTACCCCTCACTGCTTTTTTTGCTCTTCGGAGATACACACTCACGAACACATGACTGTCATGTGGCCTTCGGGCCTAATTTGTATGCAGCCGGAAAACATCGTTCCACTTGCCGGATATCACCTTCATAAAGTGAAACATGGAACTGATATTTATTGTGTATGCGAGCCAGTTTCCTTTAGAAAATCTTCGACGAAAGCATCCCTTCCCTTAGGCAGACAGCCCTCGAGGCTTTGGCATAATCACATAAACATAATCTTTCTGCTATAGCTAGAGATAGCTAGAGTCCTTACGAAATGGGGCTTGCCTTAACAGCGGTCAAAAGCTGAAATTCGCGTCAGAAGATTTGTCCTAAAATAGAGTTACAAGGTGTGGAAAGAAAGAATTGAGAATGAAAATGCAGAGTTAAGATAATTTTAATCGCAAATAAAACTATTTTAATTGATATTTAAGGAGTTTATTGCTTATGATATAGTTTCTACATATGCCAAGTTTCGCGGAAGAAGAGTGTGACGACGAAGTTTTACTTAGAGAGATGGGTTATCTTGTACGAATTGCCTATATCTGACATCATAATGTTTTCCTAAATGTAGCTACTAATTTTGGACGGCGAGAGTATTAAATTACTGTTTAAAGAAAAACAAATTATTGCACACCAATTTTCTCCTCAACTTATACGGTATAAAAAATGTATTTACTTACGAACGAAACATAATTGGACATAAGAACTAGTAACGTTTTTAAGGAAACCGCATTGCATTTTAGAGGCAAAGCGGTGGTTTTATAATGAAAGATACCACTGCTGGGAAATTTTTCTGGATTTTTGTTAACTGTATATGTTGCAGCAACGTACTTACGACCTTTTGTTGGAAAATTTAGTGCCGATAATTCTACATTTAGAGCAAAGTGTGCGAATTCATAAGGATATTCCAAAAGCCTGATCTAGAGAAATGTTTCACAAACGCATGCGTAAACCAATATATATATATATATATTGCTAGTTTATTGACCTCAGTTTTCTCGTGCTCTTATGCGATATAAAAATGTAACTGCTTTTTTTAATCTTATATGCGAACAGTTATTTTTATATTGTATGTTTTTAATGAAACTGTATTGCCTGTTGGAAGTGAAGCGAACGTTCAATAATGGTTGGTGACATAGCTAGGAACATTTTTCTGCAAGCATATTAATTCTGATATCTCACAGGAAATTAAGCTGCATGATAATTTCGTGCATTCCAACTCGAAAATATCGGGTTCGAATTCTGCTCAGATTAAACTTTCACGTTTAGTAATCGGAAAAATTCTATGGCCAAACGGCAAAATTTCTGTGTTCCCTGTTTAAAGCTCTATTAGCGCTAATGAATCGATCGATGATGCAGAAATGTTTTATTACTTAAAAACATATTTGGAAGGTGATTCCGAAACTTCCGTGGGAGTTCTATTATTGATTTCAGAAAATTATAACAAGGGAAATGAATTCTAGCTTGGGTAGAAAAGAATTAGAGACAGACATCTGTATGTCTAGATTACACAGTCTCACTTCAAGCAGATTTTTGGAAAACAAAATATCATGAACAAAAATTTTCTACCACATTAGTATCGAAATAGAAGCTTTAGCCAGTCTCGGCATTGATTTAAACACATAATAAAGCACTACTTTTCCCCACTTCAATTGGGGAGTTACCAACTGATATAACATTATAATTTAACAGATTGCATGATCACGAAGAAAATAAGAGCAACAGACTTGTGAACTTTCTAAAGAAAGTGTGACGAAATAAAATGTAAATAATTATTTTTAGAACACCACTGCGATTCAAAAACTGATATTTTATTTATACATATTTTTTTTCTTATTTTGGTGATAAACACCATTACGTCTTCCAATCTTTCTAACGTAACGTTGGGAGTGAATGTAACGGTGTAAATGTAACGGGCTGTTATAAAGCATGAAAGGGAATGAATGTTACGGCATCTAATTACATTGTATTAAATGAGGATTCATAACAGGTGTACTTATAAATGAAACTCAATCTAGAAAATGTACATTTCTTTAAACTGAATTAAATATATTCACACTAATAAGCAAAATAAAGCGAAGTTCGTATCATACGAAAATAATAATAGAAAAAAAATCTGAAGAAAGTGTCAGCGATTGCAGCTTTAAATACGCTTGTTCAAAATTCATGCTGTTTTAATGATAAAGCAACTACTGATCTAGAAATTCATAGAATTCGATGAGAAATGTAGGAAGAAGATCTCCCCAAGAAAAATTTAGTTTACTCTGGAAATACTAGAAGGAATGATACAAATGGGACTTGTCATTCAGCCGAATCCGAAATGAATGCTAATTGTTCTTTATTTTTAGTGCTCTAAGGCTTTATCAGAAGGCGCGACCTTATGGACTTCTTCTCTCATGCATCCCTTCAAGATTTGGATTTTTTCAAAGTCGGTGATGTCTGAGCAAAGAATATGTATTGTTAAGAAGGAAAACGTCTTCGCAACAGTAGCTCCATCCCAACGTAGAGGACAACAGCTGCGCATGCGCGAAATATCTACCGCCAAAGCTCAAAGTCGGCTTCTAGGTTTAAAGGTTATTCTAAAAACTTTAAAGGAAAAGATAATATCTTTCCACTCAAGTAAAGTAATTAATGGATTAGTTGTTTTGAGCAAAAAAGTACGAAAATCCGAGTTAGTCAAAGAAGAAACGTTTTCTCGAAAAACGTTTTTTCTAACACTGTGTTCTTCAATTTCCTGTACACATCGCGGAGAGGGAAATTCTCGCCCGGCAAGTTGCGTCGCCAAATCTCTTGGCGACTTTTCCTTCGCTTTCAAGCGGCGTAATAGCAAACTGGTTTTCAATTTTGCGTGTATGGAACCTTTCCTTCTTTACATAGACTTTCTTGGTCTGGCTTTTCTCTTCTACTGCCATGTTTCTCCTCACAAATTAACACCTCTTGAACTTTCTAGCGTCATGGGCCATGATGGCTTAATTTGTAAGTGAGCTGGAAACGTTGAGCGATATCCCGGGAATATCTGTTGGGATGGGATTGGGTGATAAAATAACGGATCATTTATTACTTGATTGTGATAAATTTAATGTAGCTCAAAAGGGTATTTTTAAAAGAAATGGTATGTTTCTTGTGTTATAAAAAGTACCGTGCTAAATAATTACGCATATTAAGGTTGAATTTAAATATATGCCATAGAAGACAACACAGAAAGGTGTTATATGAAACATTTTATTGATTTTTTTTATTTTACTTTATGTGAACAGGTGGATCCCGTTAACAATTCTGAAACAGTACTGACATCAGTTTTGTCGGAAAAAGAATTATAAATGGTAAAAAAATTGTTTTTAATACAAATATTTCTGGATATTTTTCTTGGCAGAGGAATCAAAATGAAAGTTCGTTGTTTATTAGATTGAAGCAAAAAACATTTATTCATGGACATTAATCGAAGAAATAAAATTTGCCTATCGCAAAGAAAAAATAAATTTATCCAATTTTGATAACAATACTTTACTGAATATTTCAAGATGTAGGCTTAAATTCCAGTTACGTAGGAAACCAAAGCAAATTGTTATGCTATTGAAGCATTATAGAATCACCAGAAATTTTGGATGCTCTAATAGAAATCCGACTCAACAGATCCAATCTTTAAATATTAAATTATCTAACTATGAAAACGGTGAATGGAATAATCGTCAAATTTACTAACTAATTGGAAAAGATTATTTTTGGGAAATAAATTCCATAAAACACAACGCTTAAATTTGTCGATAAATGTTAATAGGTTCACTGATGGGATCGTAATTTAATGTCCAGTCACACATTTTTAAAATTCAAACGAACATGAATTGGAGTTTTCAACATTGTTCTTATGATTCATTTTGATGAAGATCAGTTAATGTTGTCTCATTTAAAAGCTTTTGCGGTATTAGAATTCCTAGGTATACATAATGACTCCGTGACCTGATGTTCACTTCTGATGAAAATTTCTTCGAGGTTTCGAATCAAGTTTGAGTTTTAAAGAAGGCCGCTGTGGAGCATAACTTACTCGGAAATATGGTTGTGGTAATATTTAATATAATTACAATAAAGCTAAGAAAAAAAAATGTTTTGTCTTTGTTCGTAAATCTTACAAGGATCCGTCCTTTCACGCCGACTATAAATCTGTAATATAAGAATACTGCAAGGTAAGTATCGTAGAGTCAGCAACAGAGCAAAATGATACACGTCGGAATCCGATGTTATTTGAGAAGATAAGAACACAATTAAGGGTTGTTTTCAATGCCTCTTCGCATCCTCTTCATGCTCTAACAGTAAACGAATATTTGCATTCTGGATCAAAACTTGAAAGCAGATTTCTTTAACTTAAATGTCGATATATCCGAATCGCATTTACTGCTGGTATTGAGGGTATTGAGAAGGCGTCTTCTCAAATTAGTCTTTTGGAGGCATATTGGTATCGTATATTTTCTGTGAGCAGACGATTTACCAGATAAATTATTTGACACTGAATTCAAAATTCTATGAATGACTAGAGTCCTGTTTTGTTTTACTTCCAGTGTTTTTCTCTTAGCTGCTGCAATTAAATTTCACTTGAAGCTCTATTTTACTACGTATTGGGACACTTCTTTTACGTTTGACGAATCAATGTACTTCGACGATTTCTTATCTGGAACTCCGAATGAAGAAACATCTTTCGCAAGAACTAAAGAAGCAAACTACATAATCAAACGAGCAGGAATGAAATTTGGAAAATGGAGAAATAATTCTGGAAACCTGTGGGCTTAATTCTGACTTTCCAAGTAATACATCACACTGAACAGATAGCTCTTCAAATGTACTGGAAATGTTATGAACACATTAATTCTGAACACATAACTCTGAAGAAACACATTAAATCTACCGAGATTAGAAATAATAAATGCAGTGGCTGCAGGCGGAATTTATGATTACCTAGAAGATATATTCAAATCAGCAACATTTTATTTGCTCAGGCATTTTTATTACATTGCAATAGATAAAAGGAAAGATTAGAGATTCAAAATCATTTGTGTCCAACAGGATAACTGAAATAAAGGGCTCAACCGATCCTAAGAATTGTAATCATTGTAAGGAAACGGATAACCCAGTAGATGTACTCAGTTCAGTTCAGTTCAGTTTTCCATAGTCTGTGTCAGCATATAGCGGATCCACCGCTTTAACTGCCTAGATGAAAGTTTGCTTTCAGGTGACGGTATAATAGAGTTATAAGAAGATTAAACGCCCCGCCGAAAGGCAAATCCCAAACAAGTACTGAATGTACGTGAAGTGAGGGAAACGATGGAAAAATGAAACAATTGGCGAAGCCATTCGAGAGGTAATTTCTTCACAGATAAGTCAAATCTTCATACGTTAAAAACAACGCAGTAAAGAACTGAGAGATAAAAATACAGAAAATTATTAAAAGTTCATAAAGTCCATAGAAGCAAAATTAGTTACCTTCTTCAGCTATTTTCCTAATCATTGAAACTGCTTTGAATCCAAACATAAGCTTTTCGGCTGTGGATCTTGCGGCGGGTATTTTCTCTATACAGTCAATAAGTCCTTTGAGGAAGTTATTAATACTTCAGTCTTGAATTCAGTTAAAATCTTCATTAATATCTTCATCTGGAGCTTGAATAGTTTTCTTAGGTTTTCTTTAATGGATGGTTTTTGCGGTCTGCGTTCTTCTACAGAAACGTTAGTAGGCAATTGCGGGAAGTCTTCATCTTTAGGAGTGAATTCTCCTTGTTTCTGGTGAAGTGTCTTCGTTTTTTTCCATTCGAATTTCTTTTTATAATAAACACATCCACGATAACTACGGCTCTGGCAAACTCGAAACGTTCGCAAAAGGGTTCCCGCGTGTGATCACTAGCCCGGTGTAGTAATTTGCGAATTTTCGAAAACATGAAAAGTCCTAATAGTGTCAAAATATTTAGCAGTAACAGTTCACAGGTTAATAAAGTCTTTGAAGCGGGGTACATATAATGAATCCGAAAGAAACACCACGTGCTCTGCAGGCCGAAGTTTAAGAGTAACTGCGCGCATAACCAATTGCATGACATGATTGAAGGATTAAAGATATGCTTTAACGCAATACACTCTAGTACAATTAATCGTACCGCAGTAGATACATAATCATAATACAATAATAAGGTATATACAGTTATTTACAGCATAAAAAACAATAACGCGAAAGGACCACAAAGTGGGATAAGAGTAATTAGACTAAAACGAAACAAAACTGAAAAAGTACACATATTAAGCAGTGATGCCTTAAGACCGCAAACGGTCGTTTTCTGTTAGTATGGCTATCGTAAACATAATTCAGAACTGGAACTGTTCTGTTTCTAACATCAGGAATATTTGCAAAAAATATTTCAGCAAGTTCACAATATAAAGCTGAATTTCAAGGATTTCACGCTCACGGTAAATCGCCGAGTTCCTAATGAACCACAGGCCATTCACCGCTTGCCGAAGTACCATATTTTGCGCTACTTGCAAATTTTTGATGCTGGTACTACATGCATAGCCCCACACAGGGCAGGCGAAAGTGAGGATGGGTCACAAAAGGGCCTTATAAATGACTATCTTATTGTCAGTAGATAAAACCGAGTTCCGTTCAATTAAGTGGGTTAATGTCAGCTTACGTGCCCGGGACTTAGTAAGAAGCTGTGTTATGTGAGGAGACCAAGTGAGTAACATATCTAAAATAACGCCAAGATAACGGGCCCGCTTAGTCCACGCGATAGGTGTGTCATACATAAGTACACGTATGTTTTGGTCGTGGTTTCTCCTTCTGATGAATACTACTGCATCAGATATTTCAACTTTTTTTTATCTTCCATGCAGTCAGCCAGAACTCTAAAGCATGTGATATTGGAGTGATTGTATAACCGAGAGAAGCATTTTTTGAAAGAATTGGCGTATCATCGGCGTACATAGCCAGAGTGGTGAGTGGTGATCGTTCGTGTAGATATTATAGTAAATGGGTTCAAGGAGACTACCTTGCGGGACGCCGGCCTTGATAGAGTATTATGTAATTTAATAGAGTAATTATGTGTTTACACGAACGATAAAGTGTCTCTCCTTTAAGTAGGAGTGGGTGATGGTTGTGATGTTGTCTGGGAAACCCAGAGTGACTAACTTGTACATGAGGCCCTCAAGCCAATTAGCTACAACTAGAAAGATGGCACCTGTAAATTGGCGTTCCTGCAGTCCTTGTGATATTAACTCAGTAACTCGATAGAGCTGGTGCATCGTTGAGTGCTTCTTTCGGAAACCGTATTGTTCCGGACTCTGCTTAGCGAGGACAGCAGACTTATAGGCCCGTAGGACTCCGGATCTGGAGGTGGCTTGCCGGTTTTTTGTACTGGAGTAATTATAGCCGTTTTCTAAGGTATTGGCAAATATGACCCAGTCGAAGCATGGCATTAATGAAACATGGCAGTTTAAGTAGTATCAGTATACCCATGTTCTTCAGCATCTTATTGGATATCTTGTCCAGTCCTGCACTTTTCTTGACTTTTAGCCGCTCGATGTAGCCGTAGACCTTGACAAGAGGAATGTGCATGGGTTTGTAAAGTATTGTGTTAGTGTGCGAGTGACTGTGCTTTCTGTGGGTGGGTGTGTGGGATATATTGTTTGTGTAAAACTGAGAAGCATAGTGATCAGCTAAAGACTCAGCTTTCTCAATTTCAGTGTGAGCAATTCCTTGTTGGCCAATTAAGGGCGGAATGGTGGTGTGGCATCTTTTTAATTTTGAGGTAGCCTTCCAGGCTGAGCCTCTCTCAGCTGAAAGGGAAGACAAATAAGTGGCTTGGTTGTTTTGTGTGTGTAAGCGTATAAGAGTCTTGACTTGGTGGTTTAGTTGATTCAGAAGAGTTTTATCAGGTGGATATCTATTTTTCTGCCATTCTTTTCTGGCGGCGTTGAGCCGCTGTATTAATCTTTTTAGTGCTGGAGTAATGGCATCTTTCTTTTCAGGAATTGATGTGCTGTTGGCCTCTAAGGCTGTGGTTAAGTCTTTGGTAAAGTCAGTGACCATTGCGTCTAATTCATGACCCGATTTTATCGTGGGAATATGTAGTGAGATGTTGTTTAAGGCTTTCACGAATCCCGCCCAATTGTTAATAAAGGCCTTTTTGTGTGGTGAGGTACGAATCGAAGACTCTACACTTATCATGACCGGGTTATGGTCAGAGGATAATTCGTTAACAGTTTCAATATAGCTGGCAGAGCAGCCTTTGAGTAGGAAAAAATCCAACACATTGGCTTTTCTGTCATTGTAGCGTGTTGGGTTTTGTGGAGCAGCAATGGTAATTCCGGCCTCACGGGCGAAGGTGTAAGAGCAGTTCCACGCGCGTTGGTGTGCGTTGAAATCTCCGCCTATTATAGTTTTACTGTTGAGTCTGAACAGCGCAGCAAAATCCTGCGAAATGTTCGCTGTGATCTTTTTATTCCAGGAATATAGGCAGAGATAACTGTGATTGGATGTGAAGTGAGTGTAGTGACTGTATTAGCTAGAGCCTCAAGGCCTAAGAGCTTTGGCAGTGTTGTTTGGTGATGGGTAATGCAGCGCTTGATCAGGATGATGAGTCCCACTCCGGAATTTCTGCTATTCGTTCCCACTCTGTCAAGTCTATAGAGGCAGTGATTTGCAATATTAAAGGAGAATTCTGAACTGAGCTTGTGTTCTTGCATGAGAAGGATATCAGGGCAATACTCATTTATAAAACCACGTAATTCATCAAGTTTATGGCGTAACCCATTTCCGGTCCATGTAGTAATTAGAAGACCTCTGTCCATAAGTTAAGTACTGCGAGTACCCGCGTGTATTTCTTCAAGTATCATATGCAATATTTGAATGTTGTCAATTAACTTATTGATATTAGTATTTGAATGATGTCAATTAACTTACTGAGTTCAGGAATTTTGCATTTGCACATGTAAATTACCTGGCTGATATTACAGCCCAAGATTGTTTCTACTTCCTTCATAACTGTAAGGAGTTCAAAAAGGTTATTGGTACTATTTTTGCTATTATTAACTTGATTAACTTTGTCTGGCACATTATGTGTATTGTTCCCAGAATTTCCATGCATTTCAGGAATTAGCTACATTATCAAATATAGCACTATTTACTACTTTATGTACACTTGATTGTCCAGCATCAACAGGGACTCTGGGAGCCGAGGCTTTCCTTTGCATTATTTGAATTTCAAACTGCCTGGGCAAAACTAAGTCCAGACTTAACTTTTTGATATACAGGCCCTTCGCTAACCTGTGTCCTCAAAATCCCGGACCGCCCGAAATAGTTTTTCAGTTTCACAGCAATTTCCTGCCCTCCCCATCCATTAACGCAGAAAATAGGTGTGAAGATTTCCAATGACATCCTTTGTACTTTCTAACAGAGTTTACATTAGCCTTTGACCCCCGTTCTTTAAAAGCCTTCCTGGCTTTCTTATGATCACGATTGAGATTTTGTTTATTTCCGTTATTTTTATAAGAAGGAATAAATTATTTAAAAATAAATGTAATCCTTAAATTTTTAAACTGCTCTTTTATTGCTGTTTAAAGCTTAAAAGCACACTCTACCACGAAAGAATCAACAATGAAATGTCACGATCAACCAAAAGATAAGAAACATCTTAGGACAAGCTGTCTGCAGTAAACTGATACAATGCATTTGGGAAAACTGCACCTGCTACTGCATACCTTAAGGGAAGGGAAGAAAACAAGATTACTCTCTAAACTGCACCTGCTACTGCATACCTTAGGGGGAGGGAAGAAAACAAGCTTACTCTCTCGGCCGTTTTTCGAGCGGTTTAGATGTGAAGGAGTTAACCCGTCAGGAGGAGCGTCGCGTATACGCGACGCAACGATTCCACTCCTACCAGCCCAGCGTCCCGTATACGCGACGCAACGATTCTGCTCCTACGAGAACAGCGTCATTATATTATATATACGTGACATTTAAACGGAACGATTTATTTGAATTTTAAAAGCTAGAAAATGGAGCTAAGTGGTAATTGTTTTCACATGGACTGATTCATACGGCATGTGACCTTCATGTACTGCCATTAGTTTCTGTTTTGTGCGTCTGGTTTTAAGAGATTTATTGAAATAAACAAACTGAAAATCACAGCTCTTTATAAGTGCGCCTATGAATTAAACGGCATTTTTATTTATTTCGTTAGGATATTCCTTTTTTTTTTCTTTTTCTTTCTATTTATTTTGAAACTTAAGCTTTTTTGGTTAATTAAAAAGTAACATTACAACGTTATTAGAGACTATCAGCTTTCTCAACGCGTAATGTGTCTTGATCGCATTTCTCAGGAAAGAGCCAGCGTTTTTGTTTTCCTTACTCGATTTAGTAGGTCATTATATGAAATGCCTTGAATGGCCATTATATATAATGACACAAGCATTATATTTTGGTATATAATGTGTTTACTTTATATATAACGTAATTATATATAATGTATATATTGACGTGATCAGTAACGGATATCTCGCCAGTGGGGGTCTTTCCTTGATCACTTTCCGATAATCGTGGACGCTGTTTTCGATTTAGAAAAACAGGAAGTTTTCTAATATCATCTGATGATTCTGATATAATCTGATGTCATACAGTGTTTGAGGCTGAAATATTTCTGAGTGTCTTTCGAAATTTTCTGACATGTGCTGGGGTTATATTCAGTTTCATTCCGCTAGCCATGGCTAAGACACCTTACTTAAAAACTCAAAAATTTGTCCAAAATCGACGGACACTCCACCTTTCCGTTTAATTGGAAGACAGTTTCCGAAACTTTACGTTCACGGAAAAGGTAATAAAAGTAGGAGAAGATGTGTTGTGTGCGCAAAAACCAAGGAAATACGAAAGCAAACAACGTATTTTGAGTGCGAAATATGCAATGTAGGACTGTGTGTCGATCCTTGCTTTGAATTATTTCACACACAGCAGAATTTTTAAATTAGAATTTAATTACCTACAGGTAATTCTTGTTTAGTTTTTTTATTATTATATCTTTTTTTTATTTTTTTTTTCATGTTAATAGTACTTATTTCTGTGCGTATATTAATGATTTTAGTATTTTGCCTGTTTAATTTATTTCTCTTAATGTGATATTCTTTAGATTAATACACATTAAAAACAAGTACATTAAATACGCAACTTCAAAAATTGAAGTCATAATATCCGAATACTAATTTCTTTTTTTTTTTTTTTTTTTTTTTTGTAAAATTTGGCATGAATGCTGAAAATGCGCGGGCCGGTGGCGATGATCCATTTCAGCGGGTCCGGTCCGGTGACTGTGCTTCGTTCTCCCGGCGCTGGTCCTTAAAGGGTAAAGTGAAGTTAATTCAGAAGACTTGAAAACTGGAAAGAATACTGCCGTGCAGTTTTCATGTAATATTACGTCAATAGTAGAGCCATTTCTCGATGTTCAAAATATAGTAGTCAGTTGTCAAGATTGTATCGAATTACAACCTATATAAAACGCTTTACGTATGGTACAAGGAAAATTGGGGAGAAGAAAGAATGCACCCCAGCAGCTTTAGAAATGTGGCGAACAGCAACACGAAGAAACAATTTAACAACAGAACCAAGCAGAGGAATTAAGAAAAAAAAAAAAGAGAAAAAAGAAAAACTATACAAGTTATAATTAAGACACAATAACACGCCGAATAAATACTGATTCAGAAGTCAAACAACAAAAATCAGCGTTAATTCACAAAATTTTCACAGGACTAGTTTCGATGGTTTTACCGAACCATCATCTTCAGCTGCAAAACCGCAAATGAACAAGATAGGAAATAATGTTTAGATAAGATAAGAAAGCCTGGACAAGAATAAGCAAGTGGCGCCATCTGTTGGCGAAACCAGAACTAAAACATAATTTCTCTAAAAGCCGAAGGCAAATTTGGATTGAAATTAGGATCGTTAACTAGAACAGAAAGATTTTTATGAATGTGAAATGCCTCTAGAAAATCCAGTTCTCCAATGGAAGATGTTTTTTGAATAATTTTGGCAGCAGAAAAATTGAAAGAGTGATTTTCGGACCAACAATGTTGAGCAACAGAAGACTTCTGTGTTTCCTTTTTTCTAACATATGCCTCATGTTCTTTGACGCGAAATTTTAAGGTTCTCTTAGTTTGGCCAATGTAAATTAAACCGCATTGGCAAGGAATCCTATAAATACCCCAGGATCCGGAATTCATATCCGGAATGGGGTCCTTGAGTATAGAAGTTGGAATTTTATTGATGGGAGAGTAAACAACCCGAAAGTTAAATTTCTGCAAAATATGTGCAACTTTATAGCTAATTGATGGAAAGAAGGGAATGACAACAGAATTTTTATAATCTCCTAAAATAAGAGTGTGGCTTTTAGTGTGTTGAGATGAGAATTTTTTAACTGCTTGATTAATAATGTTGGGTGAAAAGCCCCTGTCAATAGCTATTGCTTTTAAATAATTTAGTTCTTCATGAAGGGCTAGTTTGGAGGAGCAAACTTGAAGAGCACGGAAAACATAGGAATAAAATGAAGCTAACTTTTGTTTAGTCGGATGACATGATTTAAAGTGTGGTGGAAGGCAAACCGATGAAGGTTTACGGTAAACTGTAGTACTGAAGTTGGATGTGTTACGTGTGACCAGAATGTCGAGAAACGGAAGAGAATTGCAAGTCTCAAGTTCAAAAGTGAACTGAATAGCAGGATCAATAGAATTCATTGTTGAAAGAACTCTATTTAAATCATCTTTATTACCTTCAAACAGGGTAAACGTATCGTCTACGTAGCGGAACCATGCCGGGAAGTTTAAAGTTTCAAACAATTTTGATTCATAATAATGCATGTAGATATCAGCCAGGATGGGACTGAGGGGGCTTCCCATGGCTAATCCCTCAGTTTGCTTGTAATATTTATTTTGGAAAACAAAATGTGTTTGTTTCAAACAGAGTTGAGTGAGAGAAATTAGCTCATCAATTTCGATGCAAGAGAAATGAAATTCGCGAAGTCTGGTTTCTAGACATCTTAATGCACCCTCCACTGGGACATTGGTGAATAATGATTTTACATCAAAAGAAACCATGTGTAAATTACGAGGAGAAATGTTTTTAACCTTTTTTACAAACTCTATTGAATTTTTTATGGTGTAAATGTTATTGTCTAATAGAGTGGAAAATCTAGAAACTAAATATTTAGCTAATGGATACGAGGCAGTACCTAAATATGATACAATAGGGCGGAAAGGAATACCACTTTTATGAATTTTGGGAAGAGCAAATAATCTGGCACAATTCGCAACAGATGGGATAAGCGAATGTTTTAAGTTGCTTGAAATGATTTGCGAAGATTTGATCGCAGTTTTTATTTTGGATAAGTCCGAAGGTGAAGGATCTTTAGGGATCGGATTATATGGTCCTTCGTTTAAGAGTTTAGTGACACCATCGATGTAAGTGTTCTTATCCATGACGACTATCTGGCCACCTTTGTCGGCCTTTGAAATGACAATATCCGGGTTAGAATGAATCTCGCGCATTGTAGCTCTTTCTCTCGCAGTTAGATTTGGTTTCAAAGGTTTATTATTGAATTTCACATTATGAGCGATAAGATGCCTAATCATTTCTTTCTGTGAATCTGAAACTTTACTGAACTTGAAAGCTTTTTCGATAGGAGCCAAAATCTTTGGAATCGAGGGTTTACAGGTTTGTGAGAAGTTAAAATTATATTTTAGAATTCTCTCTTGTTCTTCTGAAAGACTAAGATTAGAAATATTAACTATTGGCTTGATGTTTACAATGAGAAGATTTTTTGAACTACTTGAACAGGAAGACTGTAAAAGAAGTTTTTCGAATTTAATTAACTGCAAGGGTGTTTTTATGACGGTTAACTGCATTCTCCGTTCTAGACCAAGACTTTTGTTCAAGGGCAGTGAATTTTGGATATGTTTTAGCGAGGAATTCATATCCGGAATGGGGTCCTTGAGTATAGAAGTTGGAATTTTATTGATGGGAGAGTTTGGGATATGAATTCCTGGGGTATTTATAGGATTCCTTGCCAGTGCGGTTTAATTTACATTGGCCAAATAAAGAGAGCCTTAAAATTTCGCGTCAAAGAACATGAGGCATATGTTAGAAAAAAGGAAACACAGAAGTCTTCTGTTGCTCAACATTGTTGGTCCGAAAATCACACTTTCAATTTTTCTGCTGCCAAAATTATTCAAAAAACATCTTCCATTGGAGAACTGGATTTTCTAGAGGCATTTCACATTCATAAAAATCTTTCTGTTCTAGTTAACGATCCTAATTCCAATCCAAATTTGCCTTCGGCTTTTAGAGAAATTATGTTTTAGTTCTGGTTTCGCCAACAGATGGCGCCACTTGCTTATTCTTGTCCAGGCTTTCTTATCTTATCTAAACATTATTTCCTATCTTGTCCATTTGCGGTTTTGCAGCTGAAGATGATGGTTCGGTAAAACCATCGAAACTAGTCCTGTGAAAATTTTGTGAATTTACGCTGATTTTTGTTGTTTGACTTCTGAATCAGTATACAAGTTATTCCAAAGCCACTGCTCTGCCCAAAGTAGGCAACGCAATTTGATTCTAAAATATTCCATCTCCGTGATTGCAGAAATGTGTGTTTTTGCAACTTTTAAACTGTATATTCCGCAAAAAAAATTAATTAGTGACAAATTACGTTACAATTTTCTTTTGAGAATAATTACAATCTCGAAATGCAAATATAATTTTAAAAATCCATGGCATCATCGACTCGAAACATGTTTGCTTTTCACACGTATTTCCTGAAGAAATTTGAAAAATTAAATTTCCTAAGTATTTAATAGTTCAGGATGCATGCATTTATATTAAATTTAGGAAAGATATATCAAAGATTAGCTTCACAATCTATTAAAGATAAATCCTAATATTTATCGACGTTAGTGAACGAGAATACCATGCATTTGTTTAGAAACAGAAACGAAGTATTTGCGAGATTTATTGCACGACCAAGTCTTTATGTTAATAGTTTTATATTAGTATTATCTACAAGTCTAATATAATTTAAGTGTGTACTCAAAATTGTGTGTGAAATCATTGATCCGCATTTTGTTACTAGATATTTGTTCCTTAATTTTATTTTTTTTGATCAATATGTCTGTAGTCAATGCGTGTATTGATTAAATTCCGGAAGTTCCCTGACTCCTCTAACATCAGTATACAGGCAGCAGTAAAAGTGAAACGTAATTATGAAAATAAAATATTCTACAGCGATTTCAATGCGAAGTCATATAAATAATGAAGTGCGTAACTTCAAATCTCTGAATTAGTTTAATATCACATTTTGCAGATTTTCAGATTCGTTACTCATGTTAGATTTTAATAATAATGAAAATAATCTAAAACTGGACTCAAAGCCATTAAAATCCCGAAATTGTTACAAATCCGTGCAATAATAACATGCATCATAATAATGCTAATTAACGGAACGGAAAATGCATTCGCTGACTGAGTAAATTTGTGCTGCAATGAGTTGCTATCAAAGTAATCATTTTGAGAATATTCACTTTAGTTTCATATGGTTTAGTTTAATATGACAGTTTGCAGATTTTCTGATTCGTTACTCGTGTCTGGTTTTAATAATAATGAAAATAATCTAAAACTGGACTATATTATAGCCATAATATTTAGTATCATAATAATGCTAACTAACTGAACGGAAAATGTGTTCACTGGCTGCGTAAGACTGCTTTGAAGGCCTCTAGTTTCAAGCCAGTAGTTTATAAGAGTAGTGTTTTTGGGGAATAACGAAATATTAATTTATAAGAGAGTTTTAGAATGCTGTATTATCAGTTGGGAAACTATATTCATTTTGTTAATCTGATACAGCGCAAATAGCATGAGAACCTAAACTGCAAACTATGTTCGCTTGGGATGGGTAAACCTTGTTAAACAGATGAACTTTGTGTGAACACTGAAGATAATGGATAACATTTAAAATTACCTTAACCTGTTGAAGAGTTTCTGCCTTTAACAGATATGTAACTGGAATCAGAAAACACATTTGATGAAAATACAAATAAAAGTTCATTAGCAACATTTTTACTAGGATTAAGATTGTCGTTGACATTATTCAATACAGCATTATTATCAGCATCAATATTACAATTATTACCATTACTGACAGGAGTATCATGCACATAAAGAATAGCAAATCGTTTTTGTAACGCTAATTGCGACTTATGTTTAACTAATTTCATCTCTTTCACTGTTTTAGCCGGCTTCTGAAAATCTGAGTTACCGTCATTAGGTATACACTCTTTATACTTATGCTTGTGTTTCAAATCGAAATAGATCATTTTCAAATTTTCAATGAGCGAGTCAACACCTGCGCAGTCCGAAGTATCACATTTTAAAAAGTCCATACATATTAATTTATCAAAATAATTGTCGTCAAAACATGTTATTATTCAGGAATTCCATAATATCTGGAGTATCACACACATAAAAATTAGTAGATGATTCCACATGAAGCCACATATCATGTTCATGCGAAGAGCATGAGGTATCGCCCTACAAATTAGTGTAGCGCCATTTTCACACACACTATTCCAAGTATTTTTCAGCCAGTGGGAACCTCACTATCTTTGGCAAGCAAAAATAATATTCATGGTAACCCAGAAATATCGCAGCACTTATACAAAGCAAAAATATCACAAAAATGCAAAAAACGGGGATCGCAACACACGTAAATTACCCAGATAGCACTTAGTCCGCGTAACCGGATATATCGCGACACGCGACAAGAATCTCCGATAACGCACGTGAAGGATATCTCGAATCAGAGGTATTTTCGGAATGTCTTAGCGGGCCAATAAAAAAATAATCTCAAGCCGTTATTTTCGAGCTAAATGCTTTGATAGAGCTTTCCGGTGGAACGTTTTAAAAAGCGGTCCTCAATTAAACATAATTAAGCTTCTGAAAACTTAAATTGTAACAGACCTATTTAAGTGTAATTGAACTATTTTATTCACGCCATGATCTCATGAACTGTAACCGAACTATTTTATTTAAAACGCCATCTCGTGGCGATATGAAAAAATGTCAGTCGACCTCCAGCCGCCATGATGAGAGCTTACTATGTTATGTTATTCTCAATGTTTGATGTTCCATTTCGTTTATGTTTCATTTTTATATATATTTCTGTTGTTTGTAACCGTTCCTGTGTGCTCTGTTAATAAATCCTTTTAAAGCCAGCCGGCATTTGTGTCTATTGAGGAACGGCTACATCACATTGGCGCCCAACTAAATTTGAATCCAAAATGGCGCAACAAAATGTTTAGAATTTCTGTTTGGCTTTAGCAAGCTCTTACTCCCGAATTTAACTTTTAGTTGCTGGAGATCGGCTCAGTTTCTTTTCAGGTGTGGACTACTGGTCAAATATTCTGTAAACCAATTCTGGAATTAAAATTGTCATACCGTGCTGCTAGCAGATCGAATCATCAACTGGACAATTTCAACGGAAAAGATAAGTTTCGTTTACATTATCGTTTAATCTGAGTTTAAAGTTCTTTTAAACTGATTATTTATGATAAGCTGCTTCTTAAAGCAAATGTAAATTCTTTACTGAAATCTCATTTATTGATACTACATAAGAGTATTAAAGGAAAGCAAACGGCTTTCTGCTAACCAAACGTTATTTCTTGAATTGTAATTTGTTATTTTAAAATTTTAATGCGCATAGTAAATTAATTTGTGAATAATATTGTTTCACTGAATACATGTTTTGATGTTAAAGTTTGAATATATTCATGGACGTTTGTTCATTAGAATTTATTAGTTTCGATTCTGACATACAGCAGCAGATGTTTTGCCCCCGCGGAAATGTTTAGACTAGCGATGATTTATGATGTATTTACATCAAATCTTTTATTATTTTTATTTCCTTTGAGTGCTGTTGTTCCTTATTAAATGTTTTATTCTACATAAAATAAAATATTGTACTTGTTGATTTATCTTTCGACGAACA
The DNA here is from genome assembly GCF_044657685.1 of Stegodyphus dumicola. Classification (NCBI taxonomy): domain Eukaryota; kingdom Metazoa; phylum Arthropoda; class Arachnida; order Araneae; family Eresidae; genus Stegodyphus; species Stegodyphus dumicola. Next base: position 45,052,378 of record NC_140778.1, read on the forward strand.
TTTTGAGAAAATGATTATAGTATAATACTTTAAGAAAATACGATTGTTTTCCTTTAATGAATGCATGTCTTGAAAATATTTCTTGAAGCGAAAGAAAATAATTATGAATAAAATCGAATGATTATTTAAATAAAGTAAAAGAGTTACTAAGTGTGTGTTGCTTAATCAGCTTAATATTTTGTTAAGATTAAGATTTCGAAGAATTCAGCTTAAATATAAAAGCTTATGGTAAGACATTTATGTATGTTTTGTATGTTTTGCTAAGTAGTAAACAATTTTTGAGCAATTTATTATATGTTACTTTCTTGATACAAGTTGAATTTATGAGTGCATTTTATGATATTTTTACGACTCCAAAATAATAAACTTTGTGAGTAGTATTGTTTACATTTATAAATACTGTTTAATAGTGGTATATAAATGTACGAGTAACATTGTTTACATTCATACATGCTGTTTAATAGAGGTATATACATTTTACTTAAAGGTATAATTATTAATTCTAAAATACTGTATTGTGAATAAAATCGAAATAACAACAAATTCAACTTCATCTTTTCCCTCCCCCCTGACCTCTCATATAATTATGGCTTACCTTGCCAAAGCACGAAAAGAGGATATAAAAACTCTCGCTGCAGAACTGGGTTTCACTGTAAACGACACTATGCGAGTAATAGATCTTAAAGATCTTATTGTCAATTCTGACACTTATGATGAGGCTTTTACCAGGAATCTTCTGGAAACTTTAATCGAAACTAGACAACAAAAACAACGTGAAAGCAACTATCTCGAGACACGTCAAAGAAAAGAACAAGAACTTTTATTAGAATTGGAACGTTTAAAATTAAACCTGGCAGCTGCTAGCTCAAACCCTAACTATGCCGCCTTTGCTTCAAATGCAGCTATTGGGACAAATATTCAACACCTAATCCCTAAATTTACAGGAACTTCTGACATTGCAACCTACCTGCAAATTTTTGAAAGACAACGTGAGAAAGTTAATATAAAACAAATAGATTACATCACTCATCTCATACCTCTTCTGCCTATAGACATTTCGCAAATTATTTTAAGAGAACCAAAAGACAAATTAGAAGATTATTCTTACATCAAGAAGATTCTGCTACAAAGATTCAAATTAAATGCTGAATCATTTCGAATTAAACTTACTACACACCAAAAACACCCTGGGTCTTTATGGAAAGATTTTACTTACGAATTAAACAATTATCTCGAAGAGTGGCTCCATAGTCTCGATGTTACAGACTTTGAATCACTCAAAGACTTGGTCCTGACGGATCAGCTTAAAAGAAGAGTCAGTAGTGACGTTAAGGAGCATTTTATTGATACTTGGGAAGAAATAAAGAGTTCATCTGAATTAGTACAGAAATTGGATGATTATGAAGCTGTACGTGTTAAAAATACGAACTATAAAACTGAACTTCCTGGCAGGAGGAACTATTCTTACAAACCGACTAATCCATCCAAACACAAAGTAGAAAATCGAACAAGTGACATACAGGGAACTCATAAAACCTTTTCAAATCGTGTTCAGCAACAAACAGAGGAAAAGCGACCTCCTTTAACATGCTATGGGTGCGGAAAAACTGGTTTTATCAAGTCTAAATGTCCAGACTGTAACCCCCCAAAGACTTCAAATTCATCAAATATTGGCACTATCCAAATCCGATCCTGTTTATCTTCCACTCGGACTGCTGTATTTCCAATTAGTATTGGTGGTGTTTCCGGTACAGCTTTCGCCGACACTGGTGCTAGTCACTCAATTGCAAGTGAATCCCTCTATCATATTCTGCAAAAACAAGATGCAGTATTTGAAAAGACAACACTACAGGTGTCTTTCGCTGATGGTTTGGTATCTGAAAAAGAGGTACTTCGCACCGAACAAATCATTCTTCTCGAAGGCAGAGAGTTCAAAACTCCGCTCCTTGTGTTGCTTGATGCCAAAAATAACTCGACTCTGTTAGGAACTGACTTTCTTCAAAAAGCTAAAATTGTTTTAAATCTTGCTGAAAATAAGTGGAACTTTTCTGATGAACCTCGAAGAAAATATAGCTTCGTGAAACCTCATCAATCCCAAGTACTGGAAGAAACCCCAGTTGTTGTAAACAACTGCCGACTACGAGAAAATGAAGGACAGCAATTAACTACAGCCCAACGGCTTGCAACTGATGCATTGCTTAACAAATATCACACTGTCTTCAAAGTAGGGGGAGAAACCACTAATCAAAAGCCATCTGGCTTACTTCAAATTCCAGTCTATGCTCAACGTTTTGAAACCTTGTCAATTGATCTTTTCGGTCCCCTTCCTGAAACACCGTCTGGTGAAAAATGGATTTTTATTGTGCAGGACTGTGCTACGAAGTGGACAGAACTATTTGCTTTAAAGGAAGCCACGGCCAGAGAATGTGCCACTATTCTTTTGGAGGAAGTCGCCCTTCGATTTGGGTTACCCAGGAAAATAATAAGTGATAATGGTACCCAGTTTACTAGTGCTGTTATGCAACAACTATGCTATATCTTGAACATTGATCAAAGTCTTACTCCTGTCTATCACCCACAATCTAACCCAGTTGAAAGGAAGAATAGAGATCTGAAACCACGTTTAGCAATACTTGTTGGTAACGACCATCAGTCATGGAAGGATAAACTGCCATTAATAAGGTTTGCTTTGAATACAGCCAAATGTGATTCAACTGGACATTCTGCTTCTTTTCTTCAATTTGCACGAGAGTTACGAACCTTAGATGATGTAAAGCATGATATAAAAGCCGTAATTGAGAACGATAATTTTGTTCCCGAAATTACTCCATATTTGAAACGTTTTGCAAGAAATGTACAACAGGTACGAGAAAGAGTCGAAATGCATCAAGATAAGCAGAAACGATATGCTGACAAAAAACGAAGAGAAACACCGAAAATCGTTCCTGGAGATAAAGTTTGGGTCACCCTCCACCCAATCAGCAAAGGTCCACTGAAGAAAACTGCTAAATTCATGCCCAAGAGAGATGGTCCTTATGTGATAGTGACTATAAGATCTCCAACCACTTATGATATTGCCGATCCTCATGAACCAGACAAAATTCTCAGCAAGTATCATGTTTCAGCCTTGAATCCATATCAAGATCGAAATAAGTTTCAAAACACAGCTCGTGTAACTCCAGTGGTTCCCTTAAAGAAAAGAGGACGCCCGAAACGTGTAATACCACCCGAATCTGCACCTGTTGCACAAGGTGCTGGTGACGCTAAATTTCCTGCTTGTCAAACTGGAGCCCATTCATCTGATTCTCCGCCCGCTGCACAAAGTAGACGAAGGTCAGTTCCTGACTTCTTGCCGAGACGTCTACGAAGTCAGAGGGGGAGGATGTAACAGACCTATTTAAGTGTAATTGAACTATTTTATTCACGCCATGAACTCATGAACTGTAACCGAACTATTTTATTTAAAACGTCATCTCGTGGCGATATGAAAAAATGTCAGTCGACCTCCAGCCGCCATGATGATAGCTTACTATGTTATGTTATTCTCAATGTTTGATGTTCCATTTCGTTTATGTTTCATTTTTATATATATTTCTTTTGTTTGTAACCGTTCCTGTGTGCTCTGTTAATAAATCCTTTTAAAGCTAGCCGGCATTTGTGTCTATTGAGGAACGGCTACATCACAAAATCAAATCTTCTTCAAAAAATTAAAAATCTTCACCACGCTATAAATTAAATGCGTGAATTACATTCTAAAAGCTTTTACGTTGAACACCAAATTGAAGAAACAATTCACGCACATAAGCTAGGAAACGAATAAATAAGAAACTGCAAAATTTTATTTCATAACCACCGCTCTGCCTGATATAGGCAACGCAGTTTCATTTAAAAAGATCACGTAAGATGGTGGAAAGCGTATTCTGTTTTCCCAATTTTTAAATATATACGCAGCAACAGTATACGAATATACGAAAAAACTAGTAACAAATTCAGTACAGCTTTTTTCGTAAAAATTATAATCTCATGCTATAAATATAAGTTGAAAAATCCATGGCGTCATAGATTCGAAACATGTTTCCATTTTACATATATTTCAAGAAGAAATTTTACTAAGTATTTAATAGTCTAAGCTGCATACATTTGTTAAACGTTAGTAAATGGTTATTACAGAACTTCTTACAAAGCTATCAGAGGTAAATCCCAGCAGTGAACGAGAGAGTTTGCAGATTTTTCAGAGGCGATGCTCATGTTCGGTTTTAGTGATAATCTAAATAATCTAAAATTGGATTAAAAACCATTAACATCCTAAACGTGTTGCAGTTCCTTGCCATAATAATTAGTATCGTAATAATGGTACTTAACGGAAAATACATTCGGTGGCTGTAAATGATTGCTTGAACGGCCTCCAAGTTCACACCACTAGCTTATTTTTAACAGACATTTAATCTAACAGATCATGGACAACGCTACTATGTTGTGTTATCAGCTCGGAAACTACATTCATTTTGACAGTCTGACAAAGTGCAAAACGCACGGGAACCTAGTCTGCAAACTATGTTTGCTCTAGATGGGTAAACCTTGTTACACAGCTGCAATACACCGTAAAAAATTTCAGTTAAGTGTGAAACCATTTAATGATTCAAAGTAAGAGATAGCACCCAAACATGTGTCACTTGATCCGAGGATCTCTCAAATCTCTATCCGTACCTCGAGAGGACTTACGGCTGGCCGCAGATATAGAGTGCCCCGTGCTGCAGACACTACTCATTTCAAATTTCTATGCGTTTTGCAGAATTCCTTCGGTATGGTAGTCAGCGTTGTTTACCACTGTCCAGTTTGGATGGCATAGAAATAGGGTGACCAAGATGAGTCTGTTTACTGTTGTAGTTAAATTAAAAAATATAAACAAAAAATTTAATTCATTGTTTAACATTTGATAGGTCTACAGTACAGTTAAACTCTGACACAACTTACCAGTAGCACAGCCACTTTCTAATTTACGCCCTCAAATAAATGCAGGGCTACACTGCAGTTAACCCTTTCCGGCACGATACCTTTTAAAGTCGGAGTTTTGATAAAACGAAAAAGGTAGGCAGTCTAATTAGGCCTAGAGGAGTACACAAGTAAAATTTTTTGAAAATAGTACTTATCATTTTAATTCTGCGGGTGTGCCCAAAGTGGCACACTCATTGAATAGAGCTTCGAAAAGAGTACTGAAACGAGCATTGTTGTCAATGAGCTGACCGAAGAAATGCCGAGAAACAAAGAAACAGACTCTCAGTTGTCCTAGATTATCGGTGAGCCCCGTCTGGGCACACCTAGGGTTCGCAGTTTGATTTCAGGCCAGATTACAAGGTAAAAATTTAAAACTAATATAGAATATAGATATTAGCATACAGCCAAAAAATAACTTAGAAATTTCTTTTCAAACAATTCCTTTTATACCCTAAAAAAATTTTGGAAGATTTCTTTGAAAATTAGAGTCTTAAAAAACTAAACATGGCTAAAATATACTGACTGGTTCGTGTTGAGCTGACATCTACTATAAATAAAGAAGGTTCAGAGTAATCTATAGAAAACTATAAATCCTTTTTCATTCAATATTTCTGCGCGTACAGAAGGAAATTTTTAGGTGTGTCCAGACCAGACACACTGTGCCGCAAAGGGTTAAACTCTTACGCAGCTTACAAGTAGCTTAGCCACTATATAGTTTTATTCCTCAAATGGAGTTAGCTGGAACAACCTTTTAGTGACGTAATAGCGAACATTACATTAGCAGAGCTAAATTCCTACTCTTAAGTTTTGCCGGAAGGACATTAAATTTGCATAACGTTTTGATGTGAGCGAAAATTGTGACACGAGCAAAGAAGGATAGAACATTTCAAAATATAAGTCTTAGTAAAATTTATGAATAATTGCCATAGATGTTCTAAACGGATAATTCTTTTATGATCGTCCCATACTCAGAGAAAGTCGTTTATTAATGAAACGCACCTAAAACAGTGTGATCGCTTCAAAATCCACGGTTACAATATTCTTAGGATCGCTCGGGCTCACAATAGAGGCGGTGGTACTGCCATCCTTATTAAATCACACATTGAATTTTATAAATATAATATGCAAACGAACAGTAATGTAGAAATTACTTCGGCTAATGTTTATACTTGACTTCACGAAGAATTCCTCTTCGTTTCACTCTATAATGATCCCTCGAACCTTATTACAGATAAAGACTTAGATATTATTACATCAACGCAATTCCCCACAATTATTGCGGGCGATTTTAATGCCAAGGACTCCGATTGGCACTCGAGAGAGCGCAACATCAGCAGAAATGTTTTCAATGACTTTGTTCTGAGAAACGACTTCTACTCCTTATACCAGAATTCACTCCAATGGAAACGGTGAAATACTTGATATTGCTCTTCTTAAAAATAATTGCCTTATTGCTCAGGTAATAGTATGCTTTGCATTTCTCAATAATCACCTTCGGGTGTTGAGATTTTGAAATATCATCTCTACTTACAACCGCAACTGGCCACAGGCATCAGTCTATCTACAAGTCAAGATTCCAAGTAGTCGATGCTTGTGCCAATCTAAGTTCAAAGGGAAAGGCACTCCGTAATATGAAATCATTGGCATTGGAGATGAAATTTTGCGCATTCATTTTTGAATGCAAGATTGCAGCTGGAAAAGAATGAAAGGTTTTCGATATTAAAAAATTTCAATTAATCACGATAGGCTTCGGAGAAATGTAGAGTAGGAAAACTTTGAAATATATTATACACTCAAATTTAATTAATTTACGTTTTTAATATGTTTAAACATAAAGACACATGCATCAAAGAAAATAAAAAATAATAAGCAATATATCTAAAATTTGGTAATCTGTTTTGTAACCGTGGGAAAATATCTTTTATTCGTGAAATTTGAAATATACTCCGAACGAAATTCACCGTAAAATTGCTTAAAATATTCAAGATTATTTCTCGATAAAACTAGTGTATCGTCTGATACATTACCCTCTAATTTAAGATATTTTAACGATTTTTTTAGAGTAAAACGAAGCTAAAATTTAACTAAAGGATTAGAAGAATGCACAAGGATCTATTCTTGGCCCAATTTTATATCTATTTTACGTTTCGGATTTCCCCAACACTGGTACAGATCTCAATACATACCTTGGATGTTGTGCAGAAAACACGGCTCTTGCCGTGAAGTCTGATAATTGTGGTTTTATCGTTAGAAGATCGAGTTTAGAATATTCACGATTTCCTGATTAAAAGAAATCAACAAAAGCTTAATGCAAATTTTTACCTTGCTCACTTTCTTCTATCTACCTTTAATAGGGAAACATAGCTGCAATCCCTACGTATGTCATACCCTACCTGGGACTCTATTGCGGAAGTTATAAGAGCAGGCAAACGCCGATCACATGCACAAAACTAGTATAGAGAAAAAGTACCAAATTGCATTATCCTGGTCAAGTTACCGACTTTAGAAAAGGTCAGCATCATGGACCTTGACTATGACAATCTTTATTAGTTGCGCAGGCTTGCGATATATATATATCTAAGGGTTCTAAAAGGATGCTTCCATAATTAAGACACAATAACACGCAGAATAAAAATGTAAAAAATTGATCCCCAATTTTATTCAAATCAAATCTAATCAAAAACCTTCGAGTCGCGTTTCAAGAATTCTGTTAAATTGCAAGCTTGCCTTACTTCGGTCCGTGATAAGGGATACACGTCAACAATTGTCCAAAATTGAACATGAACTCTATAAGCTTCATCTGGAACTCGCTAAATCATATCCAAAATTCACTGCCCTTGAACAAAAGTCTTGGTCTAGAACGGATAATGCAGTTAACCGTCATAAAAACACCCTTGCAGTTAAATTCGAAAAACTTCTTTTACAGTCTTCCAGTTCAAGTAGTTCAAAAAATCTTCTCATTGTAAACATCAAGCCAATAGTTAATATTTCTAATGTTAGTCTTTCAGAAGAACAAGAGAGAAATCTAAAATATAATTTTAACTTCTCACAAACCTGTAAACCCTCGATTCCAAAGATTTTGGCTCCTATCGATAAAGCTTTCAAGTTCAGTAAAGTTTCAGGTTCACAGAAAGAAATGATTAGGCATCTTATCGCTCATAATGTGAAATTCAATAATAAACCTTTGAAACCAAATCTAACTGCGAGAGAAAGAGCTACAATGCGCGAAATTCATTCTAACCCGGATATTATCATTTCAAAGGCCGACAAAGGTGGCCAGATAGTCGTCATGGATAAGAACACTTACATCGATGGTGTCACTAAACTCTTAAACGAAGGACCATATAATCCGATCCCTAAAGATCCTTCACCTTCGGACTTATCCAAAATAAAAACTGCGATCAAATCTTCGCAAATCATTTCAAGCAACTTAAAACATTCGCTTATCCCATCTGTTGCAAATTGTGCCAGATTATATGCTCTTCCCAAAATTCATAAAAGTGGTATTCCTTTTCGCCCTATTGTATCAAATTTAGGTACTGCCTCGTATCCTTTAGCTAAATATTTAGTTTCTAGATTTTCCACTCTATTAGACAATAACATTTACACCATAAAAAATTCAATAGAGTTTGTAAAAAAGGTTAAAAACATTTCTCCTAGTAATTTACTCATGGTTTCTTTTGATGTAAAATCATTATTCACCAATGTCCCAGTGGAGGGTGCATTAAGATGTCTAGAAACCAGACTTCGCGAATTTCATTTCTCTTGCATCGAAATTGATGAGCTAATTTCTCTCACTCAACTCTGTTTGAAACAAACACATTTTGCTTTCCAAAATAAATATTACAAGCAAACTGAGGGATTAGCCATGGGAAGCCCCCTCAGTCCCATCCTGGCTGATATCTACATGCATTATTATGAATCAAAATTGTTTAAAACTTTAAACTTCCCGGCATAGTTCCGCTACGTAGACGATACTTTTACCCTGTTTGAAGGTAATAAAGATGATTTAAATAAAGTTCTTTCAACAATGAATTCTATTGATCCTGCTATTCAGTTCACTTTTGAACTTGAGACTTGCAATTCTCTTCCGTTTCTCGACATTCTGGTCACACGTAACACATCCAACTTCAGTTCTACAGTTTACCGTAAACCTTCATCGGTTTGCCTTCCACCACACTTTAAATCATGTCATCCGACTAAGCAAAAGTTAGCTTCATTTTATTCCTATGTTTTCCGTGCTCTTCAAGTTTGCTCCTCCAAACTAGCCCTTTATGAAGAACTAAATTATTTAAAAGCAATAGCTATTGACAGGGGTTTTTCGACCAACATTATTAATCAAGCAGTTAAAAAATTCTCATCCCAACACACTAAAAGCCACACTCTTATTATAGGAGATTATAAAAATTCTGTTGTCATTCCCTTCTTTCCATCAATTAGCTATAAAGTTGCACATATTTTGCAGAAATTTAACTTTCGGGTTGTATTCTCCCATCAATAAAATTCCAACTTCTATACTCAAGGACCCCATTCCGGATATGAATTCCTGGGGTATTTATAGGATTCCTTGCCAGTGTGGTTTAATTTACATTGGCCAAACTAAGAGAGCCTTAAAATTTCGCGTCAAAGAACATGAGGCATATGTTAGAAAAAAGGAAACACAGAAGTCTTCTGTTGCTCAACATTGTTGGTCCGAAAATCACTCTTTCAATTTTTCTGCTGCCAAAATTATTCAAAAAACATCTTCCATTGGAGAACTGGATTTTCTAGAGGCATTTCACATTCATAAAAATCTTTCTGTTCTAGTTAACGATCCTAATTCCAATCCAAATTTGCCTTCGGCTTTTAGAGAAATTATGTTTTAGTTCTGGTTTTGCCAACAGATGGCGCCACTTGCTTATTCTTGTCCAGGCTTTCTTATCTTATCTAATCATTATTTCCTACTTGTTCATTTGCGGTTTTGCAGCTGAAGATGATGGTTCGGTAAAACCATCGAAACTAGTCCTGTGAAAATTTTGTAGGTATAACGCTGATTTTTGTTGTTTGACTTCTGAATTAGGATGCTTCCATGTCAAAAATGCTGCTTTCGATTCATGTACACCAAAAACACTTCAAAACTTTAACTGAGAATTTCAAATACTTTTCACGATCTTAAAGTAATTAAATCACCCGACCGTCCAAACTATGTAGTATACATTTATTTCCTTTGCTAACTTGAAAAAACATGAATCTAATTTCTGCTGAGACGTTTTCTGGCATGGAGAAATAGGAAAATTCCAGTTTCCACACCCTTGGATTCGAGCCCAAGTCCGAAATATGACATCCATGCTCGTTAAGTGTTTAGTCTCTATGCGCTATGCCGGCAATTCTAGCATTTGTTTTTGTTTGGTTTATTTGATTATGACAAAGCCCACTCACACTATCTGTCTAAGGAGAAGGATGTATCCGTTTAGGATGTTCTAAGGAAAATTGGCGCGAACTTACTAGAGATTCGGAATTCTTCTAGAGAGGATGATAGTAGGAGCTGGGCTGGAAGAGCACTAGATCAGGCCCTTGAGATGTTCTGCAGCAAAAATGGAGAAGAACTTCCCCTTTATTGCGAGTGTAATTCGTCCCTTCTGGGGACTATTCTACAATGATCTCGGTGATGAGGCAGCTAAATCACTAATAGGTTCGACCATACCTTTCGAATGCTTACGTAGCAAAGCGTCTGGTTGCTGAGGTGAACATGCTTAGAAATTTTTCAAAACACAAAAAAGAAATACGTCCAGCGAAGGATATCTGATATGGAATCTGTTGTGTGGATGTGGTCTAACTTTTTCATTCCATCAAGATTTTAGGATCACTTCTACGGAAGATTTATATGATAGGAAGATTTCTAAGACTGCTCGAGAGATCATGAAAGCTATTAATTCGAATTGAAAAAGAATTTGATTTGTGGTTTGAGTTCAACTTTTGACTGTTTGTACACAGCTTTGACATCTGGTTTAACATTAAGTTTTGTCTGTTGCTTTTACGTGATGTAGTCTTATTTACTTATTAGTTCCTTATTGTCTCGCAATGTGACGTCTTATAGCTTTGTAACCTTGATTTACTATTGCATTTTTTGTTCATATATTTGTGTGTGTAATGTAATATGGCGCAGCAACTTTGTATGATAAGACGATCTTCGCCCGTCAGGCGGGCCGGACTACGTCCTACTTAAAAAAAATAAATAAACAAAATAAATAGAATCTGAGAACAATTATATTACAAGTACCGAAATATTGTTCCAGTTACAATGAATATTCTCAAGATAATGATTACTTGAATAGCAGTTTTATTGCAGCACGGATTTAAGCACGTTTCAATCACTGTTTCACCTATTTCATTTCACTTTATTTCATTTAAAATGTGTTACAAAGAAAGGTTTAAAAAAAAATTACAGGTAGAAATATTTGGGGTATTCACGCTTTTCTAAACATTTGCGTTTAAGCCGAGGAAATACATTGCCAAATTAAGAATAATTTTGTATAGTATTTATAAGGTAGATTATCAATCTCGTTTTGTTCGATGAAACAGCGTTTTCCCAATTGCGTTTCTTTAGTTAAAGTTCTAGCTTCGTCTCACTCTAAGAAAAATCTTAAAAATAATTTTAACTAGAGGGTAATGTAGAAGATGAGACAGCAGTTTTATAGAGAAATAATTTTGAAGGTTCTCACCGAAGTAACATTATGGAGAAATTCTGTTGGAGTGTATCACAGTTTAAAGGAAATTCATTTCTTAATTTCCACCATACAAGTTACTTTATAAGTTATATTTAGACATATTAAAAACTTAAATTTATTACATTCACGGGCATAATATATTTCAAAGATTTTCTAGTCCAAATTTCTTCCAATCATATCGTGATTAATTTAAATCCTTGAGCGTTTTAAACATCGAAAGAATTTATTCATTTCCAGCTGCAATCTTCGTTTCAAAAATGAGTGCAAATGATCTCTGAGCGTAAGACAAGCATAAGAGAAATTTAATTTTGAACATTTTTGAGAATTATTCATAAATTTAAGGAAAACGTATATTTTGAGGTGTTTTACCTTTCTTTACTCATGTTACAATTTTCGCTTACTTCAGAAAGTTACACAAATTTAACTTCTGTGCGACGGAGCTTAAAAGTACAATTTTTAACTCGGCTAAAGTAATGTTCGTCATTGCCTCACTCCAAGGTTGTTCCTGCTAAACCCATATGAGAACTAAATTTAGATAGTGATGGTCGTGATACTGGTAAACTACTTAAGAGTTTAACTGGAATGTAGACCTAGATTTGGGGGCCAAAATGAAAGAGTGATTGTAACATTGGTAAGATGCGTTAGAGTTTAACTGTAGTGTAGACTTATCAGATGTTTAACTGAAATAACCTATGTGTTTATAATTCTTTTAATTTAACTACATGAGAAGACGCTCATCTTAGTCATCCTATTTCTATGCCACCCAAACGGAACAGTGGTAAGAGACGCTGACTGCCGTATCACAGGTATCGAGCCATGGGTGCAAATTCCAGTGAATATTTGTAAAAGAGTAGTGTCTTTGCAGCATGAGGAACTCTATATAGGCAAAGAGCCGAATGACCCCTCGAGAGGTTGACGGTAGGAAAATAGGGATGGCAGGCTCTCGGATACGTCCACTTGGAGTGTTCTCCTTCAAACTTGGCGGCGGAACTGAGCAAAGTCCAACAGTTACGTGTATGCTCTTCAAGGTACCTGTATAATAACACACAAGGTCGCTTATCTGTGCGCAAAGTACCTGTATTCTAATGACAGTCGCAAATTTGACTACTTGATATAATGTATTTCGTTGGCTTTTATCTGAATCAGGCAACCAAAATTAGTAACGAAAAAACTATTTTGATTGCAACAAATTATTGTTTCAGATTTGTATTGTATATTCTGGTATAAACAACAACAATGGCTTAATGGGCATTAATTTTTATTTTCATTAAGTTTGTTTTCTGATTACAGTTACATTGCTGTTAAGAGCAGAAATTCTTCAACAAGTTAAGGTAGTTTTGAATGTTAGCCGTTAGTTTGTGTGTTCAGAGATAGTTCAGGTTTTTAAGAAGGTTTAACCATCTCTTGCAAATTAGGTTCCCGTGAGGCTTGCGCTGTGTCAGATTTATAAATTGAATGTGTTTTCTGAGCTAATGTTACAGCATAATAGATCATGATCTATTAGACTAAAAATCACTTAAAAGTCAATATTTTATTGTGCTCTAAGAAGACTAGTTCTATAAGCTAGTGGTCTGAACCTAGTGGCAGTCCATGCAGTCTTATACAGCCAGCGAATGCATTTTGCGTTCAATAAATAAGCATAATTATGATACTAAATATTATGGCAACGATTTTTAACAATTTTTCAGGTATCATATGGTTTTTGAGTCCATATTTAGATTATTTGGATTATCATTAATCTTGAAAACCATATGATCATGAGTAACACCTCTGGAAATCGGCAGACTTTGATATTAAGCAAATTCAAACATTTGAAGTTATATATGTTGTAATTTATATGACTTTAAAATCGTTGCAGAATATTTTATTTTCATAATTACGTATTACTTAATTTTACTGCTGCTTGATGTTTGATGAATCAGGGAACTTCAGGATTTAAGACAAAGCACACATGGACTAGAAACATGTTGGTTAAAAAATATGAAATTTAAGGAAAACATATCTACTAAAAAAATGCAGATCAATGTTTTCACACTCAAGTTTCCCTACCTAATTGAAACACGTAAATTATATCAGAATTGTAGAGGATAATAATATAAAAGTATTAAAATTGAGACTTGATTGTGTAATAATTCTCAAAAACACATCTTTTCTGTTTCTAAACAAATACATGGTATTTTCATTTACGGCTGTCAGTCAAAATTAAGATTAATACCTGATATCTTTTTTAAAAAAGTCTGTGAATAATACACTTTACTAAAACAACTGCGTGCTGCTTATCCAGATTGGACTATTAAGCACTTAGGAAAATTAGTTCTTCAGATTTCTTCATGAAGTATATGTGACATGGAAACAGATTTCGATTCGATGATGCTATGGATTTTTAAAAGTATATTTACAATTTGAGATTATAATTGTTATGAAAAAATTTATAACGAAATTGTTACTTACAAGTTTTTTCGTATAATCTTGCGGTATATAAATATTTTAGAACTCCAATGCACCAAGCAAAAATTGAATTTAGGACCAACATCTTAAAGGAAACTGCTTAGCTTGTTATAGGCAGAGCGGTGGCTTTAAAATAAGTTAAACATTTTTCTTCTTTTGCTTTGGTTTGTGCTTAACCACTTGCGCTACGATTAAACTTCAGGGTTGTGGTGCCGTGCGCTGCAATATAACAAGCCGTAAAGTGTAGCATTTACGCCGTTCCGCGTCGGCGAGTGCAATCCAGAGCTGTAACTCGAGAAATAAGCAATTTCTTTGTTAGGCGGCGTGTGCACCACGTTATTTTCATTTTTGCGATAAATGCCTATCGACGTGGTGTTCACGTCGCTCGCGGTTTGAGACAAAAGCATCTCGACGTGCGTGGCACGTCTTTCTAGCGCAAGTGGTTAAATAGTTTTTTCAGTTTGCTGTTCCCCTCAAAACGTTGTAAAAGCGTAATTCACAAGTTTCATTTACAGCGTAGTGAAGATTTTAATATTTTTGAAAAAGAACTGATATGTGCTTTTAAAAGCTGAATAATGTTTAATTGAGAAGCGATTTCCCAGAACTCCTCCCCGGAAATTTTTATCAGTTAAAGTATTTAGCGGCCAGGGAAGATATTTTTGGTGGGTCGCCAAAGACTGTGAGAAAATCTGCTCTGATTCTGAATTTCCTTCAGTGCGAATCGCAGATACATATTCTACTAAGTGCGCGATCGAAGATACATATTGCATTTCGCTATATATTTCCTCAAAGTTAGTTACTCCGCATAACCCTGTAGAGAAAAGTGATCTCTGGATGTTTCACGTGCACTTTTTGCATTTACGTGTGCCCTTTTTCCATTTTTGTGAGTGCTCGTTCGCTGTGCTTACATGCTGCGATGTTTTTGGATTCCCATGAATATTATTTCGGCCAAACTTGTGAATTTCCCCCATTGGGAAATACTTCGAATAGTGCATATGAAAATGGCGCTAAACTTCTTAGACCGATCCCTCGTGTCCTTCGCATGAACATGATATTTTCCTTGATGTGGAATCTTCGACGAATTTTATGTGTGTGATACTCCAGATATTTGGATATATAATAAGATATACGATGACATTTATTTGGATAAATTACACTCTTTGAATTATTTCAATGTTCGATACTTTTGTGCACGTATTGACTCGCTCATGGAAAATTTGAGAATTTTCTCTCTGCCTAATGAAAAATACGCTTGCATTGTCAAGGATCTTTTCGGTTATTAGTTGCATTACTATAATTTATTAATGAACTTCAGATCTGTGAACAACAATTTCGCCGGGATCATTTCAAGAAATTAAAGAAGCTTGAAGACTGTGTTTCTTCGAATGGGTAAATGCGATTTTCTTTTGTCAAGCAGAAAACTCTGATTTATTCTAAATGCCAGGAACAAACGAAAAATGGTGTTAATGGTAATGAGTATGTTTCGAATGCTGATAATAAATTAGATATTTAAAAGCCGGCTAAAACAGCCAAAGGTATGAAATTAGTTAAACCTAAGTCGCAATAAACGTTAGAAAATAGATTTGCTAATCTTGATGTACATGATAATGCTATTACGATTCATGACATTTGTGATGTTGGTACTGATAATAATGCTGTATTGAATAATATTAATGACAAGCCTAATCCTAGTAAAAATGTCCTTGATAATTGTAAATGTAAATATTACCAGTATTAATACCACAGCAGGCACAGGCGTGCATGAGTAGCTGGATCAGCCTAGAACCCCCTATCATGGCTAAGCCTCCAAAGGGTGTTAATTATTATGCCATTCGCAAAGACTTATTTAGGCAGCTTCGTGAGCGTAAATTTTTAGACGCCTTAGTTGTAAATTCCTTACAGTTCAGCCGGTTTATGCATCCATCGTTCTAACTGCGCGACAAAGTCCTTCAAGGCAAAGCTCAGTCCTCTCCAACGCCAGTGCTTTGCAACTCTCACCAAATCATCTTATTAGAATAATAACCCAGATTTTTCAAACTATGAAAGACGATTTATGACACACACACATATATATGTATATATATGGGATGATTTTACGGATAGACATAGGAATGTCGAAGCTTGGCATCAGAGTCCGGGCTTTGTTTGACTGAGTGGAATACAGCAGAATGATGACACAGAAGAATTTATAGCTCCATATCTTTATTCCATTCAAACGACAGATTATTATTCTTCTAGATTAAATTCTCCAAAGTTATATATTCGATAATGATTTACTAAATAAGATTAACTGTAAATTCACTGCGTCAAAATTCGAACAAAAGAAGGCAGAAGAGAGCAGCAGCACAGGTCTTAGCTACAGAGGGAGAAAGTGGTCTCTCTGACACAAAATGGCGCGAATTCGTTATTTATAGAAGCGAGTTACGTAATAAGTTCGAATGTTTTCAAAACGTACTGGTCGAGGAGGAAGATCCTGAAATTGCGGAAAGTTAAATAGAGGTTGCTTGTTCGCATAGAGCAAAACCATCTTATTTTTTTATATTTTACATCTATGTAGTACTTTAAGTGTGTAGTCGCCACTGGCACTTTTAACAGCTTTCTGTCTTTGATGGCTGAGTGGAATGGTGGGAAGAAGACGTTGACACAAACCGAGTTCAGCTAATTACTGTCTTTATTTCTAGGCACATTAGAATCATTTTTCGTATGACAATATACTTTCTGATCACAAGCAGTTATCATGATTTCACATACGCTGGGTTTTAAAGGTATGACATTTTTGTAAGGCGCGGTGCTGTCAGAGCATAATTTAGGAAAGGAACATGACGTAAGCGCTTATACCTAGTAGATGCAGAAAGTACTCTAAACTGGGTGATAGGTTAATTTTAGAGACTGTTATGTAACAGGGAAAATCCCGCATTTCAGAGAATAAATGAATTTAAGGAACGAGAACTTCATGTCTAGAATAGTTCATTTTGAGGTCGCCAATTAAAGCAGCCATCGTATTTTGTTATATCTTACATATAATATATATATATTAAAATTTTATTACTAGCAATTATGATTAAATATATATTATAAATATTATAATTATGCATATTAATAATGGTTAATAACAAAATCATTATTAATTAATTATTATTACGTACAACATATTGTGTGTTAGCAAAAATTTATACTAATTATACATAATATATTAATATTTTAGCTTAATTAAATTAATATAAAAATCTGTATTTTTTCTTTAATTAACATTACGGATCACTGGGAATTGAAGAAAATGCAGAAAACTAATACTGATAATCCCAATATTTTCAGAAAGCAACTGGCATGCCATCATAGTTTTCACGGGAAAGTTAATAGAAAAATGAGCGGAACGAGTATCCCAAAAAATCTATTGTGAAAATAATGATTACGAAAAATATAACCAACTATATATGTGACATATATTACGAACATATATTACGAAAAATGTATATGTAAGCTTCAAGCATAAATTTGTCAAAACAGATTTAGGTTTGTAAGCGTGAAAATAGTGTATGTAATTATTAAGTTTCTCTCATCCACAGCCAGGCGACAAATGAAAAATAATAATTAAAATCAAGGGGAAAAAATTACCTTAATTTGGTATACATTTTTAAGAAAACTACTGAACTACTGAACTCCAAGAGTGCTCCGACAGTCTTGTCTTTTCGAAAAGCAAAAACGTTTTACTTCTGAAAAAGTTCCTGCTTGTTTCTGCTCCATTTGATATAATAGCTTACGTAATAATTAAATTTATATTAACCTACATTATCTTACTATAGTTGCACGCACATGAAAATCAGTTGTTTTATAATTTGTGCTTTGTTTACTTGTAAAATACATGTGTACAATCAATTATGTGAGTGTATGTGCGTATATAGTTACATATATGTGTTTATGAGTGTATATTTCTTACAATAACATCTACACAATCATCTGCCTGGAAAAACATTAGTAAGCCTGTTTGGGAAGCATCTTTTCGAACAAAGCGGTGTTAATTAGTTGCTGTACTTCACCACACATAGCCCATTCTCACCATCTGACTGGATATAATTTTGTATTGGATCAATAGAGTAATCCTAATTATTCTGAAACAAACATGATATATTTATATACACATATAAACACTTTCATTCCGAAAAATTAAATGTACATTCAAAAAACGCTCTTCGCAGCGCGCAACAGTAGAATGTACACAAAACTCATGTGACATCATTCATGTGGGCGGAGTTAACGGTGATCCTCATCTGGACTGGACTGTCATTGGCCAAATTCAAGGCGTTGTTTTAGCAATAAATTTTGCTGATATGCGTCACGTAAAGCCATGGACATTATGGTTAGAGAAAAGGCATCTAATAATCTTCCAGGTGGCCAGCGGTATGTGGCAGATGATCGGAGGTAATCTTTCTTTATTGTTTCTCATTTCGGCAGGCTTTCCCACAGGAACAATTTCTTTTTTACTGGCACGTTCTTTCACACTTGATTTTCATAAACACGAAAGGCTGGTTTTAACAATTTTGAATTTTAGGTTTCGAAATCACTGGAGTGCCTTCCTGGGTAGAAGTAGGCACGGTTAGATTTTTTGGGAAAGCGCAGATAGTTTCTTTTTCTTTCACCTCAGGCGCATAATTCTTCCTCCCATATTGAGAAGTAGAAGCATCTGAAGTAAAAGTCCAAACTAGAAGTTTTCCCTCAGGAACTCTGAGCAGTCCAAAGATGGAGAAATTCGTCGCGTCCAGAAGTATAGAAGTCTAGCTCCACGTCTTAAAGATCGTAAGCACTGGCCCTGCCATCGCTAAATCTTCTCTACATACCCTAGGAACATTATTCAGTGCGGTATGTAAATGCACTAAACTACCTTCTTCGTTGATACTTAATTGCAATAAAACGTTTCTTGCATGAGCAACATTAATCGGAAAATGCTTGGGAGCCATTGTTGGATCACATAGCTACACCTCCGATGAGATCAAACGTAAAATTGCGAAAGTTGGTCTGCCTAGATAAGCCAAGGGCAAGTACAACTTCACACTCAACAGCTCAGACAAATCCCGGAATGCAGGTTAGGACCTCATTTTTAGCGTGTTAGATCCCAATGAACGGAAAAAATAAAAATTGGAGCTTAGTGCAAAGTTTTCCGGGAAGCCATATCACAATAAAATGTTCCGATTGCTAATTTTGATTTTGTAGTAGAGGAAACTAGTCTGGTTTACCCATATTGCTGCGAAAATTGTTCCTGTAAAAGAATTTTAGAATTTTCTTATAAATTCGCACTCTTTACAGTAAATGGAGAATTGTCGGCACACAGATTTCTAATCTAAGATTGGAATTCTGTTGCAGAAACATATAGAATTAATATATAGATTAATACGCATGCAGAAAAATATCCTACCTCTAACGCCTACATCCCAAAACGCAGTCTACGAGGGAGGCGATACTATAATTTTCATTGGGGGTTTGGAAAGTTAAAATTCCTGCCCATGGGTAGGGAAGAAGAGGTCAGGTTTTGTGAGGAAGGCACCGGCAACGGACGGTCTTTGTTTACATTTGGAAGTTCAGAAATTTGTAAAGTGAAGTATTAGGCAGTTTTTCTGTCTGCGAGTTAGAGCAAATGGTCAATTTACGTCTACTATTCCCCGTTTGTCTCTGTTTACTTTTACGTAAAATAAATAAAATAAATAAGTTTTTGTGCGTGGTTAAATAGACCCAGTTATGAGCCTTTTTTATTGTATATTGTTTTTTATTTGTCAAAACAACACTTTTTATTTAATTTAAGTTCTATCAAACTCAGACACACATTGATAGCTATTTTCAACACATTATATGTATACATCCGCCCTACATAGATATGAGTAAATTGGAAGTATTTTCGTTCTAGGCTCACGTAGAAAGGCTGTTATTATGATGATTCAAACAAAATTCATTAAACTATTAAACTAACAATCATACACTTTTTAAGATAGTAAAAATAACGATAAATAGTAACAAACTAATGAAAAGAAAAATTTCAGAAGGATATTTTTGAAACACAGATAAATTTGCTAAGAATTACACTACTAATCATAACTCTTTTTCTTAATTTAGACAAAAAGAATAGAGTCAAGAAACTACGCTGACGTTCTTGATGAAAACCTCTTCCATAACTGCCTTCATGCAAGGAATACTCATTTGAAAAATAAATTGCTAATTGCTAGAAAGATTTAAAAATAAATGTAAGCATTTATAATAAAATTGATGTGAATTATTTAGTAACAGAAGAAATTCCATAGTTTAATTAATTTATGTTTTTAATTAAAACATAGAAAAGAAGCTGACTATTATTCTGATTAATTAAGACGTTTAGTTATTAAAAAAACTGAGCTAGTAATCAGAGTGCTAAAAATTTTTTAAAAAATTAGATTTTAGTCTAATTTTTTTGTTTTTAATGAAACAAAATTATGAAAATAATGACTTCTGAAACAATGAAATTATATCAATTAAAACAAAAATTATAAAATTTTTTTTTAAATTCAATTTCTACTTAGGTCAACAATGAAAAAATTTTTAAAACTTAAAAATACAAAAAAATTACATTAAAAATTTTTAATATGTGAAAACATATTTAAAAAAACCTAAAATCATCATATTAATATCAAGTGTCATACATTACAAGTTTAAAAAATTGTATTTGAACTCGAGTGGATAAACTTGAGTATTTTATGAACGATTGGGAATTCGAACAAGATATAGGCAGAGTGTGAGCTAATAGTAGGATTTTAATAAAGGCAATTTTTCAGGAAATTAAAGTATTTCAAAATATTTAACCTCATTTTACACTTTTAAAATACATTAAAAGTATTTTAATTGAAATTAATATATTTATATTCAAAATTCTTAAAAAGAAGATTTGGCTTGTCATTCCAATCGTTTTTCTATTTATTATTCTTAATATTATTACGTTAAAAGCCTTTTTGAAAACAGTGATTTTTTAATATGATAGCTTTATAATTCGGGATCACGAAATTTCTTAAAAGGAATTAAAACAAAATGTTGAATTATACTCCATCCGTCCCAAATTAGTTGTTACGTTTAGGTCGAAAATTTTGTCCCAAATTAGTTGGTACATTTCAAGTCGGTGGAGTTATAAGTAACTTTCTAAGCAGTTTAGTAAATTGACACCCGTAAAATTATATTAACCCTTTGACGCGCGCGATATTACTTTTATAATTTTTTAACTAAAATTTCTAGAAATTCAATATTATGATCCTAGAGACACATAATATATTAATTAAAAAAAATCTACTCTTGCCCATTGTTCTGTGAGAGGTGGTCGCACTGTGAAACCACTGAGCGTGTAGGACTTTGAAACTTATCTATGTAGTAGGGGAAAAAAAAAAAAAAAAAAAACTTACCTTTTTCCGTGCGCGTTTCCAATAAATGACGAAATTTACAAAATTTTTTAAAACAAATGCATGCAAGAATTGCATAATATATATATTTTACATTATTTTAGAATCTAAATCGTCAGAAAAATTTAAAAATAAACATTTATGTATTTTTTCTATAGCAGTGAAAGTATAAGTATCTACATAATAAGGACGTTTGGCTACATGGATTAAAAAACTCAGTAAAATAAGGACAAAGAAAAGACTCAGTGTTTTTTTTTTTTTTAATTTCAAAGAACAAATATTTTTTGTGACACCGTTCAAAGCATGTTTTGTCTTTTTAGTACATGCATAGACCCACATTGCATGTTTCGCACATGTATCTTCCATGATGTTTCTTCCTTGTGCTACAAAATGTACACTGATTGGATCTAAATTTCCCCGGTTTATATCCAGAGTTATTTAGTTTCTTTTCATCTGGCACATGACATTTGTGGTTTTTTTATGCTAATGAGGGGGAGGGCTTGGTCTTTTTGGGGCTTTGGTACGGATCATTCGTTTCCCATTCATACTTATTTTATTCGTATTTCGTCTCAAAATATTCAGAATATATTTTTAATTTAAATAAAACTTTACGCGATTTCTATTTTTAATTACAGCAAAGTATATTTACATTAAATTTAAACCACAGGAAATAATTTATAAAATCACAATACTAGCTTGGGGAGCAAGTGTGTTGAGGTCAGAGAAAAGTCTCTGGAAAAGAAAGAACTTTTTACTGGACAGGTGCGTGTATTGTTTAGTAATAAAATAACTCTGTGATTTCAAAACCCCTTATCTATATACGGGTAAAAATAAACATTCCTATTTGAGAAGCAAGCAAACGCCATTGTCAAGAGCAGTGGTTTCAAGGCGCGACCACCAAGCCTTTAGAGCATTGTGACACAATGCTCTAGTGGAGCAGTGGTCGTGCCCTGAAACCACAAAGCGAATGCCATACATATAGAGGGTTTTTTTATATATGCAGTTTAATTATTGCTATTTTTTATTGTGTATGATAGAAATCATGATGTGCGATGAATAACATTTGAAATTTAAAGTTGTTTATATTAATAAAAGTAAGTTATTTTGTCTCATTGAAAACGAATTTTAAAAGGCATCCGATTTGAAGTACTAAGACCTAAAACATGTATGATTCTGTAGTCATTTTGTTTTATTTAGAGATCAAAGATCAGTAATCAATTTATTTTCACTCATATATTTCCGAAGAAAGAGGAGAAAAAAAATTCGAAAATTGGTGGTTTCAGAGCGCGACCACCGCGCGTCCAAGGGTTAAGAGTTACAGCAGTTGAAAATCAGATACATCCCATCTACATTAAACATCTAAAAGTTGTTATAAACATAAAAAGCATTTATTATTGGAAACTTTAAATCATATGTTTCAAGTAAGTCTTCAGCAAGGGAAAATCTTCAGCAGAGGGAAAAGAAAAAAACACAAGTAATGTCTTTGTGTGTATGTATGTTTTACGAAAACGAGTATAAACGTTTTCGCTGGGTAAAAATTGTTTGGTTCTTTCCACGAACAATCCGATACGGGCTAGTGTATCCGATTGTTTCGAGAATAGCTGTTGAGTTGGCCCTGAAAAGGCAAAGACGTCTGTGTATATTCTTCGGAAAATTGTCGTTGCATTGAATTTTTTTTAAACGTTAGCGATGGAAAAATAAACGGGAAAATCGCAGGTGAAAGAGATCTAACTTCCCTGTTCTTACATGAAAGTTATAACTGCCTCTCTAGCATGTTGACGTTTTGAGATGTAGACGCGAGTGCTGACACTTTATTTAGACGTTAGCGATTGAAAAATAAACGGGAAAATCGCATGTGCAAGAATTCTAGCTTCCCTCTTCTTGGATGAAAGATATAGAACCGCCTCACATATATACTGCCGTTTCGAGATGTAGACAGGAGTGCTGTAATGCCACACTTTATATAACCACCGCTTCGCCTTAAGAGACAACGCACTTTGATTAAAGAAAGAGAAGATACGGCCACGTAATATTAAAATCGTAACACTAGCTGAATTGTTCTAACGTAAAAGTGTACGAGAAATCTGGTGAGTAATAAACAATTAGTAATGTTTTGTAGAGACTACTAGTTTCGTTAACGTAATAATAAATCTAGTGCTTTTTCGTACGGATGCCTGTTATAAATCGATCACCCTCTCAAGCGCAACCCTGGTTGGCATTGTGCCAAAACACATAGACTCGTCTAAAAGGGGTGGTATTACTTGCTGCGACGTGAAAGGTCTTCTCATCTCCGGAAAAAGCTATGCTGGAGGGAAAGAAAGTCCCCATCCTTTCACCTTATTTTGAGAATAATTCGGTCCGAAATGCGCCTGCGTGTTTGCGATAATGGTCGCGGAGGAGTCGGTCGAGCTGTGTTGCCCTCTGCAGCTTAGGCGATGGTGTAAAATTGAAATTACAAGCGATAACCGCTTCGCCGACACAGCGTAATGCAAAGTTATGTTCGGGCTGGTAACCCAACATAGCGGAGAGGCGTGGCTTATAGGATGATTAGGCTTGGTGGAAGTAAGCACAAGAATTAATTGTAGTTTAAATAACAAGCTTGAAAGACGGTACGAGACAACTGACGAATGTTCGAATTCCAATAATGAAAGTAAACATGCTTTAATTCCGAGTTTTATAAGTAGTGTGAAAGATTGAGAACTAAATGCGAGATAAATGTGATAGATGAAACTACCAGTTTAAAAGGCAGGTGGTTGATAGTTGGAAACCCGTCAGAATACATAATTTAGAGTAGACGCTTCCATATGATAGTTAAACATTAAGGCATTAAGCTATGCATTGAGGCAAAATTTTAATTATTAATTACAACTGAAAATTAAGTATATGTAATAGAATATCAAACGAGAGCATGTTGATGTAAATCCGGGCATAGAATCATAGGTTTAATAATTGATAATTTCTTTTAAAGGAATGCCGTTGATGTAGTGTTGCTTCGATCGCATCGATTCGATTTATTGAGTCATCACGTAGTTTTGATAAACGTTAAGTTGGAGTAGCAGAATTAAACCACCGTGAAATTAAAAAGAACAGTGACTGATTTTCTTTTTGTGAAACCCGATGGGAAAGAATGCAAATAAATGTTAATCTTCAGTGAAGTGTAGGCGTCAGACAAGTGTTTTAGCCTTTTCTTACATAATAAAAACTTTGAAATAAAAACGTTCCAATAAAAACGTTGAAAAAAGAACGCAGAAAATTAAAAACTTGCATTGTCGACTGATAAATAAAGTTATTTATTCATGATACTGCTTAGTATGAGAAACGAACACAAGTTTAAACTCATATGCAAACATTTTAACAATATCTTAATTAAACGGAAAAAATTAAAATATCTGCTTCACAGCCTAAGCGATAAAATGAATTTAATAACTATTAATCACCCCTTGTGACAAACCTTCATAATATATCATCTCTGAATGTGTAACGTGTATACGAGCCAGTTTCCCTTAGAAAGTCCTCCACGAAGGCATCCCTCCCCTTAGGCAGATAGCCCTAGTGTGCTTTGCAAAAATTAAATAAATCAAACCAAACCAATATCATCTCTGAATGTTGTCTGAAATTTCTCAAGAGTATACGTATAATTCTAGTATTTATTTTGCGAGGCCCTTCCTAACTCCGCCGTGACTGTAAAAATATTTACTCGCAATTACCAAACCAATATTAATTCGGGTATCAGACTTATATTTTAAAAAATAGCATATAATTGAAAAATATCCTCTCCCCACAAACACTTTCATGCGTATGAGGTTTTCCTATATTTTAGAAATTAATTTTATCAGATTAGCGGGAAAAGGTTTATTAGTAGTTTGTGACTCAGGACAGTTTAAAGGATTACTTTTATTCTTACACTGTTTAAACATTCTGCTTTGTACATAGTCCTGCACTTTACAAATTCTACGCTGTACAAACTGGATATATTACACACAATATTTGCCTTTGTTAATAAAATAATTTTATCATTTCAAATATGTAGTAGTGTACAATATGGGACATCAAACTGACCTCTGACCATCATTAGTGCACACCTGCTTCCTGTTCAAAGTATATGAAATGCAGATATGAAATGTTCTCAGTGATAAATAAACTCACAATTAGGGTTAATTCCCTAGAGAACTCGAGCTTAAATAAGCCTGAAAATTAACCCTCGGGCCGACGCTATCGAACACTTTAGCCACGTTTATCATGACTAAGACAACACATTGTTTATTATTAAAGGCACCTCTAATAAATTCTGTCAGACGCACGAACTGCTTCGTCACAGAGATTTTTTCTAAAGCCAAATTATTCTGGCATGGATAAACTTTTCAAAATTTTGCTCGCATCGAAAAGAGGGCTAATAGTACTCAGATTTTATGAGGTCTTTGTGAGTGTTAGGCATCTTTTAACAGATTACGTAACGAGTGATGGTGTAGCACCGGGGTGCCTGGGTCTTAGACTCTACCCCCAATCGAAAATATGCCACTTCGGATGCAATACAAAGTTATAACTTATAGTATTATATAAATATGCTCAGGATATCTTAAAGGTTTTTTTCCAAATAATTATTTATAATGGCGTTAATAAATGACGTTAAGATGAATATTTGTAACAAGCGTACATGATTCGGTGATGAAAATGCCGTCCAGAAAAGCTGCAAACTCCGTCGAGCCATTGGGAACAATAATAAATGAACACATGAAAATTGTCAAGCAAAAATTTGGTACATGCAAGACCCAGTCAGCATTATTAAAAAATGTGATCATAATCATAGAATAAATTAAGTAAGGAGCTCAAGTTAAAAGTAAACAGTTACATACAATACAAAATCATACTATATATAAGGTAGCCATGGTACAGTTAAGCTTAATCAAGAGTGTAACTAAGAACGGCCATAGGCCTTTTGATATTACATTGATCATTTGCGTCGTAATCTTAAATTTTAATTGCAGTGTTGTTAATAAACTCTATGTCTTTATAGAATTTCTTAGCAAGGCGATAGTAAAAGGTTCCAATGTGTTCAATTTTCAGTTCAGCATGCAAATCTGTAAATCCGAAGTTACCATGAAACAGTAGTAATTTGTCTGAAAACCCCGTTTTGTGCAGTTTGCAATTTCTTCCTTAAGAATCTACTAGAATAAGCCCAAACAGGGCAAGCATAACTCAATATTGGACGTAGAAGGGACTTGCTAAATGAGTAACTTGTTGTCTATAGAAAGAATGCTATTTCATGCTGTTAACCCGCGAAGACGCGCGCTGCTTTTAGCTACGCGAGGACGCGCGTCGGGCTCCGTAGGCCCGAAGCGTTATTTCTTAACGAAATAAAAATAAAATTGTTTGTGTAATCGAAGAAAAAAGTTAAATAATAAAAAGTATATAAAATATAAAAATATACTTTGAATTTAATAATTCTAAGAAAATTGTATTTTAATACACTTTTAAGATTGCAATTATTTATCATTAACAGAAAAAATCAGACTGATTTTTTGTGCGCAAACGAAATTTAGTATTAATTTATGTAATATTAAATTTTTACAGAAATATTTTCAAAAAAAACTTACATTTCACATTTTTTTGCAAAAAATCGCGCTGTGTTTACCGCAAACATTTTTCTCTCACTTAGCGCAGCAAATTTGTGGTTTTGGGTCCTTTACGCTAGGACATATATGGCATCTTTCCCTAGAACACTCCTGTTTTTTTGGCGAGTGTCCTTCCCAATTTTCCCTATATCTGCAATTTCATTTTTCACCTAATTCGCGTGGAAATTTTGCTACGAGCTTCTTTCTTGAATGTGATCCTTGAAAAGTTCTAATGCAAATTCTTTGATAAATAAACTTCGTTTTCTATATTGCACTACTGGCGTCCTCGAAGATAACAATAATATTCTAGTATTCATAGCTGCGATGTTGAACATACTGAAGAATACTGCCATTGGTCATCTGTTGCTAATTCTAGCAGTACTATAAATGGTTACTACATCTATAGCAGCCTTTGTTAAATCATAAAAAGTCATAATTTCTGTTTTTTTTTATTTGCTTCTCCTGTCGAAACATCGATGGCTCTGTCATTATGCATGGTGGACAATAGAACAACGCATTTATTTTTGTTTGGTGTGTAGGAAACTAATGTCATATTTCTTTGAAATCCAAATAATGATGATCAAACTTCTCTTTTTCTGCCACAAGTAAAATATATTGGCAGTTCTTTTTTATTTTTTCTGATAGTTCCCACGAGCGTAATTTTCTTTTCAAGGTGATTCTTTACTAAGGTATAACTGGTAAACCAGTTGTACACGGTAAGGTTGCGCCCTGGATTCAAAATAGGCTCTCTAAACCTCTTGACTACTTTATCAAGACCATTTTCTGAGCTGCACGACCGTTTGGGTTGTGTTCCTGCATGAATTTCAAGATTTGAAGTACAAAATGTCCTTGCATCAAAAACAGCAAAAACTTTAATTCCATATTTTGCAGGTTTACTTGGAATGTATTGAAGAAAGGAGCATCTTCTTATAAAAGGTTCTAATTTTTCGTCAGTTGTGATGTATTCGCCAGCATTTTTAACGAACTTTTCAAAATCATTTCTTATCGGAGCCAGTTTATCCATTTCTCTTCTAGAAGGACGATCTCTTAGGTCATCAAATCCCAAACATCTCATTAGGATTAAAAAACGTTTATGAGACACTGTTCGATGAAAAATGTCAAGCCCTGTCCCGTCAGTCGCCCAAACTTCGCAACATTTACGTGAGAAGCCTTGTATTTTAAAACAAAATTCTCCAAAACAAAGAAGACAGATAAATGATTTGATTTCTGTAATATTCTTGTGTCGAGCAGCTCTCTACCTTTCAAATTTGATGGCTATCTTTGACAAGATATCAATTCACGGAAACAGAAATGCTGAATTCATTACTAGATTCATCGCTTGAATCTAATGTCTCTTCAGAATTCGATTGGTGATCACTAAACTGTTCTTCATCAATTATTTCTTCGTCTTCTTCATTAACTGAATCTTCATCAGTCAACATTTCGGCTAATAGTTTCTGTAATCTTTTCATTTCATCGTCATAAATCAAATAGCGTGACATTTTTGCAACTGCCTGACATCTTTCACATTTTTAAATGACAATGCTAACGAGGGTCTCGGGCCTGGGAAGCCCGGCTACTCAGTTTCTGAGAAAAGATGGAGGGATAAATTCCGGAAATGATTGTGAATGACACGTACCTGACCTTAAACTCAGCTACTAAGAAGTTCGATAAATTTCACCAAAGGGTGAAATTTTTGTATTATGTTTTTGTAACGACCGGGCCTGGTCGGACTTGCCTGTACCAAGGAATTGACACTCCGTAGAAATGTAGGTTTTTATTGAACTTCTCCTTTTTTGTTAACAGTATTGCCTGAGTCTTTTCCACATTAACCTTAATTTTCCATCTGATGAGTCAAGTCTCTAATGCATATATGTGGTTTTGTAGCCGTTGTATAGCCGGCCTTGTGTAAGGATCGCAGTGTCATCAGCATACATTGCGAGTCTTGTGTTGTTCAGAGTGGGTATGTCATTCACGTATATATTAAAAAGTAAAGGTCCGCGAAGACTTCCCTGGGGGACGCCTGCAAGGAAAAGTTTAGGTGTAGAGAGAATTCCTGTGACACGAAAGACAAAGTGTCTACCTGTCAGGCAGGATTTAATTATGTGTTTAATGTACTCTTGGAGCCCCGAAATGTGTAAATTGTAAATAAGAGCACCCAGCCAAACACGATCGAAAATCTTAGCTTTGTCGAGAAAAAAGTTTCTTGTGACGTTATTACGTTGCAAGCCTTTACTGATTAATTTTAAATCTCTATACAGCTCTATACAGTAAAAGAGTCACAGAAAAACGGCTCAGAGTAAGTTTGTAATCACGTAAGTCAGGCACAGTCTTCTCATTTTCACTTCGATTAAGGATTCTGTACATACTAGCATAAGAAATATATTAGTTCATGCAGTTTTATACGTCGATATTTATAGATAATTGTTTTGGCTATGTTTATTATAATCTTGTTCACCGTAACGGCTGGAGTGCCTAAACCATCATGCTGTGTAAACAAAACTCAAATCTTCATCTCTGAATACTGCTCCACTAGTGTTTAAACCACTGAAATGGTGATTATGGTAGAACATCTTTGGTAAAAATTTACTCTACGGTAACACTTGGCAAATCGTTTCTTCTTTTATATCAAGATCGTCACCTGGAAGAATCGGCACAAATTTCAAGATGGCCGTTACACAAAACCAAAATAAGAAGTCAAAGACATACACAAACTTGGTGTCCATGTACACATCGACCTATTTTAACTTAAAAAAAAACAGAAAACTGCACAAACTAGGTATTGTGCACTGCCTTAACTTTGCACATGTACACATTGATCTATTTTCACTTTAAGAAAACCAGAAAGTTAAAAATATCATGTTTACAAGAAAATATTCGCCACTGTCTTAACACACAGAGACAACCAAAAATACAAAAACAGAGAGGAATAAGTTACCAAAAATACATATTTTCTAACATAAAAATATTAAACAACAAAAAGAAAAATTAACACACAGAGAAGAATAAATAAATGAAGCGTCATTTTTTTAACATACCTTTTTTTTCACATGCATACGTTTAGGCTTTCCACCACCATTTCCTCCATCCTCCAGGTAAGCAATTCAATTAAATTCATCGTCTGTTATTCACCTCAGACATACTCAAACGATGGTACCCACACCAAAATAATAGCAAGTTCAAAATACCACTTACGTGCAACCAAACATAGCAATTAAAAAGAATGGTAAGAACCAAAAACACGGGTCCGTACAAAAGGGTTACTATTACAAAATGTAGCCCAAAACTAAATTTATCACAACACGTTGGCAATATTTCCAGAAATAACCCCTTTATATTGACAAAAACTTATTTTTTTCAAAGGCTATTTTCGCCAACATTATCAACATTACAATTACGGAAAAACTTATTTGTCGCAATGGGCTTCCAGATTTCACGAACAACCAATACCACTTGGCGAATTTTTCAGACAAAAAACAAGGTGTACCATACAGTAAAGATTAGCCGCATCTTCATTTACTACTGCTACAACATAAAATATACGTCTTTCGTAGATTTCTGCAGTTAAACTCAAAAGTTTAAAATTGCATTTTGCTTATCATGACCAGATTTTATTTTCTGCACGTAGCTAACAATTACTTATGTGTTGTCAGATAAATGTTACCAGATGCAGCTAATTATTTTTTACTATCTCATGAGACAAGTTTTTTTGCGCCTGCAAGACAGCTTTACTTTGTGTTGCAAAATAAATTCCTTCTCACTCTTTTTAGACTTGCCTACACATTAAATTTTATGATTAGGTAAGATGTGATTATCATAATTTTGTTTCCCTCCTTATTTTGGCAACTCTATATGTTGATTCGTTATTTAGGTTACCTACCAGTGGCTGACTGATAAAACTGCTCATATGGTTCAGCTGGTAGGTTGAGTTTAATTTCTGACATCAAAAATTTAAAAGGCATACCCCATGTTTATTTTACTATAATCGAATAGTCAAATTGAAGAAATAAATGAGCCTAAATAGATTGTAATATCAATGAACATTTTTAATGACAGAGATTAACTTAAACATAGTTGCATACAGCAGAGAAAAAAGGGCGAAGAAGTAAGAATGGTATACATATACATACATACGTAATAAACAGTTACGTCATCATACACCGCGTGGATAAACGCGAACGGTGCATGTGTCAGGAGAAGCTCTCTTAAGCTAAACGTCGTATTATAATTTATGATACAGCACAAATAATGGCTACTCTGTTTATAGGTACTATATGTTAAAATATTTTAAAAGCTTCCTTTAATTTGCATTCTAATAGTCATTTGTTTAAATTTAATTATGAATTATATTCACATGTAGTAATTGCATTTTATTTATTTTTGGCAATGGCAAAGCTCCAGTATATCACCAGTATTTAGAGTTTTTATATACAGATGAATACATATTCCTCTTTTACATGGATATAAGATTAAGCACTCGGGAGGATGAGTTTAGGAGGAAATTGGGATATTGTGGGATGTCCTGAGGATGTAGTAAGTAGGACTTTAAATCCTACCAACATCCCATACGCTGTTGATGGGACATAGATAGGATGTTTTTTGGATATAATGGGATGTGTTTAGGAGGTGAGTGGGATGTCCTGAGGATGTAGTAAGTAGGAGTTCATATCCTAATAACATGACGTACACTGTCGATGGGACTTAGTTAGGATGTCCCGAGGATATACTGGGATGTGACACTAAGAACTCTGGAGAAGGTGTTTAGGAGGTTCGAGAGATATTTCGCGATGTCCTGAGGATGTGCGCATACCCCGCGAGCAACATCTTCGGGATATCCCAGGCATGTTTTTGTGCTATGTGGGTTATTTGTTTTTTCATCAAACTTGTTTTCTGATTCCAGTTACATAGCTTTTAAGGCCAGAAATTCGTCAACAAGTTAAAGTAAATTTGAATGATAGACGTTAGATGCAGTTTTCACAAATAGTTTAGCTTTCTAACAAGGTTTACTCATCTCAAGCTAACATAGTTTGCAGATTAAGTTACCGTGCTGTTTGAGCTGTGACAGATTAACAAAATGAATATGGTCTTTGTGCTGAAAATACAGCAAAGTCTAATAGATCGATACCATGATCTATTAGACCAAAACTCTGTTAAAAATTAATGTTTCAGTCTGCTCAAAAACACTAATCTTAAAAGCTATTGGTCTGAACCTAAAGGCCATCCAAGTAATCTTACAGAGCCAGCAAATGCATTTTTCGTCAGTTATTTAGCATTATTATGATACTATTTATCATGTCAAGGATTTGTAAGAACAAAATCGTGAAAATTCTGAGGAATTTCATGATTTTGAATCCAAATTTATATTATTTCGATTCTCACCAAAACCGGAACTGAAAATTGTGATATTAAACAAATTCAGAAATTTGAAGTTATTCACTTGATTATTTATGACTTGGCATTAAAATCGTTGTAGACTATTTTGTTTTCATAATTGTTTTTTACTTTCACTGCTGCTTGTATACTCATGTTTAAAGAATCAGGGAACTTTCCGAATTAATACAATATACACATTGACTACAGACACGTTGATATAAAAAAAACTAAATTTAAGGAAAAAATATCTAGTAACAAAGTGCAGATCAGTGTTTTCACACACACGTTTTGATACCCAATTGAGACACTTAAACTATACCTGGCTAGTAGAGAAAAATACAATAAAACTGTTAAAATTAAGACTTGGATGTTGAATAAATCTCACAAATACTTCGTTTCTGTTTTTAAACAAATGCATGGTATTCTCGTTCATTACTGTCGAGGAATATTATCATTTGTCTCCGACAGCTTTTAAAAAAAATCTGTCATAACACTTTACTAAAACAAATGCATGCAACTTATACGGATTCGAGTATTAAATATTTAGGAAAATTAGTTCTTCAAATTTCACATTTTTTATGCAATACATGTGACATGGAAACAGGTTTCGATACTATATTGCTATGGATTTTTAAAAATTTATTTCAAATTTGAAATTATTATGAGAAACGTTAACAATTTCTTACTCAGCGGTTTATTCGTACATTCTTGAGGTACATACATTATTAAAATTGCGAACTACAACACATAGCAATAAATAAACATTTTGTTTTAAATGAAACTGCTTTGTCATTTTAAGGCAGAACGGTGGCTTATGAATAAATTCTATTTTTGTATTAATTCGTATGCTAGGTGCTGTCACTAAATTACTTCTACAGTTTTATGCCCATCACAAAACATAATAAAATGTAAAGCTTATGTTTGATTTGCAGCGTGTTGAAGATTTTAATATTTTGGGATAAAAATTGATTTATGCCTTCAAAAGCTGAATTATGTTTAGTTGAGGACCGCTTTTTATGTGGCCCTTTAAGACGGTCAGAGCATACGCTTGGTTTCAAGATTTCTTTCACGTGCGCGTTCGAAGATTCATGCCGCATTTCGCTATATAGCTCCCCACCGTTCCCTGGGTATTTATGCCTGTTGCGATCCTTGCTGTTTTGAATTTTTTGAGTGATCGTTTTGCTGTGTTTAATTGCTGCGATATTTTTGGATTACTATGAATATTATTTCGGCCATAGATATTGAATTTTCCCGCTGGGACATTCTTCGAATTTTACGAGCTAAAATGACACCAGACCTAGTTCGTAAGCTGATACCTCGTGCTCTTCGTATAAAGATACTATGTTCCTGGATGTGTAATCTTCTATTAATTTTTTTCGTGTGACACTTCAGACATTTTGGCTATTCCCGAATAATAAGATGTTCGACCATAATTATTTGGATAAATTATTATCTCTGGATGTTTCAAAATGTGATACTTCGCACGTGTTGACTTGCTCATCGAAAATTTGAAACGTATCGGTATTGAAGCATACGCTTTCGCTCTTAAGGATAATATCGGTTCTCTGTTGCATTACTATAATTTACCTCAATCCAATGACCTTCAGGCGTGTGAGCAACAATTTCGTTGCGATAATTTCAAGAAAATTAACAAATGTGAAGACTGTTCTACTTCGATAATGGGTAAATTCGATTTCTTTTGCCAAGCAGAGAACGCGTATCATCAACGGGCAGTATCAAAGGAGTTCCTTGCAGTATGACCATCACAGGAAAAATTCACCATCACAGGGAAAAATTTAACTCAAAAAGTTAGAGATAACCTCATTTAGACGCCATCCTGTGTTACACTTCAGATTCTGTATGGTGACAAAATATCATTTCTGAAAGATGCTAACTTTTTGCAAGGCTCCTCCCTAACTGCGCAGTGACATATTTATTCGCGATTACCAAACCAATTTTAGTTCGAATATCAGATATACAATTTACGAAATACTCGAATATAACTGACAAATGCCCTTCAGAATCACTTTCATTCAAAAATGTTTTCTTATATTACCGAAATTAATTTTATGCTTAGCTTTGTGGGAAAACATTTACTATTTGTTTGAAACAATTGACACTTTAAATCAGGGGTCTCCAAACTACGGCCCGAGGGCCACATCCGGCCCGCGGATAGATTTTGTCCGTCCCGCGGAGAGCTAGCATACTTGAAAACTCCTTTTAGAGAACATATTTTTTATAGAAAATTAAATTTAGTTTACTGAAGTATTATAACTTTATGTTGAATAATTATTAATATGACATCTACATTGATATGGTCATGGGCTAACTACTCATAACATTGTTGTAGGCTTATTGTTATTGTTTTTGTGATAAGTTGGATAAAGAAACACAGAACTGTAATGAGTAAAGACATGTATAATATGCAGAAAATTTAACTTCAGTATATAATAACTATCAAATTATTGAAATGAATCCAACTAACATTTTATACATTTTAAATAAAAACATAACTTATAAAAAGTATAATGACATATGAAATACTAATGAGATTTATGTAATTGAGATTTTCCACTGACAATAGTTTGTAGTTGTGGACTAATTTTACTTGTACCAATTATTAAAAGAGATTTAAGATGCTCATCAGTTAATTTAGATCTGTAAACATTTTTTGTGTACTTCACTTTCGAGAAGGTCTTCTCACACAAATAAGTAGTACCAAAAACAGAAAAGAGCCCACGAGCAAATTTATGCAAATTATCAAATTGTGTCAGTGGAAGACTCTTATAAAATTCCAACAAAGATGAGTTTTGATATTTGTTCTTAATTATATCACTGCACTGTAGATCAATCATTTCCATTTGAAGTTCCGGGGCTAGGGTTTCAATGTCAGTATCAAAAGGATTCTGAAAAATCTTAATTTGATTCGCAATGGCATCAAAGTCCGAGAAACGAGTATCAAAATTTATTTTCAAATCACTCAAAGTTTCGATTGCAAAATCGGTAGGAAACTCAGTCTCAGTGGTGTTGGCTAAATATTTCACATGTTTTAAAATGTGAAAAACATTTACTTCGTAGTTGTGATTGAAACAGTATCAATTTCTTCCGGAATGATTTGATATTAGTGTATAAATCAGGAAGATGCTGGTTTTCTCCTTGCAATCTCAAATTCAGTTCGTTCACATGTTTTGTCAAATCAACATAGAATGCTAACTTCCACAGCCATGCGTTGTTTTGTAATTCAGTAAGAGGGCGATGCTTTTCATTCAAAAAAATTTCGATCACTGCTCGAAGTTCAAAAAAGCGCTGAAGGACTTTCCCACAACTAAGCCAACGTACGGCAGTATGATAAGGTAAGTCATTTTCTCGAATCTCTTCAATAAATTGTCGGAATTGTCGGTGATTCAGCCCAAAAGATCTGATAAAATTAACAGTTGATATGACTGGTTTCAGAACTTCAGACATATCCAAACATTTTCCGCACAAAGACTGTTGATGAATGCTACAATGTAAGACTAATGGTTTTGAACCACCGTCATTTTCTACAGCCTTTGACACAAGAGCGACCACTCCTTTATCTTTCCCACTCATGTTTTTGCCTCCATCAGTTGTAATACATTTCAAGTTTTTCCATCGAAGGTTCTTTTGATTAATGGCCATTTCAACTCCTTTAAAAATATCTGTACCAGTAGTTGTGCCATGAATACTATACATATCAAGAAGTTCTTCATGCACTTCATAGCTTTTATCTACTCCTCGAATATAAATCAACACCTGAGCAGTATCTGACACATCCGTTGACTCATCCAAAGCCAAAGAAAACCACTCAACATGTCCATTTTTGTCGAACAGTTGAGAGGATATATTTTCAGCGATGTTTTGTACCCTTAGAGCCACAGTGTTTGCTGACATACTGACAGTTTTTAATAAATTTACCTTTTCAGGGCATATTTCTTCGGCTACTGCAATTATGCATTCTTTGATCATTTCTCCATCGGTGAATGGTTTTCCACGTTTTGCAATTTCAAGAGCCACACGAAAGCTGGCACGAGTTGCAGCCTCTTGTTCAGTTTTGAATTTTGTAAATGAAGATTGCTGCGATTTCAATCCGCGCTTCATAGCTTCAAATTTTTCTGTCGCAAACTTCCTGTATATTTTGAGTAATTTTGAAAATGTTTTGTTTCATAATGACGTTTAATGTTATATTCTTTGAGAACGGCTATGCTTTCATTGCAAATCAAACATAGCGCCTTGTTACTGGACTCAATTACGAAATACTGAATGTTCCACTGATCTTTGAATTTTCTGCATTCACTATCAATTTTTCGCTTCTTTTCCATACTACTAAATCACACACAAAAGCAACAATTCAAATCAAAATACTGTTACAAAGATGTCTTAAACTTAAACACGCACAAACACGTTTTAAGGAGGTACGCACTATTTTATTTCACAACAGTGTCATAGGAACTGACTTCAGTACGTGCTATTAGCGCCATCTGTTAGCGATAGAAGGTACTACCTATTTCCACTTGTGTCCACCAGATGTCGTGTCACCTTACTCCTCATGGCTCGTACTCTACGACTAATCTAGAAATTACAGATAATGACAGGAAAATTAATACAGTCAAAAGTCGTTAATCCGGACTCGTCGGGACTTCGGCGATTCCGGATTATCGATTTTTCCGGATTATAGATCATCAGTTTAAATCTGGTAAGATGGCATGCACAAATTCTAAAATTAAAAATATGAAACCGTATTTTAGGAAATAAAGAACAATTATGATCTAAAGGGTATCAAAATTTACAAAAAAAGAAGCTTAATATTTATTTGTTTACTTTATTAAACATTTCTTTCAATGTAAGTTGTTTCGTTTTATGTGATAATACTTTCTCTTTAATTCTATAAACAGACATAATTTCTTGTTCAGTTAAAAGCTCCGCTGTTCAAGTCCCCTAATTGCTATGCCGAGAATACCGACTAACTTGTCAATCGAAATTTTTTCGTTTTCACTAACCTCTCTGTCACCTTCTTCATGTCTTTATCCAATTTTTGCAGCAATTTCACTTTTTGTTTGACGGACATCGAGACATACTTTCGTTTTGTAGATCCTTTGGGAGCTCCAAATCGGAAATTGGCATAATCGAAAGTTCAAGTTTACTTTTATAAAATTGCTCTTACAATCTGCAAAAAATAATAAGCTGCATCCAGTTCGAAGATTAAGGTATAACGCAAGCATCAACATTAACTGAAATAGATAATTGTATAATTTTAGTTTATATCGTCCGTTATACGTTAAACGCGCACGCGAAAACGTATTCTGCACTTGCGCACACGCATATGCGCGCACGCGTAAACGCCTATGCGCATGTGTCAACGCGGCGCATGCGCAGAAAGTTTTCAGCTTTGAGGTTCGGATTATAGATCATTCCGGATTATGGGTGTCCGAATTAACGACTTTTGACTGTAATATGCAGTGTTGCCGTTTTGCGGACTTCAGTCCGATTTGCAGCCTTTTTTAAACGTTGCGTACTTTTTCGGACTTTTTTTTTTTCATCAGTGGACTATTTCACTTTTTACCACCGGCAACAATGATAATATGGTTTTGGCCCTCGGAACTTACTGGAGTAATCAGTATGGCCCTAAGGCTGGAAAGTTTGGAGACCCCTGCTTTAAATGATTAATCGTATTCTTGCAATGTTTACGAATCCTGCTTTTACAGACTGGATATGTAACATACAACAATTTATTTTTGTTAACCCATTAACCGCTGGTGTTGCGTTCACGCAACGGTCAAAATAAATGCGTATATAAATATAACTACCTAAAATATTTTATACCAGCAGATGCTTTTGTGTAGGGAATATTATGAAGATTATATCTGTAAAAAATATTTGCCTTCAACAATCATTTTGTTTATAATAATTAATCTCATACTTTAAGCAAAATTTAAGCAAAATTTTCGACCATGTATTTTTGCTGAAAATATTTAAAGAAAGAATCGCCGTCTTTATGAGTGATCTATTTTTAGTCAAGGTCACCGTTTATCAGAACATTACATGACTCAGATGTTTAAATTTCAGTTGGAAAGGAAAAGAAAATAAGTGTTGCGCTGACGTCAGCAGGAAACGGGTACTCGATCTCCTTTTTCACTCATTCCTTTCGATGTTCTGGTTCATGTTCTGGTTGTTTAAAAATGCCTAGAACGAGGTATCTTACATTAGAAGAAGCACTACGCTTCAAAGATTTTTTGATGAAGAAATAGATGATGATAATGTTAATAATGACCAGAATGAAACTGATATTGTTGTTGTTCCCCCAGAAATTGCAGAATCTAGTGACGAACAAGAAAGGAATGGCAAGACCTAGTAAATTCAGCATTCAAAAACCATTGTATGGAGATGGTAGACATTTTATCGTAAAGTCCGTTGATAACAAAAGACTATGTTGTAAAGAGTACCATAGCCAGACTGTTTATAGATGCGAAGTATGTAATGTAGCTTTACATCATGATTGTAATCGAGCTTGTCAGGCTTGAATCTTTCAAGTGAAATAATCTGTATCTGTAAAAGAAATGCAATGTATATTTTAATATTAAATTAATTAAAAGTAAAGTGATTTGGTAGATTTATAAAACGTTATACAGCAAAAAAGTAATCCTGCGTTACACTCAAAAGAAACATCACACGAGTACAATCCTACTCACTAAACATCCGTAGTCTTATTCCGCTGACGTTGCGCGAACGCAACACTCGCGTTTTCCACAGGTGAGAGAATTTTTTTTTAATTTTCAATGTAAATTTATTTTATAAATGCTTAATTTGATATTTGTTATTATTTTCATGAGAAAAGAAACATTCCTTATAGTTTTGGCGATTAATGGGTTAATAAAGGAATTTTACCGTTTCAAATATGATCCTAAGATTCTCCTCCTCCGACCACAGCCTACTCACTTCCTCTGAGATTACACTTATTTTAGTATCATCTTTTCCTCTTTTTATCATTTTACGTCTCTACAATAGTTTTTATTTTTTTGTATTCCTTTCGCATTTGGTTATTAATGAGCAGAAACGGACGTTTGTCCCTGATGGGACATTAGACTCGAAACAGCATTTTTGTCGAAGCACTTATATGCGTTGTATTACTTTTCATATTGATCACACACGATATTATCGCGCTGTACTATATTTAAAGAAATTATATGAAACATCCCTGGGTTAGGTGCTCATTTTTAGCCCGTTAGATCCTCGTGAATGGAAAAAATAAAAACTGGAGCTATATTCCAGGAAAACACTTTTCACAATAAAATGTTCAAATTGCTAACTTTTGCCTTTTAGTTCTTTTAGTTAAAGAAACAAGTCTGGATTGCCATACTGCTGTGAAAATTATTACTCTAAAATAATTTTGAAATTTTCCTATATATTCGCACACTATACATTAAATGCAGAATTGTTGGCACTGAAATTTCCAATCTACGTTCGGAATTACTTTGCTGCAACGCATAGAAGTAATAAACATGCAGAAAAATTTTCCAGCTGTGACAGAAAACATTAGAAAACCATCGCTTCAGCTCTAAGAGACAATGCAGTTCCATTCAAAAAATGAGAAATAGAACATTTCTTGATACGAAATAAAGGAGAGTATCTAAAGTTTTATACCGTATAAAGTATACGCGAAAACTGATATGCAAAAAACGGGCAATATTTTTTAATCGAAAGTACAGGATTCGTTTTGTTAATATTAAAATACAACCATTGCCATAAAAATTTGTGTACCAAGAAATAGTTGTCAGAATAAAACGAAATTTTACATATATAATTATTACTTTGATATAAGTAAGTGATTAGAAAATCAAAGAAAAAAGGACAATTTATTGCAGAAAAAAGTACACATGAACGGAAGTTTTAGTACTCTGTTAAACCACCTGTAGCGCGAATGCACGATGCAATACGAGCGAGCATTGTGGCATACAAGTTCCATACGGTGTCCTGAGACATATCGTTACACAGTTGCTGTAAATGCGCCTCTGCTTCGGCTAATCTCGTAGGCTGTCCAAATTTGCCATCCCAAATGATCCCAGATGGGCCCGCTTGGTTACAAATCTGGGGATCGAGCAGGCCAGATAAGGGTGGTAATGTGCCGAAGGCAGTCTTGTGAGATCCGTGCTGTGTGTGGCCGAGCATTGTCTTGTTGAAAACAGGCTTTTGGGTGCCCTGCCATGAGTGGCAACACATGTGGCTGAAGGATGTCATGGACGTACCGCTGGCCTGCCATTGTGGCATGGATCAATATTAGGCGTGACCGTGTATCGTAAGCAATGGCACCCCTTACCGTCACACCAACTGTGGGAACGGTCTGTCGCTGTAAAGCGGAGCCAGGATTGAGGCGTTCACCACGAATGCTCCACACACGAAAGCGATTGTCATCACTGGTCAAATTGAATCTAGATTCGTCGCTGAAGGTGACCTGGTTCCATTCCGTTAAAGTCCAATCCTGTTGTGCGCGAAATCACTCCAAACGGAGGCGTCGTCGGGTGGGTGTAGTTGGCAGCACACGTAATGGGTGCTACTATACAGGATGTCCGTCAAACCAGGCGCTTTGCGATGGTTCCGGAAGAGACAGGATTCCGTATTGAAGCAGCTGCCTGTGTCTGGATAGCGGCCAATGAGGCAGTTGGCTCTACGCGTGCATGTTGTATGATGTGACGGTCGTCTCGACGACTGGTCTGACCAGGTCGTCGCGCTGTAAATGACGCCACGCAGGCCCACAATAAAACTTAATGGAGAGAGGATAAAGATAGTGTCAGAACTCAGATACCTTGGCGTCATTTTTGACGAAAAAATGAATTGGATCCCCCACGTGCAAAGCCTTAAACTAAGGACAACTGCAATAGCTCGACGAATGAAGATGTTCTATGGATATAAATAGGGATTGAACCCCATATACAAAAGGTGCTGTATTCTACAGTGGTAGAAAGAATAGTCACGTATGCTGCTGCAGTATGGGCCTACCCAATGCAAGGGAGAAAGGTTAAACACACCTTAATGCCATTCAACGACCCTTTGCATTGGGTATTACCCGGGCCTATCGCACCACTTCAAGCGACGAAATTAATGTGCTGGCAGGCTTACTGCCCCTGCACATGCGTGCTGAGGAGGAGGCGGCACGACAGCAAGTCT
Source organism: Stegodyphus dumicola (assembly GCF_044657685.1). Lineage (NCBI taxonomy): Eukaryota > Metazoa > Arthropoda > Arachnida > Araneae > Eresidae > Stegodyphus > Stegodyphus dumicola. The sequence goes on from NC_140778.1 coordinate 45,094,099, forward strand.
TACAACTAAAAAAAATGGTCACATTTGATGAAGAAATTTACTCCCCTGAGGAGTATGAGGAAAGCTGCAACCCGTTTCATGTACACCCAGCGGCTAAAGGAAGAGGGGTATACGTCTCGGTGAAGCCTAAGGATAATAACCAGCCACTTGGCCTGACAGCTTACACGGACGGGTCAAAGTTGGAGGAGAAAGTGGGCTGTGCCTACGCCGCCATGAGGCAGGGTTCATCATAGAAAAATGGAAGGGCCGGCTCAGACAAAACAACAGCGTTTTCCAAAGTGAAGCCTTGGCTATATTGCAAGCAATCCACTATGTACATTCCATAAGTTGCAGGCAGGCCACAGTAAAAACTGACAGCTTGTCAACATTACATGCGATTTGGAACCCCGACCATCCCTCTGAAATTATTCAAGAGATACAGAAGGCCCTTAGAAATAATCCAAATTTTGAGATCACATTAGAATGGATAAAAGCACACGCGGGCCATGAAGGGAATGAAATGGCAGATCAGCTTGCAAAGGAGGCCACCACAGAAACAGCAATAGCAGAGACAGTTATACCATGGCCGCGTTCTTACTTCAAGCGTACGCTGAGATTGAAAGCCATGGGGAAGTGGCAATGTGAATAGGACGAGAGCAACACAGGGAGGAGGACCCATTACTTCTGTGGTTATGTGGACACAGACAGAAATATAGCAAACACGCAGCTCGCAAGGTTTATCTCAGGGCATAGTCCCTTTCCTGACTATTTCTACAAACGTGGTTTCTGCAATACAAGTCAGTGCGCAATTGGAGGACCGGGCTCGCCAGAGCATTACTTGGAGACATGCCCGCTGACTGAGGGTCTCCACATTAGACTACCAGCCAATAACAGACAGCCGTTCTGTAAATATCTGATTAAGCAACGGCACCTAATTAAAAGGATTGTGCAGCTAATGTACAAATTAGCGGAACTTAATCTGGATTTGTGCCAAATTTAGCTCCGTAACATAAAGCGTATGTTATCCTCAAAATAAAATACCCTATACAACTATAAGATTTAATGTCAGCAGTAAAAATTATAGACCCAGAATCAATGACAGTATTAAGAAAGTAAATATGTAAATAAATATAATAAGCTCGCGAGTAATACTATATAAATGTGCATGAGTCATACCTTCAACAAGCAATGCAAACAGAAATGTAGAGTGGTGCAAGCAAGCGATGTACAGTGCATCCCCCTCAAAGTACAACGCTATATATATGTAAATATGCTCAGTGCAAATGTGTTTATTAAGCAAGCGTGTTAATCAAGTGTGTTTTCAAGTGTACTCCAATTTACTGGCACACAGCATTATCACATATGTACCCGAAAATGTGCACTGTATACTCGAAAATGTGCATATAGTGCATATAGGCCATCCTTAATATAAGAAATCTTATGCAATCATAAGACCCAATGGTATCAGTAAAGATTATACATCTAGTATTTAAGAGAATACTCAAGAATGTAAATATGTAAATAGATTTCATAAGCATCGCTTGTAATATGTAATATGCTCCGCGTATGTAAATATGTAAATATGATTGATGCAAAAGTATTAATCGAGTGCGTCGCAAATTGATTTCAGCATAAATAGTGCAAATATGTAATTAAGCCTCCTCAGTCTAGCAAGCAACATTACAAGTGTTGCCTCAATGTGGAAAGAGAGTTATGTAATGGTGTAAATATGTAAATAAGTTTCTATTGATAGCAAGCAGTATTACAGGTGCAAAAGCAAACGTTCACAACAGGATATGAATATAAAACTGCAGCAAATAAGGGATGTGAATATAAACTGCAGCAAATAAGTTTAGCAGGAACCCGAGGATGGACGACACTATGAATGTCTCAAAGCTTATAACACATGAACTACTACCAATGAACCGAACTAATAAACAGAAATCCAATGACTGTACTATATGTATCAGTAATTACAGACAATCATATGTAATAATCGAATAACAATGTAACAAACAGAATTATAATGTACTAGAAAGCAATATAATGTGCCAGAAAGCAAAGTCTGTATGTAAAACTAGAAAATGCATGTAATCATATGAGTAGCCCTTGTAAGGCCATCTTTATATTATTTCTATGATTTAATAAATACTGTGCCCGGGCGATAGGATGGAGTGAGCTCCCGGGGGCAGTTTTGGTCAGTAGGACCGCCATCGGGGTGAATTAGGCGTTGGGTTTGGGCGCCAGATGTGGGGCCCTTGTGTGGCTTCAGGGGTTGTTTTAGATAAAGGTGGACGTGGTGCTACACCAATTAACCTATGGTGGAGGGGTGGTGCCCACGTCCTCCGTCGCATGTCGCATGTCCACTGGGTCGAACACCTCCTCAAAGAAAAATCAGAACGGCCAACCTGACGAGCTGCTCGCCGAGCTAACCACCCAGCTTCCATCATCCCGATGATTCTCCACCTCTCGAACTGTGACAGCTGCTGATATTGGCTTCGATGGCAGCGTAACGGCATGTCTACCTCAGCGTTTCCTGAGTAAAATATTAAGTACACTCAAACAGTTCCTAGTTCCGCTGATATGCCAGAATTATCATGCGAACCTGCGTAACGTGATCCGTCTCTCTGAAGTAGTGCCGTTCGAAGCCTGGGTGTGGCATTTCTTGACTAACTGCTGTCGTGTTTGAAGGAGCGCTGAGGGTGAGGTAAGGAGTGTGACCATTGCCACGTGGGTGGGGAAATTTCAACTCATTGGTCTGGAGGAGTCTTGATTTGCTGTCCTGTGTCTCGTGAGTTGATAATGTCTGCTGATTTGTTGTGAGGATATCATACAGCATTTTTTTTACAAACAGTAATACAATATGAAACTTAAGATGGATAAGATAAATTTATTTACACTATATACAGGTCACGATAGCATTTCAATATTCGCAAATTAGTTAGGAAAATTTGTATCAATCATATGAGCTGCAAAGGGTCTTAGCGTTCGATTTTCGTCTAACAGTTCATAATGGAAGGTAGAGAAATAGCTCAGAGTATCGCACTCGAGGGCTTTCGTAAAAAAAACCTTCATTTCTTCGATTGAGATATTTTTACGTCCAATTTGAGGTCTTTATGCAGCTGGTCGTTACGCACGTAATAGTGTGCATTAATTACCAGACGGAGAAATTTAGATTGTAAAATTTTCAGTTTACAGATGCTCTTATCCGTAACCACAGCGCAAGCAGATGAGGTGTAAATTAGGATAGGCCTAAAGGTTAAAGTATAAATAAGTTTTTCTTCTTCAGATCCACTCTGCTGTTTTATACTCCAAGAAGAACCAAGTTCAACGCCATCAAGTGGCATTACGCAATTGGCAATCACGCTGCATTTCCATATTTACCCGACATGTATCTTCATGCCAAATCTCGTTACGATCTCACAGTTACTTCTTGGTGTGCAAACTTTTATGGCAATGAGTGTATATTGCGTTTGCATGTGGATGCCTGTTTCCAGAATTCTCTTTGTTGCTGTTTCCAGTTATGTGTTGTGTATGAATCTACAGATGTTGATGAACGATTTACTCAGATTACCATATTGGGTTTGATTACCATATTGCGCACCAGTACATTAATTATAAAAATTTGCAATCACAGAAATGAAAGCAATAGAACTATATATATTAAGGCAAATTCATTTCTATTATTAAATTGCATTAAATATGAAAATTATTTGGAAATAACTGTAGCATCAGTACATACGGATTTAAACTGCTCTGAAATTTTGTTTGCACTGTTATATACAATTTTAGAAGCTATTTCTATACGCTCAGCATCTGGGGGTCCCACTAGCGATAGAGGGTTAAAGTCGCTGGGCACTAGTTCCAATCCACGCGAACGAACGGGCCAGCTGCAAGGGCGTTTTCGTGATTTTGACTTTCTGCATGCCTTCCTTATGTAACGATAGCATACTCGGAGTGTATTCGAGAGATCCTGGTTCCAGTCCCGGCTACGGCATTGCTCAATTTTTATGTTTTCACTACGTGATCAGTGCTGGTGTTGTGTTGTACCCCGACAACATCTGACGCATACGGCGAATTCCATAGGTGTCTGAGCCTCCATCCTATAGCTCCCATGTTGCTTTCAAGTATTTCCACTTGTTCTTGCATCTGAAGACTTTCCTGTCCGGGCATCACTTTACCACAAGAGAAATGTTGCAGGCAACTATGTCAGGATGCCTTCCTTCCCAGGCGGCAGACTTCTATGAGACTGGACTGCATATACTTAACCGGCGATATAACAATTGGTACAGTTCCGATGCTTGTTATGCTGAGAAGCAGCTGAAATATAGCTGTATCTTTTGCAGTAGGTCTTTAAAAGTCATAGTGCTTTGTTTTTCTTATGGTGTGCGGGAAATTGATTTTTCAGATGACCCTAGTATTGTTTAAATAATCATCATCTAAATCAGTATCTATCCCATTGAAATGATCATCTAAATATAAATCTTCAAAATCCAATCAAATTCATCCGCTAAATTTAAATCAGCATCTAAGTCAGCTAAATAATCATAACTACCCAAAAGACATCATCATTTCAAACCATCATATATATATCATTTCATCATCACTGAAAACATCGCCAAATTAAGATAAATCATCATAGTTCTAATCAACTAAAAAAAATCAGTATAATCTAAATCTTCATCATCAAGAACATCATTCCCATTTGATCAGTATCTTCATCATCTAAACCATGTAAATGATCATCTAAAGTTTTATCTAAATCATCAGAATATAGATTATAAAATTATCATCAGATAAATCAAAATCATCATCTAAATCATTTAAATTATCCACATCATCCAAAACATATTATCAGTTTAAACCGTCGGATATATCATCGTCACTAACCTCATCGTCGAGATAGATAAATTATAATCCTCCAGTTCACCTAAATAAAAAGCAATGTAACCCAAATCATCTTCTTCTTCATCGTCATTTAACCATCGTCTTCACTGCCGAAACTCTCTAAACTATTCTATAAATCACTATCACATCAGCTATAAAATCCTCATCAGTCAAATCTATATCATCATCAAAATCATCTAAATATTCCTCACCACACAAAACACATCATCATTTTAAACCATTGTATCACTTTCACCATCGTCAGAATAAAATAAACCACCATCACACGAATAACATCATCATTCCCATACTAATCAAACGAAACTATATATCATCTACACCATCATCATTGAAGTCGTCAAATAAAAAAAAATAACCTAAATACAAAGTACTATCGCCTAAACATTTATTACCATCATGCTCAATTAATCATATTCTACATCACTATAACATATAATCACGATAACTTAAATAAAATATCATCAGCAGTTAGTGTAAATCCTAATCCTTAAAATGCCAGCTATATTATTTAAATCATCATCATTTAAATCAAGATTTTTTTTGGTGTTTCGCTAGTATAACATCAAAACGAGCCACTTTCATTTAGATACATACATGTACAGGTAAAAGTGTTGGAGCTTCATTAAAGATTGCACATCTATAGCTCCCAATCACTAACCGAATAGAGCACGGACGGAAGGCCAGAAGAAGAATAAACCTGCTGATAGTTCTTTAAAGAGAGATTTAGAAGTTAGTTTTTAAGTGAGGAGGACAAAAAGGGAGAACGGTTAATAGAAGAAATGAAGAAAACTAGAAAAAGGGTCATTAGAAGGTAGTAGTAATATTGTAGTGGTAAATCAATTATTAGCCCACCGAATGAGACCAGAACTCGAAACTTTGTGCTGTTGGGAAAAGAGGGAAATCTAATAAAACAGGTTTTACATCAAGCTTGTATAGAATACTAGCAGCTTCGCTGCCAGCTTTCGTCTGGCTATAAATGTACCGGAAAAATGGCTGAAAGAAACACCAAACGGTAAATTTAAAAACAGCGTAGAATTTTACTCTGCAGAACAACTTCATAAAAAAAGTTATTACGTATAACAAATTTACAATGAAATAAGCAATATCCCTTAATACAAGTATTAGTTATCCTAATAAATAAATTAACCAACTTCTCTTTGCAAAATCTTAAGAACTCAAATGGTATAAAGGATGTTAAGAACTTTGTTTCCTAAAAAAATCACTCAAAACTTTTCAGTATCTTAAAAACAGTGAAATGAGCAATAAATAACACAAAAGAATACAAAAAACAAAAAAAAAATTCTGGAAAGCAAAGTATAATTAATGATATTTTATCTTATATTTTCAAGAGAAAAAAATTACAATGAAATAAGCTATATCCCTTAATGCAAATAATTATTAACCTAAAAAAAATTAACGAAATTTCCGTTAAAGAAAAAAAAAATATGCAAACCTTTTCAGTATCTTACAAACAGTGAAATAAGCAAAAAATAACATGAAAACAACTCTAAAAACATAAAATTCCGCGCAGAATTTTACTCTACAGAACAACTTTATCAAAAAAAAAAAAAATAATAATAATAATAATAAAAATGTATTATATATATATATATGTGAAGAATTTCAATCATTTATGCTGTGTTTTATTTAACATCACACAATCGAGCAGTATTAAATAGTGTACTCAACAGCCAAGTAAGAACATATTTTAAGAAATTATTATTTTTTTTGAAGAATCATAAATGTAGTCGTAGCTTAAATTATCAGACGATAAGTTTAAAAAACAGGATCCACTTATTATTATTCACGCGAAATAGCAGTTACAAAAATCAGATATGCGGAGTAAATAAAAAAGAATTACTAATAACTTTTTGTATGAAGTTTACTGCATCGTAACATTTAACAAAAAGCCCCGATATTCGTTTTGCGAGTTTTTTATAGCCTCTGGAAAGGCGGAGCTTCCAAAAATGACGTCAGCCTCGTCAGCCAATCCAGTTCGCTTTAAATATTTCGAGAACATTCTATAACTGTACGTGTAGAAAAGGCGGGAAAAACAACTTGACTACGGGGCTGTGAATTTAATTCCGCGTACTTTCAAATAAGACCACGTCGCCATTAAAAATGAAAAGACATACAGTTGGAATTTTAAGTGTATTCTTGATTATGGAATTTTATTATTACGTATATATAAATGACAATGAAATATGCCAATCTCTTAAAAACAGTGACATAAGAAATACGATGAAAACTTGTTGCCAAACCCATATTTCTAAAAGAATGAAACTATTCAAAATGATGCGATTTCATCAAAAATCTATCAACAACAATAAGACAGGAAAATTGTTGCCAAAATCACATTTTTAAAGATGTGAGATGTGCGAAGTGTACTCGGAAGCTTCATTTAAATTTTTTTTAAAAGTACAAAATATTATCAGTTTTCCAAAATTCTTTTTGTAAAAACAGTCGCAAGGATGAAAGTTTAACGTGTCCAAAAATCAAAGAAAAATAAACTGTACATTTTTAAAAATAAACGTTTTTAGAAAATATCACGTTGAAAAGGTGTTAAGCTCCCTTTGTTAAATAAATTCGTATATAATCGATTTATTGAAACAAGAAATTTGTTTTAAGTTCGTAAAATATCTAAGTTCTTGCGTTTCATGACGATTTGAAAATGGAGTGTGTAGAGTATAATCTCGCTTTCCTATAGCCCACTATGTCTCAAAATGACGCGATTTCGTCACAAAACATAAAATTTAAAAAAATTCGAATTCGAATTTCGAAAAAATCGCTTCGAGGTGCACTGGCTCTTGTCTAGATACACCTATGTAGCATATTTTGTAGCCGTGTGTCTATTAGCTTACGCGCAGTGCGAACGAAAGAAACACACACAACACACAGACAGACTCTTCCTTTTTTATTCCATTGTTCTTGGCATATTTAGGTAATTTGTTCTTTTATGGAGAATCGAAGATAAGATTTGGGAAATTTCGTATATAGAAAATTGCTTTCTTGATTAGGAACAGCTTCTTTGCAAGTTTGTCGAATGTTTCGTTACCCGCATTTCTACTATGGCCTCTTATCCATGATATATGAATTTTTAAATTATCTGTTTTTTTAGAGAGGTTATTGATGTCATGAGCAATAAAAGACTGATTTTCTGGGTTAGAGATAGCATAGATGGCAGATTGACAGTCAGTAATAATACTTAATTCTATAATTAAATACTTCAATTGAATTGTTTTTAGTTTATTTTTTATTGCTGTTTTTATTTTTGGCTGTGATACAGCAGGAGATGTCTATTGTAAGGAGCAGGGCGCATTTCGTAATCCTCTGTGATGTATATGGTTTTGTTATAAGTAATATTATGGCGAAGTTGATATATTGTAGAATAAATTGCTTCTTGAATGGATTCCACATGGAGTAGAATAGTTCCAGCTAAGATATTAAGAGCAGTACTGGAGGTAGTTCGAAAGCCTCTGGTAATATTAAGCGTAAATTGTCGTTGTGTTGAGGTAAGAATTTTTTCGTTTCTTGTGGTTGTAGGGAATGTCCAGATGGCAGAGCCGTAGGTAATCATTTTGGTTATTACTGTACAATATAGTAATTTGGTGATATGGCGATTTAAACCCCAGTTTGTGCCATGCACATGTCGAAGATTTTGACTTATAGAATGTGTACGAATTTGAAGTTCTTTGAGATATTCGATAAAATTTTGTTTTGATGTATTATAATTTCCTAGGTATTTGATTCATTTAGTATGCTTGATTTTTTTCGCCATTTATTTTAACAGAAAGTTGCTTAGTAAGATTTTGTCCAGGTTTATTATTTGTTATGATTCTAGATTTGGAGGATGAAATTTCAAGTTTAATTTTCTTGCATTCTTGCTGGAATATGGCTATTATTTCTTGACAATTTCTTCGAAGGATTAAATGGGACCTTCCACTCATAACAAATGCGACATCATCGGCGAAATCAGTAATTTTAGCAAAAGGAAGCCAAGTACTTTTTATAAATTTATTAAATGTAATATTCCATAATTCTGCGCTTATACATGCGCCTTGTGAACATGCACGAACTTGTTTTCTTCTGATTAAAGTATTATTATATAAAATGAGACTATGGCGATTATCAAGGAAATTATTGATAATTTAATAGATATTATAAGTACATTCAATATTTCTAAGTGCTTCTTTAATTGAGGGCCGCCATAATGAATCAAAGGCTGATTTGAGACCTAAGCTGATTATTGCGGAGTGTAGGTTATTGATTTTATTAACATGGATTTGGTTTAGGACGGCACTGGTTGCATGAATGGTAGATTTTTGCTGCCTAAATCCACACTGATTTTCATTAATGAATTTATGATGGTGAAAATGGTATTCAAGTCTTCCTATAATACAACTTTCAGATTTTCTCCAAGGGCTGGTAGAAGGTTAATTGGCCGATAGGAATTGGGATTTTCATGAGCTTTGTTCTTTTTGAGGAAGAGTATAATTTGTCTTGTTTTATAGCAGTCTTGAAAAATACCAAGTTGGAGACATTTATTGCAGATTAGAATTAGCTTAGGATTACTTTTATGTATAATTTGATAGCAGATTCTATCTGGTCCAGAAGCATTTTCGTTATTGAGTTTTTTAATAAATAGATTGAGTTCCATGGCTGTAAATGTGTTATCATTTTCTTGGAAGTAGATTACAACGAATTAATCTTTGTTCAGTTAAATCATCATATATGTTTTCTTTTGGTAGAATAACATCTAGAAAGTGATCTTCGTAACATTTTTATCATTATTTCCCCTATTAGTGACTGTAAGAGTCGTTGGGTGGAAGATTTTGTTGGTTTCAATTTTGTACAATGAGCCATACGTATACTGGTTGTTTGAACAATAGTTGCACCATGCTTAACGCTTTGCAGACATTATTTGCTTTTTATATGAGGCTTTTCGTTTTTTGTATTTTTGAAGTAGGTTCAGTCGTTCTTCATCAGTTTGCGATGATTTCAGTTTTCTTCGTAATGCTCGTGTTTTGTGTTTGACTTAGCGGAGCTCTTTCGTCACCAGTTGATTTTTATAATGGGTATTGATGATCTTTTGAAGAAGGTACGTTCGTAGGTATCTTGAAACTTTCTGATAAGTTCCTTGGTAATATTATTAAGTTCTGTTTTGGTTGTACACAGAATAATAGCATTTAGAAAGCCATTTGAAATTAAATTGAACTTTTGTTGAAATTTCTTTTCTTTGTTATTATTGATTTTAAATCTGGTAAGTGCAGTAAAGGACGTATATTCAGTTATATCAAAAGAGATATATTTGTTATAATATTCGGTATGTTCATCTAGTATTGATCTGTTGTTAATTTTATTATCAAGATGTGTTGTAGAAATAAGAAGATCAGTCCAATACTTATTGTAGGTATTATCAAAGGTAGGTCGGTCAGTAAAATGATTATGTAGAATGAGATTGTTTGCATTTAAAAATTCTTCAAGTATTCCTCCTCTGTGATCGGTTTGTATGTATCCCCATTAAGTACTTTGCGAGTTAAAGTCTCCACTAATAACATGCGGACTATTATTATTGTTGTAAGATTTCATTTAGTATGGATAAGGTTTGATTTGGATTTTTGACGGAGATATATAGATACTAGTAATAAGAAGCTGAGATGCATTAGTATTGATTGAAATTGTGATTATATCTCGAGTATTAATTATTATTCTAAAATTCCATTTATTGTTTGGAATGAATATGGCTGTACGAGGAGATAAAACACCCGTTGAAGCATGACGTTGAATAATTGCCCAGTTATTTGGACTTCTTCCTAATTTGCCAGTGATGCAATAATGTTCTTGTTTTATAATAAAATCTGCCAGATAATCTACTTGATACTGACATAGTTGGTCGGTGGCGGTCTTTGCTCTTTGAAGATTTATTTTGAGAAAGCGGATGCCATTGTTATTCTTTTTATTGATGGATAGGGTCTATAGATAGTCTGCAGGATCTTGCATTATTGTTGATAATATGTATTGGATTTTACTCGTCTAACTTCTGTTTGATATGTGGACCAGGAAATAGCTAAAGCTGGATGTTTACAGTCAAATTTTGTTTCATACTTTTCATTGTTAATCCAACAGTTTATGCAGTACGGAGTTTGGGAATAACAGCAAGAAACATGATATTTTCCGCCGTAGAATGAGCATTTTGGTTGGTTTGTCTTATGAGAGAAATCCTGACAGACTTGACATCTGCGTACACCGATAAAGTCGTTTATTTTATTGGTGCGCCATCCAATATATATTTGTTTTTTACTCATAAAATTTTGGAAAGTTTGACCGTGACATTTTATGATCCATTTATCAATATTATTTTGATAATTCAGTTTAAATAAAGGCCTTAGGTGGGAAATATTTGATTATGTTTCTTGGGCTATAAATTGAATCAGTTCATCAGAGTTGAAATTTTTTGGAGTATTATGAATTGTGCATTTTGGTATTGTGGCTTCCGGAAGTTTTACGTTAACTATATCTTTTGCAACTGTTTTGGCAATGAGGTTATAGCTGATTTTTTCTATACCTTCTGGGTTATGACAGTGTATTGCAAGGCTTCCTTGAAGAAAGGTGTTTATTCTTTTGACGTTGATATTTAATGCTTGCAGTGGTATTATTTGCAGTGGTATATGATTTATTTGTTCTATTTTCCTTTTTCGGGTCTTGCTTCGTTTGGTCATTAAATCAATCGTTCTACAGTCGTTATCCAGTTCTGGCTCTTTTCGCAGTTCATCCGGTTTCCTTTTCGGGTTTGACAGTTCTTTTCCGGTTCCTGCTGGTTTTGCAGATTTGGATTCTTTTCCGTTTTTTGCTTCTTTTCCAGGTATTGCGTCTTTTCTGACTCGTCTATATTTTCCAGTTCTGGCATCTTTTCCGGCTCTTGCTTCTTTTCCATTTTTTGCATTTTTTCCAGTTTCTTCTTCTTTTTCAGTTCTTCTTTGTTTTTTAGTTTTTGCATTTTTTCCAGTTTCTTCTGCCTTTTCAGTTCTTCTTTGTTCACTTGTTTTTGAATCTCTTCCAGTTGTTTCTCTATTTTCACTTCTTCTATCTTTTCTAGTTTTTGTATCTCTTCCAGTTTTTTCTTGTTTTTCAGTTCTTCTTTCTTTTCTAGTTTTTGAATCCATTCCAGTGTTTGCTTCTTTTTCAGTTCTTGCTTCTTTTCTCGTTTCTGTTGCTTCTCCAGTTTTTGTTTGTTTTTTAGTTCTTCCTTCTTTTCCAGTTTTTGCTTCTTTTTCTGCTTTTTCAGTTCTTCTTTGTTTTTTAGTTTTTGCATTTTTTCCAGTTCCTTCTGCCTTTTCAGTTCTTCTTTGTTCACTTGTTTTTGTATCTCTTCCAGTAGTTTCTCCATTTTCAGTTCTTCTTTCTTTTCTAGTTTTTGTATCTCTTCCAGTTTTTTCTTGTTTTTCAGTTCTTCTTTCTTTTCTAGTTTTTGAATCCATTCCAGTGTTTGCTTCTTTTTCAGTTCTTGCTTCTTTTCTAGTTTCTGTTGCTTCTCCAGTTTTTGTTTGTTTTTCAGTTCTTCCTTCTTTTCCAGTTTTTGCTTCTTTTTCTGTGATTATATCTCGAGTATTAATTATTATTCTAAAATTCCATTTATTGTTTGGAATGAATATGGCTGTACGAGGAGATAAAACACCCGTTGAAGCATGACGTTGAATAATTGCCCAGTTATTTGGACTTCTTCCTAATTTGCCAGTGATGCAATAATGTTCTTGTTTTATAATAAAATCTGCCAGATAATCTACTTGATACTGACATAGTTGGTCGGTGGCGGTCTTTGCTCTTTGAAGATTTATTTTGAGAAAGCGGATGCCATTGTTATTCTTTTTATTGATGGAAAGGGTCTATAGATAGTCTGCATTTTTCAGTTCTTCTTTGTTTTTTAGTTTTTGCATTTTTGCAGTTCCTTCTGCCTTTTCAGTTCTTCTTTGTTCACTTGTTTTTGTATCTCTTCCAGTAGTTTCTCCATTTTCAGTTCTTCTTTCTTTTCTAGTTTTTGTATCTCTTCCAGTTTTTTCTTGTTTTTCAGTTCTTCTTTCTTTTCTAGTTTTTGAATCCATTCCAGTGTTTGCTTCTTTTTCAGTTCTTGCTTCTTTTCTAGTTTCTGTTGCTTCTCCAGTTTTTGTTTGTTTTTCAGTTCTTCCTTCTTTTCCAGTTTTTGCTTCTTTTTCTGCTCTTGTTTCATTTTCAGTTCTTGCTTCTTTTCCAGTTTTTGCTTCGCTTCCTGCTCTTGCTTCTTTTTCAGTTCTTGCTTCTTTTCCAGTTCTTGTATCTTCTCCGGTTCTTGCTTCTTTTCTAGTTTTTGTATCTTTTCCAGCTTTTGCTTCTTTTTCATTTCTTGCTTCTTTTCTAGTTTTTGTGTCAATTCCAGTTTTTTCTTGTTTTTCAGTTCTTCCTTCTTTTCCAGTTTCTCCTTCTTTTCCAGTTTCTCCTTCTTTTCCGGTTCTTCCTTTTTATTCAGTTCTTGTTTCTTTTCCAGTTCTTGCATCTTTTCCGGTTCTCGCTTCTTTTCTAGTTCTCTCTCGTTTTCCAGTTTTTGCTCCTCTTCATGATCACAAGGAGGGTTTTCCAATCTACAAAATAATCAGTATATCTTTATTTCAGTAGTAAAAAAGTGAAAGTAATGCAACGACGATCACGTTTAACATGTACAACACTTTAATATTTAGATACTATATAACACTTTGGGCTCAGTTTCATAGGGAAAAATCTCCCCGTAGATTTATTGCCTGACAGAATATTTTTCTACAAAGGGCGAATTTGTTGTTTTCGTTATAACGACCTATAGCCAAGCAGAAAAGTTAAAGAATTTGGCGTGATTTGTATGCAATAAGCGACCACCATGAATCTCACGTAGAGTGTGATAATTTGCAAAGTTTCAGTGCCTTACTTTTCCTTACTTAATTTTTACATAAGTTGTAATAATAATAATAGTAATAATAAACAGGTGGCTTAAAAACAGAGGGAAACAATGGGGAAAATTGCAAAATAGGAGAAAAAAATGAAACTGAAATCAAAAATGAAACAACTACAAAAAAAGGATGGAAAAAGCATCTTAGAAGATATACACGTAACGTTCTTTCTGAATCAGAAAAACCTGTATTTAAACGAGTATAAGTTTGAGAGCTTTAGATTCATTTAGTTTTTGAATCAATTACTATTTCTTACGCTTGCTAGATATTTTAAATTTCTTCAATTTTTATATAATTTACTTACGTATTTTGTATTTTAACCTTTTCTTATTATTATCCCAGTAGAGGTAACCTTACACATCATTACATTATCTCCGAGTTTCCTCATTTAAGTCATCTTTCTCTCAGAACAATCCCTTTGCATCGCTGGCTGCACAGGTTTCAAATTTTCTCTCGTTATTCCAAATTCGGAAAATATTGCTGGTCTATTTCGTCGTCCAGCAGAGCAGCACTAGGAGTTTTGCCACCATTTGTTTTCAATTGAAAATTTTATTCTCATTCTTCAGTTACATTCTTTAAGTTTTAATTATTTATACAGGAAGAAAGAAAGAAATCAAACACAGTAAAACAAATTAGGAAAATAAATACCTGTTTTCTCCTATATTTATTGTTTCCTGTAATTTCTTTCGCCTGTTCCATTAAATTTATTGAAGGAAAATTTGCTAAGTTTTTCAAAATGTATTTCCTAAATCCTTATGCGAATTAAGCCTTTCTGAGCGTTTCGGCTAATGGCCGAAATCACTTTAATGGCTTTCACAATGTAATGTTTGAATATTGACAGCTGTTATACTGAAATATTTTCTCCATTGTCCTCGAAAAAGGAAGTATTAAAGTTCCAGGAGATTTTACAATGAAGGATACACATTTCTTATTTGAAGGGCAAGAGGAAAAAAAAGATATTTTCGGATGGGAATATGTAGCATTGTAAACACCGTGTTTGTAAATTTCATCATATAGTAGCAACACTTGAGTCATAAGTAATTATGCACATATATGAGAGAGACGACATCGAGGAAAAATGAAATGGCAAAACAGGGCCGAAACAACTTTCCTGGCCGGTACAAACAACACAAAACACAAGAAAGAACGGACACCAATTATGCTTAGCACAAGAGAAATTAAAAAATAGGAACAAAATTAGACACTTATGCACCTCAAAGAAGGTGTTCGAAATTACGACCTGCACCCTGATGCAGGTATCACATCTCTCGCACATCGACCATAAGATGTTCTGGAAAATACTGTGCATCCTCAGGACTTTCCCAGCAGCTGCCACGATATGTGCCACAAGTTCCTGTTGGACTTCTAACAGGGGTTTCGTGCACGAATGTGTTGAATTACCCCGAGCGGAAGTGATAATGCAAGTGAGGTCTCGTGATCTTGCTGAACAATGCACTGGACTACCCCTACCAAACCCATGTTTAGGATACTTTCCTAAGGAACTTTCGAATACTTTCTTTGATGACAATCCAATGTTTTTGTTCTTATTTCTTAGTTTTCGCTGCGCTAAGAATAATAAAGAAATATCTTTACACTGTTCGTACCCTATTTTTCTTGTGTTGTCTCTCGTCACTATAGCGCCAGGAAAGCGTTTCCGACCATGCATTGCAATAAACGATTATATATATATATAATTTATTTCCTAAACAATATTGATTAATTGATTATATTATCTCCTATGTTTAATTAAAGTAGAATTATTTTAAAAGAGTGAATCCATACTGGTAAGTTATATTTCGAAACATGTTTTGAAGTAATTTGAGAGCAAAATGTTAATAATGTTTTTGGTTAAAAATGTTAATAATGTTTAGCAAAATGCAAAATGTTAATAATGGGGACTAGAGTTAAATCATCATGAAGAATAAAATTTCAATTGTAAAAGGAAAATTAAAAACATATATTCATTGTCATTGATCGGAAATTAATTGACTTTTCAAGGGGAACAAACCAACTCCCATTCAACGAACAATAATTGATAAAAATACGTAAAGCCGAAGGTGTTTCGTCTTTACTCGAGTTATAAGTTAAACCCGAACCGGCAATTCTAGTCAGGCCAAATATCTCCGCGAATAGAAGGGATTATGATCCAATGCTTATACTCAAAGAACTTATTCTTATGAAGCAATTTAGTCAATTCAATTTGGAGTAAAAAGCAAAATCTGTAGAGAAATGCGATATATCCCGAGTAACCGTCCCCGACACCTTCATGTTTATGCATTTTAGTTCTATATTATTTTTAAAAATTAAACATTGGAAATTCAATTTGGAGTAAAAAGCAAAATCTGTAGAGGAAGCCGATATAACCCGAGTAACCGTCCCCGACTCCTTCATGTTTATGCTTTTGAGTTCTATATTATTTGTAAAAATTAAACATTGGAAATTGTTATTATGAAATCGAATTCAAAGTAAAGTTGAAATAAACATAGAACATTACAAAATAAGATAAATAATGCAAAGTTTGTAAAAACAAATCAAAGACAATATAAAGTAATATAAAAAAATGTAAAAAATAATATATAATAAGAACAGTGAATGTACATGAAGATATAAAGGCCAGAAAAGGTATTAAGTAACTTACATTCTTTCTAGTGGGGGAGTTGGCAAAGTATTCTCTTCATGTCTGACTCATAAGTGTTGGGTGTCCGAAAATTCTTAGCGGCAGTGGGGGCTTTGAATAATATCAGTCGGTAAGACTTGGGTGAAGTAATTTATGGTAGTGGGTTGGACTCGGAATTCTTGAGGGATGTATTATGTGGAGTTCTTATTTGAGGGAGACTGTCTGTTAAGATTTTTTTGAAAATACTAGTGAATGGAAATTAATTAATTTCTGGCTAATTGTCGTGTCGCAATGATTAAGAATTTAAGAAAGGAAAAAAGGAATTTTCGCTGTCCAAGGGCTATTAGACAGACTAAAGTCATGAAATAGGCCCATTTTTTTAGTAACAGTATAGTAACAGCATGAGTCTGAAGACAATTAGGTTTTTACAATATATACAATTGAGTAATTACACTATATACAAATCCTTCAACTGATAGTCATCCAACTTATACCGCCTTCTCAGGTTTAGGAACAAATTATCATAACCCTATCAGTTACATGATTTAGAGTGAGTATTTAACGCCTGCTCTTTTAAGGCAATGGTTGATAAATTGAATGGGTATTAGATTATTTTTGAGAATTTTAATAAGGAGCAAAATTTCGCGTTGTAAATCTATTGTATCTGTGCATATAATTTTAATTCGTTGTATTTGATTAATTATAGTATTGTTAATTACTTTTTTGGATATGTTGGAGTTCCAATTTATTAATTTGTTAGTACTGAAATTGAAGTTATAAGTAAAATTTTTTTGTAGTTAATGATTTGAAGATCTAGAAAGTCTATGCTATTTTGTGAATTATTAGTTTTATTAAGTGTAAGACAATTCGGATAAATCTCGGAGTGTCCAATTTTATCAAAATTATTAATTGTAATAAGGTCATCAATATATCTGTAGGTGTGTTTGTAGTAATTTAACTCTTGTGGTTGTAGATTTTTTTGGAAGTTAAAGTCTTTGACAAATAAAAAGATATTACAGATCGAGGTGCTGGAATGTAAGCCCATTTTCAATCCTCTGACTTGTTTAAAAATTTGATTTTGAAATTTGATGTAGTTATGAAAAAGTGTAGGTAGGTTTCCCATTTGTCAAGAGTCATGATATTGAGCATATCAGGGAAGAGTTTAGTTAGATCAAGTAGACTGGTATAGATTTCTTCTAGAGGAAGTGAGGTATATAAGTTTTCAAAGTCATAACAATTAATGTTTTGGATGTTAATGGTTTGAATAGTATTAATGACAGGAGTGTTATTATGAATGATCCAGGATTGTTATGATTAGTGTTACAATCATTGAAAATAAATTTACAGATTTTATTAAGTTGAATTGAAAAATAATAGTCTACATTTTTCTTGTAATTTATTAGTTCCATTAGCAATAAATCTGAATTTTAATTGTGTTTTATGGAGTTTGGGAATCGCATAAAGATTAGTAAATCTGTTGTAGTTTGCATTGAAAGTAATATTGAGTTTCTTATGAAAAGTTTTAAACCTGTTTATTATAGATGTTTCTGTAAGGTTGGCTAATTGATAAGTAGTTGCTTTGAGAAGTTCTTTATGAATAATTTCTGCGTAGAATTGTTTTCATATAATGCTAAAGTTATTAGTTGTTTAACTATTTTTGTAATAGTAAAAAGCTGTTTTAATTTTTTAATATCTGATGTAAGTTGCGACCAATTCAGTGTACTTTTAAACTTGAGGTGACTGATTTCGGTGGATATGCGTTGAAGAATTTTGGCTTTCCATTTTTAGAAGGTATCTATGGGTAAATTCAGTTGATAGCTTGCTTTAACTATAACTTTGTTGATGTTGTTTTCGAAAGTCTTGTAACAGAAATTTGTAGTCATGTTTCTGACTGGTCTAAATTTTGTAAAATAACTCATTAGTGTTTTAAGTTGATGGTTTTGTATTATATTCAGGTTGCCAGTAATTATGTGCTGGTGATGAGAATCCACGTAATTGCTGTAAATTCGTGTCTTACAATGTCATTCTGCTGTTTCATCTATTTCATGGTGGTTAGTCAGCAAGTTGCTTAAGGTCCTTTGATATTTAAATGCAACCATAGGTAATGTATCAACTGCGGGGAAGTAATCTTTACAATCTCTGATGATTCTTGAGAAATGAATATTGTCAAACTGCGGATGTAGAAAATTGACTTTAAAATAAATTTTGCGTTGAGTGAGACTATTAGAGAGTCCGAAAAAACTAAAATCGAGAATCATGTCTTTAATGATTTGTATGTCGTCGTAGCTTTATTGAATGAATTTTTTTAGTTTAATAAGGAATTTATTAGTACAGGCGTGTAACAGTTGAGAAGTTTCTTGGGAAAGTTGTCTGAGTCAAAGAAACATTTCAATTGTTTTTTCAATGCAAATGTATCCAAAGTGGATAAAAATCTCGCATTATTTTTTATTTTGCTTCCTCTTATTCCTCTCTGGGTTTTGTTGCTGTAGTGCTTAAATTGGCTGAAAATAGACTTCTTAGAATTATCTCTATGACTATGTATATAAGTCTCTATGACTATGTATATAAGTACTCTATGACTATGACTATGTATATAAGTAAGTCCATATGGATAAAGTGAACGTTGTTTTAGTATATAGAGAGATTCCTGAAAAATTCGTGTTTTGTGATTGGGTATTCTATCTAGTATCTGAAGTTGAACAGAGTTGAAGTCATGGTGTTTAAAGTGCTCTAATTCTGCTGTATTGAGTTGTGATGGTGTACTTATTTTAATGCTATTTTATGTACGTTGAATTTTTTGATTTAAGCTCTATGGTTATTGATTCGAAAGTTAAGATTGTTTTTAGTCTGTCCTATATATTTTATATGTCAAGTGCCGCATGTAATCATGTAAATACAGTTAAATGTTTTTCATAAAAATTGTATTTTGGGTTTATCTGTAGCAGGCATGGCGTTAAATTTTCAAGTTTTTCATCTAGTGGAATGACATTTAATGATTTCAAGTTCAGATAAACTAGCAAGATATAAAAGTAAGGAGGCTGCTAACCTTCAATACAGTAAAGTTTTTGTATAAGAACTTTATAAAACTTAAAAATTAAAATATTAAAAAAGAAGAATGGTGGTAATATATAAAGTGGGTACATTAGGCAAGAGATAAATAGCGCTAATAGCTGCTATTTAGCATATCCAATGTTGTATGATCTTAAATTCATTAAGTGCGAAAAGAAGTTACAATTACTTGCGCAATTGCTGCAAAGTTAGTTAATAATAATTTATTTCCTAAACAATATTGATTAATTGATTATATTATCTCCTAAGTTTAATTAAAGTAGAATTATTTTAAAAGAGTGAATCCATACTGGTAAGTTATATTTCGAAAGATGTTTTGAAGTAATTTGAAAGCAAAATGTTAATAATGTTTTAACGGGGACTAGAGTTAAATCATCATGAAGAATAAAATTTCAATTGTAAAAGGAAAATCATATATATATATAATAGTTATATAAATATATATATATATATATATATAATCTTTATATATATATATATATATATGTTACCGTGAAAGACCGAAATTGGAGAATGTCGACTTTCACCGGAGAATGTCAACATTCACCAAATACGTCGGTGAAAGATCGAATATTGCATTACATTCTTGTACATTCGGACCCTCACCGGTGTATGTCGACACTCACGGATATGTTCTGGTGTAGGTTGGAAAGAGAGGAGTATATGTACACGCTGTCATTGCAAAAGGAAGTGTTCTACAAATAAATGCTGTTGTAAAAGCAAGGGCCTCTTGTGCAATTGAAAGTGTCATAAGAGTTTAAGTTTTTGCAATAAATAAGATTTGAATCACGTAATTTAGTAAGTTTTAAACTTCTATTATTTTCCTTTCTCATTTTGAATGTACAGTGTGTTTTAAGTTCTTATATTCTTAAGTTCTTAATTTAAGTGCGTTTTTTCATGACCGAATTACGGAGAAAATATAATATGCTTATGTGTTCAACATTCACCATTAGTAGATGGTGAATGTTGACATTTACCGGTGTAATTTAGAAATAAGAGTATTTGGAAAATATTTCGGACATACAACAAGCGACTATGTGAATGTTGACATTCACCGGTGAAAGTCGACATTCTCCAGATTTCGGCGTTTCACCATAACATATATACGATAAACGTATATATATAGATATATATGTATATGTGTGTGTGTGTGAATTAATGTTAGGAATTCTGATCGCACATATTGATCTATAATACAGAGCAAATTTGGCAGATGAATAAGATAAAATATTCAGATTTATTTCAGTTCACATTTGCGGCCCCAATTCATTTGAAATTCTAAACCTACCTATTTCTAGAATATTTATATTTCTCATATTGTTGAAATAGAAAGAAAGTAGCACGATGTCGTGTCAGACGTGACAGAGATAGAAAAAATGTGCATAGTTCGACAATATTGTGGCTTAGTAAGAGAAATATTTGATTCAGGAAATTTTATATTCCCACTTAGCTAGGTCATCATCTTTTTGTAAAAATCATGTGATGGGTATATATATATCTACATAAATATATTTTAATTAATTAATTTTTGTTTTTTAATTTTCTATTAATTGAAAATTATTTAATATTATACATTAAAAAATAATTGCAATGAAAAGTTGGAATCTCGAAATTTTTATTATGTTTGATAAGTACATTCTCAAAACTCGATATGGAAATATGGAAATGAATATTCCTCTTATTAGCCTAAATTCCATTATGAGAATATACAGGTATAATAGGAAATGAAGATGCTGGCACCAACAGCTCAGGATGCCATATTAAAAGGTCTGATTGACATCTATCATCTCAAATCAAACCATGCAATCAGGAAAAAATTTTCCAAACACGTTTTAATAAAATAACAAACAGGATGGGACGAGACAGATACAAGAAGATTGCTCGACGGTTACCTCCCGCAAGCATCCCTATAAAGAATAAATTTTTTTCTCCAATTAAATTGGCAACAAGTCATGGAAAGTTCCCATTTTATTACCAGAGATTCTTAAGAAGCACGTAAAAGCGAGCGCGAAAAACCTGCAAATCTAGAAAACCTAAGCTTTATAAATGGCACTCTCTCTTACTTTCCCTTCTTAGAAAAAATAACCAGGATTTGCATCAAAAATTCCAGGGAAACGTGTTTCTACAATATGAAGTGTGTGTCTGCACTTCAACAATTTATGAAATATATTATTGAAAGTGAAGGAACTGTGATTATAAGTATCTAATCATATTACAAAAGTGAATAAGCATATATTTAAGAACAAGAAAATTTTTTAAACGGTGGCTTCCGTTGACCATGCTGATGAAATTTCCAGTCGAGCGCAATTAATCAATGTTTGGGATCTCAACCTGATGGCTGCGTATGCTGAGTCGATGACTGATCATTCATTTGGACAATTTCCGCACAGGATTAAAAATTGCCTTCCTACAGACTTCTTCACTTAACGGGCCATGCGTTCAAAACACAGATTTACACGTTAACTGAAATGTATAAAAAAATTAGCGAAAACAAAAAAAGTATTTAAACGCACAATATCTCTTCGGATCTTCTTATGTTCCTGATTATTACATCTGCTGAAAACAATTTAATACGTTTAAATGCAACTACATTTCATTGAAGTGATCTATTAATTGTTTAACAGTTTTCTGCTGTTGACTTCAATAAATTTAATAATGTTTGGTATTTCATTTGTTTCCAGCAACAACTACTCTCCTTTGCAAAGAAAATTAATATTAACTTATTAATTAAGAAATGATTTAGATGAAAAATTAAATTGTCCTGGAGATAATGTCTCGGTGGTTTTCGTTAAAAGAAGTTGGTTCTTTCCTAATTCAAAAAATATCTCCATATATATACATAACATACATGTAATTAATTTACACACTTAAAAAAAGTATTCTTCACATGGTATCTTCAAATGGGTAGATACGATAGCTGAAAAACAAGTGTCGGACTAAAGCGGAGCTGCAAAGAGCGATTTGTTGTACTGATACTTCCGTTTATATAATTCTTGTTATTCGATGCATGTAGTTTTGTTGAAATTCGTGTTACAAATTGCTTTATTCTCTGATGTAAAATGAATTATCCCAAATTTTATTCAGAAGATTAAATAACGGTTTCGATCACAATACACAGCTGTTACTAGTAAAATATCTGGATCAGTGACTTTTTGACGTGATTTAAAACGCTTAATTACAGGGCCGTAGTACAATTCCCAACCGGCCCCAAACCCAGGGGTATAGCGATATACAATAGTGACATGATCGAAGATTCTTTGGAAATAATCGCTGTCATCGAATGACATGCATATTCTATTTAAGTAATCATAGTCATCAGCTTTTAATATTCGTTGCAAATAATCATTGTCATCAAATAATCATTGTAAAGAATTATTCTCATCGGATAATCATTGAAAATAATCTTTGTCGTTACATAAAGGGGCATAATAGCTGATGTATAAAGAATTGTACTCAAATTCTCAATAAAACAATCGATTATGTATTGCAATTTATCATATGATCATTATTTACAGGAATGATTCTTAAATGATTTCGACCTACGGCTCCTAATGACGCCGAGGAAAACTTGCGCAACTGTGACAAAAAGAAGATTTTAAAATACAATAAAAGCTTGAAAGCTAGGAAAAATGTCTGAATTTAATTTCCTTTTGTTTAAATGAAGCTTAATGTTTTTAAAGGAAACTGAATATAACGTCATTGTATGTCGAAAATCTTTCGTTAATATCAGTATTTTAAATGAATAGCTGCTTTTGGCAACTTTTATGTTTCACCTTTGGATACGTGACACGATATGCTATCGCTACGTTAATTCCTTTATTGAGATTTTGAAATTTTGTTATATTGAAATAAATTTAAATCATAAACTCTAATGTATTACCTGAAGTGTCAAAGGTCTTTGTTTCCTGAGTTGGCAAGAAAAATTTATTTACGAATCGCTGGTTGCTTGGAAAGAATGAATACATTTTCTTCATAATGAAATGTTTCTATGCAGTTTATGCTATTCTAATTTTATTTATAAAAAATTAATTTCTTTTATTGTATAGTTCCTTTCTGAGTAGAAGTTTAAACTTCTGTAGGTATTTAACGTAATTTAGATGCAATGTTACTTTACTACAGTTACATAATTTTTTTTTCAATTTACTAAAATGCCTGAAAGTAAGAAGACGGCACAAATGTTACAACGAGCTACATAAAAATGAAGTAAGAAACACTAGGAAACTCAGCAGGCAAGTACAAGAAAACTTGCGAGCTTCAAAAATGAATGAAGATACAACTAGAAACTCAGCAGGCAACCATAGTGACAAGAAAGCTTACACATTCAAGAAAGTGAAGAAGAAACGAATAGGAGTTCCAGCAGACAAGCAGCAACTCAAGAAACTTCGCGTGCTAAAACTGTATCAGAAACTAGTAGAACACACAAAAGACATTCAGAAAACCAAGAAACACTGCGTGCTCCGGAAAGGGAAGCCGAAGCGAAACGGAGGCCCATTAGATAAGTGGTACGTCAACAGAATATGCGCGATGAAGAGAAGCGATGAAGATAAGTTGCGCGATGAAGATACGTTGCAAGTAAACGAAGGATACAAGACTCTCCGCGTCACCGTAAGATTCGACAGGAAATACCAGAACAGCTCAAGAACCTGCATAAACAACTCAAGACGCTGCAGATTACGAACAATTTCGGTTCGAAGAGGCAGAGCTTGTACGAGAAAACAAGCTTCGCAAGAACGCATTAAGTACTCTTCACAATGCAGGAAGTTTACTTTGAGCAACACACTGTATACATAGAACTGGTAGACATATATAGTAAAGATTTTGCTTTGGCAACAGCCCCCTAGTAAAATGTATGAAGTTTATATTGGTATCTCACAATACCTGAACGAAATTGTTCTATTTACTTCTTCATTTACTATTTTCTTAAATTTTTTATCAGTAATCCTGTCTATATATTATAGATATCAAAATCAGAAAAATTTAATTAATTATCTTTAAATGTATCTACGTAATGAAAACTTCGCCCCTGTTCATACCGAAACAACACGATGTAATTGCAGATAGCTAGAAAGTAAAATGTATTCAGCAGGCAAGCGACATGTATAAATGGTGATAACACAAGAATGGTATTTAATGTTATATACTGGCAGAGTTTTAAAATAAGAACATATACATCAGTGTTTTAAAAATACGAATTTTGCATCAAATTGCAAAACAAATATCTTAAAATCTGCCTTTTCATGCATAAGAGTTCAGCATTCGGAAAATTATATTTTCGTAAACGGTTTAGCAAAAATAACAAAAATTATTGCCTTGAGAAATGGATAATCTTGGTATGAATCCGAATTACGCCAAGACTACCCGTCAATGGTTGTTTTGAACACGCCCTTAATGTATATATATATATAACCCTTAAAAAACGTAAAGTGAGTGAATCTACTATCCGAGTGTGTAATCGTATGATAATGCTACGTCGTATGAACATAACTTCTTGCATTGTAAATAATCTGTAATAGTATGATAATGCTATGTCCTATGAACATAACTTCTTGCATTGTAAATAATCTGTAATAGTATGATAATGGTATGTCCTATGAACATAACTTCTTGCATTGTACATAATCTGTAATAGTATGATAATGCTATGTCCTATGTGTTGAAGTATGTTGTAACAGTATGTTGCGCTATGTCCTAAACGTTGTTAGTGCTATGTCCTATGTTTACTGTAATCAGGTCCCCTGTGTCCAGAGAGCTAGTACATGGGGGCTATACCATTTTTGTCGATGGCGATGGCGTGGTGCCCCCTGTACTTGTTCCTGTCCTGTCCTGTCCTATCCGAGTGTGTCTTTATGTCTTGAGAATTTAAGAAATAAGAAATGCATTTATCAATCTGGATAAAGGTAACGCTATTGCCCGAATAACAACGTTTATTTAACACTTGATATAACCAATTTCATATACATCTTGAAAGAAAAACATAAATTTCCTAATCAGATTCTACCAATTGCAGAAAAAAGACAGAAATAATGGAATTTCTAATAACACTACAAGTAACATACCGAGGAATAAATTGCGCGGCCAAACTGATGCAATCTACAATATGTAAACCAAAAAATTTAGGTTCCGCTTTAGAAATGCAATAGAATGAGAAATGAAACTATGATGAGATTTATAATGAAAAATTTACCATAAAGTATTAATATATGATATTAGTAAATATATACTTTTAATACTACTCATTTAAATATGCTGAAACTTTCATAATATTCATTACTTACAAACGCTTTTTCATCCATCGAAGCATAGCTCAAGCCATTCTCAATTCAGTGCTGGTGCACGTCAATAAAATAAGGATAAATCCAAATTTTCACAAAAAATCAATCGCTTTGACTCGTTTCTCAAAAACGTTTACCTACAAATGCAGTATTAATATATCACATCAATATAATTCGGGATCATAAAATCTCCAAACAACGCATTAAACGCAAAAAATCGCATTAAGGCAGAATGAAGAATTTTCACTCTTACAATGGCTTTTACAACAATATACAATAGAATCTAATTTCTAAACTAAGTGTTCATTGTTACACCATATTTCATTCTTGAGGAATCTTTCATGGTTGTTTAGTAATTCTAACTGTTAACTGGTTTAAATCGAATTATGATTTCATATATATGCACAGACTTATATATGTATATATTAATACGTATCTGTAGTAACATACATCATCTTCTTCTAAATTAATTATACTAGTCATATTAATTATACTAGCGCATAATTCTAAATTAATTATACTAGTCAACATAATTTATATATTGATAGCATCAGACTTTAAAAATTATTTATTACTATCTGCTTGCTAACTATTATATAATTACGTACAGTGGTACCTCGACATACGAGTTTAATTCGTTTCGTAACCTTGCTCGTATCTCAAAGCAATTTTCCCCATTGAAATAATTCGAAATGCCATTAATCTGTGCCAGCTCTCAAATCACGACCTCATTTGTTTTTGTTAAGTGTTTTCGAATAAGGAAAATGTATTTTCTTATTCAAAAACAAGAATAAGAAATATGCATTTTCTTATTCAAAAACAAGAAGAAACAATTATTTATAAATAACAAATACATATTCTATAAAAACATAATTAAAAGAAAAAGTGAAGTGCCTACGGAAGCGCTTAATTTTTGTCTCTGGTCTTCGCTTTTTTCGTCATGCTCTGCTCATTTTCACCCGCAGATCGTTTAAAAAACTGTCGAAGGAGGTTTGTTCCTTCCTCCGTGTCAAGCTTTTCAAAAGCTTGCAACTTTTTCGCGTTGATTTTTATCCATGCACTCTACAACTTTCTCCCACATTCCCAAGACCTAAGATCACGCTCTCTAGAAGAATTTCGGCTCGACAGCAGTTGTCGCCCAACAGTGGCGGAGGGGTAAAATCGCTGAGCACTGGTAGTTTCAAACTGGTTTCGATTCTAGGCGAATAGGTTGACTGCATGGGAGGTTTCGGAGTTTTTCCTATGTGTAACGTGTATATTAGCCAGATTCCCTTAGATTGTTCTCCACGAAGGCATCCTTCATCCTAGGCAGATAGCGCAAGTGTGCTTCGTTATAATCAACTAAATCAAACCAAACACCAGAATTGCCTGTGTGGCACAGACAGACTAAACACTTGTCGAGCACCGAAGCTAGAATCCTAAGATTCGAGGACGAATACGAAGGTTGTGGAAACCGGCTTTCCTATCTTTATGCCAGAAAACCGCTAAGCGGAAAATATTTTCAAGTTTTTTGTGGTGAGTAGGCGAAATAAAGCAGGATTACGATTATCGTAGGATTTACGTTATAATCATGATGGTAATGTGATGTAATTATATTAAAATCATGACCAGTATATGAAATTATTCGTCAAAGTTTTGGACTGATTTTGGTATATATGGTTCGAAGGTAGCATTTATGACATTGAAGCATCCTTTTTGAATATTTATATAAATATGTCGCGAGACTGCTCAACTAAGGTGAGATCGTTATAGTCAAGGTCGATTATGCTGACATTTTCTCAAGTCAGTAAATTGACCAAAGTATTATACTTTGGTACTTTAGTTTTACACTAATGTTGAGAGGAAATAAATGTTTCTTTGCTCTTATCTGTTCCGTAATAGAGTTCCAGGTAGAGTGTGATATATGTAGGGATTATAGCGATGTTCAAAGTAAAAGGTATACAGGAAAGAAAAGTGACAAAAAGAAAAAATGTGCCTTAAGTTATAGTTGATTTCTTTCTTTCAGCAAATCATGTATATTCTAACCGCGATCGTCTAATACTGTAACCAAAATTTATCAAAACATCGCGGCATAAAAATACATAGCAAGGAATTTTCAAGCATAATTTTTTTTTATAAACTGACTAACATATTTACATTTTTGTGAAGTAGCATATTTACATGTATACGAAATGAAAAATAGATATGAGGTAATAATAAAAAACTAAATAAAATATGCTCCCAAACAAAGACGTTAAGGCAATAATTGCTACACAAAGACAGAAAGTTGGTAACTAAACTGAGAACTTTTGCGGCGAAGACATTTATTAGTTCAAAAATCTATAAATATGTCAAAATAGAATAAATTCTATGTAGAAATGTTAGCAAAGATACTGTTACGAATTTGGTATTTAAAAAGCTAATGTTAGTTCAATTATAAATTAAATGGTTTTATTTCTCGCGCAGTGCAGCGCGTGACGAATATTAAAAGAAAGCTAAGCAGGAAAATTGAAAATACAAGAGCGCGTGCATTAAATAAATAAATATCTCTTTTTGATTTCGAGAAAGTACTGGAAAATTCTAGCGCGTGATTTTAAAATCTTATAAAAGGAGGAAAACATCTCAGTTCGCAGTAGTTGCTTAGTTTGTTGTTGTTTAGAAAACTGCTCTTGTTGATTGTAGCGAATTCGCGGATTAGCGTTCTTTAGCTGTTTTGAATTACGTTCTATTGGACATTTGAGTAGTTAAAAGATAACTACTGTGAGATATTGTAATACTGCATGATAATTTGAGAAAATTTAAGCATTTTTGTTGTGATAATAATAAATTTTTGTTCATTTTTCATCGGACTTGTGCATTCATTTCATAACGAACTCGTACGCACGCAACAATTTTTGGTGTCAGAAGTGGGATTTGAATGCCAATAACAAGAGCGATGGAAGAGCAATTAAGGCAGTTGATCTCAGCCTTTACCTCGTTGAAAGAAGATTTGAAATCTAATCAGGAAAGGATTGAAGCGGGACAAGAATCCGTTAAGGAAGAGATAAAGGCCATTCAAGCTGGTCAATTAACTTTTAAAGACGAAATAAAAGCCGTACAAGTAAAGATTGAAGAAAGTCAATACGAAATGAAAAGAGAAATTGCCTGCATAATGGAAACCAAATTCGATGCTATGGAAGGCAGAATAGATGTGGTTGAAAATAAAGTTGGGCAAATTGAAGAAAAAGTTTCTTCCGTAAAAGGTCAAATTGAAGAAAGAGTTTCTTTGGTGAAAGAAGAAACAGAAGAAAGAGTTTCTTCTGTAAAAGACCATATAAAAGAGCGAGTTTCTGCCGTCGAGCAACAAATTGATGATAGGGTTTCAGCCGTTGCGAAAGAAGTTGACACTTTAAAGAAGAGCATAGCGAACGAAAGAAGCAATTCTGAGGGTTTTAAATTCTTACCGATGCCTGCTCGTCCATCTCTAAAGATATCCACATATGATGGGAAGACATCCTGGCAAGTGTATAAAACACAATTTTCTATCGTTTAGGATGCGAATGGATGGGATTCCCAAACTAAGGCCTGCCATCTCGCTGCTTCTCTGAGAGCAGACGCAGCGGATATTCTGCAGACTCTTCCAGAAAACCAAAGACTTGACTTCGAAGCTTTATCCGGCGCATTGGAACTGCGCTTTGGCGAGAAATGTTTAAAAGACTACAGCAGGCTTCAATTAAAATCCCGTCAACAGAAGCCCACCGAATCACTCCAGGAACTCGCCACAGATGTTGAAAAGCTGTCCCACCTCGCCTTTACGGAGTGCCCGAGAGAAACGAGGGAAATCCTGTCCCTGCAGTACTTTATCGATGGCATCCGGGATCCCGAAATGCAGAAGGCTCTACGAATGGCGGATGTTAAAGATTTGAAAAGCGCTTTAGTGTACGCCATGAAATTCGAGGCAGCCCAGCAAGCCACTCGTCGAGACCGCCACCCCGTGAGAGCTGCTCAAGTCCAGCAGCCAGAGAATCAAGTCACTGCTCGTCTAGACGATTTAACTAGACAACTCAACCCCTTGAGACGGAATATTGGTGATAAGAAACACACCGTTAAGTGCTGGAACTGCGATGCTGAAGGACACATACGACGAAACTTCAGAACACCCCAGGGCACGGATGTTAAGACCGCTCCTAGCAAGCAGCAGGGAAACTAATTAGTGGCCATCTTGTGGGGCGGAGGTTGCCAGATAATGAAAAGCCCCAGTTTAAAGCGCTTCAGATTTCTGCAGTGAGAGGCGGCAGTAATGGACTTTTTGTAATAGGACCTATTAATGGAGTTCCCTGCAATATGACAATAGAAACAGGAGCCAACGTTACCATCATCCGAAAAGATTTGGCTCAACAATTGGGAAGCAATCTTATTTGGACGCCGCCCTGCGTTACCCTGCAAACTGTGTCCGGTGAGAAGATCGATATCGCGGGGAAAGTGAACGTTAATATCAGGTTTGGAAGTGCCGCTTACCATCACATAACATATGTAGCAGACGTTGCAGATCCTTGCATACTCGGATTAGACTTTTTAAGGAAATATAATTTTTCCTTGGACTTTAAAAATAATGAATTGCATTCTGCGTCTGAGGACATAACGTTATTTGGAATTAATAATGCAGAAGTTAAATCTGTCCA
This sequence comes from Stegodyphus dumicola, assembly GCF_044657685.1. Lineage (NCBI taxonomy): Eukaryota > Metazoa > Arthropoda > Arachnida > Araneae > Eresidae > Stegodyphus > Stegodyphus dumicola. Next base: position 45,124,535 of record NC_140778.1, read on the forward strand.
CAGAATCATAGCACAAGACAATATCACAATACCGGCAAGAACAGAAATTTTACTCCCTGGATCTATAGCCGAAAACAGAGATTTTCGCTACGGCATCATAGAATGTCCCAATAACTGTAATACCCCGAAAGGAGCACTAGTAGCCTCAACACTCGTCGACTTATCGAGAATGGTTATTCCTGTGAGAGTTGCCAATGTAACTGAGAAGGCGAGAGTTATTAAGGAAGGCGACGTGGTTGCAGCATGTACTCCAGGAACCAGCTTTGAAAGAAAGAGCAACATCCCAGAACCCGTGTCCTCAGAGAGCATTACATCGGAGTTATTGCAGAATGCGCAATTAAACGATGAAGAGAAGAATGCTGCCGATCGCGTCATTAAAAATCTTCAAGTTGTTTTCTCCCGCTCGTCCTCTGACGTGGGTCGAACTAGTTTGACGCAACATAGAATCGATACAGGCGATCATCACCCGATCAAGCAACATCCAAGACGCCTACCGTTTGCTAAACAGGAAGAGGTACGATCACTTTTAAAGGATATGGAAGAAAGCGATGTTATCGAGCCTTCAGGAAGTCCATGGGCATCTCCCATCGTTCTTGTCAGAAAGAAAGACGGCTCAACAAGATTTTGCGTTGACTATCGCCGGTTGAATGAGGTTACGAAGAAAGACAGTTACCCTCTTCCTAGAATTGACGACATTTTGGACACTCTTTCTGGCAGCAAGTGGTTCTCAACACTTGATTTAAAGAGTGGGTATTGGCAGGTAGAAATACACTCTGATGACCGAGAAAAGACGGCATTTACTACGGAACAAGGGCTTTGGCAATTCAAGGTGATGCCGTTTGGATTGTGTAATGCGCCGGCAACATTCGAACGTCTTATGGAGACTGTTTTGAAAGGCCTTTCCTACGAAGCCTGCCTGATATACCTGGACGACATCATCATCGTCGGAAAGAGTTTTGAAGAACATTTAGAAAATTTTAGGAAGGTACTTCAGAAACTGAAAGAAGCCAATCTGAAGCTGAGTCCCGCTAAATGCAAATTGTTCCGAAATGAACTGACTTATCTGGGACATGTCATCTCTGCAGAAGGTGTACGCACGGATCCTGAAAAGGTATCAGCGGTTAAATCCTGGACACGTCCCGAAAATGTCCATCAGCTGAGAAGCTTCCTAGGGCTTTGCACCTACTATAGGAGATTCGTGAAGGACTTTTCTTCCATCGCAAGACCCCTTCACAAGCTGACAGAGAGCAAACAAACGTTCTTGTGGACAAAAGAATGCGAGGATGCATTTAACAACTTAAAGGAAGCTTTAACATCTGCTCCAATCCTGACGTATCCTCAGCTCGACAGACCATTTATTCTCGACACGGACGCGAGCAATGAAAGTGTCGGTGCGGTTTTGTCCCAAGAAATAGACGGCCAAGAACGTGTAGTAGCGTACTGGACCAAGTGCCTGTCTAAACCGGAGAGGAATTACTGTGTCACCAGGAAAGAGTTGCTCGCATAGTCAAAGCTGTAGAACATTTCCATCATTATCTATACGGCAGAAAATTCCTCCTCCGCACGGACCATGCCTCATTAGCCTGGCTTTTAAATTTCAAGAATCTTGAGGGTCAAATAGCCAGGTGGATACAGAGACTCCAAGAATATGACATCACTATCCGTCATCGAAAGGGATCATCACACGGGAACGCCGACGCCCTGTCTAGAAGACCTTGCCCAGAAAGCTGCGGATATTGTTCCAGGGTGGAAGCGAAATACGAGCTGCTGACTCCGGTCGCAAGACAAATTACAACATCAACATCGGCTGATCGAGACCCGTGCAGTGATGATGAAGTCAGGAAAGACCAGCTGGAAGACCGTGACATTAAACCCATACTTGATTTAATAGAGTCATCAAACAGAAAACCTACATGGCAGGACATTTCTATCTGTAGTCCTACAACAAAACAATACTGGGCACTCTGGGATTCACTTCACATTCGAAACGGCGTCTTATACCGGAAATTCGAGTCGGATGATGGGAAGACGTTCCGATGGCAACTGATACTTCCAAGATCCCGGATTCCTGATGTCCTCAAAGAACTACATAACAGCCCTACAGGAGGTCACTTTGGAATTATGAAGACCTTACAGAGAGTTCGTGAGCGCTTTTACTGGAATAATGCAAAGGATGACGTGTAAAAGTGGTGCCGATCTTGCGATGCCTGTGCAGGTCGGAAAGGACCAAGGAAACGCAGCCGAGGCAAGCTGCAACGTTACAACGTAGGTGCGCCGTTTGAACGTATCGCCTTTGACATCTTGGGACCTCTGCCACGAACTGCTGATGGTAACAAATACATACTCGTTGTCATTGATTACTTCACCAAGTGGCCTGAAGCGTATCCTATTCCTGATGAAGAGGCTGTTACAGTAGCTGAGGTGATGATACAGCACTGGATTTCCAGGTTCGGGGTGCCTGTTCAGTTACATTCCGATCAGGGAAGGAATTTTACTCGGTAGTAATCAAAGAACTATGCAAACTACTCGGCATTGACAAAACCCAAACGACGCCATTACATCCCCAGTCGGACGGCATGGTAGAGAGGTTCAATCGAACCATCCTTAATAACCTCTCATTAGTGGTTTCCAGAAACCAGCAGGACTGGGACAAGAAATTACCACTCTTTTTACTGGCTTACCGCAGTGCTGTTCACGAGACTACCAGCTATTACCCATCACAGATGCTCTTCGGTTGTGACCTTCGTCTGCCTTGTGATCTATTGTTTGGTCGCCCTCCGGATTCTCCTTCATCGTCTAAGGAATATATTCAAGATCTCCAGGCCCGGTTTGAAGTGATGCACAACTTTCAACGAGAGAGAGTCAAATTGGCGACAGAGAAGATTAAGACCCGCTACGACACAAGAGCTACTGAACATCAATTCCACGAAGGAGACAAGGTGTGGTTGTGGAATCCGACTCGACGGAAAGGACTTTGTCCGAAATTACAGTCACCTTGGGATGGCCCGTACACAGTCCTAAATAGGCTGAATGACGTCGTGGTTCGGATTCGTAAGTCTTCGAACTCTAAAGTCGTTCATTACGACAGGTTAGCTCATTACTATGGCCATAGTACGTAATGTAAATAATTGTAAATAGTATAAGACCATGGTCCTTTTTGTTTTTAAATGTATATTTGATTTGATTTGTATTTAGTATTTGATTTGCATTTAGTATTTGATTTGTATTTGATAGCATTTGATTTGTTTTATTTATTGCATTTATTGTTCATGTTGTTCATTATTGTAATGTAATGCTTATTAATGCATGTATGCCACAGTTGTAAGTTTAGCTTCCTGTCCAGGGATTGTACTGCCCGGGACGTGCAGTCCTTGGGAAGGGGGCAGTGTTACGAATTTGGTATTTAAAAAGCTAATGTTAGTTCAATTATAAATTAAATGGTTTTATTTCTCGCGCAGTGCAGCGCGTGACGAATATTAAAAGAAAGCTAAGCAGGAAAATTGAAAATACAAGAGCGAGTGCATTAAATAAATAAATATCTCTTTTTGATTTCGAGAAAGTACTGGAAAATTCTAGCGCGTGATTTTAAAATCTTACAAAAGGAGGAAAACATCTCAGTTCGCAGTAGTTGCTTAGTTTGTTGTTGTTTAGAAAACTGCTCTTGTTGATTGTAGCGAATTCGCGGATTAGCGTTCTTTAGCTGTTTTGAATTACGTTCTATTGGACATTTGAGTAGTTAAAAGATAACTACTGTGAGATATTGTAATACTGCATGATAATTTGAGAGCATTTAAGCATTTTTGTTGTGATAATAATAAATTTTTGTTCATTTTTCATCGGACTTGTGCATTCATTTCATAACGAACTCGTACGCACGCAACAATACATTACTGAGAGCCTGCAAACACAAATTGTAAAACAAGTTTTCGAAACAGTACAGTGGTTGGCTTGTTTACACTTAGATGTCCATTGCAATGAAATGTTTCCATGGCGTATTTGAAGGGCTCGATTTGCAATAGCAAGAACTTGGCATCCAAAACATATCCTCAGCAATCATTCCGCTAATGTCAATGGCAAGCAACTTAATAAGAGAATAAAACTGTGTGCATAACATTTGGCCCATTTCACTTTGGCTGCAAAGAAAGAAAATTTAAATGTTTACCTAACAAACCTAACGGTTTTGGTAATTGCATGACAAATAATATTCACTAAAACTCGAAAACTGTTTTAATGTTTGGCTCTGAAACCGCCGTACCTTCCACAACGGCGTGGAAAAGACAGTGATCATTGTTAAAAAATACCGCTAGTACTTTTTGGCAGGTTCTTACATGATTTACGTGTAAATACGGCTGGCTTTTACATTTATTTTTTTTTTCTAAACATTGATCATTGTCTGCCCATATTTTAAGATTACACGTTAATATATAAAAGTATCGTTCAAAATATTCATTGACGTATGCGCTCGATTTTTTAATATATGTTGCGGTCACTTTAAATTAATATCTGTATGAGTTAAAGAAATGTAGAAAGCAACGAGCGAATGAAGGACAAAAATCGAAAGATAACTTCTTTGTAACCATTTACAGAAAATGTAATAACTGGTTTAATTGGACTGGGTGATGAAAAATCTTCCATCATTTTCATATTTTGGTATATTGGCTTTAGAGCATGAAATAAAGCAAGCTCAAAATATGACCTAAACGTATTTACTCATGTCATCAACAGTAGCAGTTAGATACTCACCTCTCGGAAGTTATATCAGAGCGTGAAATAAATGAAGCTGGATGTATATAAATTGGCAAGATATAATATCGTTGAAATAAACGTAATTTTCCGGGAAACTTTTATTACAGATCAGGTGGCATGGCCAATCCAATGTAATTCTGAACCCAAATGGCTGTCTGAAAATGGAAATTGTCAGATTCTCGGAAAGAAGAATAAACTGAAGTCAATCATTAAATCAAGAGCTAATTTTTTCTACATCAAAGAAAACTTTTGACCTAATCTGTAAACGATAGAATATAATCTGTTAGATATAGTCACTTTGTCGACATGGGATTCGGTAAAATAGATGAAAGTTGTAAAATATTTATTCATTTTAATTTACCAGGTATTTTATGGTTACGCATCTTTACTGTGAGTTCTCTCTTAACTCTTCCCTGTCAAAATGTAAACCTTAGTTCGTGCGTATTTAAATGAGGTAGATAAAGGTAGTATTGAGGGAGGTTTTTGACTAGAACGTGTACGGCTTGCTGAAGGACACATTACCAGTTCAAATTCTACGATAGCAGTCTGTCTTTATTGTTGTATATTCTTGGCAATAGTACTTGTCCTCCTCGTATATGATTCAGTGAACTTCGCGTTAATAATTTCTCTGCAGCCTTTGGGCTAGCTTAATATTTAGCTAATTTTTTTAATAGAAATACCTTACTTTTAAATTGCAAAAAAAAATATAAAAACATGCGTTTAAAAATCGCGATGCAGTCTTAGCTGGTGACATATATATTTTTTTTTTTTTTCATTTTTCTATTCAGTCATTTTTCAGCTAATCACCTCAACGCTCAGTTTTCTTACTAACATGGCTTTAAAATCTTATTTTGCCTTCTTAATATTAACGCTCTGTGCGTTTACTTTATTTATTAAATATGATACTTTTTGCCCCTTAAACCACCTAAAATTGGATTCAACTACAAAATTACAATATATTTCACAGCAGCATAAATTTAGAATATCCGATAAACGGTCTCGCGTGCTGGAAATAAAAATGTTTTATTCGGTACAGTGTTGCCACTGCTCGCTGGGTTTGTTAATAAAAAATTTGTTTTACAAAATATGAAATAGGTAATAATTCCAAATTCGGCTTTCCATGGGGCCTTGCTGGGGTGAAGGGCAGCGCTACTCTAAATCTGATGGTTATCGGAACAGTTGTTTCTTCACAGTGCGGAAAACCTACATACATCCACGCAGATTCTTCTTATTGAATTCCTTTAAATAAACTACAGTGCGATAATATTTGGTGGGAATAATCTGAAAACTGATACAGCGCATTTAAATGTTTCGAATCAAACTGTCGTTTCGAGACTGATATCCCGTTCAAGATAAACATCCATTTTGGGGTAATAAGTACAATATGCGAAACAACTGCAAAATTAACAAAAAAAAGCTATTGTAGAGAATTCAATCGCAAAAAGAGAATGATTCAATCGCAAAAAGAGATGACACCAAATTACGTGTAATTACGGAGGAGGTGATTAGGCTACAGGCGAGGTTGAGAATGTTTTGACTTTTATATTTGAAATGGTAAATTTCCTTTATTAACTTGTAGGGTTTATATTTATTTTAACTAACATTTATTTTAAGTTTAAACTATCTTTCCTGTCAAGCCTTACTTTCCCTTGGAACTGCCAATGCCAGAATATGTAAATTTGAGTAGAACGCGCAAGGATTCAAGTATGATTTAAATAGAAGGAAACGAGTTCGGTGTGAGATTCTCTTACTTAGCGAGCGCGGAGGTAGTTAGCGAGAATTGAAGAACCCCGCGTTGCGGCATATGTGCTTGGCGGGAAGTAGTGGTCATTGTTCCAGTGAGCTTCAAGTCTGCTGAATTAGCAGCGGTATAGTAAAACGCGGTGAGTTATTTATTTTAGAGAGCCTCGTAGTTAGAATCTTGTCTTTATTTTCTTTTCAGGTTATTATTTTTATTTGACTGCCAAGTTGGCACCGTCTGTAAGCGTCAAGAGAACGCAATTGTAATTTATTACGTTGAATAAAAAGGGACTTAAACCCTTCACAAGCTTCTATCTTTTATACAAGTTTTCACAGTCACCTCTTGGTTGCGTGCAAGTTGGAGGCGCGCAACGTTAAACTGTTATTAGCTATTGTTGTATGTATAATATCCAATCTGTACAAGCAGAATTCGTAAACAGTGCAAGAATGCATTTAATCATTTAAACAGTCCCTTGTGTCAAACGACTCGCAAACATTTTACCAATAAGTTAAGTAATTTCGGAAATATACGAAAAGATTTTTGGTATGAAAGTGTTTCTTCAGGAAAGGGCTCTTTCAGTTTCACAAGAGTATTTCTTGACTTGCAAGTCTGATATCCAAATTAATATGGGTTTCGTAATACTTAATAAATATTTTTAGAGCCACAGCGCATTTATAGAGGGGCTTGCAAAGATCAACATTAGAATTATACGTATCGAGTGCTCTTGGAAAAATTAGTAGCCTTCAGAGATGCTATTTTATAAATGTTTGTAGCAAAGGGGAATTAATATTTGTTAAATTCATTTTATCGTTTAGCTACTAAGTCGATATTTTAACTTTTTCGGTTTATTAAGGTACTGTTAAATAGTTTAAATTTGTTTTCATTTTTCATACTAAGCCGCATCATGAAATAAAGAGATTACTTACCAGTCGACAATGCATGTTTTTAATTATTTTTCCTTTAATGATCTTTTTTAAAACTTTTGTATGGGAACTTATATTATTTCATTAAAATTTTTTGAAACAGATTTGATAAGATCGAAGGAAGTGTCAAGATTTAAAGAAAATGCTAAACACTTCTCTGACTCTGATAAAATTAACATTTAATTTTCATTTCTCATATCGAAATTCACAAATAGGAAACCAGGCATTGTTCTTTTTCATTTCATGGTGTTCTAATTTTTCCACTTCAACTGAACTTTATCAGAAACTAGATGATGATGCAATAAATCGATGTCATCGAAACGACACTACTATATTAGTAGTGTTCCTTTATAGGAAATTATCAATATTATAGGTTTTTATAAACAAGATTTTATGCCGCTGTTTACATCAACATCCACACGTTTGATATTTTAATATAAACATTTAATTTTCCTTTGCAGTTAATAACAAAACTTTTGCCTTAGTATATGGCTCTACAATTGCATTGCTTTTATTTCTGAGAATGCATATTTTTATAGTTATTATATCCAGGCTCACCCCAAACCCAATACGGTAATTTAAGTAAAGTGTCCGTGAATATCTGTAGGTTGATGTCGAAGAATATAAAGCCGTAGATGGCAACACAGGGAATTTCTGAAGACAGCGTAGACGCATTGTATTTTAATATTAAATAAACAAATCTTGTACTCTATATATAGAAAGTATTGCCCGCTTATTGCATACCAGTTTTCTCGTCCGCCTATACGGTATAAAAGTTTGTCTCTTTCTTGCTCAGGACACATTTAGTTTCTAAGTTTAGTTGTTTTACTTTTTTGAATGAAACTGCATTGCTTCTTAGATGTAAAGCGGTGGTTTTGTAATGTCTTGGTGTGGAGAAAATGTTTTTCCGTGATTACTAATTTTATGTAACATATATCCGAACTTGTTGGAAAGGTGAGTGCCGACATTTCTCCTTTTAGTGTTACATGTGTGAACTTATAAGAAACTTCCGAAATTCTTATCTAAGGAAATTTTTCTCAAAAATATGGGTAAACCAGACCGGCTTCATGAAGTAAAAATTTCAGCAATTTGAACGTTTTATTGCGAAACGTTCTTTCCCGGAGGACATTGCACCAAGCTCCAGTTTTTTATTGTTCCATTTACGGGGATTAAGAAGGCTAATGAGCACGTAACCCAGTGAACCAGCTGTTGTGTCGATGGCGAAAAGGAAGAAGGCAGACAATAAATTGCTATAAAAGTTGCTTAATTTTGAACTCTCCACTCCCACGATTTAGACTCCGTGCTTGTTCTTCCTTGCTTATTGACGCTGAAAAATTAAACTGTGTAGATTAGAGATGATGGGATGAACATAAATCTGAATAAAATTACATGAAAGAGGGAAGCCGAATAAACAGTGAAATATTCCTTGGGAGATGTGTTCCAAACGGCCTACTTCCGTTTACTAGCGTATTTTTGACATCTTCGCTGACATTGAATTTACAGATGAAACTCCTACTAAATTTCTTTAAGAATGCTTTACTATTCCCAAATTCAGGATCCCGGTGCAGTTATTTATTGCATAATTCAGCAAACCTGAATTTTTTATGCAAAATTCTAAGTGGCAGAGCGAGCAGGAATTGTGTAGAAAATTGATGTAGTTTTATTCCGGGATAAAATTTTCTTACAAAGTGAAATAGCTAGTACTATTACACTTTCCAGTTTCCTCCTCTCGTATTGCAGTTTTAAAGCATTATTTTTATTCCTTCCCATTTCAACTAAAACTGTCAGTGAAATTCAGTCACTAAACATTGTGGTCGAGCGGAAACAAATAAGAAAAGCTACCTTCAATATCGATGCAGTGGTGAATAGGAAAAATTTGACAGAAGCAAAGATTTAGAAATAAAATATTTAGGAATGAGATTACTATGAACGAGTGCTACTTCAACGAGTGTTTCGTAAAGTTAATTTAAAATAAAAATTCGGATGCAAATTTAAAGGTTCAAATCCCGCGAACGGGTTGGCTGCATGGGCGTTTTCGTGGTTTTCCCCATGTGTAACGTGCATACGAGCCAGTTTCCCTTAGAAAGTCCTCCACGAAGGCATCCCTCCCTTTAGGCAGATAGCTCTCGTGTGCTTTGCCATAATTGAATAATCCAATCCAATCCAATCTGAGAGCAAATTTGAGAGCAAAATGTTGGAAACGGCTGCTTCGGACAGACAATTACGGATGATCTGCTCGGAGGATTCGACAGAAGGAGAGAGGCTTGTGACTCGATTAGTTTTCATTATTATCATTTTTTTCTTTTCTGAGAAGAAAACGGGGAAATCCCTTTTTATGTCTATGTATAAATTAGAGTAATGTAACATTTCCACTTGTGTGAAATATCGAAAAATATCTCGACATTGAATGATCCGTGCTCCGATTATTTCAACTGTAACGTGCACTTTGTAACCTAGTGGGTTGCAATATATTGAATCTCGAGAACATAGAGTCCGCGATTTTATTTTTCGTTAAGTACGGATACCAAAATTTTGAAAGCAAAACGAAAGTCGCATTTAGGGTACAGAAATAGCTCAGTCGTATTTAGGGTGCAGATTTAGAATAAAATCGCATTTAGGTTACAGATATTAGTCGCCCAGATATAGCTCAGAAGATTGAAAACAAAAGTTTTAAAAGTGACGAAGTCAGTACGTTGTTTAAACAATTTCAGGACAAAATTCGCACGTTTAACAAACAACTCAAGAATAAATTTCGAATTCGTTGCTAAATGATAATACGCTTCAAGATAAATATTCCGAAGAACTTTCGAAAGTGGAAGAATACCGAGACAAATTCTGTTTAATTTGGTTCGCTGTTGAAAAAATGCAAAGAAGGGAAATTCGGCTACGGAAGGAACAAAAAGCGAGCAAAAAGGGAAATTCAAACTTCCGAAACTAGAATTGAGGAAATTTAGTGGAGAACCGAAAGACATTCTTGCCTTTTAATCCAAGTTTGAAACAATTTCACAAAGATGATGCTATTGTGGATTAAGACCAATCTCAATATCTGTTACAATGTGTGGTAGTAGATCTTAAAACGGCAAGATTGGTGACAAGTTTTCCGCCAACTAATGAAAACTATTCAAAGATAATTGCACAACTTAAAAATGGCTTAAAGAGAGATTAACTTTTGGTTCAGATTTATGTACGGGATCCATTTTCCATAGTAACGAAAAATGCGGCTGGTCGGATTAAATGAGATTTAGCTGAACTTTATGATTTACTTGAGAGCAAGCTCATGGCCCTCGAAAGCTCAAAGGTAGAACTAAGGAAGAATTTGCTGAATTTTTGGAGCCACTTGTTGAGTCCTGCTTACCAGAAACTGTTCAATGGATGATACTTCGTCCCAGCAAGATAGTGCGCGCTCTTTGGATAAACGTTTGTGCTTTCTTCGAAATCAAGTGCAAAGGGAGGAAAGGATTAAGCTCGCACGTAACCGGGTCGGGAGCTTCCCTTTCTGCTCATTCACGTCCACATTCTGATGTTCCCTATTGCTCTACAGCTGCTGCCTTCGTAAATTTCCAAGGCAATACAGGTAGGCGGAATTTAGGTTGTATTTTTTGTTAGAAATCCCACAATTCTGCCGAATGTTTTTCTGCTCGCAAAATGTGTTTAGAAGATAAACTAAAGCCTTTGGTGCAAACGCCTGTCTATTTTCGCCGCCTACGAGTTGGACATAGCTCACAGGCCTTCAGAAAAAAAAGTAAAATGTTTAACATGTGTATAAATTTCACTATACCAATATGTGCTCTAATAGCGAAACTGTAAAGCGAAATGAAACTGAAAGTACTGTTTTTTCAAGTAATGCATTGTCTAATCAGCAAACTGTTAATAAAAATGTGTATTTGCAAACATTTTATTTAAAAATAGTTTTCGAAGGTACACAACTTACAGTTCGTACGATTTTCGACAGTAGTTCACATAATCTTATCTTTCAGAAAGGGTCATCACGTTTTTGCAACTGCGTCCCAAATCGAAACAAACCATTCTTGGGGAGAGAGAGACAAGTCCTAATTGCCATTTAGTGTTTGATGTTAATTTAAGAAATTTTGAGGGAACGTATGAACATAACTTTGAAGTACTTACTCATAACAAAATATGTGAATCTGTTCCAAAAATAGTTGATCACAATACCCTAAATTAAAAGGTAGAAATATCACCTTGTCTGATTTGCAAGCTAAGGAACATAACATTGAATTACTTTTAGGAGCAGATCCCATCGGGGACATTATTGCTGGCAGCTCTCTGAAACTGAACTCGGGTGTGTCTGTAGTGGCGACTGAATTCGGATACACTGTGATTGGTAAAGTAAACAGCTTATCTGAAGAACCTACTTCAGCTACTATTCTAGCATTACTGGAAAATAATTTGTTCAACAATATAGTGTCGTTGCATTCCTCTAATCTTGTGTAACCGAACTCTGGAATTTAGATGCGATTGGCATAACAGACTCAACCGAAGATGTTAAACTAGAACTTGCTCACACCAACACAGTTAAGCAATTCAAAGAGATATTAAATTTTCTTTCCGATGGCCGATATGAATTGACACCATCCTTTAAATTTGAAATTCTGTTACCTAACAATAAGTCTATGACCTTTAAAAGTCACAAAAGAATGTGTCGACGAATTAATGAGAAAATCAGTTAGGTGAATATAAGGTAGTTTTTGAAGCAACGGGAAGATCTAAAAGTAATAGAAAAGAATTTAGTATGCTTGATTTTTTTCGCCATTTATTTTAACAGAAAGTTGCTTAGTAAGATTTTGTCCAGGTTTATTATTTGTCATGATTCTAGATTTGGAGGATGAAATTTCAAGTTTAATTTTCTTGCATTCTTGCTGGAATATGGCTATTATTTCTTGACAATTTCTTCGAAGGATTAAATGGGACCTTCCACTCATAACAAATGCGACATCATCGGCGAAAGCAGTAATTTTAGCAAAAGGAAGCCAAGAACCTTTTATAATTTTATTAAATGTAATATTCCATTATTCTGCGCTTATACATGCGCCTTGTGAACATGCACGAACTTGTTTTCTTCTGATTAAAGTATTATTATATAAAATGAGACTATGCCGATTATCAAGGAAATTATTGATAATTTAATAGATATTATAAGTACATTCAATATTTCTAAGTGCTTCTTTAATTGAGGGCCGCCATAATGAATCAAAGGCTGATTTGAGACCTAAGCTGATTATTGCGGAGTGTAGGTTATTGATTTTATTAACATGGATTTGGTTTAGGACTGCACTGGTTGCATGAATGGTAGATTTTTGCTGCCTAAATCCACACTGATTTTCATTAATGAATTTATGATGCTGAAAATGGTATTCAAGTCTTCCTATAATACAACTTTCAGATTTTCTCCAAGGGCTGGTAGAAGGTTAATTGGCCGATAGGAATTAGGATTTTCATGAGCTTTGTTCTTTTTGAGCAAGAGTATGATTTGTCTTGTTTTATAGCAGTCTTGAAAAATACCAAGTTGGAGACATTTATTGCAGATTAGAATTAGCTTAGGATTACTTTTATGTATAATTTGATAGCAGATTCTATCTGGTCCAGGAGCATTTTCGTTATTGAGTTTTTTAATAAATAGATTGAGTTCCATGGCTGTAAATGTGTTATCATTTTCTTGGAAGTAGATTACAACGAATTAATCTTTGTTGAGTTAAATCATCATATATGTTTTCTTTTGGTAGAATAACATCTAGAATGTTTTCTAAAGTGATCTTCCTAACATTTTTATCATTATTTCCCCTATTAGTGACTGTAAGTTGCGTTGGGTGGAAGATTTTGTTGGTTTCAATTTTGTACAATGAGCCATACGTATACTGGTTGTTTGAACAATAGTTGCACCATGCTTAAAGCTTTGCAGACATTATTTGCTTTTTATATGAGGCTTTTCGTTTTTTGTATTTTTGAAGTAGGTTGAGTCGTTCTTCATCAGTTTGCGATGATTTCAGTTTTCTTCGTAATGCTCGTGTTTTGTGTTTGACTTAGCGGAGTTCTTTCGTCACCAGTTGATTTTTATAATGGGTATTGATGATCTTTTGAAGAAGGTACGTTCGTAGGTATCTTGAAACTTTCTGATAAGTTCCTTGGTAATATTATTAAGTTCTGTTTTGGTTGTACACAGAATAATAGCATTTAGAAAGTCATTTGAAATTGGATTGAACTTTTGTTGAAATTTCTTTTCTTTGTTATTATTGATTTCAAATCTGGTAAGTGCAGTAAAGGACGTATATTCAGTTATATCAAAAGAGATATATTTGTTATAAGATTCGGTATGTTCATCTAGTATTGATCTGTTGTTAGTTTTATTATCAAGATGTGTTGTAGAAATAAGAAGATCAGTCCAATATTTATTGTAGGTATTATCAAAGGTAGGTCGGTCAGTAAAATGATTATGTAGAATGAGATTGTTTGCATTTAAAAATTCTTCAAGTATTCCTCCTCTGTGATCGGTTTGTAAGTATCCCCATTAAGTACTTTGCGAGTTAAAGTCTCCACTAATAACATGCGGACTATTATTATTGTTGTAAGATTTCATTTAGTATGGATAAGGTTTGATTTGGATTTTTGACGGAGATATATAGATACTAGTAATAAGAAGCTGAGATGCATTAGTATTGATTGAAATTGTGATTATATTTCGAGTATTAATAATTATTGTAGAATTCCATTTATTGTTTGGAATGAATATGGCTGTACGAGGAGATAAAACACCCGTTGAAGCATGACGTTGAATAATTGCCCAGTTATTTGGACTTCTTCCTAATTTGCCAGTGATGCAATAATGTTCTTGTTTTATAATAAAATCTGCCAGATAATCTACTTGATACTGACATAGTTGGTCGGTGGCGGTCTTTGCTCTTTGAAGATTTATTTTGAGAAAGCGGATGCCATTGTTATTCTTTTTATTGATGGAAAGGGTCTATAGATAGTCTGCAGGATCTTGCATTATTGTTGATAATATGTATTGGATTTTACTCGTCTAACTTCTGTTTGATATGTGGACCAGGAAATAGCTAAAGCTGGATGTTTACAGTCAAATTTTGTTTCATACTTTTCATTGTTAATCCAACAGTTTATGCAGTACGGAGTTTGGGAATAACAGCAAGAAACATGATATTTTCCGCCGTAGAATGAGCATTTTGGTTGGTTTGTCTTATGAGAGAATCCTGACAGACTTGACATCTGCGTACACCGATATACTCGGTTATTTTATTGTTGCGCCATACAATATATATTTGTTTTTTACTCATAAAATTTTGGAAAGTTTGACCGTGACATTTTATGATCCATTTATCAATATTATTTTGATAATTCAGTTTAAATAAAGGCCTTAGGTGGGAAATATTTGATTATGTTTCTTGGGCTATAATTTGAATCAGTTCATCAGAGTTGAAATTTTTTGGAGTATTATGAATTGTGCATTTTGGTATTGTGGCTTCCGGAAGTTTTACGTTAACTATATCTTTTGCAACTGTTTTGGCAATGAGGTTATAGCTGATTTTTTCTATACATTCTGGGTTATGACAGTGTATTGCAAGGCTTCCTTGAAGAAAGGTGTTTATTCTTTTGACGTTGATATTTAATGCTTGCAGTGGTATTATTTGCAGTGGTATATGATTTATTTGTTCTATTTTTCTTTTTCGGTTCTTGCTTCGTTTGGTCATTAAATCAATCGTTCTACAGTCGTCATCCAGTTCTGGCTCTTTTCGCAGTTCATCTGGTTTCCTTTTCGGGTTTGACAGTTCTTTTCCGGTTCCTGCTGGTTTTGCAGATTTGGATTCTTTTCCGTTTTTTGCTTCTTTTCCAGGTATTGCGTCTTTTCTGACTCATCTATCTTTCCAGTTCTGGCATCTTTTCCGGCTCTTGCTTCTTTTCCATTTTTTGCATTTTTTCCAGTTTCTTCTTCTTTTTCAGTTCTTCTTTGTTTTTTAGTTTTTGCATTTTTTCCAGTTTCTTCTGCCTTTTCAGTTCTTCTTTGTTCACTTGTTTTTGTATCTCTTCCAGTTGTTTCTCTATTTCCAGTTCTTCTTTCTTTTCTAGTTTTTGTATCTCTTCCAGTTGTTTCTCTATTTTCAGTTCTTCTTTCTTTTCTAGTTTTTGTATCTCTTCCAGTTTTTTCTTGTTTTTCAGTTCTTCTTTCTTTTCTAGTTTTTGAATCCATTCCAGTGTTTGCTTCTTTTTCAGTTCTTGCTTCTTTTCTCGTTTCTGTTGCTTCTCCAGTTTTTGTTTGTTTTTTAGTTCTTCCTTCTTTTCCAGTTTTTGCTTCTTTTTCTGCTTTTTCAGTTCTTCTTTGTTTTTTAGTTTTTGCATTTTTTCCAGTTCCTTCTGCCTTTTCAGTTCTTCTTTGTTCACTTGTTTTTGTATCTCTTCCAGTAGTTTCTCCATTTTCAGTTCTTCTTTCTTTTCTAGTTTTTGTATCTCTTCCAGTTTTTTCTTGTTTTTCAGTTCTTCTTTCTTTTCTAGTTTTTGAATCCATTCCAGTGTTTGCTTCTTTTTCAGTTCTTGCTTCTTTTCTAGTTTCTGTTGCTTCTCCAGTTTTTGTTTGTTTTTCAGTTCTTCCTTCTTTTCCAGTTTTTGCTTCTTTTTCTGCTCTTGTTTCATTTTCAGTTCTTGCTTCTTTTCCAGTTTTTGCTTCGCTTCCTGCTCTTGCTTCTTTTTCAGTTCTTGCTTCTTTTCCAGTTCTTGTATCTTCTCCGGTTCTTGCTTCTTTTCTAGTTTTTGTATCTTTTCCAGCTTTTGCTTCTTTTTCATTTCTTGCTTCTTTTCTAATTTTTGTGTCAATTCCAGTTTTTTCTTGTTTTTCAGTTCTTGCTTCTTTTCCAGTTTCTCCTTCTTTTCCAGTTTCTCCTTCTTTTCCGGTTCTTCCTTTTTATTCAGTTCTTGTTTCTTTTCCAGTTCTTGCATCTTTTCCGGTTCTCGCTTCTTTTCTAGTTCTCTCTCGTTTTTCAGTTTTTGCTCCTTTTCATGATCACAAGGAGGGTTTTCCAATCTACAAAATAATCAGTATATCTTTATTTCAGTAGTAAAAAAGTGAAAGTAATGCAACGACGATCACGTTTAACATGTACAACACTTTAATATTTAGATACTATATAACACTTTGGGCTCAGTTTCATAGGGAAAATCTCCCCGTAGATTTATTGCCTGACAGAATATTTTTCTACAAAGGGCGAATTTGTTGTTTTCGTTATAAGAACCTAAAGCCAAGCAGAGAAGTTAAAGAATTTGGCGTGATTTGTATGCAATAAGCGACCACCATGAATCTCACGTAGAGTGTGATAATTTGCAAAGTTTCAGTGCTTTACTTTTCCTTACTTAATTTTTACATAAGTTGTAATAATAATAATAGTAATAATAAACAGGTGGCTTAAAAACAGAGGGAAACAATGGGGAAAATTGCAAAATAGTAGAAAAAATTGAAACTGAAATCAAAAATGAAACAACTACAAAAAAAGGATGGAAAAAGCATCTTAGAAGATATACACGTAACGTTCTTTCTGAATCAGAAAAACCTGTATTTAAACGAGTATAAGTTTGAGAGCTTTAGATTCATTTAGTTTTTGAATCAATTACTATTTCTTACGCTTGCTAGATATTTTAAATTTCTTTAATTTTTGTATAATTTACTTACGTATTTTGTATTTTAACCTTTTCTTATTATTATCCCAGTAGAGGTAACCTTACACATCATTACATTATCTCCGAGTTTCCTCATTTAAGTCATCTTTCTCTCAGAACAATCCCTTTGCATCGCTGGCTGCACAGGTTTCAAATTTTCTCTCGTTATTCCAAATTCAGAAAATATTGCTGGTCTATTTCGTCGTCCAGCAGAGCAGCACTAGGAGTTTTGCCACCATTTGTTTTCAATTGAAAATTTTATTCTCATTCTTCAGTTATATTCTTTAAGTTTTAATTATTTATACAGGAAGAAAGAAAGAAATCAAACACAGTAAAAAAAATTAGGAAAAGAAATATCTGTTTTCTCCTATATTTATTGTTTCCTGTAATTTCTTTCGCCTGTTCCATTAAATTTATTGAAGGAAAATTTGCTAAGTTTTTCTAAATGTATTTCCTAAATCCTTATGCGAATTAAGCCTTTCTGAGCGTTTCGGCTAATGGCCGAAATCACTTTAATGGCTTTCACAATGTAATGTTTGAATATTGACAGCTGCCTATACTGAAATATTTTCTCCATTGTCCTCGAAAAAGGAAGTATTAAAGTTCCAGGAGATTTTACAATGAAGGACACACATTTCTTATTTGAAGGGCAAGAAAAAAAAAAGATATTTTCGGATGGGAATATGTAGCATTGTAAACAGCGTGTTTGTAAATTTCATCATATAGTAGCAACACTTGAGTCATAAGTAATTATGCACATATATGAGAGAGACGACATCGAGGAAAAATGAAATGGCAAAACAGGGCCGAAACAACTTTCCTGGCCGGTACAAACAACACAAAACACAAGAAAGAACGGACACCAATTATGCTTAGCACAAGAGAAATTAAAAAATAGGAACAAAATTAGACACTTATGGACCTCAAAGAAGGTGTTCGAAATTACGACCTGCACCCTGATGCAGGTATCACATCTCTCGCACATCGACCATAAGATGTTCTGGAAAATACTGTGCATCCTCAGGACTTTCCCAGCAGCTGCCACGATATGTGCCACAAGTTCCTGTTGGACTTCTAACAGGGGTTTCGTGCACGAATGTGTTGAATTACCCCGAGCGGAAGTGATAATGCAAGTGAGGTCTCGTGATCTTGCTGAACAATGCACTGGACTACCTCTAACAAACCCATGTTTAGGATACTTTCCTAAGGAACTTTCGAATACTTTCTTTGATGACAATCCAATTTTTTTGTTCTTATTTCTTAGTTTTCGCTGCGCTAAGAATAATAAAGAAATATCTTTACACTGTTCGTACCCTATTTTTCTTGTGTTGTCTCTCGTCACTATAGCGCCAGGAAAGCGTTTCCGACCATGCATTGCAATAAACGATTATATATATATATAATTTATTTCCTAAACAATATTGATTAATTGATTATATTATCTCCTATGTTTAATTAAAGTAGAATTATTTTAAAAGAGTGAATCCATACTGGTAAGTTATATTTCGAAAGATGTTTTGAAGTAATTTGAAAGCAAATAATGTTTTTGGTTAATAATGTTAATAATGTTTAGCAAAATGCAAAATGTTAATAATGGGGACTAGAGTTAAATCATCGTGAAGAATAAAATTTCAATTGTAAAAGGAAAATTAAAACCATGTAATCATTGTCATTGATCGGAAATTAATTGACTTTTCAAGGGGAACAAACCAACTCCCATTCAACGAACAATAATTTATTAGTTTTATTAGTTAATTTATTAGTAATTAACGAACAATTTATTAGTTCCATTAGCAATAAATCTGAATTTTAATTGTGTTTTATGGAATTTGGGAATCGCATAAAGATTAGTAAATCTGTTGTAGTTTGCATTGAAAGTAATATTGAGTTTCTTATGAAAAGTTTTAAACCTGTTTATTATAGATGTTTCTGTAAGGTTGGCTAATTGATAAGTAGTTGCGTTGAGAAGTTCTTTATGAATAATTTCTGCGTAGAATTGTTTTCATATAATGCTAAAGTTATTAATTGTTTAACTATTTTTGTAATAGTAAAAAGCTGTTTTAATTTTTTAATATCTGATGTAAATTGCGACCAATTCAATGTACTTTTAATCTTGAGGTGACTGATTTCGGTGGATATGCGTTGAAGAATTTTGGCTTTCCATTTTTAGAAGGTATCTATGGGTAAATTCAGTTGATAGCTTGCTTTAACTATAACTTTGTTGATGTTGTTTTCGAAAGTCTTGTAACAGAAATTTGTAGTCATGTTTCTGACTGGTCTAAATTTTGTACCACAACTCATTAGTGTTTTAAGTTGATGGTTTTGTATGATACTCAGGTTGCCAGTAATTATGTGCTGGTGATGAGAATCCACGTAATTGCTATAAATTGGTGTCTTACAATGTCATTCTGCTGTTTCATCTATTTCATGGAGGTTTGTCAGCAAGTTGCTTAAGGTCCTTTGATATTTAAATGCAACCATAGGTAATGTATCAACTGCGGGGAAGTAATCTTTACAATCTCTGATGATTCTTGAGAAATGAATATTGTCAAACTGCGGATGTAGAAAATTGACTTTAAAATAAATTTTGCGTTGAGTTAGACTATTAGAGAGTCCGAAAAAACTAAAATCGAGAATCATGTCTTTAATGATTTGTATGTCGTCGTAGCTTTATTGAATGAATTTTTTTAGTTTGATAAGGAATTTATTAGTACAGGAGTGTAACAGTTGAGAAGTTTCTTGGGAAAGTTGTCTGAGTCAAAGAAACATTTCAATTGTTTTTTCAATGCAAATGTATCCAAAGTGGATAAAAATCTCGCATTATTTTTTATTTTGCTTCCTCTTATCCCTCTCTGCGTTTTGTTGCTGTAGTGCTTAAATTGGCTGAAAATAGACTTCTTAGAACTATCTCTATGACTATGTATATAAGTGTTAAGTCCATATGGATAAAGTGAACGTTGTTTTAGTATATAGAGAGATTCCTGAAAAATTCGTGTTTTGTGATTGGGTATTATATCTAGTATCTAAAGTTGAATAGAGTTGAAGTCATGGTGTTTAAAGTGCTCTAATTCTGCTGTATTGAGTTGTGATGGTGTACTTATTTTAATGCTATTTTTTGTGCGTTGAATTTTTTGATTTAAGCTCTATGGTTATTGATTCGAAAGTTAAGATTGTTTTTAGTCTGTCCTATATATTTTATATGTCAAGTGCCGCATGTAATCATGTAAATACAGTTAAATGTTTTTCATAAAAATTGTATTTTGGGTTTATCTGTAGCAGGCATGGCGTTAAATTTTCAAGTTTTTCATCTAGTGGAATGACATTTAATGATTTCAATTTCAGATAAAGTAGCAAGATATAAAAGTAAGGAGGCTGCTAACCTTCAATACAGTAAAGTTTTTGTATAAGAACTTTATAAAACTTAAAAATTAAAATATTAAAAAAGAAGAATGGAGGTAATATATAAAGTGGGTACATTAGGCAAGAGATAAATAGCGCTAATAGCTGCTATTTAGCATATCCAATGTTGTATGATCTTAAATTCATTAAGTGCGAAAAGAAGTTACAATTACTTGCGCAATTGCTGCAAAGTTAGTTAATAATAATTTATTTCCTAAACAATATTGATTAATTGATTATATTATCTCCTAAGTTTAACTAAACTAGAATTATTTTAAAAGAGTGAATCCATACTGGTAAGTTATATTTCGAAAGACGTTTTGAAGTAAAAGTTTTGAAGTAAAGCAAAATGTTAATAATGTTTTAACGGGGACTAGAGTTAAATCATCATGAAGAATAAAATTTCAATTGTAAAAGGAAAATCATATATATATAATAGTTATATAAATATATATATATATATATATATGTTACCGTGAAAGACCGAAATTGGAGAATGTCGACTTTCACCGGAGAATGTCAACATTCACCAAATACGTCGGTGAAAGATCGAATATTGCATTACATTCTTGTACATTCGGACCCTCACCGGTGTATGTCGACACTCACGGATGTGTTCTGGTGTAGGTTGAAAAGAGAGGAGTATATGTACACGCTGTCATTGCAAAAGGAAGTGTTCCACAAATAAATGCTGTTGTAAAAGCAAGGGCCTCTTGTGCAATTGAAAGTGTCATAAGAGTTTAAGTTTTTGCAATAAATAAGATTTGAATCACGTAATTTACTAAGTTTTAAACTTCTATTATTTTCCTTTCTCATTTTGAATGTACAGTGTGTTTTAAGTTCTTATATTCTTAAGTTCTTAATTTAAGTGCGTTTTTTCATGACCGAATTACGGAGAAAATATAATATTCTTATGTGTTCAACATTCTTATGTGTTCACCATCTACTAATGGTGAATGTTGACATTTACTGGTGTAAGTCAGAAATAAGAGTATTTGGAATATATTTTGGACATACAACAAGCGACTATGTGAATGTTGACATTCACCGGCGAAAGTCGACATTCTACAGATTTCGGCGTTTCACCATAACATATATACGATAAACGTATATATATAGATATATATGTATATGTGTGTGTGTGTGAATTAATGTTAGGAATTCTGATCGCACATATTGATCTATAATACAGAGCAAATTTGGCAGATGAATAAGATAAAATATTCAGATTTATTTCAGTTCACATTTGCGACCCCAATTCATTTGAAATTCTAAACCTACCTATTTCTAGAATATTTATATTTCTCATATTGTTGAAATAGAAAGAAAGTAGCACGACGTCGTGTCAGACGTGACAGAGATAGAAAAAATGTGCATAGTTCGACAATATTGTGGCTTAGTAAGAGAAATATTTGATTCCGGAAATTTTATATTCCGACTTAGCTAGTTCATCATCTTTATGTAAAAATCATGTGATGGGTATATATATATCTACATAAATATATTTTAATTAATTAATTTTTCTTTTTTAATTTTCTATTAATTCAAAATTATTTAATATTATACATTAAAAATATAATTGCAATGAAAAGTTGGAATCTCGAAATTTTTATTATGTTTGATAAGTACATTCTCAAAACTCGAGTTAAATAATATTATAAATCTCTGTAAATCTAGAAATATATAGTCTAACAGAAACAGATGAAGAGAACAATTTATATCAGATTTGTTCCGAATAGAGTATAGGATGGATTTCAGTGTTTACTTAATTTGTTTTACATACATATATATTATTATTTATAAACATAAAGTCCTTTTTGTCTTTGTTAGTCTAATTATATCAACTATTTGACATTCAACAACTAACTTCATAACAACTTCTCATTCACAAATTTTACAAACTGGCCGTTTAAACACGTGTATTTTGTATATTAGCTTTCTGTTTAGATATTTCATTAGTTAATGCAATAACGTTTCCTCATAATCAAAAGGTATGACAATAAATTTGAATTCTTCACAATATGATTTTCCAACTTAAACATTTATAATGTATTTTTGTAATGAAGGAATGAAAAAAACATTAAGCATTATAAATCTGAAAACGTATTATTTTCCAGACCAGCGTTTTTGTCAAAAAATTATTAAATGTATAATTAAACTGGACCTGAAACATTATGTTTGGTTTTATTATTTTTTCCGAAAAGACTTACGTCTCCGACACGTATTGCAATCTTAAACATTGGGGATCCAATTCTTTTAGTAGTTGTTCGCTGTAGTATATTTCTGCTTCTCCTTCTTCTTCTTCAAATAGACGTCGATAATTATTTGCGCTGAAATATTTTTATTTTATTAAATATATATGTTCATATGTTTGAATTCATTAATTTAATAAATGATTACTTATACGTTTTTTGTCAAAAGTAGTAAGTTACAGTTTGCGAGCATTTTTACAGATTGTCAAAGATTTTTAAACGCTCAATGTTCCACGAAGAAAATATCTTTACTTATTCAAAATCTTTTAAAAACAATAAATATGGAAATGAATATTCCTCTTATTAGCCTAAATTCCATTATGAGATTATAGAGGTATAATAGGAAATGAAGCTGAAGCTGCTGGCACCAACAGCTCAGGATGCCATATTAAAAGGTCTGATTGACATCTATCATCTCAAATCAAACCATGCAATCAGGAAAAAATTTTCCAAACACGTTTTAATAAAATAACAAACAGGATGGGACGAGACAGATACAAGAAGATTGCTCGACGGTTACCTCCCGCAAGTATCCCTATAAAGAATAAATTTTTTTCTCCAATTAGATTGGCAACAAGTCATGGAAAGTTCCCATTTTATTACCAGAGATTCTTAAGAAGCACGTAAAATGCGAGCGCTAAAAACCTGCAAATCTAGAAAACCTAAGCTTTATAAATGGCACTCTCCCTTACTTTCCCTTCTTAGAAAAAATAATCAGGATTTGCATCAAAAATTCCAGAGAAACGTGTTTCTACAATATGAAGTGTGTGTCTGCACTTCAACAATTTATGAAATATATTATTGAAAGTGAAGGAACTGTGATTATAAGTATCTAATCATATTACAAAAGTGAATAAGCATATATTTAAGAACAAGAAAATTTTTTAAACGGTGGCTTTCGTTGACCATGCTGATGAAATTTCCAGTCGAGCGCAATTTATCAATGTTTGGGATCTCAACCTGATGGCTGCGTATGCTGAGTCGATGACTGATCATTCATTTGGACAATTTCCGCACAGGATTAAAAATTGCCTTCCTACAGACTTCTTCACTTAACGGGCCATGCGTTCAAAACACAGATTTACACGTTAACTGAAATGTATAAAAAATTAGCGAAAACAAAAAAAGTATTTAAACGCACAATATCTCTTCGGATCTTCTTATGTTCCTGATTATTACATCTGCTGAAAACAATTTAATACGTTTAAATGCAATTACATTTCATTGAAGTTATCTATTAATTGTTTAACAGTTTTCTGCTGTTGACTTCAATAAATTTAATGATGTTTGGTATTTCATTTGTTTCCAGCAACACCTAGTCTCCTTTGCAAAGAAAATTAATATTAACTTTTGTAATTAAGAAATGATTTAGATGAAAAATTAAATTGGACTGAAGATAATGCCTCGGTTGTTTTCGTTAAAAGAAGTTGGTGCTTTCCTAATTCAAAAAATATCTCCATATATATACATAACATACATGTAATTAATTTACACACTTAAAAAAAGTATTCTTCACATGGTATCTTCAAATGGGTAGATACGATAGCTGAAAAACAAGTGTCGGACTAAAGCGGAGCTGCAAAGAGCGATTTGTTGTACTGATACTTCCGTTTATATAATTCTTGTTATTCGATGCATGTAGTTTTGTTGAAATTCGTGTTACATATTGCTTTATTCTCTGATGTAAAATGAATTATCCCAAATTTTATTCAGAAGATTTAAATAACTATAACCAAAATTTATCAAAACATCGCGGTATAAAAATACATAGCAACGAATTTTCAAGCCTAATTTCTTTTTATAAACTGACTAACATATTTACATTTTTGTGAAGTAGCATATTTACATGTATACGAAATGAAAAATAGATATGAGGTAATAATAAAAAACTAAATAAAATATGCTCCCAAATAAAGACGTTAAGGCAATAATTGCTACACAGAGACAGAAAGTTGGTAACTAAACTGAGAACTTTTGCGGCGAAGACATTTATTAGTTCAAAAATCTATAAATATGTCAAAATAGAATAAATTCTATGTAGAAATGTTAGCAAAGATACTGTTACGAATTTGGTATTTAAAAAGATAATGTTAGTTCAATTATAAATTAAATGGTTTTATTTCTCGCGCAGTGCAGCGCGTGACGAATATTAAAAGAAAGCTAAGCAGGAAAATTGAAAATACAAGAGCGCGTGCATTAAATAAATAAATATCTCTTTTTGATTTCGAGAAAGTACTGGAAAATTCTAGCGCGTGATTTTAAAATCTTATAAAAGGAGGAAAACATCTCAGTTCGCAGTAGTTGCTTAGTTTGTTGTTGTTTAGAAAACTGCTCTTGTTGATTGTAGCGAATTCGCGGATTAGCGTTCTTTAGCTGTTTTGAATTACTTTCTATTGGTCATTTGAGTAGTTAAAAGATAACTACTGTGAGATATTGTAATACTGCATGATAATTTGAGAAAATTTAAGCATTTTTGTTGTGATAATAATAAATTTTTGTTCATTTTTCATCGGACTTGCGCATTCATTTCATAACGAACTCGTACGCACGCAACAATTTTTGGTGTCAGAAGTGGGATTTGAATGCCAATAACAAGAGCGATGGAAGAGCAATTAAGGCAGTTGATCTCAGCCTTTACCTTGTTGAAAGAACATATGAAATCTAATCAGGAAAGGATTGAAGCGGGACAAGAATCCGTTAAGGAAGAGAGAAAGGCCATTCAAGCTGGTCAATTAATTTTTAAAGACGAAATAAAAGCCGTACAAGTAAAGATTGAAGAAAGTCAATACGAAATGA
Source organism: Stegodyphus dumicola (assembly GCF_044657685.1). Classification (NCBI taxonomy): domain Eukaryota; kingdom Metazoa; phylum Arthropoda; class Arachnida; order Araneae; family Eresidae; genus Stegodyphus; species Stegodyphus dumicola. The sequence continues at coordinate 45,150,067 of NC_140778.1, forward strand.
AAAGAGAAATTGCCTGCATAATGGAAACCAAATTCGATACTATGGAAGGCAGAATAGATGTGGTTGAAAATAAAGTTGGGCAAATTGAAGAAAAAGTTTCTTCCGTAAAAGGTCAAATTGAAGAAAGAGTTTCTTTGGTGAAAGAAGAAACAGAAGAAAGAGTTTCTTCTGTAAAAGACCATATAGAAGAGCGAATTTCTGCCGTCGAGCAACAAATTGATGATAGGGTTTCAGCCGTTGCGAAAGAAGTTGACACTTTAAAGAAGAGCATAGCGAACGAAAGAAACAATTCTGAGGGTTTTAAATTCTTACCGATGCCTGCTCGTCCATCTCTGAAGATATCCACATATGATGGGGAGACATCCTGGCAAGTGTATAAAACACAATTTTCTATCGTTTAGGATGCTAATGGATGGGATTCCCAAACTAAGGCCTGCCATCTCGCCGCTTCTCTGAGAGCAGACGCAGCGGATATCCTGCAGACGCTTCCAGAAAACCAAAGACTTGACTTCGAAGCTTTATCCGGCGCATTGGAACTGCGCTTTGGCGAGAAATGTTTAAAAGACTATAGCAGGCTTCAATTAAAATCCCGTCAACAGAAGCCCACCGAATCACTCCAGGAACTCGCCACAGATGTTGAAAAGCTGTCCACCTCGCCTTTACGGAGTGCCCGAGAGAAACGAGGGAAATCCTGTCCCTGCAGTACTTTATCGATGGCATCCGGAATCCCGAAATACAGAAGGCTCTACGAATGGCGGATGTTAAAAATTTGAAAAGCGCTTTAGTGTACGCCATGAAATTCGAGGCAGCCCAGCAAGCCACTCGTCGAGACCGCCACCCCGTGAGAGGTGCTCAAGTCCAGCAGCCAGAGAATCAAGTCACTGCTCGTCTAGACGATTTAACTAGACAGCTCAACGCCTTGAGACGGAATATTGGTGATAAGAAACCGACCGTTAAGTGCTGGAACTGCGGTGCTGAAGGACACATACGACGAAACTTCAGAACACCCCAGGGCACGGATGTTAAGACCGCTCCTAGCAAGCAGCAGGGAAACTAATTAGTGGCCATCTCTTGGGGCGGAGGAGGTGCCAGATAATGAAAAGCCCCAGTTTAAAGCGCTTCAGATTTCTGCAGTGAGAGGCGGCAGTAATGGACTTTTTGTAATAGGACATATTAATGGAGTTCCCTGCAATATGACAATAGAAACAGGAGCCAACGTTACCATCATCCGAAAAGATTTGGCTCAACAATTGGGAAGCAAACTTATCTGGACGCCGCCCTGCGTTACCCTCCAGACTGTGTCCGGTGAGAAGATCGATATCGCGGGGAAAGTGAACGTTAATATCAGGTTTGGAAGTGCCGCTTACCATCACATAGCATATGTGGCAGACGTTACAGATCCTTGCATACTCGGATTAGACTTTTTAAGGAAATATAATTTTTCCTTGGACTTTAAAAATAATGAATTGCATTCTGCGTCTGAGGACATAACGTTATTTGGAATTAATAATGCAGAAGTTAAATCTGTCCACAGAATCATAGCACAAGACAATATCACAATACCGGCAAGAACAGAAATTTTACTCCCTGGCTCTATAGCCGAAAATAGAGATTTTCGCTACGGCATCATAGAATATACCAATAACTGTAATACCCCGAAAGGAGTACTAGTAGCCTCAACACTCGTCGACTTATCGAGAATGGTTATTCCTGTGAGAGTTGCCAATGTAACTGAGAAGGCGAGAGTTATTAAGAAAGGCGACGTGGTTGCAGCATGTACTCCAGTAACCAGCTTTGAAAGAAAGAGCAACATCCCAGAACCCGTGTCCTCAGAGAGCATTACATCGGAGTTATTGCAGAATGCGCAATTAAACGATGAAGAGAAGAATGCTGCCGATCGCGTCATTAAAAGTCTTCAAGTTGTTTTCTCCCGCTCGTCTTCTGACGTGGGTCGAACTAGTTTGACGCAACATAGAATCGATACAGGCGATCATCACCCGATCAAGCAACATCCAAGACGCCTACCGTTTGCTAAACAGGAAGAGGTACGATCACTTTTAAAGGATATGGAAGAAAGCGATGTTATCGAGCCTTCAGGAAGTCCATGGGCATCTCCCATCGTTCTTGTCAGAAAGAAAGACGGCTCAACAAGATTTTGCGTTTACTATCGCCGGTTGAATGAGGTTACGAAGAAAGACACTTACCCTCTTCCTAGAATTGACGACATTTTGACACTCTTTCTGGAAGCAAGTGGTTCTCAACACTTGATTTAAAGAGTGGGTATTGGCAGGTAGAAATACACCCTGATGACCGAGAAAAGACGGCATTTACTACGGGACAAGGGCTTTGGCAATTCAAGGTGATGCCGTTTGGACTGTGTAATGCGCCGGCAACATTCGAACGTCTTATGGAGACTGTTTTGAAAGGCCTTTCCTACGAAGCCTGCCTGATATACCTGGACGACATCATCATCGTCGGAAAGAGTTTTGAAGAACATTTAGAAAGTTTTAGGAAGGTACTTCAGAAACTGAAAGAAGCCAATCTGAAGCTGAGTCCCGCTAAATGCAAATTGTTCCGAAAGGAACTGACTTATCTGGGACATGTCATCTCTGCAGAAGGTGTACGCACGGATCCTGAAAAGGCATCAGTGGTTAAATCTGGACACGTCCCGAAAATGTCCATCAGCTGAGAAGCTTCCTAGGGCTTTGCACCTACTATAGGAAATTCGTGAAGGACTTTTCTTCCATCGCAAGACCCCTTCACAAGCTGACAGAGAGCAAGCAAACGTTCTTGTGGACAAAAGAATGCGAGGATGCATTTAACAACTTAAAGGAAGCTTTAACATCTGCTCCAATCCTGACGTATCCTCAGCTCGACAGACCATTTATTCTCGACACGGACGCGAGAAATGAAAGTGTCGGTGCGGTTTTTTTCCAAGAAATAGACGGCCAAGAACGTGTAGTAGCGTACTGGACCAAGTGCCTGTCTAAACCGGAGAGGAATTACTGTGTCACCAGGAAAGAGTTGCTCGCCATAGTCAAAGCTGTAGAACATTTCCATCATTATCTATACGGCAGAAAATTCCTCCTCCGCACGGACCATGCCTCATTAGCCTGGCTTTTAAATTTCAAGAATCTTGAGGGTCAAATAGCCAGGTGGATACAGAGACTCCAAGAATATGACATCACTATCCGTCATCGAAAGGGATCATCACACGGGAACGCCGACGCCCTGTCTAGAAGACCTTGCCCAGAAAGCTGCCGATATTGTTCCAGGGTGGAAGCGAAATACGAGCTGCTGACTCCGGTCGCAAGACAAATTACAACATCAACATCGGCTGATCGAGACTCGTGGAGTGATGATGAAGTCAGGAAAGACCAGCTGGAAGACCGTGACATTAAACCCATACTTGATTTAATAGAGTCATCAAACAGAAAACCTACATGGCAGGACATTTCTATCTGTAGTCCTACAACAAAACAATACTGGGCACTCTGGGACTCACTTTGTAAGGATCTTAAGTTTTACTAACGTTTATTTTATTTTAAATCTTTACTATCACTTCTTATTTTCTACTTCCGGCCAGAATTATAAGCGTTAAGGATTTTATGCAATGTTTGTCTGGCGAACGCCAAGTATTTAAGTGTGGCCTTTTTGCCAAGCAAAAGAGAGAGGAAGCAGTGAGTTCGAAGCAGGCCGCTTACCTTAGAAGTTACGCAGTTGCTATTTGCCTTCCAGGCCAGAGGTTTTAATCCTCTTGATAAATTAAACGTATTGTAGTGTTCACAGTCTCTGTGCTACATACGCTTCCTGTTATTATAAGGCCAATCTTCCACGTGTATTATTCTAAAGTTAAATTAGAGTTTAGTTTTATTTTGATATCTTTTACGTTAGACCCCGAGTGGAGGGTCATTGTATTCCGAAGTACGGAAGTGATTGTATATAAAGAAAAATAAAGGGTTTTGTATACCCTTCGTCTGTATCCTGTCTACTTACTACAATTAGTGAACATAGCTTTAGTAAGCTCTCTGTTCCTAGTCAGGTCCTTGTATGTTTCCGAAGAAGGTTAGAAGAAACATTGAAACCGGCGCGCAGTGTTCCTGTGTGGCAGAAGTCTTTTTTAGAAAGTATTTTCGCAAATACCGCATATATAATGCGGATAATAGGACAGTATTAGCGGCGCAAGGAAAAGAATGTAAGTGCGTAGGTAAAGTACCTTTATATATCCGTATCAAGGACGAACAAGTAAAGGTGATGTTTTTTATAGTAAAGAAACTGCAAGCACATTTGATATTAGGAATAGACTTTCTTTCAGACGCACAAGCTACACTGGATTTTAATGAAGCGTCCCTTAAGCTGACAATGAAACCAGTGCGTGTAGAAAAGGTTGAACCGCCAAGGTTAAATCTTGACCACCTGCCTAATGATGAGCAAGATAGAATCCGACAAGTGGTAAGTGAATTTGCTTCCTTATTTAGTGATATTCCAGGATTTACTCAGGTTACTAACCATAGTATTGACACCGGAGATGCATTGCCAGTTCGTCAAAAACCATACCGGTATGATAAGAATAAGGAAAAAATTATAGAATGGCATATTACCGATATGCTACGTAAAAAGATCATAACGCCCATCTCAAGTAGTTATGCTAGCCCGGTGGTTTTATGTAAGAAAAATAATGATTATCCTTTGGAGCATCCAAAAAGGTGGAGATTTGCTATTGATTACCGTAAATTAAATTCCATAACGAAATATCCGGTATATCCGTTACCGATCATAGAAGAAATTTTAAGGAACATAAAATCAACCAAATTTATGACGACTTTAGACTTAACGAATGGTTATTTTCAAATAGGGGTCAGGCCTGAGGACGTGCCTAAGACTGCTTTTATAACCAAGTCTGGCACTTATGCATTTTTGCGTATGCCGTTTGGCCTTTCTGGGGCCCCAGCAACATTTCAGCGATGCATGGGCATTGTGTTAAGACCTGTTCTTGGAAAGTCCACATTTATCTATTTAGGCGATATCATTATTACTAGTGATAATCTCGACCAACATATACAGGATTTAAGACAGGTGTTTTCTTTATTAAATGAGGCCGGTCTAAAAGTTAATGTCGAAAAGTGCAAATTTGCAGCCCCTGAATTAAAATATTTAGGTTACAAAATATCGCAAAAAGGGATCGAGACAGATGAATCAAAAATAATCGCTGTACAAAAGTATCCGACTCCAAACACGGCAAAGAAGCTCTCTTCTTTTCTAGGACTTTGTTCATATTATAGGTCCTTTATAAAAGATTTTGCGGCTATCGCTGAGCCATTGTTAAAATTAAAAAGGAAAAAGGCAAGATTCTCGTGGACGGCCGAAGCCAATAGTGCTTTCGAAAAATTAAAACAAGCATTAACGCAAGCCCCTGTGTTGAAATTTCCTGAAAAGGATGAAAATTTAGAAATTTCAGCGGATGCTTCGGATTATGCGGTAGGAGCGGTACTTTCGCAAAATCAGCAGCCCGTGGCATTTTTTAGCCGAACTTTAAATCAAACACAAAGAAACTATTCCGCGACCGAGAGAGAGGCACTTGCAGTTCTGTTAGCAGTGCAAAAGTTCCGAGTCTATTTTCGAAAGGCGCCGATAACAGTATATTCTGATCATGCGGCGGTAACTAGATTGTACTCAGGGAAAAATTTATCCCCAAGGTTAACCCTTAGCCTGTCGAGTGATTTTTTGCGAATCCCTTTAAAACTGTCGCTAGTTTTGGACCGAACTCCCCGTAAAATGTCGCGAAAATAACCCTAAACCTCTGAAAATTGTCAAGCAGTTCTTTTGTTATTTCCCATCCCTCCCAGAATTTTACTTCAATGATTCCGCTAAGTGAGATTGATCACTAAGTATTGTTCGGTGAGCTCTCAAGAGAATTGCAAAAGGCTAGACTCTCCGTGATGACCGTCTTAATGCCGCAGGGGGTACAGCTGCGAAACTTAAAAGTTTCCTTCCCTTAAACAATCTTATCTCTACATATCTTCTCTACATATAATAAAAGAAAGAGTTTGTCTGTGTGTGTGCCTTTCGTTCGCGCTGCGCGTAAACTAATAGACCCACGGCTACGAAATTTGGTACATAGGTACATCTACACAAGAGCCAGTGCACTTCGAAGCGATTTTTTCGAAATTCGAATTCGAATTTTTTTTATTTCATGTTTTGTGACGAAATCGTGTCATTTTGAAACATAATGGGCTATAGGAAAGCGAGATTTTACTCTACACACTCCATTTTCACATCGTCATGAAACGTAGGCACTTAGCTATTTTACGAACTTAAAATAAATTTCGTGTTTTAATAAATCGAGTAAATACGAATTTATTGAACAAAGGGAGCTTAACACCTTTTCAACGGAATTTTTTCTAAAAAAGTTTATTTTTAAAAATGTACATTTTATTTTTCTTTGATTTTTGGACACGTTAAACTTTCATCCTTGCGAACGCTTTTACAAAAAGAATTTTGGAAAAATGATAATATTTTGTATTTTTAAAAGATTTTTTAAATGAAGCTTCCGAGTACACTTCTCACATCTCACATCTTTAAAAATGTGATTTGGGCAACAATTTTCCTGTCTTATTGTTGTTGATAGATTTTTGATGAAATCGCATTATTTTGAATAGTTTCATTCTTTTAGAAATATGGGTTTGGCAACAATTTTTCATCGTATTTCTTATGTCACCGTTTTTAAGACATTGGCATATTTCATTGTCATTTTTATATAAATATAATATATTTTTATTGATTTTTTTTTTTTTTTTTTTGATAAAGTTGTTCTCGGAATTTTATGTTTTTTGAGTTGCTTTCATGTTATTTTTTGCTTATTTCACTTTTTATAAGATATTGAAAAGTTTTGTATGATTTTTGTTCTTCTTGTTGGTTAATTTTTTAATTAGGATAATTAATATTTGCATTAAGGGATATAGCTTATTTCATTGTTTTTTTTTTCCTCTTGAAAATACAAGATAAAGTATCATTAATTATACTTTGCTTTTCAGAATTTTTTTGTTTTTTTGTATTCATTTATGTTATTTAGTGCTCATTTCACTGTTTTTAAGATATTGAAAAGTTTTGTGTGATTTTTCGGAAACAAATATCTTAACCTCCTTTATACCATTTGAGTTCTTAAGATTTTGCAAAGGGAATTTGGTTAATTTATTTATTAGGATAATTAATATTTGTATTAAAGGATATTGCTTATTTCATTGTAATTTTGTTATACGTAATAACTTTTTTATGAAGTTGTTCTGCAGAGTAAAATCCTACGCAGTTTTTAAATTTAACGTTTGGAGTTCCCTTCAGCCATTTTCCCGGTACATTTAAAAGCCAGACGAAGGCTCGCAGCGAAGCTGCTAGTTTTCAAATAAATTGGTTTTAAAGTTTACCCGGTTAAATTATAAATTATTACGCATTTTTAACCTAAGTAACCTAAATCTGTATGTCACTGATTATCACCGGAATTTCAATGCAGACTGATTAAACTGTTATCACTAAAATTATATTCTGACAAATATCTGGTGCAACTTTCATTCCTTCTGAGATATTGCTGAAACATTTCGTATTATTTCCGATTTTCTGTATTTTTGTCATTAATTAAAAATCTTTAAAACCTTCAGCATTTTCCTATATTCTTCAACTGCATGCAACTAATAATTATTTTAAATTATTTCTTTTTCCTTAATTATTACGTAGTTTTAAGAGAGTAATAAACGAAATATTTGGGTGTTTTTAAGGGTGATAATATTAATATTAAATTTGCATTTAACTTTTTCATATACATTCAAGATATTCAGAAAGGGAATTATAACTTGAAACCGTTTTCAGTGTATCATAAATTTATTGATTCAAATTAAAAATTCTTGCTTTCCTGTCCAAGAAACACTAGTAAATTTTATCTGAAATAGGAAAGATGAGACATATTAATAACAAACAAAGCAATTAATTTGGAAGTCAAAGAACAAAAATCAGCGTTATATTTTCAAATTTTCACAGGACTAGTTTCGATGGTTTTACCGAACCATCATCTTCAGCTGCAAAAGCGCAAATGAACGAGATACGATATAATGAAAATTAGATTGTGAAAATTTGAAAATATAACGCTGATTTTTGTTGTTTGACTTCCAATTTAATGTTTGTTCGGCTTGTTATTGTATCTTAATTAAACAAAGCAATGTTGTTACTTATTAGCTTACAATATAATTTATTCAATATGGTATTTTTGTAAAGAAAGAGTGTTGCTGTACATTTGGTAAAGTATAAATAAGCATTTCATTTAATAATTATAAAAGTTATTAATTATTTAATAATTAATCATAAGAATATGAATAATTAAATATTTTTTCGGAGATATATTTTCCGGCGATATTTTTTTCCTAGGGATCCCAGCATACATTTTTGAAGCATTATGCTCTAAATAAATGTCTTGTTTGAACATAGCATTTATTGTTGACAAATCTCCAACCAAAGGAAATACCTCACTAGGGAGGATATTCAAACAAAAATTTTTATTAGAATAAATATTTTCGTTATTTTAATACTACTAATAATATACAAACATTAGTTTAAGTTCACTTTAGTTGAGTGAATAAGATTGCTGGATGTTGGTAGTTTGTTGTTGGCAACCGAACAGTTTAGCTGCTTGTGGTCTTTATGATTTTTCCGATGCGTAACGGGAATTCAAGGGAATTTTATTTAGAAAATTGCCCACGAAGGTGTTTTCTTAAAGAAGATAACCCATGACTTCTTAAAAACTGTAAAATATAATCTGTGGATATTTTTCGTTATACGATAACACGAAGAAAATGATTTCCTATACGAAACATATGATCAGCGCTGTTATTGTCCGCCGTTTAATTAAATGCATCCATCTTATTCCTTACAATTTATTTTCCTCTTTCAAAGAAAGTTTGATTTCAGTAAAATGTACTATTTACAATGTGTCATTTTATTTTGCTCGTTTTTTATGCAAATATTCAAATTCAGATAGATATTGCGTAAGTTCAGAAAGCCAACTAGTCTCCAAGCGGTAAGATAGCTGAGCACCGGTAAATTCTAGCGGCTGCATGGGAGGTTTAGGGGTTTTTCATAAGTACAATTGATTGTGAATTAACAGTTTGTTTCCCACAAAAAAAATCTACCCTGAAGACTTCCTTTCCCTTAGACAAATAGGTCCTGTGTGCTTTATCATAATCCAAAATCTTAAGCGTAAAAATCTTTTATCATAGCCGATGACGACGATAAAATATTTTCTATCTGATGTGTCAAGTTAGCATAATTGTATATTTCTAACGAAAATTGTTTGACTCATGCTACCCTATAATGAAAAAAAGATTCAAATTGGTTTTTAGCTTAAACAGTATTTTCATTATTAATTATATCACGAATTTTATCAATAGTATTCGTAGTATTAATTGCAGGCATGTATTCAAGAATATAATATACACAAAGCTGTGTCTAATGATTACGGCTAATTTTTTTTATAAAATTTTATAGTTTTAAAGTTTAGGTTCATAGGTCAGCCATATTTGAAAGAGTACTTGTGTGTTATAAGAAAAGAGAGAGAGAAATTTAAGAATCAAAAAAATTTACCACGAAGTAATATAAAAATGCAATAGAATACAAAAGAGTACAATACTATTTCATGTTTTGTGGATATACTTGAAGACAGAAACATGTTTCAGCTGTATTCGTTCATCGGAGAAAATCTTTTCACATGAAGTTATTTTTTTCAAATTTTTCACTATACAAGTAATACAAAAGCAGTATAGGAATTTCTTTTCTTAATACCCAACCGAAGAGCTGAGGGGACGTACAATGATTAACATACATTGGGTGCCTTGAATTATTTTGCTTTACATGCAGCTTCCTTATATATGTAAAACAAAATAAACTTTCACCCATTACCAGATTCACGCACACACAGAGAGAGAGAAGTATTTATAACAAATTTTATTGCTGTTTGACTGATTGCTTCGGCAACGTCTTCCAACTCAAGCTTTCAAGCTTCAAGCTATTCAAATACGAACGCTTCTCAGCAAAGCCATTTGGACCGCATCTGCTTTGTTAAAGAAAACCTTTTGGGGTAAAATCATCCACTTCATCGGGTTTTTCAAACAAAGCAGTCAGTGGTCCTGTTACTACCTGCTGACCTAGAGAAATTTCTCAGAAACTTTTGTTCGAAAAAAACGAGTTTTATATTTTTAAGAATTTCCATTCTGACAGCCAGATTTTGTTATTTTTCCTATGTAGATGAAAAGAAACTAATTTGTTTTTAATAAAGAAGAAAAAATTAATAAGCTTATTTAAATTTTTTACACAGCACCGAGTAAGGAGACGAAATTTAATTTTCTTTATAAATATTTTTCTCAGACAATACTTTAGTGTTTTTCAAATTACGAGAATAGTGCGTTAGTGCATGCATTTTCAAATCAGATTTATTTAATTAATATATATGGATATGCCGAACAAGCACACTTTCGCACACATACACTGTATATTAGTACATACATAAAAATGAAATAAAATTTGAAAACAAGCAATTTAAAAACTACTGTATTGAAAAATTATTGAAAATTTGTTTTTACCTCATTTTTTTTTCGTTATATACATTTACTTCAGTTTTTTTATATGCATTTACTTAATTTTATTTTCTTATACGCATTTACTTAATTTTATTTTGTTATATGCAGCTGTTAGTCTTTTTTAAAAATTTTTAGATTTTTTGAGTATGGCAAAGGAAACGAGATCTATCAGCCGAAAGCAATGAATGTCTCCATGGACGACTTTCTAAGTAAAACGTACTCATGTTCATGTTACACATAGGGAAAATCACAAAATTCAACCAGTTCGTTTGTTTGGGTTCGAATATGAGTCGAAATAGCGATAATCAGATATCTTAGCCAGGAGGCCATTGATTGGGTTTGACAGATTTGGAAACCTAATAAATAGTATTTAATAAATATAATATTATTAAACGAATCGGATTTATATAAAGCAAATAAAATTCTTATATCGAACACAACTAAAACTCGATATAACTTATACTGATAAACTGATGTGTAATAACACTGATAAATTAAAATACTAAACGGAATATACATTAATTCTACATAGATAATTTTTTGTAATGTATTTCGCTTCGAATGTCTGGCCACAAAATCCTGATTATATATACCCTTATTTTAAGGTTATCACATATCTGATGGTTTGACTTTTACCTCAAAACACAAAGAATCCACAAAATTCAGTAAAATTAATAACTTTATTTCCCTGTTGAAAATGCTCGGAATCTTTTCAAATATAAAAGCACACGCGCCAAGCAGTTTGCTTTAAATAAATATATGCAGCAACGAGAAGATGCGCTTTTGACAGCAACTCGTTTCGAAAATCGAAAATTTTTCTAAATGTAAGAGATTTGTCGCTTAAATTAATTTTTCATTAAACAAAAAAACAAAATGGAATCGCATATTATTAAAAGAATTTTATTGATAATTCAGATTCTGAAAACAAGAACATTGTTGTTATAAAAAACAAAGAAAAAATAAACAATATATTTCATTCAACGGGGGCCAACTTTGGCGCATGAACTTTTCAACATAAAAATATTTGAAGCATGTTATGGATAAAGGTTTATTTGATTATGGCAAAGTACTCTATGGTTATTTGCCTAAGGTGAAGGATGCCTTCGTTCGAGGACTGCCTAACGGAAATTGTCTTGCATACATGTTACACATATGGAAAACTAAGAATATCATCCTGGCAACCAGCCAGGATTCGGGATTCGAACCCCGGACAGAACCACCAGTTGTTCCGTTAGACTCCGCTCAGTCGCTGGTGGGCTGTCCGATAACGAAAAAGTTCAAAATTTCATATTAGAGGAAAAGTGGTAGCATAGTATAATTCGAAGTTATTGCCATTTCAGTAATGTGAAGAGATTTCAAGAATGTTTAATTATTTATATAGCTTATGAAAAACTAAATAAAATAATTAAACATTCTTGGAATTGCTTCTCTTAACATACTGGTAGTTTGACCTGCATTCAAACTCCCGTGAACAAGCTAATTGCATGGGCGTTTTTATGGTTTTAACTTTTTGTAGTGCGAGATTGTTTCCCTTAGAAAATCTGTCACGAAAGCATACCTCCCCTTAGACAGATCGCCTTCACGTGCTTAATAATCTAACAAGCCAAACCAAACACAACCCGAGCGAGGACTCGTAATCAAGGCACGTCATCATGAAAAGCTAACTAAAATTACCTCATATTCACATTAAACATGGGCAGGAAAAATTCTCTAAAACTGCTATGCAGGCAATCCATTCGTCAGGATTTGAACCCGCTTTAATCTATTTAGTATTCAACGATTTTACCGCTACTTCGTTGGCGGCCTTTCTATAAGAAAAGTAAGTATCTATAAGAAAAGTAATCGCAAAGACACAATCATTGCGTACCGACGGATGAATTAAGTTCGGAATTTAAAGAATAACTTTCATCTGTGCTATTGCTGTTAGCATTGACATTTGGACAGGTGTTCATTTGTTTTAAATTCTTTTAATGTAATTAATTTATATCTTTAAAAAATTGATCTTCTGACTGTAATTTTTTGTGCGGAGTATATCTAACCCTTCCGTACACTAACTGTTTTAATTAATTTACACTCCATTAATTTTAAGAGATTTTATATCGATAGATTTCTTTCCAAAAATGTTTCAAGTATTACATATTTTTTTTCTTTAGATTTCAAAACATTTTGGATTTAAAATCTTAATAATAAATTTTTTAAAACAAATATTTCTAGAAATTCCTTCGGCGTATTCATTTATTCCATTTAGTTGAAGTTTCGAGTAGAATATCTTCCTTTCAACATTCATATAATTTTTATATGTCAGTTCACCATTTTTACGGAGCATAGAGCCACACATACGAGTACAAAACTCAGGCATGCTGAAAGCACAGTTTTAACATTTAAGAATGTAAAAAGAAGAATATACCATTATAATAACGCGCATTTGAAATACGAAGGCAAACAAGAAAGCTGGTTGCAACATTTTATATTTTTTCCTGACGAATCAGAAATTGTAATCATTTTTCAATACAAAAATAAAATATTTGATTCTATAACATATAGGCATAAAGGCGTCCTCCGTTACAATTCTTATTTTTTCTTGTTTCTACTAAAATTCGACAATGTACTATAACAACGTCGGATCCTGTTTGACTTTCATTTGTATAAATTACCACAAGGCAAACAGTTGTAAAACGATTTATCTTCTTTCGCAAACTATGAGTCGGCACACAGATAATACATACCTGCTGTCTGACAAAGATACTTCACTCTAAGGACTTTTTCCTAAAGTGCTCTTTTCAAAGAGACTTCACACCCTATTAAGACCTTTGTGTCAACTGACAGCCGCCTGCAGAAAGGTAGGGGAAGGAAGACCAGATCGCGTCGTCTAAACACGTCTTAAGCAATCTTCGCGAAATTCGGGCTTCGTGTATACACGTCTTAAGCATTTTTCGTGCGATTTGAAATTCGTGTAAAGACGTCTTAAGCATTTTTAAAGAAATTCCAAAAACGTTTAAACACGTCTTAAGCAGTTAAAGGGTTAATAAGATGGGCACTCAAGCTGCAAGAATATAATCTGGTAATCAAGCATACCCCCGGAAAGGAAAATATCGTAGCAGATGCCCTATCACGAATTAAATTAGACGAACAGGTAATACCGTAAAAGTTGCAATGCTTACAGCGTGTACAATAAATTCCCGAGAAACTGTAATAACCGAACTGGGTAAAGATCCTGAGTTTGGAAGTATTTATGAGTATTTGAAGGATCCTGAAAATTTTAGCCACCAAGATATTGTGGCGATAAGAAATAGGGCGGCCCATTACGAACTAATAGATGGTCTATTATTTTATACAAAAACTACGAATTCCAACAACGAATTTCGACCTGTTATCCCAGCTAGTCTTAGATTAAATATCCTGCATGAGCTCCATGACAGCCCTTTAGCTTCTCATGCTGGTATTCGAAAAACTATCCAACGCGTACGCGAGGCAGTCTACTTTCCTGAACTGCAAAAGTTAACAAGGGCGTATGTCCAGTCCTGCCCAACATGTCAAGCCGTTAATTATATTAATTTCCGCCCGGCCGGGTTTCTAAATAGTATTAAATCCGAATTTCCAAATGAAATAATTGGCATCGATTTATTGGGCCCTTTCCCAAAAAGTCAGTTAAACAAAAGTCGCTATCTCCTTGTTATGGTTGATCATTTTAGTAAATGGACCGAAATTGTTCCCTTAAAACGAGCCTCCGCGAAATTAGTTACCGATTCTATTTTAAATAAATATATTTTAAAATACGGGGCGCCCCTAAAAGTTATATCGGATAATGGTCCTCGATTTGTAAGTAATATATTTGAAGATATGTGCCAAAAACTGGGCATACGTCATTTAAAAATGGTCCCGTATCGGCCGCCATCAAATATAGCGGAACGGGTCAACAGAAATATAGTGAAAATTATCCGTAGTTATGTTAAAAATTTTCATAAAAGCTGGGATAACTATGTCAATGAATTTGCTTTCGCCCTTAGGACCGCAAAACATGATACAACGGGAAAAACTCCTGCTGAGTTATTTCTAGGCAGAAAGATTATAACACCGTTAGATAAACTATTTTATGTGCAACAAAGAGCCCCAGAATTTAAAATGGGTGATATATAAAAACTAATAAAAGAAGCAAAAAAGAATACGGAAGTAGCACAAAGAAAACAGAAATTATATTATGATTTGAAACGACGGGGAGTAACTTATAAAGTAGGGGATGAAGTTTTAAAAATTAAGCATTCACTTTCTTCAGCACCAGAAGATAAAACTGCCAAATTTTTTCCACGATTTGAAGGACCATATGTTATAGAAAAAATAACTCACGCTGTTGTAGTGTTAAAGGCCAGAAATGGTGAAACCTGTTCCGCAAATATTGATCAAATTAAGCCCTACTTCGGTCGTAATAAAATGCAAATCTTTTCAGATCTTTTGCAGGATCCGGCACCGCAGACACCGCAGGTACAAGTTCCAGAGGTGGGAAAACGACAAGTAAAAGGGCAAGCCAATGAGAGACAGAAGCAAGTGAAAAGAAAATTGCCCCGCGGAAAAATTGAAGGTAAAAAGAAAAAGAAGCCGTTCCACCGTCCAGAAAACAGAGTTCACGAACACCCCCAGAATGAAGAAGGGAGAAGGACGACGTATGTGAAGAGGACCAGGAGAAATGACGGCAACTATAACCCGGCTTTAAAACGGAAGATCGACTCATCCGACAGAACTCTCCGCAGCAAAAGTCGCCGAACTGCGGAAGGGCCATCAGCAGCGGAGGAAAAAGTACAAGAAAAATTTGAACGGCCAACAACGAGGTCAGAGCAGGATCACGACAGAAGTTTCCCGGTTCCACCAAGACCAGCTGCCTTTAAACGGCCAAGACCACAAGCAGAGGAGAAAAGGAAGGTGTTCAAGGGTGGCCGTACTGGTGAAAAACGGAAGCTTCCAGAGGAAAGCACTGAAGGGCGAGCCCGTACAAGAAGGAGGATAAACCAAGCTACTATCTGCTATACCTTTAAAGACTGGGCCCAGAAAAGGATGTCCGAGTATTACAAAGATAAGTAAAATTTTATGTTACTTTGCAAACTTAAGTTAATCTTTCATTCTTACTGCAAGTGGCAGATTTCAAGTAGTTTTACCTCATGCGAGGTCTACCTTTATCGCCAAAAGGGCGAGAAATGAGTTGTGACCGATTTTCTTATTATGTTTTTCAATTACTCGCGCGTAAAACTAAAGTTGATGTATAATAGCATTGTGTAAAGACTTAAATATTGTAAAAAGTTATTGTATAAATTTTATTTAAAACATTCTAGCAAGAGAGAAGTTTTAGTCTGAAAGACTTTTTGAAATGTAGTATTATTTCAATGTAGAAAGAATTGGCACTTGCTTTGAAAAGAATAGAAGTTAACAATGTACTACTAATGTATGTTTTCAAATGTGTAAAATTAACGGCATGTTGATATGTTCTTATATACATGTGAACTGTTATTTTAAATGTTAAGAAATACCGTGATATGGTAAAAGTGAAAGTAATGTTAAAAATTTGTTATTCGTGTGACTGTAAAGACTAAATCATGACGAATATGTGGTAAAGGTTGAATGATGTAGTTAGGCTCTCTGACGCTACACTTTAGAGTTAGCCACTTTTAGAATAGTACCTCAGGGTTTAGAGTTGAAATTAGGGTGTGTTAAGAGGTCTCGTTATGTTGAATTTTAACACGTTAGTGTTTTGATTGTAGGAGGAAGTGTGGCACACGTAGACAGAAACACATTCGTGTTTGGTGTTCTTTTACAACACATGTCAGAGAGCACGGGGAGAGATAATTAAAATAGTCATGAATGAAATAAGAATGTTAAGAGCAGTATAATGGTATATGTTACTTGCCATGTCACTGTGTAACATTTCATTAAACTAGTTTTCCTTCCAGATCTCTGGAAGGAACCAGAATTGAATAAAAGCTCCTGGTTAGATGCAGTACAGATGAAAAAAAAAGATTGTTGTATATCCTGGGAGCTGCTATTGTAACAAATTTCTTTCTTTTAAATTTTCTAGTTTCTAACGAAGTTATGATTGTAAAAGGTTGGCCTCGCGTTATATTCTAGAGCTAAAAGTTTTCAACAAGGTCGTTTTAGACCTCAGTTTCAAACTAATTAACTCTGGCGGGAAGTATGTAAGGATCTTAAGTTTTACTAACGTTTATTTTATTTTAAATCTTTACTATCACTTCTTATTTTCTACTTCCGGCCAGAATTATAAGCTTTAAGGATTTTATGCAAAGTTCGTCTGGCGAACGCCAAGTACTTAAGTGTGGCCTTTTTGCCAAGCAAAAGAGAGAGGAAGCAGTGAGTTCGAAGCAGGCCGCTTACCTTAGAAGTTACGCAGTTGCTATTTGCCTTCCAGGCCAGAGGTTTTAATCCTCTTGATAAATTAAACGTATTGTAGTGTTCACAGTCTCTGTGCTACATACGCTTCCTGTTATTATAAGGCCAATCTTCCACGTGTATTATTCTAAAGTTAAATTAGAGTTTAGTTTTATTTTGATATCTTTTACGTTAGACCCCGAGTGGAGGGTCATTGTATTCCGAAGTACGGAAGTCATGGTATATAAAGAAAAATAAAGGGTTTTGTATACCCTTCGTCTGTATCCTGTCTACTTACTACAATTAGTGAACATAGCTTTAGTAAGCTCTCTGTTCCTAGTCAGGTCCTTGTATGTTTCCGAAGAAGGTTAGAAGAAACATTGAACCTGATAACTTCACATTCGAAACGGCGCCTTATACCGGAAATTCGAGTCGGATGATGGGAAGACGTTCCGATGGCAACTGATACTTCCAAGATCCCGGATTCCTGATGTCCTCAAAGAACTACATAACAGCCCTACAGGAGGTCACTTTGGAATTATGAAGACCTTACAGAGAGTTCGTGAGCGCTTTTACTGGAATAATGCAAAGGATGACGTGCAAAAGTGGTGCCGATCTTGCGATGCCTGTGCAGGTCGGAAAGGACCAAGGAAACGCAGCCGAGGCAAGCTGCAACGTTACAACGTAGGTGCGCCGTTTGAACGTATCGCCTTTGACATCTTGGGACCTCTGCCACGAACTGCTGATGGTAACAAATACATACTCGTTGTCATTGATTACTTCACCAAGTGGCCTGAAGCGTATCCTATTCCTGATCAAGAGGCTGTTACAGTAGCTGAGGTGATGATACAGCACTGGATTTCCAGGTTCGGGGTGCCTGTTCAGTTACATTCCGATCAGGGAAGGAATTTTACTCGGTAGTAATCAAAGAACTATGCAAACTACTCGGCATTGACAAAACCCAAACGACGCCATTACATCCCCAGTCGGACGGCATGGTAGAGAGGTTCAATCGAACCATCCTTAATAACCTCTCATTAGTGGTTTCCAGAAACCAGCAGGACTGGGACAAGAAATTACCACTCTTTTTACTGGCTTACCGCAGTGCTGTTCACGAGACTACCAGCTATTACCCATCACAGATGCTCTTCGGTTGTGACCTTCGTCTGCCTTGTGATCTATTGTTTGGTCGCCCTCCGGATTCTCCTTCATCGTCTAAGGAATATATTCAAGATCTCCAGGCCCGGTTTGAAGTGATGCACAACTTTCAACGAGAGAGAGTCAAATTGGCGACAGAGAAGATTAAGACCCGCTACGACACAAGAGCTACTGAACATCAATTCCACGAAGGAGACAAGGTGTGGTTGTGGAATCCGACTCGACGGAAAGGACTTTGTCCGAAATTACAGTCACCTTGGGATGGCCCGTACACAGTCCTAAATAGGCTGAATGACGTCGTGGTTCGGATTCGTAAGTCTTCGAACTCTAAAGTCGTTCATTACGACAGGTTAGCTCATTACTATGGCCATAGTACGTAATGTAAATAATTGTAAATAGTATAAGACCATGGTCCTTTTTGTTTTTAAATGTATATTTGATTTGATTTGTATTTAGTATTTGATTTGCATTTAGTATTTGATTTGTATTTGATAGCATTTGATTTGTTTTATTTATTGCATTTATTGTTCATGTTGTTCATTATTGTAATGTAATGCTTATTAATGCATGTATGCCACAGTTGTAAGTTTAGCTTCCTGTCCAGGGATTGTACTGCCCGGGACGTGCAGTCCTTGGGAAGGGGGCAGTGTTACGAATTTGGTATTTAAAAAGCTAATGTTAGTTCAATTATAAATTAAATGGTTTTATTTCTCGCGCAGTGCAGCGCGTGACGAATATTAAAAGAAAGCTAAGCAGGAAAATTGAAAATATAAGAGCGCGTGCATTAAATAAATAAATATCTCTTTTTGATTTCGAGAAATTACTGGAAAATTCTAGCGCGTGATTTTAAAATCTTATAAAAGGAGGAAAACATCTCAGTTCGCAGTAGTTGCTTAGTTTGTTGTTGTTTAGAAAACTGCTCTTGTTGATTGTAGCGAATTCGCGGATTAACGTTCTTTAGCTGTTTTGAATTACGTTCTATTGGACATTTGAGTAGTTAAAAGATAACTACTGTGAGATATTGTAATACTGCATGATAATTTGAGAAAATTTAAGCATTTTTGTTGTGATAATAATAAATTTTTGTTCATTTTTCATCGGACTTGTGCATTCATTTCATAACGAACTCGTACGCACGCAACAATACATTACTGAGAGCCTGCAAACACAAATTGTAAAACAAGTTTTCGAAACAGTACAGTGGTTGGCTTGTTTACACTTAGATGTCCATTGCAATGAAATGTTTCCATGGCGTATTTGAAGGGCTCGATTTGCAATAGCAAGAACTTGGCATCCAAAACATATCCTCAGCAATCATTCCGCTAATGTCAATGGCAAGCAACTTAATACGAGAATAAAACTGTGTGCATAACATTTGGCCCATTTCACTTTGGCTGCAAAGAAAGAAAATTTAAATGTTTACCTAACAAACCTAACGGTTTTGGTAATTGCATGACAACTAAATATTCACTAAAACTCGAAAACTGTTTTAATGTTTGGCTCTGAAACCGCCGTACCTTCCACAACGGCGTGGAAAAGACAGTGATCATTGTTAAAAAATACCGCTAGTACTTTTTGGCAGGTTCTTACATGATTTACGTGTAAATACGGCTGGCTTTTACATTTATTTTTTTCTTCTAAACATTGGTCATTGTTTGCCCATATTTTAAGATTACACGTTAATATATAAAAGTATCGTTCAAAATATTCATTGACGTATGCGCTCGATTTTTTAATGTATGTTGCGGTCACTTTAAATTAATATCTGTATGAGTTAAAGAAATGTAGAAAGCAACGAGCGAATGAAGGACAAGAATCGAAAGATAACTTCTTTGTAACCATTTACAGAAAATGTAATAACTGGTTTATTTGGACTGGGTGATGAAAAATCTTCCATCATTTTCATATTTTGGTATATTGGCTTTAGAGCATGAAATAAAGCAAGCTCAAAATATGACCTAAACGTATTTACTCATGTCATCAACAGTAGCAGTTAGATACTCACCTCTCGGAAGTTTTATCAGAGCGTGAAATAAATGAAGCTGGATGTATATAAATTGGCAAGATATAATATCGTTGAAACAAACGTAATTTTCCGGGAAACTTTTATTACAGATCAGGTGGCATGGGCAATCCAATGTAATTCTGAACCCAAATGGCTGTCTGAAAATGGAAATTGTCAGATTCTCGGAAAGAAGAAAAAACTGAAGTCAATCATTAAATCAAGAGCTAATTTTTTCTACATCAAAGAAAACTTTTGACCTAATCTGTAAACGATAGAATATAATCTGTTAGATATAGTCACTTTGTCGACATGGGATTCGGTAAAATAGATGAAAGTTGTAAAATATTTATTCACTTTAATTTACCAGGTATTTTATGGTTACGCATCTTTACTGTGAGTTCTCTCTTACCTCTTCCCTGTCAAAATGTAAACCTTAGTTCGTGCGTATTTAAATGAGGTAGAAAAAGGTAGTATTAAGGGAGGTTTTAGACTAGAACGTGTACGGCTTGCTGAAGGACACATTACCAGTTCAAATTCTACGATAGCAGTAGGTCTTTATTGTTATATATTCTTGGCAATAGTACTTGTCCTCCTCGTATATGATTCAGTGAACTTCGCGTTAATAATTTCTCTGCAGCCTTTGGGCTAGCTTAATATTTAGCTAATTTTTTTAATAGAAATACCTTACTTTTAAATTGCAAAAAAAATATAAAAACATGCGTTAAAAAATCGCGATGCAGTCTTAACTGGTGGCATATATATATATATATATATATTTTCATTTTTCTATTCAGTCGATTTCAGCTAATCACCTCAACGCTCAGATTTCTTACTAAGATGGCTTTAAAAACTTATTTTGCCTTCTGAATATTAACACTCTGTGCGTTTACTTTATTTATTAAATATGATACTTTTTGCCCCTTAAACCACCTAAAATTGGATTCAACTACAAAATTACAATATATTTCACAGCAGCATAAATTTAGAATATCCGATAAACGGTCTCGCGTGCTGGCAATAAAAATGTTTTATTCGGTACAGTGTTGCCACTGCTCGCTGGGTTTGTTAATAAAAAATTTGTTTTACAAAATATGAAATAGGTAATAATTCCAAATTCGGCTTTCCATGGGGCCTTGCTGGGGTAAAGGGCAGCGCTACTCTAAATCTGATGGTTATCGGAACAGTTGTTTCTTCACAGTGCGGAAAACCTACATACATCCACGCAGATTCTTCTTATTGAATTCCTTTAAATAAAATACAGTGCGATAATATTTGGTGGGAATAATCTGAAAACTGATACAGCGCATTTAAATGTTTCGAATCAAACTGTCGTTTCGAGACTGATATCCCGTTCAAGATAAACGTCCATTTTGGGGTAATAAGTACAATATGCGAAACAACTGCAAAATTAACAAAAAAAGCTATTGTAGAGAATTCAATCGCAAAAAGAGATGACACC
Source organism: Stegodyphus dumicola (assembly GCF_044657685.1). Classification (NCBI taxonomy): domain Eukaryota; kingdom Metazoa; phylum Arthropoda; class Arachnida; order Araneae; family Eresidae; genus Stegodyphus; species Stegodyphus dumicola. Next base: position 45,171,674 of record NC_140778.1, read on the forward strand.
AAATTACGTGTAATAACGGAGGATGTGATTAGGCTACAGGCGAGGTTGAGAATGTTTTGACTTTTATATTTGAAATGGTAAATTTCCTTTATTAACTGTTATTAGCTATTGTTCTATGTATAATATCCAATCTGTACAAGCAGAATTCGTAAACAGTGCAAGAATGCATTTAATCATTTAAACAGTCCCTTGTGTCAAACGACTCGCAAACATTTTACCAATAAGTTAAGTAATTTCGGAAATATACGAAAAGATTTTTGGTATGAAAGTGTTTCTTCAGGAAAGGGCTCTTTCAGTTTCACAAGAGTATTTCTTGACCTGCAAGTCTGATATCCAAATTAATATGGGTTTCGTAATACTTAATAAATATTTTTAGAGCCACAGCGCATTTAGAGAGGAGCCTTGCAAAGATCAACATTAGAATTATACGTATCGAGTGCTCTCGGAAAAATTAGTAGCCTTCAGAGATGCTATTTTATAAATGTTTGTAGCAAAGGGGAATTAATATTTGTTAAATTCATTTTATCGTTTAGGCTACTAAGTCGATATTTTAAATTTTTCCGTTTATTAAGGTACTGTTAAATAGTTTAAATTTGTTTTCATTTTTCATACTAAGCCGCATCATGAAAGAAAGAGATTGCTTACCAGTCGACAGTCCATGTTTTTAATTATTTTTCCTTTATTGATCTTTTTTAAAACTTTTGTATGGGAACTTATATTATTTCATTAAAATTTTTTGAAATAGATTTGATAAGATCGAATGAAGTGTCAAGAATTTAAGAAAATGCTAAACACTTCTCTGACTCCGATAAAATTAACATTTAATTTTCATTTCTCATATCGAAATTCACAAATAGGAAACCAGGCATTCTTGTTTTTCATTTCATGGTGTTCTAATTTTTCCACTTCAACTGAACTTTATCAGAAACTAGATGATGATGCAATAAATCGATGTCATCGAAACGACACTACTATATTAGTAGTGTTCCTTTATAGGAAATTATCAATATTATAGGTTTTTATAAACAAGATTTTATGCCGCTGTTTACATCAACATCCACACGTTTGATATTTTAATATAAATATTTAATTTTCCTTTGCAGTTAATAACAAAACTTTTGCCTTAGTATATGGCTCTACAATTGCATTGCTTTTATTTCTGAGAATGCATATTTTTATAGTTATTATATCCAGGCTCACCCCAAACCCAATACGGTAATTTAAGTAAAGTGTCCGTGAATATTTGTAGGTTGATGTCGAAGAGTATAAAGCCGTAGATGGCAACACAGGGAATTTCTGAAGACAGCGTAGACGCATTGTATTTTAATATTAAATAAACAAATCTTGTACTCTATATATAAAAAGTATTGCCCGCTTATTGCATACCAGTTTTCGCGTCCGCCTATACGGTATAAAAGTTTGTCTCTTTCTTGCTCAGGACACATTTAGTTTCTAAGTTTAGTTGTTTTACTTTTTTGAATGAAACTGCATTGCTTCTTAGATGTAAAGCGGTGGTTTTGTAATGTCTTGTTGTGGAGAAAATGTTTTTCCGTGATTACTAATTTTATGTAACATATATCCGAACTTGTTGGAAAGGTGAGTGCCGACATTTCTCCTTTTAGTGTTACATGTGTGAACTTATAAGAAACTTCCGAAATTCTTATCTAAGGAAATTTTTCTCAAAAATATGGGTAAACCAGACCGGCTTCATGAAGTAAAAATTTCAGCAATTTGAACGTTTTATTGCGAAAAGTTCTTTCCCGGAGGACATTGCACCAAGCTCCAGTTTTTTATTGTTCCATTTACGGGGATTAAGAAGGCTAATGAGCACGTAACCCAGTGCACCAGCGGTTGTGTCTATGGCGAAAAGGAAGAAGGCAGACAATAAATTGCTATAAAAGTTGCTTAATTTTGAACTCTCCACTTCCACGATTTAGACTCCGTGCTTGTTCTTCCTTGCTTATTGACGCTGAAAAATTAAACTGTGTACATTAGAGATGATGGGATGAACATAAATCTGAATAAAATTACATGAAAGAGGGAAGCCGAATAAACAGTGAAATATTCCTTGGGAGATGTGTTGCAAACGGCCTACTTCCGTTTACTAGCGTATTTTTGACATCTTCGCTGACATTGAATTGACAGATGAAACTCCTACTAAATTTCTTTAAGAATGCTTTACTATTCCCAAATTCAGGATCCCGGTGCAGTTATTTATTGCATAATTCAGCAAACCTGAATTTTTTATGCAAAATTCTAAGTGGCAGAGCGAGCAGGAATTGCGTAGAAAATTGTTGTAGTTTTATTCCGGGATAAAATTTTCTTACAAAGTGAAATAGCTAGTACTATTACACTTTCCAGTTTCCTCCTCTCGTATTGCAGTTTTAAAGCATTATTTTTATTCCTTCCCATTTCAACTAAAACTGTCAGTGAAATTCAGTCACTAAACATTGGGGTCGAGCGGAAACAAATAAGAAAAGCTACCTTCAATATCGATGCAGTGGTGAATAGGAAAAATTTGACAGAAGCAAAGATTTAGAAATAAAATATTTAGGAATGAGATTACTATGAACGAGTGCTACTTCAACGAGTGTTTCGTAAAGTTAATTTAAAATAAAAACTCGGATGCAAATTTAAAGGTTCAAATCCCGCGAACGGGCTGGCTGCATGGGCGTTTTCGTGGTTTTCCCCATGTGTAACGTGCATACGAGCCAGTTTCCCTTAGAAAGTCCTCCACGAAGGCATCCCTCCCTTTAGGCAGATAGCTCTCGTGTGCTTTGCCATAATTGAATAATCCAATCCAATCCAATGTGAGCGCAAATTTGAGAGCAAAATGTTGGAACGGCTGCTTCGGACAGACAATTACGGATGATCTGCTCGGAGGATTCGACAGAAGGAGAGAGGCTTGTGACTCGATTAGTTTTCATTATTATCATTTTTTTCTTTTCTGCGAACAAAACGGGGAAATCCCTTTTTATGTCTATGTATAAATTAGAGTAATGTAACATTTCCACTTGTGTGAAATATCGAAAAAGATCTCGACATTGAATGATCCGTGCTCCGATTATTTCAACTGTAACGTGCACTTTGTAACCTAGTGGGTTGCAATATATTGAATCTCGAGAACATAGAGTCCGCGATTTTATTTTTCGTTAAGTACGGATACCAAAATTTTGAAAGCAAAACGAAAGTCGCATTTAGGGTACAGAAATAGCTCAGTCGTATTTAGGGTGCAGATTTAGAATAAAATCGCATTTAGGTTACAGATATTAGTCGCCCAGATATAGCTCAGAAGATTGAAAACAAAAGTTTTAAAAGTGACGAAGTCAGTACGTTGTTTAAACAAATTCAGGACAAAATTCGCACGTTTAACAAACAACTCAAGAATAAATTTCGAATTCGTTGCTAAATGATAATACGCTTCAAGATGAATATTCCGAAGGACTTTCGAAAGTGGAAGAATACCGAGACAAATTCTGTTTAATTTGGTTCGCTGTTGAAAAAATGCAAAGAAGGGAAATTCGGCTACGGAAGGAATAAAAAGCGAGCAAAAAGGGAAATTCAAACTTCCGAAACTAAAATTGAGGAAATTTAGTGGAGAACCGAAAGACATTCTTGCCTTTTAATCCAAGTTTGAAACAATTTCACAAAGATGATGCTATTGTGGATTAAGACCAATCTCAATATCTGTTACAATGTGTGGTAGTAGATCTTAAAACGGCAAGGTTGGTGGCAAGTTTTCCGCCAACTAATGAAAACTATTCAAAGATAATTGCACAACTTAAAGATGGCTTAGAGAGAGATTAACTTTTGGTTCAGATTTATGTACGGGATCCATTTTCCATGGTAACGAAAAATGCTGCTGGTCGGATTAAATGAGATTTAGCTGAACTTTATGATTTACTTGAGAGCAAGCTCATGGCCCTCGAAAGGTCAAAGGTAGAACTAAGGAAGAATTTGCTGAATTTTTGGAGCCACTTGTTGAGTCCTGCTTACCAGAAACTGTTCAATGGATGATACTTCGTCCCAGCAAGATAGTGCGGGCTCTTTGGATAAACGTTTGTGCTTTCTTCGAAACCAAGTGCAAAGGGGGGAAAGGATTAAGCTCGCACGTAACCGGGTCGGGAGCTTCCCTTTCTGCTCATTCACGTCCACATTCTGATGTTCCCTATTGCTCTACAGCTGCTGCCTTCGTAAATTTCCAAGGCACTACAGGTAGGCGGAATTTAGGTTGTATTTTTTGTTAGAAATCGCACAATTCTGCCGAATGTTTTTCTGCTCGCAAAATGTGTTTAGAAGATAAACTAAAGCCTTTGGTGCAAACGCCTGTCTATTCTCGCCGCCTACGAGTTGGACATAGCTCACAGGCCTTCAGAAAAAAAGTAAAATGTTTAACATGTGTATAAATTTCACTATACCAATATGTGCTCTAATAGCGAAACTGTAAAGCGAAATGAAACTGAAAGTACTGTTTTTTCAAGTAATGCATTGTCTAATCAGCCAACTGTTAATAAAAATGTGTATTTGCAAACATTTGATTTAAAAATAGTTTTCGAAGGTACACAACTTACAGTTCGTACGATTTTCGACAGTAGTTCACATAATCTTATCTTTCAGAAAGGGTCATCACGTTTTTGCAACTGCGTCCCAAATCGAAACAAACCATTCTTGGGGAGAGAGAGACAAGTCCTAATTGCCATTTAGTGTTTGATGTTAATTTAAGAAATTTTGAGGGAACGTATGAACATAACTTTGAAGTACTTACTCATAACAAAATATGCGAATTTGTTCCAAAAATAGTTGATCACAATAACCTAAATTAAAAGGTAGAAATATCACCTTGTCTGATTTGCAAGCTAAGGAATATAACATTGAATTACTTTTAGGAGCAGATGCCATCGGGGACATTATTGCTGGCAGCTCTCTGAAACTGAACTCGGGTGTGTCTGTAGTGGCGACTGAATTCGGATACACTGTGATTGGTAAAGTAAACAGCTTATCTGAAGAACCTACTTCAGCTACTATTCTAGCATTACTGGAAAATAATTTGTTCAACAATATAGTGTCGTTGCATTCCTCTAATCTTGTGTAACCGAACTCTGGAATTTAGATGCCATTGGCATAACAGACCCAACCGAAGATGTTAAACTAGAACTTGCTCACACCAACACAGTTAAGCAATTCAAAGAGATATTAAATTTTCTTTCCGATGGCCGATATGAATTGCTACCATCCTTTAAATTTGAAATTCTGTTACCTAACAATAAGTTTATGACCTTTAAAAGTCACAAAAGAATGTGTCGACGAATTAATGAGAAAATCAGTTAGATGAATATAAGGTAGTTTTTGAAGCAACGGGAAGATCTAAAAGTAATAGAAAAGAATTTAGTATGCTTGATTTTTTTCGCCATTTATTTTAACAGAAAGTTGCTTAGTAAGATTTTGTCCAGGTTTTGTCCAGGTTGCTTAGTAAGATTTTGTCCAGTTCTTTGAAGATTTATTTTGAGAAAGCGGATGCCATTGTTATTCTTTTTATTGATGGAAAGGGTCTATAGATAGTCTGCAGGATCTTGCATTATTGTTGATAATATGTATTGGATTTTACTCGTCTAACTTCTGTTTGATATGTGGACCAAGAAATAGCTAAAGCTGGATGTTTACAGTCAAATTTTGTTTCATACTTTTCATTGTTAATCCAACAGTTTATGCAGTACGGAGTTTGGGAATAACAGCAAGAAACATGATATTTTCCGCCGTAGAATGAGCATTTTGGTTGGTTTGTCTTATGAGAGAAATCCTGACAGACTTGACATCTGCGTACACCGATAAACTCGGTTATTTTATTGGTGCGCCATCCAATATATATTTGTTTTTTACTCATAAAATTTTGGAAAGTTTGACCGTGACATTTTATGATCCATTTATCAATATTATTTTGATAATTCAGTTTAAATAAAGGCCTTAGGTGGAAAATATTTGATTATGTTTCTTGGGCTATAATTTGATTCAGTTCATCAGAGTTGAAATTTTTTGGAGTATTATGAATTGTGCATTTTGGTATTGTGGCTTCCGGAAGTTTTACGTTAACTATATCTTTTGCAACTGTTTTGGGAATGAGGTTATAGCTGATTTTTTCTATACCTTCTGGGTTATGACAGTGTATTGCAAGGCTTCCTTGAAGAAAGGTGTTTATTCTTTTGACGTTGATATTTAATGCTTGCAGTGGTATTATTTGCAGTGGTATATGATTTATTTGTTCTATTTTTCTTTTTCGGGTCTTGCTTCGTTTGGTCATTAAATCAATCGTTCTACAGTCGTTATCCAGTTCTAGCTCTTTTCGCAGTTCATCCGGTTTCCTTTTCGGGTTTGACAGTTCTTTTCCGGTTCCTGCTGGTTTTGCAGATTTGGATTCTTTTCCGTTTTTTGCTTCTTTTCCAGGTATTGCGTCTTTTCTGACTCATCTATCTTTCCAGTTCTGGCATCTTTTCCGGCTCTTGCTTCTTTTCCATTTTTTGCATTTTTTCCAGTTTCTTCTTCTTTTTCAGTTCTTCTTTGTTTTTTAGTTTTTGCATTTTTTCCAGTTTCTTCTGCCTTTTCAGTTCTTCTTTCTTCACTTGTTTTTGTATCTCTTCCAGTTGTTTCTCTATTTTCACTTCTTCTATCTTTTCTAGTTTCTGTATCTCTTCCAGTTTTTTCTTGTTTTTCAGTTCTTCTTTCTTTTCTAGTTTTTGAATCCATTCCAGTGTTTGCTTCTTTTTCAGTTCTTGCTTCTTTTCTAGTTTCTGTTGCTTCTCCAGTTTTTGTTTGTTTTTTAGTTCTTCCTTCTTTTCCAGTTTTTGCTTCTTTTTCTGCTTTTTCAGTTCTTCTTTGTTTTTTAGTTTTTGCATTTTTTCCAGTTCCTTCTGCCTTTTCAGTTCTTCTTTGTTCACTTGTTTTTGTATCTCTTCCAGTAGTTTCTCCATTTTCAGTTCTTCTTTCTTTTCTAGTTTTTGAATCCATTCCAGTGTTTGCTTCTTTTTCAGTTCTTGCTTCTTTTCTAGTTTCTGTTGCTTCTCCAGTTTTTGTTTTTCAGTTCTTCCTTCTTTTCCAGTTTTTGCTTCTTTTTCTGCTCTTGTTTCATTTTCAGTTCTTGCTTCTTTTCCAGTTTTTGCTTCGCTTCCTGCTCTTGCTTCTTTTTCAGTTCTTGCTTCTTTACCAGTTCTTGTATCTTCTCCGGTTCTTGCTTCTTTTCTAGTTTTTGTATCTTTTCCAGCTTTTGCTTCTTTTTCATTTCTTGCTTCTTTTCTAGTTTTTGTGTCAATTCCAGTTATTTCTTGTTTTTCAGTTCTTGCTTCTTTTCCAGTTTCTCCTTCTTTTCCAGTTTCTCCTTCTTTTCCGGTTCTTCCTTTTTATTCAGTTCTTGTTTCTTTTCCAGTTCTTGCATCTTTTCCGGTTCTCGCTTCTTTTCTAGTTCTCTCTCGTTTTCCAGTTTTTGCTCCTTTTCATCATCACAAGGAGGGTTTTCCAATCTACAAAATAATCAGTATATCTTTATTTCAGTAGTAAGAAAGTGAAAGTAATGCAACGACGATCACGTTTAACATGTACAACACTTTAATATTTAGATACTATATAACACTTTGGGCTCAGTTTCATAGGGAAAAATCTCCCCGTAGATTTATTGCCTGACAGAATATTTTTCTACAAAGGGCGAATTTGTGTTTTTCGTTATAAGGACCTAAAGCCAAGCAGAGAAGTTAAAGAATTTGGCGTGATTTGTATGCAATAAGCGACCACCATGAATCTCACGTAGAGTGTGATAATTTGCAAAGTTTCAGTGCCTTACTTTTCCTTACTTAATTTTTACATAAGTTGTAATAATAATAATAGTAATAATAAACAGGTGGCTTAAAAACAGAGGGGAAACAATGGGGAAAATTGCAAAATAGGAGAAAAAAATGAAACTGAAATCAAAAATGAAACAACTACAAAAAAGGATGGAAAAAGCATCTTAGAAGATATACACGTAACGTTCTTTCTGAATCAGAAAAACCTATATTTAAACGAGTATAAGTTTGAGAGCTTTAGATTCATTTAGTTTTTGAATCAATTACTATTTCTTACGCTTGCTAGATATTTTAAATTTCTTCAATTTTTGTATAATTTACTTACGTATTTTGTATTTTAACCTTTTCTTATTATTATCCCAGTAGAGGTAACCTTACACATCATTACATTATCTCCGAGTTTCCTCATTAAAGTCATCTTTCTCTCAGAACAATACCTTTGCATCGCTGGCTGCACAGGTTTCAAATTTTCTCTCGTTATTACAAATTCGGAAAAATGTTGCTGGTCTATTTCGTCGTCCAGCAGAGCAGCACTAGGAGTTTTGCCACCATTTGTTTTCAATTGAAAATTTTATTCTCATTCTTCAGTTACATTCTTTAAGTTTTAATTATTTATACAGGAAGAAAGAAAGAAATCAAACACAGTAAAACAAATTAGGAAAAGAAATATCTGTTTTCTCCTATATTTATTGTTCCCTGTAATTTCTTTTGCCTGTTCCATTAAATTTATTGAAGGAAAATTTGCTAAGTTTTTCTAAATGTATTTCCTAAATCCTTATGCGAATTAAGCCTTTCTGAGCGTTTCGGCTAATGGCCGAAATCACTTTAATGGCTTTCACAATGTAATGTTTGAATATTGACAGCTGTTATACTGAAATATTTTCTCCATTGTCCTCGAAAAAGGAAGTATTAAAGTTCCAGGAGATTTTACAATGAAGGATACACATTTCTTATTTGAAGGGCAAGAGGAAAAAAAAGATATTTTCGGATGGGAATATGTAGCATTGTAAACAGCGTGTTTGTAAATTTCATCATATAGTAGCAACACTTGAGTCATAAGTAATTATGCACATATATGAGAGAGACGACATCGAGGAAAAATGAAATGGCAAAACAGGGCCGAAACAACTTTCCTGGCCGGTACAAACAACACAAAACACAAGAAAGAACGGACACCAATTATGCTTAGCACAAGAGAAATTAAAAAATAGGAACAAAATTAGACACTTATGGACCTCAAAGAAGGTGTTCGAAATTACGACCTGCACCCTGATGCAGGTATCACATCTCTCGCACATCGACCATAAGATGTTCTGGAAAATACTGTGCATCCTCAGGACTTTCCCAGCAGCTGCCACGATATGTGCCACAAGTTCCTGTTGGACTTCTAACAGGGGTTTCGTGCACGAATGTGTTGAATTACCCCGAGAAGTGATAATGCAAGTGAGGTCTCGTGATCTTGCTGAACAATGCACTGGACTACCCCTACCAAACCCATGTTTAGGATACTTTCCTAAGGAACTTTCGAATACTTTCTTTGATGACAATCCAATGTTTTTGTTCTTATTTCTTAGTTTTCGCTGCGCTAAGAATAATAAAGAAATATCTTTAAACTATTTGTACCCTATTTTTCTTGTGTTGTCTCTCGTCACTATAGCGCCAGGAAAGCGTTTCCGACCATGCATTGCAATAAACGATTATATATATATATAATTTATTTCCTAAACAATATTGATTAATTGATTATATTATCTCCTATGTTTAATTAAAGTAGAATTATTTTAAAAGAGTGAATCCATACTGGTAAGTTATATTTCGAAACATGTTTTGAAGTAATTTGAGAGCAAAATGTTAATAATGTTTTTGGTTAAAAATGTTAATAATGTTTAGCAAAATGCAAAATGTTAATAATGGGGACTAGAGTTAAATCATCATGAAGAATAAAATTTCAACTGTAAAAGGAAAATTAAAAACATATAATCATTGTCATTGATCGGAAATTAATTGACTTTTCAAGGGGAACAAACCAACTCCCATTCAACGAACAATAATTGATAAAAATACGTAAAGCCGAAGGTGTTTCGTCTTTACTCGAGTTATAAGTTAAACCCGAACCGGCAATTCTAGTCAGGCCAAATATCTCCGCGAATAGAAGGGATTATGATCCAATGCTTATACTCAAAGAACTTATTCTTATGAAGCAATTTAGTCAATTCAATTTGGAGTAAAAAGCAAAATCTGTAGAGAAATGCGATATATCCCGAGTAACCGTCCCCGACACCTTCATGTTTATGCATTTTAGTTCTATATTATTTTTAAAAATTAAACATTGGAAATTCAATTTGGAGTAAAAAGCAAAATCTGTAGAGGAAGCCGATATAACCCGAGTAACCGTCCCCGACTCCTTCATGTTTATGCATTTGAGTTCTATATTATTTGTAAAAATTAAACATTGGAAATTGTTATTATGAAATCGAATTCAAAGTAAAGTTGAAATAAACATAGAACATTACAAAATAAGATAAATAATGCAAAGTTTGTAAAAACAAATCAAAGACAATATGAAGTAATATAAAAAAATGTAAAAAATAATATATAATAAGAACAGTGAATGTACATGAAGATATAAACGCCAGAAAAGGTATTAAGTAACTTACATTCTTTCTAGTGGGGGAATTGGCAAAGTATTCTCTTCATGTCTGACTCATAAGTGTTGGGTGTCCGAAAATTCTTAGCGGCAGTGGGGGCTTTGAATAATATCAGTCGGTAAGACTTGGGTGAAGTAATTTATGGTAGTGGGTTGGACTCGGAATTCTTGAGGGATGTATTATGTGGAGTTCTTATTTGAGGGAGACTGTCTGTTAAGATTTTTTTGAAAATACTAGTGAATGGAAATTAATTAATTTCTGGCTAATTGTCGTGTCGCAATGATTAAGAATTTAAGAAAGGAAAAAAGGAATTTTCACTGTCCAAGAGCTATTAGACAGACTAAAGTCATGAAATAGGCCCATTTTTTTTAGTAACAGTATAGTAACAGCATGAGTCTGAAGACAATTAGCTTTTTACAAAATATACAATTGAGTAATTACACTATATACAAATCCTTCAACTGATAGTCATCCAACTTATATCGCCTTCTCAGGTTTAGGAACAAATTATCATATCCCTATCAGTTACATGATTTAGAGTGAGTATTTAACGCCTGCTCTTTTAAGGCAATGGTTGATAAATTGAATGGGTATTAGATTATTTTTGAGAATTTTAATAAGGAGCAAAATTTCGCGTTGTAAATCTATTGTATCTGTGCATATAATTTTAATTCGTTGTATTTGATTAATTATAGTATTGTTAATTACTTTTTTGGATATGTTGGAGTTCCAATTTATTAATTTGTTAGTACTGAAATTGAAGTTTCTTGTTTTGTCAAAAAGTAAAATTTTTTTGTAGTTAATGATTTGAAGATCTAGAAAGTCTATGCTGTTTTGTGAATTATTAGTTTTATTAAGTGTAAGACAATTCGGATAAATCTCGGAGTGTTCAATTTTATCAAAATTATTAATTGTAATAAGGTCATCAATATATCTGTAGGTGTGTTTGTAGTAATTTAACTCTTGTGGTTGTAGATTTTTTTGGAAGTTAAAGTCTTTGACAAATAAAAAGATATTACAGATCAAAGTGCTGGAATGTAAGCCCATTGACAATCCTCTGACTTGTTTAAAAATTTGATTTTGAAACTTGATGTAGTTATGAAAAAGTGTGCATTTTAGGTAGGGTTCCCATTTGTCAAGAGTCATGATATTGAGCATATCAGGGAAGAGTTTAGTTAGATCAAGTAGACTGGTATAGATTTCTTCTAGAGGAAGTGAGGTATATAAGTTTTCAAAGTCATAGCTATTAATGTTTTGGATGTTAATGGTTTGAATAGTATTAATGACAGGAGTGTTATTATGAATGATCCAGGATGGTTATGATTAGTGTTACAATCATTGAAAATAAATTTACAGATTTTATTAAGTTGAATTGAAAAATAATAGTCTACATTTTTCTTGTAATTTATTAGTTCCATTAGCAATAAATCTGAATTTTAATTGTGTTTTATGGAATTTGGGAATCGCATAAAGATTAGTAAATCTGTTGCAGTTTGCATTGAAAGTAATATTGAGTTTCTTATGAAAAGTTTTAAACCTGTTTATTATAGATGTTTCTGTAAGGTTGGCTAATTGATAAGTAGTTGCGTTGAGAAGTTCTTTATGAATAATTTCTGCGTAGAATTGTTTTCATATAATTCTAAAGTTATTAGTTGTTTAACTATTTTTGTAATAGTAAAAAGCTGTTTTAATTTTTTAATATCTGATGTAAATTGCGACCAATTCAGTGTACTTTTAAACTTGAGGTGACTGATTTCGGTGGATATGCGTTGAAGAATTATGGCTTTCCATTTTTAGAAGGTATCTATGGGTAAATTCAGTTGATAGCTTGCTTTAACTATAACTTTGTTGATGTTGTTTTCGAAAGTCTTGTAACAGAAATTTGTAGTCATGTTTCTGACTGGTCTAAATTTTGTACCATAACTCATTAGTGTTTTAAGTTGATGGTTTTGTATGATATTCAGGTTGCCAGTAATTATGTGCTGGTGATGAGAATCCACGTAATTGCTGTAAATTGGTGTCTTACAATGTCATTCTGCTGTTTCATCTATTTCATGGTGGTTAGTGAGCAAGTTGCTTAAGGTCCTTTGATATTTAAATGCAACCATAGGTAATGTATCAACTGCGGGGAAGTACTCTTTACAATCTCTGATGATTCTTGAGAAATGAATATTGTCAAACTGCGGATGTAGAAAATTGACTTTAAAATAAATTTTGCGTTGAGTGAGACTATTAGAGGGTCCGAAAAAACTAAAATCGAGAATCATGTCTTTAATGATTTGTATGTCGTCGTAGCTTTATTGAATGAATTTTTTTAGTTTGATAAGGAATTTATCAGTACAGGAGTGTAACACTTGAGAAGTTTCTTGGGAAAGTTGTCTGAGTCAAAGAAACATTTCAATTGTTTTTTCGATGCAAATCTATCCAAAGTGGATAAAAATCTCGCATTATTTTTTATTTTGCTTCCTCTTATTCCTCTCTGCGTTTTGTTGCTGTAGTGCTTAAATTGGCTGAAAATAGACTTCTTAGAAGTATCTCTATGACTATGTATATAAGTGTTAAGTCCATATGGATAAAGTGAACGTTGTTTTAGTATATAGAGAGATTCCTGAAAAATTCGTGTTTTGTGATTGGGTATTATATCTAGTATCTGAAGTTGAACAGAGTTGAAGTCATGGTGTTTAAAGTGCTCTAATTCTGCTGTATTGAGTTGTGATGGTGTACTTATTTTAATGCTATTTTTTGTGCGTTGAATTTTTTTGATTTAAGCTCTATGGTTATTGATTCGAAAGTTAAGATTGTTTTTAGTCTGTCCTATATATTTTATATGTCAAGTGCCGCATGTAATCATGTAAATACAGTTAAATGTTTTTCATAAAAATTGTATTTTGGGTTTATCTGTAGCAGGCATGGCGTTAAATTTTCAAGTTCTTCATCTAGTGGAATGACATTTAATGATTTCAATTTCAGATAAACTAGCAAGATATAAAAGTAAGGAGGCTGCTAACCTTCAATACAGTAAAGTTTTTGTATAAGAACTTTATAAAACTTAAAAATTAAAATATTAAAAAAGAAGAATGGAGGAAATATATAAAGTGGGTACATTAGGCAAGAGATAAATAGCGCTAATAGCTGCTATTTAGCATATCCAATGCTGTATGATCTTAAATTCATTAAGTGCGAAAAGAAGTACAATTACTTGCGCAATTGCTGCAAAGTTAGTTAATAATAATTTATTTCCTAAACAATATTGATTAATTGATTATATTATCTCCTAAGTTTAACTAAACTAGAATTATTTTAAAAGAGTGAATCCATACTGGTAAGTTATATTTCGAAAGATGTTTTGAAGTAATTTGAAAGCAAAATGTTAATAATGTTTTAACGGGGACTAGAGTTAAATCATCATGAAGAATAAAATTTTAATTGTAAAAGGAAAATCATATATATATATATATATATAATAGTTATATATATATATATATAAAATCTTTATATATATATATATATATATATATATATATATATGTTACCGTGAAAGACCGAAATTGGAGAATGTCGACTTTCACCGGAGAATGTCAACATTCACCAAATACGTCGGTGAAAGATCGAATATTGCATTACATTCTTGTACATTAGGACCCTCACCGGTGTATGTCGACACTCACGGATGTGTTCTGGTGTAGGTTGAAAAGAGAGGAGCATATGTACACGCTGTCATTGCAAAAGGATGTGTTCCACAAATAAATGCTGTTGTAAAAGCAAGGGCCTCTTGTGCAATTGAAAGTGTCATAAGAGTTTAAGTTTTTGCAATAAATAAGATTTGAATCACGTAATTTAGTAAGTTTTAAACTTCTATTATTTTCCTTTCTCATTTTGAATGTACAGTGTGTTTTAAGTTCTTATATTCTTAAGTTCTTAATTTAAGTGCGTTTTTTCATGACCGAATTACGGAGAAAATATAATATTCTTATGTGTTCAACGTTCACCATTAGTAGATGGTGAATGTTGACATTTACCGGTGTAAGTCAGAAATAAGAGTATTTGGAAAATATTTCGGACATACAACAAGCGACTATGTGAATGTTGACATTCACCGGTGAAAGTCGACATTCTCCAGATTTCGGCGTTTCACCATAACATATATACGATAAACGTATATATATAGATATATATGTATATGTGTGTGAGTGTGAATTAATGTTAGGAATTCTGATCGCACATATTGATCTATAATACAGAGCAAATTTGGCAGATGAATAAGATAAAATATTCAGATTTATTTCAGTTCACATTTGCGACCCCAATTCATTTGAAATTCTAAACCTACCTATTTCTAGAATATTTATATTTCTCATATTGTTGAAATAGAAAGAAAGTAGCACGACGTCGTGTCAGACTTGACAGAGATAGAAAAAATGTGCATAGTTCGACAATATTGTGGCTTAGTAAGAGAAATATTTGATTCAGGAAATTTTATATTCCCACTTAGCTAGGTCATCATCTTTATGTAAAAATCATGTGATGGGTATATATATATCTACATAAATATATTTTAATTAATTAATTTTTGTTTTTTAATTTTCTATTAATTGAAAATTATTTAATATTATACATTTAAAAATTAATTGCAATGAAAAGTTGGAATCTCGAAATTTTTATTATATTTGATAAGTACATTCTCAAAACTCGAGCTAAATAATATTATAAATCTCTGTAAATCTAGAAATATATAGTCTAACAGAAACAGATGAAGAGAACAATTTATATCAGATTTGTTCCGAATAGAGTATAGGATGGATTTCAGTGTTTACTTAATTTGTTTTACATACATATATATTATTATTTATAAACATAAAGTCCTTTTTGTCTTTGTTACTCTAATTATATCAACTATTTGACATTCAACAACTAACTTCATAACAACTTCTCATTCACAAATTTTACAAACTGGCCGTTTAAACACGTGTATTTTGTATATTAGCTTTCTGTTTAGATATTTCATTAGTTAATGCAATAACGTTTCCTCATAATCAAAAGGTATGACAATAAATTTGAATTCTTCACAATATGATTTTCCAACTTAAACATTTATAATATATTTTTGTAATGAAGGAATGAAAAAAACATTAAGCATTATAAATCTGAAAACGTATTATTTTCCAGACCAGCGTTTTTATCAAAAAATTATTAAATGTATAATTAAACTGGACCTGAAACATTATGTTTGGTTTTATTATTTTTTCCGAAAAGACTTACGTCTCCGACACGTATTGCAATCTTAAACATTGGGGATCCAATTCTTTTAGTAGTTGTTCGCTGTAGTATATTTCTGCTTCTCCTTCTTCTTCTTCAAATAGACGTCGATAATTATTTGCGCTGAAATATTTTTATTTTATTAAATATATATGTTCATATGTTTGAATTCATTAATTTAATAAATGATTTCTTATACGTTTTTTGTCAAAAGTAGTAAGTTACAGTTTGCGAGCGTTTTTACAGATTGTCAAAGATTTTTAAACCCTCAATGTTCCACGAAGAAAATATCTTTACTTATTCAAAATCTTTTAAAAACAATAAATATGGAAATGAATATTCCTCTTATTAGCCTAAATTCCATTATGAGATTATACAGGTATAATAGGAAATGAAGCTGCTGGCACCAACAGCTCAGGATGCCATATTAAAAGGTCTGATTGACATCTATCATCTCAAATCAAACCATGCAATCAGGAAAAAATTTTCCAAACACGTTTTAATAAAATAACAAACAGGATGGGACGAGACAGATACAAGAAAATTGCTCGACGGTTACCTCCCGCAAGTATCCCTATAAAGAATAAATTTTTTTCTCCAATTAGATTGGCAACAAGTCATGGAAAGTTCCCATTTTATTACCAGAGATTCTTAAGAAGCACGTAAAATGCGAGCGCTAAAAACCTGCAAATCTAGAAAACCTAAGCTTTATAAATGGCACTCTCCCTTACTTTCCCTTCTTAGAAAAAATAATCAGGATTTGCATCAAAAATTCCAGAGAAACGTGTTTCTACAATATGAAGTTTGTGTCTGCACTTCAACAATTTATGAAATATATTATTGAAAGTGAAGGAACTGTGATTATAACTATCTAATCATATTACAAAAGTGAATAAACATATATTTAAGAACAAGAAAATTTTTTAAACGGTGGCTTCCGTTGACCATGCTGATGAAATTTCCAGTCGAGCGCAATTTATCAATGTTTGGGATCTCAACCTGATGGCTGCGTATGCTGAGTCGATGACTGATCATTCATTTGGACAATTTCCGCACAGGATTAAAAATTGCCTTCCTACAGACTTCTTCACTTAACGGGCCATGCGTTCAAAACACAGATTTACACGTTAACTGAAATGTATAAAAAATTAGCGAAAACAAAAAAAGTATTTAAACGCACAATATCTCTTCGGATCTTCTTATGTTCCTGATTATTACATCTGCTGAAAACAATTTAATACGTTTAAATGCAATTACATTTCATTGAAGTTATCTATTAATTGTTTAACAGTTTTCTGCTGTTGACTTCAATAAATTTAATGATGTTTGGTATTTCATTTGTTTCCAGCAACACCTAGTCTCCTTTGCAAAGAAAATTAATATTAACTTTTGTAATTAAGAAATGATTTAGATGAAAAATTAAATTGGACTGAAGATAATGCCTCGGTTGTTTTCGTTAAAAGAAGTTGCTGCTTTCCTAATTCAAAAAATATCTCCATATATATACATAACATACATGTAATTAATTTACACACTTAAAAAAAGTATTCTTCACATGGTATCTTCAAATGGGTAGATACGATAGCTGAAAAACAAGTGTCGGACTAAAGCGGAGCTGCAAAGAGCGATTTGTTGTACTGATACTTCCGTTTATATAATTCTTGTTATTCGATGCATGTAGTTTTGTTGAAATTCGTGTTACATATTGCTTTATTCTCTGATGTAAAATGAATTATCCCAAATTTTATTCAGAAGATTTAAATAACGGTTTCGATCACAATACACAGCAGTTACTAGTAAAATATCTCGATCAGTGATTTTTTGACGTCATTTAAAACGCTTAATTACAGGGCCGTAGTACAATTCCCAACCGGGCCCGAACCCAGGGGTATAGCGATATACAATAGTGAAATGATCGAAGATTCTTTGGAAATAATCGCTGTCATCGAATGACATGCATAATCTATTTAAGTAATCATAGTCATCAGCTTTTAATATTCGTTGCAAATAATCATTGTCATCGAATAATCATTGTAAAGAATTATTCTCATCGGATAATCATTGAAAATAATCTTTGTCGTTACATAAAGGGGCATAATAGCTGATGTATAAAGAATTTTACTCAAATTCTCAATAAAACAATTGAATATGTATAGCAATTTATCATATGATCATTATTTACAGCAATGATTCTTAAATGTTTTCGACCTACGGCTCCTAATGACGCCGAGGAAAACTTGCGCAACTGTGACAAAAAGAATATTTAAAAATACAATAAAAGCTTGAAAGCTAGGAAAAATGTCTGAATTTAATTTCTTTTTAATTAAATGAAGCTTAATGTTTTTAAAGGAAACTGAATATAACGTCATTGTATGTCGAAAATCTTTCGTTAATATCAGTATTTTAAATGAATAGCTGCTTTTGGCAACTTTTATGTTTCACCTTTGGATACGTGACACGATATGCTATCGCTACGTTAATTCCTTTATTGAGATTTTTAAATTTTGTTATATTGAAATAAATTTAAATCATAAACTCTAATGTATTACCTGAAGTGTCAAAGGTCTTTGTTTTCTGAGTTGGCAAGAAAAATTTATTTACGAATCGCTGGTTGCTTGGAAAGAATGAATACATTTTCATCATAATGAAATGTTTCTATGCAATTTATGCTATTCTAATTTTATTTATAAAAAATTAATTTCTTTTATTGTATAGTTCCTTTCTGAGTAGAAGTTTAAACTTCTGTAGGTATTTAACGTAATTTAGATGCAATGTTACTTTACTACAGTTACATAATTTTTTTTTCAATTTACTAAGATGCCTGAACGCAAGAAGACAGCACAAACGTTACAGCGAGCTACAGAAAAATGAAGTAAAAAACACTAGGAGACTCAGCAGGCAAGTACAATAAAACTTGCGTACTTCAAAGATGAAAGAAGATACAACTAGAAACTCAGCAGGCAAGCATAGTTACAAGAAAGTTTACACATTCAAGAAAGTGAAGAAGAAACGAATAGGAGTTCCAGCAGACAAGCAGCAACTCAAGAAACTTCGCGTGCTCAAACTGTATCAGAAACTAGTAGAACACACAAAAGACATTCAGAAAACCAAGAAACAATGCGTGCTCCGGAAAGGGAAGCCGAAGCGAAACGGAGGCCCATTAGATAAGTGGAACTTCAACAGAATATGCGCGATGAAGAGAAGCGATGAAGATAAGTTGCGCGATGAAGATACGTTGCAAGTAAACGAAGGATACAAGACTCTCCGCGTCACCGTAAGATTCGACAGGAAATACCAGAACAGCTCAAGAACCTGCATAAACAACTCAAGACGCTGCAGATTACGAACAATTTCGGTTCGAAGAGGCAGAGCTTGTACGAGAAAACAAGCTTCGCAAGAACGCATTAAGTACTCTTCACAATGCAGGAAGTTTACTTTGAGCAACACACTGTATACATAGAACTGGTAGACATATATAGTAAAGATTTTGCTTTGGCAACAGCCCCCTAGTAAAATGTATGAAGTTTATATTGGTATCTCACAATACCTGAACGAAATTGTTCTATTTACTTCTTCATTTACTATTTTCTGAAATTTTTTATCAGTAATCCTGTCTATATATTATAGATATCAAAATCAGAAAAATTTAATTAATTATTAATTATCTTTACATGTATCTAAGTAATGAAAACTTCGCCCCTGTTCATACCGAAACAACACGATGTAATTGTAGATAGCTAGAAAGTAAAATGTATTCAGCAGGCAAGCGACATTTATAAATGGTGATAACACAAGAATGGTATTTAATGTTATATACCGGCAGAGTTTTAAAATAAGAACATATACATCAGTGTTTTAAAAATACGAATTTTGCATCAAATTGCAAAACAAATATCTTAAAATCTGCCTTTTCATGCATAAGAGTTCAGCATTCGGAAAATTATATTTTCGTAAACGGTTTAGCAAAAATAACAAAAATTATTGCCTTGAGAAATGGATAATCTTGGTATGAATCCGAATTACGCCAAGACTACCCGTCAATGGTTGTTTTGAACACGCCCTTAATGTATATATATATAACCCTTAAAAAACGTCAAGTGAGTGAATCTACTATCCGAGTGTGTAATAGTATGATAATGCTATGTCGTATGAACATAACTTCTTGCATTGTAAATAATCTGTAATATTATGATAATGCTATGTCGTATGAACATAACGTTTTGCATTGTAAATAATCTGTAATAGTATGATAATGCTATGTCCTATGAACATAACTTCTTGCATTGTAAATAATCTGTAATAGTATGATAATGGTATGTCCTATGAACATAACTTCTTGCATTGTAAATAATCTGTAATAGTATGATAATGCTATGTCCTATGTGTTGAAGTATGTTGTAACAGTATGTTGCGCTATGTCCTAAACGTTGTTAGTGCTATGTCCTATGTTTACTGTAATCAGGTCCCCTGTGTCCAGAGAGCTAGTACATGGGGGCTATACCATTTTTGTCGATGGCGATGGCGTGGTGCCCCCTGTACTTGTTCCTGTCCTGTCCTGTCCTATCCGAGTGTGTCTTTATGTCTTGAGAATTTAAGAAATAAGAAATGCATTTATCAATCTGGATAAAGGTAACGCTATTGCCCGAATAACAACGTTTATTTAACACTTGATATAACCAATTTCATATACATCTTGAAAGAAAAACATAAATTTCCTAATCAGATTCTACCAATTGCAGAAAAAAGACAGAAATAATGGAATTTCTAATAACACTACAAGTAACATACCGAGGAATAAATTGCGCGGCAAATCTGATGCAATCTACAATATGTAAACCAAAAAATTTAGGTTCCGCTATAGAAATGCAATAGAATGAGAAATGAAACTATGATGAGATTTATAATGAAAAATTTACCATAAAGTATTAATATATGATATTAGTAAATATATACTTTTAATACTACTCATTTAAATATGCTGAAACTTTCATAATATTCATTACTTACAAACGCTTTTTCATCCATCGAAGCATAGCACAAGCCATTCTCAATTCAGTGCTGGTGCACGTCAATAAAATAAGGATAAATCCAAATTTTCACAAAAAATCAATCGCTTTGACTCGTTTCTCAAAAACGTTTACCTACAAATGCAGTATTAATATATCACATCAATATAATTCTGGATCATAAAATCTCCAAACAACGCATTAAACGCAAAAAATCACATTAAGGCAGAATGAAGAATTTTCACTCTTACAATGGCTTTTACAACAATATACAATAGAATCTAATTTCTAAACTAAGTGTTCATTGTTACACCATATTTCATTCTTGAGGAATCTTTCATGGTTGTTCAGTAATTCTAACTGTTAACTGGTTTAAATCGAATTATGATTTCATATATATGCACAGACTTATATATTTATATATTAATACGTATCTGTAGTAACATACATCATCTTATTATATGTAGGCACATAATACTAAATTAATTATACTAGTCAACATAATTTATATATTGATAGCATCAGACTTTAAAAATTATTGATTACTATCTGCTTGCTAACTATTATATAATTACGTACAGTGGTACCTCGACATACGAGTTTAATTCGTTTCGTAACCTTGCTCGTATCTCAAAGCAATTTTCCCCATTGAAATAATTCGAAATGCCATTAATCTGTGCCAGCTCTCAAATCACGACCTCATTTGTTTTTGTTAAGTGTTTTCGAATAAGGAAAATGTATTTTCTTATTCAAAAACAAGAATAAGAAATATGCATTTTCTTATTCAAAAACAAGAAGAAACAATTATTTATAAATAACAAATACATATTCTATAAAAACATAATTAAAAGAAAAAGTGAAGTGCCTACGGAAGCGCTTAATTTTTTTCTCTGGTCTTCGCTTTTTTCGTCATGCTCTGCTCATTTTCACCTGCAGATCGTTTAAAAAACTGTCGAACGAGGTTTGTTTCTTCCTCCGTGTCAAGGATGCGCGACTAGTTGCAACTTTTTCGCGTTGATTTTTATCCACGCACTCTACAACTTTCTCCCACATTCCCAAGACCTAAGATCACGCTCTCTAGAAGAATTTCGGCTCGACAGCAGTTGTCGCCCAACAGTGGCGGAGGGGTAAAATCGCTGAGCACTGGTAGTTTCAAACTGGTTTCGATTCTAGGCGAATAGGTTGACTGCATGGGAGGTTTCGGAGTTTTTCCTATGTGTAACGTGTATATTAGCCAGATTCCCTTAGAATGTTCTCCACGAAGGCATCCTTCATCCTAGGCAGATAGCGCAAGTGTGCTTCGTTATAATCAACTAAATCAAACCAAACACCAGAATTGCCTGTGTGGCACAGACAGACTAAACACTTGTCGAGCACCGAAGCTAGAATCCTAAGATTCGAGGACGAATACGAAGGTTGTGGAAACCGGCTTTCCTATCTCCATGCCAGAAAACCGCTAAGCGGAAAATATTTTCAAGTTTTTTGTGGTGAGTAGGCGAAATAAAGCAGGATTACGATTATCGTAGGATTTACGTTATAATCATGATGGTAAAGGTATATATGGTTCAAAGGTAGCATTTATGACATTGAAGCATCCTTTTTGAATATTTATATAAATATGTCGCGAGACTGCTCAACTAAGATGAGATCGTTATAGTCAAGGTCGATTATGCTGACATTTTCTCAAGTCAGTAAATTGACCAAAGTATTATACTTTGGTACTTTACTTTTACACTAATGTTGAGAGGAAATAAATGTTTCTTTGCTCTTATCTGTTCCGTAATAGAGTTTCAGGTAGAGTGTGATATATGTAGGGATTATAGCGATGTTCAAAGTAAAAGGTATACAGGAAAGAAAAGTGACAAAAAGAAAAATGTGCCTTAAGTTATAGTTGATTTCTTTCTTTCAGCAAATCATGTATATTCTAAACGCGATCGTCTAATACTATAACCAAAATTTATCAAAACATCGCGGTATAAAAATACATAGAAACGAATTTTCAAGCATAATTTCTTTTTATAAACTGACTAACATATTTACATTTTTGAAGTAGCATATTTACATGTATACGAAATGAAAAATAGATATGAGGTAATAATAAAAAACTAAATAAAATATGCTCCCAAATAAAGACGTTAAGGCAATAATTGCTACACAGAGACAGAAAGTTGGTAACTAAACTGAGAACTTTTGCGGCGAAGACATTTATTAGTTCAAAAATCTATAAATATGTCAAAATAGAATAAATTCTATGTAGAAATGTTAGCAAAGATACTGTTACGAATTTCGTATTTAAAAAGATAATGTTAGTTCAATTATAAATTAAATGGTTTAATTTTTGCGCAGTGCAGCGCGTGACGAATATTAAAAGAAAGCTAAGCAGGAAAATTGAAAATACAAGAGCGCGTGCATTAAATAAATAAATATCTCTTTTTGATTTCGAGAAAGTACTGGAAAATTCTAGCGCGTGATTTTATAATCTTATAAAAGGAGGAAAACATCTCAGTTCGCAGTAGTTGCTTAGTTTGTTGTTGTTTAGAAAACTGCTCTTGTTGATTGTAGCGAATTCGCGGATTAGCGTTCTTTAGCTGTTTTGAATTAAGTTCTATTGGACATTTGAGTAGTTAAAAGATAACTACTGTGAGATATTGTAATACTGCATGGTAATTTGAGAAAATTTAAGCATTTTTGTTGTGATAATAATAAATTTTTGTTCATTTTTCATCGGACTTGCGCATTCATTTCATAACGAACTCGTACGCACGCAACAATTTTTGGTGTCAGAAGTGGGATTTGAATGCCAATAACAAGAGCGATGGAAGAGCAATAAAGGCAGTTGATCTCAGCCTTTACCTCGTTGAAAGAAGATATGAAATCTAATCAGGAAAGGATTGAAGCGGGACAAGAATCCGTTAAGGAAGAGATAAAGGCCATTCAAGCTGGTCAATTAATTTTTAAAGACGAAATAAAAGCCGTACAAGTAAAGATTGAAGAAAGTCAATACGAAATGAAAAGAGAAATTGCCTGCATAATGGAAACCAAATTCGATACTATGGAAGGCAGAATAGATGTGGTTGAAAATAAAGTTGGGCAAATTGAAGAAAAAGTTTCTTCCGTAAAAGGTCAAATTGAAGAAAGAGTTTCTTCGGTGAAAGAAGAAATAGAAGAAAGAGTTTCTTCTGTAAAAGACCATATAGAAGAGCGAGTTTCTGCCGTCGAGCAACAAATTGATGATAGGGTTTCAGCCGTTGCGAAAGAAGTTGACACTTTAAAGAAGAGCATAGCGAACGAAAGAAACAATTCTGAGGGTTTTAAATTCTTACCGATGCCTGCTCGTCCATCTCTGAAGATATCCACATATGATGGGGAGACATCCTGGCAAGTGTATAAAACACAATTTTCTATCGTTTAGGATGCGAATGGATGGGATTCCCAATCTAAGGCCTGCCATCTCGCCGCTTCTCTGAGAGCAGACGCAGCGGATATCCTGCAGACGCTTCCAGAAAACCAAAGACTTGACTTCGAAGCTTTATCCGGCGCAT
This sequence comes from Stegodyphus dumicola, assembly GCF_044657685.1. NCBI lineage: Eukaryota > Metazoa > Arthropoda > Arachnida > Araneae > Eresidae > Stegodyphus > Stegodyphus dumicola. The sequence goes on from NC_140778.1 coordinate 45,195,952, forward strand.
TGGAACTGCGCTTTGGCGAGAAATGTTTAAAAGACTACAGCAGGCTTCAATTAAAATCCCGTCAACAGAAGCCCACCGAATCACTCCAGGAACTCGCCACAGATGTTGAAAAGCTGTCCCACCTCGCCTTTACGGAGTGCCCGAGAGAAACGAGGGAAATCCTGTCCCTGCAGTACTTTATCGATGGCATCCGGGATCCCGAAATACAGAAGGCTCTACGAATGGCGGATGTTAAAGATTTGAAAAGCGCTTTAGTGTACGCCATGAAATTCGAGGCAGCCCAGCAAGCCACTCGTCGAGACCGCCACCCCGTGAGAGCTGCTCAAGTCCAGCAGCCAGAGAATCAAGTCACTGCTCGTCTAGACGATTTAACTAGACAACTCAACGCCTTGAGACGGAATATTGGTGATAAGAAACCGACCGTTAAGTGCTGGAACTGCGGTGCTGAAGGACACATACGACGAAACTTCAGAACACCCCAGGGCACGGATATTAAGACCGCTCCTAGCAAGCAGCAGGGAAACTAATTAGTGGCCATCTCGAGGGGCGGAGGTTGCCAGATAATGAAAAGCCCCAGTTTAAAGCGCTTCAGATTTCTGCAGTGAGAGGCGGCAGTAATGGACTTTTTGTAATAGGACATATTAATGGAGTTCCCTGCAATATGACAATAGATACAGGAGCCAACGTTACCATCATCCGAAAAGATTTGGCTCAACAATTGGGAAGCAAACTTATCTGGACGCCGCCCTGCGTTACCCTCCAGACTGTGTCCGGTGAGAAGATCGATATCGCGGGCAAAGTGAACGTTAATATCAGGTTTGGAAGTGCCGCTTACCATCACAGAGTTGCCAATGTAACTGAGAAGGCGAGAGTTATTAAGAAAGGCGACGTGGTTGCAGCATGAACTCCAGTAACCAGCGTTGAAAGAAAGAGCAACATCCCAGAACCCGTGTCCTAAGAGAGCATTACATCGGAGTTATTGCAGAATGCGCAATTAAACGATGAAGAGAAGAATGCTGCCGATCGCGTCATTAAAGATCTTCAAGTTGTTTTCTCCCGCTCGTCTTCTGACGTGGGTCGAACTAGTTTGACGCAACATAGAATCGATACAGGCGATCATCACCCGATCAAGCAACATCCAAGACGCCTACCGTTTGCTAAACAGGAAGAGGTACGAACACTTTTAAAGGATATGGAAGAAAGCGATGTTATCGAGCCTTCAGCAAGTCCATGGGCATCTCCCATCGTTCTCGTCAGAAAGAAAGACGGCTCAACAAGATTTTGCGTTGACTATCGCCGGTTGAATGAGGTTACGAAGAAAGACAGTTACCCTCTTCCTAGAATTGACGACATTTTGGACACTCTTTCTGGAAGCAAGTGGTTCTCAACACTTGATTTAAAGAGTGGGTATTAGCAGGTAGAAATACACCCTGATGACCGAGAAAAGACGGCATTTACTACGGGACAAGGGCTTTGGCAATTCAAGGTGATGCCGTTTGGACTGTGTAATGCGCCGGCAACATTCGAACGTCTTATGGAGACTGTTTTGAAAGGCCTTTCCTACGAAGCCTGCCTGATATACCTGGACGACATCATCATCGTCGGAAAGAGTTTTGAAGAACATTTAGAAAATTTTAGGAAGGTGCTTCAGAAACTGTAAGAAGCGAATCTGAAGCTGAATCCCGCTAAATGCAAATTGTTCCGAAAGGAACTGACTTATCTGGGACATGTCATCTCTGCAGAAGGTGTACGCACGGATCCTGAAAAGGTATCAGCGGTTAAATCCTGGACACGTCCCGAAAATGTCCATCACCTGAGAAGCTTCCTAGGGCTTTGCACCTACTATAGGAGATTCGTGAAGGAATTTTCTTCCATCGCAAGACCCCTTCACAAGCTGACAGAGAGCAAGCAAACGTTCTTGTGGACAAAAGAATGCGAGGATGCATTTAACAACTTAAAGGAAGCTTTAACATCTGCTCCAATCCTGACGTATCCTCAGCTCGACAGACCATTTATTCTCGACACGGACGCGAGCAATGAAAGTGTTGGTGCGGTTTTGTCCCAAGAAATAGACGGCCAAGAACGTGCAGTAGCGTACTGGAGCAAGTGCCTGTCTAAACCGGAGAGGAATTACTGTGTCACCAGGTAAGAGTTGCTCGCCATAGTCAAAGCTGTAGAACATTTCCATCATTATCTATACGGCAGAAAATTCCTCCTCCGCACGGACCATGCCTCATTAGCCTGGCTTTTAAATTTCAAGAACTTGAGGTTCAAATAGCCAGGTGGATACAGAGACTCCAAGAATATGACATCACTATCCGTCATCGAAAGTGATCATCGCACGGGAACGCCGACGCCCTGTCTAGAAGACCTTGCCCAGAAAGCTGCCGATATTGTTCCAGGGTGGAAGCGAAATACGAGCTGCTGACTCCGGTCGCAAGACAAATTACAACATCAACATCGGCTGATCGAGACCCGTGCAGTGATGATGAAGTCAGGAAAGACCAGCTGGAAGACCGTGACATTAAACCCATACTTGATTTAATAGAGTCATCAAACAGAAAACCTACATGGCAGGACATTTCTATCTGTAGTCCTACAACAAAACAATACTGGGCACTCTGGGATTCACTTCACATTCGAAACGGCGTCTTATACCGGAAATTCGAGTCGGATGATGGGAAGACGTTCCGATGGCAACTGATACTTCCAAGATCCCGGATTACTGATGTCCTCAAAGAACTACATGACAGCCCTACAGGAGGTCACTTTGGAATTATGAAGACCTTACAGAGAGTTCGTGAGCGCTTTTACTGGAATAATGCAAAGGATGACGTGCAAAAGTGGTGTCGATCTTGCGATGCCTGTGCAGGTCGGAAAGGACCAAGGAAACGCAGCCGAGGCAAGCTGCAACGTTACAACGTAGGTGCGCCGTTTGAACGTATCGCCTTTGACATCTTGGGACCTCTGCCACGAACTGCTGATGGTAACAAATACATACTCGTTGTCATTGATTACTTCACCAAGTGGCCTGAAGCGTATCCTATTCCTGATCAAGAGGCTGTTACAGTAGCTGAGGTGATGATACAGCACTGGATTTCCAGGTTCGGGGTGCCTCGTCAGTTACATTCCGATCAGGGAAGGAATTTTACCTCGCTAGTAATCAAAGAACTATGCAAACTACTCGGCATTGACAAAACCCAAACGACGCCATTACATCCCCAGTCGGACGGCATGGTAGAGAGGTTCAATCGAACCATCCTTAATAACCTCTCGTTAGTGGTTTCCAGAAACCAGCAGGACTGGGAGAAGAAATTACCACTCATTTTACTGGCTTACCCCAGTGCTGTTCACGAGACTATCGGCTATTCCCCATCACAGATGCTCTTCGGTCGTGACCTTCGTCTGCCTTGTGATCTATTGTTTGGTCGCCCTCCGGAATCTCCTTCATCGTCTGAGGAATATATTCAAGATCTCCAGGCCCGGTTTGAAGTGATGCACAACTTTGCACGAGAGAGAGTCAAATTGGCGACAGAGAAGATTAAGACCCGCTACGACACAAGAGCTACAGAACATCAATTCCACGAAGGAGACAAAGTGTGGTTGTGGAATACGACTCGACGGAAAGGACTTTGTCCGAAATTACAGTCACCTTGGGATGGCCCGTACACAGTCCTAAATAGGCTGAATGACGTCGTGGTTCGGATTCGTAAGTCTTCGAACTCTAAACCTAAAAAACTTTCGAACTCTAAAGTCGTTCATTACGACAGGTTAGCTCATTACTATGGCCATAGTACGTAATGTAAATAATTGTAAATAGTATAAGACCATGGTCCTTTTTGTTTTTAAATGTATATTTGATTTGATTTGTATTTAGTATTTGATTTGCATTTAGTATTTGATTTGTATTTGATAGCATTTGATTTGTTTTATTTATTGCATTTATTGTTCATGTTGTTCATTATTGTAATGTAATGCTTATTAATGCATGTATGCCACAGTTGTAAGTTTAGCTTCCTGTCCAGGGATTGTACTGCCCGGGACGTGCAGTCCTTGGGAAGGGGGCAGTGTTACGAATTTGGTATTTAAAAAGCTAATGTTAGTTCACTTATAAATTAAATGGTTTTATTTCTCGCGCAGTGCTGCGCGTGACGAATATTAAAAGAAAGCTAAGCAGGAAAATTGAAAATACAAGAGCGCGTGCATTAAATAAATAAATATCTCTTTTTGATTTCGAGAAAGTACTGGAAAATTCTAGCGCGTGATTTTAAAATCTTACAAAAGGAGGAAAACATCTCAGTTCGCAGTAGTTGCTTAGTTTGTTGTTGTTTAGAAAACTGCTCTTGTTGATTGTAGCGAATTCGCGGATTAGCGTTCTTTAGCTGTTTTGAATTACGTTCTATTGGACATTTGAGTAGTTAAAAGATAACTACTGTGAGACATTGTAATACTGCATGATAATTTGAGAAAATTTAAGCATTTTTGTTGTCATAATAATAAATTTTTGTTCATTTTTCATCGGACTTGTGCATTCATTTCATAACGAACTCGTACGCACGCAACAATACATTACTGAGAGCCTGCAAACACAAATTGTAAAACAAGTTTTCGAAACAGTACAGTGGTTGGCTTGTTTACACTTAGATGTCCATTGCAATGAAATGTTTCCATGGCGTATTTGAAGGACTCGATTTGCAATAGCAAGAACTTGGCATCCAAAACATATCCTCAGCAATCATTCCGATAATGTCAATAGCAAGCAACTTAATAAGAGAATAAAACTGTGTGCATAACATTTGGCCCATTTCACTTTGACTGAAAGAAAGAAAATTTAAATGTTTACCTAACAAACCTAACGGTTTTTGTAATTGCATAACAACTAAATATTCACTAAAACTCGAAAACTGTTTTAATGTTTGGCTCTGAAACCGCCGTACCTTCCACAACGGCGTGGAAAAGACAGTGATCATTGTTAAAAAATACCGCTAGTACTTTTTGGCAGGTTCTTACATGATTTACGTGTAAATACGGCTGGCTTTTACATTTATTTTTTTTTTCTAAACATTGGTCATTGTCTGCCCATATTTTAAGATTACACGTTAATATATAAAAGTATCGTTCAAAATATTCATTGACGTATGCGCTCGATTTTTTAATATATGTTGCGGTCACTTTAAATTAATATCTGTATGATTTAAAGAAATGTAGAAAGCAACAAGCGAATGAAGGACAAGAATCGAAAGATAACTTCTTTGTAACCATTTACAGAAAATGTAATAACTGGTTTAATTGAACTGGGTGATGAAAAATCTTCCATAATTTTCATATTTTGGTATATTGGCTTTAGAGCATGAAATAAAGCAAGCTCAAAATATGACCTAAACGTATTTACTCATGTCATCAACAGTAGCAGTTAGATACTCACCTCTCGGAAGTTATATCAGAGCGTGAAATAAATGAAGCTGGATGTATATAAATTGGCAAGATATAATATCGTTGAAACAAACGTAATTTTCCGGGAAACTTTTATTACAGATCAGGTGGCATGGGCAATCCAATGTAAATCTGAACCCAAATGGCTGTCTGAAAATGGAAATTGTCAGATTCTCGGAAAGAAGGAAAAACTGAAGTCAATCATTAAATCAAGAGCTAATTTTTTCTACATCAAAGAAAACTTTTGACCTAATCTGTAAACGATAGAATATAATCTGTTAGATATAGTCACTTTGTCGACATGGGATTCGGTAAAATAGATGAAAGTTGTAAAATATTTATTCATTTTAATTTACCAGGTATTTTATGGTTACGCATCTTTACTGTGAGTTCTCTCTTACCTCTTCCCTGTCAAAATGTAAACCTTAGTTCGTGCGTATTTAAATGAGGTAGAAAAAGGTAGTATTAAGGGAGGTTTTAGACTAGAACGTGTACGGCTTGCTGAAGGACACATTACCAGTTCAAATTCTACGATAGCAGTCTGTCTTTATTGTTGTATATTCTTGGCAATAGTACTTGTCCTCCTCGTATATGATTCAGTGAACTTCGCGTTAATAATTTCTCTGCAGCCTTTGGGCTAGCTTAATATTTAGCTAATTTTTTTAATAGAAATACCTTACTTTTAAATTGCAAAAAAATATAAACACATGCGTTTAAAAATCGCGATGCAGTCTTAACTGGTGGCATATATATTTTTTTTTTTTCATTTTTCTATTCAGTCGTTTTTCAGCTAATCACCTCAACGCTCAGTTTTCTTACTAAGATGGCTTTAAAAACTTATTTTGCCTTCTTAATATTAACACTCTGTGCGTTTACTTTATTTATCAAATATGATACGTTTTGCCCCTTAAACCACCTAAAATTGGATTCAACTACAAAATTACAATATATTTCACAGCAGCATAAATTTAGAATATCCGATAAACGGTCTCGCGTGCTGGCAATAAAAATGTTTTATTCGGTACAGTGTTGCCACTGCTCGCTGGGTTTGTTAATAAAAAATTTGTTTTACAAAATATGAAATAGATAATAATTCCAAATTCGGCTTTCCATGGGGCCTTGCTGGGGTGAAGGGCAGCGCTACTCTAAATCTGATGGTTATCGGAACAGTTGTTTCTTTACAGTGCGGAAAACCTACATACATCCACGCAGATTCTTCTTATTGAATTCCTTTAAATAAAATACAGTGCGATAATATTTGGTGGGAATAATCTGAAAACTGATAGCGCATTTAAATGTTTCGAATCAAACTGTCGTTTCGAGACTGATATCCTGTTCAAGATAAACGTCCATTTTGGGGTAATAAGTACAATATGCGAAACAACTGCAAAATTAACAAAAAAAAGCTATTGTAGAGAATTCAATCGCAAAAAGAGAATGATTCAATCGCAAAAAGAGATGACACCAAATTACGTGTAATTACGGAGGAGGTGATTAGGCTACAGGCGAGGTTGAGAATGTTTTGAATTTTATATTTGAAATGGTAAATTTCCTTTATTAACTGTTATTAGCTATTGTTGTATGTATAATATCCAATCTGTACAAGCAGAATTCGTAAACAGTGCAAGAATGCATTTAATCATTTAAACAGTCCCTTGTGTCAAACGACTCGCAAACATTTTACCAATACGTTAAGTAATTTCGGAAATATACGAAAAGATTTTTGGTATGAAAGTGTTTCTTCAGGAAAGGGCTCTTTCAGTTTCACAAGAGTATTTCTTGACTTGCAAGTCTGATATCCAAATTAATATGGGTTTCGTAATACTTAATAAATATTTTTAGAGCCACAGCGCATTTAGAGAGGGGCCTTGCAAAGATCAACATTAGAATTATACGTATCGAGTGCTCTTGGAAAAATTAGTAGCCTTCAGAGATGCTATTTTATAAATGTTTGTAGAAAAGGGGAATTGTTAAATTCATTTTATCGTTTAGGCTACTAAGTCGATATTTTAACTTTTTCCGTTTATTAACGTACTGTTAAATAGTTTAAATTTGTTTTCATTTTTCATACTAAGCCGCATCATGAAAGAAAGAGATTGCTTACCAGTCGACAATGCATGTTTTTTAATTATTTTTCCTTTAATGATCTTTTTTAAAACTTTTGTATGGGAACTTATATTATTTCATTAAAAGTTTTTGAAATAGATTTGATAAGATCGAATGAAGTGTCAAGAATTTAAGAAAATGCTAAACACTCCTCTGACTCCGATAAAATTAACATTTAATTTTCATTTCTCATATCGAAATTCACAAATAGGAAACCAGGCATTGTTCTTTTTCATTTCATGGTGTTCTAATTTTTCCACTTCAACTGAACTTTATCAGAAACTAGATGATGATGCAATAAATCGATGTCATCGAAACGACACTACTATATTAATAGTGTTCCTTTATAGGAAATTATCAATATTATAGGTTTTTTTAAACAAGATTTTATGCCGCTGTTTACATCAACATCCACACGTTTGATATTTTAATATAAATATTTAGTTTTCCTTTGCAGTTAATAACAAAACTTTTGCCTAAGTATATGGCTCTACAATTGCATTGCTTTTATTTCTGAGAATGCACATTTTTATAGTTATTATATCCAGGCTCACCCCAAACCCAATACGGTAATTTAAGTAAAGTGTCCGTGAATATCTGTAGGTTGATGTCGAAGAATATAAAGCCGTAGATGGCAACACAGGGAATTTCTGAAGACAGCGTAGACGCATTGTACTTTAATATTAAATAAACAAATCTTGTACTCTATATATAGAAAGTATTGCCCGCTTATTGCATACCAGTTTTCTCGTCCGCCTATACGGTATAAAAGTTTGTCTCTTTCTTGCTCAGGACACATTTAGTTTCTAAGTTTAGTTGTTTTACTTTTTTGAATGAAACTGCATTGCTTCTTAGATGTAAAGCGGTGGTTTTGTAATGTCTTGGTGTGGAGAAAATGTTTTTCCGTGATTACTAATTTTATGTAACATATATCCGAACTTGTTAGAAAGGTGAGTGCGGACATTTCTCCTTTTAGTGTTACAAGTGTGAACTTATAAGAAACTTCCGAAATTCTTATCTAAGGAAATTTTTCTCAAAAATATGGGTAAACCAGACCGGCTTCATGAAGTAAAAATTTCAGCAATTTGAACGTTTTATTGCGAAACGTTCTTTCCCGGAGGACATTGCACCAAGCTCCAGTTTTTTATTGTTCCATTTACGGGGATTAAGAAGGCTAATGAGCACGTAACCCAGTGAACCAGCTGTTGTGTCGATGGCGAAAAGGAAGAAGGCAGACAATAAATTGCTATAAAAGTTGCTTAATTTTGAACTCTCCACTCCCACGATTTAGACTCCGTGCTTGTTCTTCCTTGCTTATTGACGCTGAAAAATTAAACTGTGTAGATTAGAGATGATGGGATGAACATAAATCTGAATAAAATTACATGAAAGAGGGAAGCCGAATAAACAGTGAAAGATTCCTTGGGAGATGTGTTGCAAACGGCCTACTTCCGTTTACTAGCGTATTTTTGATATCTTCGCTGACATTGAATTTACAGATGAAACTCCTACTAAATTTCTTTAAGAATGCTTTACTATTCCCAAATTCAGGATCCCGGTGCAGTTATTTATTGCATAATTCAGCAAACCTGAATTTTTTATGCAAAATTCTAAGTGGCAGAGCGAGCAGGAATTGTGTAGAAAATTGATGTAGTTTTATTCCGGGATAAAATTTTCTTACAAAGTGAAATAGCTAGTACTATTACACTTTCCAGTTTCCTCCTCTCGTATTGCAGTTTTAAAGCATTATTTTTATTCCTTCCCATTTCAACTAAAACTGTCAGTGAAATTCAGTCACTAAACATTGGGGTCGAGCGGAAACAAATAAGAAAAGCTACCTTCAATATCGATGCAGTGGTGAATAGGAAAAATTTGACAGAAGCAAAGATTTAGAAATAAAATATTTAGGAATGAGATTACTATGAACGAGTGCTACTTCAACGAGTGTTTCGTAAAGTTAATTTAAAATAAAAACTCGGATGCAAATTTAAAGGCTCAAATCCCGCGAACGGGCTGGCTGCATGGGCGTTTTCGTGGTTTTCCCCATGTGTAACGTGCATACGAGCCAGTTTCCCTTAGAAAGTCCTCCACGAAGGCATACCTTCCTTTAGGCAGATAGCTCTCGTGTGCTTTGCCATAATTGAATAATCCAATCCAATCCAGTGTGAGAACAAATTTGAGAGCAAAATGTTGGAAACGGCTGCTTCGGACAGACAATTACGGATGATCTGCTCGGAGGATTTGACAGAAGGAGAGAGGCTTGTGACTCGATTAGTTTTCATTATTATCATTTTTTTCTTTTCTGAGAAGAAAACGGGGAAATCCCTTTTTATGTCTATGTATAAATTAGAGTAATGTAACATTTCCACTTGTGTGAAATATCGAAAAAGATCTCGACATTGAATGATCCGTGCTCCGATTATTTCAACTGTAACGTGCACTTTGTAACCTAGTGGGTTGCAATATATTGAATCTCGAGAACATAGAGTCCGCGATTTTATTTTTCGTTAAGTACGGATACCAAAATTTTGAAAGCAAAACGAAAGTCGCATTTAGGGTACAGAAATAGCTCAGTCGTATTTAGGGTGCAGATTTAGAATAAAATCGCATTTAGGTTACAGATATTAGTCGCCCAGATATAGCTCAGAAGATTGAAAACGAAAGTTTTAAAAGTGACGAAGTCAGTACGTTGTTTAAACAAATTCAGGACAAAATTCGCACGTTTAACAAACAACTCAAGAATAAATTTCGAATTCGTTGCTAAATGATAATACGCTTCAAGATGAATATTCCGAAGAACTTTCAAAAGAGGAAGAATACCGAGACAAATTCTGTTTAATTTGGTTCGCTGTTGAAAAAATGCAAAGAAGGGAAATTCGACTACGGAAGGAACAAAAAGCGAGCAAAAAGGGAAATTCAAACTTCCGAAACTAGAATTGAGGAAATTTAGTGGAGAACCGAAAGACATTCTTGCCTTTTAATCCGAGTTTGAAACAATTTCACAAAGATGATGCTATTGTGGATTAAGACCAATCTCAATATCTGTTACAATGTGTGGTAGTAGATCTTAAAACGGCAAGATTGGTGACAAGTTTTCCGCCAACTAATGAAAACTATTCAAAGATAATTGCACAAATTAAAGATGGCTTAGAGAGAGATTAACTTTTGGTTCAGATTTATGTACGGGATCCATTTTCCATGGTAACGAAAAATGCTGCTGGTCGGATTAAATGAGATTTAGCTGAACTTTATGATTTACTTGAGAGCAAGCTCATGGCCCTCGAAAGCTCAAAGGTAGAACTAAGGAAGAATTTGCTGAATTTTTGGAGCCACTTGTTGAGTCCTGCTTACCAGAAACTGTTCAATGGATGATACTTCGTCCCAGCAAGATAGTGCGGGCTCTTTGGATAAACGTTTGTGCTTTCTTCGAAACCAAGTGCAAAGGGAGGAAAGGATTAAGCTCGCACGTAACCGGGTCGGGAGCTTCCCTTTCTGCTCATTCACGTCCACATTCTGATGTTCCCTGTTGCTCTACAGCTGCTGCCTTCGTAAATATCCAAGGCAATACAGGTAGGCGGAATTTAGGTTGTATTTTTTGTTAGAAATCCCACAATTCTGCCGAATGTTTTTCTGCTCGCAAAATGTGTTTAGAAGATAAACTAAAGCCTTTGGTGCAAACGCCTGTCTATTTTCGCCGCCTACGAGTTGGACATAGCTCACAGGCCTTCAGAAAAAAAGTAAAATGTTTAACATGTGTATAAATTTCACTATACCAATATGTGCTCTAATAGCGAAACTGTAAAGCGAAATGAAACTGAAGGTACTGTTTTTTCAAGTAATGCATTGTCTAATCAGCCAACTGTTAATAAAAATGTGTATTTGCAAACATTTGAATTAAAAATAGTTTTCGAAGGTACACAACTTACAGTTCGTACGATTTTCGACAGTAGTTCACATAATTTTATCTTTCAGAAAGGGTCATCACGTTTTTGCAACTGCGTCCCAAATCGAAACAAACCATTCTTGGGGAGAGAGAGACAAGTCCTAATTGCCATTTAGTGTTTGATGTTCATTTAAGAAATTTTGAGGGAACGTATGAACATAACTTTGAAGTACTTACTCATAAGAAAATATGCGTATCTGTTCCAAAAATAGTTGATCACAATACCCTAAATTAAAAGGTAGAAATATCACCTTGTCTGATTTGCAAGCTAAGGAATATAACATTGAATTACTTTTAGGAGCAGATGCCATCGGGGACATTATTGCTGGCAGCTCTCTGAAACTGAACTCGGGTGTGCCTGTAGTGGCGACTGAATTCGGATACACTGTGATTGGTAAAGTAAACAGCTTATCTGAAGAACCTACTTCAGCTACTATTCTAGCATTACTGGAAAATAATTTGTTCAACAATATAGTGTCGTTGCATTCCTCTAATCTTGTGTAACCGAACTCTGGAATTTAGATGCCATTGGCATAACAGACCCAACCGAAGATGTTAAACTAGAACTTGCTCACACCAACACAGTTAAGCAATTCAAAGAGATATTAAATTTTCTTTCCGATGGCCGATATGAATTGCCACCATCCTTTAAATTTGAAATTCTGTTACCTAACAATAAGTTTATGACCTTTAAAAGTCACAAAAGAATGTGTCGACGAATTAATGAGAAAATCAGTTAGATGAATATAAGGTAGTTTTTGAAGCAACGGGAAGATCTAAAAGTAATAGAAAAGAATTTAGTATGCTTGATTTTTTTCGCCATTTATTTTAACAGAAAGTTGCTTAGTAAGATTTTGTCCAGGTTTATTATTTGTCATGATTCTAGATTTGGAGGATGAAATTTCAAGTTTAATTTTCTTGCATTCTTGCTGGAATATGGCTATTATTTCTTGACAATTTCTTCGAAGGATTAAATGGGACCTTCCACTCATAACAAATGCGACATCATCGGCGAAAGCAGTAATTTTAGCAAAAGGAAGCCAAGCACTTTTTATAATTTTATTAAATGTAATATTCCATAATTCTGCGCTTATACATGCGCCTTGTGAACATGCACGAACTTGTTTTTTTCTGACTAAAGTATTATTATATAAAATGTGACTATGCCGATTATCAAGGAAATTATTGATAATTTAATAGATATTATAAGTACATTCAATATTTCTAAGTGCTTCTTTAATTGAGGGCCGCCATAATGAATCAAAGGCTGATTTGAGACCTAAGCTGATTATTGCGGAGTGTAGGTTATTGATTTTATTAACATGGATTCGGTTTAGGACTGCACTGGTTGCATGAATGGTAGATTTTTGCTGCCTAAATCCACACTGATTTTCATTAATGAATTTATGATGGTGAAAATGGTATTCAAGTCTTCCTATAATACAACTTTCAGATTTTCTCCAAGGGCTGGTAGAAGGTTAATTGGCCGATAGGAATTAGGATTTTCATGAGCTTTGTTCTTTTTGAGGAAGAGTATGATTTGTCTTGTTTTATAGCAGTCTTGAAAAATACCAAGTTGGAGACATTTATTGCAGATTAGAATTAGCTTAGGATTACTTTTATGTATAATTTGATAGCAGATTCTATCTGGTCCAGGAGCATTTTCGTTATTGAGTTTTTTAATAAATAGATTGAGTTCCATGGCTGTAAATGTGTTATCATTTTCTTGGAAGTAGATTACAACGAATTAATCTTTGTTCAGTTAAATCATCATATATGTTTTCTTTTGGTAGAATAACATCTAGAATGTTTTCTAAAGTGATCTTCGTAACATTTTTATCATTATTTCCCCTATTAGTGACTGTAAGTTGCGTTGGGTGGAAGATTTTGTTGTTTCAATTTTGTACAATGAGCCATACGTATACTGGTTGTTTGAAAAATAGTTGCAACATGCTTAAAGCTTTGCAGACATTATTTGCTTTTTATATGAGGCTTTTCGTTTTTTGTATTTTTGAAGTAGGTTGAGTCGTTCTTCATCAGTTTGCGATGATTTCAGTTTTCTTCGTAATGCTCGTGTTTTGTGTTTGACTTAGCGGAGTTCTTTCGTCACCAGTTGATTTTTATAATGGGTATTGATGATCTTTTGAAGAAGGTACGTTCGTAGGTATCTTGAAACTTTCTGATAAGTTCCTTGGTAATATTATTAAGTTCTGTTTTGGTTGTACACAGAATAATAGCATTTAGAAAGTCATTTGAAATTGGATTGAACTTTTGTTGAAATTTCTTTTCTTTGTTATTATTGATTTCAAATCTGGTAAGTGCAGTAAAGGACGTATATTCAGTTATATCAAAAGAGATATATTTGTTATAAGATTCGGTATGTTCATCTAGTATTGATCTGTTGTTAGTTTTATTATCAAGATGCGTTGTAGAAATAAGAAGATCAGTCCAATATTTATTGTAGGTATTATCAAAGGTAGGTCGGTCAGTAAAATGATTATATAGAATGAGAATGTTTGCATTTAAAAATTGTTCAAGTATTCCTCCTCTGTGATCGGTTTGTAAGAATCCCCATTAAGTACTTTGCGAGTTAAAGTCTCCACTAATAACATGCGGACTATTATTATTGTTGTAAGATTTCATTTAGTATGGATAAGGTTTGATTTGGATTTTTGACGGAGATATATAGATACTAGTAATAAGAAGCTGAGATGCATTAGTATTGATTGAAATTGTGATTATATCTCGAGTATTAATAATTATTGTAGAATTCCATTTATTGTTTGGAATGAATATGGCTGTACGAGGAGATAAAACACCCGTTGAAGCATGACGTTGAATAATTGCCCAGTTATTTGGACTTCTTCCTAATTTGCCAGTGATGCAATAATGTTCTTGTTTTATAATAAAATCTGCCAGATAATCTACTTGATACTGACATAGTTGGTCGGTGGCGGTCTTTGCTCTTTGAAGATTTATTTTGAGAAAGCGGATGCCATTGTTATTCTTTTTATTGATGGAAAGGGTCTATAGATAGTCTGCAGGATCTTGCATTATTGTTGATAATATGTATTGGATTTTACTCGTATAACTTCTGTTTGATATGTGGACCAGGAAATAGCTAAAGCTGGATGTTTACAGTCAAATTTTGTTTCATACTTTTCATTGTTAATCCAACAGTTTATGCAGTACGGAGTTTGGGAATAACAGCAAGAAACATGATATTTTCCGCCGTAGAATGAGCATTTTGGTTGGTTTGTCTTATGAGAGAAATCCTGACAGACTTGACATCTGCGTACACCGATAAACTCGGTTATTTTATTGGTGCGCCATCCAATATATATTTGTTTTTTACTCATAAAATTTTGGAAAGTTTGACCGTGACATTTTATGATCCATTTATCAATATTATTTTGATAATTCAGTTTAAATAAAGGCCTTAGGTGGAAAATATTTGATTATGTTTCTTGGGCTATAATTTGATTCAGTTCATCAGAGTTGAAATTTTTTGGAGTATTATGAATTGTGCATTTTGGTATTGTGGCTTCCGGAAGTTTTACGTTAACTATATCTTTTGCAACTGTTTTGGGAATGAGGTTATAGCTGATTTTTTCTATACCTTCTGGGTTATGACAGTGTATTGCAAGGCTTCCTTGAAGAAAGGTGTTTATTCTTTTGACGTTGATATTTAATGCTTGCAGTGGTATTATTTGCAGTGGTATATGATTTATTTGTTCTATTTTTCTTTTTCGGGTCTTGCTTCGTTTGGTCATTAAATCAATCGTTCTACAGTCGTTATCCAGTTCTGGCTCTTTTCGCAGTTCATCCGGTTTCCTTTTCGGGTTTGACAGTTCTTTTCCGGTTCCTGCTGGTTTTGCAGATTTGGATTCTTTTCCCTTTTTTGCTTCTTTTCCAGGTATTGCGTCTTTTCTGACTCATCTATCTTTCCAGTTCTGGCATCTTTTCCGGCTCTTGCTTCTGTTCCATTTTTTGCATTTTTTCCAGTTTCTTCTTCTTTTTCAGTTCTTCTTTGTTTTTTAGTTTTTGCATTTTTTCCAGTTCCTTCTGCCTTTTCAGTTCTTCTTTGTTCACTTGTTTTTGTATCTCTTCCAGTTGTTTCTCTATTTTCAGTTCTTCTTTCTTTTCTAGTTTTTGTATCTCTTCCAGTTTTTTCTTGTTTTTCAGTTCTTCTTTCTTTTCTAGTTTTTGTATCTCTTCCAGTTTTTTCTTGTTTTTCAGTTCTTCTTTCTTTTCTAGTTTTTGAATCCATTCCAGTGTTTGCTTCTTTTTCAGTTCTTGCTTCTTTTCTAGTTTCTGTTGCTTCTCCAGTTTTTGTTTCTTTTTGAGTTCTTCCTTCTTTTCCAGTTTTTGCTTCTTTTTCTGTTTTTTCAGTTCTTCTTTGTTTTTTAGTTTTTGCATTTTTTCCAGTTCCTTCTGCCTTTTCAGTTCTTCTTTGTTCACTTGTTTTTGTATCTCTTCCAGTAGTTTCTCCATTTTCAGTTCTTCTTTCTTTCCTAGTTTTTGTATCTCTTCCAGTTTTTTCTTGTTTTTCAGTTCTTCTTTCTTTTCTAGTTTTTGAATCCATTCCAGTGTTTGCTTCTTTTTCAGTTCTTGCTACTTTTCTAGTTTCTGTTGCTTCTCCAGTTTTTGTTTGTTTTTCAGTTCTTTCTTCTTTTCCAGTTTTTGCTTCTTTTTCTGCTCTTGTTTCATTTTCAGTTCTTGCTTCTTTTCCAGTTTTTGCTTCGCTTCCTGCTCTTGCTTCTTTTTCAGTTCTTGCTTCTTTTCCAGTTCTTGTATCTTCTCCGGTTCTTGCTTCTTTTCTAGTTTTTGTATCTTTTCCAGCTTTTGCTTCTTTTTCATTTCTTGCTTCTTTTCTAGTTTTTGTGTCAATTCCAGTTTTTTTCTTGTTTTTCAGTTCTTGCTTCTTTTCCAGTTTCTCCTTCTTTTCCAGTTTCTCCTTCTTTTCCGGTTCTAAATTTTTATTCAGTTCTTGTTTCTTTTCCAGTTCTTGCATCTTTTCCGGTTCTCGCTTCTTTTCTAGTTCTCTCTCGTTTTCCAGTTTTTGCTCCTTTTCATGATCACAAGGAGGGTTTTCCAATCTACAAAATAATCAGTATATCTTTATTTCAGTAGTAAAAAAGTGAAAGTAATGCAACGACGATCACGTTTAACATGTACAACACTTTAATATTTAGATACTATATAACACTTTGGGCTCAGTTTCATAGGGAAAAATCTCCCCGTAGATTTATTGCCTGATAGAATATTTTTCTACAAAGGGCGAATTTGTTGTTTTCGTTATAAGGACCTAAAGCCAAGCAGAGAAGTTAAAGAATTTGGCGTGATTTGTATGCAATAAGCGACCACCATGAATCTCACGTAGAGTGTGATAATTTGCAAAGTTTCAGTGCCTTACTTTTCCTTACTTAATTTTTACATAAGTTGTAATAATAATAATAGTAATAATAAACAGGTGGCTTAAAAACAGAGGGGAAACAATGGGGGAAATTGCAAAATAGGAGAAAAAAATGAAACTGAAATCAAAAATGAAACAACTACAAAAAAAGGATGGAAAAAGCATCTTAGAAGATATACACGTAACGTTCTTTCTGAATCAGAAAAACCTGTATTTAAACGAGTATAAGTTTGAGAGCTTTAGATTCATTTAGTTTTTGAATCAATTACTATTTCTTACGCTTGCTAGATATTTTAAATTTCTTCAATTTTTGTATAATTTACTTACGTATTTTGTATTTTAACCTTTTCTTATTATAATCCCAGTAGAGGTAACCTTACACATCATTACATTATCTCCGAGTTTCCTCATTTAAGTCATCTTTCTCTCAGAACAATCCCTTTGCATCGCTGGCTGCACAGGTTTCAAATTTTCTCTCGTTGTTCCAAATTCGGAAAATATTGCTGGTCTATTTCGTCGTCCAGCAGAGCAGCACTAGGAGTTTTGCCACCATTTGTTTCCAATTGAAAATTTTATTCTCATTCTTCAGTTACATTCTTTAAGTTTTAATTATTTATACAGGAAGAAAGAAAGAAATCAAACACAGTAAAACAAATTAGGAAAAGAAATATCTGTTTTCTCCTATATTTATTGTTCCCTGTAATTTCTTTTGCCTGTTCCATTAAATTTATTGAAGGAAAATTTGCTAAGTTTTTCTAAATGTATTTCCTAAATCCTTATGCGAATTAAGCCTTTCTGAGCGTTTCGGCTAATGGCCGAAATCACTTTAATGGCTTTCACAATGTAATGTTTGAATATTGACAGCTGCCTATACTGAAATATTTTCTCCATTGTCTTCGAAAAAAGAAGTATTAAAGTTCCAGGAGATTTTACAATGAAGTACACACATTTCTTATTTGAAGGGCAAGAGGAAAAAAAAGATATTTTCGGATGGGAATATGTAGCATTGTAAACAGCGTGTTTGTAAATTTCATCATATAGTCGCAACACTTGAGTCATAAGTAATTATGCACATATATGAGAGAGACGACATCGAGGAAAAATGAAATGGCAAAACAGGGCCGAAACAACTTTCCTGGCCGGTACAAACAACACAAAACACAAGAAAGAACGGACACCAATTATGCTTAGCACAAGAGAACTTAAAAATAGGAACAAAATTAGACACTTATGGACCTCAAAGAAGGTGTTCGAAATTACGACCTGCACCCTGATGCAGGTATCACATCTCTCGCACATCGACAATAAGATGTTCTGGAAAATACTGTGCATCCTCAGGACTTTCCCAGCAGCTGCCACGATATATGCCACAAGTTCCTGTTGGACTTCTAACAGGGGTTTCGTGCACGAATGTGTTGAATTACCCCGACCGGAAGTGATAATGCAAGTGAGGTCTCGTGATCTTGCTGAGCAATGCACTGGACTACCCCTACCAAACCCATGTTTAGGATACTTTCCTAGGGAACTTTCGAATACTTTCTTTGATGACAATCCAATGTTTTTGTTCTTATTTCTTAGTTTTCGCTGCGCTAAGAATAATAAAGAAATATCTTTACACTGTTCGTACCCTGTTTTTCTTGTATTGTCTCTCGTCACTATAGCGCCAGGAAAGCGTTTCCGACCATGCATTGCAATAGACGATTATATATATATATAATTTATTTCCTAAACAATATTGATTAATTGATTATATTATCTCCTATGTTTAATTAAAGTAGAATTATTTTAAAAGAGTGAATCCATACTGGTAAGTTATATTTCGAAAGATGTTTTGAAGTAATTTGAAAGCAAAATGTCAATAATGTTTTTGGTTAATAATGTTAATAATGTTTAGCAAAATGCAAAATGTTAATAATGGGGACTAGAGTTAAATCATCATGAAGAATAAAATTTCAATTGTAAAAGGAAAATTAAAACCATGTAATCATTGTCATTGATCGGAAATTAATTGACTTTTCAAGGGGAACAAACCAACTGCCATTCAACGAAAAATAATTGATAAAAATACGTAAATACGAAGGTGTTTCGTCTTTACTCGAGTTATAAGTTAAAGCCGAACCGGCAATTCTAGTCAGGCCAAATATCTCCGCGAATAGAAGGGATTATGATCCAATGCTTATACTCAAAGAACTTATTCTTATGAAGCAATTTAGTCAATTCAATTTGGAGTAAAAATCAAAATCTGTAGAGAAATCCGATATAACCCGAGTAACCGTCCCCGACACCTTCATGTTTATGCATTTGAGTTCTATATTATTTTTAAAAATTAAACATTGGAAATTCAATTTGGAGTAAAAAGCAAAATCTGTAGAGAAAGCCGATATAACCCGAGTAACCGTCCCCGACTCCTTCATGTTTATGCTTTTGAGTTCTATATTATTTGTAAAAATTAAACATTGGAAATTGTTATTATGAAATCGAATTCAAAGTAAAGTTGAAATAAACATAGAACATTACAAAATAAGATAAATAATGCAAAGTTTGTAAAAACAAATCAAAGACAATATAAAGTAATATAAAAAATGTAAAAAATAATATATAATAAGAACAGTGAATGTACATGAAGATATAAAGGCCAGAAAAGTTATTAAGTAACTTACATTCTTTCTAGTGGGGGAGTTGGCAAAGTATTCTCTTCATGTCTGACTCATAAGTGTTGGGTGTCCGAAAATTCTTAGCGGCAGTGGGGGCTTTGAATAATATCAGTCGGTAAGACTTGGCAGAAGTAATTTATGGTAGTGGGTTGGACTCGGAATTCTTGAGGGATGTATTATGTGGAGTTCTTATTTGAGGGAGACTGTCTGTTAAGATTTTTTTGAAAATACTAGTGAATGGAAATTAATTAATTTCTGGCTAATTGTCGTGTCGCAATGATTAAGAATTTAAGAAAGGAAAAAAGGAATTTTCACTGTTCAAGAGCTATTAGACAGACTAAAGTCATGAAATAGGCCCATTTTTTTAGTAACAGTATAGTAACAGCATGAGTCTGAAGACAATTAGGTTTTTACAATATATACAATTGAGTAATTACACTATATACAAATCCTTCAACTGATAGTCATCCAACTTATACCGCCTTCTCAGGTTTAGGAACAAATTATCATATCCCTATCAGTTACATGATTTAGAGTGAGTATTTAACGCCTGCTCCTTTAAGGCAATGGTTGATAAATTGAATGGGTATTAGATTATTTTTGAGAATTTTAATAAGGAGCAAAATTTCGCGTTGTAAATCTATTGTATCTGTGCATATAATTTTAATTCGTTGTATTTGATTAGTTATAGTATTGTTAATTACTTTTTTGGATATGTTGGAGTTCCAATTTATTAATTTGTTAGTACTGAAATTGAAGATTCTTGTTTTGTCAAAAAGTAAAATTTTTTTGTAGTTAATGATTTGAAGATCTAGAAAGTCTATGCTATTTTGTGAATTATTAGTTTTATTAAGTGTAAGACAATTCGGATAAATCTCGGAGTGTTCAATTTTATCAAAATTATTAATTGTAATAAGGTCATCAATATATCTGTAGGTGTGTTTGTAGTAATTTAACTCTTGTGGTTGTAGACTTTTTTGGAAGTTAAAGTCTTTGACAAATAAAAAGATATTACAGATCGAGGTGCTGGAATGTAATCCCATTGGCAATCCTCTGACTTGTTTAAAAATTTGATTTTCTAACTTGATGTAGTTATGAAAAACTGTGCATTTTAGGTAGGTTTCCCATTTGTCAAGAGTCATGATATTGAGCATATCAGGGAAGAGTTTAGTTAGATCAAGTAGACTGGTATAGATTTCTTCTAGAGGAAGTGAGGTATATAAGTTTTCAAAGTCATAGCAATTAATGTTTTGGATGT
Organism: Stegodyphus dumicola; assembly: GCF_044657685.1. Classification (NCBI taxonomy): domain Eukaryota; kingdom Metazoa; phylum Arthropoda; class Arachnida; order Araneae; family Eresidae; genus Stegodyphus; species Stegodyphus dumicola. Next base: position 45,216,762 of record NC_140778.1, read on the forward strand.
TAATGGTTTGAATAGTATTAATGACAGGAGTGTTATTATGAATGATCCAGGATTGTTATGATTAGTGTTACAATCATTGAAAATAAATTTACAGATTTTATTAAGTTGAATTGAAAAATAATAGTCTACATATTTCTTGTAATTTATTAGTTCCATTAGCAATAAATCTGAATTTTAATTGTGTTTTATGGAATTTGGGAATCGCATAAAGATTAGTAAATCTGTTGTAGTTTGCATTGAAAGTAATATTGAGTTTCTTATGAAAAGTTTTAAACCTGTTTATTATAGATGTTTCTGTAAGGTTGGCTAATTGATAAGTAGTTGCGTTGAGAAGTTCTTTATGAATAATTTCTGCGTAGAATTGTTTTCATATAATTCTAAAGTTATTAGTTGTTTAACTATTTTTGTAATAGTAAAAAGCTGTTTTAATTTTTTAATATCTGATGTAAATTGCGACCAATTCAGTGTACTTTTAAACTTGAGGTGACTGATTTCGGTGGATATGCGTTGAAGAATTTTGGCTTTCCATTTTTAGAAGGTATCTATGGGTAAATTCAGTTGATAGCTTGCTTTAACTATAACTTTGTTGATGTTGTTTTCGAAAGTCTTGTAACAGAAATTTGTAGTCATGTTTCTGACTGGTCTAAATTTTGTACCATAATTCATTAGTGTTTTAAGTTGATGGTTTTGTATGATATTCAGGTTGCCAGTAATTATGTGCTGGTGATAAGAATCCACGTAATTGCTGTAAATTGGTGTCTTACAATGTCATTCTGCTGTTTCATCTATTTCATGGTGGTTAGTCAGCAAGTTGCTTAAGGTCCTTTGATATTTAAATGCAACCATAGGTAATGTATCAACTGCGGGGAAGTACTCTTTACAATCTCTGATGATTCTTGAGAAATGAATATTGTCAAACTGCGGATGTAGAAAATTGACTTTAAAATAAATTTTGCGTTGAGTGAGACTATTAGAGAGTCCGAAAAAACTAAAATCGAGAATCATGTCTTTAATGATTTGTATGTCGTCGTAGCTTTATTGAATGAATTTTTTTAGTTTGATAAGGAATTTATTAGTACAGGAGTGTAACAGTTGAGAAGTTTCTTGGGAAAGTTGTCTGAGTCAAAGAAACATTTCAATTGTTTTTTCAATGCAAATGTATCCAAAGTGGATAAAAATCTCGCATTATTTTTTATTTTGCTTCCTCTTATCCCTCTCTGCGTTTTGTTGCTGTAGTGCTTAAATTGGCTGAAAATAGACTTCTTAGAAGTATCTCTATGACTATGTATATAAGTGTTAAGTCCATATGGATAAAGTGAACGTTGTTTTAGTATATAGAGAGATTCCTGAAAAATTCGTGTTTTGTGATTGGGTATTATATCTAGTATCTGAAGTTGAATAGAGTTGAAGTCATGGTGTTTAAAGTGCTCTAATTCTGCTGTATTGAGTTGTGATGGTGTACTTATTTTAATGCTATTTTTTGTGCGTTGAATTTTTTGATTTAAGCTCTATGTTTATTGATTCGAAAGTTAAGATTGTTTTTAGTCTGTCCTATATATTTTATATGTCAAGTGCCGCATGTAATCATGTAAATACAGTTAAATGTTTTTCATAAAAATTGTATTTTGAGTTTATCTGTAGCAGGCATGGCGTTAAATTTTCAAGTTTTTCATCTAGTGGAATGACATTTAATGATTTCAATTTCAGATAAACTAGCAAGATATAAAAGTAAGGAGGCTGCTAACCTTCAATACAGTAAAGTTTTTGTATAAGAACTTTATAAAACTTAAAAACTAAAATATTAAAAAAGAAGAATGGAGGTAATATATAAAGTGGGTACATTAGGCAAGAGATAAATAGCGCTAATAGCTGCTATTTAGCATATCCAATGTTGTATGATCTTAAATTCATTAAGTGCGAAAAGAAGTTACAATTACTTGCGCAATTGCTGCAAAGTTAGTTAATAATAATTTATTTCCTAAACAATATTGATTAATTGATTATATTATCTCCTAAGTTTAATTAAAGTAGAATTATTTTAAAAGAGTGAATCCATACTGGTAAGTTATATTTCGAAACATGTTTTGAAGTAATTTGAAAGCAAAATGTTAATAATGTTTTAACGGGGACTAGAGTTAAATCATCATGAAGAATAAAATTTCAATTGTAAAAGGAAAATCATATATATATATATATATATATATATATATATATATAAAAGTTATATAAATATATATATAAATATATATAAAATCTTTATATATATATATATATATATATGTTACCGTGAAAGACCGAAATTGGAGAATGTCGACTTTCACCGGAGAATGTCAACATTCACCAAATACGTCGGTGAAAGATCGAATATTGCATTACATTCTTGTACATTCGGACCCTCACCGGTGTATGTCGACACTCACGGATGTGTTCTGGTGTAGGTTGAAAAGAGAGGAGTATATGTACACGCTGTCATTGCAAAAGGAAGTGTTCCACAAATAAATGCTGTTGTAAAAGCAAGGGCCTCTTGTGCAATTGAAAGTGTCATAAGAGTTTAAGTTTTTGCAATAAATAGGATTTGAATCACGTAATTTAGTAAGTTTTAAACTTCTATTATTTTCCTTTCTCATTTTGAATGTACAGTGTGTTTTAAGTTCTTATATTCTTAAGTTCTTAATTTAAGTGCGTTTTTTCGTGACCGAATTACGGAGAAAATATAATATTCTTATGTGTTCAACATTCACCATTAGTAGATGGCGAATGTTGACATTTACCGGTGTAAGTCAGAAATAAGAGTATTTGGAAAATATTTCGGACATACAACAAGCGACTATGTGAATGTTGACATTCACCGGTGAAAGTCGACATTCTCCAGATTTCGGCGTTTCACCATAACATATATACGATAAACGTATATATATAGATATATATGTATATGTGTGTGTGTGTGAATTAATGTTAGGAATTCTGATCGCACATATTGATCTATAATACAGAGCAAATTTGGCAGATGAATAAGATAAAATATTCAGATTTATTTCAGTTCACATATGCGGCCCCAATTCATTTGAAATTCTAAACCTACCTATTACTAGAATATTTATATTTCTCATATTGTTGAAATAGAAAGAAAGTAGCACGACGTCGTGTCAGACGTGACAGAGATAGAAAAAATGTGCATAGTTCGACAATATTGTGGCTTAGTAAGAGAAATATTTGATTCAGGAAATTTTATATTCCCACTTAGCTTGGTCATCATCTTTATGTAAAAATCATGTGATGGGGATATATATATCTACATAAATATATTTTAATTAATTAATTTTTATTTTTTAATTTTCTATTAATTCAAAATTATTTAATATTATATATTAAAAAAATAATTGCAATGAAAAGTTGGAATCTCGAAATTTTTATTATGTTTGATAAGTACATTCTCAAAACTCGAGCTAAATAATATTATAAATCTCTGTAAATCTAGAAATATATAGTCTAACAGAAACAGATGAAGAGAACAATTTATATTAGATTTGTTCCGAATAGAGTATAGGATGGATTTCAGTGTTTACTTAATTTGTTTTACATACATATATATTATTATTTATAAACATAAAGTCCTTTTTGTCTTTGTTACTCTAATTATATCAACTATTTGACATTCAACAACTAACTTCATAACAACTTCTCATTCACAAATTTTACAAACTGGCCGTTTAAACACGTGTATTTTGTATATTAGCTTTCTGTTTAGATATTTCATTAGTTAATGCAATAACGTTTCCTCATAATCAAAAGGTATGACAATAAATTTGAATTCTTCACAATATGATTTTCCAACTTAAACATTTATAATATATTTTTGTAATGAAGGAATGAAAAAAACATTAAGCATTAGAAATCTGAAAACGTATTATTTTCCAGACCAGCGTTTTTGTCAAAAAATTATTAAAGGTATAATTAAACTGGACCTGAAACATTATGTTTTGTTTTATTATTTTTTCCGAAAAGACTTACGTCTCCGACACGTATTGCAATCTTAAACATTGGGGATCCAATTCTTTTAGTAGTTGTTCGCTGTAGTATATTTCTGCTTCTCCTTCTTCTTCTTCAAATAGACGTCGATAATTATTTGCGCTGAAATATTTTTATTTTATTAAATATATATGTTCATATGTTTGAATTCATTAATTTAATAAATGATTACTTATACGTTTTTTGTCAAAAGTAGTAAGTTACAGTTTGCGAGCATTTTTACAGATTGTCAAAGATTTTTAAACGCTCAATGTTCCACGAAGAAAATATCTTTACTTATTCAAAATCTTTTAAAAACAATAAATATGGAAATGAATATTCCTCTTATTAGCCTAAATTCCATTATGAGAATATACAGGTATAATAGGAAATGAAGCTGCTGGCACCAACAGCTCAGGATGCCATATTAAAAGGTCTGATTGACATCTATCATCTCAAATCAAACCATGCAATCAGGAAAAAATTTTCCAAACACGTTTTAATAAAATAACAAACAGGAAGGGACGAGACACATACAAGAAGATTGCTCGACGGTTACCTCCCGCAAGTATCCCTATACGGAATAAATTTTTTTCTCCAATTAGATTGGCAGCATGTCATGGAAAGTTCCCATTTTATTACCAGAGATTCTTAAGAAGCACGTAAAATGCGAGCGCGAAAAACCTGAAAATCTAGAAAACCTAAGCTTTATAAATGGCACTCTCCCTTACTTTCCCTTCTTAGAAAAAATAACCAGGATTTGCATCAAAAATTCCAGAGAAACGTGTTTCTACAATATGAAGTGTGTGTCTGCACTTCAACAATTTATGAAATATATTATTGAAAGTGAAGGAACTGTGATTATAACTATCTAATCATATTACAAAAGTGAATAAGCATATATTTAAGAACAAGAAAATTTTTTAAACGGTGGCTTCCGTTGACCATGCTGATGAAATTTCCAGTCGAGCGCAATTAATCAATGTTTGGGATCTCAACCTGATGGCTGCGTATGCTGAGTCGATGACTGATCATTCATTTGGACAATTTCCGCACAGGATTAAAAATTGCCTTCCTACAGACTTCTTCACTTAACGGGCCATGCGTTCAAAACACAGATTTACACGTTAACTGAAATGTATAAAAAAATTAGCGAAAACAAAAAAAGTATTTAAACGCACAATATCTCTTCGGATCTTCTTATGTTCCTGATTATTACATCTGCTGCAAACAATTTAATACGTTTAAATGCAACTACATTTCATTGAAGTGATCTATTAATTGTTTAACAGTTTTCTGCTGTTGACTTCAGTAAATTTAATGATGTTTGGTATTTCATTTGTTTCCAGCAATACCTAGTCTCCTTTGCAAAGAAAATTAATATTAACTTTTGTAATTAAGAAATGATTTAGATGAAAAATTAAATTGGACTGGAGATAATGTCTCAGTTGTTTCCGTTAAAAGAAGTTGGTGCTTTCCTAATTCAAAAAATATCTCCATATATATACATAACATACATGTAATTAATTTACACACTTAAAAAAAGTATTCTTCACATGGTATCTTCAAATGGGTAGATACGATAGCTGGAAAAGAAGTGTCGGACTAAAGCGGAGCTGCAAAGAGCGATTTGTTGTACTGATACTTCCGTTTATATAATTCTTGTTATTCGATGCATGTAGTTTTGTTGAAATTCGTGTTACAAATTGCTTTATTCTCTGATGTAAAATGAATTATCCCAAATTTTATTCAGAAGATTTAAATAACGGTTTCGATCACAATACACAGCAGTTACTAGTAAAATATCTGGATCAGTGACTTTTTGACGTTATTTAAAACGCTTAATTACAGGGCCGTAGTACAATTCCCAACCGGCCCAAAACCCAGGGGTATAGCGATATACAATAGTGACATGATCGATGATTCTTTGAAAATAATCGCTGTCATCGAATGACATGCATATTCTATTTAAGTAATCATAGTCATCAGCTTTTAATATTCGTTGCAAATAATCATTGTCATCGAATAATCATTGTAAAGAATTATTCTCATCGGATAATCATTGAAAATAATCTTTGTCGTTACATAAAGGGGCATAATAGCTGATGTATAAGGAATTGTACTCAAATTCTCAATAAAACAATCGAATATGTATTGCAATTTATCATATGATCATTATTTACAGGAATGATTCTTAAATGATTTCGACCTACGGCTCCTAATGACGCCGAGGAAAACTTGCGCAACTGTGACAAAAAAAAGATTTTAAAATACAATAAAAGCTTGAAAGCTAGGAAAAATGTCTGAATTTAATTTCCTTTTGTTCAAATGAAGCTTAATGTTTTTAAAGGAAACTGAATATTCATTCTTTGTCATTGAATACGTCATTCTTTGTCGAAAATCTTTCGTTAATATCAGTATTTTAAATGAATAGCTGCTTTTGGCAACTTTTATGTTTCACCTTTGGATACGTGACACGATATGCTATCGCTACGTTAATTCCTTTATTGAGATTTTGAAATTTTGTTATATTGAAATAAATTTAAATCATAAACTCTAATGTATTACCTGAAGTGTCAAAGGTCTTTGTTTCCTGAGTTGGCAAGAAAAATTTATTTACGAATCGCTGGTTGCTTGGAAAGAATGAATACATTTTCTTCATAATGAAATGTTTCTATGCAGTTTATGCTATTCTAATTTTATTTATAAAAATTTAATTTCTTTTATTGTATAGTTCCTTTCTGAGTAGAAGTTTAAACTTCTGTAGGTATTTAACGTAATTTAGATGCAATGTTACTTTACTACAGTTACATAATTTTTTTTTCAATTTACTAAAATGCCTGAACGCAAGAAGACAGCACAAATGTTACAGCGAGCTACATAAAAATGAAGTAAGAAACACTAGGAAACTCAGCAGGCAAGTACAAGAAAACTTGCGAGCTTCAAAAATGAATGAAGATACAACTAGAAACTCAGCAGGCAAGCATAGTGACAAGAAAGCTTACACATTCAAGAAAGTGAAGAAGAAACGAATAGGAGTTCCAGCAGCATATGCGCGATGAAGAGAAGCGATGAAGATAAGTTTCGCCATGAAGATACGTTGCAAGTAAACGAAGGATACAAGACTCTCCGCGTCACCGTAAGATTCGACAGGAAATACCAGAACAGCTCAAGAACCTGCATAAACAAATCAAGACGCTGCAGATTACGAACAATTTCGGTTCGAAGAGGCAGAGCTTGTACGAGAAAACAAGCTTCGCAAGAACGCATTAAGTACTCTTCACATTAAGTACACAATGCAGGAAGTTTACTTTGAGCAACACACTGTATACATAGAACTGGTAGACATATATAGTAAAGATTTTGCTTTGGCAACAGCCCCCTAGTAAAATGTATGAAGTTTATATTGGTATCTCACAATACCTGAACGAAATTGTTCTAGTTACTTCTTCATTTACTATTTTCTTAAATTTTTTATCAGTAATCCTGTCTATATATTATAGATATCAAAATCAGAAAAATTTAATTAATTATCTTTAAATGTATCTAAGTAATGAAAACTTCGCCCCTGTTCATACCGAAACAACACGATGTAATTGTAGATAGCTAGAAAGTAAAATGTATTCAGCAGGCAAGCGACATGTATAAATGGTGATAACACAAGAATGGTATTTAATGTTATATACTGGCACAGTTTTAAAATAAGAACATATACATCAGTGTTTTAAAAATACGAATTTTGCATCAAATTGCAAAACAAATATCTTAAAATCTGCCTTTTCATGCATAAGAGTTCAGCATTCGGAAAATTATATTTTCGTAAACGGTTTAGCAAAAATAACAAAAATTATTGCCTTGAGAAATGGATAATCTTGGTATGAATCCGAATTACGCCAAGACTACCCGTCAATGGTTGTTTTGAACACGCCCTTAATGTATATATATATAACCCTTAAAAAACGTCAAGTGAGTGAATCTACTATCCGAGTGTGTAATAGTATGATAATGCTATGTCGTATGAACATAACTTCTTGCATTGTAAATAATCTGTAATATTATGATAATGCTATGTCGTATGAACATAACGTTTTGCATTGTAAATAATCTGTAATAGTATGATAATGCTATGTCCTATGAACATAACTTCTTGCATTGTAAATAATCTGTAATAGTATGATAATGGTATGTCCTATGAACATAACTTCTTGCATTGTAAATAATCTGTAATAGTATGATAATGCTATGTCCTATGTGTTGAAGTATGTTGTAACAGTATGTTGCGCTATGTCCTAAACGTTGTTAGTGCTATGTCCTATGTTTACTGTAATCAGGTCCCCTGTGTCCAGAGAGCTAGTACATGGGGGCTATACCATTTTTGTCGATGGCGATGGCGTGGTGCCCCCTGTACTTGTTCCTGTCCTGTCCTGTCCTATCCGAGTGTGTCTTTATGTCTTGAGAATTTAAGAAATAAGAAATGCATTTATCAATCTGGATAAAGGTAACGCTATTGCCCGAATAACAACGTTTATTTAACACTTGATATAACCAATTTCATATACATCTTGAAAGAAAAACATAAATTTCCTAATCAGATTCTACCAATTGCAGAAAAAAGACAGAAATAATGGAATTTCTAATAACACTACAAGTAACATACCGAGGAATAAATTGCGCGGCAAAACTGATGCAATCTACAATATGTAAACCAAAAAATTTAGGTTCCGCTATAGAAATGCAATAGAATGAGAAATGAAACTATGATGAGATTTATAATGAAAAATTTACCATTAAGTATTAATATATGATATTAGTAAATATATACTTTTAATACTACTCATTTAAATATGCTGAAACTTTCATAATATTCATTACTTACAAACGCTTTTTCATCCATCGAAGCATAGCACAAGCCATTCTCAATTCAGTGCTGGTGCACGTCAATAAAATAACGATAAATCCAAATTTTCACAAAAAATCAATCGCTTTGACTCGTTTCTCAAAAACGTTTACCTACAAATGCAGTATTAATATATCACATCAATATAATTCTGGATCATAAAATCTCCAAACAACGCATTAAACGCAAAAAATCGCATTAAGGCAGAATGAAGAATTTTCACTCTTACAATGGCTTTTACAACAATATACAATAGAATCTAATTTCTAAACTAAGTGTTCATTGTTACACCATATTTCATTCTTGAGGAATCTTTCATGGTTGTTTAGTAATTCTAACCGTTAACTGGTTTAAATCGAATTATGATTTCATATATATGCACAGACTTATATATGTATATATTAATACGTATCTGTAGTAACATACATCATCTTATTATATGTAGGCGCATAATTCTAAATAAATTATACTAGTCAACATAATTTATATATTGATAGCATCAGACTTTAAAAATTATTTATTACTATCTGCTTGCTAACTATTATATAATTAGGTACAGTACCTCGACATACGAGTTTAATTCGTTTCGTAACCTTGCTCGTATCTCAAAGCAATTTTCCCCATTGAAATAATTCGAAATGCCATTAATCTGTGCCAGCTCTCAAATCACGACCTCAGTTATTTTTGTTAAGTGTTTTCGAATAAGGAAAATGTATTTTCTTATTCAAAAACAAGAATAAGAAATATGTATTTTCTTATTCAAAAACAAGAAGAAACAATTATTTATAAGTAACAAATACATATTCTATAAAAACATAATTAAAAGAAAAAGTGAAGTGCCTACGGAAGCGCTTAATTTTTTTCTCTGGTCTTCGCTTTTTTCGTCATGCTCTGCTCATTTTCACCTGCAGATCGTTTATAAAACTGTCGAAGGAGGTTTGTTTCTTCCTCCGTGTCAAGGATGCACGACTAGTTGCAACTTTTTCGCGTTGATTTTTATCCACGCACTCTACAACTTTCTCCCACATTCCCAAGACCTAAGATCACGCTCTCTAGAAGAATTTCGGCTCGACAGCAGTTGTCGCCCAACAGTGGCGGAGGGGTAAAATCGCTGAGCACTGGTAGTTTCAAACTGGTTTCGATTCTAGGCGAAAAGTTTGACTGCATGGGAGGTTTCGGAGTTTTTCCTATGTGTAACGTGTATATTAGCCAGATTCCCTTAGAATGTTCTCCACGAAGGCATCCTTCATCCTAGGCAGATAGCGCAAGTGTGCTTCGTTATAATCAACTAAATCAAACCAAACACCAGAATTGCCTGTGTGGCACAGACAGACTAAACACTTGTCGAGCACCGAAGCTAGAATCCTAAGATTCGAGGACGAATACGAAGGTTGTGGAAACCGGCTTTCCTATCTCCATGCCAGAAAACCGCTAAGCGGAAAATATTTTCAAGTTTTTTGTGGTGAGTAGGCGAAATAAAGCAGGATTACGATTATCGTAGTATTTACGTTATAATCATGATGGTAAAGTAATGTAATTATATTAAAATCATGACCAGTATATGAAATTATTCGTCAAAGTTTTGGACTGATTTTGGTATATATGGTTCGAAGGTAGCATTTATGACATTGAAGCATCCTTTTTGAATATTTATATAAATATGTCGCGAGACTGCTCAACTAAGGTGAGATCGTTATAGTCAAGGTCGATTATGCTGACATTTTCTGAAGTCAGTAAATTGACCAAAGTATTATACTTTGGTACTTTAGTTTTACACTAATGTTGAGAGGAAATAAATGTTTCTTTGCTCTTATCTGTTCCGTAATAGAGTTCCAGGTAGAGTTTGATATATGTAGGGATTATAGCGATGTTCAAAGTAAAAGGTATACAGGAAAGAAAAGTGACAAAAAGAAAAATGTGCCTTAAGTTATAGTTGATTTCTTTCTTTCAGCAAATCATGTATATTCTAAACGCGATCGTCTAATACTATAACCAAAATTTATCAAAACATCGCGGCATAAAAATACTTAGCAACGAATTTTCAAGCATAATTTTTTTTACAAACTTACTAACGTATTTACATTTTTGTGAAGTAGCATATTTACATGTATACGAAATGAAAAATAGATATGAGGTAATAATAAAAAACTAAATAAAATATGCTCCCAAATAAAGACGTTAAGGCAATAATTGCTACACGAAGACAGAAAGTTGGTAACTAAACTGAGAACTTTTGCGGCGAAGACATTTATTAGTTCAAAAATCTATAAATATGTCAAAATAGAATAAATTCTATGTAGAAATGTTAGCAAAGATACTGTTACGAATTTGGTATTTAAAAAGCTAATGTTAGTTCAATTATAAATTAAATGGTTTTATTTCTCGCGCAGTGCAGCGCGTGACGAATATTAAAAGAAAGCTAAGCAGGAAAATTGAAAATACAAGAGCGCGTGCATTAAATAAATAAATATCTCTTTTTGATTTCGAGAAAGTACTGGAAAATTCTAGCGCGTGATTTTAAAATCTTATAAAAGGAGGAAAACATCTCAGTTCGCAGTAGTTGCTTAGTTTGTTGTTGTTTAGAAAACTGCTCTTGTTGATTGTAGCGAATTCGCGGATTAGCGTTCTTTAGCTGTTTTGAATTACGTTCTATTGGACATTTGAGTAGTTAAAAGATAACTACTGTGAGATATTGTAATACTGCATGATAATTTGAGAAAATTTAAGCATTTTTGTTGTGATAATAATAAATTTTTGTTCATTTTTCATCGGACTTGTGCATTCATTTCATAACGAACTCGTACGCACGCAACAATTTTTGGTGTCAGAAGTGGGATTTGAATGCCAATAACAAGAGCGATGGAAGAGCAATTAAGGCAGTTGATCTCAGCCTTTACCTCGTTGAAAGAAGATTTGAAATCTAATCAGGAAAGGATTGAAGCGGGACAAGTTTCCGTTAAGGAAGAGATAAAGGCCATTCAAGCTGGTCAATTAACTTTTAAAGAGGAAATAAAAGCCGTACAAGTAAAGATTGAAGAAAGTCAATACGAAATGAAAAGAGAAATTGCCTGCATAATGGAAACCAAATTCGATGCTATGGAAGGCAGAATAGATGTGGTTGAAAATAAAGTTGGGCAAATTGAAGAAAAAGTTTCTTCCGTAAAAGGTCAAATTGAAGAAAGAGTTTCTTCGGTGAAAGAAGAAATAGATGAAAGAGTTTCTTCTGTAAAAGACCATATAGAAGAGCGAGTTTCTGCCGTCGAGCAACAAATTGATGATAGGGTTTCAGCCGTTGCGAAAGAAGTTGACACTTTAAAGAAGAGCATAGCGAACGAAAGAAGCAATTCTGAGGGTTTTAAATTCTTACCGATGCCTGCTCGTCCATCTCTGAAGATATCCACATATGATGGGAATACATCCTGGCAAGTGTATAAAACACAATTTTCTATCGTTTAGGATGCGAATGGATGGGATTCCCAAACTAAGGCCTGCCATCTCGCCGCTTCTCTGAGAGCAGACGCAGCGGATATCCTGCAGACGCTTCCAGAAAACCAAAGACTTGACTTCGAAGCTTTATCCGGCGCATTGGAACTGCGCTTTGGCGAGAAATGTTTAAAAGACTACAGCAGGCTTCAATTAAAATCCCGTCAACAGAAGCCCACCGAATCACTCCAGGAACTCGCCACAGATGTTGAAAAGCTGTCCCACCTCGCCTTTACGGAGTGCCCGAGAGAAACGAGGGAAATCCTGTCCCTGCAGTACTTTATCGATGGCATCCGGGATCCCGAAATACAGAAGGCTCTACGAATGGCGGATGTTAAAGATTTGAAAAGCGCTTTAGTGTACGCCATGAAATTCGAGGCAGCCCAGCAAGCCAATCGTCGAGACCGCCACCCCGTGAGAGGTGCTCAAGTCCAGCAGCCAGAGAATCAAGTCACTGCTCGTCTAGACGATTTAACTAGACAGCTCAACGCCTTGAGACGGAATATTGGTGATAAGAAACCGACCGTTAAGTGCTGGAACTGCGGTGCTGAAGGACACATACGACGAAACTTCAGAACACCCCAGGGCACGGATGTTAAGACCGCTCCTAGCAAGCAGCAGGGAAACTAATTAGTGGCCATCTCGTGGGGCGGAGGTTGCCAGATAATGAAAAGCCCCAGTTTAAAGCGCTTCAGATTTCTGCAGTGAGAGGCGGCAGTAATGGACTTTTTGTAATAGGACATATTAATGGAGTTCCCTGCAATATGACAATAGATACAGGAGCCAACGTTACCATCATCCGAAAAGATTTCGCTCAACAATTGGGAAGCAAACTTATCTTTACGCCGCCCTGCGTTACCCTCCAGACTGTGTTCGGTGAGAAGATCGATATCGCGGGGAAAGTGAACGTTAATATCAGGTTTGGAAGGGCCGCTTACCATCACATAGCATATGTAGCAGACGTTACAGATCCTTGCATACTCGGATTAGACTTTTTAAGGAAATATAATTTTTCCTTGGACTTTAAAAATAATGAATTGCATTCTGCATCTGAGGACATAACGTTATTTGGAATTAATAATGCAGAAGTTAAATCTGTCCACAGAATCATAGCACAGGACAATACCACAATACCGGCAAGAACAGAAATTTTACTCCCTGGATCTATAGCCGAAAACAGAGATTTTCGCTACGGCATCATAGAATATCCCAATAACTGTAATACCCCGAAAGGAGTACTAGTAGCCTCAACACTCGTCGACTTATCGAGAATGGTTATTCCTGTGAGAGTTGCCAATGTAACTGAGAAGGCGAGATTTATTAAGAAAGGCGACGTGGTTGCAGCATGTACTCCAGTAACCAGCGTTGAAAGAAAGAGCAACATCCCAGAACCCGTGTCCTCAGAGAGCATTACATCGGAGTTATTGCAGAATGCGCAATTAAACGATGAAGAGGAGAATGCTGCCGATCGCGTCATTAAAGATCTTCAAGTTGTTTTCTCCCGCTCGTCTTCTGACGTGGGTCGAACTAGTTTGACGCAACATAGAATCGATACAGGCGATCATCACCCGATCAAGCAACATCCAAGACGCCTACCGTTTGCTAAACAGGAAGAGGTACGAACACTTTTAAAGGATATGGAAGAAATCGATGTTATCGAGCCTTCAGCAAGTCCATGGGATCTCCCATCGTTCTTGTCAGAAAGAAAGACGGCTCAACAAGATTTTGCGTTGACTATCGCCGGTTGAATGTCGTTACGAAGAAAGACAGTTACCCTCTTCCTAGAATTGACGACATTTTGGACACTCTTTCTGGAAGCAAGTGGTTCTCAACACTTGATTTAAAGAGTGGGTATTGGCAGGTAGAAATACACCCTGATGACCGAGAAAAGACGGCATTTACTACGGGACAAGGGCTTTGGCAATTCAAGGTGATGCCGTTTGGACTGTGTAATGCGCCGGCAACATTCGAACGTCTTATGGAGACTGTTTTGAAAGGCCTTTCCTACGAAGCCTGCCTGATATACCTGGACGACATCATCATCGTCGGAAAGAGTTTTGAAGAACATTTAGAAAATTTTAGGAAGGTGCTTCAGAAACTGAAAGAAGCCAATCTGAAGCTGAGTCCCGCTAAATGCAAATTGTTCCGAAAGGAAGTGACTTATCTGAGACATGTCTTCTCTGCAGAAGGTGTACGCACGGATCCTGAAAAGGTATCAGCGCTTAAATCCTGGACACGTCCCGAAAATGTCCATCAGCTGAGTAGCTTCCTAGGGCTTTGCACCTACTATAGGAGATTCGTGAAGGACTTTTCTTCCATCGCAAGGCTTCTTCACAAGCTGACAGAGAGCAAGCAAACGTTCTTGTGGACAAAAGAATGCGAGGATGCATTTAACAACTTAAAGGAAGCTTTAACATCTGCTCCAATCCTGACGTATCCTCAGCTCGACAGACCATTTATTCTCGACACGGACGCGAGCAATGAAAGTGCCAGTGCGGTTTTGTCCCAAGAAATAGACGGCCAAGAACGTGTAGTAGCGTACTGGAGCAAGTGCCTGTCTAAACCGGAGGGGAATTACTGTGTCACCAGGAAAGAGTTGCTCGCCATAGTCAAAGCTGTAGAACATTTCCATCATTATCTATACGGCAGAAAATTCCTCCTCCGCACGGACCATGCCTCATTAGCCTGGCTTTTAAATTTCAAGAATCTTGAGGGTCAAATAGCCAGGTGGATACAGAGACTCCAAGAATATGACATCACTATCCGTCATCGAAAGGGATCATCACACGGGAACGCCGACGCCCTGTCTAGAAGACCTTGCCCAGAAAGCTGCCGATATTGTTCCAGGGTGGAAGCGAAATACGAGCTGCTGACTCCGGTCGCAAAACAAATTACAACATCAACATCGGCTGATCGAGACTCGTGCAGTGATGATGAAGTTAGGAAAGACCAGCTGGAAGACCGTGACATTAAACCCATACTTGATTTAATAGAGTCATCAAACAGAAAACCTACATGGCAGGACATTTCTATCTGTAGTCCTATAACAGAACAATACTGGGCACTCTAGGATTCACTTCACATTCGAAACGGCGTCTTATACCGGAAATTCGAGTCGGATGATGGGAAGACGTTCCGATGGCAACTGATACTTCCAAGATCCCGGATTCCTGATGTCCTCAAAGAACTACATACATCGAACGTATAACAGCCCTACAGGAGGTCACTTTGGAATTATGAAGACCTTACAGAGAGTTCGTGAGCGCTTTTACTGGAATAATGCAAAGGATGACGTGCAAAAGTGGTGCCGATCTTGCGATGCCTGTGCAGGTCGGAAAGGACCAAGGAAACGCAGCCGAGGCAAGCTGCAACGTTACAACGTAGGTGCGCCGTTTGAACGTATCGCCTTTGACATCTTGGGACCTCTGCCACGAACTGCTGATGGTAACAAATACATACTCGTTGCCATTGATTACTTCACCAAGTGGCCTGAAGCATATCCTATTCCTGATCAAGAGGCTGTTACAGTAGCTGAGGTGATGATACAGCACTGGAGTTCCAGGTTCGGGGTGCCTCTTCAGTTACATTCCGATCAGGGAAGGAATTTTACCTCGGTAGTAATCAAAGAACTATGCAAACTACTCGGCATTGACAAAACCCAAACGACGCCATTACATCCCCAGTCGGACGGCATGGTAGAGAGGTTCAAACGAACCATCCTTAATAACCTCTCATTAGTGGTTTCCAGAAACCAGCAGGACTGGGACAAGAAATTACCACTCTTTTTACTGGCTTACCGCAGTGCTGTTCACGAGACTACCGGCTATTCCCCATCACAGATGCTCTTCGGTCGTGACCTTCGTCTGCCTTGTGATCTATTGTTTGGTCGCCCTCCGGATTCTCCTTCATCGTCTGAGGAATATATTCAAGATCTCCAGGCCCGGTTTGAAGTGATGCACAACTTTGCACGAGAGAGAGTCAAATTGGCGACAGAGAAGATTAAGACCCGCTACGACACAAGAGCTACTGAACATCAATTCCACGAAGGAGACAAGGTGTGGTTGTGGAATCCCACTCGACGGAAAGGACTTTGTCCGAAATTACAGTCACCTTGGGATGGCCCGTACACAGTCCTAAATAGGCTGAATGACGTCGTGGTTCGGATTCGTAAGTCTTCGAACTCTAAACCTAAAAAACCTTCGAACTCTAAAGTCGTTCATTACGACAGGTTAGCTCATTACTATGGCCATAGTACGTAATGTAAATAATTGTAAATAGTATAAGACCATGGTCCTTTTTGTTTTTAAATGTATATTTGATTTGATTTGTATTTAGTATTTGATTTGCATTTAGTATTTGATTTGTATTTGATAACATTTGATTTGTTTTATTTATTGCATTTATTGTTCATGTTGTTCATTATTGTAATGTAATGCTTATTAATGCATGTATGCCACAGTTGTAAGTTTAGCTTCCTGTCCAGGGATTGTACTGCCAGGGACGTGCAGTCCTTGGGAAGGGGGCAGTGTTACGAATTTGGTATTTAAAAAGCTAATGTTAGTTCAATTATAAATTAAATGGTTTTATTTCTCGCGCAGTGCAGCGCGTGACGAATATTAAAAGAAAGCTAAGCAGCAAAATTGAAAATACAAGACCGCGTGCATTAAATAAATAAATATCTCTTTTTCATTTCGAGAAAGTACTGGAAAATTCTAGCGCGTGATTTTAAAATCTTATAAAAGGAGGAAAACATCTCAGTTCGCAGTAGTTGCTTAGTTTGTTGTTGTTTAGAAAACTGCTCTTGTTGATTGTAGCGAATTCGCGGATTAGCGTTCTTTAGCTGTTTTGAATTACGTTCTATTGGACATTTGAGTAGTTAAAAGATAACTACTGTGAGATATTGTAATACTGCATGATAATTTGAGAAAATTTAAGCATTTTTGTTGTGATAATAATAAATTTTTGTTCATTTTTCATCGGACTTGTGCATTCATTTCATAACGAACTCGTACGCACGCAACAATACATTACTGAGAGCCTGCAAACACAAATTGTAAAACAAGTTTTCGAAACAGTACAGTGGTTGGCTTGTTTACACTTAGATGTCCACTGCAATGAAATGTTTCCATGGCGTATTTGAAGGGCTCGATTTGCAGTAGCAAGAACTTGGCATCCAAAACATATCCTCAGCAATCATTCCGCTAATGTCAATGGCAAGCAACTTAATAAGAGAATAAAACTGTGTGCATAACATTTGGCCCATTTCACTTTGGCTGCAAAGAAAGAAAATTTAAATGTTTACCTAACAAACCTAACGGTTTTGGTAATTGCATGACAACTAAATATTCACTAAAACTCGAAAACTGTTTTAATGTTTGGCTCTGAAACCGCCGTACCTTCCACAACGGCGTGGAAAAGACAGTGATCATTGTTAAAAAATACCGCTAGTACGTTTTGGCAGGTTCTTACATAATTTACGTGTAAATACGACTGGCTTTTACATTTATGTTTTTCTTCTAAACATTGGTCATTGTCTGCCCATATTTTAAGATTACACGTTAATATATAAAAGTATCGTTCAAAATATTCATTGACGTATGCGCTCGATTTTTTAATATATGTCGCGGTCACTTTAAATTAATATCTGTATGAGTTAAAGAAATGTAGAAAGCAACGAGCGAATGAAGGACAAGAATCGAAAGATAACTTCTTTGTAACCATTTACAGAAAATGCAATAACTGGTTTAATTGGACTGGGTGATGAAAAATCTTCCATCATTTTCATATTTTGGTATATTGGCTTTAGAGCATGAAATAAAGCAAGCTCAAAATATGACCTAAACGTATTTACTCATGTCATCAACAGTAGCAGTTAGATACTCACCTCTCGGAAGTTATATCAGAGCGTGAAATAAATGAAGCTGGATGTATATAAATTGGCAAGATATAATATCGTTGAAACAAACGTAATTTTCCGGGAAACTTTTATTACAGATCAGGTGGCATGGCCAATCCAATGTAATTCTGAACCCAAATGGCTGTCTGAAAATGGAAATTGTCAGATTCTCGGAAAGAAGAAAAAACTGAAGTCAATCCTTAAATCAAGAGCTAATTTTTTCTACATCAAAGAAAACTTTTGACCTAATCTGTAAACGATAGAATATAATCTGTTAGATATAGTCACTTTGTAGACATGGGATTCGGTAAAATAGATGAAAGTTGTAAAATATTTATTCATTTTAATTTACCAGGTATTTTATGGTTACGCATCTTTACTGTGAGTTCTCTCTTACCTCTTCCCTGTCAAAATGTAAACCTTAGTTCGTGCGTATTTAAATGAGGTAGAAAAAGGTAGTATTAAGGGACGTTTTAGACTAGAACGTGTACGGCTTGCTGAAGGACACATTACCAGTTCAAATTCTACGATAGCAGTCTGTCTTTATTGTTGTATATTCTTGGCAATAGTACTTGTCCTCCTCGTATATGATTCAGTGAACTTCGCGTTAATAATTTCTCTGCAGCCTTTGGGCTAACTTAATATTTAGCTAATTTTTTTAATAGAAATACCTTACTTTTAAATTGCAAAAAAAAATATAAAAACATGCGTTTAAAAATCGCGATGCAGTCTTAACTGGTGGCATATATTTTTTTTTTTTCATTTTGCTATTCAGTCGTTTTATTAACTGTTATTAGCTATTGTTGTATGTATAATATCCAATCTGTACAAGCAGAATTCGTAAACAGTGCAAGAATGCATTTAATCATTTAAACAGTCCTTTGTGTCAAACGACTCGCAAACATTTTACCAATAAGTTAAGTAATTTCGGAAATATACGAAAAGATTTTTGGTATGAAAGTGTTTCTTCAGGAAAGGGCTCTTTCAGTTTCACAAGAGTATTTCTTGACTTGCAAGTCTGATATCCAAATTAATATGGGTTTCGTAATACTTAATAAATATTTTTAGAGCCACAGCGCATTTAGAGAGGGGGCTCGCAAAGATCAACATTAGAATTATACGTATCGAGTGCTCTTGGAAAAATTAGTAGCCTTCAGAGATGCTATTTTATAAATGTTTGTAGCAAAGAGGAATTAATATTTGTTAAATTCATTTTATCGTTTAGGCTACTAAGTCGATATTTTAACTTTTTCCGTTTATTAAGGTACTGTTAAATAGTTTAAATTTGTTTTCATTTTTCATACTAAGCCGCA
Source organism: Stegodyphus dumicola (assembly GCF_044657685.1). Lineage (NCBI taxonomy): Eukaryota > Metazoa > Arthropoda > Arachnida > Araneae > Eresidae > Stegodyphus > Stegodyphus dumicola. The sequence continues at coordinate 45,236,359 of NC_140778.1, forward strand.
TCATGAAAGAAAGAGATTGCTTACCAGTCGACAATGCATGTTTTTAATTATTTTTCCTTTAATGATCTTTTTTAAAACTTTTGTATGGGAACTTATATTATTTCATTAAAATTTTTTGAAATAGATTTGATAAGATCGAATGAAGTGTCAAGAATTTAAGAAAATGCTAAACACTTCTCTGACTCCGATAAAATTAACATTTAATTTTCATTTCTCATATCGAAATTCACAAATAGGAAACCAGGCATTGTTCTTTTTCATTTCATGGTGTTCTAATTTTTCCACTTTAACTGAACTTTATCAGAAACTAGATGATGATGCAATAAATCGATGTCATCGAAACGACACTACTATATTAATAGTGTTCCTTTATAGGAAATTATCAATATTATAGGTTTTTATAAACAAGATTTTATGCCACTGTTTACATCAACATCCACACGTTTGATATTTTAATATAAATATTTAATTTTCCTTTGCAATTAATAACAAAACTTTTGCCTTAGTATATGGCTCTACAATTGCATTGCTTTTATTTCTGAGAATGCATATTTTTATAGTTATTATATCCAGGCTCACCCCAAACCCAATACGGTAATTTAAGTAAAGTGTCCCTGAATATCTGTAGGTTGATGTCGAAGAATATAAAGCCGTAGATGGCAACACAGGGAATTTCTGAAGACAGCGTAGACGCATTGTATTTTAATATTAAATAAAAAAATCTTGTACTCTATATATAGAAAGTATTGCCCGCTTATTGCATACCAGTTTTCTCGTCCGCCTATACGGTATAAAAGTTTGTCTCTTTCTTGCTCAGGACACATTTAGTTTCTAAGTTTAGTTGTTTTACTTTTTTGAATGAAACTGCATTGCTTCTTAGATGTAAAGCGGTGGTTTTGTAATGTCTTGGTGTGGAGAAAATGTTTTTCCGTGATTACTAATTTTATGTAACATATATCCGAACTTGTTGGAAAGGTGAGTGCCGACATTTCTCCTTTTAGTGTTACATGTGTGAACTTATAAGAAACTTCCGAAATTCTTATCTAAGGAAATTTTTCTCAAAAATATGGGTAAACCAGACCGGCTTCATGAAGTAAAAATTTCAGCAATTTGAACGTTTTATTGCGAAACGTTCTTTCCCGGAGGACATTGCACCAAGCTCCAGTTTTTTATTGTTCCATTTACGGGGATTAAGAAGGCTAATGAGCACGTAACCCAGTGAACCAGCTGTTGTGTCGATGGCGAAAAGGAAGAAGGCAGACAATAAATTGCTATAAAAGTTGCTTAATTTTGAACTCTCCACTCCCACGATTTAGACTCCGTGCTTGTTCTTCCTTGCTTATTGACGCTGAAAAATTAAACTGTGTAGATTAGAGATGATGGGATGAACATAAATCTGAATAAAATTACATGAAAGAGGGAAGCCGAATAAACAGTGAAAGATTCCTTGGGAGATGTGTTGCAAACGGCCTACTTCCGTTTACTAGCGTATTTTTGACATCTTCGCTGACATTGAATTTACAGATGAAACTCCTACTAAATTTCTTTAAGAATGCTTTACTATTCCCAAATTCAGGATCCCGGTGCAGTTATTTATTGCATAATTCAGCAAACCTGAATTTTTTATGCAAAATTCTAAGTGGCAGAGCGAGCAGGAATTGTGCAGAAAATTGATGTAGTTTTATTCCGGGATAAAATTTTCTTACAAAGTGAAATAGCTAGTACTATTACACTTTCCAGTTTCCTCCTCTCGTATTGCAGTTTTAAAGCATTATTTTTATTCCTTCCCATTTCAACTAAAACTGTCAGTGAAATTCAGTCACTAAACATTGTGGTCGAGCGGAAACAAATAAGAAAAGCTACCTTCAATATCGATGCAGTGGTGAATAGGAAAAATTTGACAGAAGCAAAGATTTAGAAATAAAATATTTAGGAATGAGATTACTATGAACGAGTGCTACTTCAACGAGTGTTTCGTAAAGTTAATTTAAAATAAAAACTCGGATGCAAATTTAAAGGTTCAAATCCCGCGAACGGGCTGGCTGCATGTGCGTTTTCGTGGTTTTCCTCATGTGTAACGTGCATACGAGCCAGTTTCCCTTAGAAAGTCCTCCACGAAGGCATCCCTTCCTTTAGGCAGATATCTCTCGTGTGCTTTGCCATAATTGAATAATCCAATCCAATCCAATCTGAGAGCAAATTTGAGAGCAAAATGTTGGAAACGGCTGCTTCGGACAGACAATTACGGATGATCTGCTCGGAGGATTCGACAGAAGGAGAGAGGCTTGTGACTCGATTAGTTTTCATTATTATCATTTTTTTCTTTTCTGCGAACAAAACGGGGAAATCTCTTTTTATGTCTATGTATAAATTAGAGTAATGTAACATTTCCACTTGTGTGAAATATCGAAAAAGATCTCGACATTGAATGATCCGTGCTCCGATTATTTCAACTGTAACGTGCACTTTGTAACCTAGTGGGTTGCAATATATTGAATATCGAGAACATAGAGTCCGCGATTTTATTTTTCGTTAAGTACGGATACCAAAATTTTGAAAGCAAAACGAAAGTCCCATTTAGGGTACAGAAATAGCTCAGTCGTATTTAGGGTGCAGATTTAGAATAAAATCGCATTTAGGTTACAGATATTAGTCGCCCAGATATAGCTCAGAAGATTGAAAACGAAAGTTTTAAAAGTGACGAAGTCAGTACGTTGTTTAAACAAATTCAGGACAAAATTCGCACGTTTAACAAACAACTCAAGAATAAATTTCGAATTCGTTGCTAAATGATAATACGCTTCAAGATGAATATTCCGAAGAACTTTCGAAAGTGGAAGAATACCGAGACAAATTCTGTTTAATTTGGTTCGCTGTTGAAAAAATGCAAAGAAGGAAAATTCGGCTACGGAAGGAACAAAAAGTGAGCAAAAAGGGAAATTCAAACTTCCGAAACTAGAATTGAGGAAATTTAGTGGAGAACCGAAAGACATTCTTGCCTTTTAATCCAAGTTTGAAACAATTTCACAAAGATGATGCAATTGTGGATTAAGACCAATCTCAATATCTGTTACAATGTGTGGTAGTAGATCTTAAAACGGCAAGATTGGTGACAAGTTTTCCGCCAACTAATGAAAACTATTCAAAGATAATTGCACAACTTAAAGATGGCTTAGAGAGAGATTAACTTTTGGTTCAGATTTATGTACGGGATCCATTTTCCATGGTAACGAAAAATGCTGCTGGTCGGATTAAATGAGATTTAGCTGAACTTTATGATTTACTTGAGAGCAAGCTCATGGCCCTCGAAAGCTCAAAGGTAGAACTAAGGAAGAATTTGCTGAATTTTTGGAGCCACTTGTTGAGTCCTGCTTACCAGAAACTGTTCAATGGATGATACTTCGTCCCAGCAAGATAGTGCGCGCCCTTTGGATAAACGTTTGTGCTTTCTTCGAAACCAAGTGCAAAGGGAGGAAAGGATTAAGCTCGCACGTAACCGGGTCGGGAGCTTCCCTTTCTGCTCATTCACGTCCACATTCTGATGTTCCCTATTGCTCTACAGCTGCTGCCTTCGTAAATTTCCAAGGCAATACAGGTAGGCGGAATTTAGCTTGTATTTTTTGTTAGAAATCCCACAATTCTGCCGAATGTTTTTCTGCTCGCAAAATGTGTTTAGAAGGTAAACTAAAGCCTTTGGTGCAAACGCCTGTCTATTTTCGCCGCCTACGAGTTGGACATAGCTCACAGGCCTTCAGAAAAAAAGTAAAATGTTTAACATGTGTATAAATTTCACTATACCAATATGTGCTCTAATAGCGAAACTGTAAAGCGACATAAAACTGAAAGTACTGTTTTTTCAAGTAATGCATTGTCTAATCAGCCAACTGTTAATAAAAATGTGTATTTGCAAACATTTGATTTAAAAATAGTTTTCGAAGGTACACAACTTACAGTTCGTACGATTTTCGACAGTAGTTCACATAATCTTATCTTTCAGAAAGGGTCATCACGTTTTTGCAACTGCGTCCCAAATCGAAACAAACCATTCTTGGGGAGAGAGAGACAAGTCCTAATTGCCATTTAGTGTTTGATGTTAATTTAAGAAATTTTGAGGGAACGTATGAACATAACTTTGAAGTACTTACTCATAAGAAAATATGCGAATCTGTTCCAAAAATAGTTGATCACAATACCCTAAATTAAAAGGTAGAAATATCACCTTGTCTGATTTGCAAGCTAAGGAATATAACATTGAATTACTTTTAGGAGCAGATGCCATCGGGGACATTATTGCTGGCAGCTCTCTGAAACTGAACTCGGGTGTGTCTGTAGTGGCGACTGAATTCGGATACACTGTGATTGGTAAAGTAAACAGCTTATCTGAAGAACCTACTTCTACTATTCTAGCATTACTGGAAAATAATTTGTTCAACAATATAGTGTCGTTGCATTCCTCTAATCTTGTGTAACCGAACCCTGGAATTTAGATGCCATTGGCATAACAGACCCAACCGAAGATGTTAAACGATAACTTGCTCACACCAACACAGTTAAGCAATTCAAAGAGATATTAAATTTTCTTTCCGATGGCCGATATGAATTGCCCCCATCCCTTAAATTTCAATTTTTTCTGTTACCTAACAGTAAGTCTATGACCTTTAAAAGTCACAAAACAATGTGTCGACGAATTAATGAGAAAATCAGTTAGATGAATATAAGGTAGTTTTTGAAGCAACGGGAAGATCTAAAAGTAATAGAAAAGAATTTAGTATGCTTGATTTTTTTCGCCATTTATTTTAACAGAATGTTGCTTAGTAAGATTTTGTCCAGGTTTATTATTGTCATGATTCTAGATTTGGAGGATGAAATTTCAAGTTTAATTTTCTTGCATTCTTGCTGGAATATGGCTATTATTTCTTGACAATTTCTTCGAAGGATTAAATGGGACCTTCCACTCATAACAAATGCGACATCATCGGGGAAAGCAGGAATTTTAGCAAAAGGAAACCAAGCACTTTTTATAATTTTATTAAATGTAATATTCCATAATTCTGCGCTTATACATGCGCCTTGTGAACATGCACGGACTTGATTTCTTCTGATTAAAGTATTATTATATAAAATGAGACTATGCCGATTATCAAGGAAATTATTGATAATTTAATAGATATTATAAGTACATTCAATATTTCTAAGTGCTTCTTTAATTGAGGGCCGCCATAATGAATCAAAGGCTGATTTGAGACCTAAGCTGATTATTGCGGAGTGTAGGTTATTGATTTTATTAACATGGATTTGGTTTAGGACCGCACTGGTTGCATGAATGGTAGATTTTTGCTGCCTAAATCCACACTGATTTTCATTAATGAATTTATGATGGTGAAAATGGTATTCAAGTCTTCCTATAATACAACTTTCAGATTTTCTCCAAGGGCTGGTAGAAGGTTAATTGGCCGATAGGAATTAGGATTTTCATGAGCTTCAAATCTTTTTGAGTTCTTTTTGAGGAAGAGTATGATTTGTCTTGTTTTTAGCAGTCTTGAAAAATACCAAGTTGGAGACACTTATTGCAGATTAGAATTAGCTTAGGATTACTTTTATGTATAATTTGATAGCAGATTCTATCTGGTCCAGGAGCATTTTCGTTATTGAGTTTTTTGATAAATAGATTGAGTTCCATGGCTGTAAATGTGTTATCATTTTCTTGGAAGTAAATTACAACGAATTAATCTTTGTTCAGTTAAATCATCATATATGTTTTCTTTTGGTAGAATAACATCTAGAATGTTTTCTAAAGTGATCTTCGTAACATTTTTATCATTATTTCCCCTATTAGTGACTGTAAGTTGCGTTGGATGGAAGATTTTGTTGGTTTCAATTTTGTACAATGAGCCATACGTATACTTGTTTGAACAATAGTTGCACCATGCTTAAAGCTTTGCAGACAGTATTTGCTTTTTATATGAGGCTTTTCGTTTTTTGTATTTTTGAAGTAGGTTGAGTCGTTCTTCATCAGTTTGCGATGATTTCACTTTTCTTCGTAATGCTCGTGTTTTGTGTTTGACTTAGCGGAGTTCTTTCGTCACCAGTTGATTTTTATAATGGGTATTGATGATCTTTTGAAGAAGGTACGTTCGTAGGTATCTTGAAACTTTCTGATAAGTTCCTTGGTAATAGTATTAAGTTCTGTTTTGGTTGTACACAGAATAATAGCATTTAGAAAATCATTTGAAATCGGATTCTACTTTTGTTGAAATTTCTTTTCTTTGTTATTCTTGATTTTAAATCTGGTAAGTGCAGTAAAGGACGTATATTCAGTTATATCAAAAGAGATATATTTGTTATCAGATTCGGTATGTTCATCTAGTATTGATCTGTTGTTAATTTTATTATCAAGATGTGTTGTAGAAATAAGAAGATCAGTCCAATATTTATTGTAGGTATTATCAAAGGTAGGTCGGTCAGTAAAATGATTATGTAGAATGAGATTGTTTGCATTTAAAAATTCTTCAAGTATTCCTCCTCTGTGTTCGGTTTGTAAGTATCCCCATTAAGTACTTTGCGAGTTAAAGTCTCCACTAATAACATGCGGACTATTATTATTGTTGTAAGATTTCATTTAGTATGGATAAGGTTTGATTTTGATTTTTGACGGAGATATATAGATACTAGTAATAAGAAGCTGAGATGCATTAGTATTGATTGAAATTGTGATTATATCTCGAGTATTAATAATTATTGTAGAATTCCATTTATTGTTTGGAATGAATATGGCTGTACGAGGAGATAAAACACCCGTTGAAGCATGACGGTGAATAATTGCCCAGTTATTTGGACTTCTTCTTAATTTGCCAGTAATGCAATAATGTTCTTGTTTTATAATAAAACCTGCCAGATAATCTACTTGATACTGACATAGTTGGTCGGTGGCGGTCTTTGCTCTTTGAAGATTTATTTTGAGAAAGCGGATGCCATTGTTATTCTTTTTATTGATGGAAAGGGTCTATAGATAGTCTGCAGGATCTTGCATTATTGTTGATAATATGTATTGGATTTTACTCGTCTAACTTCTGTTTGATATGTGGACCAAGAAATAGCTAAAGCTGGATGTTTACAGTCAAATTTTGTTTCATACTTTTCATTGTTAATCCAACAGTTTATGCAGTACGGAGTTTGGGAATAACAGCAAGAAACATGATATTTTCCGCCGTAGAATGAGCATTTTGGTTGGTTTGTCTTATGAGAGAAATCCTGACAGACTTGACATCTGCGTACACCGATAAACTCGGTTATTTTATTGGTGCGCCATCCAATATATATTTGTTTTTTACTCATAAAATTTTGGAAAGTTTGACCGTGACATTTTATGATCCATTTATCAATATTATTTTGATAATTCAATTTAAATAAAGGCCTTAGGTGGGAAATATTTGATTATGTTTCTTGGGCTATAATTTGAATCAGTTCATCAGAGTTGAAATTTTTTTGAGTATTATGAATTGTGCATTTTGGTATTGTGGCTTCCGGAAGTTTTACGTTAACTATATCTTTTGCAACTGTTTTGGCAATGAGGTTATAGCTGATTTTTTCTATACCTTCTGGGTTATGACAGTGTATTGCAAGGCTTCCTTGAAGAAAGGTGTTTATTCTTTTGACGTTGATATTTAATGCTTGCAGTGGTATTATTTGCAGTGGTATATGATTTATTTGTTCTATTTTTCTTTTTCGGGTCTTGCTTCGTTTGGTCATTAAATCAATCGTTCTACAGTCGTTATCCAGTTCTGGCTCTTTTCGCAGTTCATCCGGTTTCCTTTTCGGGTTTGACAGTTCTTTTCCGGTTCCTGCTGGTTTTGCAGATTTGGATTCTTTTCCGCTTTTTGCTTCTTTTCCAGGTATTGCGTCTTTTCTGACTCATCTAGCTTTCCAGTTCTGGCATCTTTTCCGGCTCTTGCTTCTTTTCCATTTTTTGCATTTTTTCCAGTTTCTTCTTCTTTTTCAGTTCTTCTTTGTTTTTTAGTTTTTGCATTTTTTCCAGTTTCTTCTGCCTTTTCAGTTCTTCTTTGTTCACTTGTTTTTGTATCTCTTCCAGTTGTTTCTCTATATTCAGTTCTTCTTTCTTTTCTAGTTTTTGTATCTCTTCCAGTTTTTTCTTGTTTTTCAGTTCTTCTTTCTTTTCTAGTTTTTGAATCCATTCCAGTGTTTGCTTCTTTTTCAGTTCTTGCTTCTTTTCTAGTTTCTGTTGCTTCTCCAGTTTTTCTTTGTTTTTCAGCTCTTCCTTCTTTTCCAGTTTTTGCTTCTTTTTCTGTTTTTTCAGTTCTTCTTTGTTTTTTAGTTTTTGCATTTTTTCCAGTTCCTTCTGCCTTTTCAGTTCTTCTTTCTTGTTTTTGTATCTCTTCCAGTAGTTTCTCCATTTTCAGTTCTTCTTTCTTTTCTAGTTTTTGTATCTCTTCCAGTTTTTTCTTGTTTTTCAGTTCTTCTTTCTTTTCTACTTTTTGAATCCATTCCAGTGTTTGCTTCTTTTTCAGTTCTTGCTTCTTTTCTAGTTTCTGTTGCTTCTCCAGTTTTTGTTTGTTTTTCAGTTCTTCCTTCTTTTCCAGTTTTTGTTTCTTTTTCTGCTCTTGTTTCATTTTCAGTTCTTGCTTCTTTTCCAGTTTTTGCTTCGCTTCCTGCTCTTGCTTCTTTTTCAGTTCTTGCTTCTTTTCCAGTTCTTGTATCTTCTCCGGTTCTTGCTTCTTTTCTAGTTTTTGTATCTTTTCCAGCTTTTGCTTCTTTTTCTTTTCTTGCTTCTTTTCTAGGTTTTGTGTCAATTCCAGTTTTTCTTGTTTTCCAGTTCTTGCTTCTTTTCCAGTTTCTCCTTCGTTTCTAGTTTCTCCTTCTTTTCCGGTTCTTCCTTTTTATTCAGTTCTTGTTTCTTTTCCAGTTCTTGCATCTTTTCCGGTTCTCGCTTCTTTTCTAGTTCTCTCTCGTTTTCCAGTTTTTGCTCCTTTTCATGATCACAAGGAGGGTTTTCCAATCTACAAAATAATCAGTATATCTTTATTTCAGTAGTAAGAAAGTGAAAGTAATGCAACGACGATCACGTTTAACATGTACAACACTTTAATATTTAGATACTAGATAACACTTTGGGCTCAGTTTCATAGGGAAAAATCTCCCCGTAGATTTATTGCCTGACAGAATATTTTTCTACAAAGGGCGAATTTGTTGTTTTCGTTATAAGGACCTAAAGCCAAGCAGAGAAGTTAAAGAATTTGGCGTGATTTGTATGCAATAAGCGACCACCATGAATCTCACGTAGAGTGTGATAATTTGCAAAGTTTCAGTGCCTTACTTTTCCTTACTTAATTTTTACATAAGTTGTAATAATAATAATAGTAATAATAAACAGGTGGCTTAAAAACAGAGGGAAAAAGTGGGGAAAATTGCAAAATAGGAGAAAAAAATGAAACTGAAATCAAAAAAAACGATGGAAAAAGCATCTTAAATATACACGTAACGTTCTTTCTGAATCAGAAAAACCTGTATTTAAACGAGTATAAGTTTGAGAGCTTTAGATTCATTTAGTTTTTGAATCAATTACTATTTCTTACGCTTACTAGATATTTTAAATTTCTTCAATTTTTATATAATTTACTTACGTATTTTGTATTTTAACCTTTTCTTATTATTATCCCAGTAGAGGTAACCTTACACATCATTACATTATCTCCGAGTTTCCTCATTTAAGTCATCTTTCTCTCAGAACAATCCCTTTGCATCGCTGGCTGCACAGGTTTCAAATTTTCTCTCGTTATTCCAAACTCGGAAAATATTGCTGGTCTATTTCGTCGTCCAGCAGAGCAGCACTAGGAGTTTTGCCACCATTTGTTTTCAATTGAAAATTTTATTCTCATTCTTCAGTTACATTCTTTAAGTTTTAATTATTTATACAGGAAGAAAGAAAGAAATCAAACACAGTAAAACAAATTAGGAAAAGAAATATCTGTTTTCTCCTATATTTATTGTTCCCTGTAATTTCTTTTGCCTGTTCCATTAAATTTATTGAAGGAAAATTTGCTAAGTTTTTCAAAATGTATTTCCTAAATCCTTATGCGAATTAAGCCTTTCTGAGCGTTTCGGCTAATGGCCGAAATCACTTTAATGGCTTTCACAATGTAATGTTTGAATATTGACAGCTGCCTATACTGAAATATTTTCTCCATTGTCCTCGAAAAAAGAAGTATTAAAGTTCCAGGAAATTTTACAATGAAGGACACACATTTCTTATTTGAAGGGCAAGAGGAAAAAAAAGATATTTTCGGATGGGAATATGTAGCATTGTAAACAGCGTGTTTGTAAATTTCATCATATAGTAGCAACACTTGAGTCATAAGTAATTATGCACATATATGAGAGAGACGACATCGAGGAAAAATGAAATAGCAAAACAGGGCCGAAACAACTTTCCTGGCCGGTACAAACAACACAAAACACAAGAAAGAACGGACACCAATTATGCTTAGCACAAGAGAAATTAAAAAATAGGAACAAAATTAGACACTTATGGACCTCAAAGAAGGTGTTCGAAATTACGACCTGCACCCTGATGCAGGTATCACATCTCTCGCACATCGACCATAAGATGTTCTGGAAAATACTGTGCATCCTCAGGACTTTCCCAGCAGCTGCCACGATATGTGCCACAAGTTCCTGTTGGACTTCTAACAGGGGTTTCGTGCACGAATGCGTTGAATTACCCCGAGCGGAAGTGATAATGCAAGTGAGGTCTCGTGATCTTGCTGAACAATGCACTGGACTACCCCTACCAAACCCATGTTTAGGATACTTTCCTAAGGAACTTTCGAATACTTTCTTTGATGACAATCCAATGTTTTTGTTCTTATTTCTTAGTTTTCGCTGCGCTAAGAATAATAAAGAAATATCTTTACACTGTTCGTACCCTATTTTTCTTGTGTTGTCTCTCGTCACTATAGCGCCAGGAAAGCGTTTCCGACCATGCATTGCAATAAACGATTATATATATATATAATTTATTTCCTAAACAATATTGATTAATTGATTATATTATCTCCTATGTTTAATTAAAGTAGAATTATTTTAAAAGAGTGAATCCATACTGGTAACTTATATTTCGAAACATGTTTTGAAGTAATTTGAAAGCAAAATGTTAATAATGTTTTTGGTTAATAATGTTAATAATGTTTAGCAAAATGCAAAATGTTAATAATGGGGACTAGAGTTAAATCATCATGAAGAATAAAATTTCAATTGTAAAAGGAAAATTAAAACCATGTAATCATTGTCATTGATCGGAAATTAATTGACTTTTCAAGGGGAACAAACCAACTGCCATTCAACGAACAATAATTGATAAAAATACGTAAATACGAAGGTGTTTCGTCTTTACTCGAGTTATAAGTTAAAGCCGAACCGGCAATTCTAGTCAGGCCAAATATCTCCGCGAATAGAAGGGATTATGATCCAATGCTTATACTCAAAGAACTTATTCTTATGAAGCAATTTAGTCAATTCAATTTGGAGTAAAAAGCCAAATCTGTAGAGAAATCCAATATAACCCGAGTAACCGTCCCCGACACCTTCATGTTTATGCGTTTGAGTTCTATATTATTTCTAAAAATTAAAAATTGGAAATTCAATTTGGAGTAAAAAGCAAAATCTGTAGAGAAAGCCGATATAACCCGAGTAACCGTCCCCGACTCCTTCTTGTTTATGCTTTTGAGTTCTATATTATTTGTAAAAATTAAACATTGGAAATTGTTATTATGAAATCGAATTCAAAGTAAAGTTGAAATAAACATAGAACATTACAAAATAAGATAAATAATGCAAAGTTTGTAAAAACAAATCAAAGACAATATAAAGTAATATAAAAAATGTAAAAAATAATATATAATAAGAACAGTGGATGTACATGAAGATATAAAGGCCAGAAAAGTTATTAAGTAACTTACATTCTTTCTAGTGGGGGAGTTGGCAAAGTATTCTCTTCATGTCTGACTCATAAGTGTTGGGTGTCCGAAAATTCTTAGCGGCAGTGGGGGCTTTGAATAATATCAGTCGGTAAGACTTGGGTGAAGTAATTTATGGTAGTGGGTTGGACTCGGAATTCTTGAGGGATGTATTATGTGGAGTTCTTATTTGAGGGAGACTGTCTGTTAAGATTTTTTTGGAAATACTAGTGAATGGAAATTAATTAATTTCTGGCTAATTGTCGTGTCGCAATGATTAAGAATTTAAGAAAGGAAAAAAAGAATTTTCACTGTCCAAGAGCTATTAGACAGACTAAAGTCATGAAATAGGCCCATTTTTTTAGTAACAGTATAGTAACAGCATGAGTCTGAAGACAATTAGGTTTTTACAATATATACAATTGAGTAATTACACTATATACAAATCCTTCAACTGATAGTCATCCAACTTATACCGCCTTCTCAGGTTTAGGAACAAATTATCATATCCCTATAAGTTACATGATTTAGAGTGAGTATTTAACGCCTGCTCTTTTAAGGCAATGGTTGATAAATTGACTGGGTATTAGATTATTTTTGAGAATTTTAATAAGGAGCAAAATATCGCGTTGTAAATCTATTGTATCTGTGCATATAATTTTAATTCGTTGTATTTGATTAATTATAGTATTGTTAATTACTTTTTTGGATATGTTGGAGTTCCAATTTATTAATTCGTTATTACTGAAATTGAAGTTTCTTGTTTTGTCAAAAAGTAAAATTTTTTTGTAGTTAATGATTTGAAGATCTAGAAAGTCTATGCTATTTTGTGAATTATTAGTTTTATTAAGTGTAAGACAATTCGGATAAATCTCGGAGTGTTCAATTTTATCAAAATTATTAATTGTAATAAGGTCATCAATATATCTGTAGGTGTGTTTGTAGTAAACTAACTTGTACTTTCAAAGCAAACTACAACAGATTTACTAATCTTTATGCGATTCCCAAATTCCATAAAACACAATTAAAATTCAGATTTTTTGCTAATGGAACTAATAAATTACAAGAAAAATGTAGACTATTATTTTTCAATTCAACTTAATAACATCTGTAAATTTATTTTCAATGATTGTAACACTAATCATAACAATCCTGGATCATTCATAATAACACTCCTGTCATTAATACTATTCAAACCATTAACATCCAAAACATTAATTGCTATGACTTTGAAAACTTATATACCTCACTTCCTCTAGAAGAAATCTATACCAGTCTACTTGATCTAACTAAACTCTTCCCTGATATGCTCAATATCATGACTCTTGACAAATGGGAAACCTACCTAAAATGCACACTTTTTCATAACTACATCAAGTTTCAAAATCAAATTTTTAAACAAGTCAGAGGATTGCCAATGGGCTTACATTCCAGCACCTCGATCTGTAATATCTTTTTATTTGTCAAAGACTTTAACTTCCAAAAAAATCTACAACCACATTTTTTATATTGCTTCCTCTTATTCCTCTCTGCGTTTTGTTGCTGTAGTGTTTAAATTGGCTGAAAATAGACTTCTTAGAAGTATCTCTATGACTATGTATATAAGTGTTACGTCCATATGGATAAAGTGAACGTTGTTTTAGTATATAGAGAGATTCCTGAAAAATTCGTGTTTTTTCATTGGGTATTATATCTAGTATCTGAAGTTGAATAGAGTTGAAGTCATGGTGTTTAAAGTGCTCTAATTCTGCTGTATTGAGTTGTGATGGTGTACTTATTTTAATGCTATTTTTTGTGCGTTGAATTTTTTGATTTAAGCTCTATGGTTATTGATTCGAAAGTTAAGATTGTTTTTAGTCTGTCCTATATATTTTATATGTCAAGTGCCGCATGTAATCATGTAAATACCGTTAAATGTTTTTCATAAAAATTGTATTTTGGGTTTATCTGTAGCAGGCATGGCGTTAAATTTTCAAGTTTTTCATCTAGTGGAATGACAATTAATGATTTCAATTTCAGATAAACTAGCAAGATATAAAAGTAAGGAGGCTGCTAACCTTCAATACAGTAAAGTTTTTGTATAAGAACTTTATAAAACTTAACAATTAAAATATTAAGAAAGCAGAATGGAGGTAATATATAAAGTGGGTACATTAGGCAAGAGATAAATAGCGCTAATAGCTGCTATTTAGCATATCCAATGTTGTATGATCTTAAATTCATTAAGTACGAAAAGAAGTTACAATTACTTGCGCAATTGCTGCAGAGTTAGTTAATAATAATTTATTTCCTAAACAATATTGATTAATTGATTATATTATCTCCTAAGTTTAATTAAAGTAGAATTATTTTAAAAGAGTGAATCCATACTGGTAAGTTATATTTCGAAAGATGTTTTGAAGTAATTTGAAAGCAAAATGTTAATAATGTTTTAACAGGGACTAGAGTTAAATCATCATGAAGAATAAAATTTCAATTGTAAAAGGAAAATCATATATATATATATATATATATATATATATATATATATATATAATAGTTATATAAATATATATATAAATATATATAAAATCTTTATATATATATATATATATATATATGTTACCGTGAAAGACCGAAATTGGAGAATGTCGACTTTCACCGGAGAATGTCAACATTCACCAAATACGTCGGTGAAAGATCGAATATTGCATTACATTCTTGTACATTCGGACCCTCACCGGTGTATGTCGACACTCACGGATGTGTTCTGGTGTAGGTTGAAAAGAGAGGAGTATATGTACACGCTGTCATTGCAAAAGGAAGTGTTCCACAAATAAATGCTGTTGTAAAAGCAAGGGCCTCTTGTGCAATTGAAAGTGTCATAAGAGTTTAAGTTTTTGCAATAAATAAGATTTGAATCACGTAATTTAGTAAGTTTTAAACTTCTATTATTTTCCTTTCTCATTTTGAATGTACAGTGTGTTTTAAGTTCTTATATTCTTAAGTTCTTAATTTAAGTGCGTTTTTTCATGACCGAATTACGGAGAAAATATAATATTCTTATGTGTTCAACATTCACCATTAGTTGATGGTGAATGTGGACATTTACCGGTGTAAGTCAGAAATAAGAGTATGTGGAAAATATTTCGGACATACAACAAGCGACTATGTGAATGTTGACATTCACCGGTGAAAGTGGACATTCTCCAGATTTCGGCGTTTCACCATAACATATATACGATAAACGTATATATATAGATATATATGTATATGTGTGTGTGTGTGAATTAATGTTAGGAATTCTGATCGCACATATTGATCTATAATACAGAGCAAATTTCGCAGATGAATAAGATAAAATATTCAGATTTATTTCAGTTCACATTTGCGGCCCCAATTCATTTGAAATTCTAAACCTACCTATTTCTAGAATATTTATATTTCTCATATTGTTGAAATAGAAAGAAAGTAGCACGATGTCGTGTCAGACGTGACAGAGATAGAAAAAATGTGCATAGTTCGACAATATTGTGGCTTAGTAAGAGAAATATTTGATTCAGGAAATTTTATATTCCCACTTAGCTAGGTCATCATCTTTATGTAAAAATCATGTGATAGGTATATATATATCTACATAAATATATTTTAATTAATTAATTTTTATTTTTAATTTTCTATTAATTCAAAATTATTTAATATTATACATTAAAAAAATAATTGCAATGAAAAGTTGGAATCTCGAAATTTTTATTATGTTTGATAAGTACATTCTCAAAACTCGAGCTAAATAATATTATAAATCTCTGTAAATCTAGAAATATATAGTCTAACAGAAACAGATGAAGAGAACAATTTATATTAGATTTGTTCCGAATAGAGTATAGGATGGATTTCAGTGTTTACTTAATTTGTTTTACATACATATATATTATTATTTATAAACATAAAGTCCTTTTTGTCTTTGTTACTCTAATTATATCAACTATTTGACATTCAACAACTAACTTCATAACAACTTCTCATTCACAAATTTTACAAACTTGCCGTTTAAACACGTATTTTGTATATTAGCTTTCTGTTTAGATATTTCATTAGTTAATGCAATAACGTTTCCTCATAATCAAAAGGTATGACAATAAATTTGAATTCTTCACAATATGATTTTCCAACTTAAACATTTATAATATATTTTTCTAATGAAGGAATGAAAAAAACATTAAGCATTAGAAATCTGAAAACGTATTATTTTCCAGACCAGCGTTTTGTCAAAAATTATTAAATGTATAATTAAACTGGACCTGAAACATTATGTTTTGTTTTATTATTTTTTCCGAAAAGACTTACGTCTCCGACACGTATTGCAATCTTAAACATTGGGGATCCAATTCTTTTAGTAGTTGTTCGCTGTAGTATATTTCTGCTTCTCCTTCTTCTTCTTCAAATAGACGTCGATAATTATTTGCGCTGAAATATTTTTATTTTATTAAATATATATGTTCATATGTCAAATTCATTAATTTAATAAATGATTACTTATACGTTTTTTGTCAAAAGTAGTAAGTTACAGTTTGCGAGCATTTTTACAGATTGTCAAAGATTTTTAAACGCTCAATGTTCCACGAAGAAATTATCTTTACTTATTCAAAATCTTTTAAAAACAATAAATATGGAAATGAATATTCCTCTTATTAGCCTAAATTCCATTATGAGAATATACAGGAATAATAGGAAATGAAGCTGCTGGCACCAACAGCTCAGGATGCCATATTAAAAGGTCTGATTGACATCTATCATCTCAAATCAAACCATGCAATCAGGAAAAAATTTTCCAAACACGTTTTAATAAAATAACAAACCGGATGGGACGAGACAGATACAAGAAGATTGCTCGACGGTTACCTCCCGCAAGTATCCCTATACAGAATAAATTTTTTTCTCCAATTAGATTGGCAACAAGTCATGGAAAGTTCCCATTTTATTACCAGAGATTCTTAAGAAGCACGTAAAATGCGACCGCGAAAAACCTGCAAATCTAGAAAACCTAAGCTTTATAAATGGCACTCTCCCTTACTTTCCGTTCTTAGAAAAAATAAGCAGGATTTGCATCAAAAATTCCAGAGAAACGTGTTTCTACAATATGAAGTGTGTGTCTGCACTTCAACAATTTATGAAATATATTATTGAAAGTGAAGGAACTGTGATTATAAGTATCTAATCATATTACAAAAGTGAATAAGCATATATTTAAGAACAAGAAAATTTTTTAAACGGTGGCTTCCGTTGACCATGCTGATGAAATTTCCCGTCGAGCGCAATTAATCAATGTTTGGGATCTCAACCTGATGGCTGCGTATGCTGAGTCGATGACTGATCATTCATTTGGACAATTTCCGCACAGGATTAAAAATTGCCTTCCTACAGACTTCTTCACTTAACGGGACATGCGTTCAAAACACAGATTTACACGTTCACTGAAATGTATAAAAAAGTAGCGAAAACAAAAAAAGTATTTAAACGCACAATATCTCTTCGGATCTTCTTATATGTTCCTGATTATTACATCTGCTGAAAACAATTTAATACGTTTAATTGCAATTACATTTCATTGAAGTTATCTATTAATTGTTTAACAGTTTTCTGCTGTTGACTTCAATAAATTTAATGATGTTTGGTATTTCATTTGTTTCCAGCAACACCTAGTCTCCTTTGCAAAGAAAATTAATATTAACTTTTGTAATTAAGAAATGATTTAGATGAAAAATTAAATTGGACTGAAGATAATGTCTCGGTTGTTTTCGTTAAAAGAAGTTGGTGCTTTCCTAATTCAAAAAATATCTCCATATATATACATAACATACATGTAATTAATTTACACACTTAAAAAAAGTATTCTTCACATGGTATCTTCAAATGGGTAGATACGATAGCTGAAAAACAAGTGTCGGACTAAAGCGGAGCTGAAAAGAGCGATTTGTTGTACTGATACTTCCGTTTATATAATTCTTGTTATTCGATGCATGTAGTTTTGTTGAAATTCGTGTTACAAATTGCTTTATTCTCTGATGTAAAATGAATTATCCCAAATTTTATTCAGAAGATTTAAATAACGGTTTCGATCACAATACACAGCAGTTACTAGTAAAATATCTGGATCAGTGACTTTTTGACGTGATTTAAAACGCTTAATTACAGGGCCGTAGTACAATTCCCAACCGGCCCCAAACCCAGTGGTATAGCGATATACAATAGTGACATGATCGAAGATTCTTTGGAAATAATCGCTGTCATCGAATGACATGCATATTCTATTTAAGTAATCATAGTCATCAGCTTTTAATATTCGTTGCAAATAATCATTGTCATCGAATAATCATTGTAAAGAATTATTCTCATCGGATAATCATTGAAAATAATCTTTGTCGTTACATAAAGGGGCATAATAGCTGATGTATAAAGAATTGTACTCAAATTCTCAATAAAACAATCGAATATGTATTGCAATTTATCATATGATCATTATTTACAGGAATGATTCTTAAATGATTTCGACCTACGGCTCCTAATGACGCCGAGGAAAACTTGCGCAACTGTGACAAAAAGAAGATTTTAAAATACAATAAAAGCTTGAAAGCTAGGAAAAATGTCTGAATTTAATTTCCTTTTGTTTAAATGAAGCTTAATGTTTTTAAAGGAAACTGAATATAACGTCATTGTATGTCGAAAATCTTTCGTTAATATCAGTATTTTAAATGAATAGCTGCTTTTGGCAACTTTTATGTTTCACCTTTGGATACGTGACACGATATGCTATCGCTACGTTAATTCCCTTATTGAGATTTTGAAATTTTGTTATATTGAAATAAATTTAAATCATAAACTCTAATATATTACCTGAAGTGTCAAAGGTCTTTGTTTCCTGAGTTGGCAAGAAAAATTTATTTACGAATCGCTGGTTGCTTGGAAAGAATGAATACATTTTCTTCATAATGAAATGTTTCTATGCAGTTTATGCTATTCTAATTTTATTTATAAAAATTTAATTTCTTTTATTGTATAGTTCCTTTCTGAGTAGAAGTTTAAACTTCTGTAGGTATTTAACGTAATTTAGATGCAATGTTACTTTACTACAGTTACATAATTTTTTTTTCAATTTTCTAAAATGCCTGAACGCAAGAAGACAGCACAAATGTTACAGCGAGCTACATAAAAATGAAGTAAGAAACACTAGGAAACTCAGCAGGCAAGTACAAGAAAACTTGCGAGCTTCAAAAATGAATGAAGATACAACTAGAAACTCAGCAGGCAACCATAGTGACAAGAAAGCGTACACATTCAAGAAAGTGAAGAAGAAACGAATAGGAGTTCCAGCAGACAAGCAGCAACTCAAGAAACTTCGCGTGCTAAAACTGTATCAGAAACTAGTAGAACACACAAAAGACATTCAGAAAACCAAGAAACACTGCGTGCTCCGGAAAGGGAAGCCGAAGCGAAACGGAGGCCCATTAGATAAGTGGTACGTCAACAGAATATGCGCGATGAAGAGAAGCGATGAAGATAAGTTGCGCGATGAAGATACGTTGCAAGTAAACGAAGGATACAAGACTCTCCGCGTCACCGTAAGATTCGACAGGAAATACCAGAACAGCTCAAGAACCTGCATAAACAACTCAAGACGCTGCAGATTACGAACAATTTCGGTTCGAAGAGGCAGAGCTTGTACGAGAAAATAAGCTTTGCAAGAACGCATTAAGTACTCTTCACAATGCAGGAAGATTACTTTGAGCAACACACTGTATACATAGAACTGGTAGACATATATAGTAAAGATTTTGCTTTGGCAACAGCCCCCTAGTAAAATGTATGAAGTTTATATTGGTATCTCACAATACCTGAACGAAATTTTTCTATTTACTTCTTCATTTACTATTTTCTTAAATTTTTTATCAGTAATCCTGTCTATTTATTATAGATATCAAAATCAGAAAAATTTAATTAATTATCTTTAAATGTATCTAAGTAATGAAAACTTCGCCCCTGTTCATACCGAAACAACACGATGTAATTGTAGATAGCTAGAAAGTAAAATGTATTCAGGAGGCTGTACAGCAAGCGACATGTATATATGGTGATAACACAAGAATGGTATTTAATGTTATATACTGGCAGAGTTTTAAAATAAGAACATATACATCAGTGTTTTAAAAATACGAATTTTGCATCAAATTGCAAAACAAATATCTTAAAATCTGCCTTTTCATGCATAAGAGTTCAGCATTCGGAAAATTATATTTTCGTAAACGGTTTAGCAAAAATAACAAAAATTATTGCCTTGAGAAATGGATAATCTTGGTATGAATCCGAATTACGCCAAGACTACCCGTCAATGGTTGTTTTGAACACGCCCTTAATGTATATATATATAACCCTTAAAAAACGTAAAGTGAGTGAATCTACTATCCGAGTGTGTAATCGTATGATAATGCTACGTCGTATGAACATAACTTCTTGCATTGTAAATAATCTGTAATATTATGATAATGCTATGTCGTATGAACATAACGTTTTGCATTGTAAATAATCTGTAATAGTATGATAATGGTATGTCCTATGAACATAACTTCTTGCATTGTACATAATCTGTAATAGTATGATAATGCTATGTCCTATGTGTTGAAGTATGTTGTAACAGTATGTTGCGCTATGTCCTAAACGTTGTTAGTGCTATGTCCTATGTTTACTGTAATCAGGTCCCCTGTGTCCAGAGAGCTAGTACATGGGGGCTATACCATTTTTGTCAATGGCGATGGCGTGGTGCCCCCTGTACTTGTTCCTGTCCTGTCCTGTCCTATCCGAGTGTGTCTTTATGTCTTGAGAATTTAAGAAATAAGAAATGCATTTATCAATCTGGATAAAGCTAACGCTATTGCCCGAATAACAACGTTTATTTAACACTTGATATAACCAATTTCATATACATCTTGAAAGAAAAACATAAATTTCCTAATCAGATTCTACCAATTGCAGAAAAAAGACAGAAATAATGGAATTTCTAATAACACTACAAGTAACATACCGAGGAATAAATTGCGCGGCAAAACTGATGCAATCTACAATATGTAAACCAAAAAATTTAGGTTCCGCTATAGAAATGCAATAGAATGAGAAATGAAACTATGATGAGATTTATAATGAAAAATTTACCATCAAGTATTAATATATGATATTAGTAAATATATACTTTTAATACTACTCATTTAAATATGCTGAAACTTTCATAATATTCATTACTTACAAACGCTTTTTCATCCATCGAAGCATAGCACAAGCCATTCTCAATTCAGTGCTGGTGCACGTCAATAAAATAAGGATAAATCCAAATTTTCACAAAAAATCAATCGCTTTGACTCGTTTCTCAAAAACGTTTACCTACAAATGCAGTATTAATATATCACATCAATATAATTCTGGATCATAAAATCTCCAAACAACGCATTAAACGCAAAAAATCGCATTAAGGCAGAATGAAGAATTTTCACTCTTACAATCACTTTTACAACAATATAAAATAGAATCGAATTTCTAAACTAAGTGTTCATTGTTACACCATATTTCATTCTCTAGGAATCTTTCATGGTTGTTCAGTAATTCTAACTGTTAACTGGTTTAAATCGAATTATTTTTTCATATATATGCACAGACTTATATATGTATATATTAATACGTATCTGTAGTAACATACATCATCTTATTATACGTAGGCGCATAATTCTAAATTAATTATACTAGTCAACATAATTTATATATTGATAGCATCAGGCTAACTATTATATAATTACGTACAGTGGTACCTCGACATACGAGTTTAATTCGTTTCGTAACCTTGCTCGTATCTCAAAGCAATTTTCCCCATTGAAATAATTCGAAATGCCATTAATCTGTGCCAGCTCTCAAATCACGACCTCAGTTGTATTTGTTAAGTGTTTTCGAATAAGGAAAATGTATTTTCTTATTCAAAAACAAGAATAAGAAATATGTATTTTCTTATTCAAAAACAAGAAGAAACAATTATTTATAAATAACAAATACATATTCTATAAAAACATAATTAAAAGAAAAAGTGAAGTGCCTACGGAAGCGCTTAATTTTTGTCTCTGGTCTTCGCTTTTTTCGTCATGCTCTGCTCATTTTCACCCGCAGATCGTTTAAAAAACTGTCGAAGGAGGTTTGTTTCTTCCTCCGTGTCAAGCTTTTCAAAAGCTTGCAACTTTTTCGCGTTGATTTTTATCCATGCACTCTACAACTTTCTCCCACATTCCCAAGACCTAAGATCACGCTCTCTAGAAGAATTTCGGCTCGACAGCAGTTGTCGCCCAACAGTGGCGGAGGGGTAAAATCGCTGAGCACTGGTAGTTTCAAACTGGTTTCGATTCTAGGCGAATAGGTTGACTGCATGGGAGGTTTCGGAGTTTTTCCTATGTGTAACGTGTATATTAGCCAGATTCCCTTAGAATGTTCTCCACGAAGGCATCCTTCATCCTAGGCAGGTAGCGCAAGTGTGCTTCGTTATAATCAACTAAATCAAACCAAACACCAGAATTGCCTGTGTGGCACAGACAGACTAAACACTTGTCGAGCACCGAAGCTAGAATCCTAAGATTCGAGGACGAATACGAAGGTTGTGGAAACCGGCTTTCCTATCTCCATGCCAGAAAACCGCTAAGCGGAAAATATTTTCAAGTTTTTTGTGGTGAGTAGGCGAAATAAAGCAGGATTACGATTATCGTAGGATTTACGTTATAATCATGATGGTAAAGTGATGTAATTATATTAAAATCATGACCAGTATATGAAATTATTCGTCAAAGTTTTGGACTGATTTTGGTATATATGGTTCGAAGGTAGCATTTATGACATTGAAGCATCCTTTTTGAATATTTATATAAATATGTCGCGAGACTGCTCAACTAAGGTGAGATCGTTATAGTCAAGGTCGATTATGCTGACATTTTCTCAAGTCAGTAAATTGCCCAAAGTATTATACTTTGGTACTTTAGTTTTACACTAATGTTGAGAGGAAATAAATGTTTCTTTGCTCTTATCTGTTCCGTAATAGAGTTCCAGGTAGAGTGTGATATATGTAGGGATTATAGCGATGTTCAAAGTAAAAGGTATACAGGAAAGAAAAGAGACAAAAAGAAAAATGTGCCTTCAGTTATAGTTGATTTCTTTCTTTCAGCAAATCATCTATATTCTAAACGCGATCGTCTAATACTATAACCAAAATTTATCAAAACATCGCGGCATAAAAATACATAGCAACGAATTTTCAAGCATATTTTTTTTTTTTATAAACTGACTAACATATTTACATTTTTGTGAAGTAGCATATTTACATGTATACGAAATGAAAAATAGATATGAGGTAATAATAAAAAACTAAATAAAGTATGCTCCCAAATAAAGACGTTAAGGCAATAATTGCTACACAAAGACAGAAAGTTGGTAACTAAACTGAGAACTTTTGCGGCGAAGACATTTATTAGTTCAAAAATCTATAAATATGTCAAAATAGAATAAATTCTATGTAGAAATGTTAGCAAAGATACTGTTACGAATTTGGTATTTAAAAAGCTAATGTTAGTTCAATTATAAATTAAATGGTTTTATTTCTCGCGCAGTGCAGCGCGTGACGAATATTAAAAGAAAGCTAAGCAGGAAAATTGAAAATACAAGAGCGCGTGCATTCAATAAATAAATATCTCTTTTTGATTTCGAGAAAGTACTGGAAAATTCTAGCGCGTGATTTTAAAATCTTATAAAAGGAGGAAAACATCTCAGTTCGCAGTAGTTGCTTAGTTTGTTGTTGTTTAGAAAACTGCTCTTGTTGATTGTAGCGAATTCGCGGATTAGCGTTCTTTAGCTGTTTTGAATTACGTTCTATTGGACATTTGAGTAGTTAAAAGATAACTACTGTGAGATATTGTAATACTGCATGATAATTTGAGAAAATTTAAGCATTTTTGTTGTGATAATAATAAATTTTTGTTCATTTTTCATCGGACTTGTGCATTCATTACATAACGAACTCGTACGCACGCAACAATTTTTGGTGTCAGAAGTGGGATTTGAATGCCAATAACAAGAGCGATGGAAGAGCAATTAAGGCAGTTGATCTCAGCCTTTACCTCGTTGAAAGAAGATTTGAAATCTAATCAGGAAAGGATTGAAGCGGGACAAGAACCCGTTAAGGAAGAGATAAAGGCCATTCAAGCAGGTCAATTAACTTTTAAAGACGAAATAAAAGCCGTACAAGTAAAGATTGAAGAAAGTCAATACGAAATGAAAAGAGAAATTGCCTGCATAATGGAAACCAAATTCGATGCTATGGAAGGCAGAATAGATGTGGTTGAAAATAAAGTTGGGCAAATTGAAGAAATAGTTTCTTCCGTAAAAGGTCAAATTGAAGAAAGAATTTCTTCGGTGAAATAAGAAATAGAAGAAAGAGTTTCTTCTGTAAAAGACCATATAGAAGAGCGAGTTTCTGCCGTCGAGCAACAAATTGATGATAGGGTTTCAGCCGTTGCGAAAGAAGTTGACACTTTAAAGAAGAGCATAGCGAACGAAAGAAGCAATTCTGAGGGTTTTAAATTCTTACCGATGCCTGCTCGTCCATCTCTGAAGATATCCACATATGATGGGAATACATCCTGGCAAGTGTATAAAACACAATTTTCTATCGTTTAGGATGCGAATGGATAGTATTCCCAAACTAAGGCCTGCCATCTCGCCGCTTCTCTGAGAGCAGACGCAGCGGATATCCTACAGACGCTTCCAGAAAACCAAAGACTTGACTTCGAAGCTTTATCCGGCGCATTGGAACTGCGCTTTGGCGAGAAATGTTTAAAAGACTACAGCAGGCTTCAATTAAAATCCCGTCAACAGAAGCCCACCGAATCACTCCAGGAACTCGCCACAGATGTTGAAAAGCTGTCCCACCTCGCCTTTACGGAGTGCCCGAGAGAAACGAGGGAAATCCTGTCCCTGCAGTACTTTATCGATGGCATCCGGGATCCCGAAATACAGAAGGCTCTACGAATGGCGGATGTTAAAGATTTGAAAAGCGCTTTAGAGTACGCCATGAAATTCGAGGCAGCCCAGCAAGCCACTCGTCGAGACCGCCACCCCGTGAGAGCTGCTCAAGTCCAGCAGCCAGAGAATCAAGTCACTGCTCGTCTAGACGATTTAACTAGACAACTCAACGCCTTGAGACGGAATATTGGTGATAAGAAACCGACCGTTAAGTGTTGGAACTGCGGTGATGAAGGACACATACGACGAAATTTCAGAACACCCCAGGGCACGGATGTTAAGACCGCTCCTAGCAAGCAGCCAGATAATGAAAAGCCCCAGTTTAAAGCACTTCAGATTTCTGCAGTAAGAGGCGGCAGTAATGGCCTTTTTGTAATAGGACATATTAATGGAGTTCCCTGCAATATGACAATAGATACAGGAGCCAACGTTACCATCATCCGAAAAGATTTGGCTCAAGAATCGGGAAGCAAACTTATCTGGTCGCCGCCCTGCGTTACCCTCCAGACTGTGTCCGGTGAGAAGATCGATATCGCGGGGAAAGTGAACGTTAATATCAGGTTTGGAAGTGCCGCTTACCATCACATAGCATATGTAGCAGACGTTACAGATCCTTGCATACTCGGATTAGACTTTTTAAGGAAATATAATTTTTCCTTGGACTTTAAAAATAATGAATTGCATTCTGCGTCTGAGAACATAACGTTACTTGGAATTAATAATGCAGAAGTTAAATCTGTCCACAGAATCATAGCACAAGACAATATCACAATACCGGCAAGAACAGAAATTTTACTCCCTGGATCTATAGCCGAAAACAGAGATTTTCGCTACGGCATCATAGAATATCCCAATAACTGTAATACCCCGAAAGGAGTACTAGTAGCCTCAACACTCGTCGACTTATCGAGAATGGTTATTACTGTGAGAGTTGCCAATGTAACTGAGAAGGCGAGAGTTATTAAGAAAGGCGACGTGGTTGCAGCATGTACTCCAGTAACCAGCGTTGAAAGAAAGAGCAACATCCCAGAACCCGTGTCCTCAGAGAGCATTACATCGGAGTTATTGCAGAATTCGCAATTAAACGATGAAGAGAAGAATGCTGCCGATCGCGTCATTAAAGATCTTCAAGTTGTTTTCTCCCGCTCGTCTTCTGACGTGGGTCGAACTAGTTTGACGCAACATAGAATCGATACAGGCGATCATCACCCGATCAAGCAACATCCAAGACGCCTACCGTTTGTTAAACAGGAAGAGGTACGAACACTTTTAAAGGATATGGAAGAAATCGATGTTATCGAGCCTTCAGCAAGTCCATGGGCATCTCCCATCGTTCTTGTCAGAAAGAAAGACGGCTCAACAAGATTTTGCGTTGACTATCGCCGGTTGAATGAGGTTACGAAGAAAGACAGTTACCCTCTTCCTAGAATTGACGACATTTTGGACAATCTTTCTGGAAGCAAGTGGTTCTCAACACTTGATTTAAAGAGTGGGTATTGGCAGGTAGAAATACACCCTGATGACCGAGAAAAGACGGCATTTACTACGGGACAAGGGCTTTGGCAATTCAAGGTGATGCCGTTTGGACTGTGTAATGCGCCGGCAACATTCGAACGTCTTATGGAGACTGTTTTGAAAGGCCTTTCCTACGAAGCCTGCCTGATATACCTAGACGACATCATCATCGTCGGAAAGAGTTTTGAAGAACATTTAGAAAATTTTAGGAAGGTGCTTCAGAAACTGAAAGAAGCCAATCTGAAGCTGAGTCCCGCTAAATGGAAATTGTTCCGAAAGGAAGTGACTTATCTGGGACATGTCATCTCTGCAGAAGGTGTACGCACGGATCCTGAAAAGGTATCAGCGGTTAAATCCTGGACACGTCCCGGAAATGTCCATCAGCTGAGAAGCTTCCTAGGGCTTTGCACCTACTATAGGAGATTCGTGAAGGACTTTTCTTCCATCGCAAGACCCCTTCACAAGCTGACAGAAAGCAAGCAAACGTTCTTGTGGACAAAAGAATGCGAGGATGCATTTAACAACTTAAAGGAAGCTTTAACATCTGCTCCAATCCTGACGTATCCTCAGCTCGACAGACCATTTATTCTCGACACGGACGCGAGCAATGAAAGTGTCGGTGTGGTTTTGTCCCAAGAAATAGACGGCCAAGAACGTGTAGTAGCGTACTGGAGCAAGTGCCTGTCTAAACCGGAGAGGAATTACTGTGTCACCAGGAAAGAGTTGCTCGCCATAGTCAAAGCTGTAGAACATTTCCATCATTATCTATACGGTAGAAAATTCCTCCTCCGCACGGATCATGCCTCATTAGGCTGGCTTTTAAATTTCAAGAATCTTGAGGGTCAAATAGCCAGGTGGATACAGAGACTCCAAGAATATGACATCACTATCCGTCATCGAAAGGGATCATCACACGGGAACGCCGACGCCCTGTCTAGAAGACCTTGCCCAGAAAGCTGCCGATATTGTTCCAGGGTGGAAGCGAAATGCGAGCTGCTGACTCCGGTCGCAAGACAAATTACAACATCAACATCGGCTGATCGAGACCCGTGGAGTGATGATGAAGTCAGGAAAGACCAGCTAGAAGACCGTGACATTAAATCCATACTTGATTTAATAGAGTCATCAAACAGAAAACCTACATGGCAGGACATTTCTATCTGTACTCCTACAACAAAACAATACTGGGCACTCTGGGATTCACTTCACATTCGAAACGGCGTCTTATACCGGAAATTCGAGTCGGATGATGGGAAGACGTTCCGATGGCAACTGATACTTCCAAGATCCCGGATTCCTGATGTCCTCAAAGAACTACATACATCGAACGTATAACAGCCCTACAGGAGGTCACTTTGGAATTATGAAGACCTTACAGAGAGTTCGTGAGCGCTTTTACTGGAATAATGCAAAGGATGACGTGCAAAAGTGGTGCCGATCCTGCGATGCCTGTGCAGGTCGGAAAGGACCGAAGAGACGCAGCCGAGGCAAGCTGCAACGTTACAACGTAGGGGCGCCTTTTGAACGTATCGCCTTTGACATCTTGGGACCTCTGCCACGAACTGCTGATGGCAACAAATACATACTCGTTGTCATTGATTACTTCACCAAGTGGCCTGAAGCGTACCCTGTTCCTGATCAAGAGGCTGTCTGAGTAGCTTAGGTAATGATACAGCACTGGATTTCCAGGTGCGGAGTGCCTCTTCAGTTACATTCCGATCAGGGAAGGAATTTTGCCTCGGCAGTAATCAAAGAACTATGCAAACTACTCGGCATAATTAACTCAAACGACGCCATTGCATCCCCAGTCGGACGGCATGGTAGAGAGGTTCAATCGAACCATCCTTAATAACCTCTCATTAGTGGTTTCCAGAAACCAACAGGACTGGGACAAGAAATTACCACTCTTTTTACTGGCTTACCGCAGTGCTGTCCACGAGACTACCGGCTATTCTCCATCACAGATGCTCTTCGGTCGTGATCTTCCTTTTTCTTGTGATCTACTGTTTGGCCGCCCTCCGGATGCTCCTTCTTCGTCTGAGGAATATATTCAAGATCTCCAGACCCGGTTTGAAGTGAAGCACAACTTTGCATGAGAGCGAGTCAACTTGGCGACAGAGAAGATTAAGACCCGCTACGACACAAGAGCTACTGAACATCAATTCCACGAAGGAGACAAGGTGTGGTTGTGGAATCCGACTCGACGGAAAGGACTTTGTCCGAAATTACAATCACCTTGGGATGGCCCGAACACAGTCCTAAATAGGCTGAATGACGTCGTGTTTCGGATTCGTAAGTCTTCGAACTCTAAACCTAAAAAACCTTCGAACTCTAAAGTCGTTCATTACGACAGGTTAGCTCATTACTATGGCCATAGTACGTAATGTAAATAATTGTAAATAGTATAAGACCATGGTCCTTTTTGTTTTTAAATGTATATTTGATTTGATTTGTATTTAGTATTTGATTTGCATTTAGTATTTGATTTGTATTTGATAGCATTTGATTTGTATTTGATAGCATTTGATTTGTTTTATTTATTGCATTTATTGTTCATGTTCTTCATTATTGTAATGTAATGCTTATTAATGCATGTATGCCACAGTTGTAAGTTTAGCTTCCTGTCCAGGGATTGTACTGCCAGGGACGTGCAGTCCTTGGGAAGGGGACAGTGTTACGAATTTGGTATTTAAAAAGCTAATGTTAGTTCAATTATAAATTAAATGGTTTTATTTCTCGCGCAGTGCAGCGCGTGACGAATATTAAAAGAAAGCTAAGCAGGAAAATTGAAAATACAAGAGCGCGTGCATTAAATAAATAAATATCTCTTTTTGATTTCGAGAAAGTACTGGAAAATTCTAGCGCGTGATTTTAAAATCTTATAAAAGGAGGAAAACATCTCAGTTCGCAGTAGTTGCTTAGTTTGTTGTTGTTTAGAAAACTGCTCTTGTTGATTGTAGAGAATTCGCGGATTAGCGTTCTTTAGCTGTTTTGAATTACGTTCTATTGGACATTTGAGTAGTTAAAAGATAACTACTGTGAGATATTGTAATACTGCATGATAATTTGAGAAAATTTAAGCATTTTTGTTGTGATAATAATAAATTTTTGTTCATTTTTCATCGGACTTGTGCATTCATTACATAACGAACTCGTACGCACTCAGTACATTACTGAGAGCCTGCAAACACAAACTGTAAAACAAGTTTTCGAAACAGTACAGTGGTTGGCTTGTTTACACTTAGATGTCCATTGCAATGAAATGTTTCCATGGCGTATTTGAAGGGCTCGATTTGCAATAGCAAGAACTTGGCATCCAAAACATATCCTCAGCAATCATTCCGCTAATGTCAATGGCAAGCAACTTAATAAGAGAATAAAACTGTGTGCATAACATTTGGCCCATTTCACTTTGGCTGCAAAGAAAGAAAATTTAAATGTTTACCTAACAAACCTAACGGTTTTGGTAATTGCATGACAACTAAATATTCACTAAAACTCGAAAACTGTTTTAATGTTTGGCTCTGAAACCGCCGTACCTTCCACAACGGCGTGGAAAAGACAGTGATCATTGTTAAAAAATACCGCTAGTACGTTTTGGCAGGTTCTTACATAATTTACGTGTAAATACGGCTGGCTTTTACATTTATGTTTTTCTTCTAAACATTGGTCATTGTCTGCCCATATTTTAAGATTACACGTTAATATATAAAAGTATCGTTCAAAATATTCATTGACGTATGCGCTCGATTTTTTAATATATGTTGCGGTCACTTTAAATTAATATCTGTATGAGTTAAAGAAATGTAGAAAGCAACGAGCGAATGAAGGACAAGAATCGAAAGATAACTTCTTTGTAACCATTTACAGAAAATGTAATAACTGGTTTAATTGGACTGGGTGATGAAAAATCTTCCATCATTTTCATATTTTGGTATATTGGCTTTAGAGCATGAAATAAAGCAAGCTCAAAATATGACCTAAACGTATTTACTCATGTCATCAACAGTAGCAGTTAGATACTCACCTCTCGGAAGTTATATCAGAGCGTGAAATAAATGAAGCTGGATGTATATAAATTGGCAAGATATAATATCGTTGAAACAAACGTAATTTTCCGGGAAACTTTTATTACAGATCAGGTGGCATGGCCAATCCAATGTAATTCTGAACCCAAATGGCTGTCTGAAAATGGAAATTGTCAGATTCTCGAAAAGAAGAAAAAACTGAAAAAATTGAAAAAAAGTTGAAAAAAAGTCAATCCTTAAATCAAGAGCTAATTTTTTCTACATCAAAGAAAACTTTTGACCTAATCTGTAAACGATAGAATATAATCTGTTAGATATAGTCACTTTGTCGACATGGGATTCGGTAAAATAGATGAAAGTTGTAAAATATTTATTCATTTTAATTTACCAGGTATTTTATGGTTACGCATCTTTACTGTGAGTTCTCTCTTACCTCTTCCCTTTCAAAATGTAAACCTTAGTTCGTGCGTATTTAAATGAGGTAGAAAAAGGTAGTATTAAGGGAGGTTTTAGACCAGAACGTGTACGGCTGGCTGAAGGACACATTACCAGTTCAAATTCTACGATAGCAGTCTGTCTTTATTGTTGTATATTCTTGGCAATAGTACTTGTCCTCCTCGTATATGATTCAGTGAACTTCGCGTTAATAATTTCTCTGCAGCCTTTGGGCTAGCTTAATATTTAGCTAATTTTTTTAATAGAAATACCTTACTTTTAAATTGCAAAAAAAATATAAAAACATGCGTTTAAAAATCGCGATGCAGTCTTAACTGGTGGCATATTTTTTTTTTTTTTTTTTTTTTTTTTTTTTTTCATTTTTCTATTCAGTCGTTTTTCAGCTAATCACCTCAACGCTCAGTTTTCTTACTAAGATGGCTTTAAAAACTTATTTTGCGTTCTTAATATTAACACTCTGTGCGTTTACTTTATTTATTAAATATGATACTTTTTGCCCCTTAAACCACCTAAAATTTGATTCAACTACAAAATTACAATATATTTCACTGCAGCATAAATTTAGAATATCCGATAAACGGTCTCGCGTGCTGGAAATAAAAATGTTTTATTCGGTACAGTGTTGCCACTGCTCGCTGGGTTTGTTAATAAAAAATTTGTTTTACAAAATATGAAATATGAATATGAATAATAATTCCAAATTCGGCTTTCCATGGGGCCTTGCTGGGGTGAAGGGCAGCGCTACTCTAAATCTGATGGTTATCGGAACAGTTGTTTCTTCACAGTGCGGAAAACCTACATACATCCACGCAGATTCTTCTTATTGAATTCCTTTAAATAAAATACAGTGCGATAATATTTGGTGGGAATAATCTGAAAACTGATACAGCGCATTTAAATGTTTCGAATCAAACTGTCGTTTCGAGACTGATATCCCGTTCAAGATAAACGTCCATTTTGGGTTAATAAGTACAATATGCGAAACAACTGCAAAATTAACAAAAAAAAGCTATTGTAGAGAATTCAATCGCAAAAAGAGAATGATTCAATCGCAAAAAGAGATGACACCAAATTACGTGTAATTACGGAGGAGGTGATTAGGCTACAGGCGAGGTTGAGAATGTTTTGACTTTTATATTTGAAATGGTAAATTTCCTTTATTAACTGTTATTAGCTATTGTTGTATGTATAATATCCAATCTGTACAAGCAGAATTCGTAAACAGTGCAAGAATGTATTTAATCATTTAAACAGTCCCTTGTGTCAAACGACTCGCAAACATTTTACCAATAAATTAAGTAATTTCGGAAATATACGAAAAGATTTTTGGTATGAAAGTGTTTCTTCAGGAAAGGGCTCTTTCAGTTTCACAAGAGTATTTCTTGACTTGCAAGTCTGATATCCAAATTAATATGGGTTTCGTAATACTTAATAAATATTTTTAGAGCCACAGCGCATTTAGAGAGGGGGCTCGCAAAGATCAACATTAGAATTATACGTATCGAGTGCTCTTGGAAAAATTAGTAGCCTTCAGAGATGCTATTTTATAAATGTTTGTAGCAAAGAGGAATTAATATTTGTTAAATTCATTTTATCGTTTAGGCTACTAAGTCGATATTTTAACTTTTTCCGTTTATTAACGTACTGTTAAATAGTTTAAATTTGTTTTCATTTTTCATACTAAGCCGCATCATGAAAGAAAGAGATTGCTTACCAGTCGACAATGCATGTTTTTAATTATTTTTCCTTTAATGATCTTTTTTAAAACTTTTGTATGGGAACTTATATTATTTCATTAAAATTTTTTGAAATAGATTTGATAAGATCGAATGAAGTGTCAAGAATTTAAGAAAATGCTAAACACTTCTCTGACTCCGATAAAATTAACATTTAATTTTCATTTCTCATATCGAAATTCACAAATAGGAAACCAGGCATTGTTCTTTTTCATTTCATGGTGTTCTAATTTTTCCACTTTAACTGAACTTTATCAGAAACTAGATGATGATGCAATAAATCGATGTCATCGAAACGACACTACTATATTAATAGTGTTCCTTTATAGGAAATTATGAATATTATAGGTTTTTATAAACAAGATTTTATGCCACTGTTTACATCAACATCCACACGTTTGATATTTTAATATAAATATTTAATTTTCCTTTGCAGTTAATAACAAAACTTTTGCCTTAGTATATGGCTCTACAATTGCATTGCTTTTATTTCTGAGAATGCATATTTTTATAGTTATTATATCCAGGCTCACCCCAAACCCAATACGGTAATTTAAGTAAAGTGTCCCTGAATATCTGTAGGTTGATGTCGAAGAATATAAAGCCGTAGATGGCAACACAGGGAATTTCTGAAGACAGCGTAGACGCATTGTATTTTAATATTAAATAAAAAAATCTTGTACTCTATATATAGAAAGTATTGCCCGCTTATTGCATACCAGTTTTCTCGTCCGCCTATACGGTATAAAAGTTTGTCTCTTTCTTGCTCAGGACACATTTAGTTTCTAAGTTTAGTTGTTTTACTTTTTTGAATGAAACTGCATTGCTTCTTAGATGTAAAGCGGTGGTATTGTAATGTCTTGGTGTGGAGAAAATGTTTTTCCGTGATTACTAATTTTATGTAACATATATCCGAACTTGTTGGAAAGGTGAGTGCCGACATTTCTCCTTTTAGTGTTACATGTGTGAACTTATAAGAAACTTCCGAAATTCTTATCTAAGGAAATTTTTCTCAAAAATATGGGTAAACCAGACCGGCTTCATGAAGTAAAAATTTCAGCAATTTGAACGTTTTATTGCGAAACGTTCTTTCCCGGAGGACATTGCACCAAGCTCCAGTTTTTTATTGTTCCATTTACGGGGATTAAGAAGGCTAATGAGCACGTAACCCAGTGAACCAGCTGTTGTGTCGATGGCGAAAAGGAAGAAGGCAGACAATAAATTGCTATAAAAGTTGCTTAATTTTGAACTCTCCACTCCCACGATTTAGACTCCGTGCTTGTTCTTCCTTGCTTATTGACGCTGAAAAATTAAACTGTGTAGATTAGAGATGATGGGATGAACATAAATCTGAATAAAATTTCATGAAAGAGGGAAGCCGAATAAACAGTGAAAGATTCCTTGGGAGATGTGTTGCAAACGGCCTACTTCCGTTTACTAGCGTATTTTTGACATCTTCGCTCACATTGAATTTACAGATGAAACTCCTACTAAATTTCTTTAAGAATGCTTTACTATTCCCAAATTCAGGATCCCGGTGCAGTTATTTATTGCATAATTCAGCAAACCTGAATTTTTTATGCAAAATTCTAAGTGGCAGAGCGAGCAGGAATTGTGTAGAAAATTGATGTAGTTTTATTCCGGGATAAAATTTTCTTACAAAGTGAAATAGCTAGTACTATTACACTTTCCAGTTTCCTCCTCTCGTATCGCAGTTTTAAAGCATTATTTTTATTCCTTCCCATTTCAACTAAAACTGTCAGTGAAATTCAGTCACTAAACATTGTGGTCGAGCAGAAACAAATAAGAAAAGCTACCTTCAATATCAATGCAGTGGTGAATAGGAAAATTTTGACAGAAGCAAAGATTTAGAAATAAAATATTTAGGAATGAGATTACTATGAACGAGCGCTACTTCAACGAGTGTTTCGTAAAGTTAATTTAAAATAAAAACTCGGATGCAAATTTAAAGGTTCAAATCCCGCGAACGGGCTGGCTGCATAGGCGTTTCCGTGGTTTTCCCCATGTGTAACGTGCATACGAGCCAGTTTCCCTTAGAAAGTCCTCCACGAAGGCATCCCTCCCTTTAGGCAGATATCTCTCGTGTGCTTTGCCATAATTGAATAATCGAATCCAATCCAATCTGAGAGCAAATTTGAGAGCAAAATGTTGGAAACGGCTGCTTCGGACAGACAATTACGGATGATCTGCTCGGAGGATTCGACAGAAGGAGAGAGGCTTGTGACTCGATTAGTTTTCATTATTATCATTTTTTTCTTTTCTGCGAACAAAACGGGGAAATCTCTTTTTATGTCTATGTATAAATTAGAGTAATGTAACATTTCCACTTGTGTGAAATATCGAAAAAGATCTCGACATTGAATGATCCGTGCTCCGATTATTTCAACTGTAACGTGCACTTTGTAACCTAGTGGGTTGCAATATATTGAATATCGAGAACATAGAGTCCGCGATTTTATTTTTCGTTAAGTACGGATACCAAAATTTTGAAAGCAAAACGAAAGTCCCATTTAGGGTTTAGAAATAGCTCAGTCGTATTTAGGGTGCAGATTTAGAATAAAATCGCATTTAGGTTACAGATATTAGTCGCCCAGATATAGCTCAGAAGATTGAAAACGAAAGTTTTAAAAGTGACGAAGTCAGTACGTTGTTTAAACAAATTCAGGACAAAATTCGCACGTTTAACAAACAACTCAAGAATAAATTTCGAATTCGTTGCTAAATGATAATACGCTTCAATATGAATATTCCGAAGAACTTTCGAAAGTGGAAGAATACCGAGACAAATTCTGTTTAATTTGGTTCGCTGTTGAAAAAATGCAAAGAAGGGAAATTCGACTACGGAAGGAACAAAAAGCGAGCAAAAAGGGAAATTCAAACTTCCGAAACTAGAATTGAGGAAATTTAGTGGAGAACCGAAAGACATTCTTCCCTTTTAATCCAAGTTTGAAACAATTTCACAAAGATGATGCTATTGTAGATTAAGACCAATCTCAATATCTGTTATAATGTGTGGTAGTAGATCTTAAAACGGCAAGATTGGTGACAGGTTTTCCGCCAACTAATGAAAACTATTCAAAGATAATTGCACAACTTAAAGATGGCTTAGAGGGAGATTAACTTTTGGTTCAGATTTATGTACGGGATCCATTTTCCATGGTAACGAAAAATGCTGCTGGTCGGATTAAATGAGATTTAGCTGAACTTTATGATTTACTTGAGAGCAAGCTCATGGCCCTCGAAAGCTCAAAGGTAGAACTAAGGAAGAATTTGCTGAATTTTTGGAGCCACTTGTTGAGTCCTGCTTACCAGAAACTGTTCAATGGATGATACTTCGTCCCAGCAAGATAGTGCGCGCTCTTTGGATAAACGTTTGTGCTTTCTTCGAAACCAAGTGCAAAGGGAGGAAAGGATTAAGCTCGCACGTAACCGGGTCGGGAGCTTCCCTTTCTGCTCATTCACGTCCACATTCTGATGTTCCCTATTGCTCTACAGCTGCTGCCTTCGTAAATTTCCAAGGCAATACAGGTAGGCGGAATTTAGGTTGTATTTTTTGTTAGAAATCCCACAATTCTGCCGAATGTTTTTCTGCTCGCAAAATGTGTTTAGAAGATAAACTAAAGCCTTTGGTGCAAACGCCTGTCTATTTTCGCCGCCTACGAGTTGGACATAGCTCACAGGCCTTCAGAAAAAAAAGTAAAATGTTTAACATGTGTATAAATTTCACTATACCAATATGTGCTCTAATAGCGAAACTGTAAAGCGAAATGAAACTGAAAGTACTGTTTTTTCAAGTAATGCATTGTCTAATCAGCCAACTGTTCATAAAAATGTGTATTTGCAAACATTTGATTTAAAAATAGTTTTCGAAGGTACACAACTTACAGTTCGTACGATTTTCGACAGTAGTTCACATAATCTTATCTTTCAGAAAGGGTCATCACGTTTTTGCAACTGCGTCCCAAATCGAAACAAACCATTCTTGGGGAGAGAGAGACAAGTCCTAATTGCCATTTAGTGTTTGATGTTAATTTAAGAAATTTTGAGGGAACGTATGAACATAACTTTGAAGTACTTACTCATAAGAAAATATGCGAATCTGTTCCAAAAATAGTTGATCACAATACCCTAAGTTAAAAGGTAGAAATATCACCTTGTCTGATTTGCAAGCTAAGGAATATAACATTGAATTACTTTTAGGAGCAGATGCCATCGGGGACATTATTGCTGGCAGCTCTCTGAAACTGAACTCGGGTGTGTCTGTAGTGGCGACTGAATTCGGATACACTGTGATTGGTAAAGTAAACAGCTTATCTGAAGAACCTACTTCTACTATTCTAGCATTACTGGAAAATAATTTGTTCAACAATATAGTGTCGTTGCATTCCTCTAATCTTGTGTAACCGAACCCTGGAATTTAGATGCCATTGGCATAACAGACCCAACCGAAGATGTTAAACGATAACTTGCTCACACCAACACAGTTAAGCAATTCAAAGAGATATTAAATTTTCTTTCCGATGGCCGATATGAATTGCCCCCATCCCTTAAATTTCAATTTTTTCTGTTACCTAACAATAAGTCTATGACCTTTAAAAGTCACAAAACAATGTGTTGACGAATTAATGAGAAAATCAGTTAGATGAATATAAGGTAGTTTTTAAGCAATGGGAAGATCTAAAAGTAATAGAAAAGGTTCCTGAAATAGAAATTGATAATTTGAGTTATTATTCTCCCCATAGACCTGTTATAAAGCACACTAGCCACACAATGAAAGTAAGGGCGGCCTTCGACGCTTCAGCTCGAGAGAGAAATCAACCGTCCCTAACTGATTGTTTAAATAGAGGGCCGAAAACTTAAATGAACTCATAACTGTCATAATTTTCAGGTTTAGACTGCATGCAGTTAGTTTATCATCGGGAATTGAGAAAGCGTTTCTTCAGCTGTGTATTATCCCAGAACACAAAGATTATTTAAGGTTTTTTTCCGAACTCTTGAAGAATCTATGATTTACAGACGCTGCAGAGTGATATTCGGCTTTTGTTCGTCTCCATTCCAACTCTCAGTATCGATAGAGCATCTTTTGGACAATTCACCTGCCGAGTTTGACGATGTGACTCAAAAATTAAAGCATTCGTTTTATGTTGACAATTGTGTCACTGCGACTCACGCTATCAAATAGCAAGAAAATTTTATAGTTAAGGCGACAGAAGTAATGGCCTGGGGATGTTTTAACGTTTGGAGTTGGTAGAGTAAAATTCTAGGTCATTGTATTTGCCGTAGTTCAGGTACGACTTCTCTTATTGGAATCTTATAGGATTCGGTTTGGTTTGGTTTGGTTTATTTAATTATCGCCAAGCACACTAGGGCTATCTGCCTAAGGGGAGGAATGCCTTTTTGGAGGACTTTCCAACGGAAACAGACTCGTATACACGTTACACATGGTGAAAACCACGAAAACGTCCATGCAACAGCTCATTCGCGGGATTTGAACCTCGGACCGAACTACCAGTGATCAGCGACTTTACCGCTCGGCCGCTGGTGGGCTATGGGATTTGGATAAGGATACTTTAAAATGTAATCTTAATTATTCAATGGATAATGAGATAAGTAAACGTAGTATTTTGGCTATAGTACATAAAATGTTTGATCCTCAAGGTTTTTTGAGTCCATCTACCTTGTTACCTAAGTTACTATTACAGGAAGCTTGGACTATGAAATTAAAATGGGATGGCCCCTTGCCAGACAACATTCAGAAAGCTTTTCAGAAATGGCAGGATGAAATTAAATATCTTGGGAAAACTAGTATTCCACGATTTGTAGAGATAAATGAGAATTCAGCGTTACATCTATTCGTTGACGCATGTAAGACTTCCTATGGTGCATGTGTCAAAATTCTGTTGATTAGAGCCAAATCTAGGGAAGCGCCGTTAAAACCTCTGACAAAAGCCCGGTTGAAATTGATGACCTGTTGCAGTGGCGCGAGATTGGTTCAAGGAGTATATCCGCCTTAGATTTTCCCGATTTGAAAATTATTGCATAGAGTGACTCTATGGTAGCATTCTGGTGGATTATGAACTGTGGTGATTGGTCAGTTGTCTATGCAAATAGAGTAAAAGAAATAGACAGTTTGATTCCTTCTCAGTGTTGGCGCCATGTACCACGTGATTTAAACCCGGCAGATATACTTTAAAGAGGCAGTTCCCCTCGTTAATTTTCTGATTCTCTATTGTGGGAAGGTCCGTCCTGGCTTCTGGAACCTACTAACAGTAGACCGTTTGGCTTACGAGACCTCTGAGGTAGAACGAGAAGAAAAGGAAATTCAGGTTATGTAACCTTAATTCAACTGAAGGGTAAATACCTTGATAGACCATTAGGTTTCCGAATTTTCATGGATCCTCATGGATATTGCGGTATGTGAAATAAGCAAAAAGTAAACGCGCATGTCGAGACATTGGAGATTTAACCGTTCATGAGAAGGAATATGCCGAAAACAGTCTTTTAAAAATTGTACAAATTAAATATTTCTCTCTTCCGACTCTATTTCTAATATGAGTGTCATATCAGACAGAGAGTGTATAAAAAGGGTGAAAACGACGATCAGACGACCCTGATTTTATTTGTCCATTATTTTACCAGACCGGTGCATTTTCACCCAGCGTCTGATCGAATATTATCATTTACAAAATTGTAACGATGGGACCCAAATATTAGTACTTGGAATATTATGGAGCAATTTTGCATAGTGAAGGGTAGAAGAGCGGTCAGGAAAATCGTAAAAAATTGTGTAAGATGCAATCTATACAAGGCGAAGTCTCCCGGTTGCAAGCCAGTGTCTCTACCAGGCGATCGTGTCAATGACGCAGCGGTGTTCGAGGTGGTATGAGTTGATTTGGCAGGACCCTTGCTTGTGAAGGTAGGTGAAAAAGTTTGGATTGTTTTCTTCACATGTGCAATATTTAGAGCCGTTCATTTGGAATTGACTTCCTCGTTGTCTACGGACGCATTCTTGTTGTCGTTGAAACGATTCGTAGCCAGAAGGGGTGGCCGAGAATAATTTATTCAGACAACGGGACCAATTTTCGAGGAGCGCAAAGAGAACTTAATAACCTCGATTGGGTATACATTTTGAGGCAAATGGCTATACAACGCGTAATATGGAAATGCAATCCCCCCAGCCACTTGGTGGGGAGGGTCGTGGGAGAGGTTAGTTCGTGTAGTAAAGGAACTCTTGAGAAGGACACTCGATAACGCGGTTCTTACAACTGAGGAGTTATACACGGTATTCTGCGACTGTGAGTCAATAATTAATTCTAGATCTCTTACCTATCTGTCCGAAAATTCGAATGATTTACTTCCACTTTCCCCAGCCATGTTTCTCATCGAGAGTCATAGCTTAGGTGTTCCCGATGTTGACTTCTGCTATTCAAAAGGGCTTCGAAAAATGGCTAGACATCGCCAAAAACTTCTTAATCATTTAAGGCATAGATTTAGGAAAGAATATGTAGGCCTTCTGGTCCAAAATAAGAAGTGTCAATCATCAGAGCTACGGCTGGGTGAAATTGTTCTAATTGGAGATTACATCAAAAAACGGATGCACTAGCCTTCAGCTAAGTTCATTCGATTGATTCCTGGGAAAGATGGCAAGGTACGAACTGTAGAACTAAAGACTCAAACTGGTATGCTGCTTCGTCCCATTCAGCGAGTTTTTCCATTAGAAGTGCACTGCTTCAGACAGATGATTACGCAACGGCTGGGCGAAGCCGACAGAAGGAGAGCCGCTTCTGATTGGACTATTATTTTATTATTCTTATTTTTTCTTTTAACTGCGAACTAAGCGGGGAATTCCCTTTTTTCACTCAGTATATTTATGTACTAGTTAGAGTAATGTAACGTTTCCGTTTGCGTGAGATATCCGTATTAAAATCTTGAGATTAATAATCCCTGTTGTGATTATTTCATTTGTAACCTGCACGTTGTAACCCTGAGGCTTGCCACAGTATGTTTAAATACGGTGACAGATAATTTTCGAATTTTTGAAGAGCGAGTCAACATGTGCTCAATCCGAAGTATCACATTTTTAAAATTACGGAGATGGTAATTTATCGAAATAAATGTCGTCGACCATCTTGTTATTCAGGAATTCCAACCTATCCGGAGTATCGCACACATAAAATTTTATAGCAGATTCCACATCAAGGCACATATCATCTTCATGCAAAGGGAAGAGGCTTCGGCGTACGAAGTAGACCAAGCGCCATTTTCACACATACTATTGGAAGTATTTACTGTTGGTTGTGAATTAGCACTGAAGGCGTAATGAGTACGTTTCCTCAAGCACAGAATTAAAGAATCATAAGTCAAAAGATTAACTACGAAATCTTTATTTTATAAAATAGGATAATTTTGCTTAACTTAAGCATAACAAAAAGTAATAATGTTCACGGACATTAAAATTCTGAAGCATTCAAAAGAATAACTTACATAGAATCATCATCAGTCCTAAATATCATCAGGCTTACCTATATTAGGCAATAAGAAAAATAAACAGGAATATACTTTGCCATCGTACCTGAAAGAGAAGAAAGTACTACTGGATTAGACCTTTGGTCAGATACAAGTAGCTAGGGTGAAAATCAAATATACTGCATTGCACAGGAGCTTTACTTTCTCTCGCCAATATATACCTTGGCGCACGTTCGTTTCGTATGCCTTTCGAGTTTCATTATGCAAAATATCTAAATTTATGCTAACATTGCCCCTGTTTTGCTAATGAAACTCATACCAATTGTAATTCATTCCTGCAAAACTGAAATTTAGCTTGGTTTAGGAATTGGTTTAGTCATAATATCAGGAACCATTTCCTCTGTTTAAAGATAAGCAAATTTTACTATTCCTTTGTTATTCAAGTCGCGTATATGATGAACTTTTGTATCAATATGTTTAGTGCGTGAACTGAATTTTTCAGATTCTACAAGTCTTATAGTAGACTGATTATCTTCAAATACCTTTATCGGTAGAGTTTGGGGTAGATTGAAATCTTCTGATAATTTTAATAGCCATAATAGTTCTTTAATAGCCATAATAGCCAAACCCAATACGGCAATTTACGTGAAGTGTTTATCTACATCTGTTGGTTGATACCCAAAACGCAAAGCTGAAGAAGCCAATACAGAGAATTTCTGGAAACAAGCATTCGTACGAAAATGCATTGGATTTTAATACTAAATACCAAATCTTCCACTGTGTATTAAAAAAAACTTTTTCCCGTTTATTGCGTACCTGTTTTTTAGTGTACTTATATGGCCTAAAAATTTAGATACTTTTTTTTACCTTGCATTGTTCCGTCGAAAGCGTTGTTCATTATTTTAATGAAACTGCACTGCCTTTTAGAGGCAAAGCGGTTATAATGATTAGTGCTCCAGCTAGAATATTTTTATGATTGCTAGGATATTTCCGAACCCACATTGGAAATTTGATTCCATACTATTCTGTTTTAAGTGTAAAATGTGCTAATTTATGAGAAAATTCTTATCTAGGGAAATGTTTTACAAAAATACGGATAAACGAGATTAGTTTTTTCAACTAAAAATAAAGTTACCAATTTGAACATATTATTGCAAAAAGTGTTTTGCCGGAAAACATTGCACTAAGCTGCAATTTTCATTTATTACCTTGACGGAGAACTAACAGGCTATGAGTACCTAATGCAGTGAACCAGCTATTCTATCGAAGGCGAGAAAAAACAAAGAAAGACATTAACTGCTGTAACTGCTGCTCAATTTTGAAGTCTCACTCCGCCGTACGACTCCGTGCTTGTTCTTAACTGCTTACTGATGCAGAAAAATTAAACTGCATAGATTTGAGATGATGGGATGAGCATAAAGATGAATAAAATTGCCTAAAAGAGGGAGACTAATTGATCACAAACTGTGAATGCTTTCTTAAGAGATGTGTTGCAAATGGCCATTGTCCGTATTTTGGACATCCTCATTAACAGTGTGTTTACAGAGAAAACTATTATTAAATTTTCTGAAGAATACTTCACTGTTTCCCAGTTCATGTTCCCAGTGCAGATTTCAAAGCAGAACTTAACAAAGCTGAGAGCTTAATTTTTTATACTAATTTTTCTAGCGACACAGCGAGCAGTAATTGCGTAGAAAATTCAATGTAATTTTATTTCGGGAAGGAAATTTCTTACAAAATGAACACAGTAGTACTATTACACTTTTTAGTTTTTTCCTGTCGTTATATCCAATGCTGCGGTTTTAAGGAATTATTTTTATTCTTTATCATTTCAGTTAAAACTATCAGTGAAATTATGTTAATATCCATTTTGATTGTGGTTAAAGTAAACAAGAAAAGCTCTCATTATTCTAGATGCAAGGGTGAATAGAAAAAATTTGACAGAAGCATATATTTAGAAATAAAACATTTAGGAATGAG
The DNA here is from genome assembly GCF_044657685.1 of Stegodyphus dumicola. NCBI lineage: Eukaryota > Metazoa > Arthropoda > Arachnida > Araneae > Eresidae > Stegodyphus > Stegodyphus dumicola. The sequence continues at coordinate 45,279,601 of NC_140778.1, forward strand.
GTTATTCAGGTAAATACAGGGATAATACTCCTATGAACAACTGTAACTTCAGCTGAAGATTCCAAGCTGTGGCTCAGACAGTTAATCTGAAATGAAAACTCTGTAACAAAATTCGACAGCCAAATAAGTTTTCAGGAGAATACATAGCTTTGCATTTCAGGAAATATGAAGCTGTAAAAATGCAAGTGCATCTTTACACATACATGCTTCGCTTTCTTAATTATATATGCTTCGCTTTCTTAATAATATAATTTTATTTATTTATATATTTACTTAAAATATATATTTTGAATGTAAAAATTATACTATCATATAAATCTAAAAGCCTCTTTTAACTATAAATTAGTTTAACATACCTTGTGTAACTAATAAAGAATTTTCAACTAGGCATTTAGCAATTTGATGTTAATGATAACCTAGGAAAAAAATCTGAATTGATTCTTTTACAAATTAATAAAATATGCATATGCATAAGTAACTCAAATGCTTCAAAGTGTGTGGTTAAGGCTACCGGAAATTCACAGAATGATAAATGGCACAGTAAGAAAACGTTTAAGTAAGAAAAAAGATTATTCGAAAAACAGAAACTCATAAAATGCATAAGGATAAACAACGTATTTAAGATTTTGAAACATAGAGACACTGAAATTTCAATGATGGGACAGGAGTTCTGTGATGTTTGTCTTATGCCGTTTACATCACTTATAATTCTTTCTTTTTATCATGTGAATATTAAAATGTGACTGCATTTACCGGTACAGTTTTCTGTTATAATACCAACACATACCTTCAGTGCAATGCAAATGTTAAGGGGAAGAATAAAATATTTAAGAATCTAATAACCCTTAGAACTACCGCATTGGATTAAGCATAATAACTATTCATAGTTTAGTGCTTCAAATAGACGCATCGAATGGAAATTATTTAAAATATAAAAATTGAACATTTAAGGATTACTAAATAATATACAGATTCATAGCCCTGCTATACAACTTTTCAACCTGCTATTGCACTTTCTACCTACCTAAATGGTACAAACACCCCTTGCGAAGAATATCTACTTTCAAAATGATATCTCCTAAGCTAAGAGAAAATGATGTTGAACTTTTTGTATCCAAATGATATGTCTTATGCTAAGGGATTACTAATGTTCTTTGGTTACAGCAATGATTCAAAAACATCATACGAATACACGTACGATATGATACACGAAATACCACGTCCTCATAGCATACATATTTAGTCTTTAATTATAAGTACATATATAACATAAAATGTTATATAGTATAAAAAAACCTGACTGATAAACAGTCATATATTTCAAAAATGGTTCGGTTTGTTTGATTATGGGAAAGCAGGCTATGGTTATCAGTCTAAGGGGAAACATGCCTTCTTGGAGGGCTTTGTAAGGGGAGCTGGCTCTTAGTTACGTTTCACATCGGGAAAACCATACAAACGCATTTGCAGCCAGCGCGTTCCGGACTTCTGCAATGTTTTCGCTTTTCGATATATCTAATCACCTCCGAAAAAATACCAATAGGGATGTTGTTTGTGTGTGTTATTGAAAAGAATTGTATATTGAGTAATAACACAACTTTTGTTTGAGGGTGGGATATGCTGGGTGTGGAAAATTCAAATGCGCAGTGACGTGCTAGATACTAATCTTTCTAAATCTCTTTGTATGCGATCCCGTTAGGGCCATTAAGAAGCGTAATATTTGTGTAGTGTCTTTATACTTAGAAACTGCATTCCAGACTGATCTATCATCTGCTGAAAGTGATTCCAAGTATCTGGTCCAGCCCAGTTGGTGCTTGTGTTTTGATAAGGGTCCTGACCTCGTGATTGAGTGTATTCATAATTCTTTCGTCTTGCGGACAACATAATATTTTCCAGTTTCTATTTGCATGGTTTCTATTATTTAATATGTTCTCTTAAGGCAGGAGTTTTATATCGTTTTTCTTCTGCAAATTACTTGGTGATGTAGTAGATAAAAATTGATATAATATTAGTTTATTTTTTTCGGACTTTTAATAATTTTCCAAGTGGATCGGAGAGGGCTGACCATTTCTGGACACGAATTGCTTTCAGATAGTGAATCTAATACAGATAACGGCACATGTGCAAAACATGCAATATTTGGTTGTGCCTTTTCAAAAGTGGCGTCTCTTTCTTCGAAAGGTTCCACCACGAAAAAATAGACGAAAGTGTAAATATGAAATGTAAATAATATAAATATCATATACTTAAGTTATATTTTTCCATTCCTACGCATGTAATCATCATATAACAAAGAAGAGCATTTTTAGGTGGTGTAGAGTAGCATGCCTCTGCATGACACACCCTGGGTAATGCTAAATCTGCTACGGTATTCAGAATATAGTATTTTTTAACCGTAGGCAAAATCTCTTATTCTTTTACGCGCTTCCCAGCAATGCTCGTTTTAGCACTTTTTTCGAAGCTCTATTCATTCAGTGTGACCGCTTCGAGCACACCCACAGAATTAAAAGGATAAGACCTATCGTCACAAAATTTTACCTGTGTACACCTCTATGCTTGATTATACTGCCTACCTTTATTTTGTGTCGAAATTACAACTTTAAAAGGTAGCGCGCCTGAAAATTTTAAGACCTAATTTATTCTATGTAAAATTACTAGGTATGATATTTTTAATCTCTCAAATGCATAAAAATGTTATTTACAGAATCAAATTTTGAAATGCTATCCAGGCGATGCAAGGTCATAGCCATGTCCAAGTGACAGGCTGGTTACGCCTCTTCGATCCTGTCTTCCTGGACTTACTGTGCTGCACTCATTCTACTTGAAGCGTCCTTCTATGGCACACAAAGATCTGACAGCCGGAATAGAGCATGAACTTTTTATGTTAATCTCGGCATACAGTTATAAGTCTCAGCATACAACATAAGTTGGAGTTAGAGCTGTATGTTATGCCTATTAAAATTGCTTTATTTTTTAATAAAGTGTGAAGTCTCTCTGAGGCAAAGGGGTGTTAGGACAATATTGTTAAATCTGTGATTCGTGTCGTTTGGATTATTTTATACCAGGTATAACGATTTGCTAGAGCCGGCCGTTAGATGGCACTCCGATCGTCATGTCACTGGAGTTATTTGATTAACTTACTTTCTATCTGAAGAACGAAAGTGTTAAGCCTAACAATAGCGTAGGTGCATGCTTAATGGTTTGGTTTGGTTTATTAGATTACGGCAAAGCACTCGAATGCTATCTGCTTTAAGGAAGGGATACCTTCGTGGAGGACATTTTAAAGCATGCCTAATGATTCTGGTTGTATGCATCTCAATTTAGTATGTGTGTTTGTTAATAAAAACACGGATCATCGTATTTCTTACTCGAAAGAAAATCTAATGAATTGTAATATAAATAGTTACCGCAAAAATACGACTCATGAGCATCAGGGATTTTAGAAATATATAGCATACGAAAAAGGAATTGTTTGACAAGAAAAAAAGAGAAAAGTAAAATTTTCCTCTTATATAATGACAACACTTGAGAAAAATATATGATGCTCACGGTGAAAGAACAGCTACAACAAAATTTATTAAAAAAATTAGAAACGGAACTAAATCTCACTCCCTCGAGCACTGAAGAGATTGAAAACGGTTTTTAGTATTAACAGAGCATTAAAATCAAAGAAATCAGTTACAGTAAAGTAAAGAAATAGAAGTAGAACGTGTCGAACGTGAATCAATTATAAAGGACATAACATATAGGAAAATTTACAAAGAAAAATTTTAATTATCAAAACACGCATAAACAGATATACGAACAGATGTCCCACGTAAAATTAGACTGCAGGATTAAACTAGGTATTCTAACTAATTCCACAATATCGGAAATCATTTCTGCGCAAATTAAAATTTCACATTTAATCGAAGCATTTTGTGACGAAATACACTATTGACAAAATATTTGGTCTTTGGACTTAGTTTAAAAATATTATTCACGATAACGAATCGCTTAATGACGTAGAAATGTTAAATTACTAACTATTTAACAGCTGTTGCGAAACCTTCCATAGGAGGTATATTGCTGATTTCTGAAAATTATAACACGTCAAATGAGATATTGAAATCGCTCTTTGGTAGAAAAGAATTACAGCTAGACATCTGTATATCTCGATTACCCAATTTGACTCCATGTAGATATTAAAAAGCCATAACGTCATTAACAATAATTCAAGGCCACGTTAGTATCGAAACACAAACTTCAGCCAGTTTTGTTATTGATCTAAACGCATGGGGAGCCCTTTTTCCCCCATTTTAATTAGAGAGTTACCAAATTAAATAGCTTTTGAATTTAACCGATTTCATGATCCCGAAAAAATAAAAGCAACAGACATCTGAAAATTTTTTGAAGAAAGAAACTGAATCTAAAAAATGTACATTTCTTTTAACTAACTGATGGATTGCGATAATATTTTTTAAAAACGTACAGATAAATAAATTCGCTCTAATAAACAAAATAAAGAAAATGTCTTATCCTAAGAAAAAAAATGTGAAGAAAGTGTCAAAGACTGCAGCCATAAATAGGCTTGCTGAAAATTCAAATCCTTTTTCAGATAAATAACGGATCATTTATCGGATGGTTGTAATGAATTGAAATAAGAAGTTTTAATAAGAAGAAATGATAGATACTTTAAAAAGTTTCTAGTGTTATAAAAAGCTCCATGCTAAAAAAATTGTACAGAATTAAAGTTGAATGTAATATATTCCATAAAAGACAACAACACAGAAAAAAAAGTTATAGGAAAATGTTTATCCATTTGGCAAATGATTCTTTATGTGAACAGGTAAATTCTGCTAATAACTCTGAAAAAGTACTGAAGCCACTAATGCCGGAAAAGATAGAAATTACAAATGGTAAATAAATTGTTTTTCTACAAATATTTCTGGCCGTTGTTCTTCGCATGAATCAGGAAAGTTCGTTATTTACTTGATTGAGAAAGTCAAAAAATATGTATTCACATAAATTTATTGAACAAATTAAATTTGAGTATAATTAAGAAAAAATAAATTCACAGACTTTATATAAAATTCTTCAGTAAACATTACAATATATAAGGTAATTCCAGTTATGTAACATCGAAAATCAAAGTAAATGTTTATCTTTTGAAGCAGCATAAAATCACCAGAAATTCGGGTTGCTTTAAAAGAAGTTCCTAGCGAGGAACTGAATAAACAGATTGAAGGATTAATTATTACTTTATCTCACTATGAAAATTATGAATGTAATAATCGTAAAATTGACATACGAGTTGAATCAGATTACTTTTGGGATATCGTTTCCAGTAAAACAAAACGCTTGGGTTTGTGGATGAATTTTAATAGGTATACTGATGGGATAGTAATATAATGTCTAGTCACACACTCATTTTTAAATTCAAAACCATCCTGAATTGGAGTTTTAAACGTTGTTCTTACGAAACGTTTTTATAAGGATCTGTTAAAAGCTTTTTGGATATTAGAAGTTCTATGTATTCGTAATGACTCCTTCTGATGTCCACTTCTGATGAAGAAGCTCTTCGAAGTTTCGAATCAAGTTTGACTTTTATAGAAGGTCGCTATGAATGCAGCTTTCTCGGATACATGATTGTGGTAATTATGATATAATTACGGTAGAGCTAAGAAAAATTTCGTTTCGTAGGTTCGAAAATCTTACAAGGATCCATCCTTTTATGTTGACTTTAAATCTGTAACAGAAGAACAGTGGAAATTGGGTATGGTATATTCAGTAACTGAAGAAAATGATTTTCAATGCTTCTTCGCATCCACCTAATGTTCTCTCACGAAACGAATAGCTGCATCCTGGACCAAAATTAAAACCAGATTTCTTGAAACTTCTACTTCAATTTCGAATTAACAAAGTTGCATTTGTTTCTGATATTAAGAAAGCATCTCTTCAAATTAGTATAACAGAGACGAATCGTTATATTGTACGTTTTCAGTGGGCAGACGATTTACTAGATAATGTTTCTGATGCTGAATCCAAAATTCTGTGAATGACTAGATTCCTGTTTTGTATTACTTCCAGTCTTTTTCTTTTAGCTGATGTAATTAAATTCCACTTGAAGCTATATTTCAGAACGTATCGGGATATTTGTCTTATATTATACGAATCGATGTACTTCGACGATTTTTTTCCAGGAACTTCTAATGAAGAAGAAGCTTTCGCAAGAACTAAAGAAGCAAACTACGTAATCGAAAGAGCAGGTATGAAACTTCGAAAAAGGACAAATAATTCTCAAAACCTGCGGACTGATTCTGACTTTGAAACTAGTATATTACTCCATACAGGTAGTTCTTCAAATGAATTTGTAACGTTATGGGATAATCAAAAGAACGAAAGTTTTGAAATGTTGACGTCAAAAATTATGAAACTTTGTTTAAAATCTTATAAAGGTACAATAATAAGAAATGCGCGAAGAATATTGAACCCAGTGTGTTTCTTTCTCCTTTTACTGCCAGACTGAAACTAATTATCCAAGAATTCTGGAAACGAGGAATTCATTAGAATGAAGATTTACCACTAGAACTAAAGAGAGACTGGAACAGTTGGCTATTCCGAACTAGACCATCTGCAAATATTTTAATTAGCAAGAAAATGCTTTCTGTGAATATGGAGCTGATTGAAGATACATTGCATTAGTACATATTTTCAGTGCCAAGTCTAAAGCTTACGCTGAAGAAGCTTATCTCAGATTTCGAGAAGGGAAGAACATCTGCACTATTTTTGTGATGTCTAAAACCAGATTTTCTCTGAAGAAACTCTTTAATTCTACCGAGATTAGAATTAATCAATGCAGTGATTGCTGGCGAAATTTATGATTACTTAGAATATATATTCAAGATGAGCAATATTTTCTTTGACCAGGCTTTTCCATTACATTCCAATGGATAAAAGGAAAGACTAGAGATTCAATATTATTTGAATTCAACAGGATAACTGAAATAAAAATGTAAACCTATCCTCAAAATTGCAATCATTGTAATGAACCGTGAAACCAGTAGATGTACTCACGAAACAGAAAAGTTTCAGAATTAATAAAACATACTAAGTGGTAGCAAGGCACTCGATGGCTGATTTTACCAGACTGTTGACGACCTCAAAGTAATTTAAGTGAAGTTAATTCAAAATATTTTAAAACTGAATAGAAAACTGCCGAGCAATTTTCATGTAATATCACGTCAGTAGTAGAACCATTTCTCGATGTTGAAATATATACTTAATTGTCAAGACCGTATCGAATTACAACCTAGATAAAAAGCTTTATGCATAAGAAAGAAAAATCCGGGAGAAGAAAGAACTTTCCCGAACACCTTTAGAGCTGTCAGAAGCTAAAATATGATGAACAGCAAGCTAAAGAAACAATTTAAACACACAGCAAATCAGTCGAATAAAAAATACTATGCAATTTACTGCAAAGCCACCGCTCTGCCTAGAGTAGGCAACGCAGTTTTATTTAAAAACATCCAAAATTTACTAGATTTTCTGTTTAATTTACACAAAATTAAATTCTATATAACCGCAAGAGTATACGAAAAAACTGGTAAGTGACAAATTCGGTATAACATTATTTGTAATTATTATAATTTCAAACTGTAAACATAATTTTAAAAATCCATTGCATCATCGAATCGAAACCTGTTTCTATGCACACGAATTTCATTAAGAAATCTGAAGAACCAACTTTCCTAAATATTTAATTCTCCAATCCGTATAAGCTTTATGCATTTGTTTTAGTAAAGTATTATAACAGATTTTCTTAAAACGCTGTCAGAGACAAATAATAATATTCATCGACAGTAGTGAACGAGAAAACTATGCATTTGTTTAGAAAAAGAAACGGAACATTTGTGAGATTTATTGAATATCCAAGTCTCAATTCTACACAGTTTTATATTATTATTCTCTACTAGTCTGGTATAATTTACGTGTCTCAACTGGGTACCGAAAATTGTGTGTGAAAACATTGATCTGCACTTTGTTACCAGATATTTTCTCCTTAAGTTTAAATTTTTTATATCAACATGTCTGTAGTCAACGTGTACATTGACTTAATTCCGGAAGTTTCCCGATTTTTCAAATATCAGTATACAAGAAGCAGTAAAAGTAACATATTATTATGAAAATAAAATATTCTACAGCGATTTTAATGCAAAGTCATAAATAATCAAATGCCTAACTTCAAATCTCTGAATTAATTTATTATCACAGTACGCAGATTTTCAGAGGTGTTACTCATGTTCGAGTTTAATAAGAATCCAAATAATATAAAATTGGACTCCACATTATTAAAATTCTGAAATTGTTACAAATTCTTGCCATAGTAAATGGTATCATAATATTGCTAATTAAGTGACTGGAAATGTATTCGCTGGCTGCATAAGATTCATTGGACGGCCTCTAGGTTCAGACCACTAGTTTATAGGATTAGTGTTTATTGCGAACAATGAAATATGAAATTTTAAGAGAGTCCCAGTCTAACAGATCATGGATTCTATATGCTGTATTATCAGTTCGGAAACTAAAATCAGATTTTTAACCCTTTCAGGACGGGCGTCCCATATACGTATTCCCTAAGAACGTCTCTAACATGGACCTTATAAGAGATACACTAACCCAGTGGGCGGGACGCGCGTCACCGATATGTCGGCAAGAAAGAGTAGGGACGATCTGGTTTACTTTAACACTGAAACCCATAGCGTTTGTATCACATAACGCATTTTAGTTATTAAATGTGATACGTTGTATAATGATCAGATTATGAAAGCTACAGTTTTTTTTTTCCAAATAGGATTTAATATATGTCATTAAAGCACTTTTTACAGTATTTCGCGCATTTTTTTCACGCGTAATTCTTGTACAAACATCTTTACTTTGGTAAAACGGTAAAAACTCTAAGCACAAAATTTATGAACTTAGTTTTGCGTACAAATGACGTAAAATTAAATAAGATTGATAGTACGTGATGCTTTGAAATAAATAAGGTAAAATTAAACAAGATCTGATAATTTTTTTTAAAATTTAATGACCATTTTCAGGCAGTCATTTTCAAAATTATAATAACATTACAAAACAATCATTTATTTGATTATATCATCATTAACTTAATAACATTAAAGTGGAATATTTATTTTAGTAATTTATAAAATTCTGAGCATAAATTTTCTGAGTGTAATGAAGGAAAAAAAAGGATAAAATAAAATCTAGAAGTACTCAGATTTTATATTACGCCCAAAAGTAACCTTTTTTAACGTTTTGTGTGTTACCTATATTTATTCAATATCTCGCCCGTAAACCACATACATTTGAAAACAGCATATCTTTAGAATTTCCGCACTGGAGATAAAACTGTTATTTTCCGTACAGTGCTCGCTCTGAACTCGTTGAATTTGTTAATCAAAACTTCGTTAGAGGTATACGAAATATGAAATAGATTAAAACAAATTCGAAATTCGGCGGTCCAGATGCCCATGCTCGGGTGGAGGATTACATTATTCAAAATTTGATGGCTCTAGATACTGTCGTTTTTGTCACAGTGCGAGAAACATACATACATTCATGCAGATTCTTCATTATTAAATTTCTTTAAATACAATACAGGGCGATAATGTTTGGTAACAACAATTTGCAAGGATACACGGACATTTATAGTGAAACAGCTCAAAATGCCCCTTCGAAACTAACAGCCTTTCTAGGCAACCGTCCTTTTGAGCTAATAAATTAAATTAACAGTAAATAAAAAAAAAATCTTATGCAGAACTAAAAATAAATTTTAAAAAATAATCACTATAAAATACAAGGAAAATTAATTATTACGGGTAAATACAATCCTAATATTAGAATTAAATGTATAAAAATTTTTAAGAGTCAAAAGTGTTTATCACTGTGATGTATTATGAAATATAATAGAAATAAAATTCCTTTTATAGAAATTGTGCTATAATACTCATCTATAATTTAAAAAAAGCAGCACAATTTAGAATTTTAAACAAAACTTTCAAAAATTTGTTTTTAAGGGGTATCAGAAACCCCTACACCGAAAATGTTAAATTGGTCATTTTCGATGTACCTTTTCTCAAAATCTGCTGTAGAAACAGGCTTGAATTTTTTTCTGTAATTAAAGTATACTTATTTGATTATACCGAAATGAGCTTTTGAAGCATTTTGAGTTTTTGAGTAAATTACAGAATATTTTGTTAGGCATAGTAAAATTTAGCACTTTTCTCACACAAAAAAATTTTTAAAAATTTTTTTCTAAGTTTATTACAAAAAGCTCATTTCAGTAAATATTAGGGAACCTAATAAATAAGTCATAAAAAGTTTAGATACCTGTGAGCAGTAGTTCCTGAGAAAAGGTACATCGAGTATAAAAATATCACGTTTGGAGAAAAACGCGATTTTATGTAAATATCCTCATTGATAAAAGCAGTAGATGACAAATTAAAACTATATTTCTTTACAGTTCTAACTTTCATACAGATTAATGAATGGTATTTTTAGAAACATAAAAGTGTAGAGAATTTGAAAATGCAAAAATCCGAAATCACAATTTTTTGAAGATTTTGGGATTTCAACACCCCTTAAATATTTTAGTATTTTTTACTTATTTACACCAATAAAAAGCATAAAAATTGAAAGAGAAAATTGCTTGTTTGAAATTTTCTATTAGTTCAGATTTAAAATATTAAAATAAAGCATGATTTGTGAACACTGCAAGAATAGGATTAATCATTTAAACTGTCCGTAATCTCAAACGACTCGTAAACGTTTTCACATTAAGCTGAGTAAAAAACTAATTTCGGAAATGTATGGAATCAATTTTGCACGAAAACATTTCTGGTGAAAGGGACATTTTCGAATTATTTAAGAGTATTTCTTGAGTTTTTAAGTTTGATACCCGAACTATTATCAGTTTCGTAATCGCGAATAAATACATTTTACAATCACAGCGCAGTCAGGGAAGAGCCTGCGAAAGATCAACATTAAAATTATACGTATGGAACGCTTTTGAAAAAATGAGTAACTCTTAGACATGATACTTTATAAGAGTTTCTTACATGGGGTGATTAATAGTTTGTTAAATTCATTTTATCGCATACGCTCTGAAGCCGATATTTTAATTTTTTTCCGTTTATAATTAATTATATTGTCAAAATGTTTGCATATCAGTTTAAATTTGTTTTCACTTCTCATGCTAAGCAGTATCATGAGAGAATGAGGTTACTTACAAGTTGAGAATGCAAGTTTTTAAATTCGAAATTCTTTTTTAAAAATTTTTTTATCGGAAATTATATTATTCATAAAATATTTTTGAAACACGTTGGATAATACCTAGTAAAAATGTCTGCAATATAGGAGAAGGCTAAACATTACTCTGACTCCGATAAGATTAGCATTTATTTACATTTTTCCATATCGAATTTCACAAACAGATAATCAGCCATTGTTCTTTTCCATTTTACGGGGCTTAATGTTGCCAATCCACGTCATCAAAAACTAGACGGTGACGCATAAACTCGAAGCGACACTACATCAGTAGTATCCTTTATATGAAATGAGATTTTGTGCCGCTATTTGCTTCAATATTCATAGGTTTAAAATTTTATTATAAATATTTATTTTCTCTGTTAATTATTAATTAAAATTTTGCCCTAATGTATATTTTGCAGTCGTAATGCTTTTATTTCTGTGATTGCACATTTTTATAATTAATATACTGGAGCGCACTGTAGATCCTATAGGCTAATTTAAGTAAAGTTTTCATCAAGATCTGCATGTTCATACTCAACAGCGCTAACCGGAGACGGCAACACAGGCAATTTCTGGAAACAGGCCATCCATACGAAAATGCATTATAATACTCTCTCTATCGCAAATTAGTTGCTACATTTGAATGCTTTCGTACTGACTATTGATCCTGATTATGATGTCGCTGGAGCATTTTTAAGGAATTTCAAGGTTTTACTTAATGAGTCAACAACATTTACTTAAAGCTTTCCCTCCTTAAATCACTACCAAATTAGTTTAAAAATTTGAGGGTTCACCGGTTGAGCACCGCCCCATTACGGTCGGACTCTTCTACCAGCAATCGCACTATCTAATGAATTTGTGAATTCAGTGATCTTATCGCGCACAAAAGCTGACTCCTGGGTACCCCAAATTTATTTTGCTTCACTGCATTTTATGTTCCCTAATGTCCGGTAGGCACTTTCCGATCATAGCCTATACTGTTACGAACATTTTAAGAGGTTAGTTGCCATATCCTGAATATTTGGGCATTAGGTGCCCTTAACTCAAGTTTTATGCATCGATCTCTACCTGCGAATGCCGTGACGTCCCGCTCTATAAAGTGTATTCATTTTTACCTGTATATACTGCTGTAAATGTTTATGTATTTTACACACTTGCTATATAATTTGATAGACGAAATTTATGTCTTATCTGGCCTATAATAATAATCTATCCCTCACTGCTGCTGTTCGGAGATCCGCTCTCACGTGCGTGCAAAAGATGTAAATTCGCGTCGAAAATTGTGTGCTAAACTAAGTGCTACAGTTGTAAAAAGGAAAAATTGAGGAACACAAATGCCAAGCTAAGATACATTTAATCGCAAACAAAACAATTTTAATTGGTATTTAAGGAAGTTCTTGCTCATGATATAGTTTCGGGATTATATACCAAGTTTCGCGGAAGAAGAGTTTGACAATGTTCTTCCTTAGAGAGATGGGTTATTATGTACGAGTTTCCTCCATCTGACATCATAATGGTTTCCTAAATGTAGCAACTAAATTCGAACGGCGAGACTATTAAATTACTGTTTATAGAAGAAACAAATTATTGCGCTCCAGTTTTCTCATCAACTTACACGGTATAAAAATTTAGCTACTTTTTATGAAAAATGATGTACGCAGTAGCTATCGACATTTTTTAATGAAAATGCATTGCATCTTAGAGGCAAAGCGGTGGTTTTATGATGAAAGATTCGACAGTTGTGAGATTTTTCTGCATTTTTATTAGCAATATATGGTGCAGCACCATACATCCGAACTTTTGTTGGAAAATTTAGTGCTGAAAATTCTCCGTTCAATGGAAAGTGTGCGAATTCATAAAAATGCTCGAAAATCCTGATCTAGAGAAATATTTCACAGACGTATGCGTAAGCCAGAGCGGTTTCTTCAACTGATAAAAATGGCAATGTCAACATTTTAGCAGTTTTTCGCAAAGTCGTTTTTGCCTGGTACACATTGGACTAAGAACTAATTTTTATTGATACCATTGACGGGGATCTAGTAGGCTAATGAACACCTAATTCAGTTAACGAACGGTTCTGTCAATGGCGAAATGAAACAACGAAAGACACTAACTGCTATAACTGCTGATTAATTTTAAAGTCTTCATTTCGACTAAGAGGTTTTCTTCCTTGTTTAATGACGAAAAAAAATTACACTGTATAGATTTGAAATGATGAGATTAGCATAAAGCTGAAAAAATTATCCAAAAGAGGGAGACTGGATTAATTGTAAAAGAGTGTTGCATATGGCGTATGACGATATTTTTGACTTCCTCGTTAACAACAGTTTACAAATGAAATTACTATTAAATTTCTTCAAGAGTGTTTTATTGTTTCAAAATTTCGTATCTCGATGCAGTTTCTCATTTCAAACTTTAACAAAGCTGATTTTATAATGCAAAATTTCATGTGGCAGAGCGAGCGGTAATTGTGTATAAAATTGATGTAATTTTGTTCCGGGGAGAAAATTGTTTAGAGTAAACAAAGTAGTACTATTACATTTTTCAGATTCCACCTTTCTTTATATTCATTGCTACAGTTGTAAAACATTATTTTTATTCTTTGTCATTTCAGTCAAATTTATCACTGAAATTCAGTTAATATCCATTGTTATCATGGGTAAAGCAAATAAGTATCTTCGCTCCGGATGCAGTGGTGTACAGCGAAATTTTGACAGAAGCAAATATTTCGAAATAAGATTATTCTGAAAATATACGAATAAGACTCCCATGAATGAATGTAACTTCAGATAGAGATTGCAAGGACGTACTAAGAACTCCCAGCAAATTGAAGAGCAAAATTTAGTTTTCAGGCATCTGCATATCTTTACATTTTAAGAAACTCTAAAAGTGCATATGCTTCTGTATGTAACAGTGCTATCTTCTTTATATATATACACATAGATAGATAGATAGATTTAAAATATATTTTAATACAAAAATTTTACTATCCTGGAAATTTAAAAAATATTTTAACTATAAATTACATTAAGAAAACTTCGTGCAACTAATAAAGCATTTTCAACTATATGTTAAGCAACGGTCACGGTAAGATAAAAGTCGCAAATGATAAATGGCAACAGTAAGAAAATGTTAAAGAAAAACGATTTTTCGAAAAAGAATAATTGACAAAATATATAAGGATAAACAACATCTTCTGGATTTTGAAGAGAACAAACAGTGAGGATCATAACTTTCAACTACAGGGACAGGAGTTATGTGCAGTTTGACTTGTGGCTTTACGCTTTTACATGACTATTAATTTTTTCTTTTTATGATGTGGTGATATATCCCTTCAGTGCAGTGTAAGTCTTAAAAGAGGAAAATAAAACATTTAATAAGATAATAACGCTTGGAATTATTGCATTCTGATTAAGCATACTAATTATTCATATTTTAATGCTACAAATAGACACACCGGGTGATAATTATTTAAAATATTAAAATTGAACAGTTATGTATTACCGAATATTATACAGATTCATATCATCCTATATAGGTGTCCAGCCTACTATTGCCCTTTCTATCTGCTTAAATAATACAAATACTCCCTTCAAAAAGTATCTACTTTCCAAATAGTATCTCCTAAGCTAAAAGAAAATGATGCTCAACTTTTAGTATCAAAATGATATCTCGTGAGCTAAGACATTAGTAATGTTCGTCGGTTGTAGCAATGATCCGGAATACACATACGATATGACACACGAAATACCACGCCCTCATAGCATGTAAATTTAGTGTTTTGGTTACGTCATGTTACGTCGTTGTTCTGTCAATGCGGCCAGTTTTGACGTAACCGACCACGCCATTGGGGAGTACTGCGTCATTGAGTGAACATGTAAAACTGCATTCTACCGGGAAGATGTCTAATGTAAACACTGAATAGCGAATTAACATCAAGTTTCTTGTGAAACTTCAGGAATCAGCCAAAGATAAAACTTTTCAAATGTTAACCGACGCTTGTCTCATGCACTTGTGTTTGAATGGCATAAGCGGTTTTTAGGCGGAAGGCGCACTGTAGTAGATGATCACTATTGACATCATTATTGAATGGGTTTCCAAGTGGTCAGCCTGTTAATCAATACTACTACATTGAAGTACTAAAACGACTTCGTGCAGAAATTAGGAAAAAATGTTACAATTGTGGATTGATGGGTGCCTGCTTCACCAGGATAATGCACCCGCTCACACGGCTCTATCTCTCAAGCAGTTTCTCACCAGCAAAAACATTGCTGTGATGGGGCATCCTCCATATTCACCTAATTTGGCTCCATGCAACTTTTTTCATATCCTATAATTTAAGTCTTACCTAAAGGGAACTCATTTTACCTCAGCTGAAGAGGTTCAATCCAAAACGAAGAATCTCCTGAAGAGCCTTTCAAAACCCTCGTTTCAGAACTGCTACCAGCAATGGCAGCACAGACTGCAGAAGTGTGTGAATACTTAAGAGAAATACTTTGAAGGTGATGATGTCAAGGAAAACTGATTCTGTAAGTACTATGATTCATTGAAAAAACTCTTTGTGTGTGTGTGTGTGTCTCACTTTGCGGATTACAAACACGGTTCGGTTTTTTTTATGTCCAAACACGCTATGGAAAGATGACTTCTCTGAGGTCTCTGTAAGGCGAACTGGCTCTTAGTTACGTTCCACATCGGAAAAATCATGAAAACGTCTTTGCAGCCAACCCATCCCGGACTTGCGCGATTTTTTATTATTTTGATGCATCTAATGCATCCGAGGGCATTACAACAGGACTGTTGTTTGTGTGTGTGCTTGAAAAGAATTATATATTAAGTAATTACACAACTTAATCTGAACGAGGATGTGAGTGGAAAATTCAGATGCGTATTGATTTGCTAGAGACTCATCTTTCTCAGTTTCTTTATATGCGATCCCGTTAGTGCTATTAAGATGTGTAATATTTGTGTTGCGTCTTTATACTTAGAAACAGCATTCAAGACAGAATTATAATCCGTTGAAAGTGATTCTAAGTATCTAGTCCGGTCAAGTTGAACTTGTTTTATGATAAGACTCCTGATTTCATTGAGTGTATTCATGACTCTTTCGTATTGCGCACAACATGATATTTTTGCAGGTTTTTCTTAGCATGGTTTGTATTTTTTAATCAGTTCTCTTAAGGCAGGAGTTTTACATCGTTTTTCTTCTGCACCTTCCTTGCCTTTTTTGGTGTGTGCGGAGCGTGAAACCTATTCGTATATTCTTTAGTCAAAACGTCTAAATCAGCAATTCTCAACATTCAACTAACGCGTACCATCTAAACAAAAATTGTAAACCTTTAATACCATTACTACATTTTTCAATGATTATATTTCAATTTCTGCATAGAAATATTAAGCAACAACAACGATAATTATAATAATAAAATCCGAAAGCTTTCAGATTGTGCATTACGCCCAAAGGGACACATTTTTTTTATTTTGTGTGTTACCTTTATTTATTAAATATCTCTTTGCACATAAAACATGAAATTCAGTTCAACAGGAATATCCCGAAATAATTTTAAAATGAGCATGTATTTAGTTTTTCCGATACACAGTATCGCGAGCTGGAGATACTTTTTTTTTCTCTGTGCAGTTTTGCCATTACTCGCTTTGAAATCGTTCAGTTTGTTAATTAAAGCTTCGTTCTCAATTTAGTTTCAGCTGCGGCTTTCTTTATTTGAGAAATCTCTCCGGAAATTTTTCCTGTTAAAGCCCGAGCTCCGTCACAGCATACGGCAACACACTTATTCCAAGGACACTGTCAGACATAAAATTGCCAATTACTTTTAAATTTTTACTTGCAGTTGCTCTATCATGAAGAGATTTACGAAATAAATACTCTTCAACAACTGGTTTATCTTCTTCTAAACGTACGTAAACTAATAATTGAACAAAGTTCGTTTTATATGATTTTTCATCCAATTGCAATGCGAAATGCTCACTGTTTTATTTTTTGAATAAGTGTCCCTTTTGCGGAAATTAGAACAATTCTGCTTTATAAAGCCTCGGCCTGGGCCATGGCGTTAAAGACTGAACAAAGGAAAATTAACCTCCTGCAAAATAAAATACTAAGAGCGATGTTAATGCGCCTTGGTATGTTAGAAATACGATCATTTATGAAGATTTAAAAATTAAACCAAATTAAACCAATACCGGAACAGATCCTAAAGGATGCTGACAACGTTTTTAAGAAAATGTAGAATTTGGCAGTCAATACTTTGAGAGAACTTGGAAAGCGTCGTAAAATGACCTAGGCCAATTCACCACACTGTAAAGTAATAGCTTTAATAGTTCTATCCAATTTATCTCATTTTATTCCAGTATTTAATCACGCATTTAATCCTAGTATTTATTCAAGTATTTAACTAAGATTTATTTCCCGTGTTTGTGAATTTGTGTTTGCGTTTACTACTAAGATTATGGACTTATTGCCTGTCCAGGCAATGACTTTTAGTGTCATTTGTACAAAATGTAAATAATTGAACTCACCAATGCCTACCAATGTGGATCCAACCGTATTGGCTAGTACCAGTCACATGATACTCATACCCTGAATTCTCAAGAATTAAATATAATATTCTCTAATCTCTCACTATGCTGTTCAATGTTCTTTAGTCAGGACTCAGATGATTTTCCTGACATAAAAATTGAAATTTGTGCTATTATGTTAGTGTACGCCACCTTCACTTGAAACCTTAAAACTCTGAATGTCTGATCTTTCAGACTCTTAGTTTCGCTTTCGGGTGAGTAGCGGGATAGCGGCCTAAATTTTTCTACAACCGTGAATGGCCGTATGGCAAGTTAGAATGATCGGGTTTAAACTCTAAGAAGCAGATGCCTGTAGTGAAAGTAAAGCATAAGCGTAATCATAAGCGTAAATTTGTCGACTTCCTGCATCATTTGAGAACGGAATATTATTAAGTTCATTAGCCTTTTTTCGTTGAATAATGTTAAAACGATATCCTATGCTGCTGGTAATATACGCATTTCTTCAATAGTGTGAGCCTTCCCAGTCTTAGTAATACTTGGACTTACTAGGTCCTACTTCCAAACCTTTTCACTTGAAGAAACAAGACCTTTCATTACTTGTGTAA
The DNA here is from genome assembly GCF_044657685.1 of Stegodyphus dumicola. NCBI lineage: Eukaryota > Metazoa > Arthropoda > Arachnida > Araneae > Eresidae > Stegodyphus > Stegodyphus dumicola. The sequence goes on from NC_140778.1 coordinate 45,298,026, forward strand.
TATTTATCCACTTCGATAATTTCCTCTTAAAATAGTCTTAAGATTTATTCTTTAAACTGGCATGCTGAGATTCAAGATATCCTTTACGAGACTATGGTTTTATACTTTGCTTGGATAATAGTTCACCACAAACAACACATTGAGGTTGAGGGTCCATTTCATCTCCATTCCAAGTAAATACAAATAAAAAAAACCTTTCCTTATATTTTCTAGAAATTTTCTTTTCTACTTTTCTTTTCGCTTCAGTATTCTCAGTGCTAGTAGATTGTCCGGGATCCTTCACTTGGGAACCGTCCCTTTTCCGCTTAGTCAATCCTACACAAATATTTAAATGCACATTATATTACTAGTTCTTCAAAAACAGACGACGTTATTCTCAAATCGTGTAGAAAGGTAAGGAAAACAAAGCAACAAAAAGACACAATACTTACTCTTAAAGACAGCAAACCGGCGTAAAAAATGATTCTCATTGAAAATGGAGCAATACGAGCCCGGAAATGACGACATGTGAAGCGCCGACATGCTAAAAAATCGATAAACTCTCAGAGAATTAATGAGATACAATTATCTTTGTTATACGAACTTATTTTTATTTCCTATTAAATACAGCATCCATTTCCATCACGCTTTTTAAAAACATCATTTATGGAAAATTTTGTTATGTCTGCGGCTAAAAGAATATTTGGGAAGTGTACAACATGGAAGAACAACGGAAACTGCCATGCAGACAGATCGTACGCCTCTTGCTAAAGACTATAAGCGGCTGGAATAAAGCTCAGATCGCATAAATTTAGGAGTGTTGGAGAAAAAACCACAATCAGGATGTCGGGGTTTTAATTTTTTAATTTAGAAGTTAAAAATACTTTGCTTCTTTGCGAACCACCTACATTTCTTTTGCGTACCACCGCTTGAGAACACCTGATCCAATTCATCCCTCGTGCTAGAAATGTATCTGGAGTTGTCTAGAGCTTTGGCGTATAATACCCAATTAGTAATAAGGACTTTTTTGTGTTGTGTACTGTAGCACTTAATGTTGATCTACGCCATCTCCAAATTATGATCCGAAGAAAGTTCATTCATGCTCTCAGTATAAGTCGGAACGTTAATATATTTGAAAAAAAATAAAAGAAATCAATAAAGGCCAGTTATATTATTATTGGTTTATCCGGACCTGCACTAGATTTATTGGCCCATTGGGGTAAGTTTATATATTTTCTACCCTGATGTTCTACCATTCCTTGATGTATCCCAAGTTGGGCCTGACGGATGTGATTCCATAGAGTGATATGTGGCTTGGATTTTTTTATTCTAGGTATTATGATTTGCTAGGTCAGGCTGTTAGATGGCACTCCGAGCGTCGTGTCTCTGGAGTTATACCATAACTTAATTTCTAGATGAAGAACGAAGATGTTAAGCCTAACAATACTGTAGGTGCATGCCCCTAATGATTCTGTCTGTATTGCTTTCAAATTTATGTGTGTTAATAACGACCGGACTAATCGGATTTCATACTCGGAATTAAATCTAAAGATTGGTAATACAAATAGTTACCGCAAAAATATGACTCAAGAACATCCGACATTCCAGAAAAATAGAGTATACGAAAAAAGAATTGTTTGGAAAGAAAAAAAGAGATACGTGAAATTTTCCTGTTAGATAATTGACACACTTGAGAAGAATATATATAAGTGCACAGCGCTAAAAAGCAACTATAGCAAAATTTAATACCATAACTAAATCTTACATCCTCGAACACTAAACTGATTGTAAAACTGTTTTTAATATTAACAGAGGAAAAGCGAAATCAGTTACAGTAAAATAAAGAAAAAGAAGTAGATATGACAGACGTGAAACAATTTAAAAGGACATAAAATCTACTAAAGGTTATAAAGAAAACATTTTAATTTTTAAAACAAGCATGAAAAAATGTATAAAGAGGTTTTTCACCTGAAATTAGAGTGTAGGATACTTCTAGCTATTCTAAATAATCCGAGAATATCCGATATCAGTTCAGCTCAATTTAAAATTTCACATTTAGTAACCTAAACATGTCTCAAAATATTTGGACATAGTTTAAAACTGTTATTCACAATAACGAATCTCTAAATGGCGTAGAAAGGTTGAATTACTTATTTAACAATATTTAACGAAACTTCCGCAGGAGGTTTATTACTGATTTCAGAAAATTATAACACGCAAATGAGATATTAAAGTTAAACGCTTTGGATAGAAAAGAATTACAGCTAGACATCTGTATGCCTAGATTACCGAATCTGTCTCCATGCAGATATTCCAAAGCCATAACGTCATTAACAAAAGACCACTTTAGTATCTAAGCAGAAGATCTAGCCAGTCTTGGCATTTATCTAAACACATATGGTACACTTTTTTCCCCATTTTAATAAGTTGGGTACCAACAGGTAAAGCTTTTGCATTTAACCGATTTCATGATCCCGAAAAAAATAAAAACAACAGATATGTGAAACATTTTAGAGAAAGAAATTGAGTCTAGAAAATGCACATTTCCTTTAACTGATTGGGATAATATTTATTAAAAATACAGATAAATACATTCGATATAATAAACAAAATAAAAGAATTTCGTATCCTATGAAAATTTTAAAAAATGTGAAGAAAGTGTCAACGACTGCAGCTTTAAATAGGCTTGCTGAAAATTCAAGTTTTTCTTTTGCTGTTTTGATAAAGTAACGGATCATTTATCGAATCGTTGTAATAAATTTAATTTATCGCAGAAGAAGGATATTCTTAGAATAAATGTTAGATACTTTAAATGTTTCTTGTGTTATAAAAAGTTTCATGCTAAAGATTATGCAAAATTAAAGTTGAATGTAACATGCTATAAAAGGAAACAACATAGAAAATAGGTTATACGAAAGAGCTTATCCAGTCGTAAATGATTCTCTATGTGAACAGGATAATCCTGCTAATAACTCTGAAACAGCATTGAAAGCTCTTATGCTGGAAAAGGCAGAAGTTAGAAATGGTAAATAAATTGTTTTTCTACAAATACTTGTGGCCATTGTTAATGGTGCAGGTATCAAAATGAAAGTTCGTTGTTTACTTCATTCAGAAAATCAAAGCGTATGTATCTTAAGCTGTTTATCAGTTTTAGGGGCTAATATAAAACCATGAATATCACTATTAGAAGTTTCTTCAATAGCACCTTCACATTTAGTCTTAAAAACATCAGATTTATAGAGTAGAGCAAGGCCTGTTGTGCAAGTCAGGATTTCTTAATCGGTAGTAGACATACCACTGGTTGTACGCAAGAGCAAAATAGGTGGTATGCAAAGAAGCAAGATATTTTAAAATATGAAATTCAAAAATTAAAACCCCAACATCCTGATTTAGTGTTTTCTCTGATTTAGTGTTATGCGAACACGTACGACCGCATTGGAGCCTCCGTCTCTTATAATCTGTGAGTTCTAGCACAGCATGTGTACAAGTATTTTCCACATTATTGAATTCAACTTCATTGATTCTTGAAGTCTAAAAAGTCAAGAAAAATATATTCGTAAAGGCCGTTACAGGCGAAAGCCTCTTCCCAGAGCTAAGACATAGACATACACCTCCTCATCAGAATTAAATAAAGTGAGCATAAACTAACTTTATGCAAGCTAGAGAGAGCCCCATGAGCTCGAGAAAGTTTAGGGGATAGAGTTAGATAAAATTAAGATTAATAAGATGAAATTTTTAGTTTTTATAATCATAAAATCCATGGCATCAGCGAATCGAAGCCTGTTTCCATGTCACATATATTTCATGAAGAAATTTAAAGAACTAACTTTCCTAAGTGCTTAATAGTCCAGTCTATATAAGCTGCATGCATTTGCTTTAGTAAAGTGTTATCACGGATATTTTTTAAATAGCTATCAGAGATTAATCTTAATATTGGGTCGTTATTAGTGAACGAGAATAACATGCATTTTTTAGAAACAGAGAATATGTGTTTGTGAGAGTTATTGCACGACCAAGTCTCAATATTAATAGTTTTATATTATTATCCTCTACAATTCTGATATAATTTACCTATTTCAATTAGGTACGGAAACTTGAATGTGAACAGATTAATCTGCATTTTGTTAGTAGGAATGTTTTCTTTAAATTTAATATTTTTTAACCAACATGTCTGCAGTCAATGTGTGCGTTGTGTTAAATCCTGAAGTTCCCTGATTTTTCAAACATCAGTATACAAGCAGCAGTAAAAATAAGTAAAACGTAATTATGAAAATAAAATAATCTGCAACGAATTAAATATCAGGTCATATAAATAATCAAATGCGTAACTTCAAATTTCTGATTTTGTTCAATATCACAGTTTGCCGATTTCTAGTGTCGTTACTCATGCTCGGTTTAAAAGAACTCAAAAGAAGTTGATTCCTACAATTGTTACAAATCCTTGCCATAATATTTAGTATTATAATCATGCTAATTAACTGAACGGAAAATGCATTCGTTGACTGGGCAAGATTGCTTGGACAGCCTCTAGGCTCAGACCACTATCTTATAGAATTAGACTTCATTGCGCACAATAAAATACTGTTTTCTAACAGAGGTTTAGTCTAATAGATCATGAACATTATTATGCTGTATTATCAGCTGAGAAACCACATTCATTTTGTTAATCTTACTCAGTGCAAACCACACGGGAGCCTAATCTGCAAGAGTTGGTTCAACCTTCTAGCAAACCTGAACTATCTGTGAACACTTGAATCTAACGGCTCACATTCAAATTACCTTAACTTGTTAAAGAATTTCTGCTCTTAATAGCAATGTAACTCTAATCAGAAAGCAATCTTGATGAAATTACAAATAAATGTTCATTAAGCCATTCTTGGGATTTATAACAGAATATATAATAAAAATCTGAAACAATAATTTGCTTTAATTTAAGTTGGAATTAAAATAGTTTTCTCGTTACTAATTTTGGTTGTCTGATTCAGATCAAGCCAACGAAATTCATTATGTCAAGGATTCAAATTTGTGCCTGTCGGTAGCATACAGGTTCATTATAGGTACTTTGCGCATAGATCAGCTACCTTGGGATACATATCGGTAGCATACAGATAGCTTGGAGAGCATACACTTAACAGTTCGACTATCCTCATCTCCGCCGCCACATTTGTAGGAGAACACCCCAAGTGGACGCATCCGAGAGCCTGCAATCCCAATTTCCCTACCGCTAACCTCTCGAGAGAACTTTCTGCTGGTCGCATATATAGAGTTCCTCATGCTCCAGAGAGACTACTCATTTACAAATATCTATGCCTTCATTGGAATTCGTATTCCTGGCTCGATACACGTGATACCACAGTCAGCGTCTCTTACCACTCTCCCATTTTAGTGGCATACAAAAAAGATGACCAAGATGAGTGTTTTCGCTTGTAGTTAAACTAAAAAATGTATCAACACAAAGTTTATTTCAGTTAAACATCTGTTAAACAAGTCTACACTACAGTTAAATTCTACAGCAACTTACCAATAGCACAATCTCTACCTAATTTTAGGACTCAAATCTAGGTCTACACTCCAGTTAAATTTTACGTAGCTTACCAGTATCACAACCACTATCTAAATTTAGTTCTCTTATGGATTTAGCAGGAACAACATTTTTTTTGATATAATGACGAACAATACATTAGACGAGTTAAATTCGTAATTTTAAGCTCTGACGCGCAGGCATTAAATGTGTGTAACTGTCTGATGTGAGCGAAAAGTGTGATATCAGTAAAGAAAGATAAAACACCTTATATAAGCTTTCTCTAAATTTATGAATGATTATCACAAATGTTCTAAACGGAATATTGCTTGTCTTACGCTCAGAGATCATTTGCACTCATCTTTGAAACAAAGACTGCAGCTGTAAATGAATGAAAGTTTTTGATGTTTAAAAAGCTGAAGGATTTAAATTAATCATGATAAGCTTCGAAGAAACTGGGACTAGAAATCTTTGAAATATTTTATGCCCGTAAATGTAATAAATTTAAGTTTTTAATGTGTCTAAATATAACTTAAAAAGCAACATGTATGCTGGAAATTAAGAAAGGAATTCTCTTGAAACTGTGATATACTCCGAGAAAATTTTTCCATAAAATTGATTCGGTGAGTAACACCCTCTGAAGGCTTAGCCATGACAGGGAGTTCTAGGCTGATCCGACGGCTCCTGCACGGCTGTGCCTTCTCTAAAACTGGGTTATTAATAATAGCAAAATTTTAATTGGCATTACTCACAATAGTTTTACTAGGATTGGGCTTGTCATGAACATTATTCAATACAGCATTATTACGAGTACGAACATTACATTTGTTATCACTATAATAGGAATATCATTTAGATCAAGATTAGCAAATATACTTTGTACCGTTAACTCGATCTAGGTTAATTAATTTCATGCCTCTGGCACTTTTAGCCGACTTCTTAAAATCTGAGTTATCATCATTAGAAATACACTCATTACCATTAACAACATTTTTTGTTTGTTACTGGCATTTACAAAAATTAGTGTTCTCTGTTTGACAAATGAAAATCACACTTACCCATTTTTGAAGTAACATAGGCTTCGAGTTTCTTAATTTTCATGAAATTATCCTTACGAAATTGTTGCCCATAGACCATTAGTTCATTAGATTCAGGCAAATTATAGTAATGGAACACAGCACCGATATTATCTTTATGAACGCGAGCTTATGTTTCAGTACGGAGAGAGGTTATTTTCAAATTTCGATGAGCCAGTCAACAAGTGCACAATTCGAAGTATCACACTTTGAAAAATATAGAGATAGTAATTTATCCACATACATATCGTCGATTATCTTATTCAGGTATTCCAAAATATCAGAGACATAGAATTTAGTAAGAAATTCCACATCAAGGTCTAAATCATGTTCATGCGAAAAGCACGAGGCATCGGCCTACGTAATATTCCTAATGCCATTTTCAGACACACTATTCGAAGTATTCTCCAACGGGAGAATTTCACTATTTTTGGCCCAATATAATAGTCATGGTAATTTAAAATATCTCAGCACTTAAACACCGCAAGAAGATCACTCACAAAAATGCAGAAAGCAGGGATCTCAACGCACATAAAATACCCAGAGAGCACTGTCATGGTTACGCGGAGGTTTAACCAGATATATAGCGATATGCGACATGAATCTTTGATTGCTCACTTGAAGGAAATCTCGAATCAAAGCGGATTTTATGACTGTCTTAGCGCGCCACAAAAAAAATATTCGCGTTCCGCAATTTGCCCACTATTTGTACTTTAACTGATGAAACTTTCCGGCGGAGCTTTTGGAAAGCGCTCCTGAAATAAACATAATTTAGCTGTTGAAAGCATATATCAAATAATTTTTCAAAAAGATTACAATCTTCATCAGGCTGTAAATGGATCATTTGAATTTCATTTTTAATAGCTTTTGCAGTGAGCAGCAAACTGAGGAAACAATTTAACCACAGAAACCAAGCAGTATAATATATAAAACTACAATTTATTCAAAAGCCACCGCTCTGCTTAAAATACGCAAAGCAGTTTCATTTAAAACATGGCATACACTCAAAAAAGGACATTAGATTTTCCTACTTCTAAAGGCAAATGTATCGCTAGAGTGTTCGAAAAAACTAGTAAGTAAAAAAATTTCTTATAACTTTTTTCATAATAACTACGAAAAATCATCGTAAATATAATTTCAAAGTATAGTTAAAAATACATTGCATTGTAATCTATAATTTTAAAAATCCCATTCATCATCGAAACGAAACCTGTTTCTATGTCACATGTAATTCAGGAAGAAATTGAAAGAATTATTTTCCCAAGTATGTAGTAATCCAATTTGTATAAGCTGCACGCATTTGTTTAAACGTTAGTAAAGGGGTATCACAGATTTTCTTAAAAGGCTATCGGAGATAAAGCTTAATATTGATCACATACTGTGAATACCATTTAGAAACTGAAGCGAAGTATTTCTGAGATTAATGGCACCACCAAGGTCTCATTGTTTTATATTATTATTCTCTATAAATCTGGTATAATTTACGTGTCTCAACAGGGTACGGAAATATGTGAAAACATTAATCTGCATTTGGGTAATATATATTTTTTTCCTTAAATTGAATATTTTTAAACCAACATGTCTGTAGTCAATGTGTGAATTGATTTCACTCCAGAAGTTCACTGATTCTTCAAACATTAGTATACAAGCACTAGTGAAAGTAAAACATAATTATGAAATTAAAATATTCCATAACAGTTTTAATGCCAAGTCATGTAAATAACCAAATCCATATCTTCAAATCTCAGAATTAATTTAAAAACACATTTTGTAAATTTCCAGAGGCTTTACTCATTTTAGATTTTAATGATAATCAAAATAATCTAAAATTGAACTCAAAATCATAAAAATTAAAAAAAATTGTTAAAATTATTTGACATAATAATGATTATCATAATAATGCTAATTTTCTGAACGGAAAATGTATTCGCTGGCTGCGTAAGTTTGCTTGCACGGCTTCTAGAGTTACTACACTAACTTATAAGATTTTTTTTCGCACAGTGAAATATTAATTTTTAACAGTATTTTCATCTAATATATCGTGGACTGTAGAATGTTGTATTATCAGCTCGGAAACCACATTCCTTTTTTTAATCTGACACAGTGTAAACCGCACGGGAATGTAATCTGCAAACAATGTTGGCTTGAGATGGTTAAACCTTCTTAAAAAGCTGAAGTATCTGTAAACACTCAACCTAACGGCTAACATTACCTTAGACTGTTAAAGATTGTCTGTTCTTAACAGCTATTTAACTAGAATCAGAAAACAAGTTTGATGAAAATACAAATAAAAGTTTATTAAGCCATTGTTTTGGTTTTTAACAGAAAATATAATACAAAGCTGAAACAATGATTTATTGTTATCAAAATAGCCGCTTTTGTTACTAATTTTGGTTTGTGATTGAGATTAACCACACGAAATGCATTGTGGCAAGGAGTCATGTTTGCGACTTTTGTTAGCATACGGGTCCATTACATGTGCTGAATACCTTGTGCATAGACCCGCTGCTTTGCGCTTTAGCATACGGGTAAAAGTTCCACTTTGCTTAGCTCTGTCACCAAGTCTGAAGGAGAACAGCCCGAGGTGACATGCCCGATGGTCTCCCATCCCTCGTTCCCTGCCTTCAACCTCTCGAGAGAATATTTGGCTGGCCGCTTTTATAGAGTTCCCCATGCTTCAAATGCACTACTTATTGACAAACATTCACCGAGATTCGTACCCGTGGGATCTTCGATACGACGGTCAGCGTCGTTGTCGATTGTCCCGCTTGGGTGGCAGAGAAATTAGATGACTAAGATGATTCTCTTTTCTCTTGTAGCTAAATTTTAAAAAATATAAACGCAAAGTTTAATTCGAAGTTAAACATCTGATAAGCCTTAATACAGTTAAAACCAACTTCCCAGCATCACATACACTACCTAATTTTGGAACTCAAATGGATTTAGCAGGAACAATCGTTTAGTAAAGTAATGGTGAACATTCACTAGCCGAGCTAAATTCCTACTTTTAAGGTTTGCCGAATAGGCATTAAAGTTTATCAGGTTCAATGTTTCTTCTAACCTTCTTCGGAAACATACAATGACCTGACTAGAACAGAGAGCTTACTAAAGCTATGTTCACTAATTGTAGTAAGTAGACAGGATACAGACGAAGGGTATACAAAACCCTTTATTTTTTCTTTATATACAATGACTTCCGTACTTCGGAATACAATGACCCTCCACTCGGGGTCTAACTTAAAAGATATCAAAATAAAACTAAACTCTAATTTAACTTTAGAATAAGATTGGCCTTATAATAACAGAAAGCGTATGTAGCACAGAGACTGTGAACACTACAATACGTTTAATTTATCAAGAGGATTAAAACCTCTGGCCTGGAAGGCAAAGTAGCAACTGCGTAACTTCTAAGGTAAGCGGCCTGCTTCGAACTCACGGCTTCCTCTCTTTTGCTTGGCAAAAAGGCCACACTTAAATACTTGGCGTTCGCCAGACAACTTTGCATAAACTCCTTCACGCTTATAATTCTGGCCGGAAGTAGAAAATAAGAAGTGATAGTAAAGATTTAAAATAAAATAAACGTTAGTAAAACTTAAGATCCTTACATACTTCCCGCCAGAGTTAATTAGTTTGAAACTGAGGTCTAAAACGACCTTGTTGAAAACTTTTAGCTCTAGAAACGAACGCGAGGCCAAACTTTTACAATCGTAACTTAGCTAGAAACTAGAAAATTTTAAAAGAAAGAAATTTGTTACAATAGCAGCTCCCGGAATATACAACAATCTTTTTTCTTTTTCATCTGTACTGCATCAAAACAGGAGCTTTATTCAATTCTGGTTCCTTCCAGAGATCTGGAAGGAAAACTAGTTTAATGAAATGTTACAGAATGACATTGTAAATAACATATAGAATATACTTTTCTTAACATTCTTATTTCATTCATGACTATTTTAATTATCTCTCCCCGTGCTATCTGACATGTGTTGTAAAAACACCAAACACGAATGTGTTTCTGTCTATGTGTTCAACACTTCCTCCTACAATCAAAACACTAACGTGTTAAAATTCAACATACGAGACCTCTTAACACACCCTAATTTCAACTCTAGACCCTGAGGTACTATTCTGAAAGTGGCTAACTCTAAAGTGTAGCGTCAGAGAGCCTAACTACATCATTCAACCTTTAACACATATTCACCATGATTTAATCTTTACAGTCACACGAATAACAAATTTTTTTAACATTACTTTCACTTTTACCATATCACGTTATTTCTAAACATTCAAAATAACAGTTCACATGTATACAAGAACATATCAAGATGCCGTTAATTTTACACATTTGAAAACATACATTAGTAGTACATTGTTAACTTCTATTCTTTTCAAAGCAAGTGCCAATTCTTTCTACATTGAAATAATACTACATTTCAAAAAGTCTTTCAGACTAAAACTTCTTTCTTGTTAGAATGTTTTAAATAAAATTTATACAATAACTTTTTACAATATTTAAGTCTTTATACAACGCTATTATACATCAACTTTAGTTTTACGCGCGAGTAATTAAAAAACATAATAAGAAAATCGGTCACAACTCATTTCTCGCCCTTTTGGCGATAAAGGTAGACCTCGCATGAGGTAAAACTTCTTGAAATCTGCCACTTGCAGTAAGAATGAAAGATTAACTTAAGTTTGTAAAGTAACATAAAATTTTACTTATCTTTGTAATATTCAGACATCCTTTTCTGGGCCCAATCTTTAAAGGTGCTGCAGACCGTAGCTTGGTTGATCCTCCTTCTTGTACGGGCTCGCCCTTCAGTGCTTTCCTCTGGAAGCTTCCGTTTTTCACCACTACGGCCACCCTTGAACATCTTCCTTCTGTCCTCTGCTTGTGGTCTTGGCCGTTTGAAGGCAGCTGGTCTTGGTGGAACCGGGAAACTTCTGTCGTGATCCTGCTTGGACCTCGTTGTTGGCCGTTCAAATTTTTCTTGTACTTTTTCCTCCGCCGCTGATGGCCCTTCCGCAGTTCGGCGACTTTTGCTGCGGAGAGTTCTGTCGGATGAGTCAATCTTCCGTTTCACAGCCGGGTTATAGTTGCCGTCCTTTCTCCCGGTCTTTTCCACATACGTCGTCCTTCTCCCTTCTTCATTCTGGGGGTGTTCGTGAACTCTGTTTTTTGGACGGTGGAACGGCTTCTTTTTCTTTGTACCTTCAATTTTTCCGCGGGGCAATTTTCTTTTCACTTGCTTCTGTCTCTCATTGGCTTGCCCTTGTACTTGTCGTTTTCCCACCTCTGGAACTTGTACCTGCGGTGTCTGCCGTACCGGATCCTGCGAAAGATCTGAAAAGATTTGCATTTTATTACGGTCATAGAATGGTTTTATCTGGTCAATGTTTGCGGAACAGGTTTCACCATTTCTTGCCTTTAACACTACAACAGCGTGAGTTATTTTTTCTATAACATATGGTCCTTCAAATCGTGGAAAAAATTTGGCAGTTTTATCTTCTGGTGCTGAAGAAAGTGAATGCGTAATTTTTAGTACTTCATCCCCTACTTTATAAGTTACTCCCCGTCGTTTCAAGTCATAATACAATTTTTGTTTTCTTTGTGCTACTTCCGTATTCTTTTTTGCTTCTTTTATTAGTTTTTCTATATCACCCATTTTAAATTCTGGGGCTCTTTGTTGCACATAAAATAGTTTATCTAACGGTGTTATAATCTTTCTGCCTAGAAATAACTCAGCAGGAGTTTTTCCCGTTGTATCATGTTTTGCGGTCCTAAGGGCGAAAGCAAATTCATTGACATAGTTATCCCAGCTTTTATGAAAATTTTTAACATAACTACGGATAATTTTCACTATATTTCTGTTGACCCGCTCCGCTATATTTGATTGCGGCCGATACGGGACCATTTTTAAATGACGTATGCCCAGTTTTTGGCACATGTCTTCAAATATATTACTTACAAATTGAGGACCATTATCCGATATAACTTTTAGGGGCGCCCCGTATTTTAAAATATATTTATTTAAAATAGAATCGGTAACTAATTTCGCGGAGGCTCGTTTTAAGGGAACAATTTCGGTCCATTTACTAAAATGATCAACTATAACAAGGAGATAGCGACTTTTGTTTAACTGACTTTTTGGGAAAGGGCCCAATAAATCGATGCCGATTATTTCATTTGGAAATTCGGATTTAATACTATTTAGAAACCCGGCCGGGCGGAAATTAATATAATTAACGGCTTGACATGTTGGGCAGGACTGGACATACGCCCTTGTTAACTTTTGCAGTTCAGGAAAGTAGACTGCCTCGGGTACGCGTTGAGTAGTTTTTCGAATACCAGCATGAGAAGCTAAAGGGCTGTCATGGAGCTCTTGCAGGATATTTAATCTAAGACTAGCTGGGATAACAGGTCGAAATTCGTTGTTGGAATTCGTAGTTTTTGTGTAGAATAATAGACCATCTATTAGTTCGTAATGCGCCGCCCTATTTCTTATCGCCACAATATCTTGGTGGCTAAAATTTTCAGGATCCTTCAAATACTCATAAATACTTCCAAACTCAGGATCCTTACCCAGTTCGGTTATTACAGTTTCTCGGGAATTTATTGTACACTCTGTCAGCATTGCAACTTTTACGGTATTACCCTGTTCGTCTAATTTAATTCGTGACAGGGCATCTGCTACGATATTTTCCTTTCCGGGGGTATGCTTGATTACCAGATTATATTCTTGCAGCTTGAGTGCCCATCTTATTAACCTTGGGGATAAATTTTTTCCAGAGTACAATCTAGTTACCGCCGCATGATCAGAATATACTGTTATCGGCGCCTTTCCAAAATAGACTCGGAACTTTTGCACTGCTAACAGAACTGCAAGTGCCTCTCTCTCGGTCGCGGAATAGTTTCTTTGTGTTTGATTTAAAGTTCGGCTAAAAAATGCTACTGGCTGCTGATTTTGCGAAAGTACCGCTCCTACCGCATAATCCGAAGCATCCGCTGAAATTTCTAAATTTTCATCCTTTTCAGGAAATTTCAACACAGGGGCTTGCGTTAATGCTTGTTTTAATTTTTCGAAAGCACTATTGGCTTCGGCCGTCCACGAGAATCTTGCCTTTTTCCTTTTTAATTTTAACAATGGCTCAGCGATAGCCGCAAAATCTTTTATAAAGGACCTATAATATGAACAAAGTCCTAGAAAAGAAGAGAGCTTCTTTGCCGTGTTTGGAGTCGGATACTTTTGTACAGCGATTATTTTTGATTCATCTGTCTCGATCCCTTTTTGCGATATTTTGTAACCTAAATATTTTAATTCAGGGGCTGCAAATTTGCATTTTTCGACATTAACTTTTAGACCGGCCTCATTTAATAAAGAAAACACCTGTCTTAAATCCTGTACATGTTGGTCTAGATTATCACTAGTAATAATGATATCGTCTAAATAGATAAATGTGGACTTTCCGAGAACAGGTCTTAACACAATGTCCATGCATCGCTGAAATGTTGCTGGGGCGCCTGAAAGGCCAAACGGCATTCGCAAAAATGCATAAGTGCCAGACTTGGTTATAAAAGCAGTCTTAGGCACGTCCTCAGGCCTGATCCCTATTTGAAAATAACCATTCGTTAAGTCTAAAGTTGTCATAAATTTGGTTGATTTTATGTTCCTTAAAATTTCTTCTATAATCGGTAAGGGATATACCGGATATTTCGTTATGGAATTTAATTTACGGTAATCAATAGCGAATCTCCACCTTTTTGGATGCTCCAAAGGATAATCATTATTTTTCTTACATAAAACCACCGGACTAGCATAACTACTTGAGATAGGCGTTACGATCTTTTTACGTAGCATATCGGTAATATGCCATTCTATAATTTTTTCCTTATTCTTATCATACCGGTATGGTTTTTGACGAACCGGCAATGCATCTCCGGTGTCAATACTATGGTTAGTAACCTGGGTAAATCCTGGAATATCACTAAATAAGGAAGCAAATTCACTTACCACTTGTCGGATTCTATCTTGCTCGTCATTAGGCAGGTGGTCGAGATTTACCCTTGGCGGTTCAACCTTTTCTACACGCACTGGTTTCATCGTCAGCTTAAGAGACGCTTCATTAAAATCCAGTGTAGCTTGTGCGTCTGAAAGAAATTCTATTCCTAGTATTAAGTGTGCTTGCAAATTCTTTACTATAAAAAACATCACCTTTACTTGTTCGTCCTTGATACGGATGTACAAAGGTACTTTACCTACGCACTTACATTGTTCTCCTTGCGCCGCTAATACTGTTGTATTATCCGCATTATATATGCGGTATTTGCGAAAATACTTTCTAAAAAAGACTTCTGCCACACAGGAACACTGCGCGCCGGTATCCAGGAGTGCGGTGGCCGGGATATTATTTACCAAGACTTCAATCTTCGGAAGAGTTAAATTTTTCACCATTACTGTATTTAACTTGTAGGAAGAGGGGTTTTCGTGGCCTTCGGATTTCCGCACCCTCTCGTCAGCAGAAATCCGTTTTAGTTTAAATTATTTTTTCTTTCGGTGCTTTCCTTCTTTCTCCACTGGCCTTGAGACTTTGTTCCTGGGTTGCTATTGAACTGTCGACGTTCGCCGGCTGTTTTTGAATGCTCGGGTTTCCTTGCCCACTGATTCGCTTTTTCTCCGTAGCCATGTGCTTGAGTTTGCTGTAGTCTTGGCGTACCAAATTGGTTTCGCTGTTGATATTGGCGTCTTCTTTCGACGTCCGCCGTTCTTCTACTTTCAAACTGGATTGCTAGCTCAAATAATTTTTCCAGTGTAGTCGGATTTCTCAATTCAATAAAGTCTTGCACTTGGGGTAGTAACCTCGGCAAAATCACTTGAATTATTTCAGGATCCGGACGGTTTCCATACAAGAGCTTGAAAACGTGAATTTTTCTTAAAATAAACCTGGAGATGTTTTCCATTCTTTGTTGATATATACTGAAAAGTTCTGTTTCTAATTTCGCACGATCCCTTACAACAGGGAAGGCTTTTAGTAGGGCAGTCTTGAAATTTTCGTAGGTATAGGTGGGACTTCCTGCTTGACCCAAGAGACTTCTGCCGATACATTTGAACCAGTTAAGCGCTTGGCCCCTCAAAGCGCTGGTAGCTAAGGTAACTTTTTGAAACTCGTGCACGAGGTAGAGCATGAAGTGGTCATCCAATTTTTCCAAAAAACTGGTTACCTGTGAGTTTCCATTAAACGTTGCTTCTGGTTTCATCGAAGCGCGCATGGTCTGGACAATATACCCAAATCCTTCCAGGGCGGCAGCTGGCATTTCTGGATTCTGAGCTGTTTCTGCAGGCAGCACAGGTTCTTCTTGAAACTCGGCCATGGTTATTCTTCGTCGGGCGCCACTATCAGGTTCAATGTTTCTTCTAACCTTCTTCGGAAACATACAATGACCTGACTAGAACAGAGAGCTTACTAAAGCTATGTTCACTAATTGTAGTAAGTAGACAGGATACAGACGAAGGGTATACAAAACCCTTTATTTTTTCTTTATATACAATGACTTCCGTACTTCGGAATACAATGACCCTCCACTCGGGGTCTAACTTAAAAGATATCAAAATAAAACTAAACTCTAATTTAACTTTAGAATAAGATTGGCCTTATAATAACAGAAAGCGTATGTAGCACAGAGACTGTGAACACTACAATACGTTTAATTTATCAAGAGGATTAAAACCTCTGGCCTGGAAGGCAAAGTAGCAACTGCGTAACTTCTAAGGTAAGCGGCCTGCTTCGAACTCACGGCTTCCTCTCTTTTGCTTGGCAAAAAGGCCACACTTAAATACTTGGCGTTCGCCAGACAACTTTGCATAAACTCCTTCACGCTTATAATTCTGGCCGGAAGTAGAAAATAAGAAGTGATAGTAAAGATTTAAAATAAAATAAACGTTAGTAAAACTTAAGATCCTTACAAGTTGTATAATTTTCTGATGTGAGTGCAAATTTTTACATAAGCAAAGAAGGATAGAACACCTCAAAATATATGTGTTAACAAAGATTTTGAATAATTATCACAATTGGTCGAAATGGAAAATTCTTTTGTGCTCTTCCGATGCTCAGAGATCTTTTACATTGCTTTTTGAACACAAGATTGCAGATGGAAATGAATGAAATATTTTCGATATTTAAAAAATCCAAAGACTTAAATTAACCACAATTAACTTCGGAAAATGTTATAATATTAAGATTATGTTATAATACTAAGATTATAATATTATACTGAAAAATGAAATTTAAGGATGTATAGAATTCTGGGAAATCTTAATTCATTATATCGAAAAACAAAATATAAATATAAATATTTATAAAACTATATGTTTCTGCATTAGGTAACTGCACTGAAAGTAATACTGATAGAAAATACTTAGTAAAACTATGCATTGCCTCTATTTAACTATAATATTTTGAAAAAATATTTTAAATTTTCCAACTGAAAGTGCAAAAGTTATATTCAATAAAACGCATCAAGAGCGTTGGCCCATCAGCGAACGAGCAATAAAGTCTCTGAATACCGATAATTCGGCTGAGAATTCGAGTTTCGGCGAACGAGCTCACTGCGTAGGCGTTTTCTTTGTTTTCCCCACGTGCAATGAGTATATGAGACAGTTTCCCTCAGAAATGCCTCCACGAAGACATCCTTACCCTTAGGCAAGTAACGTTCGAGTGCTTTGCCATAGTCAAATTAAAAAAAATAAAAAAAAATAAGTAAGAATCATCAGCATTTGACTAGAGTCTCTGTTTAATTCTTTCTATATAGAGAGAAAGAGAAAGAATTAAATCTATAGAGATTAATAAAACCATAAGCATCAATCTGTCAAAATCCGATGTCTTTTTTCATTAATGTTCTTATAATTTTTCAACGCAGGAATTTCTAAGAGCACCTGTTTATTTGCTCTTAGCCCCCCCCCCCAAATAAGTAGCGGAATAGTAAAATATACTGATATTTTCTTAGATTTTGAAGAAAACAATATCATTATGGCACAATTAATAAACTCGCGGCTTTCCTTATTCATGGCTATACACAAAAGCGGAAAATTGCATGATTAAAACTTAGACGACTGTAATTATGATTAGCAAATAAAAACGTTTTTTACTTCATGTTTAGTTAATTAGTTCTGTCATTATATCCAGTAAATTTTGAAATATTATTTATATCCGTAGCATCAAATAAACTCTGGATCAAAAATACAAGAAGTTGCAAATAAAATAGGAAATTTTCTAAGTTAAAAAGATATTTTACTTTATTATAAAAAGTAAACTATCTTGGGAACTACCGCAAATCATATGGTTTTTAGTGAGAAAATATTCCTTTTATCATAGCAAGCAATCGTATATAAGAGGTAAATTCAATAACTAAAGTGAAGGGAGTTAGAAACACAAAAATATTTTGATATTACTGCCGTATGCACATTGGTTTCCACAAAATTTAAATACATATATATATATAAACACGCACGCACACATGTATACATGCATAAAAATGGAGGTTTATGAACGGAAAAAAAATTAAACATATATTTTTTTTTTCTTTTAAAGTCTTGATTTTTCAGTTTCCCTCAAAATTTTCATTTGATAACAAAATCCATAGCATAAAGCGAACAGTTACTGTTACAAGGTCAGATCGCTTTCGAAGTATTCTCCTTTTTGAAAACTCCGGAAGGGCAAAGTTTTGACAGTGATTGATACTTTTACAGTCGTCACTAATTAGTTCTTCTGGATGATTCTCCGCAGGTGTAGGGGGGTGAAAAAAAACTGCTTAACGCTTTCGGTGGATACATTGACAGAAACCTTCCACGCGTTTTGAAGCAATTTCTTGACAAAGCTGCTGACGCTTTACAAAACAATACCTTATCTCCTTCAAAACCTCCGGAGGGTTAAATCATTCAGTTCAGAAGATACTTCCAATGCTGTTACAGTCTGTGCTTCTACGTGCAGAATTCCCGTTTGAAACACCGCAGCGATATTATGTACGAAATAAAGCCACAATTCAGCACAGGGATTCTCAAAAAAGTTGCTCATTAGGGTGGGGCCTTCCGACAAGAAATAAGAAAACAAGAAACACCCTTCCTACAGGAAATAAGATTTCAGTGCAGGAAACAATTTTAAAACTGTCTCTACTGCAGACATCAGTGATAGCCATCTAGTTTCCCCATATCCTAAAATGAGCTTGTACTCTACACAGGTAAAATTCGCAAAATTCTTTGAAGGATTCAATACAAACAGTGTAGATATAAAAATAAAATTAAATTTTCAAAGAAACTACTTCAATATCAATTCACAAGCAATCTCCAGCTGTTTGGATTGCGTTGTGGACGATAGAAGCAGCACAACCAATACCAAACAGTTTCCTTCCGAATCCACCGAAATTCGTGTTAGCGTTGTCTGCGCAGAAGCCAACAATCTTTTCTGTCAGACCATGCCGTTGTAATGCATTTACAAGAAAGTTGCAAATCGTCTGTGCTGTTTCCCCAGAAAGAGAATGCAGGCTTTTAACTTTCACACCTGAGAGTTGCATAAAGTATCTCACTATCCCAGGAAATAGCTTGACATCCTTATGGTTCGACTTGGTTCATTACATATAGACAAAGCAAACTCGTGACAATGGCTTCACATTTTGTTCGTGCGCAAGTGAATTTTGGATTAAAACACTTTTGCATTAATCTGGAAGTACAGTCCATCGACCTAAAGCTGTGATTGTGATAAATCGTGTGGTATGCAAAGCTACCTTCTGTAGCAGCCAACCGAGCTTCCTTTTCACCTAATTCAGATCTTGAAAAATAGTTCGTAATTGTACCTGGCAATGCCGACATTTCAGGGCGTTTTTGTGACGATCCGTATTCAAATGCTTCATTATATCTCCACGTCCGCTGTGAGCGACGGAGAAATGTGATCTACATTTGTCGCATCTCACATCACTATTCACTATCGGTGTTGCTTCTAACATTCTTTATGAATGGAAACTCGCCTTGTAATTCCTCTTTGAATTTCAGCTTTCGTTTTGGCATGACTGATGCTCAATGGAGACTCGGATAATGTCACTTACATGAGGAAAACATAAATAACCATCGAAACATGATAATCGCACGCACAAACCACTTTAGCCAAAGAACATCTATGTAAAGAAGGAAAGGTTCCATAGAACGTAATCTAAACCAGTTTGCTATTACGTCGCTGGAAATCGGAGGGAAAATTTGCCAAGAGATTTGGCGATGGAACCTAGCGGCGAGAATTTCCCCCTCCGCGATGTTTACAGGAAATTGAGGAGTACGGTGCTAAGAAGAAATTTTCTTGGACAGAACTTTTCTTTGACTTTTCGTGATAATTTAAACTCGGATTTTCGCAGTTTTTTGGGGTCAAAATAACTAATCCATTAAGGAATTTAATTGCGCGAAAAAATATTTTCTTTTCCTTTAAAGTTAAAAAAAATTTAAAACGATATTCGTTTTACAGACTTGATAAACGTGTCCTTCGAACTTCGACGACGGCTTGTAGCTTCATTCCTCAGCCGATGAAGGCACATCCGGAGGGCAACCAAACAAGAGATCAGGAGGTAGACGAATGTAACGACCGAAGAGCATCTGAGATGGGGAATAGTCGCTAGTCTCGCATTTCTCTTCAACCCTAGTATTCTCTAATTCCGTTTAAATACTCGTAGTTATACATATTTCGGCAGCTTTCTGAGCATGGTCTTTCAAACAAGTTTCCAGGTGAGGATCTTCTAATGATGGGTAATCATGTCCTCTGATACTGAAAGCAATTTGTTGTTTTTCAAATCCAAGGAAAAATTGTTTTTCTTTGAAAAGTGCAATCAAACTATGCAAGGATCTGTAATATCTGTCATATTTGCCGTGTGATAATAGGAGGCATTTCCAAACGTCATGTTCACGTTTAACTTCCGATTTATGTGGATTTTATCACCAGACGCAGTGTGGATGGTAACACAGCATGGCGTGCAAATGGGTTTATTTTTAAATTGTTAAGCTAAATCTCTACGAATGATGGTAACATTAGCTCCTGTGTCAATGATCATATTTCAAGGAGATCCACCCATATGTCCATTGATGGATAGTTCATTACTGTTGCCACTCACTGCAGAAATCTGGAGCGCTTTAAAACGTAAGATTTGCACTATCTTTGAAAACCCGTTCCGCGATATGGTCATTAATTTGTTTCCTGTGTCTTTTCTGGGAAATAGTCTTATTTTCCGTGCCCTGTGGTGTTCTGTAGTTCCTCGTACGTGTCCTTCAGCTCCGCAGTTCCAGCACTTTGGTTTCTTGTAACTCCTTTTCCGTCTCATGACATTTGATTGTCTGTTTAACTCATCTATTTTTCGTGCTTTGGGGCTTTCTGCAGTTCCTTCGTATGTGGCCTTCAACAGCGCAGTTCCAGCTCTTTACGGTAGGTTTCTTTTCACCAATATCCCGTCTCAAGGCGTTCACTGGTCTTGTCAAATCATCCGTTTTATTTTCTGTGCCCTGGGGTATTCTGCGATGCCGTCGTATGTGGCCTTCAGTACCACATTTCCAACATTTTAGAGCCAGGTTTTCTCACTCCTACACCGTATCAAAACATTGACTTATCTGGATGAATCATCTGAAAAAGTCATCACTTAATCCACTGGATTGCAGTGATTGTTCTAAGTCTCCACGAGTTGCTTGCTGAGCTGCCTCGAATTTCATGGCGTACAACAGACCACTTTTTAAGTCTTTGACATCGCCATTCGCAGAGCGTTCTGTATTTCAGAATCTCGGATGCCGTCGATGAGGTACTGTAGGGACAAGATTTCTCTTGTTTCTGCCAGGCATTCCGAAAAGGCGAGATGAAATAGCCTTTCTATCCGTGGCAAGTTCCTGGAGTGTTTCCATGGGCTTCAGTTGAAATTTTAACTGAAGCCTGCTAGAAGATGGATGGAAGATGACACAGGTCGAGTAACTTTCAAGCTCTTTCCTAAGGTATCGGAAAAAGACACTATGCAGATTTTTTCCTAAGTCAAGTAATTACCAATCACGGAGCCTTTCCGTGCTACATCAATCGGTTTAAATTGAAAGAAATTCAATGTAAATGTAAATGCAGTCTACCTACTGCTGATGAAATCCACATGAGGTGAGGACCGGATAATCTACTTTAATGTAGCGTTATAAGCATTTCTCCCCGAACCGCAGCTCCAACGCCCTGGATAGAGATTTGAAATATATATTCTTGGTTTTCGGGAAGAGTCTGAAGGATATCCCCTGCGTCTGCTGTCATAGAAGCGGCAAGATGAGAGGCCTTAGTTTGGGAATCCCATCCATTTGCTTTCGCCACTATAGAAAACTGTGTCTTATATACTTCCCAGGAGGTCTTCTCATCATATACGGATAGCTTCAGAGACGGACGAACAGGCACGGATAAAAATTTAAGACCATCGGAATTCTTCTCTGCCGTAGCTATGAATTTCTTTAAAGTACCAACGTCTTTGGCAACTGCAACAACCCTGTCATCAATTTGTTGTTCGATTTTCTGTTGAACGGCACAAACTCTTCCTTCGATTTGTTTTTCTGACAGAAGAAGCTCTGTAATCTATTTGTTGTTCCATGGCCGAGATTCTCTTTTCTATTCGTTCTTTGAAAGAGGAAAATGTTTCTTTAATTTGTCCAATTTTATTTTCAGTCGCTTCTATTCTACTTTCCATAGCCTCAAATATGTTTTCTATTATGCAGGTAATTTCTCTTTTCACCTCTTCTTGACCTGCTTCAATCGTTTCTCGACTTGATTCCAACTTTTCCTTAACGAATTCCTGACCCGCTTTCATTTCTCTTTAAGGGCTTTCATCTCTCCTTTAAAGGTGCTTGGCCGGCTTTCATCTTTTCTTGAAATACAGCAAAAGCAGCCACGAGCTGTCTTAATTGTTCTTCTATCGCTTTACGTTATTGGCATTCAATCCCACTTCTGACAACAAAAAGTGTTGCTTGCATACGGGTTCGTAACAGATTGAATACACAAGTCCAATAAAGGGTTACTAAAATTTATTCTTATCAAAAGAAATAACGCTAGATTATTCTTTAGAGATATTCGCACAATATCACACAATATATCTCACAAAACTTTCGGTGTTGGTTTGCATAATTAAAACAGGAGATACAAGGCCCAAAATGAATATTATGACAATTATCTAGCTTCTACTGAATGTCGTCACTTTGAAGTTCACTTCGAAATTATGTATATTAATGCTGCTGATGCTTGATTTCGCAAAATAAACACATTGTTTTTTAGTCTCCTATTAATTATTATTTAAGCTGCTTCATTTGCAACACATCAATATATTATGTAGAATAATAAATCGAGAGTCCGAAACATCTTCTAAAGCAAGACGTCGCTCTAATATTCAGGATTAAGTCCCCATACATTCCAATGGTACTTTATATCCGTATACTGCTGTCCGATAAAACGATTTATCTTTTAGTAGCTATACTTTAAACTACTAAAATGTTAAATAGAAAGTAATCCACAGCGCAGAGAAATCTAATCCGATCAACAACAGAAGCTAAATAAACAACAACAGCTCACTAAAGAAGAACTGATATAACATGTTCCCTGTCTGGATTTTTAAAGCTTTTTTAACCGGTTGCGAGAAAGGTGCGTTAATTTCTGTTTTCTCGAGAATTCTGGAAAGCAAAAGAGTAGAATTACAGTTACAGGTCTTTGGTATCTTCCTGTACCTGGATTATGGAATTCTAAGAATGCCATTTAATGATATATTGGATTTTAGGCTACCTCTAGGTTTTATTGGAAGTTAAGCCAGCTCTAGGTTTTGAAGACAATATGCGACTTTCTTCTCAGAGAATTAAGTAGAAGAGTCTTATCACAAAATAAAGACATGACTACCAGGATAAAATTATTGAAAATGTGTTGGATTTTAATTTTCTATTGCTAACAGAGTTTAGTAGGATATTATTTGTAGAACTTAAATTACTATTTTGAGAGTAGGATTGATCTATCATGTGCTCATATATTTTTTTCAGTATCCTCCTGTACCGGGATTATGGAATTCTAAGAATATCATTTAATGATATGTTGGGAGCTAAGCTACCACTTGGTTTTATGACACCGCGCGAACTGACATTATGTGACTTTCTTGTCAAAGTGTCTTTCACAAGATAAAGACATAACTATCTAGATATGAACTGAGTTTAGGATAAAATTATTGAAAATTTGTTGGATATCAATACAGGGGCACTATAGCGATATGCTTCTAACTTTACTTTAAAATATAAAAATTTAATTAATTTTGGTATCAATCACCAGACAGAGATTTTAAATGGGTCGACAATAGCAAATGCGGGCATGACTGAAATCTGATTCCAATTTATTTAAATTTTCAAGACTTTACGACTTTAAACTTTTTTGAGATAATGGTATGTTTCTATACATATTGAGAAATAAAATGGTTTCTTTAAAATTTCATGACGGTAAGGAGGGAATTACGAAACTCAAATCTTCTTCAGCGGACACTATAAAAGGCGAACATGACTTACTTCTTTTCATTGAATCTTCAGTTATTTTCTTTCTCTAAATCTTGTCCTATTATACTCCTCGCCAATAAGATCTCAAAGGGAATTCTAACTCTAAACGAAGAAAAAAAAGTTGGCATCCGAAGTTTCAAAATTTAATGACAATATAAATGCAATAAAATCTTCCAGAGATAAGCGATTTGTGCTTGCTTTCAACATTCTCTTTATAGTTTCTAAAAGAACTATTTAGGATTTACTCAAACTACTCTTGAATCGCTTCAAAACTATACATTTTGCACACTAAATAAAATTAAAGTATATGCAAAAATTTTCTAGAAAGCTTTAAAGCGAAAGCTAAGCGTAGAATTGTTCTATTCGTAAAAGAAGAAAACAGT
Organism: Stegodyphus dumicola; assembly: GCF_044657685.1. Classification (NCBI taxonomy): domain Eukaryota; kingdom Metazoa; phylum Arthropoda; class Arachnida; order Araneae; family Eresidae; genus Stegodyphus; species Stegodyphus dumicola. Next base: position 45,322,534 of record NC_140778.1, read on the forward strand.
TTGACTGCTTCGCTTTCAGGAATAGAAAGAATATAATATTTATCGGCGGATAAAAAGGTTTAATGTATTCAGCACCATGACAAATCACTGAATCTTCAACATTTTGTTTGAGAAAAATGAGTTGCAATGTATACGATCTGTTTAGTTTCGAGAATAATTGAGTATTAGCTTCTACGTAACAATCCATTTATATGCATTCAAGCGAATAACAACGCTGTGTTTTAGAACAGTACAGAATATCATTAAAAACCAGAGATAATGTATAAGCGTAAATAACAATAAGTGCTCACTTAAAAGTCCGGGCTGTTAAGTAAATATGTAATTAATTCAAAAATATATATTGATAATATTTTTACTTGATTGACTACATTTGCGATTAATTTAGAATAATCAGAACTTAAACACAAAGAACTAAAGCCAGCAGATATTAAAATCATTTTATCGAACGAAATTTATCGGTTTACAAAAAATTTAAGACTAATCAATTTCAGCACACAATCGGAAATTTATCACAGAATTATTTATTACAAAGTTCAGAGCTTTTTCTGAATTTCTTATCGATGTCGTATTTCGCATTTATTTCTTTAAAATGAAATACTCATGTTGTTACAGACAGACAAATATTATATTCTTCCAGAGTCAAGTTTTGTGTTCTTTGAATCAGTCGGGTTTTATGTTCTTTCCATCAGTCAAGTTTCGTTTTCTTTTAACTTGATATCGAAGCAATCACTTAGCGTTTGCAACAAGCATAAATCCACAAATGTTTTTCGGTAGCTTTATGTATTTATGTCTATTATTATTATTTGAAGTCGTTCATTATGTTCACCATATTTTTTGTCATGGGCAACTTATTTCACAGTGTTTATATACGACGGTCATCCGGAAAGTCAGTTTCCCATATCCGCAAAACGATGGCGCTGAGAAGGACCGAAACGCGAAGCCGATAGTTTGTATGTGTGACTATCGTATGCAACAGCTGTAATTTTGAAGGCTTAAGGTTTACATTAACGTCGTTGTAATGCTTACATTAACGCACGGAAGGTAGTGTATCGATCGAAATCAAATTTCTGTTGCACTTTGTTGAGGGATCAGACGTGATCAGCAAGCTAATGTTTCGTCGTTGGTATATCGGTTTTGGTGTGTTGGTGAGAAGGTAAGCAAAATATCCATGATGAACAGCGCTGCCGTTGGCCATCCGTCTTTAAATCACGGCCTTATGGAACATGTGTGTCAATGCATTCTGCAGAATCCTCACTTTACAGTTGCACAATTCAATAGCCTTCCCTCGGATATCACGAATTGTGGTGCATGAAATCGTCACAAAACACTTCTGTTTATCAGAAAATTGTCAGCCAGTTGGGTGTCCAAGAACCTGACACCGCAACAACAAATGAAACGCATGGCAGCAGCATTGACCTTTTTCTAGCGATACTACGATGACGGTAACAAGTACCGCAACAGGATCGTTACAGGTGATGAGATGTGGAATGCTCACTTCACCCCAGGAAATTAGAAACTCTCAACCAATTGGCGTCACAGGGATCCCCGTGCCAGGACGAACTTCAAGCAGACACTATATGCACGGAAATTGATGTGCAAGGTATTCTGGGACAAGAAAGGCATTCTGCTCATTAACTTCTTGGCGAGTGGTGCTACGGTCAAAATTCAGAACAAATGGTTTGGGGTGATCAGTGCTGGTGTTGTGTTGTACCCGACAACATCTGATGCATACGGCGAATTCCATAGGTGTCTAATCCTCCATGCTATAGCTCCCATCTTGTTTTCAAGTGTTTCCACTTGTTCTTGCATCTGAAGATTTTCCTGTCCAGGCATCACTTTACCACAAGAGAAATGTTGCAGGCAACTATGACAGGCTGCCTTCCTTCCCAGGCGGCAGACTTCTATGAGACCGGACTGGATATACTTAACCGAGGATATAACAATTGGTACAGATCCGATGCTTGTTATGCTGAGAAGCAGCTGAAATATAGCTGTATCTTTTGCAGTAGGTCTTTAAAAGTCATAGTGCTTTGTTTTATTATGGTGTGCGGGAAATTGATTTTTCAGATGACCCTAGTATTGTTTAAATAATCATAATCTAAATCAGTATCTAACCCATTGAAATCATCATCTAAATATAAATCTCCAAAATCCAATCAAATTCATCCGCTAAATTTAAATCAGCATCTAAGTCAGCTAAATAATCATAACTACTCAAAAGACATCATCATTTCAAACCATCATATATATATCATCATTATCATCATTGAAATCATCGCCAAATTAAGATAAATCATCATCGTTCAAATCAACAAAAAAATCAGTATAATCATCTAAATCTTCATCATCAAAAACATCATTCTCATTTGATCAGTATCTTCATCATCTAAACCATGTAAATGATCATCTAAATTTTTATCTAAATCACCAGAATATAGATTATAAAATTATCACCAGATAAATCAAAATCATCATCTAAATCATTTAAATTATCCCCCATCATCCAAAACATATCATCAGTTTAAACCGTCGGATATATCATCGTCAATAACCTCATCGTCGAGATAGATAAATTATAATCCTCCAGTTCACCTAAATAGAAAGCAATGTAACCCAAATCATCTTCTTCATCGTCATTTAACCATCGTCTTCACTGCCGAAACCCTCTAAATTATTCTATAAATCACTATCATATCAGCTACAAAATCGTCATCAGTCAAATCTATATCATCATAAAAATCATCTAAATTTTTGCTCACCACACAAAACACATCATCATTTTAAACCATCGTATCACTATCACCATCGTCAGAATAAAATAAACCACCATCACACAAATAACATCATCATTCCATACTGATCAAACGCAACTATATATCATCTCCACAATCATCATTGAAGTCGTCAAATAAAAAAAATCACCTAAATAAAAAGTACTATCACATAAAATTTTATTACCATCATACTCAATTAATCATATTCTTCATCACTATAACATATAATCACGATAACTTAAATAAAGAATCATCAGCAGTTAGTGTAAATTCTCATCCTTAAAATACCAGCTAAATTTTTTAAATAATCATCATTTAAATCAAGATTTTTTTTGGTGTTTCGCTACTATAACATCAAAACGAGCCAGTTTCATTTAGATACATACATGTACAGGTAAAAGTGTTGGAGCTTCATTAAAGATTGCACATCTATAGCTCCCAATCACTAACCGAATAGAGCACGGAGGGAAGGCCAGAAGAAGAATAAACCTGCTGATAGTTCTTTAAAGAGAGATTTAGACGTTAGTTTTTAAGTGAGGAAGACAAAAAGGGAGAACTGTTAATAGAAGAAATGAAAAAAACTAGAAAAAAGTTCATTAGAAGGTAGTAATAATATTGTAGTGGGTAAATCAATTATTAGCCCACCGGATGAGACCAGATCTCGAAACTTCGTGCTGTTGGGAAAGGAGGGAAATCTAATAAAACAAGTTTTACATCAAGCTTGTACAGAATACTAGCAGCTTCGCTGCCAGCCTTCGTCTGGCTTTTAAATGTACCGGAAAAATGGCTGAAAGGAACACCAAACGTTAAATTTAAAAACAGCGTAGAATTTTACTCTGCAGAACAAATTCATAAAAAAATTATTACGTATAGCAAAATTACAATGAAATAAGCAATATCCCTTAATACAAATATTAATTATCCTAATAAATAAATTAACCAACTTCCCTTTGCAAAATCTTAAGAACTCAAATGGTATAAAGGAGGTTCCCTTAATGCAAATAATTATTATCCTAATAAAAAATTAACCAACTTTCCGTTGAAGAAAAAAAAATATGCAAGCAAAATATGCGAAGTGTACTCAGAAGCTTCATTTAAAATCTTTTTAAGGGTACAAACTATTATCAGTTTTCCAAAATTCTTTTTGTAAAAGCAGTCGCATGGATGAAAGTTTTACGTGTCCAAAAAACAAAGAAAAATAAACTGTACATTTTTAAAAATAAACTTTTTTAGAAAATATCCCGTTGAAAAGGTGTTAAGCTCCCTTTGTTAAATAAATTCGTATTTAATCTATTTATTGAAACAAGAAATTTATTTTAAGTTCGTAAAATATCTAAGTGCTTACGTTTCATGACGATTTGAAAATGGAATGTGTAGAGTAAAATCTCGCTTTCCTATAGCCCATTATGTCTCAAAATGACGCGATTTCGTCACAAAACATAAAATAAAAAAAAAATTCGAATTCGAATTTCGAAAAAATCGCTTTGAGTTGCACTGGGCCCTTGTCTAGATACACCTATGTAGCAAATTTTCTAACCGTTTGAGTAGTAAGCGCAGGTAACCGTGCTACGGAAGTGACGTCACAGAAAAGGGGCGTGGCTTGGATCACGTGACCGGAAGTGCCGCCATGTTGTTGAGTGGAGTTGAGTGGTTTCGAAGTGGAAGTGTTTGTTTGAAAGTGGAAGTAGGAGTGAATAGAAATTTCAGAATTTAAGTTTTTTGGAAGTTTCATTTTTATTGTGTGGCATCGACACTATTTTTTATGTTTATGGCAACGAACTCTTGAACTACGTGTTTGGAATGACATCACTTTTAATTTATTATTTTTAATTATTTGACATGTGATTAATATTATTTTGTTATTTGATTAATTTTTAATACGTCATTTTAATTTTAACTTTTTAATTATTAACTATTATTTTTAACTATTTAGTACATCATTATTTTACTTATTACCTTTAATGAATTTTTGTGGAAATTAATATTATTTTCTCTGAATTTTAAAAGTAACTCCACGGCTGAGATTCGAACTCGCTATCTCTGGGATGGGAGTCTAGCGCTTTACCGCTCGGCTAAGCCCTTCACGTTATCAAACCTGTTATTTTTCCGTTTGGAGCGAAAATCACCATGACGTCATAGGCTGGGGGGGAACAGGTAAACGTCATCTCTTTCACGTTGCAGCCTGTCGAAACCGCTTCACGCTTTCTGCATCCGCCGTGGCGAACGTATACAATCTTAACAACCAATCAGCATTCCGCTAACAATATCTATCTTATTTCAGCCAATCAGCGTGTTTGTTTCTTATATATCGCCTATAAATTCGCTAGCTTTCACGATTTCATCATTTCTACTCTGATTCTTGCTGAGTGAACGTCATTTTGATTCTGTCATTTTCCTGCGCCATTTCGTTTTCTTGTACACGATGTCTGCTAAACGAACTTATTCTGCATCTAATGTAAGTATTTTTTCGCTTGTACTTAATGTCTAGATTACTATTTTAAACACGAATTTTATTTCTTTTTGAATCTTTTATTTATTTAAATTTTTAATTGCCAGGTCCTGTTTGAAGATCCTGACTTTCCTTTTCGGGACTCAGATGACGATGTAAGTTTTTACACGTATTTTTAACGCACTTTTTTATTTAACGTATTTTATTACTATTTGAATGTATTTTAAACGTATTTTATTTTATTTTGATAATTAATCGATGAAGTGGATCAGATTTTTCTGGAAAATCCTATGGATCTACCCTTGTATTATCAAGTGGGCTCCGGATTTGAGGTAAATATTTAAGTATATCTTTATTTAAGTATTTCAGCATTTTTAGATTTTATTAGAATATTTTTTCTCAGTATTAAAAATGCATTTATTTATTTTTAGACTTCTCCGTCATCAGCTCGTGGGTCTGTTTTTATGGCTGGTTCCGATGAACGTTCGGTGTGTATTTTTCTTTTTTGCATGATTTATTAAAATAATGTCTTTTTGAAAATGTTTCATTATTACTGAAACTTATTTTTATTTTTCAGATCGATGAGGCGATTGTGCTCGAAGAAACGTCTCGTCGCCGAAACCATAAATATCAGGCCGAGGAGATTACCTTCCGAGCTAGTATAGATATCAAACGGCTGCCTCAGAACGTACAACGCATCCCGATGGTCCGAATTCCGGACACCGTCCGGGAACTGTTTGAGCAGCTCATTCGCCGAACGACAACTAATCTGGGTCCCTCGGACCTCATCCGATTTTGTATCCAAGCAGAAGGGCTGGATAAACCGATAAGTACTTCCCTCATGACAGTTTCGACTTTAACAGTGGAAAAGATTCTGGCTGCCGTGATGAAAGTGTTGCAGTCGAAAGACAAAATTGAGCTAGATTCAGGATTCGCGGTGGATGTCATCACCATCAGACGACCTGTGGGTGCCGGAGGAAATCGGAGAGTCATTAATATCTTCATAGACAGATTGAGAAAACAGTCTATTTTGTCTATTCCGTACGATGAGGAAGGACTGTGCTGTGCCAAAGCCATTGTGTATGCCTTAGCACATTTGAAAAAAGATACGAGTGCCATCAATGCCATGAGAAATCGCAGTCGGCCAGCTCTTGTGAACAGGGCCAAGGAACTCCATGTGGCCGCAAATGTGCCTCTAGGTCCCTGCACATTTACCGAAATTGCCAGATTTGAAGAGCACCTGGATACTCAAATTGCAGTCTTCTCATCGGAAAATTTGAATCAGGTAAGTCAGTTTTTCTCAAGATATTTCTGCTTATAAATATTAGCCTTAAATTACCTAAACTTTTTCTACATATTTATTTTAAAATCGTAATTTGATTTCACTTCTTTTTTATGTGACAAACTGTAAAATTTATTTTGGTAATGAATAGTTTTAAAATTTGAGATGCGCACATTATAGTTTATACATGTAGGCAATTTGTTTCCATGTTAAAAATATAATTTGACAAAATGCACAGTGAACTTTAAATTTTAAGATTAACTTTTATGCATACATATCATTCGTATACATGTTAAAAAATATAGCAGTTAAAAACTGATTTCTAAAATGTCCGATTTTTGAATGATTTTTAGAGAAAAATTTCTGCATGATGCATTTTTCATTTCCATGTTAAAAAATATAATTTGTCAAAATTGAACGCATGGTGAATTTTTGACTTGCTCTAAATTTTAAGATTATATTTTATGCATATTCACGCATAGAATCCATGAATGTATGCAGTTCGCTTCGATGTTAAAAAATATTTCTTGTAAAAATTAAATGCATAGTGAAATTTTAGTTTACATAAAATTGTTAGATTAATTTCTTATTTTATGTATGCAATTCGTTAAAACTTTCACTTTTAAAAATTTTTATTTTTAGAATACTTTAACTTTTTAGATTTTATTTACATGTATGCACAAAGGCAATTTGTTTCTATGTTAAAAATATAGCAAAAAGTGAACATTTAGGCATATATTTCTGATCATTTAAATGTTAAAACTTTAACTTGTAAAACTGAATGCATGGCGAATTTTTTAGATTGCGTTAAATTTTATGCATAAATGCATGCATGAATGCGGTTCGCTTCGATGTTAAAAATATGACTTGTAAAAAAAAAAAATGCATGAAGAATTTTTTATTTTTAGATTCATTTTATGCATGCACACAATTCATTAAGATGTTAAACTTTAAACTATAAAAAATGAATTCACGATGAAAATTTTTTTTGTTTTACTTTAACATACATGCATGTAATTACTTTCGATGTTAAATGCATTAGGAATTTTTATATCGCTTTATGTATGCAATTAAATGTTAAAAACTGTTTTTACTTTGATTTTTTGGAATTCAAGAGAATTTTGTTTTTGTCTTGCTGTATCTTAGGTGGTGTACAAAGGAAGAGAGAGGGCACAACGGATCAATTTGTGGCTTCACGATGGACATTATGATGTCATTAAGTCCCTGAAAGGGTTTTTTCGTAGCAACCATTATTGCACAGCATGTGAAAAGCCGTATGATCATCCGGAAAGCCATAGATGTGCCAATGCGTGCCCTATATGCCTAAGGACTGATTGTTTCCAGGCCAGCCCCAACGATGCCCGGACTGTGACCGTCTCTGCCGATCCGATGCCTGTTATGCAGCACACAAAGCCCTCACTGGAAACCAAGACTTTTCACTTTGCGATAGGGTAAGTGTTTTGAAAATATATGTTAATGACCAAAGTTATTTATCATATAATTTTCTCAAAATTGTTATGTTAAAAAAAATTATTGTCGTTACAGGTATACCAGTGCAGGGACTGCTGCCAAGTGATCCGGAGGCGGGATTGCCCTAAAGATCTGCATAAGTGCGGTACCACCAAATGTCCGTCTTGCGGCCAGTTTGTCGTGGCTGCTGAGCACCGCTGTTATTTGCGTCGTGTTGCTCCGAAGAAGTCCGAGGACAAGTTCATCTTTTTTGACTTTGAAACGGACCAGTCTTCGGGGGAGCATCTCGTAAATTTCGCGGTGGATCAGTATGCCGACGGCACTGAAAAAGTGTTCCCGGGTTACGAAGCATGCCAAGATTTCTGCGTCTGGCTGTTCTCTACAGAACACAAGGGCTTCACCGCCGTGGCACACAACATGAAAGGGTAAGTTAAAATCCTATAATTTGCATGCTTTAATTATGACTATGCTTTCAATATTATTCATAATATTTTTTTACTTACAGGTTCGATGGGCAGTTCGTGATGGCCTGGCTCCTGGAGCAAGGCACAGTGCCGGAGGTGATCCCTAACGGGTCTATGATCATGAGAGTAAGACACCCCAGTCTCAACATTCGGGTCATAGACTCGTTAAACTTTTTACCTATGGTGTTGGCCAAACTACCGGGGTGCTTCGGTCTCAGCGAGTTAAAGAAAGGATACTTCCCTCATCTCTTTAACTCGAAGGAAAACCAGAGTTATGTCAGACCGCTACCGGACCCCCACTATTACAGCCCGGATACCATGAGCACTTCAGCCCGACAAGCATTTCTGTCCTGGCATGAGGAACACAAGGGGGATGTGTTCAATTTTCAAGACGAGATGCTGGCCTATTGCAGGTATGTTTTTTCCTTTTTCTTGCTTTAATTTTATATTTTATGTTTCGTATATTTAACATTTTCTTTTTATATTCATAGATCGGACGTGGATATTCTTCGCCGCTGTTGTCTGGAGTTTCGAGCCCAGTTTTTGGATGTGGCGAATGTGGATCCATTCCAGTAAATTATTTTCTTAATTATTTTATACAGTAATGATCATGTTTACAGTTATGTTCTTATAGACTAATCATGCTCATGAAATTGTTCTTTTTTTCTTTTCAGATACGTGACCATTGCGTCAGCGTGTATGGCAACGTATCGGAGTGGCCACATTCAGCCTAACACGATTGCCATGGTACCCACACACGGCTACGTCAACTCCACAAATTACAGCCCTGATTCGATCCGGTGGTTGGACTTTGTTGCTGCTTCGGAAGGCATTGCCATTCAACATGCGTTGAATGGTTCCGGAGAGCACAGAATCGCCGGAATCTCGGTAGACGGTTTCTGCCAAGCAACTCAAACCATCTATCAGTTTCAGGTAAGAAAATATAACCATTTCTTTTTCTATGTGATTCTTTTTTAATGATTTTACACTTTTAATGTTAATTTACATGTGGAACACTATTAATATATTTGTATTATTTTAGGGCTGTTTCTTCCACGGGTGTAGTTCCTGTAATGACGGTGATGTCATTCATCCGCTAAAAGGGGTTTCCATGACAACGTTGCGAGAGAAAACGGAAGAGACCACACGAAAGCTTCGCACCCAGGGTTTCCACGTCATAGAAATGTGGGAGCATGAGTTTCAGAGAGAAAAAGAGGAAAATCCGGATCTCCAAGCTTTCCTGGAGCAACACCATCTGAGGGACCGGCTTAATCCTCGAGACTCATTTTTCGGAGGACGGACCAATGCCCTCAAATTGTTCCACGAGGGAGACGATAAATATGTGGATTTCACATCCCTCTATCCATGGGTTCGTACTTTTTTATTATTTTAAAACCTCTTCATGGATGATGTGTTTTTTCTGATTTTTATGTATGTTTTTTTGACTTTGTTTTATTTCACAGGTGAACAAATATTGCGTCTACCCTGTAGGACATCCAACAATCATTACGGAAAGCTTTGGGGATATAGAAAATTACTTTGGACTTATCCAGTGCCGTGTGATTCCTCCTCGGAATCTCTATCTCCCGGTACTGCCCTATCGGTGTAGGAAGAAGCTCATGTTCCCCCTGTGTCGGACTTGTTACTTTCTACAGTCTCAGTCTTCCTGTACCCACACAGACGATGAAAGAGCTCTTATCGGAACGTGGGCATCGGAAGAAGTCAAGCTGGCGATAAAGAAAGGTTACCGCGTCACACATGTAAGTATTCAAAGATTATTTAAATTATTTGTCATAACCCAAATTTATTTAAAATCTTTTGTCATAACTGAAATTTATTCTTTATTTTCTAGATTTACGAAGTCTATCATTTCAAAGAATCGTCTACTTCCCTGTTTCGTTCCTACATTGATCTCTTTCTGAAGATCAAACAGGAAAGTAGCGGTTGGCCTTCGGAGTGTGTGACGGAAGAAGCCAGACTGAAGTACATTCGCCAGTATGAAGGAAGAGAGGGCGTCAAGTTGGACGCTGGAAAGATTTCCAAGAAACCTGGGCGTCGACAAGTTGCCAAGTTGGCCCTGAACAGTTTCTGGCGCAGGTAAGATGATTTCTTTTGGACTTAAACTTTTTGTAAACATTTTTAATTCTTTGTGATTTATGTTGAATTTTTGTTTCAGATGGGGCATGAACGTCAACAAAGCCCAACTGACCTACGTACATACGGTGCCAAGATGTTGGCGGATCCTACTAAAAAAGTAAGTTTTCTTATCGATTTTATCCATCTATAAGCTTAGTGTGTTTCAAACTGTTAACTCATAACTATTTTTAACTGTTAACTTATGATTCTTCTTTTATTTTCAGATCAAGGATGTCTTCCTTCCCACGCCTGAGGTGGCTGCCATTTGCTGGGAATCTTCAAAGGAGTTTGTACCGCAGGATGCCTCGACCAACATTTTACGACAGCTTGGGCTCGTCTCAAGCTGTATAGTGAGATGGAGAAGCTGGGTCGAGACGTCCTGTATCACGACACAGATTCCATCATCTATGCCTCGAATGGTTGCAACGATCCCCCCTTAGGAAACTTCTTAGGAGAATTTACCGACGAACTGGATGGAGATGTTATCAAAACCTTCGTGTCAGGTAAACACCTTTAAAAAGTTCCTTATTTAATATGTACCAAAAAATGTTTAATGTTTTTTCTATTATCTCTTTTTTTCTCATGATGTTTTATTTTTTCAGGAGGACCGAAAAACTACGCATACCAGACGGCCACTGGGAAAACCTGCTGCAGTGTCCGAGGATTTTCATTGAACTTCCGGAATTCCCAGTTGCTGAATTTTGAAGCCATTAAAAGTCTGGTCTGCAGCCTCGACCGAAGTGAGATCATCTCTCTCCACAACCCCTGCAAAATCACCCGAGAAGCGAAGAGTAGAAAGGTGGTGAATAAACCGGAAACAAAACTGTACAGAATTGTGTTGGATAAAAGGGTAATCCAACAAGACTTGACCACCTTACCATTTGGATTTTGAAAATAACTTTTGTAAAAATGTATGGTATGTACAAAAAATGTTTGTGTGTAAAAAGATGTTATGCACAGTACTTGTGTGTAAAAACTTATTTAGATAAAAAATAAACAGAAGTTTGAAAATTATGGTGTTTTTTCTTTTTTCAAAGAATGGCATGAAAGGTAAGTTTTTATTGTTTTAAGAAAATTGTTATATTTTTTCAAAAATTATTATTATATGTTAGTTTAATTAGAAAGAAAAACATAACACAAATAATCAGAAATTAACTTTTATTCATATCTCAAAGTATTACACATGTCATTACAATTTTAGCCACAGCTGCGAAGAGGATTTTCTTTTAGGTCTAGCATACATAGTTTTTACATTCATTAAATGTTTGTTTTTGACAAAGTCTTGAGGAAAGTTGTTAACATTCAGTACATTTTTAAACTGTTCAAAGGCAAAAGGTTTTTGAGTTCTATTTCTCAACAGAAAGTTTATCAACTGAACAATGTCAGAGCCAGAAAACACATGATCATCCAGAATGAGTTCTTTATTCTGTGTCCAGGAAATCTGATGCTCTTTTAGAAAATCTATTATTTTCTGTGCCGTTCTTTTCTGCTTCACAGGAACTGTTTGCATAATTTCTTTTTCTATATCTTTCTCAGAACGTTGTTCAGGCGGTTGTTCTTCGGAAGTGTTCACATGAGGAAATGTAACATACTTTTGCAGAACTTGGATGTACAATTTAGACTTTTCTTCATCGTCCATTTTCTTTTTTAAGATGTTTTGAATTTGGGTATCTAAATCACTCAAATGTTCATCTTCAAACTGGTGCATACGATCCAGGGGTACCAGCGCAAATTTCTTACTGTGTTCCATGGATAAGAGAGGATAAGACGCTGACTGCTGCAGGAATCAGGAAAGATAGGAAACCGTCACCTTTTTGAACCAAAAGACGCCTTTTCTTAAAAAGAGGTACTTTTTTGTCCGCTAGCTTTCTTAAAGTTCTTTTGAATGGGGTGAGTCGATTTTTGACGCGTTTTGTGATGGGTACGTTTCCTTTTAGAAGATTTAAAACGCATTCACAAACTGATTTGATGAGATGATTTGGGCACTTTTTCAGTAGAGCTGCTTTTGTCCGACTTTTTCCTAACAATTTTAAATAATCCACATCCTTCTGATGAGACATTCTGATGACAAATGAGCTCTTTTTCTTGCACACTTTCTTTTATATAGGTCGCAAATCCAGCTGCTTTGGTTAAAGCACAGCAATTAAATCCATTTGCATGAATCGAACATATTAAAGAACTTTTCTTTTTAAAATTTTCTATCTTAGGACAATCTAAACTTATGATGTCTCTACCTAATAAATTTTCTAAAAATAATTTCTTTTCTAACCCTTTCACGTATATGACAGAGTAAACAGATGACAAATATTGCAAAATAATACGAAGATGAGTAGAAGGTAATACACCCTCACTCCAGTTCATGTGATGACGATTTCTTGTGACCCAGGCAAAACACTTTTGCTGAGATCGTGATAATGTTTTCCAAGGTTGAGGAGGTAAAAATGACCATCAACTGTGATATCCTTCATGCACAGAATACAAGGCTAATTCTTTAAACCCGTAGCAATGAGGCATCCATTGAAAGCCTTCGAAATCGATCACGATGGGAGAAGACATGTTAGCCATTCGACGTCTCAAACTGAAATGAACTGTCGGGGCTGGTAGACATAGTATTTATCCCCAGGAAAGATGCCTATACGAAGGCGAAACGTTTCACTTGTTTCAGGTCGTAAATCAATCAACAAGTAACTGAAAGGGGCTTAAGTAGCATCTTGAAAAATTTCTTGAAAGGCCTTTACTTTTCCGGGGAACATTTGTCTAGATAAATGCATAATTTAACTTTTATCTCGAGGATTTTTGTACAAGACAAGGTAATGGGAATTTAAATGAATATTTCTCATCTCTTTGCCTTGGTGAAAAACATTTTGCGTTATAAAAATGACTGAAAGGTTTCGGTGATGACTTCCTTTTGTAAAAAGTTTGCTTAAACGGGTATCGCTTGCTAGTTCAGACATTAAATCGTCTATAATAATTAAAGCATTTTGGAGAGTCTGCAGGTTAGATGGTAATCCTTCTTCAAAATCAACATTTTTTCATGGAATTAAAAAGAGGTTGATAACTGCCGTAGCAATAAATAATATGAGTTGGCATAGGATGGAACATTTTATGATCTATCAATTTCTTCGCAAAAAATGTTTTTCCCGATCCTGTGGGTCCGCTCAGAAGACAAGTCGAAGGGTGTACTAACTTGGGCAGTTCCATTTTTGTAAATGACAGGAACAAGAAAATATTGACTTTTATACTTTACAGAAAATCTCTAAACAGCCTTTAAGTATATTGGCAATCAGAAGACATTCGCTCCTTGAATCCACAATATTTTTCGTAAATTCCAGACAGTGATTTTTGAAAACATTTAAAGAGCTTTGAACGCATTCACAAATTGTTTCTCCGCAATGTTTGTGATTTAAATAAAAATTGGAAAACTCGTGGCACTTGATAAAACCTATTGAATCATTCTTTTGATAAATTTTATAAATGTCAAGTGTTGTTTTATTTTGAAAACAGTTGAAATCTTGTTTAGATGTCCATTGGAGATGAGTCCAAATTAGGAGGGCCATACTTGAAAAAATCCACAAAACTAAAATAACAACAACAATTTTTTGTCTTTCCATGTTCGTGATGTTTAACACACTGTGCTCACACTGTGTATGAAGAGCCCTTTTATACCCCAAAATGTGTTATCTAAATTGTTGTTACACGAGTTTTGTTTAAATATATGTAGAAACAACACAAAAGAAATACAAGACACAATTTTTAAAATTAAAACAACTTTATTTTTTAAAAATCATGTTTACACCATATCTTTTCTTGACAAATTGAAATATTCGGAAATCATAATTCTTTCCGGTTAACGGTGATACAATGAGTTCCATACAGAGTCCTTGACATCGTTTAATAATAAAATAAATACAATATTGTCCACATACATTAGAAGTTAAACTTTGAAGCGAAATCTTGTTCCAGCGAACATGACGATATTTCTTGACAAAGGATGCGATATCTTCTCCATATACTTCGGGAGGGAGTCCATAAGAGTCGAAAAATTCAAGAGTCTGTTGATCTGCAAGGTAGACAGCTAGCCAATGAGTTCCTTTTTCATCATGTTTGTCCGTATTCAGCACCAGTGCACAGGGAAAATTTTGAATCACAGGTACTTTGTCAGATGGGAAAATACCCGCATAATATCTCGAAGAAATAGGATCTCGAGATAAGATTTGATGAATCTGTGATGAATTCATCAGTTTCCAAAATCATACAGAATATTTCGAGCTTTATTGATTTCTATCAAATTTTCAAATTCAGCATACACTAATAAGGTAACAGTTTGTTCTAAAGGACTGTCAAATTTTATTTCTAATCTTAAGTTGCTGTGTCGAATCAGATTTAAATGAGAGCCATCACAAAGATCAGGTGACAAATCGAAGCGAAATAAGGAATATCCCTTTGAAAATTCTGATCTTGAAAGGTAAAGTCCTCGGTCGTCTGCATTTGTAAATAAATTCTGATAAGCTCGTATAAAATGGTTTTTCTCAAAATTAGGTTGAAGAGGATTATGAGGTACCGGTTGACCATCTACATAAACGCCGATAAAGTTCATATTATAATGCTTGAATTCGAAAGGAGACTTTTTATAGTTTCCATTGAAGGCATCATTATCGACGCAAGTCACCACAATACGATTAGGCATTTGGCCTATGAAAATGTTATCTTGAATAAAAGTCATATTTCCAGTGGGAATGGAATAGGCTTTGCATAGTACTCTTTGAATGGGATATTTGGCTGTTGATTTTTCTAGGCTTTTTGCATGTCCTAGCACAACACCAGGGCTAACTCTCACTTTTCTTACAAACAAAGAAGCATGTTCGAGTACGACTTTAAATTCACCATCTCCCAGTAAACAAAATTCGGGTTTGCTGCGTATGAGTTTAATCTTCATATCCACCATATTCAACAAAAGTCTTTCTTGATGAAACATATCCAAATGCAACCGGCCAATCATATCGACTGAGGCACTCAGTTTAAACAATTCTGCTCTTTGGTTGAATCCTTCGTTCGGCTGAGTATCTTGGGTATCAAAAACATTCATACGTCCTGCTGTATCTTTAAAAAACAATTCTGATGAAAGTTGCGAAGTTTTCGTATCAAATCCATGATTCAGTAATTTTTCTATCATGGCTCTGTAGGGATAAGTGTTATTACTGGTAGAAACGAGTCTTTCATTTAAACTAATATCCACTTGTGAAAACATGGAATGTAAAAACAGATTGACAGGTCCTACTTTACTTTCAGCGGTGATAGGCTTGCCATCACTTTTTAAAATTTTCACCTTCACATAGAGTTGTGTCTGTGATAAGTCAAAGTATTCGTCTCCGCTTCCAGAAACATTGAATTCAACAGGACTTCCTTCCGACACATTGGCTAATGGATGAAATTCAACCCACTGACCTTTTTCTATCACTGTTTGAGTGGGAGGTAACGAAAATAAATCCAATTCGGATTTTGCGCATTCTGGAGAATCTTTTAACAGAAAAGCCATTACGAGTCAAAAATATCACGTCGTGACACCTTCCTGGCTTTAGACGAAATGAAGCGTTTGGGGGTTTTGCGCTTCCTTTTAAACCTTCCATGATCGATCATCTCGTCTGCTTTCTGAACTGCTTTCCTAGCTAATTTTTTTCCAGCTTCTTTAGATCTGGTTTTGAGGGACACATTAAAATTTTCGCCCGACAATACGTCGTTCGCAATCTGTGTTCCAGTCCGTAAAGCTTCTTTTCCCACTGTCTTTGACCCCCTCATCAAAAAAGGCATGGCACTGCGAAACAGTTTTGCAAAAAATCCACCAATCCCATAACCTTTCTGTAAAATGGTTCCTTGATAGTAAGGTAACCCATTTCCAGTTTGAGCTACATAATAATCTTCAAATTTTTTCGTACAACACGTATAAGGCACTCTCATTTTGATGCTTCTATTCTTGCATACACAATTCAAATGAAATGGATTTTCAAATGGATGCTTCTTTTATAGAATTTGTCTGAGGCGAAAATGCAATACAAGAAATACTTTGCCTCTTTCGAACGGCACTAAATCTCCAGATTGAAGTCTTTTGTCAATATGTATAGTCTGAAACTGCTGACGAATGACTGGCAGGTAAAAGGGTCTGGGATAATGAGCGTTTATGATATCCCCATCATTTCCTTCCACCGTGACAATTTTTAGCAATGGAGCTTGTACATCTCCAATGATTTGAGGCTCTACGAGATCACAATATACATACATGACAGGAAAAGAGGCTTTTGAATCGGCTACAAAAGGACTTTGCTCCAATCCTTTGTAAACACCAGGCTCGAATCCTAAAAGTTCAGCTAATCCTTCATGAAGAATGACACTGCATTTTTCGTCCGTCTTAATGGTCACTTTTTTCGTGACAGGATGATAACTGAATTCAATCTTATTTTTATGGGAGGGTATTTTCATGGCTTTTAATAAATCTGGTATCGTTTCATAACATCCTGGAGGAACTCTTCTCCCTTCCAGTTTTCCATCTCCTAAATCAAATCCAAATAAATTGTTGTCTTTTCGGACGTTATACCACGTGTGAGGGTAAATAAAGTCCACAAGAGATAATTCCCACTGATTATTTAAATCAATCGGCGTAGGAAGCTGAGTGGTAAATTGCGATATTTTGTTGTCTGGGAAAAAGCGCATGGAGCTGTCGCTGATCAGTGTGATAAAGAAAGACATGTTTCTTCAAATGAGAGTTAAGCAGAATGTACAGGCCTTTTATAGCATCCTAACATCTTCTACCCAAGCATTGAAGCTTTCGGGGTACCCCTGAAATTTCACAAAATATTCCACTTTCCCTCGACGTTTCCTCTTTTTCAAAACTTTTTCTACCGGCTAATAACCAGAGTCGGAAACCTTTCGAAGTTCTTGTTTGTAAAAGGTCCCTTGTATGACTTCTCCTGCTAAATCTTTCAGTTTGTAGACGACAGGAGTCCTCCGAACAATTTTATAGATTGTAAAAATTTCTCTTGTCCAGTTTTGTTCATATCCTTTCTCGAACAGCAATTTTGCTCGGCTGATGCGCACCGTGTCTCCGATCTTTAAATCGGTAGGAACATGTTTTTTTACTGATTTCTGATCGTACAATCTTTTCCAAATTTTTTCTTGATTTTGTAATGTAACCGATGTGGGTTCCGTCTTAATACTTCGATGCCATGTATTGTTATAACTGGATATCAATTGATCTATAACATCAATATATTTTCGTGTATTCATTTCAGTAAAGTATTTCCACATTTTAGTTTTAAGGGTGCGATTAAATCTTTCCACGACAGAAGCTTTGGTTGCATTATGTGTCGTAAAAAAGTGAATGTTTTTCTTTTTCAAAAAATCTTGAACTTGCTTATTGGTGAACTCTTTCCCGGCATCTGTTTGCAAAGATTTGGGTGTACGTTCCGAAAATATCTTTTCGAAAGCAGATTTGATAGACACCGATGTTTTATCTTTCAGAGGAATAGCCCAGGCATATTTAGAAAGGATATCTATACAAGTCAGTAAATATTTGTACCCATTATTAAATGAGGCTAACGATTGCATATCTACTAAATCAGA
Source organism: Stegodyphus dumicola (assembly GCF_044657685.1). NCBI lineage: Eukaryota > Metazoa > Arthropoda > Arachnida > Araneae > Eresidae > Stegodyphus > Stegodyphus dumicola. Next base: position 45,340,723 of record NC_140778.1, read on the forward strand.
TTGAAATTGCTCGTTTAAGCCTCCGACGATGACTCTGTTTCTGGGAAATTTGTGTCGCACGGGTTTGTGTAAAGTATAAGAATCTTTGGTTTGCAACCATTTCTGTATATCTTTTGTTTTCACGCGACCTTTTAAAGCACGGTGTAAAGCAGCAACACCCCCGAAACTCGCGGGGACCTGAGGATCCCGATAGGTCTGAGCTAGAGCTGAGTTCATTGCAACAATTATTATGATCAAAACGTGCACTGATATTCATTTATATATGTTTAACAGGAAAATAATAACTCGCCTATATAAAGATTTTATAAATATGACATAAACAAGAAAGAAAATGAACATAACAACTTAAAGGTTGAACAAGTAATGATATATATGTTTACGAACAACCATATTTATATTCTTTCTAATCGATAAGTTCGTACTAAATAAAAACTATATGTAACAAATACAATACTATACCTTTTTTTTTCATTTAAAGATTGTCTGAATCAAAGAATGAGGCCATTGTAAAATAAAATAACATTTTATTGAGCATCTATTTTTACAAATATTCATAATATTCAGTACCAAAGGCACCATACTGTTCTAAGTTTGTTGGACAAAAAGTTTCTCTTACTTCGTTTAATACATCAGTTAAACATACAGATTTTAAAAAGTCCTTGGTGATATAGTGAGCAGGTTTCAATAACATTAAATAGGGTTCTTCACCCCAAATATTTCCATAAAATTGTCTGGCAATGTCTATAGGATGTAATCTCACAGCAAGTGAATTCACAGTTTCTGTTTTATGAACAACGAGTTCTTCACAGTCTATGAGCTTGGGATATTTTAGTTCTCCTTGCTGCTGAAGGAGCTCTTCAAGCGATGTTTTTAGAATAGTTTGAAGGCATGTTTTTCCCATAGAAAGATCGAAGGATTCTGGAGGAGTTTTTTCACTAATAGGTTCGTCGGATACGCTTTCATAAGCTTCACAAAAGTTCATGCTTTGATAAACGAGGTTGGTGACAATGTCACTGATACGGCTAAAGTTTGTTAGCAGTTCTTCCCACTGCGCAGTCGTAATGCTGAGGCTACATTTTGTCTCTCCTGTCGAAGAGAGTTGAGTCAAAGTGAAGTGGTCATCTTTATATGTAACTACAATGTTCTTGGGCAATTCCAGATTGAGTGTCAGCAGGTCTGGTTCCTCCACTGTCATGATGGTTACGAGAACATTCAAATACCATGGCTCAAAGTTTACTCCTCGTCTTGTCGGACAGTAAGCTTTACCATATTTAGCATACTCTCGGATGTGCACAGTCACTTTTCCCTTGTAAATGCTGGGTCCCACAAAGACATTGTTTCCCATGTGAGTGAGTTCCTTTGGAATAGCCTCTTCGGTAAAGAGTCCTTTGCGCTGAAAAGGGGAAAAAATGGTAAGTCGGTTGGCAGATAAAAGAACATACATAAAAATGAGGTAACATAAAATAAAAAAAAGTTTATAAGCTTTTCGTAAATACGTACTTTTTTCTCGAAATGGGATGTTTCTTCTGCTTTTCTTTTGGCACAAGAGCTATCTGATTCTCTTGGAACATCATGGCTCAACACTTTATCATTCAAAGGCATGGATTCTTTCTCCAATAGATTTTCCATCTGAAAAATAAAAGGCAAAGTAAGCCCACATTGCACTTTCACAAATAAATTTTTAAAAGATTAACACTCTAAAAAATAGTATGTTTTCGAAAAGTAACTTACCTCTGCAGCGTTGTAGTTTCCTAGCTGATCCATATTCGAAGCGGAGAAGAAACAGATAAAAGTCCGATGAAGAAAATAACAAGGATCGCCCAAGCAAAAAATGTGCGTACACTCAAGGCAAGAGCAGGGAACGAAATGCTGAACGTTTCTCGTGACAACTCTATATCAGGTAGGAACTCTTTATTTCATCTGAATGCTGATTGGCTAAGAGGCGGTTGGTCCATTATTCAGACAATCTGATTGGTCCACAGAAAAATGTATTCGTTCGCCTAAGCAGAAGCACATAAAGATGTAATAAGGCAGACGCCATTTTGAAAAATAACATGCCCAAACAGGAATAGGTGATGTCATCCTCCCGATGCCATTTTGTAAAAGCACGCCTAAACTGATGATGTCATTCCAAAAACGTGGTGTAAGAGCTCGTTGCCACAAAAAATAAAAAAATAATCGTTGCCACACAATAAAAATGAAACTTCCAAAAAACTTAAATTCTGAAATTTCTATTCACTCCTACTTCCACTTTCAAACAAACACTTTCAATTCGAAACCACTCAACTCCACTCGACAACATGGTGGCACTTCCGGTCACGTGATCCAAGCCACGCCCCTTTTCTGTGACGTCACTTCCGTAGCACGGTTACCTGCGCTTACTACTCGTGTGTCTATTAGCTTACGCGTAGCGCGAACGAAAGAAACACACACAACACACAGACATAAAAGACACATCTTTCTTTTATTATATGTAGAGATATCATATGGCAAATTTGGAATAATTCTTAAAATAGAAGAAAAAATATATGTAGCATAATACATTAAGTATACAATAACACATAATGTGCCATTATAACAAAATTTTGAATTTTCCAAATTAGGAATAAAATGCTAAAATAGAATATATCATGACAAATACAGAATAGTACTTTAAATATGGGAAATAAAATATAGCTTAATACATAAAGTATAGAATAGTACATAATATATCATATAATAAAATTATAATTTTGAATAAAGTGCTAAAATATAGGATAATACATGATGTAACATATAATAAAATTAATAAAACAGAAGTATAACATGTAGAAGAGAATAAAAGTGTATTTTAGAGTTTCATGATCACAAATAGTTTTCAGTATTCATTAGGCAGAGTTCATAAGTCATTAAAGTGTTCATGATTACAGAGATCATAAAAACTTCCTCGTTTAAGTTCATATACTTTACATCACTCATACAATATTCATAGCTCATTTTTGTCATGACACAGCAAATTAATATCATGACTCACCTTTTCAATTCTAGTTTACTCTGACGACTCAATTTTTATATTTTATTCTGTTTATTATGAATTTTGCAAGGCATTTTTATTACGATCAGTACAAATAAGTATTTGTGACAAAGATCGATAATTATCTTAAAATTCTACAAAGGTGAAAATTAAATATTTTGTTATATTTGAATTTATTATTAGTTTTGTTATATTGAATTAATCTTTGTTGTAGATGGGGTTACTCTGCATAGATTTAATCCAATTGTGTTAAGTTTTGGTGAATTTCTTTCATATTACAATGAAGATGTTGAAGTTTGGTGATCGTTCTTTTGAATGATATATCAATATTTCTGGGTGCGAGAATATGAAATTTTTCTTGAGAGGATATGAGAAAAGATAATGATCACTGTCTCCTTTCTAGCAGCATATACAGATGTCAGTGTCTATTAAGTTTCTTTGATGAAAATAAACACGATATGGCCCATGGCCAGTAATATTACATGTTAAAAAGGATTTTGTACTCTTGGTGTCAGTATCGCAATAGGGGTAGAACTAGTAAGTTCGTCGACCTGTAGATGCGTTATTCCATTGTTCTTGGCATATTTGGGTAATTTGTTCTTTTATGCAGAGTCGAAGATAAGATTTGGGAAATTTCGTATATAGAAAATTGCTTTCTTGATTAAGAACAGCTTCTTTGCAAGTTTGTCGAATGTTTCGTCATCGGCATATCTAACTATGGCCTCTTATCCACGATATATGAATTTTTAAATTATCTGTTTTTTTAGAGAGTCTATTGATGTCATAAGCAATAGAAGACTGATTTTCTGGGTTGGAGATAGTACGGTCAGTATGGCAGTTTGACGGTCGGTATTAATATTTAATTCTATAATTAAATACTTCAATTGAATTGTTTTTAGTTTTAGTGTTTCTTGCTGTTGTTATTTGTGTGTGTGATACAGCAGGAGATGTCTATTGTAAGGAGCACGGCACATTTCGTAATCCTCTGTGATGTATATGGTTTTGTTATAAGTAATATTATGGCGAAGTTGATATATTGTAGAATAAATTGCTTCCTAAATGGATTCGACATGGAGTGGAATAGTTCCAGCTAAGATATTAAGAGTAGTACTGGAGGTAGTTCGAAAGCTTCTGGTAATATTAAGCGTAAATTGTCGTTGTGTTGAGGTAAGAATTTTTTTTCTTGTGGTTATAGGGAATTTCCAGATGGCAGAGCCGTAGGTAATCATTTTGGTTATTACTGTACGATATAGTAATTTGGTGATATGGCGATTTAAACCCCAGGTTATGCCATGCACATGTCGAAGATTTTGACATATAGAATGTGTACGAATTTTAAGTTCTTTGAGATATTCGATAAGTTGTTGTTTTCATGTATTATAATTTCCTAGGTATTTGATTGATTTAGTATGCTTGATTTTTTTCGCCATTTATTTTAACAGAAAATTGCTTAGTAAGATTTTGTCCAGGTTTATGATTTGTCATGATTCTAGATTTGGAGGATTAAATTTCAAGTTTAATTTTCTTGCATTCTTGCTGGAATATGGCTATTATTTCTTGACAATTTCTTCGAAGGATTAAATGGGACCTTCCACTGATAACAAATGCGACATCATCGGCGTAAGCAGTAACTTTAGCAAAAGAAAGCTAGGCACTTTTTATAATTTTATTAAATGTAATATTCCATAATTCTGCGCTCATACATGCGCCTTGTGAACATCCACGAACTTGTTTTCTTCTGATTAAAGTATTATTATATAAAATGAGACTATGGCTATTATGAAGGAAATTATTGATAATTTGATAGATATTATAAGGACATTCAATATTTCTAAGTGCTTCTTTAATTGAAGGCCGCCATAATGAATCAAAGGCTGATTTAAGATATAAGCTGATTATTGCGGAGTGTAGGTTATTGATTTTATTAACATCGATTTGATTTAGGACTGCACTGGTTGCATGAATGGTAGATTTTTGCTGCCTAAATCCATACTGATTTACCTTGATAAATTTTTGATGGTGAAAATGGTATTCAAGTCTTCCTATAATACAACGTTTAAGAATTTCTCCAAGAGCTTGAAGAAGGTTAATTGGCCGATAGGAATTAGGATTATCAGGAGCTTTTTTCTTTTTGAGGAAGAGTGTGATTTGTCCTGTTTTTAAACAGTCTTGAAAAATACCAATTTGAAGACATTTATTGCAGATTAGAATTAGCTTAGGATTTTTTCGTGGAAGTAGATTAAAACGAATTAATCTTTGTTCAGTTGAATCATCATATATGTTTTCTTTTGGTAGAATAACATCTAGGATGTTTTCTAAAGTGATCTTCGTAACATTTTTATCATTATTTCCCGTATTAGTGACTGTAAGTTCCGTTGGGTGGAAGATTTTTTTAGTTTCAATTTGTACAATGAGCCATATGTATCCTGGTTGTTTGAACAATAATTGCACCATGCTTAACGTTTTGCAGATATTATTTGCTTTTTATATGAGGCTTTTCGTTTTTTGTATTTTTGAAGTAGGTTGAGTCGTTCTTCATCAGTTTGCGATGATTTGAGTTTTCTTCGTAATGCTCGTGTTTTGTGTGTTTCTTTGCGGAGTTCTTTCGTCACCAGTTGATTTTTATAATGGGAATTAATGATCTTTTGAAGAAGATACGTTCTTAGGTATCTTGAAACTTTCTGATAAGTTCCTTGGTAATATTATTAAGTTCTGGTTTTGTTGTACAGAGAATAATAGAATTTAGAAAGTGATTTGAAATTGGATTGAACTTTTGTTGAAATTTCTCTTCTTTGTTATTATTGATTTTAAATCTTGTAAGGACAGTAAAGGACGTATATTCAGTTATATCAAAAGAGATATATTTGTTATCAGATTCGGTGTTCATCTAGTATTGATCTGTTGTTAATTTTATTATCAAGATGTGTTGTAGAAATAAGAAGATCAGTCCAATCTTTATTGTAGGTATTATCAAAGGTAGGTCGGTCTGTAAAATGTTTATGTAGAATGAGATTGTTTGCATTTAAAAATTCTTTAAGTTTTTCTCCTCTATGATCGGTTTGTAAGTATCCCCATTAAGTACTATGAGAGTTAAAGTCTCCACTAATAGCATGCGGACTATTATTATTGTTGTAAGATTTCATTTAGTACGGATAAGGTTTGATTTGGATTTTGGACGGAGATATATAGATATTAGTAATAAGAAGCTGAGATGCATTAGTATTGATTGAAATTGTGATTATATCTCGAGTATTAAGCATTATTGTAGAATTCCATTTATTGTTTGGAATAAAGTACGAGAAGATAAAACACCAGTTGAAGCATGACGTTTAATAATTGTCCAGTTATTTGGAATTCTTCCTATTTTGCCAGTGATGCAATAATGTTCTTGTGTTATAATAAAATCTGCCAGATAATCTATATGATACTGACTTAGTTGGTCGATGGCGGTATTTTCTCTTTGAAGATTTATTTCGAGAAAGCGGATGACAATATTATTATTTTTATTGATGGAAAGGGTCTATAGATAGTCTGAAGGATCTTGTATTATTGTTGATAATATGTATTGGATTTTACTCGTCTAACTTCTGTTTGATATGTGGACCGGTAAGTAGCTAAAGCTGGAGGTTTACAGTCAAAGTTTGCTTCATACTTTTCATTGTTAATCCAGCAGTTTATGCAGTATGGAGTTTGGGAAGAACGCAAGAAATATGATAATTTCCGATGAAGAATGAGCATTTTGGTTTGTTTGTCTTATGGGAGAAATCCTGGCAGATTTGACATCTGCGTAAACCGATAAACTGGATTATTTTATTGGTGCGCCATCCAATATATATTTGTTTTTTACTCATAAAATTTTGGAAAGTTTTACCGTGACATTTTATGATCCATTTATGAGTATTATTTTGATCATTCAGTTTAAATAAAGGTCTTAGCTCGGAAATATTATGTTTCTTGGGCTATAATTTGAATCAGTTCATCAGAGTTGAAATTTTTTGGAATATTATGAATTGTGCATTTTGGTATTCTGGCTTCAGGAAATTTTATGTTAACTATATATTTTGCAACTGTTTTGGCAATGAGGTTATAGCTGATGTTTTTCTATATCTTCTGGATTATGACAGTGTATTGCAAGGCCCCCTTGAAGAAGGGTGTTTCCTTTCTTGAAGTTGATTTTTAATGTTTGCAGTAATATTATTTGCAGTGGTATATGATTTATTTGTTCTATTTTTCTTTTTCGGGTCTTGCTTCGTTTGGTCATTAAATCAATCGTTCTACAGTCGTTATCCAGGTCTGGCTCCTTTCGCAGTTCATCGGTTTCCTTTTCGCTTTTGACAGTTCTTTTCCGGTTCCAGCTTGTTTTTCTGATTTGAATTCTTTTCCGTTTTTTGCTTCTTTTCCAGGTATTGCGTCTTTTCTGACTCGTCTATATTTTCCAGTTCTGGCATCTTTTCCGGCTCTTGCTTCGTTTCCTGTATTTGCATTTTTTCCAGTTTCTTCTTCTTTTTCAGTTCTTCTTTGTTTTTTAGTTTTTGCACTTTTTCCAGTTTCTTCTGCCTTTTCAGTTCTTCTTTGTTTACTTGTTTTTGTATCTCTTCCAGTTGTTTCTCCATTTTTAGTTCTTCTTTCTTTTCCAGTTTTTGAATCCATTCCAGAGTTTGCTTCTTTTTCAGTTCTTGCTTCTCTTCTTGTTTCTGTTGCTTTTCCAGTTTTTGTTTGTTTTTCAGTTCTTCCTTCTTTTCCAGTTTTTGTTTCTTTTTCTCCTCTTGTTTCATTTTCAGTTCTTGCTTCTTTTCAAGTTTTTGCTTCTTTTCCTGCTTTTGCTTCTTTTTCAGTTCTTGCTTATTTTCCAATTCTTGTATCTTTTTCGGTTCTTGCTTCTTTTCTCGTTTTTGTATCTTTTCCAGCTTTTGCTTCTTTTTCAGTTCTTGCTTCTTTTCTCGATTTTGTGTCAATTCCAGTTTTTTCTTGTTTTTCAGTTCTTGATTCTTTTCCAGTTTCTCCTTCTTTTCCTGTTCTTCCTTTTTATTCAGCTCTTGATTCTTTTTAAGCTCTTGCATCTTTTCCTGTTCTCGCTTCTTTTCTAGTTCTTTCTCGTTTTCCAGTTTTTGCTCCTTTTCATGATCACAAGGAGGGTTTTCCAATCTACAAAATAATCAGTATATCTTTATTTCAGCAGTCAAAAAGTGAAAGAAATGCTACGGAGATCACGTTTAACCTGTAGAACATCTCCATATTTAGATAGTATATAACACTTTTGGCTCAGTTTCATAGGGAAAAATCTCCCCGTAGATTCATTGCCTGACAGAATTTTTTTTCTACAAAGGGCGAATTTGTAGTTTTCGTTGTTAGGACCTAAAGCCAAGCAAAGAAATTAACTCTTTCGCGTCGAAGTCGCCCGTAACGCGCGTTCATTCAGGCTACAGCAAACCGACCCAACGCCTCGTTTATTTTCTACCTAGTTCTTTCCCCTCCACGTTAGTGTGTATGGCTCATTGGTTTCGCGAGTTGTTAAAGGACATGTCAATCATTCTTTTGAAGCAAATAAAGGAGAAATACGGAAAGCTATTGACGTTCGCAGGTGCAAACCGGCCATAAGGTGAAACTGCACACAATGGATGAAACCGCAGGGGGAAAGGAAAACTATTCTAAGACAAATTCGTAAACACGGGCGTTTTCGATGTTTGTTAAAAACAGATTTGGTCGTCTCTCGATGCGAAAGAGTTAAAGCATTTGGCATGATTTGTATGCAATAAGCGACCACCATGAATCTCACGTAGAGCGTAATAATTTGCAAAGTTTCAGTGCCTTACTTTTCCTTACTCAATTTTTACATAAATTGCAATATAAATAATAGTACTAATAAACTTCAGAACTCAGGTGGCTTAAAAGCAGAGGAAAAGAATGGCGAAAATTGCAAAATAGGAGGAAAAAATGAAACTGAAATGAAAAATGAAACAACTACAAACAAAGGATGGAAAAAGCATTTTAGAAGATATACACGTAAAGTTCTTTCTGAATCAGCAAAATCTGTATTTAAACGAGTATAAGTTTGAGAGCTTTGGATTCATTTATATTTTTGAATCAATTACTATTTCTTACGCATGCCAGATATTTTAAATTTCTTCGATTTTTGTATAATTTACTTACGTATTTTGTATTTTAACCTTTTCTTATTATTATCCCAGTAGAGGTAACCTTACACATCATTACATTATCTCCGAGTTTCCTCATTTAAGTCATCTTCCTCTCAGATCAATCTCTTTGCATCGCTGGCTGCACAGGTTTCAAATTTTTTCTGGTTATTCCAAATTCGGAATATATTGCTGGTCTATTTCGTGGTAAAAAAGAGCAGCACTAGGATTTTGTCCAACATTTGTTTTCAATTGAAAATTTTATTCTCATTCTTCAGTTGCATTCTTAAAATTTTTAATTATTTATACAGGAAGAATAAAAGAAATCAAACAAAGCAAAACAAATTACGAAAAGTAATATCTGTTTTCTCCTATATTTATTGTTCCCTGTAATTTCTTTTGCCTGTTCCATTAAATTTATTGAAGGAAAATTTGCTAAGTCTTACAAAATGTATTTCCTAAATCCTAAGCGAATTAAGCCTTTCTGAGCGTTTCGGCTACACTTTAATGGCTTTTAAAATGTAATGTTTGAATATTGACAGCTGCCTATACTGAAATATTTTCTCCATAGTCTTCGAAAAAAGAAGAATTAAAGTTCCAGGAGATTTTACAATGAAGGACAAACATTTCTTATTTGAAGGGCAAGAGAAAAAAAAAAAAAAGATATTTTCGGATGGCAATATGTAGCATTTTAAACACTATGTTTGTAAATTTCATGATATAGTAGCAACACTTGAGTCACAAGTAATTATGCACATATATGAGAAAGACGACGACGACGAAAAATGAAATGGCAAAACATGGCCGAAAACACTTTCCTGGCCGGTACAAACAACACAAAACACAAGAAAGAACGGACACCAGTTATGCTTAGCACAAGAGAAATTAAAAAATAGGAAAAAAATTAGACACTTAAGGTCTTCGAAATTACGACCTGCACCCTGATACAGGTATCACATCTCTCGCACATCGAACATAAGATGTTTTGGAAAATACCGTGCACCCCCAGGACTTTCCCAGCAGCTGCCACGATATGTGCCACAAGTTTCTTTTGGACTTCTAACAGGGGTTTCGTGCACTAATGTGTTGACGTACACTAGAGGAAGTGATAATGCAAGTGAGGGCTCGTGATCTTGCTGAACAATGCACTGGACTACCCCTACCAAACCCATGTTTAGGATACTTTCCGAAGGAACTTTCGAATACTTTCTTTGATGACAACCAATGTTTTTGTTCTTATTTCTTAGTTTCCGCCGCGCTAAGAATAATAAACAAATATCTTTACACTGTTCGTACCCTATTCTTCTTGTGTTGTCTCTCGTCACTATGGCGCCAGGAAAGCGTTTTCGACAATGCATTGCAATAAACGATTATATATATATATACACCATTAGTAGATGGTGAATGTCGACATTTACCGGTGTAAGTCAGAAATAAGAGTATTTGAAAATATTTCGGACATACAACAAGCGACTATGTGAATGTTGACATTCACCGGTGAAAGTCGACATTCTCCAGATTTCGGTGTTTCACCGTAACATATATACGATAAACGTATATATATATATATATATATATATATATATGTATGTATATGTGTGTGTGTGTGAATTAATTTTAGTAATTCTGATCGCACATGTTGATCTATAATACAGAGCAAATTTGGCAGATGAAAAGAATAAAATATTTAGATTTATTTCAATTCAAATTTGCGGTCCCAATTCATTTGAAATTCTAAACTTACCTATTTCTAGAATATTTATATTTCTCATATTGTTGGAATAGGAAGAAAGTAGCTCGACGCCGTGTCAGTGATGGCAGAGATAGGAAAAATGTGCATAGTTCGACAATATTGTGCTTTAGTAAGAGAAATATTTGATTCAGGAAATTTTATATTCCCACTTAGCTAAGTCATCATCTTTATGTAAAAATCATGTGATGGGGCTATATATATCTACATAAACATATATTTTAATTAATTAATTTTTATTTTTTAAGTTGCTATTAATTCAAAATCATTTAATATTATATATAATAAAAAAAAGTAATTGCAATGAAAAGCTAGAATCTCGAAATTTTTATTATGTTTGATGAGTACATTCTCAAAATTCGAGCTAATTAATATCATAAATCTCTGTAAATCTAGAAATATATAGTCTAACAGAAAGAGGTGAAGAGAACAATTTATATTAGATTTTTTCCGAACAGAGTATGGGATGGATTTCAGTGTTTACTTAATTTGTTTTACATATATATATATATGCATATTATTTATAAACATAGAGTCCTTTTTGTCTTTGCTACTCTAATTATATCAACTATTTGACATTTACTTCTCATTCACAAATTTTACAAACTGGCCGTTTAAACACGTGTATTTTGTATATTAGCTTTCTGTTTAGATATTTCATTAGTTAATGCAATAAACTTTCCTTATAATCAAAAAGCATTACAATAAATTTGAATTCTTCACAATGTAATTTTCCAACTTAAACATTTATAATCTATTTTTGTAATGAAGGAATGAAAAAAACATTAAGCATTATAAATCTGAAAACGTATTATTTTCCAGACCAGCGTTTTTGTCAAAAAATTATTAAATGTATAATTAAACTGGACCTGAAACATTATGTTTTGTTTTATTATTTTTTCCGAAAAGACTTACGTCTCCGACACGTATTGCAATCTTAAACATTGGGGATCCAATTCTTCTAGTAATTGTTCGCTGTAGTGTATTTCTGCTTTTCCTTCTTCTTCTTCAAATACACGTCGATAATTATTTGCGCTGAAATATTTTTATTTTATTAAATATATATGTTCATATGTTTGAATTCATTAATTTAATAAATGATTACTTATACGTTTTTTGTCAAAAGTAGTAAGTTACAGTTTGCGAGCATTTTTACAGATTGTCAAAGATTTTTAAACGCTCTATGTTCCACGAAGAAAATATCTTTACTTATTCAAAATCTTTAAAAAACAATAAATATGGAAATGAATATTCGTCTTATTAGCCTAAATTTCATTATGAGGATATACAGGTATAATAGGAAATGAAGCTGCTGGCACCAGCAGCTCAGGATGCCATATTAAAAGGTCTGATTGACATCTATCATCTCAAATCAAACCTTGCATTGAGGAAAAAAATTTCCAAACACGTTTTAATAAAATAACAAACAGGATGGGACGAGGCAGATACAAGAAGATTGCTCGACGGTTACCTCCTGCAAGTATCTCTATAAAGAATAAATTTTTTTCTCCAATTAGATTGGCAACAAGTCATGGAAAGTTCCCATTTTATTTCCAGAGATTCTTAAGAAGCACGTAAAATGCGAGCGCGAAAAACCTGCAAATCTAGCAAAACCTAAGCTTTATAAATGGCACTCTCCCTTACTTTCCCTTCTTAGAAAAAATTTATCAATTGCATCAAAAATTCCATCAAAAATTGCATCAAAAATTCCAGAGAAACGTTTTTCTACAATATGAAGTGTGTGTCTCCACTTCATTTATGAAATATATTATTGAAAGTGAAGGAACTGTGATTATAAGTATCTAATCATATTACAAAAATTAATAAGCATATATTTAAGAGCAAGAAAAAATTTAAACGGTGGCTTCCGTTGACCAGGCTGATCAAATTTCCAGTCGAGCGCAATTAATCAATGTTTGGGATCTCAACCTGATGGCTGCGTATGCTGAGCCGATGACTGATCAATCGTTTGGACAATTTCCGCACAGGATTAACAACTTCCTTCCCACAGACTTCTTCACTTAACGGGACATGCGTTCAAAACATAGATTTACACGTTAACTGAAATGTATAAAAAAATTAGCCAAAACAAAAGAAGTATTTAAACGCACAATATCTCTTCGGATCTTCCTATGTTCCTGATTATTACATCTGCTGAAAACAATTTAATACGTTTAAATGCAATTACATTTCATTGAAGTGATCTATTAATTGTTTAACAATTTTCTGCTGTTGACTTTAATAAATTTATGATGTTTGGTATTTCATTTGTTTCCAGCAACACCTAGTCTCCTTTGCAAAGAAAATTAATATTAACTTTTGTAATTAAGAAATGATTTAGAGGAAAAATTAAATTGGACTGGAGATAATGTCTCGGTTGTTTTCGTTAAAAGAAGTTGGTGCTTTCCTAATTCAAAAAATATCTCCATATATATACATAACATACATGTAATTAATTTACACACTTAAAAAAAGTATTCTTCACATGGTATCTTCAAATGGGTAGATACGATAGCTGAAAAACAAGTGTCGGACAAAAGCGGAGCTGCAAAGAGTGTTGTACTGATACTTCCGTTTATATAATTCTTGTTATTCGATGCATGTAGTTTTGTTGAAATTCGTGTTACAAATTGCTTTATTCTCTGATGTAAAAGGAATTATCCCAAATTTTATTCAGAAGATTTAAATAACGGTTTCGATCACAATACGCGGCAGTTACTAGTAAAATATCTGGATCAGTGACTTTTTGACATCATTTAAAACGCTTAATTACAGGGCCGTAGTACAATTCACAACCGGCCCCCAACCCCACGGGTATAGCGATATACAATAGTGACGTGATCGAAGATTCTTTGGAAATAATCGCTGTCATCGAATGACATGCATATTCTATTTAAGTAATCATAGTCATCAGCTTTTAATATTCGTTGCAAATAATCATTGTCATCGAAAAATCATTGTAAAGAATCATTCTCATCGGATAATCATTGAAAATAATCTTTGTCGTTACATAAAGGGGCATAGTAGCTGATGTATAAAGAATTGTACTCAAATTCTCATAAAAACAATAGAATATGTATTGCAATTTATCATATGACCATTATTTACAGCAATGATTCTTAAATGTTTTCGACCTACGGCTCCTAATGACGCCGAGGAAAACTTGCGCAACTGTGACAAAAAGAATATTTAAAAATACAATAAAAGCTTGAAAGGTAATAAAAATGCCTGAATTTAATTTCCTTTTATTTAAATGAAGCTTAATGTTTTTAAAGGAAATTGAATATTGTAAACAGGAATCAACAATATAAATATCTGTGGATTTTTGCCTCTTTGTTTTTTTTCTTCGTAACATCATATCTCCGGAACGGGGAGTTTGAGTTTGGAAGGAGGTACCCTCGGATTTCAAAAATTCTTGGTAAAACTTTCCAACTATTGTTAACTTTCTACGACTATCACTCGAGATATTATATAAAATTTCGGAAAACGCTAATTTTTCGTATTTATTTTTCCAAGTGGCCGAAGTCTAGCGCACTGGACATCAAAATGCTTTACTTGGAAAAATGTTCGCCCTTCTCACTTTCAAATCGTAGAGTTTGTTTAAGAGATATTTTTAAGTTAAAAAAAAATATGAAATAAATAGTATTGCCTAACGTGAAACTTATTGTTGTTATTATTTACGGTTATATTCTGAAGTTGAAGAAAGCACGTGATTCCATATAACGTCATTGTATGTCGAAAATTTTTCGTTAATATCAGTATTTTAAATGAATAGCTGCTTTTGGCAACTTTTATGTTTCACCTTTTGATACGTGACACGATATGCTATCGCTACGTTAATTCCTTTATTGAGATTTTGAAAATTTGTTATATTCAAATAAATTTAAATCATAACCTCCAATGTATTACTTGAAGTGTCAAAGCTCTTTGCTTCCTGAGTTGGCAAGAAACATTTATTTACGAATCGCTGGTTGCTTGGAAAGAATGAATACATTTTCTTCATAATGAAATGTTTCTATGCATTTTATGCTATTCTAAATTTATTTATAAAAATTTAATTTCTTTTATTCTATACTTACTTTCTGAGTAGAAGTTTAAACATCTGTAGGTATTTAACGTATTTTAGATGCAATGTTACTTTACTACAGTTACATAATTTTTTTTTTTCAATTTACTAAAATGTCTGAACGCAAGAAGAGAGCACAAATGGTACAGCGAGCTACAGAAAAATTAAGTAAAAAACACTAGGGGACTCAGCAGGCAAGTACAATAAAATTTGCGAGCTTCAAAAATGAATGAAGATACAACTAGAAACTCAGCAGGCACGCATAGTGACAAGAAAGCTTACGCATTCAAGAAACTGAAGAAGAAACGAATAGGAGTTCCAGCAGACAAGTAGCAACTCAAGAAACTTCGCGTGCTCAAACTGTATCAGAAACTAGTAAAAGACACTAAAGACATTCAGAAAACCAAGAAACACTGCATGCTCCGGAAAGGGAGGCAGAAGGGAAACGGAGGCCCATTAGGCAAGTGGAACGTCAACAGACCATGCGCGATGAATAGAAGAAGTAGCAAGTAAACGAAGGTTACAAGACTCTCTGCGTCATCGTCAGATTCGACAGGAAATACCAGAACAGCTCAAGAACCTGTATAAATAACTCAAGACGCTGCAGTTTACGGACAATTTTGGTTCGAAGAGGCACAGCGTATACGAGGAAACAAGCTTCGCATGAACGCATCAAGACATACACGTAGTACTCTTCACAATGCAGGAAGTTTACTTTGAGCAACACACTGTATACATAGAGCTCGTAGACATATATAGTAAAAATTTTGCTTTGGCAACAGCCCTCTAGTAAAATGTATGAAGTTTATATTAGCATCTCACAATACCTGAACGAAATTTTTCTATTTACTTCTTCCTTTACTGTTTTCTTAAATTTTTTATCAGTAATCCTGTCTATATATTATAGATATAAAAATCAGAAAAATTTAATTAATTATCTTTATCTAAGTAATGAATACTTCGCCCCTGTTCATACCGAAACAACATGATGTAATTGTAGATAGCTAGAAAGTAAAATGTATTCAGCAGGGTGTACAGCAAGCGACATCTATAAATGGTGATAACACAATAATGTTATATAATGTTATATACTGTCAGAGTTTTAAAATAAGAACATGTACATCAGTGTTTAAAAAATACGAATTTTGCATCAAATTGCAAAACAAAAATCTTAAAATCTGCCTTTTCATGCATAAGAGTTCAGCATTCGGAAAATTATATTTTCGTAAACGGTTTAACAAAAATAAAGAAAATTATTGCCTTGAGAAATGGATAAACTTGGTATGAATCCGAATTACGCCAAGACTACCCGTCAATGGTTGTTTTGAACACGCCCTTAATGTATATATATAACCCTTAAAAAACGTAAAGTCAGTGAATCTACTATCCGAGTGTGTCTTATTTACTATACTATATTATTATTTTGAGTATTTAAGAAATAGGAAATTCATTTATCTATCTGGATAAAGCTAACGCTACATCTTGAAATAAAACATAAATTTCTTAATAAGATACTAAAAATTGCAGAAAAAATACAAAAATAATGGAATTTCTAATAACACTACAAGTAACATACCAAGGAATAAATTGCGCGGCAAAACTGATGCAATCTATAATATGTAGACCAAAAAATTAATGTACCGCTATAGAAATGCAATAGAATAAGAAATGAAACTATCATGAGATTTATAATGAAACATTTACCATAAACTATTGATATATATACACTCACGTTTGTGAAAATTGCAACACCAAGAAGGAATCGTCATAATTGAATGCAATTTAATACACAGTTGAGTGGTAGTGGTACAAATAAATGATTAAATGTTCAAAGCAAACAAACAAGAACAAGAGATCAGAATCAGTATTTTGTGTGGCCACCACGCGCCGCAATAAGTGCTGCTACACGACGTGGCATGAAGTCAAACAAAGTTTGAATGTCTGACTGAGGAAGAGCATTCCATATCGTTTGTACGCGTACCCAAAGTTCGTCTGCAGACGCAACAGGACGAGGATCACGAGCAAGACGCCGACCAATGACATCCCACACATGTTCAATTGGCGACATATCCGGGGAACAGGCAGGCCAAGGAAGAAGCTGTACCTGCTGCGCTGCAAAGAAGGATTTAACAATCCGAGCAGTATGAGGGCGGGCAATGTCCTGTTGAAATACAGCGCCTGGCAAGCTTTGAAGGAAGGGAACAGCTTCGGGCTGTAGAACTTCACGGATATACCGGTTGCTGTTCAGATTGCCCACAATTCGTAGCAATTGAGATCGTCTATGATATGCTATGGCGCCCCAGACCATAACTCCGGGTGTTCGTCCACTGTGACGTTCGATAATGCACTCCGGAAGGTGGCGTTCACCGGCATAGCGTCTGACACGAATGCGGCCATCATGGTACCACAAATTAAAGCGGGATTCGTCAGAAAACACGACATGCTGCCAATCAGCACGCCAGTCTCTATGCTGATTGGCCCATTGTAGCCGCAGGCGGCGATGGTCGTGCGTTAGGGGGATCCTGTATAAAGGAGTCCGTGCGCGCAGTCCACACTGCAGCAGATGTCTACGAATTGATGAAGCACACAATGAAACACCTGTAGCTATTGACCACAGTGCTGCCAATTGTCTAGAGGAAGCTGTACGGTCCGTCCGCGCCATGCGGACCAGGTGTCTATCATCGCGAGCTGACGTCACATTTCGAGGTCCACTCCCGGATTTCCGAGTTGTCCGACACTCGTCCGTCCACTGCTTCCAAACGCGCATCACTGTGCTGCTGTTACGCTGCACACGAGAGGCTACTGCACGATACGACAATCCAGCTTCACGAAGGCCGATGATTCTCCCTCGTTCAAACTCTGTAAGTTGTTCAAATCTCGCTCTCTTTCGTCGACGAGGCATAAGTACAGATTGAGTTAACGTTTACCACTAGCAGATAACCACCGATAACCATACACGCCTCGCTACAGCCGTCTATTTATTCGGATCCATCAATAGATCAATCACCGTTCAGAGGGCGCTGCTCAGCATACGCATGCGCTACGGATTTGCAATTCTAATCATTTGCATATCATGCGCTACTTTGCATTTCCTGAAAATTTCAGCTCACTCGCGTAAGTCCTTCATGGTGTTGCAATTTTCACATTATTGTATTAGTATTATTGAGTGTATTAGTAAATGTATACTTTTAATACTATTCATTTAAATATGCTGAAACTTTCATAATATTCATTACTTACGAACGCTTTTTCATCCATCGAAGCATAGCACAAGCCATTCTCAATTCAGTGCTGGTGCACGTCAATAAAATAAGGATAAATCCAAATTTTTACAAAAAATCAATCGCTTTGACTCGTTTCTCAAAAAACGTATATCTACAAATGCAGTATTAATATATCACATCAATATAATTCGGGATCATAAAATCTCCAAACAACGCATTAAACGCAAAAAATCGCATTAAGGCAGAATGAAGAATTTTCACTCTTACAATGACTTTTACAACAATATAAAATAGAATCTAATTTCTAAACTAAGTGTTCATTGTTACACCATATTTCATTCTTGGGGAATCTTTCATGGTTGTTCAGTAATTCTAACTGCTAACTTGTTTAAATAGAATTATGATTTCATATATATGCACAGACTTATATATGTATATATTAATGTAAGTAACATACATCATCTTATTATATGTAGGCGTATAATTCTAAATTAATTATACTAGTCAACAGAATTTATATATTGATAGCATCAGACTTTTAAAATTATTTATTACTATCAGCTTGCTAACGATTATATAATTACGTACAGTGGTACCTCGACATACGAGTTGAATTCGTTTCGTAACCTTGCTCGTATGTCAAATTGCTCGTATCTCAAAGCAATTTTCCTCATTGAAATTAAACGAAATGCCATTAATCCGTTCCAGATCCCAAAACACGACCTCAGTTGTTTGTTAAGTGTTTTTAAATAAGAATCAAAAACAAGAAGAAACATTTATTTATAACTGGTCATGACATTGATTTGCTGTGTCATGACAAAAATGAGCTATGAATATTGTATGAGTCATGTAAAATATATGAACTTAAACGAGAAACTTTTTATGATCTCTGTAATCATGAACACTTTAGTGACTTATGAAGTCTGCCTAATGAATACTGAAAACTATTTGTGATCATGAACTCTAAAATACAATTTTATTCTCTTCTACATGTTATACTTCTATTTTATTAATTTTATTATATGATATATCATATATTATCCTATATTTTAGCACTTTATTCAAAATTATAATTTTATTATATGATATATTATGTACTATTCTATACTTTATGTATTAAGCTATATTTTATTTCCCATATTTTATGTATTATTCAGTATTTGTCATGATATATTCTGTTTTAGCATTTTATTCCAAATTTGGAAAATTCAAAATTTTGTTATAATGGCACATTATGTGTTATTGTATACTTGATGTATTATTCTACATATATTTTTCTTCTATTTTGAGAATTATTTCAAATTTGCCATATGATATCTCTACATATAATAAAAGAAAGAGTCTGTCTGTGTGTTGTGTGTGTTGTTGGATGTTGGAACTTTTCATAGTATAGAGGGCGCTGTTGCGCCAAAAGAATTCTGTGTTTTTTACATTATGTAACTGTGGTTCGCCATTGCGATGTATGTGTATTGCTGTGATATATTTTGGTGCTTTCATTAAATATAAATGAAAGATATCGTCATGAATTTTTTGTATCCAAATCAAGATCAAATTTACCACTGATGCAAATTCGTCGAAACAAAATTAGCGTTCGAACAAGAATCGTCAAGTTATTACTAGCCTTTCGAACTACGCATTAGTATCGTTAATCGCTTCGTAACATGTGTTGCTGTCGCCGGGAATTATCGTAATGGTGGGGTGAGTAAATAGTTTTGTTGAAAATTTGGTTGAATAGAATATTTTGTAATTGTTGAAGTAGTAGGGTTGTTTGAAGTTGTTGATTTTGTTTGGTAAAAATTTACAACTTTAGGTTTCGAATTTACTGAATATTTGCATTGGTATTTGAAAATAAGAAAATGTTGTGCTTTCTTAGAATTAGAATTTGTTGTTAATGCTTGAAGTGTGATTTGTTGTTGAAAATTACAGTTTGTTTTCTTAGAATTCTAGAATTAGAATTTATTGTTAAAGTATTTGAGGGGTAAAATTTGTTGCTAGAAACTGTGAAAATGGCTAAATTGTTAAAGCTTCGAACTAAGCGTGACACACATCGTGAACAAACTTTAAATTTAGTAGAAAAAATAAACATATATTTGAATGAATCAGATATTGATATAGATGTATGTGATTCATATTTATTATATTATATAGTAAAATTGAAATTATTAACATACTAAATAGTAACATTGATGAATTGTTGAAAGAAGAACAAGAAATTAAGGATGAAATTAACACAGTAGATGAATATAACGAAAAAATAATACCAGTTAAAGTAAAGTTGCAAAACAAAATTAAATCAAATGGAAAAGTTCCATATCAGTCAGGTGAAGAAACAGTAAATCCAGAAAATGTTCACGTAGAAAATAAAACTTTAGGAAACAGAACTAAACTTCCTAAACTTTCGCTTCCTCGATTCTATGGTGACCCTTCAGAATATTTAGATTTTTGGAATCAGTTTGAGAATTCTGTGCATAATAATTCTAATTTAACTGAGGTTGACAAATTTTGCTATTTAAAGTCGTTATTAGGTGGTAAAGCCCTAGCTAGCATCAAAGGATTCTCAATTACTCCAGATAATTATAAACAGGCTGTTAAATTAATTTCTGAAACATTTGGCCAAAGAGACATTTTAATAAATGCTCACTTGTCAAATTTATTAAATCTGGCACCTGTAAAAAATGCTTCTAACATTCAGGCCCTTCGTAACCTTTATTTTGAAGCCCAAACTCAAATTAGATGTTTAGAGGAATTAAATGTCAAATCGGAAACATACACAACAATACTGACTAACATAATACTAAAAAATCTGCCAGGAGAATTGACTCTTGAATTTTCGAAGCAAAATATAAATAATTGTCATGATTTACAGGAATTGATGAAGTTTTTACACAATGCTATTAGTGCAAGAGAAAAGGCATTCCGTATTAATTCTAATAATGTATCTTCATATAATAATTTTCATTGTAACCAACACAAACAAAACAATTTTCGAAATCAGAAACGAAACTTTCATCCGAGTCGCAATAATCAACACGCGTCAGTAACAGAATTTATGGCGAAAACTTCCGAAGTTTGTTTATTCTGTGGTCAAGGTCACTGTAAGACTGAATGTGAAAGCATGACTGTACAGCAAAAAAGGGATAAATTAATTAAGGAAAGGAGATGTCTGTTATGTTGTA
The DNA here is from genome assembly GCF_044657685.1 of Stegodyphus dumicola. Classification (NCBI taxonomy): domain Eukaryota; kingdom Metazoa; phylum Arthropoda; class Arachnida; order Araneae; family Eresidae; genus Stegodyphus; species Stegodyphus dumicola. The sequence continues at coordinate 45,362,086 of NC_140778.1, forward strand.
ACACAAACTGTTTTGTGAAAAAATGTAATGCTAAACAGTGTTCATTCTGCTTTGGTAGACACGCCAAAGCTATTTGTTTTAAATTTGAAAATTCTAGCAAGTGTAAATCTAATTCAAAACCGGAAGAAGAAAAACCAAAGGAATTGGAAATTCAGCCTACTATTTCGAATTCAGTTGTAAATGATAGGAATGTGATTTTATTGCAGTGTGTTAGGACAGAAATTGTTGGTCGTAAATCGTCAGGTACAGTTATTGCAATGTTCGATAACGGTAGTGAGAAGAGTTTTATTAAAAGAAATGTATCTATGAAGTTGGGATTAAAATGTCTAGGGTCAGAAACATTAAAGATTTATTCATTTGGAGCAAAGGATCCTAGGTTGCAAACATGTCGCAGAGTTGAAGTGAGATTGCGAAATATTTTAGATGGAAATGAAGTCGTAATACAAGCGTTGGAAACAGATGAAATTTCGAGGGCGGCGATTAATTTGCCGAATGAGCGTACAAGAGCTGAAATGGAAGCCAAGGGATTAACTTTAACGTGGGGTTATAATCAAGCGTCAGATGATAATGAAATTTCCTTGTTAATAGGTATAGATTTTTATTGGAATTTGACAAAAGGTTTCGAAAGGTTAAATACGTCTTTGGTAGCTGTAAACACAGAACTTGGATGGTCCTTGCAGGGAAATTGTGGTGATATGAGTAAAACGGCTGCTGTAAACTTAGTTTTAGGTGATCAAAGCACTGTATCAGCTGAACTCAGGCGTTTATGGGAAATGGAAAGTTTAGGCATTGAAAACAAGGAAGCGGAGTGTTTGACTTTAGTGGAACAGGAGATACTTGATGAATTTAATAATTCTGTTGGGTTCGTAGATGGAAGATATTGTGTAAAGTTGCCGTGGAAACCAGGTATGCAGGAGAAATTAGCAAATAATAGAGAAGTGGCTCGGAAACGTTTCGATAGTCTGGTTAGGAGATTTAGAAATGATACAGCTTTTTATGAGGATTACAAAAAGGTAATTGATGATTATCGTAGGGAAGGTATCATTGAGAATTCGTCGTCAGATACTGAAGTGTCATATTCTGAGCAGTCATTCTACTTACCCCACCACGCTGTCATTCGCGAGGACAAATCTACTAGTCGACTTCGAATCGTGTTTGATGGTTCTTCTCATGAAGGAGGACAACTTTCAATTAATGACTGTTTATTTAAAGGACTAAACTTGTATCCAAATCTATTTGAAATGATTTTAAAGTTTCGACAAAATACAATCGCCTTCACAGCGGATATAAAGCAAGCGTATCTACAAATTTTGATCGATCCTAGTGATAGAAAATTTACTAGATTCTTCTGGACTGATGATATCGGTTCTAATTCATATCAAGAAATGAAATTTAGTAGAGTTTTATTTGGACTAAAACCAAGCCCATATTTGTTAGCTGCAACTCTGAAATATCATTTTGATAAATGTAAAGAAGGATTTCCTGATACTTGCAAATTACTGTCAGAATGGTTTTATGTCGACGATTTGATTGGAGGTGAAGAAGTCTTGCAAGCGGCTTTGGAAATTACGACTGAAAGTGTAGAAATTCTCAAAAGATGTGGCATGATATTACGAAAATGGAAAACCAATTCCATGGAACTGCGTAAGCTGTGGAAAGATGCTGAGTTCGACATCGATGAGGAAAAGAGCTCAAGTACAGGACTTGACTCACCATCCAAGGTGTTGGGTCTAGTTTGGGATCCAGATGCGGACAGTATATCTTTTACCGTAAAAGAATTATCAAAGTTTGTCAAGAACGGAACTGCTTCGAAAAGGTTTATTCTTCGAGTAGTGGGTCGTATTTATGATCCTATCGGATTTCTTGGGCCTTTCATCATAAAGCTGAAGTGCATTCTACAGGAACTGTGGAGTCATGACATAGACTGGGATGATAAACTTCCATCGTCACTGGATCACAAGTGGCAGTTGTGGTGCAGTGAAATCGAACACTTAGAAGATCTCCAGACTCCTAGATGTTATTTTTCAAATTTGTCAAATTTGAACTGTAAATTTATTTCATTTGAAATTCATTCTTTTTCAGATTCATCTCTTTTAGCCTATGGAACTGTATTGTATTTAAGAGCTATATCTGAATATGGGAGGATAAGTATCAG